>NC_092391.1:46282142-47497867 GCF_030028105.1 Mobula birostris
TTGACCCTGGGCAATGTCTGTGTGGATTTTGCACATCTTTCCCATGACAATGGTTTTCCTCTAGGTATTTAAAGTGAAGATGGATTAATACTTATGAACACAAGAAAGTCTGCAGATGCTGGAAATCCAAAGCAACTCACACAAAATGCCAGGGGATCTCAGCAGGTCAGGCAGCATTTATGGAAATGAATAAATAGTTGATGTTTCAGGCTGAGACTCTTCTTCAGGATAATATTTGATAGATGGAGGAACAGAAAGTGATGGAGAATTGGCACAGACAAGGAGCTAAGGTCAGCCCAGATCAGCCACAATCATATTCAGGGATGGGGTAGGCTTGAAGGACCCGATACCTTCTCCGATGTTTTTTGCATTTTGATTTCTCTCCCACATCTCAACATTGAGCTGATTGCTAGGTCAGTTGGCAATTATTGTTTATTATTTATCATTAAATTATTAAAATAATATTATAAAATATTATTCATATATAATATATTCATAACATTATTGTTAATTGTTCTGATGTAGGCGTGTGGTAGAGTATGGGAGGAATTGATGGCAATGTGGGGACAGTAGAATGGGATTAGCGGGGAATTAGTAATGGGGGCTTATATTGTTGGTGCAGAAGGACCTGTTTCCGTGTTATATGACTATACAATTCGATGACCTTAACATGCACGTGGCAACGTCAAACCTCAAAGCCCATCTTCCGAAGCTTCACAATCTTGCAAAGGAATCAAGTGAATGCTCACTAGCCTTGCCAAAAAACCACTGATCATCATTAATTTCAATTGCATTTAATAGACACTGGTGCAACTTTGGTCCAGAGAAAATCCATTTTGTCACTTTTCTTGGGTTGAAAGGTTTCTAGGGAAGTAGATTTTATTAAAGTTATGTAGGAAGTTTTTATTTTCACTTTTCACTGAAAATGTTCACCTACAGAGGACAGAAGGCCTCTTGTATTTTACAAATCATCTGGTCTCTCTCTACTAATATTCAAATACATTTCTTAACACAATTCACCAATATTCATTATTGCACAAACCATTAGTGTTAATAATTCCTACAGTACTGACAAGAGACTACTCCAAACCCTCTGCTCTCCACCCCTGAATGATTACTCCAAACTCACAGGTCGTTGACTAGGAGGGATCACTGTTAATGGGAGCTCATCAACCTTCATCTCTACCTATACAGACTATCAAAGTTTCCAATCAGCTCTGTACCCGTTGGTAGTGTTTTGTTGCTGCTCCATTTGTACCAGAGGTTCTCTCCATATTGGGTGTCACTGTGCTTAAGTGCTTTGATACTGGCAAGATGCTCTGCCCATTTCTGTGCTTGTATAGACAGTTCAGGATTGACCTGGAGTGGTGGTGACTGATGTCGAGCTCGTAAACTATTGTGCTCTTTAAGCAGCTCAGCAATAAAAGCATCCTTTTCATTGCCTGAAAAACACAAATTGTTGATTGCATAATTTACAGGATCATACTGAGATACTTAAGTGATATTTGTTCACATTGTAATTTAGTGAAATGGAGAGTTTGCTGTTGATATAATTGCAATATTTACACAGAGAACTTAAAGCATCAAAACAGAACACTCTGTTCTGGTCCAAAGTGGTAATGCTCCATTTGTGCCTTCTTCCAGTGATGACCTAAACCTATTATTCTTCTAACCGAAAAACAATTATGACCAGAAAAGGCTATTTGGCTCTTTGAGCCCACTCCACCATGGTCAATCTTCCACATCAGATCTATTTTCCTGCATTACCCCATTTCTCTTATATTTAGTAATCTGTGATTTGAATGCCTTCATAGGCCTCTGGGGAGAGGATTCCAAAAGCTTACTAACCCCCGCGTGTTTAAACCTTTTCTCATTTCAGGCAGAAACAGCCTACCCCTTATTCTCAAGGGGTCCTAAACCTCTCTTCCAGCAGAAACATTCTCCATCTATCTAGCCATCAAGCCCTTTAACAATTTTGAAAGTTTTGATGAAATTGTTTCACATTCTTTTGAACTTAATAGAATGAAGTCCTCCTTGTATGGCAAACCATTTCTAGAACCAGTCTTGTGAATCTTTGCTGTACTTCCTCAATGGCAAACAAGTCTTTTCTTAATTAAGGAAAGCAAAACAGAATAACATTCTTCACAAGATTTACTTCAGCCTCATTTTTCCAATCCATCCCCATATTCCTTGAAATTCAGAAATAAGTTGATCTGTGTTTTGAATTAACTCCATCAAGTCTCCAAACCACTGGATTGAATTCCAAAGGTTCGCTCTTTTCTCCTTTAACCTGACACTAATGCTCTTCATTCTAGACACCTCAACCAGGGAAAACATCTTCCCATTTCCAGCCTGTCTTGCGCTGTTGAACGTTTCAATTGAATGCCCTCTTGTTTTTCTAAATAGTGAATACAAACCTAGCTTACTTAATCTCTGCTCTTTCGAAAATCCTTCCATCCCAGCAATCAGTCTAGAGATTCTTCACTGAACTTCCTTTGTGCCAAGTAGCTGCTCTTTGGAGGAATGTGACCAAAACTGCATAAAGCATCCCAGGTAAGATTCCACTTAGTATAACCGTTAACTGGTATCTTTGTTTCTGTATCCTCTTGCTCTGAAGGCCAACCTACTATTTGCCTTAACTGCTTGCTGTGTCTGTATGTCTGCTCCAGTAACGGGTGCACAAGAACACCCAGTCTCTTTGCATATTAACATTTCCCAATGTACAAGCCATTTAAGTAACACGCTGTCTTCATTTTTCTATGAAATTATCAGCCTTATCTAATTATACTTGCCCAACTTAAACTGAATCTGCTACCTTCCTGCCCACTTGCACAATCTGTCCAGGTTTTTGAAATCCCTTTCAATAGGTTTTGATATGTACATTTCATATACATTTGTATCTTTCATAAAATCCACAATTCCACCCAATTCTTTTCTGGAGCTAAATATGGAAATATTACACCGCTTCCCTCAACCAATTTATTGATGTACATTATAAACAGTGGAGACCCAGCACTAGTTCCCCATGGTACCCTGTGAGTAGTTGTATGGCATCCTGAAAAAAGGAGATCATTTTCTCTTTTCTCCCTGTTTACCAATGTTCAGTCCATGCCAATGTATTACATCCAATGGCAGGTGCTTTAATTTTGCTCACTAACCATTTATGTGGGACTTTATGTAAGGCCTACTGAAAATCCAAGAACAGAATAAACAATAGTTTTCCCTCATCTATTCTACCAGTTATTCCTCAATAAAGACTCCAAACACAACTTCCCATTCCTAGAGCCATACTGAGTTGTTTAACACAGAAATAGGCTCTCCAGCCCATCACATCCGTGCTGACCCTTTGCCCAACTTCACAAATCCCATTTACTGCATAAGGTCCATAAACCTTCAATGCCTTGTCAGCTTAAGTGCCTGTCTAGCTGTCTTTTAAATATAGTAGTAGTATGTCATTCCACCATCTCCTCCGGCAGCGAGTTCCAGATATCATCCCCTCCTTGTGTAGCACTCTTTCCCTCAGATCCTCCTTGAAATTCCTTGCTCTCACATTAAACTTATGCCTCGCTTTTGACCCTTGCCAGGATTCAATCGATCTACTTTTTAATCATAAATCTACGATGACATGGTGTATCCTGAGTCCAGCACGTCAACGCAACCATGAAAGATTGCCAGCGTGTCTGCTTTCTTAGTGTCTTTAGATGTACAATGACAAGAATTCTGAATCACATCCTACAGAGAGTGGTGGACTGAGCTAGTTCCATCACTGGTACAGCTCTCCCTACCATCGAGGACTTCTACAAGAGGTTATATCTCAGAAAGGTGACATCCATTATCCAGGAACTCCACCATCTGGGCCATGCCCTCTTCTTCATGCTGCCATCAGGCAGGAGGTAGAAGAGTACAGGCAGACACTTCAAGGCTCAACAACAACAGGTTCTTGAATCAAGCTGAAAAATCCGAATACAAGCTTGGACTACATTTTATTTTCTTCCTCTCATCTTACACTGATGCTGTTATGTTTGTCAGGTAAGGTATATTTCAGGATGAAAGTCGTTTATTGCCATATGTACATATATGCACAGAAAACGGAAAACCTACATGCAATACCATTATAGCATTAGAGACACAACGTTCACAAGAAAACTATAAATTAAACATAAATTATAGTGAATTATACAAGAAGGAATACGATTAGAACAAAACACTGAAGTCTACTGTAGTGGAAAGTGGTCATGCTGTTGATATACTGAGGTAGTGCGAGTTGGTTGAAGAACTGAATGTTTGAAGGGAAGTAGCTGTTCTTGAGCCTGGTGGTGAAGGACTTCAGGCTACTGTTCCTCCTGCCCGATGGTAGTTATGAGAAGATGGCAAGACTCGTGAATAGCGAAGATGTTTGATGATAGATATTACTTCTTCAGACAGCAACACATACTATAGATACTTTTGATGGATGTGTCAATAATGTATTGGGCTGAGTCCAGCATTCTCTCCAGCTTCTTATGCTCCTGCGCATTCAAACTACTATACCAGATCATGATTGATGAGCAGTTGCTGGACTGACACCTCTCAGGCCTGCTAATGGCTGTCGGGAGCAATAAGACATGGGACTCTAGGAGGGCTGGGTATTTTCGCCTGGACTTGTTAGGGCATATTCTGGAGATATGGAATATAGCAAATTTTAATTTTAACAGTAACCATTCTTCAGATGTGAATGTGGATTGTAGATTGACTTTAAAATGCAGCTTAGAACAATGGCCTTCCGGGAGCTGCAGACTGGGGTCAATTGCAAACCAGGAAACATCACATTGACCAAGAAACACCCCACTGACCTGAGATGTCTGCATATGCATGAATGCAGCTCAGAGATAAACACTCATTTTGGGGGTGTTAATGTGAAGATCTAGGGCTACGTCCTCACTACACCGGATAAATTTGAAAACGCCGGTTTCGAGTAAAAACGACAGGCGTCCACACTAAGCGTTTTTCAAAATATCTCCGTCCACATTAGGCGGATATTTGGGCGAATCTCCTCCTACTGGGCATGCGCAGGACACAGAAAACAAGCGAAGAGGAAACCGTTTACTTAGTGCGCGTTTGTCCAGTTACAGAATAGAAAAACTTTAAAGGAATTGCTCTTGGCTGTCACGCAGGAGGACTTAAAACTTAAAAAAAAAACAAATACTGGAGCGTATGGAGGCAACCGACAGGGAGTTCATGGACAGTATAACCCAGCTGACGACAAATGTTGAAAAATTGACTAACTCTGTTGCATTAATAAAGCACCTTGTTAAATGTATAAAACGTCTGCATCAGCGTTATCTTGTATTTCCATACAATGTTACATTAGGCTGTTACACATCTATTGTCAGAGAAGTACTTGCATAAATAGGTAAACCACCTTCATACAAGCAAGGACAGAAAACAGGGCGAAGTGAGTATACTTTCTTCTTCACTTCGTTGTTAAAACAACGAACATCTGTTCTGGCACGTCATGACAGCGTTTTTAAATAGTCAAAAAAGCTCACTTTACAATTTAACTCTCACGCCGTTCACACCGACTGCGCGTTATACCAAGCAGAAGCAGAAAAAAAGCATTGTTGTTGTGTTGTCATGACAACGTTTTTAAATCTCTCGGGTTATCCCGTACACACTACGCCGGACATTAAGCGTTTTCAGATTTATTCACTCTGGAGAGTGTTTTCGAAAATCTCCGTTTTCGGGGGCTGAAAACGCCGGCTCAGTGTGGACGGGAGGGCAAAACGAAGAGAAAAAGCTTCGTTTTCAAAATTATCCGGCGTAGTGTGGACGTACCCTAGGTGTAACTCAAAGGAAGCATTATGAATGCATTGTAACTATAGAAATTGCCCTGCTGTTACCTTTGATCTTTAGCATATAATAATGTTATGTAACGTTGGGTCTGGGAGTATCTCTCTGGAATCACACCAAATACCGTCAGCTTGTATGTGCCGAATAAAGACTTTTATACTAGCAGCTGCATGTCTCTCTGGTGGCATTCGTTGACAGTCACAACAGACCTCACAGAAATAATTTTTTGTTTCCTTTATAGGGAAGTTCCCTCCCCACCATTCCAAGATCCATGGCTACATTCACTCTAATCAGCAGTGACCATCCTACAGAACCGTGGCTATTTGCAGAAACTGTTAGTAAAAACTGTCAGCCAGGTCAAGTGACTATATGTTGGAAAAGTGCCCCGTCTAACCCATGAGAATATCAAATCTCTGACCGTTTCTACCTGCTGCTTTATCATCCTATCCTGTCACTTCTGAATGCAATTGTCCACCAGCATCATGTACATGATGGGATAAAGCAAATTTCAAGAAACGTTCCGGAGTACTCAGGAGCAGGAACTCACCATTAGATTACTGAACAATATTAAACATTGTTTTCATTTCTTCATAGGAAATGCCTTAAGAACAAAACTTGTACCCGAAACTGGTGCTGCTTTCCCTGTAGCTGGAGTGTCAGATGCCTTGACTTTTTCTCTGTGGGCTGATCCACCTTGCTGCACCTTGCTGCCAGGGGGCAGGACGTTTTTAGCAAAGTAGCCTGGATTGGTGATGTTACCAGCTGGGTTGAACTGAGCCACCACGACAGTGAAACCTTTGCCATCAGATGCCAGGCCAACTCCCATCTCCTTGGAATCTTGCCACACCAACTGTGTGAAATGGCCTGCAGAGAACAGGCAAGAACATACAAAGGAAAGAAAGCAATGTGGTCTGTAGGTAATATCTAATATATTCTTCCATCTACAGATCGGTCTATTAGAAGGCTGTCTATCTCCTATCCACTATAAACTTGAGATCATCCAAAACACTTAAGACCAGAAACTCAATCCAAACCCACAAAAGTCAGGGGGAGGAGGAGGAGGAGGGAGAGGAAGAGGAGATGGGGGATAGAGGACTGGAGAGAGTGGGGGGTTCTGGAGAGTGGGAGGTGGGTGGAGAAGGGGGGAGGGAGAGAGTGAGGGGGAGGGGAGAGGGAAGGAGGAGTGGGAGGGGGAGATGAGAGGGAGGAAAAGGGGAGTGGGGAAGAGAGGGAGTGGGGAGAGGGGGAGAGGAGGGCGAGGGGAAGGGGGAGACGAGGGGGAGGGGGAGATGAGGGGGGAGGGGGATAGGAGGGTGAGGGGGATAGGAGGGTGAGGGGGATAGGAGGGGGAGGGGGATAGGAGGGGGAGGGGGATAGGAGGGGGAGAGGGAGATGAGGGGGAGGGGAGATGAGGGGGAGGGGGAGATGAGGGGGAGGGGGAGAGGGAGAATGGAGTAGAGAGGGAGTAGACAGTGGAGAGAGAGGTGGGAGAGATGGGTGGAGAATGGGAGGGGAGAGACATGGAGGGAGGGGTAGAGAAGTAGGGGAGAGTGGCGGTGAATGGGTGATAGTGGGTACAGGGAAAGGGGAGGTGGTGAAAGTGAGGAGGGAAGAATGTGGGAAAGAGGGTGGCAGAAGGGTCGAGGGGTTGGGAGAGAGATGGGTGAGCGAGACAGTGGGGAGGGATGGCTGAGGGGGAAGAGCAAAGAGGTGGGAGTAGGAGAGAAGGGGAGGGGGAGTGGTGGGAGGAGGGAAGGGGAGGTGGTGAGAGAGGGGTTGGTGGAGAGAGGGTGGGAGAGGGGCAGGAGGGTAGGTAGAGTGTAGGAGAGGAGTTGGGGTAAAGTGTAGGAGAGGGGAGTTGGGGGTAGAGTGTTGGAGAGGGGAGTTGGGGGTAGAGTGAGGGACAGAAGAGTGGAGTGAGGGGGAGAGGGAGGTTCGTGGGAGGGGAGGTGAGTGAAGTAAAGAACGGGTGGAGGAGAGGAGGAGAGAAAGATTAAGGGAGAGGTTAGAGTGTGAATTTTGCCACAATAAGATGAACAAGCAGAATCCCAGATGCTTTCAAAATGAAAATCAAGTAGATTGGAGAAAAAGGAAGAGTAGAAAATGCTGAAAAACAATTGTTGGGAGGAGATTCTTGTGGAGAGTAAGCACCAACTCAGACTGGAGCTGAATGAGCTATTTCTGTTTCAGATATTCTATCAATTCAATATAACCATTACACACAAACAACAGGAATTCTGCAGATGCTGGAAATTCAAGCAACACACATCAAAGTTGCTGGTGAACACAGCAGGCCAGGCAGCATCTCTAGGAAGAGGTGCAGTTGACGTTTCAGGCCGAGACCCTTCTCGACGAAGAGTCTCGGCCTGAAACGTCGACTGCACCTCTTCCTAGAGATGCTGCCTGGCCTGCTGCGTTCACCAGCAACTTTGATGTGTGTTGCTAACCATTACACACAACCACTTAATCAAAAACTTACCACAATTCTTTTGAAATCCAGGGGAGGAGAAGTCATAATCTTTAATTTCATTGTACCAGGAATCAACAACTGCCTGTCCTGAAAACATGAAAGAAATAATTTGATTAAATCTATTTCGGTGCAAAGCTGCACTAAGAATGAAATTAAATCCCATATCCTTGCAAGACACCTTTTGTAGTATCAGTTATCATTGCCTCTAAATTGCAATAACTACCAAGAGGTAGAGGAATAGATGTATGCAGGCAAATTATGAAAAGACGTAAAAGTAACAGGGTTTTTAGTAGCGAGTGACTTTACTGTCCCCAGTACTGACTAGGACTTCCTTCGTGCATGGGTCTTAGATGGGGTAGAATTTCATCTGTTCATTCAAGAGGGTTGTTTGAAACAGTATGTGCATAGTCCAATTAGTGGAGCAAACATACTGAACCTGTTTTAGGAAATGAACCTGGGCAGGTCCAGGTGACCGCCTATTCAGTAAGCATTTTGGGAACTGTCATCAAAACTCCTTAGGTTTTCAGATACAGATTAGCTTTATTTGTCACAGGTAGATTGAAATATGAAAACACACAGCAAAATGCATTATTTGCATCAACAAGGATTGTGCAAGGCAGCCTGCAAGTGTTGCCAAGCTTGTGGTACCAACATAGCATGTCCACAATTCAATGTTTATCGTTGCAATGTGGGAGGAATCTGGAGCTTCCTGAGGAAATGTACAATCTTCTTACAGACAGCAGCGGGAATTGATCCTCGATCAGTGATCACTGGCACTGTAAGACTTCTGGTAAGGTGGTGACATGTTCACATGCAGCAGCCTCTCGGAGGTCAACCAAAGCTGCTTTTTTCTTTGTTAAGCGTATCTTTTACAATTGTAAGACAATTCAACTCCGAGAGCATAGGGTAGTGCAGGGTTACTCCATCAGTAAGCTGCTCATTGATTGAAGCAGCTGAACTGGTGTCAGAGGTGGAGCCTACTGAGATGTCGAAGGGGCTGGCCAGACAGGGAAGGAGGCAGCCAGGATGTCGGAGGAGTCTGCCGGGATGTCGGAGGAGCTAGTTTGGGTTTGGAGGTGCTGACCTGGCTGCAGACAGTGCTGCTGTCTGTTACTGGAAGACATTGGAGTTGCTGCCTGAAGGCGGCGTGCGGTATAACTGTGGGAGATTGTCATGGACATCTCACTTGTGATTGCGAGACTCTGTTGAACAGTGACAATGTACAGTGTCTATATAAAGTATTCACTCCCGCCCCCCCCTTGGAAGTTTTCATGTTTTATTGTTTTACAACATTGAATCACAGTGGATTTAATTTGGCTTTTTTGACACTGACCAAAAGAAAAAAGACTCTTTCATGTCAAAGTGAAAACACAGATCTCCAGAAAATGATTTAAATTAATTCCAAATATAAAACACAATAATTGATTGCTTAAGTATTCAATCCCCTTTAATATGACACTCCAAATCATCATTGGTGCAGCTAATTGGTTTTAAAAGTCACATAATTAGTTAAATGGAGATCTGATTCTGGAGGCCTGTATGCAGTCAAGGTGTTTCAATTGATTATAGTAAAAATACACCTGTATCTGCAAGGTCCAACAGCTGGTGAGTCAGTATCCTGGCAAAAACTACACCATGAAGACAAAAAAGCACTCCAGGCAACTCCACAGAAGGGTTATTGAAAAGCACAAGTCAGGAGATGGGTACAACAAAATTTCCAAGTCACTGAATAACCCTTGGAGTACAGTTAAGTCAATCATTAATAAATGGAAAGAAAATGGCACAGCTGTAAATCTGCCCAGAACAGGTCATCTTCAAAAACAGAGTGACCATGCAAGAAGGGGATTAGTGAGGGAGGCCACGAAGAGACCTATTTCAACTCTGGAGGAGTTACAAGCTTCGGTGGCTGAGATGGGAGAGACTGCACATACAACTGTTACCAGAGTGACTTACCAGTTGCAGCTTTATGGGAGAATGGCAAACAGAAAGCCACTGTTAAAAAAAAACTCACATGAATCTTGGCTAGAGTTTGCCAGAGGACATGTAGGAGACTCTAAGATCAGCTGGAGGAAGGTTCTATGCTATGATGAGCTCTTTGACCATTAGACTAAATGCTATGTTTGGCGTAAGCCAAACATCGCACATCATCAAAAAGACACCATCCCTATTGAGAAGCATAGTGGTGGCTGCATCATGCTGTGGGGATGCTTCACTACAGCAGGTCCTGGAAGGCCTGAAAAGGTAGAGGGTGAAATGAATGTAGCAAAATACAGGGAAATCCTGGAGGAAAACCTGATGCAGTCTGCAAGAAAACTGCAACTTGGGAGATTTGTTTTCCAGCAAGCCAATGACCCAAAGCACAAAGCCAAATTTACACAGGAATGGCTTAAAAAGAACAAAGTCAATGGGTTGGGGTGGCCAAGTCAGAATGCAGACCCTGGTCAGAATACACTGGCATCCGTGCTGGGTTGGAGGCTGCCCTCCCCTGTTCGAGCAGTGGCATGACAAGCAGGATTGTGTGCTTCTGCGCACTGCTAGGAGACTGTATAATCAGTTGCGGGACATTTTGCTCAGAGTCTTGGACTATATTTTTTGCGCATGAATATGTTTCCTTTCTCGCTATTATGAATGTGTTAGTTTATATGTTTACTGCCTTGGCTCCAGTGGAATGCTGTTTCGCTCACTGTATCTATGTATGATTGAATAATAATTAGACTTGATTTGATTTAAAGCGATGTGTAAACTGCTATGGTACCGTGCCACCTTAGTTATGAATATGTTTAAGTCTGGAACTTGTGCAAGTTAACTGCATAAGTTAACTTGTAATTCTAAAATGATTAATGTTGTGCTTAAGAATTTTTATTCTAAACTATATCAATCTGAGCAATGTAATGATGGACAATCTACGATGGAGTCCCTTTTCAGGAATTTAGATCTCCCAGGCATTTCTTCTGAACGAGAGTCCCTCCTCAATGCTCCGTTATCTATACATAAATTGTAACTGCTCAATAAATGCCTTTCCCCCTTGAAAGTGAGTGCTGAGAGCCAGCTCCATCATGGGCACCAGCCTCTCCAGCATTGAGGACATCTCTGAAAGGAGATGCCTCAAGAAGCTGGCATTCATCATCAAGGACCTTTACCACCCAGGTCATGCCCCCTACTTCTTCTCTAAAGTGCTTCTCTTACAGATATTGTCTGACCTGCTGAGTATCTGTGCCTTTTGTATCATGCAGAATTCTAGCCTTTCCAGTTTTTTGCCCCTTCAGAGATGTTTGGATATAGGTAGCTTGGGATATTTTACTATGCTTTGTTAATGGAAGTTACTGATTGCACAATATGGAAGAAGGACTCGGAATTAGATACTCTCATTTAAAGTCACATCCAGATCTTTAAAATTTGCAAAATTATGCTGATAATATCTAAATTTTCCACTCATTTTGACACTGAACTAAAGATTATTAATTAAACAATTTTGATTCCTCATGACAATTTAAAATTAAAACTACATTTCTTTCCAACAGGATTGTCTTAAGTTACTGATATCTTTAATTGAAGTTGTCTTAATGTACTTTACAACAACATTGTGTACAAAGGTCTCTAAAGATGGTCATACACGTTATGAGGCTTAATTACTCCTGAAGTTCAGTCATGCAATGTAAAATGAGAAATAGCATCTGTGCACAATTGTGCTTTACAACTAAAAATAAACATAGCTCTTAAGTTGTAATATAGGAAGATTCCACCAACAAAATGTAATGGATTACAGGATAACCTATGAAAGGAATAAAAAAGTCTCAAGATAGATGTAGGATTTCTTGCTCTTCAACCAGTGCCAATAGGTCCAAGGGGACCAATTAGCCTCATCTGATGGTGCCAGAAAACCTCGGTGCCAACAGGATTCAGCCTGGATTACGTGTTGATGATTTCTGGAGCAGCACCTGAACCACACCCCATTAGTGTAAAAGGGAGAAGTATGCTACCAAATGAATGACAGATGGCGCTGTTTATCTAAATTGGGAGCATATGCTGGAATTTCAATGGCTTTACACAGAAGAAATATGATTTGCATAGTTAAGGAATTAAGAGTCTTGGATCAAATAGACTGCATGCTGGTTCTGGTAGAAATAATCTTATTCCATGAGGCATGACCTACTAATATCCAAACAATGTATGCTCCCTTACTGAGGATAACCATCAAAGGATGTCAGATCGCGATGCAACAGACCTGTGACCTGGCAATCTGCAGGGCCTTGCTGACACCAGATGTTCTCCCCATATGGTGTGTCACTGTGCTTTAGTGTTCTAGACTTGACCAGATGTTTTGCCCATTTCTCTGTATCCCTGTTGATTTGAGAGTTCAGGATTAAAGGTTGTGCTCCATGGCGCGCCCGATACTTGTTTGCGGAATTCAGCAACTGTTCGGCAAAATTTCCTGAATCTTCACCTGAAAGAGATAAAGACAGGTGATAAACAGCTACTTTCAACCACAGGGGAGGGGAGAGAGGGGGGGAGATCACTGACAGGCAATCCTGCATCTTCCCTCTCCATCCTTTGGAGAATGTGACAGGATGGTAATCTGTGGCAGTGTCCAGCAGCAACAGAATGGGGCACCATCAGCCACACTTTCATCCAATCTAAACTCTGCTCCCCATATCCCAACTCATGCCAAGCCCCATTCACCATCACAGCTCTTCTCACCAATACAACAAAATACAATAGATACTTTTGATGGTGGGAAAGGATGTGTCAATAATGTATTGGGCTGAGTCCAGCATTCTCTCCAGCTTCTTATGCTCCTGCGCATTCAAACTACTATACCAGATCATGATTGATGAGCAGTTGCTGGACAGACACCTCTCAGGCCTGCTAATGGCTGTCGGGAGCAATAAGACATGGGACTCTAGGACGGCTGGGTATTTTCGCCTGGACTTGTTAGGGCATATTCTGGAGATATGGAATATAGCAAATTTTAATTTTAACAGTAACCATTCTTCAGATGTGAATGTGGATTGTAGATTGACTTTAAAATGCGGCTTAGAACAATGGCCTTCCTGGAGCTGCAGACTGGGGTCAATTGCAAACCAGGAAACATCACATTGACCAAGAAACACCCCACTGACCTGAGATGTCTGCATATGCATGAATGCAGCTCAGAGATAAACACTCATTTTGGGGGTGTTAATGTGAAGATCTAGAGCTACGTCCTCACTACGCCGGATAATTTTGAAAACGCCGGTTTCGAGTAAAAACGACAGGCGTCCACACTAAGCGTTTTTCAAAACATCTCCGTCCACATTAGGCGGATATTTGGGCGAATCTCCTCCTACTGGGCATGCGCAGGACACAGAAAACAAGCGAAGAGAGAACCATTTACTTAGTGCGCGTTTGTCCAGTTACAGAATAGAAAAACTTTAAAGGAATTGCTCTTGGCTGTCACGCAGGAGGACTTAAAACTTAAAAAAAACAAATACTGGAGCGTATGGAGGCAACCGACAGGGAGTTCATGGACAGTATGACCCAGCTGATGACGAACATTGAAAAGCTGACTAACTCTGTTGCATTAATAAAGCACCTTGTTAAATGTATAAAACGTCTGCATCAGCATTATCTTGTATTTCCATACAATGTTACATTAGGCTGTTACACATCTATTGTCAGAGAAGTACTTGCATAAATAGGTAAACCACCTTCATACAAGCAAGGACAGAAAACAGGGCGAAGTGAGTATACTTTCTTCTTCACTTCGTTGTTAAAACAACGAACATCTGTTCCGGCGTGTCATACCAGCGTTTTTAAATAGTCAAAAAAGCTCACTTTACAATTTAACTCTCACGCCGTTCACACCGACTGCGCGTTATACCAAGCAGAAGCAGAAAAAAGCATTGTTGTTGTGTTGTCATGACAACGTTTTTAAATCTCTCGGGTTATCCCGTACACACTACGCCGGACATTAAGCGTTTTCAGATTTATTCACTCTGGAGAGTGTTTTCGAAAATCTCCGTTTTCGGGGGCTGAAAACGCCGGCTCAGTGTGGACGGGAGGGCAAAACGAAGAGAAAAAGCTTTGTTTTCAAAATTATCCGGCGTAGTGTGGACGTACCCTAGGTGTAACTCAAAGGAAGCATTATGAATGCATTGTAACTATAGAAATTGCCCTGCTGTTACCTTTGATCTTTAGCATATAATAATGTTATGTAACGTTGGGTCTGGGAGTATCTCTCTGGAATCACACCAAATACCGTCAGCTTGTATGTGCCGAATAAAGACTTTTATACTAGCAGCTGCATGTCTCTCTGGTGGCATTCGTTGACAGTCACAACAGACCTCACAGAAATAATTTTTTGTTTCCTTTATAGGGAAGTTCCCTCCCCACCATTCCAAGATCCATGGCTACATTCACTCTAATCAGCAGTGACCATCCTACAGAACCGTGGCTATTTGCAGAAACTGTTAGTAAAAACTGTCAGCCAGGTCAAGTGACTATATGTTGGAAAAGTGCCCCGTCTAACCCATGAGAATATCAAATCTCTGACCGTTTCTACCTGCTGCTTTATCATCCTATCCTGTCACTTCTGAATGCAATTGTCCACCAGCATCATGTACATGATGGGATAAAGCAAATTTCAAGAAACGTTCCGGAGTACTCAGGAGCAGGAACTCACCATTAGATTACTGAACAATATTAAACATTGTTTTCATTTCTTCATAGGAAATGCCTTAAGAACAAAACTTGTACCCGAAACTGGTGCTGCTTTCCCTGTAGCTGGAGTGTCAGATGCCTTGACTTTTTCTCTGTGGGCTGATCCACCTTGCTGCACCTTGCTGCCAGGGGGCAGGACGTTTTTAGCAAAGTAGCCTGGATTGGTGATGTTACCAGCTGGGTTGAACTGAGCCACCACGACAGTGAAACCTTTGCCATCAGATGCCAGGCCAACTCCCATCTCCTTGGAATCTTGCCACACCAACTGTGTGAAATGGCCTGCAGAGAACAGGCAAGAACATACAAAGGAAAGAAAGCAATGTGGTCTGTAGGTAATATCTAATATATTCTTCCATCTACAGATCGGTCTATTAGAAGGCTGTCTATCTCCTATCCACTATAAACTTGAGATCATCCAAAACACTTAAGACCAGAAACTCAATCCAAACCCACAAAAGTCAGGGGGAGGAGGAGGAGGAGGGAGAGGAAGAGGAGATGGGGGATAGAGGACTGGAGAGAGTGGGGGGTTCTGGAGAGTGGGAGGTGGGTGGAGAAGGGGGGAGGGAGAGAGTGAGGGGGAGGGGAGAGGGAAGGAGGAGTGGGAGGGGGAGATGAGAGGGAGGAAAAGGGGAGTGGGGAAGAGAGGGAGTGGGAGAGGGGGAGAGGAGGGCGAGGGGAAGGGGGAGACGAGGGGGAGGGGGAGATGAGGGGGGAGAGGGATATGAGGGTGAGGGGGATAGGAGGGGGAGGGGGATAGGAGGGGGAGGGGGATAGGAGGGGGAGAGGGAGATGAGGGGGAGGGGGAGATGAGGGGGAGGGGGAGAGGGAGAATGGAGTAGAGAGGGAGTAGACAGTGGAGAGAGAGGTGGGAGAGATGGGTGGAGAATGGGAGGGGAGAGACATGGAGGGAGGGGTAGAGAAGTAGGGGAGAGTGGCGGTGAATGGGTGATAGTGGGTACAGGGAAAGGGGAGGTGGTGAAAGTGAGGAGGGAAGAATGTGGGAAAGAGGATGGCAGAAGGGTCGAGGGGTTGGGAGAGAGGTGGGTGAGCGAGACAGTGGGGAGGGATGGCTGAGGGGGAAGAGCAAAGAGGTGGGAGTAGGAGAGAAGGGGAGGGGGAGTGGTGGGAGGAGGGAAGGGGAGGTGGTGAGAGAGGGGTTGGTGGAGAGAGGGTGGGAGAGGGGCAGGAGGGTAGGTAGAGTGTAGGAGAGGAGTTGGGGTAAAGTGTAGGAGAGGGGAGTTGGGGGTAGAGTGTTGGAGAGGGGAGTTGGGGGTAGAGTGAGGGACAGAAGAGTGGAGTGAGGGGGAGAGGGAGGTTCGTGGGAGGGGAGGTGAGTGAAGTAAAGAACGGGTGGAGGAGAGGAGGAGAGAAAGATTAAGGGAGAGGTTAGAGTGTGAATTTTGCCACAATAAGATGAACAAGCAGAATCCCAGATGCTTTCAAAATGAAAATCAAGTAGATTGGAGAAAAAGGAAGAGTAGAAAATGCTGAAAAACAATTGTTGGGAGGAGATTCTTGTGGAGAGTAAGCACCAACTCAGACTGGAGCTGAATGAGCTATTTCTGTTTCAGATATTCTATCAATTCAATATAACCATTACACACAAACAACAGGAATTCTGCAGATGCTGGAAATTCAAGCAACACACATCAAAGTTGCTGGTGAACACAGCAGGCCAGGCAGCATCTCTAGGAAGAGGTGCAGTTGACGTTTCAGGCCGAGACCCTTCTCGACGAAGAGTCTCGGCCTGAAACGTCGACTGCACCTCTTCCTAGAGATGCTGCCTGGCCTGCTGCGTTCACCAGCAACTTTGATGTGTGTTGCTAACCATTACACACAACCACTTAATCAAAAACTTACCACAATTCTTTTGAAATCCAGGGGAGGAGAAGTCATAATCTTTAATTTCATTGTACCAGGAATCAACAACTGCCTGTCCTGAAAACATGAAAGAAATAATTTGATTAAATCTATTTCGGTGCAAAGCTGCACTAAGAATGAAATTAAATCCCATATCCTTGCAAGACACCTTTTGTAGTATCAGTTATCATTGCCTCTAAATTGCAATAACTACCAAGAGGTAGAGGAATAGATGTACGCAGGCAAATTATGAAAAGACGTAAAAGTAACAGGGTTTTTAGTAGCGAGTGACTTTACTGTCCCCAGTACTGACTAGGACTTCCTTCGTGCATGGGTCTTAGATGGGGTAGAATTTCATCTGTTCATTCAAGAGGGTTGTTTGAAACAGTATGTGCATAGTCCAATTAGTGGAGCAAACATACTGAACCTGTTTTAGGAAATGAACCTGGGCAGGTCCAGGTGACCGCCTATTCAGTAAGCATTTTGGGAACTGTCATCAAAACTCCTTAAGTTTTCAGATACAGATTAGCTTTATTTGTCACAGGTAGATTGAAATATGAAAACACACAGCAAAATGCATTATTTGCATCAACAAGGATTGTGCAAGGCAGCCTGCAAGTGTTGCCAAGCTTGTGGTACCAACATAGCATGTCCACAATTCAATGTTTATCGTTGCAATGTGGGAGGAATCTGGAGCTTCCTGAGGAAATGTACAATCTTCTTACAGACAGCAGCGGGAATTGAACCTCGATCAGTGATCACTGGCACTGTAAGACTTCTGGTAAGGTGGTGACATGTTCACATGCAGCAGCCTCTCGGCGGTCAACCAAAGCTGCTTTTTTCTTTGTTAAGCGTATCTTTTACAATTGTAAGACAATTCAACTCCGAGAGCATAGGGTAGTGCAGGGTTACTCCATCAGTAAGCTGCTCATTGATTGAAGCAGCTGAACTGGTGTCAGAGGTGGAGCCTACTGAGATGTCGAAGGGGCTGGCCAGACAGGGAAGGAGGCAGCCAGGATGTCGGAGGAGTCTGCCGGGATGTCGGAGGAGCTAGTTTGGGTTTGGAGGTGCTGACCTGGCTGCAGACAGTGCTGCTGTCTGTTACTGGAAGACATTGGAGTTGCTGCCTGAAGGCGGCGTGCGGTATAACTGTGGGAGATTGTCATGGACATCTCACTTGTGATTGCGAGACTCTGTTGAACAGTGACAATGTACAGTGCCTATATAAAGTATTCACTCCCGCCCCCCCTTGGAAGTTTTCATGTTTTATTGTTTTACAACATTGAATCACAGTGGATTTAATTCGGCTTTTTTGACACTGACCAAAAGAAAAAAGACTCTTTCATGTCAAAGTGAAAACACAGATCTCCAGAAAATGATTTAAATTAATTCCAAATATAAAACACAATAATTGATTGCTTAAGTATTCAATCCCCTTTAATATGACACTCCAAATCATCATTGGTGCAGCTAATTGGTTTTAAAAGTCACATAATTAGTTAAATGGAGATCTGATTCTGGAGGCCTGTATGCAGTCAAGGTGTTTCAATTGATTATAGTAAAAATACACCTGTATCTGCAAGGTCCAACAGCTGGTGAGTCAGTATCCTGGCAAAAACTACACCATGAAGACAAAAAAGCACTCCAGGCAACTCCACAGAAGGGTTATTGAAAAGCACAAGTCAGGAGATGGGTACAACAAAATTTCCAAGTCACTGAATAACCCTTGGAGTACAGTTAAGTCAATCATTAATAAATGGAAAGAAAATGGCACAGCTGTAAATCTGCCCAGAACAGGTCATCTTCAAAAACAGAGTGACCATGCAAGAAGGGGATTAGTGAGGGAGGCCACGAAGAGACCTATTTCAACTCTGGAGGAGTTACAAGCTTCGGTGGCTGAGATGGGAGAGACTGCACATACAACTGTTACCAGAGTGACTTACCAGTTGCAGCTTTATGGGAGAATGGCAAACAGAAAGCCACTGTTAAAAAAAAACTCACATGAATCTTGGCTAGAGTTTGCCAGAGGACATGTAGGAGACTCTAAGATCAGCTGGAGGAAGGTTCTATGCTATGATGAGCTCTTTGACCATTAGACTAAATGCTATGTTTGGCGTAAGCCAAACATCGCACATCATCAAAAAGACACCATCCCTATTGAGAAGCATAGTGGTGGCTGCATCATGCTGTGGGGATGCTTCACTACAGCAGGTCCTGGAAGGCCTGAAAAGGTAGAGGGTGAAATGAATGTAGCAAAATACAGGGAAATCCTGGAGGAAAACCTGATGCAGTCTGCAAGAAAACTGCAACTTGGGAGATTTGTTTTCCAGCAAGCCAATGACCCAAAGCACAAAGCCAAATTTACACAGGAATGGCTTAAAAAGAACAAAGTCAATGGGTTGGGGTGGCCAAGTCAGAATGCAGACCCTGGTCAGAATACACTGGCATCCGTGCTGGGTTGGAGGCTGCCCTCCCCTGTTCGAGCAGTGGCATGACAAGCAGGATTGTGTGCTTCTGCGCACTGCTAGGAGACTGTATAATCAGTTGCGGGACATTTTGCTCAGAGTCTTGGACTATATTTTTTGCGCATGAATATGTTTCCTTTCTCGCTATTATGAATGTGTTAGTTTATATGTTTACTGCCTTGGCTCCAGTGGAATGCTGTTTCGCTCACTGTATCTATGTATGATTGAATAATAATTAGACTTGATTTGATTTAAAGCGATGTGTAAACTGCTATGGTACCGTGCCACCTTAGTTATGAATATGTTTAAGTCTGGAACTTGTGCAAGTTAACTGCATAAGTTAACTTGTAATTCTAAAATGATTAATGTTGTGCTTAAGAATTTTTATTCTAAACTATATCAATCTGAGCAATGTAATGATGGACAATCTACGATGGAGTCCCTTTTCAGGAATTTAGATCTCCCAGGCATTTCTTCTGAACGAGAGTCCCTCCTCAATGCTCCGTTATCTATACATAAATTGTAACTGCTCAATAAATGCCTTTCCCCCTTGAAAGTGAGTGCTGAGAGCCAGCTCCATCATGGGCACCAGCCTCTCCAGCATTGAGGACATCTCTGAAAGGAGATGCCTCAAGAAGCTGGCATTCATCATCAAGGACCTTTACCACCCAGGTCATGCCCCCTACTTCTTCTCTAAAGTGCTTCTCTTACAGATATTGTCTGACCTGCTGAGTATCTGTGCCTTTTGTATCATGCAGAATTCTAGCCTTTCCAGTTTTTTGCCCCTTCAGAGATGTTTGGATATAGGTAGCTTGGGATATTTTACTATGCTTTGTTAATGGAAGTTACTGATTGCACAATATGGAAGAAGGACTCGGAATTAGATACTCTCATTTAAAGTCACATCCAGATCTTTAAAATTTGCAAAATTATGCTGATAATATCTAAATTTTCCACTCATTTTGACACTGAACTAAAGATTATTAATTAAACAATTTTGATTCCTCATGACAATTTAAAATTAAAACTACATTTCTTTCCAACAGGATTGTCTTAAGTTACTGATATCTTTAATTGAAGTTGTCTTAATGTACTTTACAACAACATTGTGTGCAAAGGTCTCTAAAGATGGTCATACACGTTATGAGGCTTAATTACTCCTGAAGTTCAGTCATGCAATGTAAAATGAGAAATAGCATCTGTGCACAATTGTGCTTTACAACTAAAAATAAATATAGCTCTTAAGTTGTAATATAGGAAGATTCCACTAACAAAATGTAATGGATTACAGGATAACCTATGAAAGGAATAAAAAAGTCTCAAGATAGATGCAGGATTTCTTGCTCTTCAACCAGTGCCAATAGGTCCAAGGGGACCAATTAGCCTCATCTGATGGTGCCAGAAAACCTCGGTGCCAACAGGATTCAGCCTGGATTACGTGTTGATGATTTCTGGAGCAGCACCTGAACCACACCCCATTAGTGTAAAAGGGAGAAGTATGCTACCAAATGAATGACAGATGGCGCTGTTTATCTAAGTTGGGAGCATATGCTGGAATTTCAATGGCTTTACACAGAAGAAACATGATTTGCATAGTTAAGGAATTACGAGTCTTGGATCAAATAGACTGCATGCTGGTTCTGGTAGAAATAATCTTATTCCATGAGGCATGACCTACTAATATCCAAACAATGTATGCTCCCTTACTGAGGATAACCATCAAAGGATGTCAGATCGCGATGCAACAGACCTGTGACCTGGCAATCTGCAGGGCCTTGCTGACACCAGATGTTCTCCCCATATGGTGTGTCACTGTGCTTTAGTGTTCTAGACTTGACCAGATGTTTTGCCCATTTCTCTGCATCCCTGTTGATTTGAGAGTTCAGGATTAAAGGTTGTGCTCCATGGCGCGCCCGATACTTGTTTGCGGAATTCAGCAACTGTTCGGCAAAATTTCCTGAATCTTCACCTGAAAGAGATAAAGACAGGGGATAAACAGCTACTTTCAACCACAGGGGAGGGGGGAGAGAGGGGGGGAGATCACTGACAGGCAATCCTGCATCTTCCCTCTCCATCCTTTGGAGAATGTGACAGGATGGTAATCTGTGGCAGTGCCCAGCAGCAACAGAATGGGGCACCATCAGCCACACTTTCATCCAATCTAAACTCTGCTCCCCATATCCCAACTCATGCCAAGCCCCATTCACCATCACAGCTCTTCTCACCAATACAACGAAATCTAACACTTAAACATTGTCATGTAGGCTTTGGAATTACTGTTCATACAGAACAAATCATTACTCATCAAGGCAGTACAAGATAAGGCAACAAAAGAAAGCAGAAAAAAGTACAAGAGCTACAGAGGAAATGCAGTGCAGGTAGACAATGAGGTTCAAGTTCGTAATGAGGTAGATTATGAGGTGCAGATCTCATTTTACTATTGTGACACTCTCACTGGTCTGTATACAAACTTGGCTCATTAGCTAATTCTGCTAATGACCACGTGACTCAGCAGTGAGAAGGCCACCTTTCATACGCAATATATGTCTAGGATTGCTATGATCTGGGATTCAATCGAACAGGAAAGTTTGAATGTTCCAATAAAGAACACTGATTGTAATGAATACTGTGTAAATACTAACCTATAAAAAATTATCAGTCACTAAAATGACAGATCGTACACCAGCATAAAATTATAAAGAAAGTAGATTTACCAATTTTTCAACTCTATCAAAGTTAACAGAGAAAAGAAATATAAAAAGGCCCATTACAGTTAAATCAATTGCACGTGCACATAAATGTTGGAGCTTATTTCTGGAGTAGTCAGGTATATCACTTTACTCATGCTCTGAACGCACATTCTGCGTGAAAGACAGCAGCTAAATTTCGAACTTCCTTCAAAGACCATCTCGAACAAACTGGCTAACTCAGGAGTATTGGCACTTCCTCCTTCAAACCATTCATCTGCACAAAGCACTTTTACAATGGGATCTCTCCTTCGAATGGCATCTTCTCTTGTGCCCCGCTCCACAGCTCCCCCTAAAAAAAAAACAAATTAGACTACTGTCCTTCAGAAAGCTTATCCTGCCTAGCCTTCTCAAATGCTCCATGATATCCCACTGCACAGAAAGTTACAACACATACCAAGACAATCCCAGTTGGCTGACACAATGTTCCTAACTTGGACAACATGGCTCCTTCAGCCAAAGCCAAAACATTCTATTAACAGGGCACACTGCTTTCTCAGAAAACTGCTAAAAGAAAAATACCTCATAGCATAGCAGAAGAAATGTTAACCAGGGTATTACATTATACTAGGGAACTGTTCATTATGTCTGACAACAATGGGGTAGAAGTTGTCCTTGAGCCTGATGGTACATGCTTTCAAGCTTTTGTATCTTCTGCCCAGTGCGAGAAGGGAGAATAGAGAATATACAGGGTGGGTGGAGTCTTTGATTATGCTGGCTGCTTTACGGAGGCAGTGAGAAGTATAGACAGAGTCCATGCAGGAGGCACTGCTTTCTGTGATGTGCTGAGCTACGCCCATCATTCTCTGCAGTTGCCATAACAAGCCATCATTCATCCACGTAGGATAGTTTCGATGATGCATTGATAAAAAAGGGTCAAGAGAGACAAGTCAAATTTCTTTAGCCATTATTTTGGTTTTGGCCTTCAACTGCTTTATCATAGAGCACGGAGACAAGGCCTTTAAGTTGACTATCCATACTGCTCACCCATCTACACGATTCTCATCCTAATTTCTGATATTTTCACCACTGCACTCCAATTCTACCACTCACCAACACTAGAGACACTTTACAGTGTTCAATTAACTTACTAATACACATATTTTGAAAAAAGGGAAAAATCTAGAGCACACAGGGAAAATGTTCAGGTTCACAGGAAGAATCCATACTGACAACACCAGAGGTCAGGCTTGAGCTTGTGAAAGGCGTTGTGATGCAGCAGCTCGACTGAGAAAGTCTAATGCTACAGTTCTCAATCCCTCCCTTTAAACATATCTTCCTGTGAATATCTTTGTTTCTTTAAGAGCTCCATCCAACCCATTTCAGACAGGAGTTTCAGAAGCAGTTACGCCAAAGATTCAAAACAAGTGCAGCACATGGGTGCGTGCTTAGCCCACTGCTCTTCACTCATCAATTTGTGGCTAAGCACAGCTCAAATGCCTTGTATAAATCTGCAGATAATACCACTGCTGTTGGAAGAATCTCAGATTGTGAATCGTAGGTGTACAAGAGTGAGATAAATGTAGCTGGTTGAGTGGTGTTGCAGTTGCAATCTCACACTCTGTGGCTGCAATACCAAGGAAATGATTGTGGTTTACAGAAAGGGGAAGTGGGAAGAACTCACACCAGTATTCATCGAGGGGCCTAAAGACCACGAGCCATAAAACACACAGGAGTAGAATTAGGCTATTTGGGGGACTTCCGGGGTCGAGTATGGAGTGAGTTGGTGCGTGTGAGTGTGGCTCCCGACTTTTATTGAAAATCTACCTGTTTATCTTTGCCGTATGCTCGAGATAACTGAATATTTACCATTGTGAACAACGCGGGACATAGCTGGACATTGAAATGGCAAGTAGAATGTACCTTCGAAGTAAAACTGGGGAAAAAGGTAGCGAAGCCTCGAGCAAGAAGGCTGATGTTACAGTAATGGCGCCGTTGCACGCTGCTGGACCTGGACCCGGCCCTGCGCTACCCGATGACCTGGAGAGGCTTCGTTTAGTACTTATTTCTGACATGACGGAAGCGGTGCATTCTTCCTTAAAAAGAGAACTTGAAGATGCTTTATCACCAGTGACTGCTACCATGGAACAAATTATGTCTGCTTACGAGTCGCACGACGAATACATTCGTGGGGTTGAAGACGGCCTGAATGATTACAGTGACTGACTGGTGAGCGCCGAAGCCGCCATTGCAGCGTTGCAGAGCGAAAATGCATTTCTGAAGGGAAAGCTAGATTACCTCGAAAATCAGTCGCAGAGATCCAATTTGAGAGTAGTCGGCATTCCTGAAAATTTGGAAGGTTCGGACCCTGTTAAATTTATGACCGAATTTTTTGATGAAGTGCTGGGGGTAAAT
The DNA here is from genome assembly GCF_030028105.1 of Mobula birostris. Lineage (NCBI taxonomy): Eukaryota > Metazoa > Chordata > Chondrichthyes > Myliobatiformes > Myliobatidae > Mobula > Mobula birostris. The sequence goes on from NC_092391.1 coordinate 46,306,568, forward strand.
TTTTTCCCAAGGCCTCTCGTGCTTTCGCGTGCTCACCGAGTCAGACATAAACCATCCGGTGTCTCTGGAGCCAAGCAAAAGAGACCAAGAACGTTCCTGGTTTGCTTTCACTCCTTTCATGATAAGCAACGCATCATCAATAGACAGAAGCAGGAGCTGTATTTCCGCGGACACAGCGTGTTTTTTATGAAGATTTTAGTATGGAGCTGGGTAAAAAACGGGCAGCTTTCAAGGAGGTGAAATCCCTGCTTTATGGGAAAGGGGTCAGGTTTGGCCTCTTGTATCCTGCCCAGCTCCAGGTCGTGCATGAAGGTGAAAAGCATTATTTTGATACACCAGAGGCGGCCAAAGAGTTTTACCATTTGTGCTGGGGAGAAGAAGAACGAGAAGAGCAATGACTTTTTTTTAGGTTATTCATGCAGCATGGAAGGGGCCTCATGCTGAGGCAAACTGTTAATTTTCACAATCCACTTCTTTGTTCATTTTTTCCAGTTTAATTTGTGGAACGCGATCAGGTCGAACTGCTATGCTGCCGAAACTGATTAACAAAAACTTTCAACCAGCAGAATGTAAATATTCGGGATTCGTATCTCGGGTGTTTAAGTTGCCCGGTGTTTTTTTCTGTTTTTAATGCTTAGCTTGACCTGTGTCATCTTTAGCCTATATGTTATATTAAATGTAGTATAAGTGATAGGATAAATGTTAAGGAGGGGAGCCACCCTAGATTAGATTGAAAGTTGGGCTGTATGGGGAACGCCTTGGAAGTTTTTTGTTGGGTACTGCCTGCGATCATCCTCAATTGGGGAGGTAGATCTAGGTTTCGGGGGTTAATTGGGTTTTTTTGTTTGTGTAAAGGGGTGGGGGGAGTGTTTTGGGGGATTACCATGGCAGTTTATTCTTTTGTGTGTTACGGATTGATCAGACTTTCTTTTCATTGTGCGTTATTGTGTGCAACTTACGCCCTCACACTGTTTTGGATTGTAGGCCCTGTGTGTCTTTTGATATGGTTAACGTGAGTGCTGCTGATGGAGGCCACCCTGTGAGGTTTATTTCTTGGAATGTAAAGGGGCTCAATGGTCCGGTTAAAAGAGCTAAAGTTTTCTCTCATCTGAAACAATTAAAAGCAGATATACTATTTCTACAAGAGACACATTTAAGAGTGGAGGACCATAATAGACTTTGTAAAGCATGGATTAGTCAGGTTTTTCATTCCAGATTTAATAGTAGGTCCAGGGGGGTGGCAATATTAATCACCAAAAGAATACAGTTTACACCATCTGATGTAATCAGTGACCCTAATGGTCACTTTATTATAGTCTCTGGATGTCTCTTTCAGATACCTGTCATTTTGGTAAATGTTTATGCCCCTAATTGGGACGACGTCCACTTTGCAAATGAGGTTTTGTCATTAATACCTAACCTGAATACACACCAGCTAATCTTTTCAGGAGATTTGAACTGTGCTATTGACCCACTGCTTGGTAGGTCTAGCTCTAGGGGAACATTTTCTGGTATGGCAAAGGCCTTCTCGATGTTTATGCAACAAAATGGTTATATGGATCCTTGGAGATTTTTGAATCCATCAGTTAGGCAATTCTCTTTCTTCTCTCATGTTCACCACTCCTATTCCAGGCTAGACTATTTCTTTATAGATAATTCCTTGATACCTATGATTAGACAAATTGAATACACTGCTATAGTTATATCTGATCACTCGCCCATGAAACTGGACCTATGTTTTCCTTTAAACGTTAGAGAACGGCCTCTGTGGAGACTTAACCCCCTTTTGATTTCTAATGAGAAATTTTGTAGTTATATATCGGCTAACATTGACACATTCTTCCAGACTAACAATACTGAGTCGGTATCGTACTCTTTACTTTGGGAAACTTTAAAGGCTTACCTGAGGGGTCAAATAATATCTTATACTTCACATGCCAATAAAGAGCATAGGAAGGAAATGCAAGTGTTAATGCAATGTATTTGGGATCTGAATAGAAAATACTCTGAGGCACCCACTGCGGAATTATATAAAAGCCGGGTTGATTTGCAAGCGAAGTTTAATCTTTTATCTACAAACCTATCAGAACAATTAATTCTTAAGACACGTAGCCTCTATTATGAATATGGTGACAAGGCGAGCGGGCTTATAGCTCATCAGTTGAAACATCAAGCTGCATCACAACTTATTCCCCAGATAAGAGACATGCACCAGAACTTGACAAGCAATCCAAAAGAGATTAATAACATCTTTGCAACTTTTTATTCCTCTCTGTATGCCTCAGAGTTCCCATCAGATAAAACAAATATGGAACGTTTTTTAGATAATTTGGAAATACCAACTCTTGAACCAGAGGAAGTGGAGAACCTAGATCGGGCTCTTGGGCAGGAAGAGATTAATAATGCCATTAAGGCTATGCAGAGTGGTAAATCCCCAGGTCCTGATGGTTATCCAATAGAATTTTATAAGAAATTTAAGGATAAGCTCATACTGGTCCTTCTAGAAGTGTTTCAGGAATCTTTGGAGAACGGCTCCTTACCCACTTCTCTTTCACAAGCAGCTATTTCACTACTTCTTAAATAGGACAAGGACCCGACTCAATGTGGATCATATCGCCCCATCTCACTTTTGAAAGTAGATGTGAAAATTTTGGCTAAAGTGCTTGCATGCCGTTTAGAACGTCCCCTTCCCAAGATCATTTCAGACAATCAAACAGGTTTTATTAAAAATCGCTATTCTTTTTTTAATATCCATCGACTGGCTGATGTGGTTTATTCACCCAGTGATTCTCCAAGGCCAGAGATTGTTATCTCCTTGGATGCGGAGAAGGCGTTTGATAGCGGAGTGAGTATACTTGTTCAGTGTTTTGGAGAAATTTGGATTTGGCAGAATATTTATAGCTTGGGTTAAGCTATTATACCACTTGCCTTTAGCATGTATACAGACAAATTATTTTCGATCTGACTATTTCCCATTAACACGTGGCACTCGCCAAGGCTGCCCATTGTCCCCTCTTCTTTTTGCAATTGCAGTTGAGCCTCTTTCTATTGCACTTAAGTCAACTACATTATTTCAAGGTGTTAGAAGAGGGAACATGGAACACCGTGTTTTCCTATATGCTGATGACCTCTTACTTTATGTTAGCGACCCTATAGGTAGTAGTCCTGCTATTGTGTCATTATTAGGTCAATTTGGAGCCTTCTCTGGCTATAAACTGAACTTTCAAAAAAGCAAATGCTTTCCCATTAATAACTTGGCCCGACAGATCCGACAGGAATCTTTGCCCTTTCCTTTATCTCAAGATGGTTTTGTACACCTAGGAATACATATTACTCGCTCTTTTACATCTCTGTTTGAAGCTAACTACAGGCCTCAGGTTAGCCAAGTGAAGGCTGATTTCGAGAGATGGCGCAGTTTACCCCTTACTATAGCTGGGAGAATTCAGTCAGTGAAAATGACTATACTTCCTAGATTTCTCTATTTGTTTCAGTGTTTGCAAGTTTTCTTATCTAAGTTATTTTTTAAATCAGTCGATCAAGCTATAACCTCCTTTATTTGGAAAAATAAGGTCCCAAGGGTTAATAAGCACATTCTTCAAAGAGGTCGTGACGTAGGTGGAATGGGTCTTCCCAGCTTTATTCATTATTACTGGGCATCGAACATTCAAAAAGTATTATTTTGGCTTCACCGGCCAGATATAATCTGGTGTCTGCTTGAGTCACGGTCTTGCCACACCTCGTCTCTCCCAGCTTTGGTGTATTCTTCCTTACCATTGAAATCCTCTCATTTCACATCTAACCCGGTCGTGCTCTCCACCCTCAAAATTTTTAATCATTTTCGCTGCCACTATAAGTTCATATCAGCTTCAGTTTTGGGCCCCATTCATAAAAAACATTTATTTCCTCCCTCCACATTCGATTCAACTTTTAGACAATGGGGTTTGAATGGTCTTATGCGCATTAAGGATTTGTATACTGATAACATACTTGATAGTTTTGATAACCTGCGCGGTCAGTATGGCCTTCCGCATAATCATCTTTTTAAATACCTGCAGATTCGCTACTTTGTCAAGGAAAAATTTCCCTCTTTTCCTGTTCTACCATCTGCTATGTTATGGGAAAAACTCACTCTTAGCTTTAACAATAAGGGGCTGATTTCTGAACTATAATCTCAGCTGATGTCTTTGGGACTTCAAGATCTAAACAAAACTAAGAGTAGGTGGGAGGACGACATCGGTATGGATCTGGCAGAGGAATATTGGGCAGAAGTATTGAATGGGGTTCATTTCTCATCATCATGTGCTAGACTGGGGCTCATACAATTTAAAGTTATACACAGGGTACATTTAAGTAAAGCCAGACTGGCAGACATATACCCTGGGACAGACGCTGGCTGTGACAGGTGTTCCTTCTCTCCAGCTGGTTCAGTACATGCATTTTGGTCATGCCCTCGGCTTGATGACTATTGGGCACTGGTTTTTAAAATTATCAGTGAGGTTTTGGGGGTGACATTGAGACCTTGCCCGCTTATTGCTGTATTTAGTGTGGCAGATGATGATTTGGGTTTAAATGCAAGCCAGTCGGATATCATTGCATTTACATCGCTATTGGCCCGTAGGAGAATTTTGCTGGTTTGGAAATCTGCCAATCCCCCAACTGCTGCTGCTTGGTTAGAAGATGTAATGTTTTTTCTGAAATTAGAAAAGATTAAATTCACTTTGAGGGGGTCTGTGAAAAAGTTCTATTCGAAATGGGGACCTTTCTTATCATATTTTGGGAGTCTTAAGGAATTACCTACTAGTTGAGGGCATTTGATTGTACTTGGGAAGTTGCCTCCCATTTAACACGCTTATAATTTACCTCACAGGGTGGTTGATGAATTGTAAATATGAGTGTATTTTGGATCATCTGACATGTTGCAGATGTGTATGAGCCGTCGTATTGAAGTAGTGTGGGGGTATGGTTGTGAAATGTCCGTACTTGCATTTGTGAATTGTTGTGCTGTAAATATTGTAGCTGCCATGATATGTTCGGGGAGGGCGGGTGGGGGGGAGGTTTGTTTTGGGGGTACGATACTAAAGCAAAATGGAGGAAAATGTAATCCATTATATATTCTGTACTGTGTCATTCCTTCAAAAAAAATAAAAATTAAAAAAATTAGGCTATTTGGCCCATCAAGTCTGCTCCATCATGGCTGATTTAATATCCCTCTCAAATCCATTTTCCAGCCTTCTTACCTTAACCTTTTACACCCTTACTAATCAAGAACCTCTCACCTCCACTTTAAGTTTACAAAACGTCTGTCAGTGTCAAAGAATTCCACAGATTAACCACCCTCAGGCTCAAGAAATTCTTCCTCATCTCTTCTCTAAAGGGACATCCTTGTGCTCTGAGGCTGTGCCCTCTGGCTCTAAACTCCCCCACTACTGGAAACATCCTCTCCATGTGCACTCTATCTAGGCTATTTAATATTCAATAGATTTCAATTGGATACCCCCTCATTCTTCTAAACTTTAGTGAGTACAGACCCAGAGCCATCATATGCTCTTCATACACTAACCTTTCATTTTTGGGCTCATTGTCACAAACTTCCTCTGGACCCTCTCCAATGTCAGCATATCTTTTCTTAGATACGGACCCAAAACTGTTCAGAACACTCTCAATGCAATCTGACAAATGCCTTATAAAACCTCAGCAGTACATCTTGCTTTAATATTCTAGTCCTCTTGAAATGAATGCTAACACTGCACTTACCTTCCTCACTAGTGACTCAACCTGCAAGCTCAAAGTTCAAGGAAAATTTATTATCAAAGTACATACATGCCACCAAATACTACCTTGAGATTCATTTGCTTGCAGGTATTCACAGTAGAACAATGAAAAACCACACACAAAGATTACTATCCAATGTGTAAAAGACAAATAGTGCAATAAATAAATAAATACAAGTGATTCCACTTCTCTAGGAGCTTACCAACATTCAACATGATATTAAAACTTTTGATAAATTGCTATAGATGTGTTGGGATATGGCCCAGTTCATCACGGTAAATCCATTCCCATCACTGAGCACACCTACATGAAACGTTGTCGCAGGAAACCAGCATCCATTATCAGTGACTCTCACCACCCATGTCATGCTCTCTTCTTGCTGCTGCCATCAGGAAGAAGGTACAGGAGCCTCAGGACTCACACCACCAGATTCAGAAATAGTTATTACCCCTTAACTATCAGGTTTTTCAACCAAAGGGGATAACCACTCAAATTCACTTGTCCCATCATTGAAAGGTCCCCACAATCTATGCATTCACCGTTAAGGACACTTCATCTCATATTCTCAATACTTATCGCTTGCTTATTTATTAGTTCTTTCTTTTTTTTTACTTGCAAAGTTTGGTGTCTTTTGCCCACTAGTTGAATAATCAAGTTGGTTCAGTCTTTCATTCATTCTATTATGGTTATTATTCTATTGGGTGGCGGGGTGGAGATCTCTACCACAGGAGGTGTAAAGCATTCCTTCCCTCCACTAGCCTGCAGGTCACCACACATGGGCAAGGTGTAGCACCTGCTTCGGCCCCTGAGCACGGGGAGTCACATGAAGCTATGAGAGTAGGTGGTGGATGGTCATATGAACAGCTGGTACATATCACATCATGGTTATGTGACCACTGACACCAGGTAGACAATCTCTGAAGAGTATTGATAATAGCTGGGGTCACCCTTGTAAAGACACTGCCCAGAAGACAATGGCAAACCACTCCTGCATAATTTACCAAGAACTATCAAGGTCACAGACCATGATCACCCACATTATATGACGCTGCACATAATGATGATCAGTATGCACTTTAGGGACCAGTATCAAAAATTCTAATCGTTTTAAAGTAGTTATGGAACAGATAACATTAGTCCACAAGTTAAAATCCTAACAGTGGGACAGGGCTAATTTTGACAGTGTTAGACAGGAACTTGCAAAGTTTGATTGGGTGAAGCTGTTTAGGGATTTGTGGCAAGGGGATGCTTTTGAAAGCAAGCAAGGTAGAACTCAGGGTCAGTATATTCCAGTTAGAGTGAAGGGCAAGGTTGGCAGGATTGGGAAACCCCAGTTCACAAGGTATATTGGGGCTCTGGGCAGGAAAGTGGAAGAGGAATACAATACAAATAGTGGAAAGCAAGTGAACCCCCCGAGGAGCATAAATGAAGTAGGAGTACACTTAATTGGAAAGCCAGGAGTGCAAATATAGGACATGAGGTAGCTTGGGAAGACAAGGTGAAAGTGAATCCAACAGGATTCTGAGCAAAAAAGTAGCTAGGGAAAGTATAAGACCCCTTAAGGATCAATATGACCAATTTTATGTGGAGCTACAGGATAGAGGTGAAGTCCTAAATGAATATTTTTTTGTTTGTATGTACCGTGGTGTTAGCAGAAGCTCAGGAATTCCGAGAATAGTGATATCACATTTAGAAAGGATGTGCAGCCTTAAAAATAAACAAACAAAGCTAGGGGCATAAATTTAAAGTGAGAGAGGTAAGATTTACAATGGAGATAGGGAGGCGGGTATCTAAATGAACTGCCAGAGAAAGTAGTAGACCGGGCGCAATTACAATGTATCACATTTGGACAGCTGTAAAGGTGTAGAAGGATATGGGCCAAATGGGACTAGTTCACGTTGGCATCGCGGTCGGGTTGGCACAAACGAGTTGGGCCGAAGGGCCGTTTCCGTGCCTTATGACTGCTATTTGATTTCTGCTGTATTTTTGTCAGTTTTCTAGTAGGATGGGACTTGGAGGCGCTGTGCTCTTCAAAACCCATTCTCTCCCCATGAAACACTTCGGGATTTCGGGCGGAAGCTACAGGACCTGCCACTTCCCCTCCTCTTTCACGGCAGCTCAGAGGGCGGTGAAGACGGGAAATTTGGGCACAGTCTCGGCGGAGCCGCCCTCACACCGGTCGACGGCAACCGCCAAGTGACCCAACCACGTGACGTTAATGTCACTATGGCCACACGTGCCTGTCCTGCGCCGCCAAGTGACCCAACCACTCGGCCACGTGATATAACATCGCTACAGGTGCATGTGATGTCACCACGCACGTGCCTGACCGGCGTTGTGCCTGTTGCTGCCTGACCGGCGCTGCCGAGTGGCCCGTCCGTTCGGCCATGTGATTTAACGTCACTAGGGCTGCATGTGACTGGCCCTCCTTGGGACTGCTGCTGTCCGTCCTGCACTACCGAAAATTTCTGTGGGTTCCAGCACATGTAGGGGTGAAGGGGAATGAGAGGGTGGAAGAGTCGGCAGAGAGGGTGTTGAAGAAAGAAAACATAGAAATGCACATTAGTATCAGTAAAGCAGAGGTTAAGTGTGTAATCTGGAAAAAATCAACCAAATGTGGCAAGAAAGATGGGACAGGGAGGGGAAAGGGAGGCATTTATATCAAATATGAAAAAGTGTTGCAGGTACTAGGGTAGATAGTGGATACAGGAGAGAGGAAATTGTGTGGACTAGGTTAAGGTTCGGGCACTGTGCATTAAGCAAAACATTGAAAATGATAGGGAAACACCAGACAGGATTGTGTGAGGAGTCAGTAGAACATGTAGTTCTGAGTTGCAGGAAGTATGAAATACAGAGAGAGATGATGGGAATTAAACTAAGGGAATTGGGGGTGCAGGAATTCACATTAAAAGGGTTGCTGGGTATGGGTGAGAGAGCACAGGCTAGGGTATTTTCAGCTTTCTTAAGGGGTACAGAGGTTTTTTTATAGGATATGACAGATAAGCAGGAATAGGGTACTAGGGTGGCCAAAGATGGGAGGATAAAGTGTAGGTTAGTGTGTGTGTGTGTGTGTGTGTGTGTGTGTGTGTGAGAGAGAGAGAGATTGGGTGAAGGGATTTAGATTGTAAGTCTATATTTAGATTGTAAGTCTATTGCACACTCCGGAGCAGAAGGTGTCCATAATGCACCATTAAGCTGGGTGCTAACCACCGTAAAACAAGAAGAAGTCCTGCACCACCGGCTTGCCGTCTGTCCCGGACAGAGCAAACACTAATCCAATCAAGGTTAGGACAGTCTAGCACTTCTCCAGGCACTAGTATGGTAACACCAATGTTCTTGAATGGAAAATGCTGCAAAAAAAGGTACTGGATATGGCCCAGTCCATCACCACCATTGATAACATCTACACCAAGTGTTGTTGCAGTGTCCATCACCAGGAACCCCCACCACACAAGCCATGCTCTCTTCTCGCTGCTGCCATCAGGAAGAAGGTACAGGAGCCCCAGGACTCTCACCACTAGGTTCAGGAACAGGTATTACTCCTCAACCATCAGGTTCTTGAACCAAAGGAGACAACCCCACTTAACTTCACTGAACTGTGCCCACAACCTATGCACTCACTTTCAAAGACTCTTCATCTCATGCCCTTGATATTTACTGCTTATTTAGTATTAACATTATTATTTCTTTCTTTTTGTATTTGCACAATTTATCATCTTTTGCACACTGGTTGTATACCCAATTGGTGGGGTCTTTCATTAATTCTATTATGGTTATTGGATTTATTGAGTATGCCCAAAAGAAAATGAACCTCAGGGTTGTATATGATGACATAAATGTACTTCGATAATAAATTTATTTTGAACTTGGGTCACGACTGCTCTGGTCAATGCATACGGGGCTCAGATGACCTCTTGAGATGTTGCACTTTAACGGGCAGGGGACTTCGTATGCAGACTGCCGATGATGGAAAGGCCCGTGATATATAGTGTTTCCAATAGTGTGTAAAGGCATGGCTTGGAGAGCAACAGCTTCCTGCGTGGTGGAGATCGCTGGACTGAATTATTTTCAACTGACTGGTAAAACTCCAATAATGCGGCACACTCAGAACCAAGATGTTAAATTAACCCATTTTCTAGATTACTCTATATTGTTTCTATCACAATAGTTTTGTCAACCTGGTGTCCGGGTCCAGTGAATTGAAGGAGTGTTGGATAATATCACCTGTTGGGCCAAATGATCTACCTTTGGGATTTCTGGATAGTGGATCATTAGAGTTTTGATATATTTGTACAAATATTAAAGCACGCCTCTAATTGCTTTTCCATTAGTGTTGATGGCAATGTTCCAGACATAACTCCTGGGGATTCCGGAATAAGGTTGTTGGAGGGTTGACTACACTATGAATGGTGTGGGTGTTTACTGTTCAGGTGCTAATTGAGAGAATATGCTGTTCACCAACCTTTGATCATCTCCAATTCCATAACTTTTGGACAGGTGATTTTGTTTGATATTGATGGTAACGGTGGCCTAAACTATGTTTGTGTCAATTAGTTGTTTTGAAGATTTTATTTTGCATAATTAGGAAAGGAACATTTTTTAGTTGAAGAAAAGTGTGACTCGTATAGGAGTGAATGCCTTGATACTATAGGAGGAGTTCCCTTAAATTAAATTAGCCATTGTTTCAGTTGCCCAACAGGAAAAGGAGAGTTTGTTTAGAGAACTGAATTGTACCTGATGTAGGTGCCAACAAGCCTGTCTCCAGTGCACCAGGTTTGCTTGTGTTCCCTCTGGGGGCTGACGAACCCTCATCCTCCTGCACCTTGCTGCCAGTGGGCAGGACATTTCTAGTAAAGTAGCCCGGATTGGTGATGTTACCAGCTGGGTTAAACTGAGCCACCACGATAGTGAGACCTTTACCATCAGATGCCAGGCCAACCCCCATCTCCTTGGAGTCTTTCCAAACCAGCTGTGTGAAATGACCTGTGTGGAAACCGCAGGAAGGTAATTCATAAAATTTAATTTGTATTTTCCATCTCAATGTTTTATTAATCAATACAGACGTATTGTAACCTCCAAAGTGCTGAAAGTAGACCCAGTCTGGCCCCTCCACCACTCTCCCCCTCCACCTGTTCAGCTTGAAGTTAGTCATTTTCAGGAAGAAAAATATCAGCAAAAAAAGAGAAAATCAAACAGTTAAATAACAGAACATACGGACATGCATGCCTTCAAAACCATCCCATCACCCAAACGCCCAACATCATACTTTACAAATAACACTGAATTTCTCAGCACCTCCTGTACTGATGACCTGCCCTCATTATTACAGCATTTCCATTCAGATCATCATTTCTCCCAACAGCAGTACCAGAGTTGATTAGGATGGTTTCAGAGAAGGAGAATTACCACAATTCTTCTGAAATCCAGGAGAGGAGAAGTCATAATTCTTAATTTCGTTGTACCACGAGTCAGCAGCCTGTTGTCCTGAAAACAAAGTCACAGGAAAACATTCAGGTTTCTCAAAAGGTAAGTAAAAATCATTTCAGATAAGGGGAAGTAGGCAAAGAATTTCAGGCTTTTATAATAGTTATACAGTATATAGTTGTACAATGCGGAAACACTATGTCCTTCCTAACCATCTATACTGAACTCATTTACCAGCACTAAGTCTATAGCTGTACCTTCAAAGTGTAAAGAAAATTTGTTATCGATATATGTATATGTTACCACGTACTACCTTGACATTCATTACTTGCAGGAGTTTACAAGGAAAGAAGAAATACAATAGAATTTATGAAAAACTATACGAAGACTGACAAACAATCAATGTACGAAAGAAGGCAAACTGCAAGTAAAAACAAATACAGTGGATTCTGGTTAATTGGGACAGCCGCGTATTTGGAACAACTCTTTAAAAAAACTAAAACTAATTGAGGAAACAGCCGGGATTCGCTTCATTTATTTGCCGCTATGCATCTTAATAGGGACAGGAGACTTGCCAAATAGTTTCTGAATAGCATCAGTCATGTGCACTTGTGCAGCAGTTAAACACTATTCTGTGCTTCAAGCAGACAATTTTTGAGTAGTTGCCTGGGTTTGGGTTCAGGAAGCAGTGATTTTAGTCACTGATAGTTGACGAGAAATAAGCAGTAGGACAATTCAAAACAGCTTTGCTCAGTGCCGAGAGGATCACCATTGTCTCTCCCACCCTCTCGCCTCCACTTGTGACATTTACTGGGACTGCTGTATACATTGTTGAGAATTCCTACCATACGTTCCACAATCTCTTAGACCCACTGCGATCAGGAAGGAGGTACAGGAGCATCAGGACTAGAACTGCCAGACCGGGTAACAGCTTCTTCCCTCAGGCTGTGAGTCTAAAGAATACTCTGCCACCACTGAGGTCTCGTCACTAGCACAGCAAGCTGTTTGCAGTTTACTTGTACTGCACACTGCATGCACTTCAAATTATATTTTATTAACTTATTTGTGGTAATGTTTTATGTGCTGTGTGTTACATGTTTTGCGGGTGCAGCGTGGTCCAGAGAAACATTGTTTAGTTGTATATATGTACAGTCAGATGAGAATGAATTTGAACTTATCCTATCTAAACACACTGAACAGGTTGGGGCTGTATTGTTAGAATGGGGTGATTCTTAGAAACATAGGATCCTAAGTAGCCTGGACAGGATGGAAACATGAGATGTTATCACATGTGGAGACCTCAGATGAGTGGGTAGAGTTTCAAGATAAGTGGCGACTCATTACAAACAAATATAGAATTTCTTTTTATGGTGGGTGGGGAATTCTTGGAACTCTATATTGTGGAGATTACATCATAAGTATTTCAAGTAGAGGTAGTTAAATATATGAAAGATCAGAGTACTAAGGGCTGTGAGGAATGGCATAGAGGAGTTGAGGCCAGGACTAGATCAGCCATGATCATATTGAGTGGTGGGTCAGGCTTGAGGGACTAGGAAGTCTTGCTCTTATTTTCTTCTTGTAAATTTTCTCTACTGTTACCCATGATGAATATTATCCTGTCGTCTACAAGTTTCCTTCATCCTGTGAACAACACCACTAATTTTCATGCTCATTATACTTTCCACATTCATATCCAAATCATTAATATGCAAGCTGTCCCCAGTTTACCAATGCATGAATTACAGATAAACGCGTGTGAGTGAACGCTGATAATAAGTTTCAAAGTCTGACATACGTACGTGTGTTCATTCCTATGAATGGCTGAACTAGTTTTTGTCTCTCCATGTTTCGTACTTGTTCTGTCTTAGCATATTTTTGACATCATTCATCACCATACTGAGGAGGTATGGTTACCACGCTGAGTGACTTTTTATTTTTTTGACTCTCAGACAAAATTCTAAGAGTTTCTGTAAAAATGGAACTTGTGTATTACCAAGGAACAGCCTAAATACAGCAAACAGTATGGAACCCAGCAGCAGTCTCTGTGGTGCACCAATGGTCAAGATATCCAATAAGCATTGAACCCTCTGCTTCCTATTACCAAGCAACTTTAGATTCTATTTGCCATTTTGCTTGAATCCCATTTTGGACCAGCTTCCCATGTGGGACCTTATCTAGAATATTATGGAAGTCCACATGGAATACATCAACTGTATTAGTTTCATCAATACATTTTGTTACAGCTTCAGAGTAGTAAATCAGATTGGTTAGATAGGTTCGCACCCTTAACAAAGCCATGCTGTCTCTTGTTGCTGCTAGCAGGCAGGAGGTACAGAAGCCTGAAGTCCCATACCACCAGGTTCTTGTATGAACTTGCATAACCATAATCCTTCCACAACAATGGAACACTATGGACTATCTCTTGGATGACCATGGCCTTGTCTCTGATTGGGCTTTTTAGCACTAATTTATTATTTTACTGTCTTTTCTTCACTGTCTTGTATAAGTTATATTCTGTGTGGTCTGAATCTACGTGCCTATGATGCTCCTGCAAGCAAGTTGTTCATAGTACCTATACTTCATCGTAGTTTGCACATGAGAATAAACAACTTGATATGTTTAATCCCTGCCTTTACCAGGTGAATTAATCTTCTTCTGAGATTTCGATAACTTCCCTAAGACTGGCATTAGACTCTCAGATCTGTAATTACCTGGCTTTCTACCACTGCTCCTTGAATAGAAATACCACATTTTCTGCCCGTCAATCATCTGGAACCATATGTAGAAGAAGACATTTAGAAATCTTTGTGGGGCTCCAGAAATCACCTCCCTTGACCACTATAGTGGGTTGGGATCCAACTCCCCATGCCCTTGAATTCTTCCAACTTTAATTCCAAAGGAAGAAATCTTCTACCTATACTTTTTAATGATTACATGTTCTACAATTTTATTTCATCCCACCCTGCATTTTCCAACCACAACATCATTCATGAATATAGATGAGAAGCTTGCATTTAAGACCTCACTTTCGTATATTGTCCATGCACAGATTACCATTTTGGCCCCTATGGGCCCTACTCCATCAGGTCCAATATAATAGCTGGTGAAATGTATTTGATCAATCATGTGATGAACCGGTTGGGCCTCCTACGCATAGGCACAGGTTTTAAAATGCCCATGTTTACGTTTCAGCAGGCCTGGTTTGCAGCTTCTACACTGTAAATTGCCCAGCGTGTACCTTTATCAACATGACTCAGTAAAAACTAATTATATAATTTGTTTGTCAGTCTTTCGCAGCAACAGGTATACAATAGCCATTTCATATTAAAGGGATTTCTGCGCTGGTAGTTTCTAGTTGAGGTTAATTTGGGACTCTCTGCCACAGGCTAGGTAGGAGTTGCTTGGTGGGTGGCTGGAGAGTATGGGAGCTAGTATCCACTATCTACCTTTTCCAAAGAAAAAGTGCTTCTGAAAAGATTCGGGGTTTTAGTGGTATTTATACTATACTTTGAATTTTGAACTTTATCCCTTAGTGTGCCATTCCCATCTTAAAATTTCTTTTTCTCTTTAATGATTAATATTTCACTATATCTTTTTCTTGATAATGCAATTTTATAAGTCCTCATTGTATTCCTGTTTCTCTGATTTCTTAATCCCTTCACAGTCTTACTGTCATAGGCAGCGTGCAAGTCAATATACTAATACATGCCACTTCCCTTGCCCTCAATTTACCACGTACTCAGCCATGGAATCTTGTGTTTAGTTTGTACCTTAATACAATATATTTTTCCTGCACTTTGTTGAATAGGGTGAATCTGTTAAATATTTCCCACTTTCATTTGCCAATATTTTGCCCATTTTAGTTTCCAAAGTTTTGTTCTAAATTCCTCAAAATCTCAATTTACTTACCTGCCTTCTTTCATCTTAAATATTATGATTTTTGCTATTTAAAATGTACTTTTATGTGTTTCTGCTTTGGTTCTTCCCCCATTACCGGAGGCAGCAGAATCAAAATCAGGTTTATTATTACTGATATATGACCTGAAATGTGTTGTTTTGTGGCAGAAGTACAGTACAAAGGCATAAAATCTATAAAGTACAAAAACAGTGTCACAAACAAGGAAGAACGTGGTATTGTTCATGGATGATTCAGAAATTTGACGCCGAATGAGTCCTCCACCTTTGCTGGTTCTAGCTACATTATTAGTCCAATCAATATTGTTGGTGATAAATCTTTTATTATCTTTTATCTTTATGCATTTCAATCCGTTTTATGGCTATATAATGCCTCACAATATTTAATTCCCAGTCTTCAGCAAGCATGTTGTAGCAAGCTGTACTATATCTGATCCATATCAACGCATGTTTGCTTACAAATCGCCAGTTGTAATTAAGACACTGTGCATTAGCTGCTCTGACAATGAGAATTTTGAGCTGTTTACCCTTCACTCAATCTGAAGCAGCGTGAGAAGTCAGATAATGATGTGGAGCAGTGATAGACTGGATAGTCTGGTTAGTGCAGTAATCTTCCATGAACATAAACTGAATATTTACACTGGGATTAGACTGAGAATTCAGAGCATTGTGATATTGTGGCTGGCATGTGTGACACGGTGGGTTGTGGGCAACAATATATAATTTCATTCTAGCAGTTTATCTTAGGGTAGATAAAATCTGTTGCATGAGTTTCAGTTGGACTTGTCATGTTCAGGACAGCACACATTGGTCTCAGGTAACAGACTCAGTCATCTGGAAAATTACTTTATTGTATCCAAACCCAGCATTACTTCTCATACTTATTTTCAAATCCCTTCCTCGCCATTTATGAATACTGCAATCTCCTCCACGTCTACAACTATGATTTAGCTCTAATTCTGGCTTTTTGAGAATTCCCTTATTTTAACCACTTAAGCATTGGTGACCATACTTCAGTTGCTTAAGCCCTAAGTTCTGAAATATCCTTCTTAACCTTTATCACCTCTCATTCTTCCACAAAGTTATTTTTTAAAGGCTCCCTCAAAGCTTTTGTCCATCTGTTTCAATACTTCTTAGATAGACAAATTTTGTTTGGTGATCTTCCCATGATAACCAATGTAGTTACTTTTCCCAGACATAGTCTAAGGCACTCTGTATGAATTGAAGTTGTTGTGTAGTATCCTGTGTTTGTGAAATATCATACCTGTCACCTCCTGCCTGATTGTGCTCTGCTGACACCAGATATTCTCCCCATGCGATGTGTCACTGTGCTGCAGTGTCCTGGAGTTTACCAGATGTCTTGCCCATTTGGTAGCCTTTTCACTGACATCTGGGTTTAGGATTAATGGTTTTGCTCCATGCCTCTTCCTGTATTCATTCACAGATTTCAGCAACTGTGAGGCAAAGTTACCAGAACCTATACGTGGAATGAATGGAGATATCAGTGAGACATGGAAGGTCAGTATTGTGATGAAACTCAAAAAGGCAACATGGCTTTTTCTCCATTCTCACACTGAACTAACATTATGTTTGTTACCATTCAGTAGTGTGAGACCATTTCCTGGGTTCTGTTTATGACTCCAGTGAAGAGTTGCAGGATGGTCTACAGCCTAGAGGTCAGGGGCAGAAACAGTTTGAGAATAAGTAGTTACGTGGGGTTCACTCAAGCTATTTAATTGAATGTGATATATACTATATATGAAATTGTGTGTATGACATATGACAAACAAATGATATGACATATGACAAGCAAACCCATACAGTTAAAGGCAATGTTGACCTTGAAAGAAGGAAACATGAATTTACATTGCCTTCAGTCCAGTCACTGGAATCCTGTCAAAGTGTGGTTACTGCTTTAATGTGGAAAATTGAACTAAATTGATCAAAATCATGTTTGCTGCTGTGTGCTGGGGCAGCAGGCTGAGGGTAGCAGACACCGACACAGTCAACAAACTCATTCGTAAGGCCAGTGATGTTGTGGGGATGGAACTGGACTCTCTCACGGTGGCGTCTGAAAAGAGGATGCTGTCCAAGTTGCATGCCATCTTGGACAACGTCTCCCATCCACTACATAATGTACTGGTTGGGCACAGGAGTACATTCAGCCAGAGACTCATTCCACCGAGATGCAACACACAGCGTCATAGGAAGTCATTCCTGCCTGTGGCCATCAAACTTTACAACTCCTCCCTTGGAGGGTCAGACACCCTGAGCCAATAGGCTGGTCCTGGACTTATTTCCTGGCATAATTTACATATTACTATTTAACTATTTATGGTTTTATTACTATTTAATTATTGATGGTGCAACTGTAACGAAAACCAATTTCCCCCGGGATCAATAAAGTATGACTATGACTATTTTAGCCCTTAACTGAGTGCAGTAACTGATTGTGCTCCACTGCTCTCACCTTTCAGGAGATGGTCAGAATCCCAATTCTCTCTGCATACTGGAATTCCAATGTACCTGTGAAGATTTTGCCAGAGTCGTGATTGCTGTTCTGATTTGTGCCTACGTAAGAACTTGTGGAAGAATATCAACCACAGGGTCTCTATTTCTCAGAAGACTTACACCCTGCAGTGCATGTCAGGAAAATGTTTCTTCAGGATCATTGTTGATAATCAGTAATTAGAAGAAGGTTGGGGGTGGAACTGGTGATTGGTAGAATTCAAAATTGAGGGATTGGCATTGATTGTCTTTTTCACCCCTACTGGATTTTTCAGTCCTAATGAAACAACTGAGCTGATAACAAGATGTGTTGTGTAATGGGCAGCAATATCAATGTCAGCTACTTTCTGTTGCCCATCTGTGCATTTCACCCCTTTATTCGCGTTACCAGAGCAATGATACTGTGTTCAGTTCTTCTGGTGTCTATCTAAGTGGGTCTTTGTTGTGTTTCAGTGGAAGCCTGTTGGTTTCTGGAACTGTCGGGGAAGTTGCTCACCGGGCTAATATCACTTTGTGGAACAGCACCACTGTTTGGAAAGAGTAAAGCCATATTCTGTGAGGTTTCCTACTGTCCAGGCGTATTTGGAAAACTGGCATCCATCTCCAAACATCATTGTGATAAAACCATCAAAGAAGATGTCAAAGTTAGTTTTAATTTTCTTTAAAAGATTATATCCATTGGTTGTAAAACATCTGTGGAAAATTACTGAATGATCTATGATGGGAGTGTGGAAAAATGCAATTGGAGATCTTTGAGAATTTTCTCAACAAGAACTGGGAGCTCCAGCATTTAGTCTTAGCACATAAGAGATATGCATAAACACTTATGTATTTTCTCAGTATGTTCCTGTCAATCTGCATTGCAAGCTTCACTTCCACCTGTGTCTGTTCTCATGTCAATTGGGACAGGAACCAGGGGCTACCTAATCTAATTCCTAGCTTGGTTTGCTGGGTTACTGCCCTGTGTTAATTACAATACGGAGCTCAACCTTAACCAGTCCTAGCTGGGGTGGGATGTGAATGCCCAATTTACAGATCCATGATATTTTAACATCTGAGCTTCATTTGCCTTTCAATTTCCCACCGAGAGCAGCTAAATGTTGCAGAGAACTTTCCAACAGGTGAAGCAGAACATGTCACTGGGTTCCAACTAGAGGTTTAAGGACCGAGGAAGCAGATAGAGCTTGGAACCATTCTGCAGCACCACAGCCTTGCAAGAGTTGTGACAGACTCTTTTCTATCTTTGGTCCTGGTGCGGCACCATGGCAAAGTGTGGTTATCCCATTCATACATCACGTAAAACTGCCTTCAGATGCTATTGATGTTAAAGGACGTTAAGAAGCTTTGGCCTGCCTTGGGAGGATGCTTTATCCAACAAATCCAAACATGGCCAGTATAAACTGGGAATACAGAAGAAAATGCCTGAAGAATCTAGGATGTCAGGCAGCATCTGTGGAGGGAAATAAATGGTCAATATTTCATGCTGAGATGCTTCATCAGGACCCTTTATCTGCAGACCCCCTTCATGCTGAGTTCCTCAAGCATTTTGTGTGTGTTGGCCAGGATTTCCAGCATCTTCAGGTTGTCTTGTGTCTATGTCATCGTGGGAATAGTTGGAATGAGAATGGATAAATAATTCTGTACTCAGTTACTACGTTCTTCTGTCTCTACAGGCCAGAAGGGCTAATCTCTGGGAGACATAGTTAAGGGTATCAGGTTGTTGGCGGTATGTCTGGGGTCTAAAGATTCTTTCCTTGCTTTGGGCTGACCCTATCATCACCTTGTTGTCAATTAGTAGAATAGTTTAAACAAAGTATCCCAGCATTACCATTTGGGTTGTTCTGAGCCATGATGATTAGACTGATGTCATCAGTTGCTTAGCCAATCCAGATCCGTTTGGAGTGTCTCCAGACACGCTGTGCGAAATGACTTGCAGGAGAACAGCACCTGGGTGGATAACAAAGAACAGAGGTGATGATGATGGACCTCCATCCCTGTGTTCCTTAAGTCATCTGATCAGATAATCATCACCGTAAAATGATTTGGCATTCTTTGCTTCCAGCACAATTATTTCTGAACCAATTGTATAAAGAAACTTCCAGTAGTATGCAATATGGTGAAGTGTGGCTGACATTAAAAAAATTTGCAGTAAGATACCAATATTAATGGACGTTTAGTTAACATTGATTTCTATAAACAAGCGTAAAATGGTGCATTTTTATTGGAGTAGTGAATATAAATAAAGTAGCAGAGTGGAGAGATCTGGGATAACAGATAATCATCTAAAGTGATAATAAGTTTATAAGAAAGTAAAAAAATATATATCCTGTACCTCCACAGAATGTTGGACAGATGTTTGGGAGAAACTCATTGGCTACTTGCCACTCAGATTAAGACAGTATGCTCAGCTACTTTTCTCCATTCTTCCAGCCAAACAGGCCAAATTTCCAGCAGACTAGCAGCAGAACAGCACTGACTGTTTCAGTCATGGGTTCCCCATGGCCACTGGTGCACATGGGATACTGTCTGTTTTCAGATTGGGCAGAGAGTCAGCAGCTTGGAACAAACTAGCCTTTGAGTTGGGGGCTGGAAGTTCTACAGTGAGAGGGCTACCTTGCGACTTGAAGACGTGATCGAATATGGCTGGGATGTAAGGGTACTGGGGCCTCCACTGTGATCTCTGGAGAGCGTTGGGTCTGTTGGGTAGGCAATAAAGAATGGTAGATCAGAGTATAAGCAGGTGTGGGTTAGGGTCAAAGAGTTGGAAAAGTGGGGGAGGAGGGTAGAGAAAATTTCAAGGGCTGGTACAGCAACCAGCCCACTCTTCACACATTTAAACCTTTTACTGTTGATGCATCCCAGCTTGTTGAACGCTTTTCTACTTTTATTCCATTTCTTAAACATGATTGTTCTAATTAATCAAAGTTTAAAGTAAATCTATTATCAAAGAACAAAAATGTCACCATATACAACCCTGAGATTCATTTTCTTGCAGGCATACTCAATAAGTCCAATAACCATAGTAGGATCAATGAAACACTGCAACAAAAGGGTGAACAACCAATGACAGCAAACTGTGCAAGTACAAAAAGAAAGAAAAAGTAATAAGAAATAAGCAATAAATATGGAGGACATGAGATGAAGTGTGTTTGAAAGTGAGTCCATAGGTTCAGTGATAGGTCCAAGTGAAGT
Source organism: Mobula birostris (assembly GCF_030028105.1). Lineage (NCBI taxonomy): Eukaryota > Metazoa > Chordata > Chondrichthyes > Myliobatiformes > Myliobatidae > Mobula > Mobula birostris. The sequence continues at coordinate 46,327,379 of NC_092391.1, forward strand.
TGAATGAAGTTATCCCCCCTGGTTCAAGAGCCTGATGGTTGAGGGGTAATAACTGTTCCTGAACATGGTGGAGTGAGTCCTGAGGCACTGAAGAATGCATGACCCGAGTGGTGGGGGCCCCTGATGATTGATGCTGATTCCTTATGACAAAGCTCTGTGTAGATGTGCTCCATGGTGGGGAGGGCTTTACATGTGATGGACTGGGCTGTATCCTTTACTTTTTGTAGGATTTTCTGTTCGAGGGCATTGGTGCTTTTATACCAGGTCCCCTGAATATTTAACTCGTGGGGAATTTAAAGTTACTGACTCTCTCCACCTCCGATCCCTGATAAGGACTGGCTGACAGACCTCCGGTTCCTTCTCCTGAAGTCAACAATCAATTCTTTAGCACTCAACAAATCACCCCATATGAGCCAGATGTCTTCTGTGGGTTCATCCTCCTGAAGGATGCTCTCATGTCAGTGTCAGAGACTGAAACCACAGGAGCATCAGCTTTGGGAGCACATGATGGATCCCTATGCTTTGATGGTCGAGCTCACATGGAAGTGAAGTCCTGTTGTCACCTATGTCACAACATTGGAGGGTTGCAGATGTTGTTCTCTTATTCAAGAAAGGGAGTAGAGATAGCCCAGGAAATTATAGACCCGTGAGACTTACTTCAGTGGTTGGTAAGTTGATGGAGAAGATCATGAGAGGTAGGGTTTATGAACATTTGGAGAGGTATAATATGATTAGGAATAATCAGCATGGCTTTGTCAAAGGCAGGTCATGCCATACGAGCCCGACTGAATTTTTTGAGGATGTGACTAAACACATTGATGAAGATAGAGCAGTAGATTAGGTGTATATGGATTTCAGCAAGGCATTTGATAAGGTACCCCATACAAGGTGTCTTGAGAAAGTAAGGAGGCATGGGATCCAAGGGGACCTTGCTTTGTGGATCCAGAAGTGGCTTGCTTACAGAAGACAAAGAGTAGTGGTAGACCGGTCATATTCTGTATGGAGGTTGGTGACCAGTGATGTGCCTCAGGGATCTCTTCTGGGAAACCTACTCTTCATGATTTTTATAAATGACCTGGCTGAGGAAGTGGAGGGATAGGTTAGTAAATTTGCTGAAGATACAAAGGTTGGGGTGTTATGGATAGTGTGGAGGGCTGTCAGAGGTTACAGCAGGACATTGATAGGATGCAAAACTGGGCTGAGAAGCGGCAGATAGAGTTCAACCTAGATAAGTCTGAGGTGGTTCATTTTGGTAGGTCAAATATGATGGCAGAATATCAATGGTAAGACTCTTGGCAGTGTTGAGGATCAGAGCGATCTTGGGGTCTGAGTCCAAGTTGTGCAGGTTGACTTTGTGGTTATGAATTTCTTATGTTCTTTTGAAGGCATATGGTGCATTGGCCTTCATCAACTGTGGGATTGAGTTTAAGAGCTGAGAGGTAATGTTAAAACTGTACAGGACCCTGGTCAGACCCCACTTGGAGTACTGTGCTCAGTTCTGGTCACCTCACTACAGGAAGGATGTGGAAACTATAGAAAGGGTGCAGAGGAGATTTACAAGGATGTTGCCTGGATTGGGGAGCATGCCCTATGAGAACAGGTTGAGTGAACTTGGCCTTTTCTCCTTGCAGCAGTGGAGGATGAGGTGACCTAATAGAGGTGTATCAGATGATGAGAGGCATCGATCATATGGATAGTCAGAAGCTTTTTCCCAGGACTGAAATGGCTAACATGAGAGGGCAGTTTTAAGGCGCTTGGAAGTAGATACAGAGGAGATGTTAGGGGTAAGATTTTTATGCAGAGTGGTAAGTGTGTGGAATGAGCTGCCAGCAACAGTGGTGGAGGCAGATATGAAAGGGTCTTTTAAGAGACTCCTGGATAGGAACATGGAGCGCAGAAAAGTAGAGGTCTATGGGTAACCCTAGATAATTTCTAAAGTAGGTACATATTCAGCACAGCATTGTGGGCTGAAGTGCCTGTATTGGGCTGAAGGGCCTGTATTTTGCTGTAGGTTTTCTAGGTTTCTATGTTTTCACTTTGTAAGAGGTGATAAGGTTCAGGTCCTGATACAGCTGTTGAGCATTTTTCATTGATTCAAGTTTCATTCGGAATTGCCTCTTCAGCCATGAGATGGCTTTCCGGAGATCATACTTGGATGTCTCATAACTTTCTTGGTCACCAGACTTGATTGCCTCTGATCTGGCCCTCAGCGGATTGTGGATCTCATGGTTAACCCAGGGCAACTGGCTGGGGAATACTGAATGATTATGTGGGGACAGACTCATCTGTGACTTTTTCAATCGTTCATGTCAACCATGGTGTATTCATTCAGATTCACAGATGAGTTCTTCAACCAGTCCGCTGACTCGAAGCAATCCCATAGCTGCTCCTCTGCCTCCCATGATCACACCTTTATTGTCCCAATCTCTGAAGCCTTGCCCTTTAGCCTCCACCTTTATGCAGGTAGGACAAGAGCAGGCTGTTATAAGATTTCCCAAAGTGTGGTCTGGGCATGGAACAGTAGGCATTCCTTATCTTAGTAGAGCAGTGATCTAAGGTGTTGGGACCCTTGTTGCTACAGGTTATATGCTGATGGTAATCGGGCAGAGATTTTTTCAAATCCCCGACGATGTTTTGAAATGGGTGGACGGTTTCTTGTTTAGTGACAGCATCATGTAGTATCTTAAATACCTGATCACAGTTGGCCAATGATGATATGTAAATTGTGGTCAGGAACATGAAGGAGAACTCTTGGTGAATAGAATGGTCGGCATTTGATAGGTGTTCAAGGTTGGGGGAACAAGAGTATGATATAACTGCCACATTGGAGCACCATAGAGAGTTTATCGTGGAGCACATACCTCCAATTTTGCCTTTTATGAATTAGCAATTTGATCCACCCGGTGTATTGAGAACTTTTCAGGTCTGATCAGTGTATCTGGCGTACTCTGAGAAAGCCATGTTTCAGTAAAGTACAGAACCCAACAATTTCTCATTTCCCTTTGATACAGCAATCTTGCCCTCAGGTCCTCAGATTTGTTCTCCAGTGACTGTATAAGATGCTGGGTAGAGGGGGCCTCATCCCTCTGTGTTTCAGCCTGGCTTGGAGTCCCCCACCCCCTCTGCTTGCTTGCAGTTATCTTCTTCCGAAGATCATGAAATTTGTAGATCATTAAGTTGATTTAAAAGTATCTTGCTTCAAACGAAATTACATCAGAGTAATTCAAAGGAAGTAGATTTAGAAATATATCACATAGCCCGTAAAACATTGTTGTGATTCACCTGTGCCATTTTGACCAAATAAAAACGTGCCTATCCAAACCGCTCATAAATGTTGCAATCCAGCAGTTCCTCTGGCAGCTCATCCCACACTTGCACCCATGCTGAGTGAAGACGTTCCCCCTCAGATTTCCCTTAAACATTTCACCTTTCAATCTTAACTTATGTCCTCTAGTTTCAGTTTCACCCAATCTCAGTGGAAAATTCCTGCTTGCATTAACTCCGTGGTCACCGGAAGAATATACAAACTCCTTACAAGCAGTGGTGGGAATTGAACCCGGGTTACCTGTACTGTAAACATTGTGCTAACCACTACACTATTGTTACATTCCCTACATTCTTATCAATCCCCCCCATCCCCCATCCCCACAGATTCGACACTCATTGGCACACTAGGTGCAAATTACAGTGCCCAATTAACCTACTGACCCACTCGTCTGGGATATGAAAGGGAACCAAAGCACCCAGTGGAAACCCAGGGGGTCACAAGTAGAACGTCCAAACTCCACATAGGCAGCACCCAAGGTCAGGATTGAACACAGCTCATTGGCAGTGAATCTACCAGCTGTCCCACTGAGCCTCCGTTAATGAATGATAAGGCCCTTGTGAGCACAGAGAAAAGAGGAACCTCGGTGTACCACTCCAAGGTCCCTGCAGGTGGCAGCACTGGCTGATTAGGTGAATGAAGGTAGACGGGATACTTTCTTCATCAGCTGAGTTATAGAACATAAGACTTCGGATATAATTTTGTAAGACATTAATGAGGTCCTAGTTACAGGACTGTGTGCATTTTTGGTCTCAGCACTGTAGGAAGGAAATGAATGCATTATAGAGGATGCAGAGGAAATTCACCAAGGTGTTGCCTGGGATGGAGTGTTTTAGTTACGGGGTGTGAATGTAAGGCTGTATTTGATTTCCTTGGAGTAAGCTGAGAAGGGACCTTACGTATTTAATATTTCAGGAATATTTGAGTAATTTTGTAAATATGTTGTTGATGAAGCAAGCTTGTTCATTTAAAATAATTGATTATGGGTTCTATGTATAAATATGTGAATTGCATTTGTCATCATGCTACCATATGATATGTGCGTGCCTCACTTAAAGCAAACCCAAGTTAGACTCAAATTTTAGTCTCTCATGTCTTCCTTTGAATTAAATGGCAAAATAATTAAAATGGAATTGGACACTGGTTTGGCTGTTTCAGTCATTCCACAAAATGAGTTTGAATGACATTTCAAAGATACTAAACTGAGGCCTGTAAATATCCAGCTAAGGACATGTACTGAAGAAAAGATAACTCCTGTGACATTTTTAACAGTGAAATACAACTAACAAGCCCTATTGAGCTTGTATGTGGTAAAAACAGGAGGACCAGCATTGTGGGGATGTGAGTAGCTGAGACAACTGCAACTAGATAGGCCATCCATCACTTCCTGCAATGAAGCCAAGTGAAAGTGAATTATGAAAGGTACTGGATGATGCCACAACTGTCTCCATGCTGAACACCAGGAACTGCTTACAAACAAGAGAAAGTCTGCAGATCCTGGAAATGTAAGCAGCACACACAAAATGCTGGAGTAACTCAGCAGACCAGGCAAGAACTATGAAAAGAGTACAGTCACTGTTTCGGGCCGAGATGCTAAGATGGGTGGCCACAGCAAAAACAGGATCTCCCAGAGGCTATCCACTTAATTCCACTTCCCACTCTCCTTCCAGAATGTCTATCTGTGGCCTCCTCTACTGTTGCGATAAGTCCACGCTCAGGCTGGAGAACAACATCTTATATTTCGTCTGAGTAGCCTCCAACCTGATGGTATGAACATTAATTTCTCGAACTTCCAGTAGTAGACCCCCCCTCACCATTCCCCATGCCTTTTCCCTCTCTTCACCTTATCTCCTTGCCGGACCATCTCTGGTCCTCTTCCCCCCTTTTCTTTCTTACATAGCCTTCTGTCCTCTCCGATTAGATTCCCCTTTCTTCAGCCTTGTATCTCTTTCACCAATCAACTTCCTGGCTCTTTGTTTCACCCCTCCCCCTCCCAGTTTCACCTACCAACTTGTGCTTCTCCCTCCCCTCCCCACCCTGACCTTTTAACTCTACTCCGCATCTTTTTTTCTGCAATCCTGCTGAAGGGTCTCGGGCCGAAATGTCGACTGTATTCTTTAACCATTGATGTTGCTTGGCTCGCTGAGTTCCTCCAGCATCTTGTGTGGGGTACCATGAACTGCTGCCCAGTAGAAGACAAACAGGTGTTGGTGCCAACCTCTAAGCCTTGGTTGGAAAGCACATGGGACCAAGGAAGGACCATGCTGCCCAGAGGAAGTGTGAAAGAGATGAAAGCAGTGGTCTGATTACCCCAGTTTTTGTCAGCAACATATCTGACGAAGCTTCTGATATATTAATCAGGCAGTTACTTGCGACATGTGGCTTGGTTTTAAGCTGGAAGAGAGTTCAAGGAGCTTCAGGAAAGTTGCAAGCATTCAACTTTTGTGAGTATAAAGAACCAGAATCCACTCTGCATGCATTAAGTTTATTGCATGAATGACAAGTGCGAGATAATAAAACTGCTGAAAATAGATGCAAAGACCAAAGCCCAGCTGGGTAAATTGAAGGCCAAGAAGGAGTCAATAGAGATACGAAAACAAAGGATTTATCAGATGAGGCAACCTGGAGGAGAGATCAGATTGGTAAGGGAGCAATAGAGAATACTCTAGTGAATTAAATGCATCTTCCCAAGATCAAGATGCACAAACTAGAAGAAGAAAAAGGAAGGAGAGGAAAGGTGTCAGAACCACTTCCTGCAGTCTCAGAGTCAACTCCTACACCCACTGCGGAGGAGGCCCCAGAACCAGAGATTGTGTCACAGCCATGTCTTGCCTGCCGAGCAGAGTCATTCCCCCTTGTCAGAAAAGACAATAACCCACAAGAGTAAGAAATTGTACACACTGATTAAATCTTTAGGCCTGAATGAGACATTTTAAAATGTACTATGCTATGAATGTCTGCATCTGGTAGTTATACTGCGCAGTGTACTGTGTATATAGTCGAGGTGCATTCTCTGTTGAGTTGGAGTTTATAGCTAAGAAGGGAGGAGTGTTGTGCACTTAATATTTCAGTGATATTTGAGTAAACGTTGATTAAGTAGTCTTGTTTAAAATAATTCATTATGGGTTATATGCATAAATAGGTTAATTGCATACGTCATCACACTATCACATGATACGTGCACACCTTGCTTAAAGTATACCTGAAGTTAGACTCTCGTGTCGTCCTTTGAATTAGTTTAATATTTGAAGTTATAAATCGTAACAGACCTGACTAAAGTAATCGAGATTAAAGGACATTGCCCACCATTGAGAACATCTACCATAAATGCTGCCTGGGCAGGGTGAAAAGTATTATCAGGGATGCATCTCACTCTAACCATGGACTTTTTACTCTCCTCCCATCCGGTAGGCGCTACAGCAGCCTCCGCTCCCACACCAGCAGGCACAGGAAGAGCTTCTTCCCTGAGGCTGTGACCCTGATGAACACCTCATCACAGCACTAAGCAGTATTGCATCCGTATTGTACTGTCTCAGTACTTTTATATTTGTGTGCTGTAGCACTTTTTTTATTCGCAGTTATTTTGTAAATAACACTATTCTTTGCATTTCTGGTCAGATGCTAAATGCATTTCATTGACTTTGTATCTGTACTCGGCACAATGACAATAACGTTGAATCTAATCTAATCTAACATAGACAGGGTGAACAGTAAGAAACATCTACAAATCAGAGGTGTCTAAGATTAGAGTCCATAGCTTAAGAGTAAAATACATGCACATATTTTAGAAGTATTTTTTGAACAATTGAGTTACAAAGGCATAGATGGATACAGGGAAATGGGATTAGTACGCTGGGCTGAATGGTGGCTATATTTGGTTGGACTCTATGACTCAATAATCTGACTCCCTGATACCTCGGTAAGATCATGACAGCCCCTCACAGTTTTATCCAGTTGGATACTTGTCCTCTACACAGTGTCTCAGTCTGAAACTGTGCAGCAACAGCATTAAGGCTGAACACTCTGCAAGCCAGTCGGTGAATGCCAGAGTCGCTGCATTGAAGGGGAAGACCACTTTGCTGATTTTCACCTGTGACTGCTCTAGATTTAAATTCAAGTTTTCCAGTACATCGTGTTTCCTCTTGATGCTAAAGTTCAATTCATTTCCTTAATCCTGGAAACAAAATTAGGTTTCATTTTCCAAGCTGACCTTTCAATTCAAGTGAAGGGATCTCAACGGAGAACAGGCGCTCCGTAGGCGTTCTGATAGAATGGCGTCCTCTGTACTCGTAATATATTCCACATCCAAATAGGCAGATTAGTTTTTGCAGATTTTAAGTCAACGTAAAGTATAAATTACGTTTCTTACCGGTATCGATGTGGAGCGCAGGTCTTGCGGATTATGCCTCTCTCGCTTTGATGTAGTATAGTTGCATGAAGTTCAGAGCTGAACTACTGCTGAGCACACAGAAAGCACCATTTACTGATCTGACAGCTTTATAAGGAGGAAGTGAAATAACAAATCGTAGGAGGTTCTAACTAAAGGCTGGTTGAGGCAAGAAGTGCAACAGCAAACGCAGAATTTCTTAACCCATGTTAACCACAGAGATTTAAACTCCAGTTAGCTCCGTTTGTGACAGAGTCTGAAATCATACTGGCAGAATATAGTTACACAGCTGGTGGTTCAAGAACAGTTCCTGCTCATATTTTGTCTCAGTACTGCAACAGTATGACTGCTTTGCATTACAATCAATACTTCGCTTTGCTCTCAAGTGCAGTTTATTGTCTGGGATCACTGACAATGCTAAGAGCCTTGCACGTGCAGTGCTCCTGATAAATATCTCCGATGGGTGGAAGAGAGATCCTGATGATCCTTTCAGCAGTCCTTGCAAACCTTTGCTATGTCTTGTGGTCAAATGCTTTGCAATTCTCATTCCGGAGAGTGATGCAGCTTGTCTCAATCTCCTCAGGAAGTGGAGATGCTGCTGCGAGTTCTTGACCAAAGAGATGGTGTTGAGGGACCAGGTGAGATTGTCTGTTATGCGCACTCCCAGAAACTTGGTCCTCATAACTCCCTCCACAGAGGAGGCACGTATGTGAAGTGAGGAGTGGATATGTCTATCCACAGCCTCCTCTACTGTCAAGATGAAGCCACACTCAGGTTGGAGGAACAACAGCTTATTTTCCATTTGGGTAGCCTCCAATCTGGTGGCATGAACATTGACTTCTCAAACTTCAGCTAATGCCTCCCCTCCCCCTCGTATCCCATCCGTTATTTATTTATACACATACATTCTTTCTCTCTCTCTCCTTTTTCTCCCTCTGTCCCTCTCACTATACCCCTTACCCATCCTCTGGGCTCCCCCCCTCCCCCTTTTCTTTCTTCCTGGGCCTCCCGTCCCATGATCCTCTCATATCCCTTTTGCCAATCAACTGTCCAGCTCTTGGCTCCATCCCTCCCCCTCCTGTCTTCTCCTATCATTTTGGATCTCCCCCTCCCCCTCCCACTTTCAGACCTCTTACTAGCTCTTCTTTCAGTTAGTCCTGACGAAGGGTCTCGGCCCGAAATGTCGACTGTACCTCTTCCTAGAGATGCTGCCTGGCCTGCTGCGTTTCACCAGCAACTTTTATGTGTGTTGAGGAGTGGTCAGCCTGCATCTTCCTGAAGTCCATGATGATCTCTTTGTTCTTGTCCACGTTGAGACTTAACTTCTCTGCATTCTCTCTGTACGCTGCCTTTTCATCGTTGTGGTGAGGCCAATCTTGTGTCATCAGCAAACTTGGTGATTTGGTTTGAACTGGGCCTAGCAGTGCAGTCGTGCCTCAGCAACGCGAACACACGACGAGGGTGGGGAGCAGGGGGCTTCCTCATTGAAACATTGTTCCATGCCTCAGACTGAGTGTTAAAGTCAATCAGCCCATCAGGAAGAGAAGATTCTCTGTCTTTGACACGCAGGGTGGAGTTTCAGTCTGTTATGGACTGAATGCCTCTGTCACAGAAATGGCTGTATATTCTCTGTAAGTGATCCCATTTCGCCTTCCTGATGGTGCAGGAAAGCGCAGTTCTTGCTGACTTGGGAGCCGTCTTATCCCCTGATTTGAAGGCTGCATCCGATCTTTCGCCACGCTCAAACCTCTGCTGTGTCCTCCCATAGATGTGTTCTTTCTGGTAAAAGTTGTACATGATCTGTGTTTGTTTTTCTAGTGAATTCTTTATATCTGATGCTATGTGCCTGTGATGGTGTTACTGATAAGTTCTCCATTGTACCTATGCACACATGTACTTGTACTTACAATTTAAAGTGGGGGGTTATATGGGAGGCAGGGTTTGAGGGTCAGCACAACATTGTGGGCCGAAGGGCCTGTACCGTGCTGTACTATTCTATATATGACAACAAACTTGACTGACTTTGCATCTGTAGGACAGCTCTCCCAATGGTTAATTTCCAAGAAATTGAAGAAATATCACGGGATAAACCAGTGCCTAATGCACCTATTTTAACATTACCTGAAATTAATCACTGGAACTATTGTTTCCAGGCACAAAATTAGACTAACACTTCAGGTTGCATGTTTGATTTTTTTTTCCACGGTGTTAAACATGCAACAACAAACATTACTGCTAACACGGAGCTCATATCCAAACGAAGAAGCTGCTGTTGCACCGTTCCAGAGACCCAGGCTGAACTCTGACCTCTGGTGCTATCACGATGGAGTCTGTGTGCTTTCCTGTGACTGTGGATTTTTCCTGTGTGTCCAGGTGTCTCTCACATCCCAAAAGTGAGCACAGTGGCAGGTTAATTGGCCAGTGTGAATTGGCCCTGGTCTGTTGCTGAGTATGAGAGTCATTGGGAAGTTGATGGGAATATGGGGAGATTAAAGTGGTTTAGAGTAGGATTAGTGTAAAGGGATGATTAATAGATGTGGCCTCTTTGGCTTGTTTCCATGCCATATTGCTCTATGACTCTTTGACTTCAAAAGACACATATAGTCCAGCCGTTTCAACAAAATGCTCCTAACTACAAATGGACTTTGGCCTAAATGGGAAACATGGGGCAACCAACAGCTTGACTGTTGTAGCCAACATCCCCGGTTCCTCCATTTCAAATCCTTTCTCGCTGATAGGACAGATCTACCACTAGTGGTCAGACATTGGCACATAGTTCTGAGGGAGTTTTCAGCACTGACTCCCCATGCCATGAAATCTTAACACCTTGAGGTGGAAACCCATCATACATGGACATAGAAACCCTTCACCTACCCACCTCCCAAATAATTTATCCTTACTTCTCTGTTTTGAACACCAGCTGGAATAAATACAAAGTCTGAGAATAGACTTAGTGGAATGGACCAGCTATAGCAGTGAGCAAGCTGGTGAAGAGTGGAGCTACCAGTTGGTCCTTAGCAGGCAGTGAGTTACCATAATAAAGTCATACGTCACGGAAGTGGGCACTTTGACCCAACTGGCCCTTGTCAATCAAGATTACCATTTAAGCTAGTCCTATATTCCTATGCCCCTCTAAACCTTTCCTAACCATGTATCTGTCCAAGTATATTTTAAGTGGTCCCTTAATGTTATCATAGGTGGGGGAGGGAGTTGCGTAGTGGGGATAAGCTCCCACTAGCTATTAAATGCTCCGAATGACATGAGTCTCAAATTGCCTCTGACAAGCAAGTCAAGCTCTTGGCCTTCACGTGTGGCTTAGCTACTAAATCCAGCAAAACCTTGCTACTAAACGAGTCAGAACCCCTACTGACAAGGCAGGGGGCCTTAAAATCAGTCGCTCCGGGCAGATGGAGTTCATCAATGTGGTTGGCAGCTCATCTAGGAAAAGGAAAACTCGGATCTCAAACCTCTGCTGCCTTGCGGCTATACCCACTCATGGGAAAAGCTTTGGGAGTAGACGTTGAGAAAAATTCTGGAGCTGGAATCCCTAAGGTAGTCCTACATTGAGTTCCATATTGGCTGGAAACTCTTGCCAAGTTGCTGGTGTCATTCCTTTGGGCTCATTAGCCGCGTGGAGAGGGGAAGCCTGCGGCAAGGACAGCAGCTCCCCTGGCTTGTGTATAATGTGGACAGCTCAGATGCAACATCTATGGTCAACACCAACCAACAGAGAGCCTAACGTTTTAAATGTTGATGAGCCCGTTTCTGACAGTTCCTCTGACAGCCCTTTCCGTATCTGAGTGAAAAAGTTGTCCCACAGGTTCCTACTAAACCTCTCACGTCTCAGCTTAAACCCATGTTCTTTTGTTCTTGATTCCCTAACCTTGGAAAACACTTCTATAAGTTATTGAGTAAGACAAGGGAGTGACAGTTTCTTAATCCCACCTATTGCAGATGCATCTTGTTGACAATAATGGTTGGATTTACTATCTCATAACCTTTGTTGAGATCATCGAACAGCTCAAAACTGGACATCATGGACCTTAGAAACAGCAGAATTGTGTTCTGCTGTAATCCTAAGGGCTGGTATATCCCTCACTGAATTATTGCCATTCAGCTAGTGATGAGTGGTTATTGTTCAATCAGGAGTGCAGAAGAACAGGCGAGGAACGCCTTCAGGCTCAGCTCAAAACAAGAATTACCATTTTGATACTACAACACATACTGATCAACAAGATCAGTCATTGCTGGACAAGTTTAGAAGAAAGAATTGAATCAGGAATGCAGACCTGCTATTTTCTGCTGTGTATGATGGGAAAAAATTAAGTACTAAACACAATTAAATAGCTGCAACTGTGTCCTCAACAATGGAGAAGGAAAACAAATACATATCAAAGGCAAGGCTGATGTGTCTGCAATCTCCTTTAAGCAGACGAACATAATACAAACCGGGATAATTCGTTCAGCCCTTTACTCTGCTGTTTAATAATAAGATTATAGTCAAGCTTTTATCTCTGTCATTTTTCTGTATTAACTCATCCCGTGAGTTTTACCTATCATATTAGTTTTGAATATAATCAGAGTCTGAAACTTGACAAGAGTCTTGGGTAGGTAACTTGAAAGATTCACTACCTTCTAGACCAGGGGTTTATGCCATGGACAAATACCAGTAAACAAGGGGTCCATGGAGCCCAGGTTGGGAACCACTACTCTGGAGTGAAGAAACTTCCCTTCACCTCATTCCGAGCCAACACTTAATTGCAAACGGTGAACCTGAGCCACTGACTAAATAGTCCTTATTGGTTCTGTCCTATGGAGTCCACTGTCACGACTGCGCCATTTAACGCTGTTCAAGAAACAACAGGCACCACTTGATACAGGAGAAGTTATGGAACCAGTCCACATTCCGGTGTCCTGACACAAAAACAGAATGTGTTGGAAATACGCAGGTTGCCCGACAGCTTCTGTGGGGAGAGAAACCGAGCCAAGGTTTAAAATCAATGTCTTGACCAAATTTGGAGAGGTGTTTTGGGTAAACAGAAGAGGCAGGACAGAGAATGGAGGGAATATTTGTGTTGGGTGGAGATTAACACTGTGCATGTGACTCAATGATTCCTGTACAACCAAGTTACAGATAATAAGAGCACTAAAAATAAACTATGTTCTAGAACCGTGAGAGGCACGATACAGCAATTGCTAGAAATCTGAACCTAAAGAAAATGATGGAAACACCCAGCAGATTAGGTAGCATCAGTGGAGAGAGAAAAGGCTGAGGATCTTTCATCAAGGTTCTCAGGAGTAAAGCATCCCCGTACAGAACTGTTCCTTGAACTGATGTCGGGCTTCAATGGAAGAGCTTAAGAGGCAAAACATGGAACACAGCAGGGAGCAACGCACCTAAAATGCTGGAGAAACTCAGCAAGGCAAGCAGCATCTATGGAGGGAGAGTTGACATTTTGGGCCGAGACCCTTCAGGAATTGACATGACGGTTATTGAAAGCTCAATGTCTCCCTTGCAGTGGAATTATTCACCAATGTTCTTCCATTCATGCATTTAAGCAATCTAAGTCTCCAACCTTTCACAAACACCCCTCTCTCCCAGTTTCCTCCACCTCCTCCCCGCCACCCCACAATTCGGAACCTGCTTGTTTCCTCACCTCTTCAAATGACCGAAGTGCTAACTCTGCTTCTGATTCCACAGATGCTGCCTAATCCATTGAACATCTCCAGCACTTGCTGCTTTTATTTCTGATTTCCAACATCTGCAGCGTTTTGATTTTCAGCATTCTGGTGATATCGAATGTTGGGGCTCTGCCACTGATTGCATCTCAAGACATTCAAGTGGTGGAGCAGTTAGAATGTATCACCCAAAGACCACCCATCAATCTACCCTAAATAACCAGAAAGGTAATGAAATGTGTGGTTGATGCGTTGTCAAGAGACCATCACTCAGTAATAGACTGTTCAGGCCTGCTCAGTTTTGGTTTTACCAGGGCTACTTGCTTCGGGACCCTATTCCAGCCTTGGCCCACCTTTTTCTAACCTCTGAGTACCTATCTCTCCTCCAGGATCATTCAGTATTATGAATTGATCTCACCATCAATGAAGATGGTGGCGCGACCGTTCCGAATTGATATCGATATGTGTTAACTAGGGGGCCGTGCACAATCCTGATTTGATGGAGACAGATGTGAGAAGCACAGAGGAACACCTGGAAAGCTTCTGAAATGCCTGCTTTGCTGCCGCTGCTACTGTGCGATCGAGAATCTCCGGAGGGGAAGGCCCCAAATCCTTGGTTTTGCCTATCGCCTGTTGCTGGGGCCGAGGTCGAAGCACTTGTCAGAGATGGTGCTCGGTGTCGAAGAGGTGGATTGGAGGCTCGGAGTTTTCGGACGGACTCGGAGTCGGACTGTGGTCGGATGCTTCCAGGATGCTGCATCGGCCAGTTGGCAGCGCTGGAGGTTCACCGTCTGCGTGAGATGATGGGACTTTCAAGAGACTCTGAGACTTTTACCGTGTGCATGGTCTGTTCTTATCAAATTACGGTATTGCTTTGCACTGTTGTAACTATATGTTATACTTATGTGGTTTTTGTCAGTTTTTAAGTTGGTTTGTCATGTGTTTCTGTGATATCATTCTGGAAAAACATTGTAGCATTTCTTAATGCATGCATTACTAAATGACAATAAAAGAGGACTGCGAGTCCTCATAAACTAATCTAATCTATCCCAGAGTACTGCACTATCCTTCTCGAAACCTACCATCACCAACCTTGTTTAAAGAAAAATCCCTGAGCCCTGTGTAGTTGTACACTGTTACCCCTCCTTGGATCTACTTTTCCATGAATAAACTGGAAACTCCCAAACAGATGCTGGAATCTGGAGCAACAAACACGCTGCTAGAGGAGCTCAACGGGTCGAGAAGCTTCCATGGGGAAAAAAAACATATTGTTGACATTTCAGGTTGAAAACCTGTGTCAGGTCCTGCATCAACAATATTAACATTTACCTTCCCCAACACTCCATGTTTGAATCCCTTCATCAAATTCCTGCCCTTGCCACAGTAACAAGAACTCTTACTCAGCGGGCCATCTGAACAGACCACAGATCAAAGCTCCATTTTCCAACCACCAGGATGACCCCTTTCCTTGGCAGCTACCTGAGATTCATACAGATTGCTAAAAAAACTTGGTGTCATATTTGATGCTAAGATGAGGTGTGATGATAGCATTGAGATGGCTGCCTATTTCTCCTTTACACTCCATTCAACCTTTTCATCTCTACTTTTTTCCAGATGTCCCTCAAAACCATAAATTATTAACATGTATGCAAATAGTTCTTTCTGTGGTTGTGTGCAAGTGGCTTTTAATATTGTTACTAGGAACCATAAAAGGTGTTTTTTTTGTGTTAAAATCAATATTTAAAACATATTGTTACTACCTATAGGGCTACTAGAATGCAAATTTATGGGTCTTGGATGCTTTGAGTCACACAGGTCCGCGATTGAAGATTAAAAAAGCAGCACTTTGCAGCAGTCTTCGGACTTTGAACTGTGGACAATCAGTGAACATGATTTATTAGCAAGGGCAAATAAAATAAGGCAGGGACAAATAGTTTGGTCATTGTTGGGGCGACCATTGTGTGAGTGGGCTAGTGTTAGAGTGGGGAGGCTTTGGCTTTGGCTCATCAGGCTTACGCGAGATCAGGCTTCAGTGAGTTAAGTATCTGGTAAGTTTCTTCTTCTTCTTTATTCTTCATTCACTGTCTGTTAGGACATAGAGCAGAGAGGATGACTCCAGGGGCAGTTATGTTCTTTGTGCAAGATGTGGGAATTCTGTGAGAGCTACAGCCTCCCAGGTAATCACATCTGCACCATGTACAGCAGCTCCTCAGACAATGCATTAAGGAACTGGTGCTTCAGCTCGAAGACATTTGGCTCATACGGGAGACTGAGGAAATGATGGGCTACACACGTCAAAGTTGCTGGTGAACGCAGCAGGCCAGGCAGCATCTCTAGGAAGAGGTACAGTCGACGTTTCAGGCCGAGACCCTTCGTCAGGACTAACTGAAGGAAGAGTTAGTAAGAGATTTGAAAGTTGGAGGGGGAGGGGGAGATCCAAAATGATAGGAGAAGACAGGAGGGGGAGGGATGGAGCCAAGAGCTGGACAGGTGATTGGCAAAAGGGATATGAGAGGATCATGGGACAGGAGATCCGGGAAGAAAGACAAGGGGGGTGGGAACCCAGAGGATGGGCAAGGGGTATATTCAGAGGGACAGAGGGAGAAAAAGGAGAGTGAGAGAAAGAATGTGTGTACATAAATAGATAACGGATGGGGTAAGAGGGGGAGGTGGGGCATTAGCGGAAGTTAGAGAAGTCGATGTTCATGCCATCAGGTGGAGGCTACCCAGACGGAATATAAGGTGTAGTTCCTCCTTATAGGAGGAACCTTATGGATAGGAGCTACTGGGAGGTAGTCACTCCTAGAATGCAGGAAGCAGGTAACTGGGTGACTGTCAGAAGAAGGAAGGGAAATGGGCAGCCATTGCAATGTAGCCCTGCGTTCATTACCCTCAATGATAAGTACTGTATGCTGTTTTGGATACCGTTGAGGGGGGGTGAGCTACCAGGCAGGAGCCCCAGTGATTGGGTCTCTGGTACTGAGTCAGGCATTGTGGCTTAGAAGAAGTGAAATGAGTTGCAGTAATGATAGAGGTTCCATAGTTAGTGGAATAGAGGTGTGATTCTGTGGACGTGAAACAGAAACCCACATGGTATGTTGGCTCCCAGGTGCCAGGGTTAAGGATGTCTCCGAGCAGGTCCACGGCATTCTTAAGGCGGAGGATGAGCATCCAGGATGTTACATATTGGCACCAATGACATAGGGAGGAAAGGCGAGAAGGTCTTGAAGAGAGATTTAAGGGAGCTAGGTGGTAATTTGAAAAGCAGGATTTCCGGAGAAGTAATCTCTGGATTGCTGCATGTGCCACATGCCAGTGAGAGTAAAAATAGAAGCATTTGGCAGATCAATGCATGGGTGAGGAACTGGTGGAGGTGGCAGGGATGCAGATTTCTGGATCATTAGGATCCCTTCTGGAGAAGGTACAACTTATACAAAAGGGGCAAGTTACACATGAAACCGAGGGGCACCAATATCCTTGCGGGCATGTTAGCTAGAGCAGTTCTGGAGGGTTTAAACTAATTTGGCAGGGGGATGGGAACTGGAGTGATAGGGCTGAAGATGGGGCAGTTGTTTACAGACAGAGGCAGTGTGTAGTCAGACTGCTAGCAAGGACAGGCTGATGATAGGGCAAAATTGCAGTCAACAGAACGAGGTGAAATGTAAAAGGAGGACTATATCGAAAAGGGTGATGAATACAGTACTGAGGGTGTTATATTGGAATGCAAACAGTATATAGAATAAAGTAGATGAACTTGTAGCAGGATAGTTAGAGATTGGCAGGTATAATGTTGTGGGCATCACTGAGTCATGGCTGAAAGAAGAGTATAACTGGGAACTTAATACCCAAGGATACACGTTGTATCAAAAGGACAGGCAGGTAGGCAGAGAGGATGGAGTGGCTCTGCTGGTAAAAAAAAATGAAATCAAATCCTTAGAAAGAGGTGGCATTGGGTTGGAAGGTGTAGAATCCTTGCAGGTACAGCTGAGGAATTGCAGGAGTTAAAAAGACCCCTGATAGAAGTTATCCAGACTGTAGTAAAGATGTAGCCTACAAGTTACAACAGAAGATAGAAAAAGCTTGTCAAAAGGGCAATACTACAATAGCTGTGAGGGATTTCAAGGTGTAAGTGGATCGGGAAAATTAGGATGGTGCTGAATCTCAAGAGAGAGAATTGTAGCACACCTGCAAGGTAGCTTTTTAGAGCAGCTCATGATTGAGCCCTCTAGGGGATCAGCTATTCTGGATTTGGTGTTGTGCAATGAAACAGAATTGATTAGAGAGCCAATGGGGGCAAGGAAATGGTGGACAAATTGAAGAAGTATTTTTGCATTAATGTTCACTGTGGAAAACACGAGCGGTATGCCGGAAGCTTGAGAGTGACGGGGGGTAGAGGTGAGTGAAGCTGCTGTTATTAAGGAGAAGTTGCTTGGGAGACTGAAAAGTCTGAGGGTAGATAAATCACCTGGATCAGTTGGTCTACACCTCAGGTTTCTGAAAGAGATGGCTGAAGGGATTACAAAGGCATTAGCAATGATCTTTCAGGAATCAATATATTCTGGCATGATTACGGCGAACTGGAAAATTGCAAACACAAACAACACACCGGAGGAACTTAATGGGTTGGGCAGCATCCGTGAAAAAGATCAGTCGACGTTTCAGGCCGGAACCCTTCGTCAGGACTGCAGGGGGAAGGGGCAGAGGCCCTATAAAGAAGGTGGGGGGAGGGTGGGAAGGAGAAGGCTGGTAGGTTCCAGGTGAAAAACCAGTAAGGGGAAAGATAAAGGGGTGGGGGAAGGGAGGCAGGGAGGTGATAGGCAGGAAAGGTGAAGAAAGAATAGGGGAAAACACAATGGGTAGTAGAAGGAGGCGGGAACATGAGGGAGGTGGTAGTTAGCTGGGGGAGGGGGCAGAGTGACATAGGGATAGGGGAAGGGAGGGGGAGGGAATTACCGGAAGTTGGAGAATTCTATGTGCAAATGTCACCCCACTCTTCAAGAAGGGAGAGAGGCAGAAGGAAGAAAATTATAGGCCAGTTAGTCT
Organism: Mobula birostris; assembly: GCF_030028105.1. Classification (NCBI taxonomy): domain Eukaryota; kingdom Metazoa; phylum Chordata; class Chondrichthyes; order Myliobatiformes; family Myliobatidae; genus Mobula; species Mobula birostris. Next base: position 46,345,813 of record NC_092391.1, read on the forward strand.
GACCTCAGTAGTTGGGAAGATGTTGGAGTTGTTTGTTAGGGACGTGGTTTCAGTACTTGGAGCCACATGTTAAAATAGGCCGTCGTCAGCATGGTTTCCTTAAGGGCCTGACAAATCTGTTGAAATCCTTTGAGGAAATAACAAGCAGGATAGACAAAGGAGAATCGGTGAATGTTGTGCACCTGGATTCTCAGAAGGCCTTTTACAAGGTGCCACACGTGAGGCTGCTTGACAAATTAGATCACAAGATCACAAGACAAAGGAGCAGAAGTAGGCCATTCGACCCATTGAGTCTGCTCCGCAGCTCCCCCATGAGCTAAACTATTCACCCATCTAGTTCCAATTTCCGGCTTTTTCCCCATATCCCTTGATACCCTGACTAATTAGATACCTGTCAATCTCCTCCTTAAACACCCTCAATGATCGGGTCTCCACAGCCATATGTGGCAACGAATTCCACAAATCCACGACCCTCTGGCTAAAGGAGGAACCCATGGTATTACAGGAAAGATGCCAACATGTATAAAGCACTTTCTGATTGGCAGAAGGCAAAGAGTGGGAATAAAGGGAGCCTTTTCTGGTTGGCTGCTGGTAACTAGTGGTGTTCCTCAGAGGGTCTGTGTTGTGATTGCTTCTTTTTATGTTGTATGTCAATGATTTGGATGACGGAATTGATGACTTTTGTTGCTAAATTTGTGGATGATATGAAGGTAGGTGGATGGGCAGGTAGTGTTGAGGAGGCAGGGAGGCTGCAAAAGGACAGATTAGGAGAATGGGCAAAGACATGGCGGAGGGAATACAGTGTTGGGAATGAAAGGGTTATCATATGAGGATTGATTGATGTCTCTGGGTCTGTAACCCTTGGAATTCAGAATAATTCATTGAAATCCATCAAATGTTGAGAGGCCTCAATACAGTGGATGAGGTAAGGATGTTTCCTATGGTGGGGGGAGCCGAGGATCAAAGGGACCTGCATTTAAAATGGAGATGTGGAGCAACTTCTTTAGCTAGAGGGTGGTCAATCTGTGGAATTCATAGCCAATACCTTTTACTCAGGCCAGGAATAGCCAATACCAGAAGAGATTCATTAATGGTGTGTGGAGTTAAGTGTAGAGGAACTGTCAGAGGTAGTATTTTATTTTACAGGGACTGGTGGGTGTCTGGAATGAACTGCCCAGGGTGATGGTAGCAGCTGATACATCAGGGACATTTAAGATAGGGACTTAAATAGATGCTTATGGACTGTGTAGGAGGGAAGGATTAGATTGATCAGCACAACACTATGGGCCGAAGGGCCTGTAATGTGCTGTACTGTTCTAAGTTCTGAATTCCTTCAGTAAGACATGTTGTAGTGTTGGAAACCCGTATTTAATCATTCAGTCAGCTTCACCGAAGATATTAACCATCCCTCTCGGTAGCAATCTCTATTGGAGTGGCAGGTTGACTGTTCATTTCTCATTCTGAAGAACCGACACATGATCAAAACTGATACTACAGTGCAATATCCGATCTGATGTTGCACTCTTTTCTATTAATACCGCAGCAGGAATAGGTTGAGTAATGCGCAAGCAACTCTTATCAGCTTCACACTTCACTTATCATAATTCATCTGAACTCTAGGATGAGATAAGCTGTCGGTACTTCGTTCCATGGAACATGAATCAATGATTTCCTGCCTCAGCAGCAGCGAAACGGTGCCTCAATTCTCAAAGGTAGCTCGATTTTCACAAAACAAAGCTCCAGCACAACTCTAACAGTGCAAGAAGAGCAGACTAAAGACAAAGACTTGCATTCCTAAAGCCCGATTCTCAGCTCTGTGATTCCCCCAATTTGCTTGACAGCCCTGCAGGACTTCTGAAATGTAGAGAAAAGACAGAACAAAATCCCACAAAGAGCAGCATAATAATGAGCTGGCAATTGCTCAGAAATTTAATCGCATAATACTGTTTCCTTCACTCTTCATTAATTGAAAATCATTGCTTCCCCCCTGATTAAAAACTGATAAGGACCACTTCTCTAATACAAACAGAAAATGCTGGAGATACTCATCAGTTCAGGCAGTAGCTACAAAGAGAGAAACACAATTAATGTTTCAGGATGATGACCTAAAAGATCTGAGTTAATGAAAGACCATTTGCATGAAGTATAACATTTTTCTTGTTTTTATAAATGCTTCCAGACCTGTTGAGTATCTCCAAATATTTCCGTTTTTATTTCAGATTCCCAGCGGAAGCAGCTTTTGCTTTTTAATGATTTTGTATTTCAGCGCAGGAGGAGACCGCTCCACCATTCGAGCCCTTGAGTTGCTATGAACCAAATGCTGGTAAATTGGATTAGAATGCAAGGGCAGTTGGTGGTGGGCACAGAGCTAGAGGACTCTGTTTCTATGTCTAATGAGTGTAAATCCAACATGATTACTCCACCAGACACATATTGCCCTCCCCTCCCCTTTTGGCATTTTGCAGTCAGGATTGGAATCGGAACCAGGGCTATTATCATGGACAGAAGTTGTGAAATTTGTTTTTTTTTTCCTGAACCTGCAATGTGAAATAAAGAATTACGATAAATTACAAATATTAGTCAATAAATAGTGCAAAAGAGGAATAGCAAGATTGTGTTCTTGGGTTCATGGATCGCTCTGAAATCAGATGTTAAGAACAAGAAGCTGCTCCAAAAACATCGAGTGTGGGTCTTGAGACTCTTGTACTTCCTTCCTGATAATAGAAATGAGAAGAGGGCATGTCCCAGATGGCATGGGTTCTTAATGATCAGCCTCTTCACGACTCTCTAGTCTCCCTGCAGGGGATGCAGACCCAGCCTTGCACCTCTTCCATTCACTGCATCCAGGGATCTGAACAGCCTTCCCAGGTGAAGCCCTTGCACTTCTTCCTGTCCAGTGTACTGTATTTAGTAACACACTGAGGTCTCCTCTACACTGGAGGAACAAAATACAGGTATGGGTGATCACTCGTGGAGTGCTAGTGTTCAGTTTACAGGAGTGACCTGGAGCTCCTGGTTGCCTGTCACTGTGTCCTTGTCCCACCCTGACCTCTCTGTCTGCAGCATCCTGCAGTGTTACACCAAGGCTCAATGAAACTGCAGCTTGTCTTTTTTTCCCCTCTCTGTCAGGGCATCTTGTCATCTGTAGAACTCAATACTGAATTCTCCAACTTCTGCTAATGGGGTCATAGATTCATAGAGAACAGAAATGGGCCCGGCAGCCTACTTGGCCCATGCCAACCAAGGTTCCCATCTAATTTAATTCCATTTGCCTGTGTTTGGCCATATTTGTCTAAACCTTTCCTGTCCAATGTTGATAATGTACCTGCCAAAACCACTTCCTCTGGCAGCTCATTCCATATACTGATCACCCTCTGGATGAAAAAATTACCACTCAGGTTCCCATTAAATCTTTCCCCTCTCACATTAAACATGTCCTCTAGTCTTGGCAAAATTACCCAACCTTGGGGGAAAAGACCATGCATTCATCCAATCTATGGCTATTATGATTTTATTTACCTCTGTAAGATCACCACCTCAGTTTTCTATGCTGCAATGAAAAAAAGTCCCAAATTGCTCAACCTCTTTCCATAACTCAGTTCCTCCAGTCCTGGCAACATCCTTGTAAATCTCCTTTGTACTCTTACCAGCTTAATGACATCTTTCCTACAGCAGGCTGACCAAAGCAGAATGCAATATTCTGAATTCTGAACTATACCAACCTCCTTCTATTCAAACCATTAGTAGAATGTGTAAAGCTCTTTGGGAATGGATGCGGTGTTGACAGCAATACTGCTCGACTTTGTTTGGTAGTCCATTATAGCATGTTATCCCTGTTCCAACTGACACTGGTCTGGGACTGGTATTGTCTCCCTTTTCCCATTGGGCAGAAGATACAGAAGACTGAAGGCATACACCACGGATCAAAGATAGCTTCTACCACACTGTTATAAGACAGTTGAATTGTTCTCTAATACAATGAGGTGGACTCTTGACCTGACATTTATCTCGTTATGATCTTGCACATTATTGTGTACCTGAATAGTACGTTCTCTGTCCCTGTTACACATTATTTTGCATTCGGTTATTAGCTTATCTTGTTCTACCTCAATGTACTGTGTAAGGGATTGATCTGCATGAACAGTACGCAGGACAAGCTTTTCACTGTATCTCGTTACACATGACAACAATAAACCAATTCCAATTTCAAAGGAACACATGCAAAATTCTGGAGAAAGACAAGCAGGTCACTCTGCATCAGTGGAGAAGATGAACAGTCAACGTTTCATTTCCCTCCATAGATGCTGTTTTGTCTACTGAGTTCCTCTGGCATTTAGTGTGCATTGCTCAAGATTCCCACCATATGCAAATCTCTTGTGTGTCTCTCATTTCAAACTGCAACCTCACCAATATCCATACACTGTATAACTGTCTTTCTTTCTGTCCATCTCAAGACTGCCCATTTTCATCTCCCATCCTTCTCCAGCTATTTTCCATCATTTGCACATTCTGGATTGTTGGGCATGTCCCTGTCAGGCAGACTATACAACATTAGCAACACATCACGCTGACTAAGGAGCCAAATTCTCCAGTTAATGATGGCATCATCTCACCCAGTTACAGATATTGTCCTTCCCCCCAGCTTCTCTTCCACTCTTAGACCAACTCTCTTTCTCAGTTCTCATCAAGGATATTTCACTTCAATTGTTAACTGTTCCTCTTTCCATGAATTTTACCCAATCTGATACATCTGATAACTATCCTGGCATCTTCTGTTTTTATTTCAGATTAAGGACATATGCAGTTTTTTGCTTTTCAAACTATACAGAGCATAAATTAAAAAAATCACGGATGCAGTTGGACAAATTGAAAAGGCTACTGAATGGGTGATTATAACCTTAAAGACAAAAAGATCATCAAGGAGGTTTAATGTAATTAGGTTGAATGTCACTGAAATTTCATATTATAATCTTATTTTGATCTCAAGCATGAAGGATACTCACAGGGGAACTGTAATGAAGGCCAATGAATTTGGACTGCCTCTTTGACGGAGTGGGGAAGCTTGGAGGAAGTAGGCAATTAGCTTCAGTGATATATTGGGCAACAACATTACACACTGTACCTGTGTCCTGCGGACTTGATAGGGCCTTGTTGGTATCAGGAATTTTCCCATACAGCGTGTCATCAGACTGCAGTGTTGAAGGCATCAGCAGCTATTCCGGCCCTTCTCACTGATGAATGATTTCCAGATTAACAGCCTTGCTCCTGCTGCATCCTTTATTCATTCACAATTCCAGCACAATTATCACCTGAAAGAGATATGAATGAGATTCGGGAATTAACAGCAGCTGCAGCACCAGGAGAGAAAATGAGCTCAGACTGTGGCATTGTGCTTCTCCCTCTCTGAGAGATCTGGGTTGCCTGTCTGCCTTCTCTTCAATGCAGCACTCGAGCTGCAGCATTCTCTGAACTGAAAATGTCTCCTCTTCCCTTGCCTTTCGTAAGCTGCGTCCAAACATGCTATTGGTTACCCGTCCCTACTGTTATCACATGGCTCATTCAGATTTAGCACAGACTCTTGAGGAGTGGGTTGAAACATTCTAAACTTTGAAAGAGCGCAATACAAATATAATTATCCTATGCTTCACTTAACACCAGCTCACCTCATGGTTATTAAGGCCTGTGGGTGTCTGCACGTCCCAAGGGCCCAGACTGAATAAGATAGGGCAGGCTGTCACTGACTGATAGGGACATGAAACAGCCACATGGTCCACATGTTCTGTGTTATCTATTATCCAGAGGTGGTGTTGCTGATTGGCTGCCTTGTGCTGCTGTTCAGCTATGAAAAGTTCAAAGTAAATTTATTATCAAAGTACGTATGTGTCACCATATGCACCCTGGGATTCACTTTCTTGTGGGCATACTCAATAAATACACAACAGAGTAATAACCATAATATAGTCAATGAAAGACTGCACCAACTTGGGCATTCAACCAGTTCGACCAAAGGACAACGAACTGTACAACCAAACAAAAAAAAAAATCAAAACTACCACAACCACCATCATAAATAAATAAATAAGAAATAAATATCAACCACATGAGATGAAGAGGTCTTGAAAGTGAGTGCATAGGTTGTGGGAACATTTCAATGAGAGGGCAAGTGAAGTTGAGTGAAGTTATCCTCTGTGGTTCAAGACCCTGATGAGCGAGGGGTAATAACTGTTCCTCAACCTGGAGGTGTGGGTCCCAAGGCTCTTGTACCTCCTTCCTGATGGCAGTAGCAGGATGTGAGCATGTTGATAAGTTCATATGTTGTGACCTTTCTAGATTTCCTCTGCCACATAAATGGCCTGTCCTCCACAACTTCAATTTCAGGTCACTTTAGAAATAATTTCAGGGGTCCTTTTTTGTCTTCATCATTATGCAACATCCAAAAGATTCAATGGCAACTATTTTGAGGGTGAGCAAGGAGCACTTTGTGGTGTCCAAACAGATCACTCGAGCAGCATTATAAACCTTGCTGTATGCAACTTGGTTCCTGAATTCCCTTGCATTCCATCAGGAACTGTACTTCAAAATAAAACTTCAACAGTTGCCAAGCACTTGCCTTGAAAATGTCCTGCAGGACATCTTGTATCTGCCCAATTAACGTTCATGATGAAGCTGTTGGACATAATCAGGCCCCAAAGGAGAGCGATGAAGGATAGTGTGCAGAATTATGATGCAAAGTGTCACCACAATTAACTACCTCATTTCATACATTGTATTAATCCATGATTTCAGCTTGCCATGTAGGGCTATTAATACATTTGGTGCTTTGGAGTTGTGGTGTCTATTGAAATAACTGTATAGGGACAAGGGAGACACAAGAGACTGCAGATGTAGAATGAGGAGCAGAAAAGCAAACTGCTGGAGGTACTCTGTAGGTCAGGCAGCATCTGTGCAGGCAGAGGGAGGGTTGACTTTTTCAGATCAAGACTCTGCCTCAGTGGAGAGGGGAGAGAACCAGAATAAAGGGGTGAGGGATGGGGTGAGACAGGGGCTGGTAGGGGAAGGAGATGATGGGCAGGTGGAGCTTGGCTGGAGGAGAGTAAGGAGTGGAGTTAGAGATGGTAGCTGGTGGGTGAAAGGTAGAGATAGATAAGGGAAGAGAAAAAAAAAGAGGAGACATGATGGAGGAGGGGAGGGGTGAGTTAGAGACAGAGGGCGGAAGGTGATAAGTGGAGACAGAAGAAGCTGCAGATGTTAGGACAGGATAAATAAGAAAGGTGAACAAGGTAAGGGAGGAATAAGTGGCAAATGGAACCAACTGGGGAGGAGACTGGAGAAGTAGAAGTTGTAGTGTTGTAGTGAGTGGGTGAAAGGGAGGTGGAACCAGGTGGAACAAAGGAACGAAACTGAGTGACGGAGATGAGTAAACCAGGAGAGAGAGGGAACCCAGGAACTGGGATTGGTTTATTATTGTCAAATGTACCAAGATACGGTGAAAAGCTTGTCTTGTATACATTTCATACAGATCAAATCATTACACAATGCTTTCAGATAGAACAAGGTAAAACAATAACAGAATGTGGGTTTCCGGAGATTGGAATATTTAGTGCTTGTACCACTGGGTTGCAATTTCCATGTGGAATATGAGGTTTCGTTCTTCTGTTTTGTGTTTGGCCTCACCGTGACGGTGGGGAAGGCCGAGAATTGGCAGGTCATGGTGGAAATGGGAAGAGGAATTTAGATGACATATAACTGGAAACTCAGCATGGTTGCTGCAGACAGTGTGTAGGTGTTCTGCAAAATTGTCACCTAATCACTACTTTGTTTCCCCCTCTCCCCCACCCCCCCCACTGTGGAGGAGACCACACAGAAAGCACCAAGTGCTGTGGACAAGATTGGAGGAGGTGCACGCAAATATTTGTCTGATCTGGATGGTGGTGAGGTAGGATCATAAGTCCTAGGAGCAGAATTAGTCCATTTGGTCCATCAAGTCTTCTCTGCCACTTCACCATGGTCCATTTGGTCCATCAAGTCTTCTCTGCCACTTCATCATGGTCCATTTGGTCCATCAAGTCTTCTCTGCCATTTCATCACGGTCCATTTGGTCCATCAAGTCTTCTCTGCCATTTCCTCACGGTCCATTTGGTCCATCAAGTCTTCTCTGCCATTTCATCATGGCAGATTTATTATCCCTGTCCACCCCTTTCTGCTTCCTTTTTCCTGTAACCTTTGACTCCCTGATCAATCAAAAGCCCATCAACCTCTGGTTTAAATATACCCAATGACTTAGCCTGCACAGGCATCTGTGTCAAAGAATTCCAAGATTTACCACCCTTTGGCTAAAGAATTATTCACATTATTCATTCACAATTCCAGCACAATTATCACCTGAAAGAGACATGAATGAGATTTGGGAATTAACAGGAGAGAAAATGAGCTCAGACTGTGGTAGTATGCACCCTCTGCCTAAAGAGCTTTCCTCATCTCTGTTTTAAATGGATATCCCTCAATTCTGAGGCTGTGCACTCTGATCCAAGACTCCCCCACTATAGGAAACATCCTCCCCACATCCACTCTATCCAGACCTGTCAATATTTGACAGGTTTCAATAAACTAACCCCTCATTCTTCAATTTTCCAGCGAGCACAGGCACAGAGCCATCAAGCACTCCTCATACGTTAACCCTCTTATCCCTGGGATCTATCTCCTGAATCTCCTCTGGACTCTCTCCAATACCAACACATTCTTTCTTAGATACAGGACCAAAACTGTAGGAGATTTAGGTGCAAATATTGCATTTCCCACAGTTGCATGACTGAGAAATTATTCTGCATAAAACGACTCCGTGTACAGCACTAAACGAGAATCCGCTTTCAATAATCATAGACTGCAGAAAACCTATGCCAGTCACAATTAACTTCACAAGTTTAAACAGAAAATGTAAGGACTCTACAATTCTGGTTAAGACAACAGTTAGTAAAGACAGGTGCTTGAGAAATCTAGAAGCCCAACACTCTACAGCACACCACAGGGGCCTGCAGGGCTCATGTATTTATAGAGGGAATTCCAGAGTTTGAAGCCCAGTGACCAATGGCGAAGTAATGGGAGATGAAGACATACAGTGAGCTTGTACTGGCTGACTGTACAGTGTTGTGGAACTGAAGACCATCTCAGAGATGTAGAGAGATGAGACCACACAGTCACCCAAACACAAGGGTGAGAGTTTGAAACTGGCTGCTTTTTGGACCAGAAACAGTGCTTGAATTAGGCCACAGACTCCATGGTTTTGGATCAGCTGAGGTTTATGGAGAATGGAAGATAATTAGGGGAAATTTGGGGATTTTTACACACCAAACTGTCATAAAAACTCATTTTTGAGTCACTAACATAAATTGAGAAGTAACATTCAGATACAGCAAGGAACTAGGAAGGACAGTTATATATATGCTTTTATTGCAAGAGAAATTGAGTAAAGGAATGAAGAAATATTTTTTCCGGTTACATTCGGCCCCACTGACGCCACATTTGGAATAATGTCTCCAGATCTGGTGTCACCACTGAATGAAAGATACACTTGTTTTGGAAGTGCAGCGATGATTGGTTCCTGAGGTGATACATGACAACAGAATAAAGTCTGTGCAACCTGACTTCAGAAGAATGGCAGTTGGACTGATGAAATGTATAAAATTCTCATGGGGCTTGACGAAGTAGATACGGAATTAATTTCTTGTGGCTGTGGTTTCTGGAACCAAGGGTCACAGTCTCATACTGTGCACAGTTCTGGCTGCCCAGTGAAAGGACAATCGTCAAATTGGAAAAACTGCAGGAAAGAGTCATGAAAATGCTACTGGGATTGGAGAGACTGCATTTACTGGAACTCCTTTCCTTGGGGTGTAGGAGGCTGAGTGATGACCTTAGAGAGGTTTGTTAAATCCTGAGGAGCATAGATAAAGTGAATCGTCACAACATTTTACCCAGGGTAGAGACCATGTTGGGTAAAGGGTGTACCTGGAGAATTGTTCACCTGAGAATGTACCTGGAGAGTTGTGTACCTGAGAATGTACCTGTAGCATTGTGTACCTGAGAATGTACCTGGAGCGTTGTATACCTGAGAAAGGATGCACCTGTAGAGCTGTGTACCTGAGAATGCACCTGGTATGTTGTGCACCCGAGACGGTACCTGGAGTGTTGTGCACCCGAGACTGTACCTGTAGAGTTGTGTACCTGAGAATGCATCTGGTGTGTTGTGCACCCGAGATTGTACCTGGAGAATTGTGTACCTGAGGATGTACCTGGAGAGTTGTGTACCTGAGAATGCACCTGGAGATTTGTGTACCTGAGAATGCACCTGGAGAGTTGTGTACCTAAAACACTACCTGGAGAGTTGTGTACCCGAGAATGCACCTGTAGAATTATGTACCTGAGAATACACCTGGAGTGTTGTGTACCTGAGAAAGGTTGAACCTACCATAGAGGGCGTGCAGTGAGGATTCATTTAACTGGTTTTGGGGTGTGGCAAGTTTATGTTGTCAGGAGATGGGGACTATATTCTCTAGAATTTAGATGAATGAGAACAGATCACACCAAAAGAGCTCAATCAGTGAATGCAGGGACAATGCTTCCTTTGGCTGAGAGATCTACCATCAGCGGACACAGAGTAACGAAAGGTCACCCAGATCTGAGGTGAGAGAAGCTGTTTTACACCAATAGTGATGGATATTTGGTATTCATCAAACCTCGGAAGGTTTCAGATACTGAGTCCCTTGAAATAATTCAAATCAATGATTGAGGAATTTCTGGATATTAAAGGAATTGAGGGTCAAAGGTACAGCGCAGGAAACTGGCTCGGGGGAGATAACGAACACAAAGCAGGCTCGAAACATTCGACAATCACCTCCTGCTTCGGATGTTTTCTGGAATTGGGGGAAAGGGAGTGGTGTAGGGGCATGCTGCTGAGGAGAAAGATGAATGAGGTGGTGGTCGGACAGAAGAGGGAGAGTGTGCTGATACCCTTCCACCATACGTCTTGCCTTGCATAATCTGGAATCCATCGGGAAGATCACAGACTGCGGCCGATACTTCCTTCTCTCTCCCATGGAGAAGAGTGACTGTAACTCTGAGCCAAACCCCACAATCACAGGGAACTAGAGGAACCACGCCAGTGAGTGGTGCAGGGGGGTGGGAACCAGAGTGTTAGGGCAGCTAGTGAGCGGATCGGTTGTGGGAAAAGTAGATGGGAAGCCTACACACAAAGATGGGATCTGGAAATTTGAGCATGTTGGGACTAATGTCCCGAGTTGTGTCTATTTCAATGCAAGGAGTACTGTAGGTAAGACAGACGAGCTTAAAGCAGCATGTGGAAATATGATATTGAAGTTATTAGTGAGACTTGGTTGCAGGAAGAGCAGGACTGGCAGTTCAATGTTCCAGGGCTCTGTTGTTTTAGACTTCACAGAGGGGGAGGAATTACATTGCGAGCATCTGCCTTACTCTTCAGGGAAAATATCATGGCGGTGCTCAGACAGGACTGACTGGAGGCTATCTGAGTGGAACTGAGGAATAAGAAAGGGATGACTACATTAATGGGATTATATTACAGCCCTCCCAATAGTGTGTGGGATGAAGAGGAGAAAATTTGTAGCAAGATGACAGATTATTACAAGAAATATAAGATTGCAATAGTAACACACATAAAAGTTGCTGGTGAACGCAGCAGGCCAGGCAGCATCTCTAGGAAGGGGTACAGTCGATGTTTCGGGCCAAGACCCTTCGTCAGGACTAACTGAAAGAAGAGCTAGTAAGAGATTTGAAAGTTGGAGGGGGAGGGGGAGGGGGAGATCCAAAATGATAGGAGAAGACAGGAGGGGGAGGGATGGAGCCAAGAGCTGGACAGTGGATTGTCAAAAGGGATATGAGAGGATTGTGGGACAGGAGGCCCAGGGAGAAAGACAAGGGGGAGGAGGAGAAACCCAGAGGATGGGCAAGGGGTATAGTGAGAGGGACAGAGAGAGAAAAAGGAGAGAGAGAGAAAAAGAATGTGTGTACATAAATAAATAAATAACAGATGAGGTACGAGGGGGAGGTGGGGCACTAGCGGAAGTTTGAGAAGTCAATGTTCATGCCATCGGGTTGGAGGCTACCCAGACGGAAAATAAGGTGTTGTTCCTCCAACCTGAGTTGCAATTGCAATAGATTGCAATAGTAGGTGATTTTAATTTTTCACATATAGGCTGGGGCTTGATGGAGAGAGTTTGTATTTAGGAAAATTTCCTTAACCAATGTATAGAGATTCCAATGAGAGAGAATGACACTGGATCTCCTATTGACAAATGAGGCAAGGCACATGACACAACTGTGTGTAGTGGAACACTTCGGGGCCAGTGATTATAACACCATTATCTTCAAGATAATTATAAAGAATGACCGGACTGGTCATCGGGTTGATATTCTAAACTGGAGAACGGCCACTTTGATGATGTCAGAAAGGAACTGGCAGGTGTGGACTGGTCTTCTGGCAATGGATTCTTTGTAAGTGGAAGGCCTTCAAAAGCAAAACTTCTGAGAGTACAGAGTTTGTATGTTTCCGGCAGAATAAAAGGCAAGGCTAAGAGGTTGAGGGAATTTTGGATTTTGAGGTGTATTAACCCCTGGTTAACAAGAAGGAGGAGGTGCAGAACATGTATGGGTAACAAGGAACAAACGGAGTGCTCGAGGGGTATAAGAAATACAAAAGAAGATGGAGGGAAGTCAGAGAGGGTGACCAGTCAAATACAGGCCGATGACACTGACCACCTTCTTGAACAAAATACCAGAGGAGCTCAGCAGGTCGGTAGCATCTTTGGAGAGAAATAAATGGTCGATGTTTTGGTCAGAGACCCTTCGACAGGGCTGGAAGGAAGGGGTAGAGGCCAGAATAAGAAGGGGTGAACGAGAGGAGCGGGTGAAGGGTGAGACCAGGTGAGGGGGAAGGGTTGGGTGGGTGGAGTCAGCAATGGATGATATCTTACAAGTTTGTTTTCTCAGATATAGCTGGAGTTAACCCACCATTTTCTAAAGACACAAATGGATGCATTTATATTTTAGTGAAGTTTTATTTCTCAAATGCCTGAGTGCTGTGAATTCTCTCCTCAATTCCCTGGAGTTTGTTGTCCTTATCTTAATGGCTCTGAAGTTGATCACTACTCGCATGGGCTTCGCTCGGCCTTCTTCAGTTTTGGATCTTTCTTCTTGGGACAGTGACGATGTGCTTTTTTCTTTTCTCCCTTTGGAGAGGCTGCTGGCAGGAACAGTATACAAACTGGTCAGTATAAGTCCAGCAACATGCCATTGCTATCTGTCTAATAAATGTTTCAGTGACTGACCGATCAATGAGCTGCTGTCTGCCTATTCAGGCAAATAGTAGCTCAACAATATATCATTAACATCTAAGTAATATATGTCTATTAAGACACTGAAGAACACCATTCAGCCCATCAAGTAAATGCTGGCTTCCAACAGAGCAATACAAAAGTTCCATTCTCTTTTTTGTCCTCTTAATTCATTCCCTTTCACATTCTTATCAATTACCTTTACCTCCCTCCCTCTGCTCTCTGTGGGGGTCCTTCCCTCTGTGATTTCCTTGACCATTCATCCCTCCCCACTCATCTCCCACCTGGCACATATCCCTGCAAGCAGTCTAGATGCAACACTTGCCCATACACCCCCTCCCTCACCTCCATTCAGGGCCAGGTGAGGCAACACTTCACCAGCGAATCTGCTGTGGTCACCTGTTGTCTGTGGTGCTCCCAATGCGGCCTCCTCTACATTGGTGAGACCCATTGTAAATTAGGGGACTGCTTCATCGAGCACCCTCGTACCATCCGCCACAAGCGGGAATTCCAAAGGGCCAAATATTTTAATTCCAATCCCTATTCCTGCTCCAACATGCCAGTCCATGGACTCCTCTTGTGCTAAGATGAGGCCACCCTCAGGGTGGAGGAGCAACATATCTTGATAACCTCCAACCTGAATAGCAATTTCTCTTTCCAATAAACAAATCCCTCCCCACTCTGACCTTTTACTTCTTCTCACCTGCCCATTACCTCACCATGGGTCCCCTCCTCCTTCCCCTTCTCCTATTGTCCACCCTCCTCTCCTATCAGATTCCTTCTTCTCCAGCCCTTAATCTTTCCCATCCACCTGGCTTCATGCATAACCTTCCAGCTATCCCCCGCCCCCCACATTATTATTCCTGCATTTTCCCCTTCATTTTCAGTCCTGAGGAAGGGTCTCAGCCTGAAGCATCGACTATCTATTCATTTCCATAGGTGATGCCTAACCTGTTGAGTTCCTCCAGCAGTTTGTGTGTGTTGCTCATCAGTTTCTTTTTGATTTATTTTGTCATTTGCCTAATAATTTAAAGAGTCCAAATACCCTACTGACTGCACACTTTTGGGATGTGGGGGGATTGGGATTCGAGCTTCTGGATGTAATGTTCACTGCCGCAGGGAGGATATGCACACTCCATGTGGACCAGCAGCCGAGGACAGGATCGAACTTGGGTCACTGGAGCTGAGAGGCAGTGGCTCTCCCTGTTGTGTGAAACCCTCAGAAACATCTGCAAGTGTCTGTCTCATACACCTGTTGATAACTCCCTAACATTCTCAATAGTATCGGTCTGTGATTAACTCACCAATGCTCTCTCATAACTCCTGTGTCTGCCTAATGAACCTTTCAACAGTTCAGAACCATTACCAGCATTGTATATTTGATCAGGCTCTCAAAAGTGTAAGAGCAGATCATGTCCTATAAAGGGTATACTGTAGAAAGGATATATTGACATTGGAGAGCGTTCAGAGAAGATTCACAGGAATGATTCCAGGAATGAAAGGGTTACTGTATGAGGAACGTCTGGCAGCTCTTGGGCTGTATTCCCTAGAGTTCAGGAGAATGGGGGGGGATCTCATAGAAACATACCGAATGTTAAAAAGCCTGAAAAGATTAGATATGGCAAAGTTATTTCCCATGGTAGGGGAGTCTAGGACAAGACTTCAGGATTGAAGGATGTCCATTTAGAACAGAGATCCAGAGAAATTACTTTAATCAGAGGGTGGTAAATCAGTGGAATTTGTTGCCACGAGAGGCTGCGGAGGCCAAGTCATTGGGTGTATTTAAGGCAGAGATAGATAGGTTCTTGATTAGCCAGGGCATCAAAGGGTATGGGGAGAAGGCAGGGGAGTGGGGATGACTGGAAAAATTGGATCAGCCCATGATTGAATGGCAGAGCAGACTTGATGGGCTGAATGGCCTGCTTCTGCTCCTATATATATTATGGTTTTATGGTCTTATAGAACTATCCATAACAGCGCACCCATTGACGGTTATCTGAAAATAATCTACCATTCAATAATGTTTTGGCAGTATTTGTGAAATGAACTGTTAGCAACTTATCTACCTGATCAATTCTACAGGGTTCACAAACTTTCTAGCATCATTCTAAATAGGGTATGGGAAGAAGGCAGGGGAGTGAGGATGACTGGAAGAATTGGATCAGCCCATGATTGAATGGCGGAGCAGACTCGATGGGCTAAATGGCCTACTTCTGCTCCTATCTATTATAGTCTGTTAACCCCAGTCCGTACTAGTGTTGTTTTTCCAGAGACAGTTTCACTCCCCTGTCTGTATTATCTGCATTATTTTAATAATTTCTAGTGTTTCTTACCCCTCAGCATCTGTGTATGTTACACCCTGTCTGATTTAGTCTGTTTTGTGCCTCAGCGTCCATTGGTTTTTATATGGATAATATTGGTTTGTTTCATATTTCTCACTGTTTAGACAGTTACTCGGAATTCATTGCTCCCTGTGATGTGCTGTACTGTTCTATGTTCCTTGTTCTAAAATCCAAGTCCCTTTGTGGTCCATGGGTTATTTTACCTGATTCTGCTGCTGCGGCAGGCTGTTCATCGGCTGGTTTTGCCTCGGCCGGTTTCTCTTCGGCTGCTGGCTGTGCAGCTGCCTTCTCCTCAGCTGGTTCCTCCTTGGTTTCAGGTTCCTTCTCAGTTGTCTCTGTTGGGAGGGAAACCATTGAAGTCATATGGACATATGTGTTACATAATAATACTTCAGATGTGACATTGCAGTATTAGACTTGTGTTCTTCTTCCTGAAGACAGACTGTCAATTCTACATAATACACGGCTCAGTGTTTGTCTGCAAGCCAGTCAGTGTATGGGTCAGACAGTTGTTGATGAGTGGACCAGAAAATGCCATTATCTGTCAGTCCCTGTGTTATGTTCTGTAACTTCAAAGCATTAAACTAATTCAAAGGAATTCACGGAGTCTGAAATGTGAATCTAACTTCAATTTTACTTTAAGCGAGGCGGACCTGTTTTACATGGTACCGTGATGATGCATGCAATTCACGTATTTATACAGATAAGCTGTAATGAATTATTCAAATGAACAAGAATACCCAATCACACAATGTATATACAAGGTTACTCCAATATTACTGAAGTATTAAATACACAAAACTCCTCCCTGCTTAGCTATAAACTCCAACACAATAGAGAATGCATCTCAGCCATATACATAGTATACTATATAATGCAACTTCTTTATACAGACATCCACGGCATAATAAATTTTAATTTGTCCCATTCAGGCTGAAAGATGTAATTGCTGCTGAGGATTTTTTCCTCTTTTGGGATAATGTCTTTCCTGACGAGAGAGGTAACTCTGCTTGGCGGGTGAGAATTGTGGCTGTGACACAATCTCAGGTTCTGGGGCTTCCACCGTGGTGGTTGTAGGAGTTGACTGAGACTTCCTCGTCCACAGCTTCATCTGATTCCTTTCTTTTTGGCTTTCTATTCATCCAGCTGGGCTTTGGTCTTTGCACCTACTTTTACAAGCAGCTTGTTGTGAGCCCATTGAAGGTCATGCAATAACCTTAATGCACACAGAGTAGATTTTGTTTCTTCACAAAGCTTGCAAATTTCCTGAAGCTTCTTGAACTTTCTTCCAGCTTAAAATCAGCCACATTCCACAAGTAACTGCCTGATTAACCTATCAGAAGCTTTTTCAGATATGTTGCCAACAAACACTATTGATGTTGGACCACTGCTTTTGTCACTTTCACATGTCCACTGACCAGCATGATCCTTCCTTGGTCCAATATGCTTTCCAACCAGAGGCACTGAGTTTGGTACCGATACTTGATGGCTTTCTGTTGGGGAACAGTTCATGGTGTGCAGCACGGAGATAGTTGTGGCATCATCCAGTAATTTTCTTAAACTGCTTTCAGTTGGCTTCATAGCAGGGGATGTATCATGCAAATTATGCAACTGGGTCACCTCAATCTCAGGACTTTTCACAAGCTTATCGACTCTTTTTTTAAAAAGACACTTGCAATGCATCACAAGTCATTTCAAAAGCCTCTGGTAAGTAATCGTTGTAGAGTTGGTATTGTGCGATGCAGAATTCGATATTATTTGTGAAATAGTTCACTAACAATTTCCATTTTTACCATTTCCGAAGTGAATTCGTCATTCCTCCCTGAAAGTACCTGCAGGAGTTGGTAGATCAGTAAAGAGAGCCTGTCGCAATCTTGCCTTTATTGGGCGAGGCAGTGATTTCAAGTCAGAAAGTTATACCGCAGATTTATAAAACTCTACTCTGGGTGCACCTGTTGTATTGCATTCAGTTCTGGTCATCCCACTGTAAGAAGAACATTGAGGATATCACATCTATAGAAGATGTGGGGTCTGCAAGTGAGGAAATTGAGGATCAATTGCACAGTGGGGTATTGAGGCTAAGGTCTAGGAACTTATTGATTAGTTTTGAGAGGATGCTGGTATTGAATGCAAAGCTGTAGTCAATAAAGGGCATCAAGATATTTGCATCTTTGCTCTCCAGAAGTTCCAGGATTGAGTGAAGAGCCAGTGAGATGGCATCTGCAGTAGGCCTGATGCTCTGGAAGGCCATTTGGAGCGGATCCAAGTTGCTTCTCTGACAGGAGTTGATATGTTTTATCACCATCCTCTCAAAACACTTCTTCACTGTGGATCTAAGTGCTACTGGATAATAGTCATAGAGGCAGGTCACCATGCTCTTCTTGGTTACCAGAAAATTCGAATTCTGCTTAAAGCAGCTGGGTACCCCAGACTGATGAAGTGATAGGTTAAAGATCTCCTTGAACACTCCAACCAGTTGATCAGTGCAGGTATTTGGTACTTGTGCGGGTACCCCATCTGGGCCAGATGCTTTCCATGGGTTCACCATCCTGAAAACTGCTTGCATGTTGGCTTCAGAGACTGAAATCATTGTATCACTGGGGGTTGTGAGAGTTTGTGATAGTTCCTCTATGCTTTGATGGTTAGAGTGAGCATAGAAGGCATCGAGCTCATCTGGAGGCAAAGCCCTGCTGTCGCATAAATCGTTTGATTTAACTTCATAGGAGGTGAAAACATTCCAGCCCTGCCACAGCTGTTGAGCATCCTTCAGTGATTCAAGTTTAGTCTGGAACTGCCACTTCACTTGTGAGATGGCTTTCCAAGATCATACTTGGACCTCTGGTAGCTTTCTTGGTCACCAGACTCTCAGCAGATTGTGGGTCTCATAGTCCATCTAGGGCCTCTAGTTAGGAAAGAGTCTGAAGGCTTTTGTGGGGACTTACTCGTCTACAACAATGTTGATAAAATCCATGATAACCTTGGTGCATTCATTCAGATACGCAGATGAGTCCTTGAATATCCTGTGATGGCACCTGGAATGGATTGCTAGGATTGGTGTAGGCAATGCATTAGAGGCATTTCAGAGGCTTGTAGACATGCACAGAGATGTGCAGAGAAGGGAGAGAGGTGGACTCTGTGTAGGCAGAAAGAACTTGTTTAGTTAGTTGGTTAATTACCAGTTTAACGAGTTTGGAAAAACATTGTGCCTGAAGGTCCTGTTCCTATGCTGTACTGGTCTGTGTTCTTTCAAGGAGAAATACAATGAGACCTGGAGAAGTGGTGAAATGTCATCTGTCCTTCACAAACTGGTTTGATGAAAATCTTGACAAGGTAGCAGAGGAAGTCGTTGAGGGAAATGCAGGATATATTGTGCAGGGGGTACTTCACAAGACATTTGATGAACGTTAACATAAAAAACTGGTTGATAAAACTGAGGCCCATTGAACAGCTTGGCATACCAACTACTCTGCACGTGACCACAAGAGAGCGTAGAGAGTTGTGGACGCAGCTCAGCACACCAGGGAAACCAGTCTCTGTTGATGCTTTTCTCTGTGTCATTAAAGCCTCCAGCATAATCAAAGTCCCCTCCCTCCCTGGACATTCTCCATCTCTGGTCTTCAGTCAGTTAGAAGATATAAAAGCCTGAAAGCACATATCACCAGGCTCAATGACATCTTCCATCTTGCTGTTATAAGACTATTAATATGATGGGATGGACTTTTGATATTACAATCTACCTCGTTATGATCTTGTACCTTATTGGTCACCTGTACTACATTTTATTCTGTATTCTGTTATTGTTCTACCTCGATCTACATCAATGCACAGTGTAATGATTGATCTGTACGAACAGTACACAAGACAAGCTTTTCTCTGGATCTCAGTACACTTGACAATAGACCAACTCCAATTCCCAATTCCAAAGGGCTCATTGGCAACGTTTGACGGAAATCCTCTCTCAGATTGTAGCGTGGTCCAGTACTGCAAGTGATAGGCTCTTTGAACTCTATTAATGACTTGAATATGGCTGTGCGTGTCAAACTAGTTTAAAACTGCAGATGGCAAGCAGTTTGCAGAAGTGGCAGATGAAAATGAAGAGTGTTTCACGTACTGGAAATGTGAAATTCAAAATCCACACAAATACTGCCCGAATCTTTCGGCTGATCAGACTGTGTTTACAGGAATGAAATGGAGTTCATGTTTCAGATCAAAGACGCTTCATGAGGAGAGGAACCAGGTCCAACAGCACAGGACAAGCCATTTGACCCACAATGTTGCACTGATCTTGATGCCAATTTGTAATCCTCCTGTAGATCATCCACATTCCACCATTCCCTTCGTACCCACATCTCTATCATGTGTTGTTATATAGGAGGCGGGGAGGGATATGTTATTATACAGAAGTCCTGTAGAAGATGGGGAGGAATGACCAGGAGAACAGATCTTTGATAGGGTGAAGTCCAATGGGTCACTGGGGGTAGCTAAAAGACTTTGCACCTCCAGGAGGGGCAAACGTACAAGGGCATTGGTAGCAGGAGACCAGCAAAGAAGGGTGTGGAAGGTGGTCTGTGGCTGTATGTACAAATCCAAGATAGTGTGTCACATCCCTGGTGCCGGGGCAAAGATGTCCTTAATACCATCAGAAATTTGGAGCAGAATTGGGCTCTTCAACCCATCGAGTCTGCTCCGCCATTCAAATGTCATAGATTGGTTGCAGGATATTCTGGCGTGTGGGGGGAACAGCCAGAGGCTGTAGTTCAGAGTAGTGGCAGGGGCAGAGGACAGGGTCCTGCAGCATGAGATAAGGAAGCTGGGTCACAGGGTGAAAAACATGATCTGTAAGGGTGTAATCACTGAATTACTTCCAGTGCCATGTGCTCACAAGTATAGGAACAGGAAGATTGGCCAGACGAACGTGCAGCCACAGAGATGGTACAGAGGGAGTGCTTCAGATTCGTGGGTCACTGGGACTGTTTCTGGATAGGATGGGTCCTCTAGCAGCTGGCCAACTGAACTAGAACCTTGCAGGAAGCTTTATCCTCATCTTAAGGAAGGGTTTAAACGAATAAAAATTATCTGTGGAATGCTCTGCCTCAGAAGGCAGTGGAGGCCAATTCTCTGGATGCTTTCAAGAAAGAGTTAGATAGAGCTCTTAATGATAGTGGAGTCAAGGGATATGGGGAGAAGGCAGGAACGGGGTACTGATTGTGGATGATCAGCCATGATCACAGTGAATGGTGGTGCTGGCTCGAAAGGCCAAATGGCCTACTCCTGCACCTATTGTCTATTGTCTATTGAATCTGGCAGGGATTTAGGAGATTCAGTCATATATGGAAGGAAAGCTAAGCTAGACCGGTGGGTAGATTAGAATTAGACATGGATGGGAGGAACAGAAGTTTAAATTGCTTCCATTTGATTGCAAGGAGTCTGAGCGGTAAACAAAGCATTGATCAGCGATGAGACTGTAATACTGTTGTTGCCACTGAGATATAAAAGAGCAGAAACAAGCATTTCAACATTCCAGTGATAAAAATGTTCCTGTGTGACAGGAGAGGGGTATGTAAAGAGGAGGCAGTGTTGGTTGAAGATTCCATTACCATAGAAATGAGAGAAGACATTTGCAGTATGCTACCACCCACACTGGACCCTCTACAATTTCCGTACCGATGGAACCGGCCTACTGATCACACCATAGCCATAGTACTACACACCATCTTCACTCACCTGGAGAAGAGGGATGCACATGTTGGAATGCTGTTCCTAGACTAAAGTTCAGCATTCAACATCATAATTCCCTCCAGACTTGAGAGGAAGCTCAGAGGCCTCGGCCTGCACCTCACCTTGTGCAGCTGGATCCTAGACTTCCTATCGAATCACCAACAGGTGGTAAGGACGGGCACCCTCATCTCTGCCCCTCTGCCCCTCAACCCAGGTGCCCCCGGGTTGTGTCCGGAGTCCCCTCCTCTAATCCGTTTACACCCACAACTATGCTGCTATACACACAGCTCCAATCCGCTGATCAGATTTGCAGATGACACAACATTGATCAACCTTATTTCTAGTGGTGACGAGACAGCCTACAGACACCCTGGTACAGTGGTGCCTAGATAACAACCTCTCCCTCGATGCCCGAAAAACAAAAGAGCTGATTGTGGATTACAGGAGAAACAGAGACAAGCTCAGTCCGATCAACATCAATGGACTTCAGTTGAAAGGGTGAGTGGTTTCAAGTTCCTTGAGATCCACATCACTGACGATCTCTCCTGGACTGTACACACTGGCTGTGTGACAAAAACAACACAACAGTGTCTTTTCCACCTCAGGTAACTGAAGAAGTTCAGCATGGGTCCCCAAAGCCTCAGACCTTCTACAGGGACACCACTGAGAGCATCCTGACTGGCTGCATCACCGCCTGGTACGGGAACTGCACCAGCCTGGTTCACTGGGCGCTGCAGAGAGTGGTACGGACAGCCCAGAACATCTGTGGATGTGAACTTCCCTCCATTGAGGACATTTATAGCAGCAGTTGGTAAAGAAGTCCTGGAAGATCATCAGGAACACCCGTCACTCCAGCCATAAACTGTTTCAGCTGCTTCTGTCTGGCAAACGGTACCACAGCATTAAAGCCAGGACCAACAGGCTATGGGACAGCTTCTTTCTACAAGCCATTAGACATAAATTCACATGTCTGTACATTGTGACGGGGTCATAACACAAAAATTTTTACTCCTTCAAATTGTGGGACAAATGTAAGATTTAAATAAATAAATAAATCAGAATGGGGAAAGTTTAGGAACAAAAGGTTTGTAGTCAGTTTGCTGGGAATGTTCTGCAGCAGGTGTTCCCAACCTGGGGCGAACGGATCCCTTGGTTAATGGTAGGAGTCCATGGCACACAAAAGGTTGGGAACCCCTGTTTTACAGGCTTCCTGACTATCAGCAGGAGGTGGAGGAGCTGATAGTTCAACAAATCACAAAAAGATGTAAGAGTGAAAGGGGATTTGAACTTCTCCAGTATGAATTGGGTTCATTGTAACATGAAAGGCATGGAGGGGGGCGTTTTTAAAAAGACAGATCATTTCAAAATAAAAATACATTGGGGTAGTACAAAGGGAAAAACAATAATAGACTGCAGAATGTAGTGTTACTGTTTCAGAGAATGTGTAGTGCTGGGAGACAATGTGATGTTACGGCCATATTGACTGAGACTGTGAGATCAAGAGTTCTTTAACAGGTGGGAGAATGACTCAAGTGTCATATACTGGCAGGATAGAAGCCGTCCTTGATTCTGTTAGTGCGTGTTTTCAAGCTCTTGTATCTTCTGCCAAATGGAAGGGTGAGAAAATAAACCGTATTTGGATGGAGGGGTCTTTGATAATGCTGACCGCTGTTCTGAGGCAGCAGGAAGTGCAGACAGGGTCCCTCGGAGGGGAGTCTGTTTCTGTGACAGACTGAACTGTGTCCATAACCCTCTGCAGTCTTGGGCAGAGCATGGGCGGGGTCATGGTGAGATCAAGAGTGAATCTTATTGTGACTGCAGATATGCACGTCAGTGTTCCTTAATGGATCAGTCATTTTCTTAAATACCTTATTTACAATTTTCAGTTTTACAAAGGCAAAATATATTGAAGACGTACAAAGCAATACAAAGGAAATACAGTTCCAGCTGGAGCACAGACAAAACAAATCAAAAACAAAAACAAAAAGGCTGCCAGACAATTTACAAGATTACATAAATAAACTTTCAGAAAAAGAGTTGCCACAATACTGACATCACGGAAGCAATGTAAAGTAAAATGAATAAAAGAATCCCGTTAGGCACCACACCCACTCATGAGACTAGACAGGTCAAGGTCACTATGTATGTGAGGTAATATGACACTGAGCCAATAAGGGTCCCCATATTCTCTCAAATATATTCTGTGGATTGGGTTTGTGCAGACGCAGTCTTTCCATTTGTATAACAGACAACATCTCCTTGAGCCAGTGTGCGAAGGTGGGAGGAGTAGTAGACTTCCAGGTCAGAAGAATAAGTTTCTCAGCCACCACCATTCCTAGATGCAGAGCAATCTGCATGTCGTGCGGCAACTCAAGAGTCTCTGCAGAGCATCCAAAGATGGCGAGGTTGTGATTGGGCTGGATGTCTCTAGAATAGACTTTTGAGAGCCACTCAAAAATTGCAGTCCAAAAGTTGTATAATGTAGGGCAAAACCAGAAAAGATGTGCTAGTGAGCCCACAGCAGAGCGGCACTTATCGCGTTCAGGAGACACAGATAGGAAGATGCTATTCAGTTTTGTTTTTGAGTAAGGCAATGTATGCATCACCTTGTACTGGATTAACCTGTAGCGTGAATTAATAGAACAACAGTGAACCCGGGACATTGCCTCCTCTCAAAGTTCCGCTGATATCTCTGAGTTCAAGTCCCTGGCCCAGGCTTCCCCAATAAAATCTGTAGAAACCAAAGGAGTAAAGCAATTCACAAATTTTGATATTAACTGTTTGGAGTCTGGAGGGAGCAAGAGGTTTTCAAGAAAGGGGTAGGTGGTGGAAGTAGGCTTGAAGTGTGGGCACTTTTCCTTAACGTAGTGTCTGACTTGGAGATAGCGAAAAAAATGTGAACTTGGAAGGTTGAACTTTGTGCTTAATTGTGTGAATGATGAAAATTGGTCATCGATGTACAGATCTAAGAAAGTTTTGATACTCCTCTCTCTCCAGACTGCAAACACCCCATCTAATTGTCCAGGCTTGAATGAGTGATTTTGACAAATGGGAACGTGTATGGAAACACTGGGAGTTTGGTGATCCACTTTCATCTGATCAGTCATTCCTGATCAGAACTCCCATATAAATTTATCAGTTGATGTGAAACTGTCAGGCAGTGACTGTTTGATAAGGATCAGCTTCTATATTTGATCTCAGCTGACATTAATACATGCAAATCATATTTACATATATAAATTTATTAACATATGGCATGGGGGAGCTGTTATGGGCAACATTTTTCGCCTTTCCTCAGTAGGCCTTATGAAAGGGATGGTTTTGTTCATTTGTCAGGACAGGACCATCATTGGCAGGGCCAACATTTACTCTCTTGAACCACCCAATGTCAGTGGTGTAGAGGCTGCAGAGTTTAGGAATTTGAAGGGACAGCCAGGATGGTGTGTATCTGGAAGGGGATTCTGCACTCTCAGACATGCCATTCAGATGGTGGGAGGGTTTGGGTCTGGGAGAAGTAGCCAGCTCACCTCAGCCTTCTCAGGGGGCATTGGAGAAGACCATTAAATTGTGACCCTGCCAGTGATGTCCACATTCCCACCCCCTCTAAATAAAGTGAGTTAATTTCGCATTTCGCTCCCACACTTCAGCCTTTGCTACTTGCCTCCTGCTGGAGCTTCCTCCTTTGGTGCAGCAGGAGATGCTGGTTCAGCCACGGGCTTGCTGTACGAGGCATCCAGTGGGAGGACGTTCCTGGCAAAGGATTCCGGACCGGGTGTGTTCCCGCGAGGCTTGTACTGAGCCACCACAAAAGCCCCTTTGTCACTCACGTCATACGCAATCCCCATCTCAGTGGTCTCCTGCCAGATCAGCTGAGTAAAATGTTCTAAAGGACACAGAAGGAATTAACATCTTTAATCTGTGTACCTATGTGTATCTGTCTGTTGATGCACATACGTGTGCAAATACAACTGTGAGTGAGACATATACAATGTGTACCATGAATGTCAATGTATATACCGGTCCTTTATGTGGAAGTGCATGTACATCAATGCAAGAGGACATATGTACTGATATAAGAGCTGTATACAGTCTGTATGTTAGAAGGCTGGATGAGTGTGTGTATTGCGCATGTGTGGGAATGTTTCAGTACGAGCATGTGCCTATGTGTGACTCTGAATAAATGTTTGTGTAGACCTTAACATATCTATGAGTAAGAGTTTGTGTGCACATGGAAATGTTTGTGTGTGGAACCATGTCTGAGCACGTTGAACAGCGTTAACTTGTGTTTCTCAGTAAGTGTCTGCACATTGGTCTACGTACAAATAAATATGGATTAGGAGCAGGAATAGCTGCTCTGTCCCTTGTGATGCTCTGCCACGTAATACGATCATCTTTATCTGATGGTAACTCAGTTCTACATCCCATCTCCCACAGTAACCTTTGGTTCTGTTGCTTATCAAGTCCCTATCTTGTCCTGGCTTGTAAAAGATTCAAAGACTCTGCTTCCACCACTCTTTAAGGAAGAGAATTGTGAAGACACAAATCTGTGAGGGAGAAAAACAAATGTAATTCATCCCTGTCTTTAATGGGCAACTGCTGATTTATAACTAGTAATGGCTGGTCCTAGATTCTCCTGCAAGTTATATGTCAATGACTTGAATGATGGAATTGATGGCTTTGTTGCAAAGTTGGCAGGTGATATGAAGATAGGTGGAAGGGAAGGTAGTTTTGGGGAAGTAGAGAGGCTACAGATGGACTGAGATAGATAAGGAAAATGGGCAAAGAAGTGGCAGATGGAAAACGGTGTTGGGAAGTGCATGGTCACGCACTTTGGTAGAAGAAATGAAAGGGCTGAATATTTTCAATATGGAGAGAAAATTCAAAAATCTGAGGTGCAAAGGGACTTGCGAGTCCTTGTGCAGGATTCCCTGAAGGTTAATTTGCAGGTTGAGTCAGTTGTCAAGTGAGAAGTGTTTGATGGTTCTGGGACTGTTTTCACCAGAATTCAGAAATATAAGGGGTGACGTCATTGAAACCTATCGAATGTTGAAAGGTCTCGATAGAGTGGATATGGAAAGGGTATTTCCTTTGTTGGGAATGGAGTACACAGCCTCAGAATAGAGGGGCATCCTTTTAGAACTGATCTGAGGAGAAATTTCTTCAGCCAGAGAGTGGTGAATCTGTGGAATTTGTTGCTGCAGGTGGCTGTGGAGGTCAAAACTTTACTTATATTTATGGCAGGGGTGGATGTATTCTTGATTGGTCCGGGCATGAAGGGATACGGGGAGAAGACTGAGAGGAAAAGTGGATCAGCCATGATGAAATGGCAGAGCAGACTCGATGGGCCAAATGGCCAGATTCTGCTCCAATATCTTATGGTCTTATGGTCTAAACATTCTCTCCACACCGACCTGTTGAGATCCCCCAGGGTCTGAAATACTTCAATCCAGTCACCTCTTATTCCTTGAAAGTGAAAGTGCACTATTTCGTCATAACCTGCCTGTCCTGGTATCAGTCCTGTAAACCCTAGCTGTACCGATTCTAACACACTAGCATGTCCCCTTCAACAAGAGGGCCAGTACTGTGCACCGCGCTCCAGATGTGGTCTTGAGAAAGCTCCACATAATCTTGCAACTTCACCTTGTGACAAGTGATTAGCAATCAGTGTGCTATGTGGGAGCAAAACATTGGATTGATCTGGAGTAGCTTAACATTTCAGCAAAGCATCGTGTGCTGCAAGGCCTGAACTGTTCTATGTTGTAGTCTGAAAAAGAAATGGAGAAAGCTAAAGGGGGAATTGAAATATCCCTGATAAGATTATGGGGATCCAGAGGCATTCAATCAGTACAGCTTATCAGAAGCCAGAAAAGAATGTGTCCCCTAGGGAGCAAAGGTGAAATGTGCGTGTGAAACCCGAGGACGTGGGTGAGATCTTCCTATCTGCATTCACCAAGGAGAAGGATGTGGAAGGTAGTGAGTTCAGTGAGGAGGATGTGGATAGTCTGGAGCAGAAGGGGGAGAGGTTAAATGGCAATGGATGCACAAATTCTCAGGGCCAGATGAGATCCATTTTAGGAAGATGGGAAGAAATGGATGGGACCCCAGTGCAGATTTTACATTCTTCATTCATCATAGGGAGATACTTGACTGGAGGATCACAAATGTTGTTTGTTTATTCCGAAGGGCAGCAGGGGTTAGCCTGGTAATTACACACCAGTGATACAGACCTCATGCAGGCAAATGGGATTAATATCGATGGGCAAAAAGGATCAGTGTAGATGTTCTCTACAGGGTCCATTTTTTTGTGATATGACTCTATGACTTTATATGTATTCTGTAAATGAAATTGTGTGTTGGAGATTGTGAATGCTTGTTTACGCAAGCACATGTATGCAAATGTGTATATGCATCTGATCTGTATGCTAGCAATTGTATCTCTGTGCAGAGACGAGGCACAAATCTGGATTGACAGTGTGTCTTGATAATCTGCTCCTTACTTCACCTTCACCCACTCCATTCTCCAAAATGTTCACACTCAATTGGGACTTGGGTTACCTTGGCAGCTTACTGTGCCTTTCTCTCTAACTCAATCAGTCTTCCGACAGACACTCAAGATAATCTTGCCTTTGCTTTCACTTGCTTACAATAACCAAAGGTAAGGATTTACCGGTCTTCGTGGATGGGCCAGGATTCTCAAAGTCATAGTCGTTAATTTCTGAATACCAGCTGTCCACGGCAACGTTTCCTGAAACACATTGAAGAGAGAGCATGCTGGAATCATTGTAACGTGAGAGCTGTTCAAGTGGTGAAAGAACACATTGACAGATTAATATCGGGTTTAGATGTTACTTTTTAAGTCACATTTCATGGATGTGAGCAAAATGAACTTACTTCAAGCAGCAAATAAGTGAAATCTTTCAGAATACTTCTCAATGAGGGAACAGGTGTGAAGATTCAAGCATGCACGGCTGAAGGTTACTCTATAATTTGTAGGAAAGGTGAGCAAGTGTTTGAAAGAATGTATGGTGCATTTCTTCATAAAATATGATCCAGTACACTGTGTATGTCAGTGAAAGCATGACTTAGTATTCCATGTACCACATGATCGAACAGACTACAGAAAACATGATTCAGTATGTAACATGGGATGTCCACCCTGCTGATCCTCTGTGTCTTCAGCAGCTAATGGTGAATGCTGCAGTCCGTGTCTAACACTATGTAACAGCTGCTGGCCTGGAGACTCTGCTACACTCCCGGTGACTAATTTCTCTGGTCATGAACAATGTTCTTTGCAAATGCTGTTGAGGATTGTGCAAATATCCGAACATACAATGCAGTGGAGATAACACAAACCTGCAATTTCTCCTTCCGTGATGTTAGGGTTGGACCAGATGTTCTCGCCGAAGTTGGTGGGACTCTGTGCAATGACACCATCCTGTGAAAGGGCTACTGCCCAGACCTTGCAGTCCTTGCTCAGTTCCCCACTGAAGAACAGAGGCGCTGTGTTGTGGCGAGCTCGGTACATGTTGTGAGAGTCCAGAGCCTCCTTCTCAAACCGCGCCAGTACTGAAAATGAAACCCATATCGTCAGCAGTACTTCTGCAACTGGAATAGTCAAACAGTCTGCTGCTCACACCACACCATCACACACCTTGAATAGAGGCTACAGGCTGGAAAGTGAGACAGCATGGACAGAGAGATTGCAAGTCCTGTTTCCATGACTCTATAACAAAGAAAAGTAAAGCACAGTATGGGCCCTTTGACCCATGACGTTGTGCTGACCTTCAGAAATCTACCCCACAATCAATCGAACCTTTCCCTTTTACACAGCCCATCTCATAACTCTCCATGTTTGTTTTCGCCACATGCCTACCTAAGATTGTCTTAAATGTCGCTATTGTATAATCCTCTTCCACTACCTCTGGTCATACGTTCCAGGCACCCCCCAGTCTCTGTGTAAAATGGCTGCCTCTGACATCTCCCCTCAACTTTCCCCCACTCACCTTTGTCAGATGTTCTCTGGTATTGGCCATTGCCACCATAGGAAAAAGGGAACTGGACGTCCGCTCTATTTATATGTCTCATAATCTTACACACATCCATCAAATCACCTCTCATCCTCTGTTGCTCCAAAGAGAAAACCCTTAGCTTTCTCACTTTTTCCTCATAAGGCATCTTCTCTAATCCAGGAAGCATCCTGGTAAATCACCTCTGCATCCTGTCTAAAGCTTCCACATCCTTCTTATAATGTGGCAACCAGAACTGAACACAGTACACCAAGTGAAGTCTAACCAGGGTTTTACAGATCTACATTATCTCGTGGCTCCTGATCTCCATACCCCAAATAATGAAGGTCAATGCACCATACACTATCCTAACGTCCCTGTCAACATGTTCAGCAACTTTGAGGGATTTATAGACATGGACCCAAAGATCCTTCTGGTGCTCCATACCGCTAAGAATCGTATCATTGACCTTGTACTCCACAGAATCAGCACCTTCTGGCTAAATAAAATTCCTCCTCATCTCTTTTCTAAAGAGATTTCCTTGCATTCTGAGGCTGTGCCATCTGATCCTGGACTCTCCCATGATCAGAAACATCCTCTCCATGTCCACTTCACCTAGACCTTTCAACGTTCAGTAAGTTTCAATATGATTCCCCCTCATTCTTCTAAACTCCAGTGAGTACAAGTCTCTAGCCAGCAAATACTCTTCATATATTTACCCTTTCATTACTGGGTTCATTCCGATGAACTTCCTCTGGAGCCTTTCCAATGCCAGCACATCCTTTCTCAGATACGAGGCCTGAAACTGTTCATAACACTCCAAGTGGGGTCTGACCAATGCCTTTTATAGCCTCAACAGTAAATCCTTGCTTTTAATGTATTTTCGTCATCTCAAAACAAGGCATTTGCCTTCTTTACTTCCAACTCACCCTGCAAGTTAACTTATATGGAATCCTGCATTCAGACCCCCAAGTTCTGAATTCACTGCCTGTTTAGAAATAGCCTGTGCCTCTATTCCTTCTACCAACTGCATGACTATACACTTTCTGACTCTATATTCCATCTGCCACTGCTTCCTCAGCAATGCCTGCACAACCACCTCTTTGACTCCTGCCAGTCAGCCAATGTCTGTCCATGCTGGGGTCTTTTCTGCAGTGCCATGGGCTCTTCTCTTGTTTAGCAGCTTCATGTGCAGCACCTTGTCAAAGCCCTTCTGATAAACCAAGTAAGCAAGAGCCACTGACTCTCCTGGCTATTACTTCCCAAAAGAACTCTAACAGATTTGTCAGGCAAGATTTTCCCTCAAGGAAACCATGCTGACTTTGGACTATTTTATCACATGCCTCCAAGTACCACACAACCTCATCCTTAATAATAGACTCTAATGTCTTAAGAACCACTTAAGTCAGGATAACTGGTCTAGAATTTCCTGTCTTTTTTCTCCCTCCTTTCTTAAAGAGTGAAGTGATATTTGGAGTACCCCATCAACCAACTCATCCCAGTTCACTCCCCAACCATCCCAGCACACTTCCCTACTAACCAGCATACCCCAATACATTGTCCTACAAATAGTCTATCCCAGCACACTCCCCTAACCACGAGCACATCCAAGCACATGCTGCTCCCAACCAGCCCACCCCAGCACACTCGGCTACCAAACAGCACATCCCAGTCTGCTTACCTTCCAACCAACACACCCCAGTAGAGTTTCAACTAACCAACTAACCAACACACTCCTCTACCAAACAACGCATCCCGGTATTCTTCTCTACTAACCAGCCCAGCCCAGCACAATATCCTATGAAGCAGCATGTCCTAATGCACTCCCTTACCACCAGCTGTCCCAGCAAACACCACTACCAACCAACGGATCCCAGCACACCCCTCTAAACCAATAGTCTTTCTATTGACCCAACACATTCGTACCTTACCCAATATCTTTCCAATGCTCATCAGAGCACATAGGAACCCTGCAGAGCCCCTGTGCTGTGGTGCAGGGAATTAAGGAATAGAGTTAATGGGCCTGAGGAATTCCATTTGGATAGCATGGTCCCAACTGACCAAATGGCCTCTTTCACAAGCACGCTTAGTATAAGGTATGAAAAAAGTACAATTCTCTGAGTTGGTAAAACCTCTCCATATCTCCACATCAACCAACCTTTGATTATAATATCTTTGCTTTGGAGAAAGACATTTCTCGTCCCCTCATTAGACCTTCACATACCCATTGTGACTGCTCCCATTCCCGTTCCTACCTGCTGCCTCTTTGTCGACTGTTTGTTGAGAAATTGCGTCGCTTTTATCTTTGGAGTCCACGGAGAGTGAGTCTTTTGGCCGCACGTTAGTTTGGAAGGAGTTCTGGTCCATGATGTTTCCAGCTGGGCTGTACTGGGCCACCACAAATATCTCCTTGGTCCCTACTGCATAAGCAATGCCCATCTGTGTGCTTTCCACCCAGACCAACTGGGTAAATCGACCTGCCAAGGGGGAAACGTGCTAATGAAAGATTTTAAACCAAAGCACGTGCATCTGGAAACATACTTATAGACACACAAGCACTGGCTTGTGCTTTAGAAACATGCAATCTCTCAGAGTAAGGGAGCATAGATTGTCTTTTTCCTTGTATTTGATTTTCTTTATTCTTGCTTGTATGTTTGTATAGTCATTTGTTTGTCCGTAAATGTTCAGTGGATTTTCAGTAATTTGCACTGTGACTGGCTTTGTAATTTATAATTACTTTGTAAGCCGGGGATGTCATGGTGGTGTACGTAAATCAAAGCTGTTCATATCAGAGAACTCCCTTATCTATCCAGCTTGAATTAGTTTTCAGTATAAAGACTGACCACAAGGCAAGTGCTTTGTTCTTTCCTTACAGTAGAGTGAGTTGCTTACAGATTGAATCAGTCACCAGCTGCTGTGTTTTATGGTCATTCCCTTGTTATAAGCATCTAATAAAATGGCTAGACCAAAAGATTTGTCCTTCATTCTTGACTTCCAAAGAACCTCCTGGATAATATCATCTCCAGATCCAACAGGAAGGACCATTTATGTCGGAGATGAGAAATATCTTTGGATAGTTCCAAAACTCCACTCTGGCTGGTGGAGTTTTGGAACTCTCCACCCCAGGGGTACCTGAGGTGAAGTCACCGAGTTCATTCAAGATAGAGATCCATAGATTTCTGGACATTTAGGGGAACCGACGGGTATGGGGATAGTGCAAGAAGAAGAGATGGCACTGAGGTCAAGGGTCAGGTAGGGCCTTGAATGGTGAAGTGGGCTCAAAGGGACACAATGGATAATCCCTCTACTACTTCCTCACTACGCCTCTGTGAACATGTAAACCATCTGGCATCATGCATAATGATCAAACCAGGTTGCAACCTCCCCTCTACTGTAACCTCCAAGGAGGGGCAAAGATTATGAAAGGGTTTCTACTCTGATTCAGTGTGTGTATATGTGCTTTGGTGAAACATACGCCAAACCAAGCTTTATTCAATTAAAGTTTGCAAACAGCTATTAATGGCATCAATGAAAGAAAGGGCAAATGTTGTTTCTGATTTCAGACCCTGCACTCTGCAGACATGTGGGAGATTCACGTCCAACCTCTTCCAAGGCAGGCAGCCAGCTTGTTCCTAAAGTTATGCCAGCTTGTTCCTAAAGTTATGCCAGCTTGTTGGCATACAGAGAGCACCTGTAATACTATTAGATTCACACTTTCTTCCCGCTTTGAATGGGGAAGTTGTCTTGCATTTTTACAGGCATCCGTTAGTCTCATTAGACCATGGATTTGCGCCTTGGAAGGTTTCCAGGGAGCAGGCCTGGGCAAGGTTGTATAGGCAAACTCGCAGTTGCCCATGCTGCAAGTCTCCCCTCTCCACCGATGTTGTCCAAGGGAAGGGCACTAGGGCTGATACAGTTTGGCACCGGTGTCATTGCAGAGCAATGTGTGGTTAAGTGCCTTGCTCAAGGACACAACACGCTACCTCAGCTGAGGTGCGAACTAGCGACCTTCAGATCACTAGACTGACGCCTTAACCACTTGGCCACGTGCCAACACCTTGCATTAATGACAGAGAAAAGGCAAGACATGTTCTTTCCATTCGAGAGTGTAAGCACACAGTTCAGATGACTCAAAATGCCAGATAAAGTACTCTACTGATAAAGCTTATTTTCATGCATTAACTAAAAACTTACATCACCATCCGATGATTAGCTTTGTGTATTACACTATTGTTGACAGCTTTCATTAAATACAAAAATAAACAATGGCATTGTTACACAAGTTACAAATCTCTAATTTATAAATGCCTTGATGTTAAAGTTCAAGGTTTTTTCAGTACTCCCAGAGAGTAAAGCAACTAGCCTAATCAAAGACCCCAGCCACCATAGACATGCCCCTTTCTCCCCTCGGGCATTAGATCCAAAAAGCACAGATCACTGGACTCTAGGACTGTTTCTATGCCACTGTTATTAGAATATTATATGGTTCACCAATATGATAAAAGGAACTCGACCTCACAATTTATCTCCTTATGATCTTGCATCTTATTGCTTACCTGCGCTGCACCTTGTCTGCAGCTCTTACACTTTATTCTGTTTTTATTTACTTTGTTCTACCTCGATGCACTATATAATGATTTGATCTGCATGAACAGTCTGTAACACAAGTTTTTTCACCGTATCTTGGTACATGTGACAATAATAAATCAATTCCAGTGTCTGTACCGAGCATGATGCAAATCCAGATAACCCCCAGACTGTCGGGTGAAGTTGAAGCCATGAAATTGAAG
Organism: Mobula birostris; assembly: GCF_030028105.1. Lineage (NCBI taxonomy): Eukaryota > Metazoa > Chordata > Chondrichthyes > Myliobatiformes > Myliobatidae > Mobula > Mobula birostris. Next base: position 46,380,030 of record NC_092391.1, read on the forward strand.
GCAGATTATTCAGGGAACTTGGGAAGCAGCAAGAGACAGATATTAGGAAATTACTTATCTTGGTAGGTAATGGTGTCCCATATGGGTCATTGCATTCCCAAAGGACTTAAATGATGGGCAAAAAAAATCGTTCAAGTTTAACAGTGACCTTTTAGTAAGTGATATTTTCAGGAGTATAAAGAGGAAATACTAAATAATTAATCAATATTAATAGGTAGAATAAATGGGCACAATTATTTTAAATTAATTTTAAAGTTGGAAAATATAAAGTCATCAACTTTGGTACGTGCAAGAGTATTTTCCAAACTCCAAAAAGTTAGTGGCAGCAGTGATCTATGAGAAACTGGCGTTCATAGATAATGGGCAAAGGAAATAATCAAATTCACTGATGAGACACCGGTGATGTATCTCAAGCACTACAGTACTGGGAATCGAAGTGATGCTGCTGCTGTACAAAGCCTTGGCCAGACTAATCCTTGTCATTTCGGAAGAAGGTAAGGCTTTTGACATGAGCGAAGCAGAGACCTTTTGCATCCAAGAGCTGAATTACGAAAACAGGTTACACAAACAGTCTGGCGTTGAGTTGACTAAGGAGTGATTGAACTGAAATTTCCACGATATGGAGGGAAACTGACAGGTGAAGTCAGTCCAGATTGGTGTAGATACAACTGGAGAACTTGTCTAAAAATTGCAGCTGGGGTTTTCAGGAGTGTTCTTGTACATGCAGAGAGGGTGATATTTGTAACTCCTCCTCACATGACAAGTGATGTTTAACTAAATTTAAGACTGTTACAGTAATTTGTTGATAATCAGGGACATTGTGTGGAATTGGAAAGACAGGGTCATGGAGTTGGTCACAGATGAGTCATGATTCCATTAGAGTCTGATTAGGTTTGAATAGTTTAATAGTCTATTCCAATGCCTAAACTCGATATTCCTAATCGAACCATAAATAAATCTGCTTACACATTTCTGCCCATACATTGCAGATCGTAACTTTGTTGAATAAAATATTTTTTTTTAGCTATGTGTGGTCTGGTCCCTGGCACTCCAGCCAGAGGAACAACTTCACTTCATCTACTCTATTAGAAGTTGTGCAACTTTGAACAATTATGTTCAATTTTCCCTGATCAATCTCTGCTGTAAGAGCAACTCCCATCTTTCCTAATCTGCCTGCAGGACTGAAGTCCTTAGGTGAAAAACAAAAAAACTTGCAGATATTAGAAATCTGAAATTAAAAAGAAACATACAATTCTTGAAATGTTCAACAGGTCAGTCGGTGTCCATAGAGAGAGAAATACATTAAGTCAATGAACTTTCATCAGGGTGCCTTTGTACTTGTAGAACTATCTTGTAGCTACTTTTTCTTCCATTATCCTGGGGTTCCCTGTGAACTTTCATTGTCTGTGAGGTTTGCTCCAAGAGTTGGGCAGTTTCTTACTGTTACATTTCTCAGATTATTACAATGCTTACAGCATTAGAAACTTCAACTTCTGCGGTTGCAAAACTGTTACAAACCTCTCTCTTGACGTTTCAGATCTCATGGTTTGGGAGTTTCTGTTGTAAAAGCCTTTACGAATATCACAAAGTACTCGCTGGCATATCCCTCCTCTCTCCCCAAACGAAAACAAACTACTGTCTGAATCCAATGTAACACGGGTCTGGAGGTATTCACTCATGCCATTTGTTCATTATATTGCTATGTTTAAGATAAGCTCTCAGCTTGCAAGCTGAAGGGCTTCTGAGTCTGAATTGTATTGCTTACCATCAGGTATAAATTTAAATGCTTACATGTCAGCGTGCTGTAACCAGGACTGTTAAAGTTGTAATCAATGATTTCGTTGTACCACGCAGTAACAGGGTCTTTGCCTGAAAAGGAGACAAAAGGCAAACATTCTTGACTGTCAACAATCAGCATGCCACGCTTCATGAGGAGACATTGGAGTGTGTGTACTAGGCACTTGGCAAGATCCAATAAAAAGAAGTTAGAGTTAAGTGGAGAGGGCATTGTGGGAGCGTCCATTGTGTGAGTGGGCCAGTGCGAGAGTGGGGACAGGAAAGTGGAATGCTCCTCTTGTAGGATGTGGAAAGACAGGGAAACCTCCAAAATCCCTGACAACAACACTTGCAAGAAGTGCATCCAGCTTTAGTTTCTTACAGACCATGTTAAGGAAATGGAGCTGGAACTGGATGAACTCTGGGTGATTTAAAAGGCTGAGGTGTTGATCAACAGAGCATACAGAGAGGGAGTTACACCCAAGGTGAAGGGCAGAGGTATTGTCAGGAGAGGAATGGGGATAGACAGCCTGTGCAGAGTACCCCTGTGTCTGTTCCCTTCAATTATAGACACACCACTTTGGATAATGGTGGGGGGAGACGGGTGTGGGAATGACCTCACAGAGGAAATCCACTGCAGTCAGGTCTCTGGTACTGAGTCTGACTCTGTGGCTCAGTAGCAAAGGGGGGCAGAAGAGGTGAGCTGCAATGGTAGAGAATTTGATGGTTGGGGGAATAGCCAGGAGTTCTGTGGATGAGAACAAGATTCCCAGAAGGTTTGTTTCCTCCTAGGCGCCAGGGTCAGGAACATCTCCAGTCAGCTCCTTAGCATTCTTAAGTGGGCGGATGAGCAGCCAGAGGTCGTGACCCATGTCGGTACCTATGACATGAGTAGGAAGGGTGACAAGGTCCTGCAAAGTGAGTTCAGGGAGATAGGTGCTAATTTAAAAGGCAGGACCTCCAAAACTGCGATCTCGGGATTGCTACCTATACCATGTACTAGTGAGGGCAGAAATAGGAAGATAATAGAGTTTAACAGATAGGTAAGGAGATGGTGCAGGAGGGAGGGCTTCAGATTTTTGGATCATTAAGCTCTCTTGCAGGGAACATGGGACCTGTGGTGATGGAAAGGTTTACACCTGAACTGGCGGGTGACTAGTATACTTGCGGGGAAGTTTTCTGGTGCTGCTTGGGGGCAGGGGGAGTGGGCGAGTGGCACATTTAAACGAGAGTTGCGGGGGATAGAAACCAAAGTGCCAGAGCAGATAGTGGAGTGGTTTCAGGGAAAGATGTTAAGCCTACGTACAATGTCAGTAATCGAGAGGTTGGGCATGGTGTGATTAATGTACTGAGGTGTGTATATATCAATGCAAGAAGTTCCTGTGTGTATATTTCAATGCAAGCAGATGAGCTTCAGACATGGATCAGCACGTGGAATTATGACACTGTAGACATTAGTGAGTTGCAGGAGGGCCGGACTTGCAGCTCAATATACCAAGGTTCTGTTGATTAGACATGATAAAGTAGGAGGGATTAAAGAGGGAGGTGGCATTACTAGTCAGGGAAAATGTAATGGAGTTGCTCAGACAAGAGCCCATCGACTGAGGCTATATGGGTGGGATTGAGGCATAGGGAAGGGATGACCCTGTTAATGAGATTACACTATAGACCACCCAATAGTCAGTGGAATTAATAGGACCAAATGTGTAAGAAATCGCAGACTGATGCAAGAAACATAAGTTTGTCATAACAGATGATTTTAACTTTCCACATATTGATTGGGATTGCCATTCTCTGAACAGGCTGAATGGAATAGAGCTTGTCAAATGTGTTCAGGAAAGTTTCCTTAATCAATACACAGAGATCACAGCTAGAGGGACTGTGATACTAGATTCTTCAGTTAGGAAAGGAGTCAGGGCAGGTGACAGAAGTTTATGCAGGGGGACACTTTACATCTTGTGATCATAATGCCATTAGTTTCAATATAATTATAGAAAATAGAATAGTACAGCACAGTACAGGCCCTTTGGCCCACAATGTTGTGCCGACCCTCAAACCCTGCCTCCCATATAAGCCCCCACCTTAAATTCCTCCATATACCTGTCTAGTAGTCTCTTAAACTTCACTAGTGTATCTGCCTCCACCACTGACTCAGGCAGTGCGTTCCACGCACCAACCACTCTCTGAGTAAAAAACCTTCCTCTAATATCCCCCTTGAACTTCCCACCCCTTACCTTAAAGCCATGTCCTCTTGTACTGAGCAGTGGTGCCCTGGGGAAGAGGCGCTGGCTGTCCACTCTACCTATTCCTCTTAATATCTTGTATACCTCTATCATGTCTCCTCTCATCCTCCTTCTCTCCAAAGAGTAAAGCCCTAGCTCCCTTAATTATGGAGAAGGGTAGGTCTGGGCCTTGGGTTGAGGTTCTAAATCAGAGAAAAGCCAGTTTTGATTGTATCAGAAAGGGTTTGGCAAGTGTGGATGCCAGGTACGCCTTGAAATTGTGAGACCTTCAAAAGTGAAATTCTGAGAGTACAGGGTTTGTATGTTTCTGACATAATAAAAGGCAAGGCTAACAGGTTCAGAGAACCTAGCTTTTTTTGAGGCCCTGTTTAAGAATAAGTAGAAGGTGCATAGCAGCTATAGGCAGGAAGGAACAAATGAAGTATTTGAGGAGTATAAGAAATGCCAGAGAACACTTGAGAAGGAAATCAGGAGAACAAATAGAAGGCATGAGGTTGCTCTAGTAGACAAGGAGAAGGAGAATCCTAGAGCATCTACAGATATATTAAGACCAAAAGGATAACAAGGAAAAATTGGTTCTCTTGAATATCTGAGAGACCATTTATGCATGGACCTGAAAGAGATGGGGGAAATATATGGAGTTTTGCATCTGTATTTACTCAGGAAATGGACACAGAGTCCCAGAAGTAAGGGGAAACAGCAGCAAGGTCATGGACCCTGTAAAAATTACAGAGGAGGAGGTGTTTGCTCTCCTGAGGCAAATTGGGGTGGACAAATCCCCAGGGCCTGACAAGGTGTTCCCTCGGACCTTGTGGGAGGCTATTGTAGAAACGAGCAGAGATATTTAAAATGTCCTTAGCATCGGGTGAAGTGCTGGGTGATTGGAGATTAGCTGATGTTGTTCCAGTGTTTAAGAAAGGCTAAAAAGTAAGGCAGGAAATTATAGGCTGGTGAGCCTGACATCAGTAGTGGGTATTGGAAGGTATTCTAAGGGATTACATGGTTATCAGTAAAAGAAAAGGAAGCTGGAATATGCCGGGCACTTGTTAAGAGATGGTGGACTGCAGGAATTGTTATTGGAAGGGATGACAGAAGGAAAGAGGGAAGGAGGAAGGCAGTGAGCCACTTGGTACGATAATATGATGCAATGGACTGGGTTGAGTTATGCTGAGGCCAGAAAAAGAGCGCAAGATCGAAGAAGATGGAGGTGCATAGCCGCCAAGCCTGGATTCGGGACGGCACCCACTGACTGACTGACTGCTTCTAAGGGACCAGATAAATAAGTATTTGGATAGAGAGGAACTGATTCAGGACAGTCAACATGGCTTTGTGCTTGGTGTGTCATGTCTAACCAATCTTAAAGAGTTTATTGAAAAAGTTATCAGGAAGGTTGAAGAATACAAAGTAGTGGATATTGTCTACATGGACTTTAGCAAGGCCTTTGACAAAGTCCCGTATGGGAGACTGGCCAAGAAGGTTCAGTTGCTGGTATTCAGGATGAGGTAGTAAATTGGATTAGACATTGGCTTTGTGGGAGAAGCCGGAGAGTGGTAGTAGATAGTTGCTTCTTTGACTGGAGGGCTGTGACTAGTGGTGAACCACAGGGACTGGTGCTGAGTCTGTTGTTGTTTATCAACTGTATCAATGATCAGGGTGATAATATAGTAAATTGGATCAGTAAATTTGTGAATTACACCAAGGTTGGGAGTGTAGGGGACAGCGAAGAAGGCTATCAAAGCTTGCAGAGGGATCTGAACTAGCTGGAAAAATGGGAAAAAATGGCAGATGGCATTTAATGCAGACAAGTGTGATGTTTTACACATTGGAAGGACAAACCAGGTGAGTGGTAGAGCACTGAGGAGTTTGGTAGAATGGAGGGATCTGGGAATACAGAGCCATAATTCCTTGAAAGTAACATCACAAGAGAATAGGGTCACAAAGAAAGCTTTTGGTTGATTGGCCTTCACAAATCAAAGAATTGAGTACAGGAGTTGGAATGTTATGTCAAAGTTGTATAAGACGTTGGTGAGGCCTAATTTGGAGTATTGTGTGCAGTTCTGGTCACCTACCTACAGAAAGTATATCAATAAGATTGAAAGAGTGCAGCGAAAATTTAGAAGGACGTTGCCTAGACTTGAGAACCTGAGTTAGAGGGAAAAGTTGAATAGGTTTGGACTTTATTCCTTACAGCATAAGAAATGAGGGGAGATTTGATAGAGGTATGAAGATTTATGAGGGGTATAGATAGGGTAAATGCAAGTCGGCTTTTTCTACCAAAGTTGGGTGAGACTAGAACTGGAGGTCATGGGTTATGGGTGAAAGGTGATATGTTTAAGGGGAGCATGAAGGGGAACCTCTTCACTCAGAGGTGGGCGAGAGTGTGGAACGAGCTGCCAGCTGAAGTGGTGGATTGGGTTTGATTTCAACATTGAAGTTTGGTACATGAATGGGAGAGGTATGGTTTGGGTGCTGGTCAATGGGACCAGGTAGATGAATAGTTTGGTACAGACTAGATGGGCCAAAGGACCTGTTTCTGTGCTGTAGTGTTCTATGACTCTAAGGTAACTAGAATCTGACCAACACATTGCCCTTTAATTCAGTCAGCTGACTCCAAACCTACAAAATGAATCAAAATGACTTTTTTCTCAGAAGCATCTGAGGAGGCTGCATTCCGGGAAGTAACGTACATTTGACAAGTACATTAAGGTCAAAGGGGTAGCTATGGAAAGAGTGGGAGCATTTGGGACCATAGTGACAATCTGTGCTTGGAGCTAGAGGACATGGTTTCTACCTTTATTGAGGAGAAGGATATTTTCGGTGAAATCCTAGAACATGTTACAAGAAGTCTTAGTGTAATTAAAATGGATAATTCTCAGAGCCTAATTAGATGTATCACTCTCTTGATTGCTGAAACACTTTGATTCTACATTCTGTAATTTTTTGTACTACCTCAGTGACCTGTGGTAATGCATTGATCTGTGAATAGTGCACAAGACAAGATCTTCCCTGTCCTGTAGTACTGGTGACAATAATAATCCAATTCCAATTTCAGGATTGCTGGGGTCCTATTGGAGATACTTACATTGTCTGCTGGTCACAAGTGAGGTGCCAGATGACTGAAGGATGGCAAATATGGTTTCTTTATTCCAGAAGTGCAGTGGGGATAAGAGAGGTAGTTACAGTCTAATGTCAGTGGTAGGTAGTTATTGGAAAGGGAGTATTGTTCAGGAATAGGAAGTGTGGAGCTCTTCAGAGGAGATCCTAAACAAGCAGCTGGACTGAAGAAACAAAGTGCATTGATGAAGGAACCATGGTTGCAGAATATCAGACATATTCAGTGGGATTTCTTTCAATCGCCGGTTCTTTGACGTCCGGAGTTCAGAGGGATTGGTAAAGATTCGGGGAAGGTATGGAAAGGATAAAGAAAGACCGGAGATGGAAATATACACCTGAAATTTCTGCTGCGGTGCTGGGTATGGTCCAGATGTTCTCGCCGTTCTTGGTCTTGCTGTCCTCTGCCACTCCCATGGATACCAGGTATTCTGCCCACCTCTTGCATTCTTGCCGTAGTTCAAAACTGTATTGAAGCGCCGGTGCGTCGTGCATCGCTCTGTAATGATTGTGAGCCTCCAAAGCTTCGGACTCAAACATGCTCATTTCATTTTCTGAAAACAGAACACACACATGAATGTAATACAGACTCGAGAGCAGAAGTCTCTCAGCTTCTTCAGATGGGACTTCATCCAAGCTGACATAGCTCCAGTTCAGAGTACAATTTACATGCACAGCATAGTCTCCATTATCTGTTTATGTGTCATGTCCTAATGAGCTCTGTGCTACATTCATGTAAGGAATTAGATACATTTTGACGCTTTCCTATCTACTTCTATTGACATCTTTGCTTCCCTCTCTCATGTTAATATTGCCTTGATAACACCACTTTGACATTGTAGCATAAGTACGATGTGGTGTTGTTGAGGTGGAGTACGCAGTCCAAGACATCAACCTGGCTCTCCACAGATGCTGCCTGACCCACTGAGTTCCTTCAGAAGTTGGTTCTGAGTTGGACGACAATCTGCAATCAAACGACCAATGCTAGATCATTGGGAAAGTGGGCCAAGGAATGGCAAAGGGAATTTAATTCAGACAAGTGCAAAGTGTTGCATTCTTGTAAGTTAAACTAAGGCAGGACCTAAACCAGTAAATGAGTAAAGAGTGTGGTAGAACAGAGACGTGCCCACAGTTTCCTGAAAGTGGTGACACAAGTAGACAGGGTGGTTGGCATGGATGAGTTGGGCTGAAGGGCTGTATCTGTGACTCTCTGACTGTAATGTAATGCCATTTCACTATTAGAGCACATTCCATCATATCATCTCATCCAGTCAATCACATTTCTTTTATTGAAGTAAGTCATAGAGCAAAGGCTTCTAAAACCTAAAAGATCTGGTTGGTATGTGTCAATGAGAAAGGCAAATAAAAGTTGTCAATTATAGACACGAGACGGCTATTGTCCCCAGATGCTTCAAAACCTCCACAATCATCCCTGTAGCAAAGAAATCAGTTGTAGCCTGTCTGAATGATTACCGTCCCGTTGCCCTGACCCCCATAGTGATGAAATGTTTTGAACAGCTTGTCAAGCCTCATATCACAGCCAGCTTCCCCTCATCACTGAATCCCCTACAGTTTGCTTATCGTCCAAATCCCTCTACAGAGGACGCAATATCCACCACACTGCACACAGTTCTCTCTCACTTGGACAACAAAGACACTCATACCAGAATCCTGTACATTGATTTCAGTTCAGCATTCAATACCATCACCCCGCAGAGACTAGTGGAGAAACTGTCGCTGCTTGGCCTTAACACTGCCATGTGTTGCTGGATTCTGGATTTCTTGACAGAGAGACCACAGTCAGTCCGTGTTGGCAGGAACATCTCTGACTCCATCACACTGAGCACTGGATCCCCACAAGGCTGTGTGCTTAGCCTATTGCTGTTTACACCACTAACACATGACTGTGCAGCCAGATTCAAGGAGAACCTGATCATTAAATTTGCAGATGATACCACAGTGGTGGGGCTCATCAGCAAAAATGATGAAACAATGTACAAGGAGAAGGTCAAACACCTAGAGAGCTGGTGCAGGGATAACAACTTGATGCTTAATGTCACCAAAACCAAGGAGATGATCGTCGATTTCAGACAGTCTCAGCCTGAGCACACACTCCTCAGCATCAGCGGCTCCACAGTGGAGAGAGTGGAAAACATCAAGTTCCTTGGGGTGCAGATCTTGGACAATCTCACCTGGTCCAGGAACACCACTGGGATTGTGAAACGGGCCCAACAGAGATTGCACTTTCTGAGGAAGCTTAAACAAGCATCATTCCCCACTAACATCTTAACTACATTCTACAGAGGCGTGGTTGAGAGTGTGCTGACCTTTTGCATCACAACCTGGTACTCCAGCTGCAGTGCTGTCGACAAAAAAGCCTTGCAGAGGGTGGTTAGGGGAGCGGAGAAGGTTATTGGAGTCTCCCTACCTTCTGTCCAAGACCTCTTTCAGAGTCGATGCCTCCAGAAGACACGGAACTTCAATAAAGACCCCTCTCACCCTCTCCATGAACTGTTTGTTCTTCTACCATCAGGCAAACGTTACAGGAGCATCAAAACTAAAACCACAAGGCTACTAAACAGCTTCCTCCCACAGGCAGTCAGACTGCTAAATAGCTGCTCCACCTGACTTTGCTTTGGACACTTTTAACTTGCACTGGACACTTATAACTTGATTTTAACTGACATGTGGCTGTTGTGTTTTACTATTTATTGTTATGTTTGTTATTTAGTGTTGTGTTTGTTATGTTATGATTGCACTGCTCCTGAGAAACGCTGTTTCATTCTGCCCTGCAGAGCTGATGTACGGTTAGAATGACAATAAAGTTTTTTGAATCTTGAATCTTTGAGAGATTCTGCAGATGCTGGAAATCCAAAACCACACACACAAAATGCTGGAGGAACTCAGTAGGTCAGGCAGCATCTATGGAAGTGAATAAACAGTCGACGTTTTGGGCCAAGACCCTTCTTCAGGATTGAAAAGGAAGGGGGAAGATGCCAGAATAAAAGGATGGTGGTGGGGGGGGGGTGTGAGGAAGGAGGACAGCTGGAAGGTGATAGGTGAAGTCAGATGGGTAGGAGAGATCAAGGGCTGGAGAAGAAGGAATCTGACAGGAGAGGAGAGTGGACCATAGGAGAAAGGGAAGGAGAAGGGGACCCGGGGGGGGGAGGTGAGAGGCAGGTGAGAAGAGGTAAGAGGCCGGAGTGGGGAACAGAAGAAGAGGGAGGGGGGAGGGAATTTTATTTTTACCAGAAGGAGAAATCAATATTCATGCCATTGGGTTGGAGACTACCCAATATAAGGTGTTTCTGATTCATATCAGGTATTCTGATTCATTAATATTCCTTCAATTAAAACCCAGGGTACCAAGGGATTATTTTTTCCCCTCTGAGTTGGAGGACAAGGTCTTGGTCTATTTCAGGAGATCTGCCATGCCTGGAAAGACCCGAGGCCTCGACTGCACCTTACACAATCAGTGTTCTTGGGAAGTGAGAGCCAAGCATTGACAGTGCTGGCAACCCGAATATCTTGGGCGCCTGGTAAATAAAGAATTTGAATATCCTGAGAAGCTGGAAAAGGATTGACACAGGTTGTCCTGAATAGACAAAATGTAAGCACAGAACACTCAGTTTCTAGAGTGGGATCATGATCTACCTGGAAAGCGAGCGCATCCAGATGAGGACTGGGCTAAGACCGGCACCCGTTTAATTAGTCCTAATGATGCACTGTGGCCCCGTGTGGGGTGCAGGAGGGGTACAGGGAAGCCAGTTTGTTATCACTGTGAGGTGTGTGGAGATGGTGTGGAGAAGGAGGTTGCTCGTCACTTGCGATAGCCTTACCTGCCACAGCTGCTGGAGCTTCCACTTCCTTTTCCTCTGGTTCTGCCTCGGGCGGGGGTGTGACTGTGGAACACACGGACAAGCAGAGAGAGCTTTATCAGGGGGACGGGCTGGTGGGCAGAGAGCTGTTAGATAGTAGCGCGAGTGAGTAAATGAGAAGGTTACGCGGAAGATACAGCCCCGGGGTGGAGGCATTCTGTCCCACAGGCACTGGCAGCAGCCCCTCATCCTCCCTCGTCGGAGAGTGAAGAAGGCATACAGGATGAGGAAGGTAGTTTATTTAGCCAGATGGTGGTGAATCTGTGGAGCTCTTTACCACAGATGGTTGTAGGGACCAAATCACTGGGTTTATTTATTGGTTAAGATATAGTGTGGAATAGGCCCTTCCTTTTATTTATGTGCTTTGTTTTTCTGTCGGTCTGTTTCTGTCTTTCAGTATCTCTCTCTCTAACTTCCCTTGCTTACCTATTAACTAGACTTTATCTACTGCCTATCCCCATGGCAACCCTGGCCTCATAGTAACAAGGTTTTGTAGCCCATTGCACGACTCCCACCCTCTCCTTAACTTTAAACTGGCCAGTTTATCTCCCTTCAAAATAAATACAACAGTAGAAGGTGGAAATCTGAAATAGAAACAGAAAATTCTGGAAATACTCAGCAGGTCAGGCAGCCCCTGAAAGTGAAGGTCAGGTCTTTGACCTGAAATTTTATTCTAGTCCAAACAAGCCTATTTCCATTCCAGTCTCTACTGTTTGTGTGACTATAGATGAGCAAACTGCATATAACGCATGGCTGAGACAGCTGTCCTTCCCACAGAGGGACTGTGACTGCTGGTGAAACTTGCCTCCAGGCTAAAGTGATTAAATACTTGTGATCGTCTATGAGAATTATTCAGAAGCATTCGATATTAAAAAGATACATGCTGTAATCTAATTTCTGAGTTAAAAAAACAAAATAATGAAATATAGTTAGAAATGCATTTAAATTAATTTGATTAAATTGAAAACTCTCACGAATGACCTTAAAGTTACCCTAGCAACTCACACAAAATGTTGGAGGAAGTCAGCAGGCCAGGCAGCACCTATGGAAAAGAGTACAGTCGACGTTTTGGGCTGAAACCCTTTGGCAGAAAGTTACCCTTCTCCCTCTGACCTACGTTTCTTGTTTCACATGAAGAGATTGTTCCCCAGCCTGAGTTACCTCTGTACTGGTATAGCTGGCAGGTTCCCCGCGTAGAGTGAAGACCTTGGCATGGGTGAACAGTGGTCTCGTCAGAAAAAAGTCTGATTTATCTGGATGTCCTGAGTACCAGCACCTATTCACCCGTTCACTGGGCTCCCAAAATGAAAAAGGTAACTGCCCGCAATGCCACTGGCGTGGCCCAGTGGTGGAACCGTTCCCTCACGGCTTCAGCACCCTGGGTTCAATCCTGACTTCCAGTGCTGCCTTTGTGGAGTCTGCACGTTCTCTCTCTGAATGAGTGGGTTTCCCCTGGGTTAGTACGTTAATTGGATGCTGCAAGCCACCACCAGTGTGGAGTGGACTCTGGGACAGTTGATGAGAAGGTGGATCAGAGAAGGATTAGTGACAGGGGCTGGTTGATGGTCACTGGCCTAGTGGACTGTAGAGCCTGCTGAGTGCTGTAGCTTCTCTGTGACACTTCTGACTGGATTGGATGATCATACACTAATGTGTGACCCCGATATTTCTTATTAACCTATTGGCCTCAAGTTTATCCGATTATCAATTGCCTTTTACACACCCAGTCTGAAAATTTTCGAATGCTCTCTTGAGCAACACACACAGAATGCTGGAGGAACTCAGTGGATCAGGCAGCATCTGCAGAAGGACATAGACTGTCGACATTTCAGTTCGAGACCATTCAGCTGGAGAGGAAGCTGGATGGCTGCCAGCAAGTATAAAGAGTTGACACAAGAGCTGCTGGGTGATAGGTGGATCCAGGGGAGGCTGGCTACAGGCAGATGGGAAAGGGGTGAAGGGAATGGTGACAGGAGCCTGTAGGTGAAAGCTGGAGGCAACAAGGGGCCACAGATGGTGGAATCTGAGAGGAAAGTAAGGATCTGAAATAAGGGAGATGGGAACAGTGGGTGGAGGGGACCTACTGAGAGGAGTGTCTAGCTGATGGGCAAATGGAATGGGTGCAGGAGGGAAACAGGGTGATGGGGCGGGGGGGAGGGGAGTGATGTAGGCCAGGAGCATAGAGAAAGAGACAGAGGGGTGTAGATGACCAGAAAGTGGAGAATTTGATGTTCATGCCCTCAGGCTGTAGACCCAGGTGGAAGATGAGGTGCTGCTCCTCCAGTTGGGGATTGGTCTCACCCTGGCAAGTGCTGAGGAGTTAAATCTGAGGGAAGCTTTAGTGGCAGGAAAGGTGAGAGGTAAGGGGGGGGGCTCATGGGGGGGGGAATGAGGTTTGTATGGATGTGCTAGTGAGAAGCCTTAGGGCCTTGTATGGTGAATCCTCCGAGCTCTGGTTTGGGCGGGGACATCTACACACAACATCCAGGGAATGTCCTTCTCCCCGTCAGTCTGTCAAATTGTCAGCAGATTGCCGTACCCACAGGTGTTGTCTTTGGGGTCCTGAGGATTGTTTCAGGCTCTTCGGCTTTCTCTTCTGCATTCTCCGCCTCTGGTTTGGCTTGGGGCTCCGGCGTGGGCTCTGCAGGAACAGAACATCCACTGGTAACCATGCTCCGTTTGCGTGAGGGAGAGGAGTCATGTTGGTCAGAGGGTGATGCTTCAGGTTTGACGGTGTGCAGGGCTGGCTGGTGGTAGGTGTTGGTGTCGTGACGTGGCAAAACAAGAGGCCATATTAGCGTGTGGCCGAGACGATGCATGTTTAGCATGCGTTGGATGGAATGTTGTACTGTTGTCATGGACCATGGCCAAGAGCGCATGTGTGTGGTGACGTGTGTGTGTGTGTGTGTGTGTGTATGTATATCTATCTCTCTCTCAATCTCTCTCTTTATATATATATCATGTCACTGCTGGTTAATATATTGCTGACTTCTATTCATCCAGGAAAGGGCACCACCCTGGCTTGTGCCATGGAGCTGGAGGAAGTGATTTGGTGAATTCAGGACTGAATCCACTCCCTCCTGATGGTCCTGAATAGTCAAGTATGAGGTAGGGAAACAGAAATACACTATAAATCCCCACGAGATATGAATGAGGTCAGCACTGATCTGACTTTAGACTTAACTCTCCATAAACTCAACTGTGGTGTGGACCAAGGCTTTTCCTCAATCCTCAATACATTCAATAATTCAGTGCTGGGTAGAGAATGCCAACAATTCCCAACCAGGATGAGTGAAGCCTGTCCTTTGGCCCAGGGCTCACAAACTGCGGTGTGCTGTAATCCTTCCCCATGTAAACAATATCCTCTTATCATCCTTACATCATCCCACACTATAGTCTGTCTTTGAGTCCCAAACTATGTTTTTACCTCTTTGTAGATTTGTTGTGCATCCCTACGACTTACTTTCCCACCTCTTTGCATCATCAGCAGCACACTTGGTCCTTGATTTATGTCAAGGACACAGATTGCGAATGGTTGGGGCACCAGTGCTGACCCCTGTGGCCCCCACCACTGATAGTCCCCATTGACTGGCCCAGCTGAGGCTTTACCTTCAGGTTGTGTCTCGGTCGGTGGAACTTCCTCAGGTTCTGCGGCGGGTGCTTCTGGCACGGGAGGAGATGAAGACACACACAGGGTCAATCAGACGAAGTATTGCATCAAGTAAACTAAATGCTCACCCACTGCATTGGGGTGGCTACTTTGCCCCATATATAACACTGAGTTTAAATCTCCCACCCAGTTTTACAATAACTACCCAATTCCATTTAAATCTAATTGGAGGATTTTACAATCGTTTACGAATTTCCCATTCAAACCTGTTTTAAGTAAAGGAATTATTTTCACCATCTCCTTTTAGTTCTATTAATGATTAACTCAAAAAAGTATTCTCCAGTTTGTCCTTATACCCCGTAGTTAAATTATTTGCTCTTCTTAAGTTAAGGTCAAGACCAATTAATTTCTCAGTGATGGGTCCTCATCCCTTATAAGTGGAAATAGTGTTGACTTTTTCTATCTTCATAATAGGATGGTCCATGAACCCACAAACACTACCTCATAATTCATCTTTTGCACTATTTACTAATTTTTGTAACTCATAGTAATTTTTATGGATTGCAATGTACTGCTGCTACAAAACTAAAAACTTCACAGCTTTCCACCTGCCCCCTCAGTGATCAACCTCAAAGCCTTCAGGATTAGGACAACCAGCTCCAGGGAAATGAAGAGTGAATTCACGGCACTCAGGCACTTGAGAAATAAAACTTCGCTAAAATATATATGCATTGATTTGTGTCTTTAGAAAATGGTGGGTTAACTCCAGCTACAAGCGACACACATAAATGTTGGAGGAACTCAGCAGGCTAGGCAGCATCTATGGAAAAGAGTAGTCGACATGCTGGGCCGAGACCTTTCATCAGGACCGGAGAAAAAGATGAGGATTCAGAGTAAGAAGGTGGGGGGTGGGGGTGGGGTGATCGTTGAAACTGGGAGTGGGAGGGGTGAGGTACAGAGAAGGGCAGCTGAGTGGTGATAGAGACACAGGGCTGGAGAAGGAGGAATCTGATAGGAGAGGAGAGCAACAATGGAAGAAAGAAAGAGAAGGGGGCAGAGCACCAGAGGGAGGTAATGGGCAGGTAAGGAGATAAGGTGAGAGAGGGAAATGGGAATGAAGAATGGTGGTTTGAACTCCAGCTACAGCTGAGTAAACAGACTTGTACAAGTTCTTAACTTGTAACCTAAAAACCACTACTGACCCTAACCCCCTCCCCTGGTCTCACCAATCACTTGCTCCTCTCCTCCCCCCCCCCCCACCTTCTTATTCTGGCTTCTGCAAACTTTGTTCTCAAAATGTCGACTGTTTATTCCTCTCCACAGATGACCTGCTGAGTTCCTCCAGCATTTTGTGTGTGTTGCAGCAATTTTCACACTGCACGTCAGTCATAAGAAACCTGATTCTGTTCCGGATACGGGATGCTCCAGGTGATAAGGATCCACGTGGAGAGGCAGCAGTACATAAAAGGGTCACAAGAATTGCATGAGGACCATGACTATGTACCACTCAAGGAAAAATAACTGAATGGAATGGGCTCTTTTCAGTAAAAGACTTCACACAGAGGGAGATGTTGTGTCGGAAATGATCTAAGGATCTCTGATGAGGCTGTGGAACCACTGAATGGAGGAAGCCTCCCCGTTAGGTTGTACAGTTTGGAGAATCGGTACCTCTTGTTCTAACTACCCCACGTGCTTCCGCCCCCTTTTATAAAGAGGATCAAAACCACCAATTGATTTTGTTCCCCAAGGGAACCACCCTGTTTCAGTGGCCCCAGCTCTTCAACAGGTTCCCACTAACCAGACGGAGCATTTGAGGTTAGTGGGTTAAGTTAACATGATGAGGTTGATCCAGGTAGAACGACCCCTCATCAGTGACCCTGCAGTTCCCGTTGTGGTTTCTACCTGCTGTCACGTTCTCGGCTGCAGGCTCTGCTGTTGCCTCAGGAGGGGCTGCGAGGGGCAGAACGTTCTTCTCAAAATACCCCTCGTTGGTGATGTTTCCAGCCGGGGAGTAATGCGCCACCGCTATCGCCGTCTGCCCACTCACCGAGTAAGCAATTGCCATTTCTGTGGTGTCCTTCCATAGCAGTTGTGTGAAGTGCCCTGACAGGGAGAAAGAGAGAGAGAAAAAACACAAGCCGATGAACGTGGTGCACGTTGGTTCATGCATTCAGAAGTGTCAGAAGCAACACCTGAAGGTCCAGTGGGACCCTCTGTGCCCGTGTGTGAAGGACAGGGAGAAACACAGCTCACATCACTGGGTACACACAGCACTGACTCACCAGCAACTGGGCCTCAGTCCACCATCCAATCACAATCCCCCCAACCATATTTCCTCCAACTACTTTACATGCCCTACCCCTACACCCACCCTCTTCAGACTCCTCCCAAAACACTCTAACCGCCTCACACACCCCTCAGCGCCCCTTCCCCTTTACAATACCTGCTCTCCGTCTCACTGCAGCTACCCACGTCCCACTCAGTCCTCACCTTCTCTTTCTTCCACCAGCTCTGCTCTCGCCCAGCACAAACCCCTCCAGCTCATCACCTTTCACCAGCACTACTCTCACCCCAGTGAGGAAGTCCATAGCTTTAAGGCGAGAGGTGAGATATTTCAAAGGGATCTGAGGGGCATCTTTGTCATCCAGAGAGTGGCAGATCAGTGGAACGAGCTGGCAGGAAGTGGTTGAGGCAGGTGCAATAACCACATTTAAAACACATTTAGATCAGTACATGGATAGATGGGGCTTAGAGGGATGGGGGCCAAACACTGGCAAATGAGACTAGCCCATTGGCACCATGGATGGGTTGGGTTGAAGGGCCTGTTTTGCATGCTGTATTATTCAATAGCTTATATTCTATATCCGCTCCATCTCATCGACACTGCATTCAGTCCCGTTACACAACTCCCAGTCTAAACTCACTCTCACCCTGCCCACTCTCAGCTACTAATACCACCTCCTCCACCCGCTGACACACACAGTCCCAACACATCCTCTTCACACCATAGGAAATGGAATTAGATAATTATTGTCACATGTACCCTGACAGAGTGAAAAGTTTGCTTTGCGTACTGTTCATACAGATCAAATTCAGGAATAGCTTCTTCCCCTCTGCCTTTAGATTTCTGAGTGGACATTAAACCCATGAACAAAACCTCATTATTTTTTGCACTAACAAGAGAGAATCTGCAGAAGCTGGAAATCCAAGCAACACACACACACATAATACTGGAGGAACTCAGCAGGCCAGGCAGCTTCTACAGAAAAGAGTAAGCAGTCGACGTTTCAGGCCGAGAACCTTCAGCAGATGTGTGCTGCTTGGAGTGCTGTGTTCATTTCTGGTTGCCTCATTGTAGGAAGGATGAGGAAGCATTAGAGAGGGTGCAGACAAGATTTACAAGGACACTGCCCAGATGCAGAACGTGTCTTTTGAGGAAAGGTTGAGTGAGCTAGGGCTTTTTTCCCCTTGGAGTGACGGATGATGAGAGGTGACTTGATGGAGGTGTTTAAGATTAAGGGATGCATGGACAGAGTGGACAACCAGTGGCACTTTACTGTGGCAGCAATGGCCAATACCAGAGGACAACAGTTTAAAATGAGTGGAGGAAAGTTTAGAGGAGCCCTCACAGATAGGTCTCTTTTACACAGAGACTGGTGGGACTTGGAGCACACTGCCAGGGGTGCTGGTAGATGCTGACACATTCGGGATATTTGAAACACTCATAGATAGGTACATGGATGTAAGAAAAGTGAAGGATTAAGTCGGTATAAGAGGAAGAATTAGATTAATCATGGAGTAGGTTTACATCAGCTAACACAACATTGTAGGCTGAAGGGCCTGAACTGTTGTTTGCTCTCTATTCTAATGCAAGCAGGAGCTGTGGGGCAGAATTAATCCAGCATTTCTTTGCAACCAGAAGATACTTTGTGGAAATTATTATGTTAAACTTGATGGTAGGCTCTCTGACTGGAAAATGTTGAGTCTTCTCTGCTTTGAGCTAGCTTTATTAGGACGGTGCAGGAGGACACTGAAGTCAGTGGTGTTGAAGAGGAGGAGGATCAGGTCCTATTTATGAATGGGATGCAAAGTGCTCACCCCATCCGAATTTATCTCATCAACAGAGATATCCATGTGATAAACATAACAAGCTGGGATCAGAGGGCACAATTAAAACACAATGAGTATCACAGCCTCAAAATGACATTGGAGCTTCATTAAAAACAGAAATTACTGGTGCATTTCTGCAGTCGTGTAGCATCTGTCGAAAAGAAGAGAGAATTAACAATCAGCAGATGACCGCGACCAAGGATCTTCTCCCAGAAAGGTTAACTCTATTTCTGCCTTCAAGAAACCACTTGACTGCTGAGATTGTACAGCATTTTCTGTCTTTATTTTAGATTTCAGCAGGTTTGACTTTGTGAATATTTGGGGCCTTGATCCCTTTACAGTTGAAGGGCGGATACATCACAGAGGTGCATGGCCCAGAGTCAGGCCTTTTGGCCCATCACATCCATGCTGACCCCTTTGCTCATCTCCACAGGTGAAACAGAATGGAGGGTCAGTGCAAAGCAAGGGGATGCTGACGAAGAGAGAGTTGGTGTGGTGTGGTGCCAGAGGCATTTAGTGCGGATACTGAGGTGCAACTGCTCAACAGAGCCGGGCATTTCTGGGATATTTAACTGTCTACAAAGAAGTGAAAATTGCGCTGAGAAAGCATGTAACCAGAATGAACACACTCACCAGTTTCACTGGAAAATCCAGGATTGTTGTAGTCATAATCCTTAATTTCTTCATACCATGCATCTACTGGATCCTTGCCTAAAAATAAAACAACTTGTCAAAACCCTCCAGTGAGGCAAGAGTGGTAAGGACATGTAAAACAAGAAAACACTTGTGTGCAGCAGACTATGAAGTAGAAATGGTCACATTACCTATTACCCCAGAGAACGGTGAACATCATGGGCTTCCCACTGTAGGATGTGACATTACATTTATCCATTCACATTAGTTATACTGCATCAAGATTATTAGTGGTTAACACAGCCTATTAAAAGGAACGTTTGTCAGTGATGGAACCTTTCCTTGGATGCTTGTGTTCTGTTATCTCAGGTTCACCAAACCTTCAATAGAATCTAGTCTGAAGTCTCATTTTTTAATACAGGGGTTTCCTCAACACTGGGCTCCTCCAGACACTGTGTTCTGAATTCTACCATGAGAAGGAATGGGCAAATGTTTCGAGGATGTGTTCAAAGACTCCTTGAAGAAATGTAACATTCCTGCTGAGTCCTGGGAATATCTGACCCATCAACGGTCAGAGAGGAGAAGAAACATTTGGGAGGGTTCAGACGTATTGGTTCAGGGTAAACGCTATACCACAAATGACAGACCACTCCGTTGGGCACCTCTGCCCCTTGCTGGAAGAGTCTACGGGTTCAACGTTTGCCTCTTTAATCAACTCCAAACCCATAATGTGGAAGATGACCACCATCTCATGTTCCTTGCCTTTTGGAGCTTTGGGATGCAGCCTGTCAGGCCCAAGGGCTTTGACAGCCTTTAGCCCCATCAATATCTCGGCTTTATTTTTCTATTAAATTTAAGAGCATTTTAAAAAAGTGAAATCATTATTCTGGCCCAAAGGCAAATTGCTGTTTTCAACATTTGCAATGGATAGATTTCTGAAACAAAAATGACTTTGGGGGATTCTTATTGAAGCTTATTTGAAATGAACATGTAGAGAAGGAACAAACTAGAGACAATCTGCAGATGCTGCAAATCCAAGCAACACACACAAAATGCTGGAGGAACTCAGCAGGCCAGGCAGCATCTATGGGAAAAAGTACAGTCGACGTTTCGGGCCGAAACCTTATTTCTGTCTTCATAGAAACCACTTGACTGCTGAGATTGTCCAGCAATTTGTCTTTATTTTAATTTCTGCAGGTTTGGCTTTGTGAATATTTGGGGCCTTGACCCCTTTACAGTTGAGGGGTGGATACGTCATAGGGGTGCATGGCCCAGAGTCAGGCCTTTGGGGTAAAAGATGAGGAGTAGATTTAAAAGGTGGGAGAGGGGAGAGAGAAACATGGGGTGACAGGTGAAATCGGGAGCGGGAAGCATGAAGTAAAGAGCTGGGAAGTTGATTGGTGAAAGAGATACAGGGCTGGAGAAGGGGGAGTCCGATGGGAGAGAACAGAAGGCCATGGAAGAAAGAAGATGGAGGAGGAGCACCAGAGGGAGGTGATGGGCAGGCAAGGACATAAGGTGAGAGAGGGAAAAGGGGATGGGGAAAGGTGAAGGGGGTGGCGTTACTGGAAGCTTGAGAAATTTATTTTCATGCCATCAGGTTGGAGGCTACCCAGATGGAATATAAGGTGGTGTTCCGCCAACCTGAGTGTGGCTTCATTGCGACAGTAGAGGCTGCCATGGATGGACATATCGGAATGGGAATGGGAAGTGGAATTAGAATGGGTGGCCACTGGGAGATCTTGCTTCTTCTGGTGGACAGAGCGTAGGTGCTCAGTGAAACGCACTCCCAATCTACGCCGGGTCTCAGCGATATACAGGATGCCACACCGGCAGCACCAGACACAGTATATGACCCTAACAGACTCACAGGTGAAGTGTCACCTCACTTCACGTGGGGATACCAGCGTTAGTTCTATTTAACACAGAGAGTGGTAAATTCATGAAATGCACTGCTGGGTGTGCTGGGAGAAGCAGGCACATTTGGGACATTTAAGATAGGCACATGACTGAATGAAAAATGGAGGGCTACTCCATGTGGGAGGGAAGGGTTGGGATTGATCTTAGAATAGGCTAAAAGGTTGGCGCAACATTATGGGCTGAAGGGCCTGTACTGTTCGATGTTCTTACTTTGCATCTGTGCCCTGCCATCTAGTTTTGGACCTTTGTGGAAAAGACTATAATGTCCACCTTACCCATACCCCATATGATTTTATACACTTCTATGAGGCCACTCCTCATTCTCCTGCACTACAGGGAACAAAGGTCAAGCATGGTCCACCTCTCCCTATAACTCAGACACTTTAGTCCAGACAACATCCTCATAAATCTCTTTTGAACCCTGTCAGGCCTGACAATATCATTCCTATACCAGGGTGACCAAAACTGCACACAATACTCGAAGTGCAGCCTCACTAACAACTCGTATCACTGCAATATAACGTCCCTACTTCTAAACTCAGTGTTCTGACTGATGAGCACCACACTAAGCACCTTCTGCACCACACTATCTACTTGCACAGTTGCTTTCAGTTAACTCGCACACTTGTACTCCCAAGTCCCTCTGTTCCCCAGCACTCGACGGTCCCCGGCCATTCACTGCAAAGTTCCTAGCCCAGTTTGACTGTCGAAAATGCGTTATGTCACACTTTTCTAAGTTGAAATCCATTTGCCGTCCCTCAGCTCATCTCCCTACCTAATCGATTTCTTTGTAATTCATTGTAACTTGCTTCACTCTCAACAAGACCCCCTGATTTAGTATCATCAGCAAACTTGCTAATCGTGCCATTTACGTTCATATTTGACTCATTTACAAGTTTATGGGGCTGTACTAGTCATTACCCCATTTACAAAAGATTTAGCCTCTTTCTTCTTCTGCCTTTCCCTCTGCCTGTCTCCCTTACCATGTAAAAGTTGATCCTCATCTTACTTACTCTCACCCCTTTCCTTATTGCTCTACATTTTTTGCCCAATTCCTCTCTCTCTTATTCTCCCTTCCATCTCTTCCTCCTTCCCATCTCTTTCTACCCCACTTTTTCTCTCCTTCTCTCTCTCGGTCACCATTTCCTCCCATTCTCCTGGTCTCTGCAGTTCTCTGTTGCTGGTACCCTCCTTGCCTGAAGCCTCTGACAATGACTGAACTGGTGTGATGGTCCAATTTCACAGGGCTCGAAGGATAGGAATAAAAAGTTGGCTGAATTCTCTTGACTCTGTCAGAGAAGAAGACCTATGAGGAATTTTTGCATGTTGGTAATGGAAGCCATTTTCATTGTATGAGAAATGCCTAAATGGCAATTGAATCAAAAATTTCAGCTTTATTGCAGAGAAGACGGTAATATTTTGGAAATAATTAATGGTGATCGTTTGTAAAAGCAGGAACAGAAGGGTTCTGGGGCTGGCTAGACAGACCTCAAAGCCCAGAGATGTTGAGAGAGACCTCATAGGCCCCAGGCCTCTGGCTCCATCTCAGTCACCTGAAGGTTTAGAGCAGCTGTGGATGAAGAGAAGCAATGTGAGCTCGTCGAGCTCAAATGGGATAAAGATGTGACATTTTCTCTGTGAGAGGACCAAAGTAGAATCAAAACTTGTAGGTGAAGCTGTAACTAAATAATGAGCAGGCCATAATTAAACAATGGGTTGGCACAGTAACGCAGCAGCTAGTGTAACACTTTACCGCGCCAACAATCAGGGTTTGATTCCCGCTGCTCTGTGTATGTACTCCCTGTAATCGTGTGGATTTTCTCCAGGTGTTCAGGTTTCTTCTGACATTCCCAAGGTTAGTAAGTCGTGAGCTGATCTGTTGGCACCGGAAGCCCCCAGCACATCCTTGGTCTGTGTTGCTTGTTGACACAAAATGGCGCATTTCACTGTATGTTTTGATGTTTCAATGTACATGCGACAAATGAAACTTAACTTTATGCACGTACAACCGAGGAACATTCCTAGCTGGTAGAACAACAGAGCAAGTTTACCGAATTGCCAACAAGAAAGAGAGTGAAATAGAGCAGGAAAAGGAAGTGGATGGCAGATGTCAAAGTGATGACAGGAGATCTAATCCATTATAGGGAGCTTAGACAGGGAGTCAAAGCGAAATAACGGAGACAAAGAGAGAAAATGTGAAAAGTCAAGTAGGAAATGTACAAGGGAAGCCAATCATCTTGTTTAAACTGCGTGTTAGAGAGGAGCTGACCTAAAAGAATACCTAAAGTCAGAAATGGAAGAAAGGTCCATGTTCGTAAATGAGTACTTTATATCAAAATTTCCTGTGGCTGAAGACATCACTGAGGGTGGTGCCTGGAGTAAGTTGCTAAAGTGGAGATGTTAGAAAGGACACCCACTCTTACAGTAGATAAGTTGCCTTGTTCAGATAGAGTGCATCTGTAGCTGCAGAGAGAAGGAAGGGGGGGATATTGCAAAGAGCCTGGCCAAAATCTCTTAAACGTCCACAGATTCAAGTGTGCTCAAACAAGGGGGAAGACCTAAATCCAACAACAGTTGTCCAGTCACTTAACCTCTGTGTGGGGAAACTTTTGGAATATTCAATGATTTAATTAGCAATTTGGATAAGTGTAGATTATTTAAATCATGTCCAACCAACTTGTATTTTTTGATGTGACAACGGACAGTAATGTGAAACGTGATTTATGAAGTTTCAAAATCAAATTCCACATAAGAGATGTTTTCAAGTTTGTATTTAAAGAGACTGTAGCAGTATAGGGAGAAATGCAGTGTGAACAAGGCAGAGATTAATAGGAATATTTCCTATTCCTAAGGAAAACTTCTATAGTTGTACTGTGGAGAGCATTCTGACAGGCTGCATCACTGTCTGGTATGGAGGATCTACCGCACAAGACTGAAAGAAGCTGCAGAAGGTTGTAAATCTAGTCAGCTCCATCTTGGGTACTAGCCTACAAAGTACCCAGGACATCTTCAGGGAGCGGTGTCTCAGAAAGGCAGCGTCCATTATTAAAAACCTTCAGCACCCAGGGCATGCCCTTTTCTCACTGTTACCATCAGGTAGGAGGTACAGAAGCCTGAAGGCACACACTCAGTGATTCAGGAACAGCTTCTTCCCCTCTGCCATCCATTTCCTAAATGGACGTTGAACCCTTGGACACTATCTTACTTTTTTAATATATATGATTTGTTTTTTGCACAATTTTTAATCTACTCAATATACATATAGTGTAATTGTTTTATTTATTTATTATCTTATTTTTCTTCTTTTATATTACGTATTGCATTGAACTGCTGCTGCAAAGTTAACAAATTTCACATCACATGCCAGTGATAATAAACCTGATTCAGATTCGGATTCTTTATTAGACCTGCATGGAAGCGTAAGGTGGTGTTTGATAAGGAACACTGTTTTTCTTAAAACATATTAAGGACTTGGGCAGTTGTACAACAAATGATTGCCAAATTTTTAGATGGTACAAAACTCAAAAACATGAGGATATTGACAGGCTGATGAAATGAGGATACATACAGTGGCATGCAAAAGTTTGGGTACCTCTGGTCAAAATTTCTGTAACTGTGAATAGCTAAGCGAGTGAAAGATGACCTGATTTCCAAAAGGCATAAAGTTAAAGATGACACATTTCTTTAATATTTTAAGTGAGAAATCTTTTTTATTTCTATCTTTTACAGTTTCAAAATAACAGAAAAGGAAAAGGGCCCAGAGCAAAAGTTTGGGCACCCTGCATGGCAGTACTTAGTAACACCCCCACTGGCAAGTATCACAGCTTGTAAACACTTTCTGTAGCCAGCTAAGAGTCTTTCAGTTCTTGTTTGGGGGATTTTCACCCATTCTTCCTTGCAAAAGTCTTCTAGTTCTCTGAGATTCTTGGGCCGTCTTGCATGCACTGCTCTTTTGAGGTCTATCCACAGATTTTCGATGATGTTTAGGTCGGGGGACTGTGAGGGCCATGGCAAAACCTTCAGCTTGCAGCCCTTGAGGTAGTCCATTGTGGATTTTGAGGTGTGTTTAGGATCATTATCCTGTTGTAGAAGCCATCCTCTTTTCATCTTCAGCTTTTTTTTTTTTTTTACAGACGGTGTGATGTGATGTTTGCTTCCAGAATTTGCTGGTATTTAATTGAATTCATTCTTCCCTCTACCAGTAAATATTCCCCGTGCCACTGGCTGCAACACAAGCCCAAAGCATGATCGATCCACCCCCGTGCTTAACAGTTGGAGAGGTGTTCTTTTCATGAAATTCTGCACCCTTTTTTCTCCAAACGTACCTTTGCTCATTGTGGCCAAAAAGTTCTATTCAAAAAGTTCAAAGGAACATCTAAACAAGCCTGATGCATTTTGGAAACAAGTCCTGTGGACTGATGAAGTCAAAATAGAACTTTTTGGCTGCAATGAGCAAAGGTATGTTTGGAGAAAAGAGGGTGCAGAATTTCATGAAAAGAACCCCTCTCCAACTGTTAAGCACGGGGGTGGATCAATCATGCTTTGGGCTTGTGTTGCAGCCAGTGGCACGAGGAACATTTACTGGTAGAGGGAAGAATGAATTCAATTAAATACCAGCAAATTCTGGAAGCAAACACCACACCGTCTGTAAAAAAGCTGAAGATGAAAAGAGGATGGCTTCTACAACAGGACAATGAACCTAAACACACCTCAAAATCCACGATGGACTACCTCAAGAGGCGCAAGCTGGAGGTTTTGCCATGGCCCTCACAGTCCCCTGACCTAAACGTCATCGAGAATCTGTGGATAGACCTCAAAAGAGCAGTGCATGCAAGATGGCCCAAGAATCTCACAGAACTAGAAGCCTTTTGCAAGGAAGAATAGGCAAAAATCCCCCAAACAAGAACTGAAAGACTCTTAGCTGGCTACAGAAAGTGTTTACAAGCTGTGATACTTGCCAGCGGGGGTGTTACTAAGTACTGCCATGCAGGGTGCCCAAACTTTTGCTTTGGGCCCTTTTCCATTTTTGTTATTTTGAAACTGTAAAAGTTAGAAATAAAAAGGTTTTCTTGCTTAAAATATTAAAGAAATGTGTCATCTTTAACTTCATGCCTTTTGGAAATCAGTTCCTCTTTCACTCGCTTAGCTATTCACAGTAACAGAAATTTTGACCAGGTGTGCCCAAACTTTTGTATGCCACTTTATGACAAAAGAAATTTGATGCAGATAAATTGTAAAGTTCATCAAGTTATAGAGTCATACAGCATGGAATCAATAGGGGAGGTAATGGCCTAGTGGTATTATTACTGGATTATTAATCTAGATAGCCAGGCAAAGTCCATGGGACCTGGTTCGAATCTTTCTTTGGCAGATGATGCTAAGTCTGCATTTGCTTTCTGGAATTAAAATGTCCAACAATGACCATTGTTATGAAGACCTATCTGGTTCAATAATGTCCTGTAAGGGACAATATGTCCTGGTATCCTATTTCCTATTAGGGTGGAAATCTGCCCTCCCTGCCTGATCTGGCCTACACCTGACTCCAGACCCTCAGCTGTGTGGATGATTCTAAACTACCCTCTGAAATGGCCGAGCATACTGATAGTTGTAATAAACTGCTCGAAAGCCTCAACCGATTCAAGAAGGCAGCTGAATGCAAAGCAATGCGGATGATTGTTGGGTAATAATATAGAGACCTGGGAACAACACCATGGGACTAGTTGGTGCCTAATTACACCACAAATAATCTATACTATAACACTGTTTTAAAGACACTCGTTGACATTGGCTGAAAAGTTTGATTACAATACATAGTATAGCTATGACATCTGGTTTATCCTCCAGTCTCGATAGACCCATGAAAATACATTTCCCTGCCAACGACTATGTCCGTGACCCACTCTGTGCAAAGTGAATGTGGCCGAGGCCTTTGACCTGTGTAGCACAATTCTCCATACTAACCGTGATCCTCCGCCTCGTGCAGTGAGCCATTCTTTCCTCATAGGATAACCCTCAGAAATCAGTGCAGTGGATCTACGCTGCACTTGAGCAAGAATTTCATTCCCATGACTGGAAGTCACATCCTTTACACCAACCACAGCAAAAACCCCCACACCTTCCATACTCCATCTGGCCTCCAACAAAGTCAACATATAATTGTGCCTTTTAATTGCTAGATGCACTTTCACGCATACTTCTTGACCTTGTTTCTGGTGTTTATCTGTATTTCTCTGTCCGTGCTCATTTGTGACCAAACCATATGAACATCTTTCACATGGCTGAGGTAGATAATCAAAAGCCTTTGGAAAATGTTGACATTCTACACACACAAGCTTCCTTTCCAGTCACTTCTTCAATGAAATCTGTTCAATCAAAGTCAGTCTTCCATACGATCACATTGAACCCTGAACATACTATGCTTTTTCTAAGTGTCCTGTTGTGCTGGGAGACTGTCTTCCCTTGTCAAGTAGTCCCTCCTACTCTTTATTTCTTGATGCCCTTTGTGTTACAAACTCTACCCGTCTCCTCCAGTGATTTGTTGGCAGTGAATTGCACAGGTTCATCTCCCTCTGAGCGAAGAAAACTTTTCTCTCCTGTAACCCAAGACAGTCCCCCAGCCAGGGGATCATCCTCTCACCATCAAGTCGGTGTAACCTGATCAAAATGGTTAAAGTTTGAATTAGATTCCCTTTCGCTCCAGTGACAATCTCTCCTTGTACAGCAGTACACCCGTCCTAGGATCAGTCTGGTGACTTTTGTTGTTCTTCCTCAGTGACAAGCGTTTCTTTTTATGGGCAAGGAGAACAAAAGTGCGCACAGGACTCCAGGAGCAATCTCACTGACAGAACAACTAGGAACAAGAGCCAGTCCTTCTGCCCCTCCTTTGTCAGCAGCATGGTGAATCTCTCCGGGCTATTTTTGCTGCACTGTCCCCAAGTCCCTGGATTCTTTTAGTGGCCAAATCTATCCATCCAGTAAACTCAGTGACTGAGCCTCAGCAGCCACTGGTGGCAAAGATTCCACGGGTTCACCACCTGCTGACTGAAGAACTTTCTCCTCATCGGATTCCTAAAACAGCGGTCCCCAACTACCGGTCCGCGAGGAAACAATATGAGTCAGCTGCACCTTTCCTCATTCCCTGTCACGCACTATTGAACTTGAACATAGGGTTGCCAACTGTCCCATATTTGCTGGGACATCCCGTATATTGGGCTAAATTGGTTTGTCCCATACGGGACCGCCCTTGTCCCGTATCTCCCCCGCTAAGGTTCCTATGAAACCTTTCGTGCCGAAATGGCGTAAAGCGCAGAAGCAATTACAATTAATTTATATGGAAACATTTTTGAGTGTTCCCAGACCCAAAGAACAACCTACCAAATAACACATAAAACCTAAAATAACACTAACATATAGTAAAAGCAGGAATGATATGATAAGTACACAAAATAAAGTAGAAATAATGTATGTGCAGTGTAGCCGGGAAGATTAAGCCAAAACCTATTTGTAGAAAAAAACCCGCCACGTACGGGCATGCGCACGTCACACATGCGCACACCGGTGCCCGCGCAGGGCTTCATGGTCATAGTAGTCTTTTTGGGGTAAACACGAGTGTCCCAGGATTTGATTGCTACTTTTGTCTCTTATTTGGGAGTGAGAAAGTTGGCAACACTAACTGTAAAAGACATGTTGAGGTGAGTCTAACCCTACCTGAACACCCCCTCCCCCGTCGGCTGGTCCGCAAGAATATTGTCAATGTTTAACTGGTCCGCGGTGCAAAAAAGATTGGGGCCCCCTGTTCTAAAAGACCAATGCCCATTCTGAGACTGCACCCTCCTGGTCCTAAACCTGTCACCAGGGAGACGTCCTCCCTGCATCCAGCCTGCCATGTTTATGTTTCGGTTGGCTTGGCACTGGAGCCAGAGGCTCATGGTGGAAGGTTGCTTTAGTGATGAGAAGCCTGTGACCTGCGGTGTATCACAAGAACCATTGCTGGGATCCTTACTGGTTGCGAGCTAAATTAAGAGTTAGTTTGGATACGGATGTTAGAGGCACAAAGAATAAGTCTGCAAATGACATATGCGCTGATTTCTCTGGCAAGTGCATGTGATTCATCCTTGGGCACAATACTATTATTAACTCCTTCTGTTTTCTGGGATTGGGGACACTTTTCCTTCCCATTTTTGCATTAGGTAGTAGGTATAATCTTTGTGCATCTGGCATTCGTTCGTTAAATTTATCTTTTTTTCTGACCACTGCCATGAAGCTCCCAGAACTATCTGAACTAACTCATTCTTCACAGATCCCTTTTTGTAGAGTTAGATTTTGAACGACTCTACTTCCTTGATTAAAGAACTCTATCACATTATGGTCACACTTCCTGAATGGACTCCACACAACAAAGTTATTAATGAATCCTTCTCATTGTTAAAGAAGAGGAAGTGAAGAGGTTTCAGGGTGACTAAGCTTCCTGTTCAGTCTGCCTGTCACGGGTGCACATATTAACATAAGTACGTTCCGTTTTCAAACATTATCCTTCTTTCCAAGCAACACACACAAAATGCTGGAGGAACTCAGCAGGCCAGGCAGCATCAATGGAAGAAAGTATAGTCGGTGTTTCAACATTAGGGTAGGTAATTTCCTGGTGCTAGATAGGAAATACCTCGGGTTATTTGGGAAGTGAGGAAGTGATTGCTGCAGCTTTGGTGGTGATCCTCGTGTCCACACTGGCCACAGGAGTAGTGCCAGAGAACTGGAGGATGCAAATATTATTCCTTTGTTCAAGAAAGGGTATAGGGATAACACAGGGCATTATAGATCAGTGAGTCTTAAGTCAGTGGTGGGCAAACTATTGAAGAGGATTCTTAGAGGCAGGATTCACATGCATTTGGAAATGCATAATCTGATTAGGGGTAGTCCTACATGGCTTTGTGAGGGGCTGGTTGTGCCTCACGAGCCTGATAGAATACATTGAGAAAATGACAAAACATATTGACAAAGGCAGAGCAGTGGACGTGGTGTATATGAACATCAGTACAACATTTTACAAGACTCACTGTGGTAGGCTCCTTCAGGAGGCATGGAAACTTGGTGGGATCGATTGAGAATTAGCTTGTGTTCAGTTCTGATAGAGGGTGATAGGAGATGGACCATATTCTGCCTGGAGGGTGATAGGAGATGGACCGTATTCTGCCTGGAGGGTGATAGGAGATGACTGTATTCTGCCTGGAGGTCGTTGTGATAGGAGATGGACCGTATTCTGCCTGGAGAGTGATAGGAGATAGACCGTATTCTGCCTGGAGGTCATTGTGATAGGAGATGGACTGTATTCTGCCTGGAGGGTGATAGGAGATGGACCATATTCTGCCTGGAGGGTGATAGGAAATGGACCGTATTCTGCCTGGAGGGTGATAGGAGATGGACCGTATTCTGCCTGGAGGGTGATAGGAGATGGACCGTATTCTGCCTGGAGGTCGTTGTGATAGGAGATGGACCGTATTCTGCCTGGAGAGTGATAGGA
Organism: Mobula birostris; assembly: GCF_030028105.1. Taxonomy (NCBI): domain Eukaryota; kingdom Metazoa; phylum Chordata; class Chondrichthyes; order Myliobatiformes; family Myliobatidae; genus Mobula; species Mobula birostris. The sequence continues at coordinate 46,410,828 of NC_092391.1, forward strand.
GATGGACCGTATTCTGCCTGGAGGTCGTTGTGATAGGAGATGGACTGTATTCTGCCTGGAGGGTGATAGGAAATGGACCGTATTCTGCCTGGAGGGTGATAGGAGATGGACCGTATTCTGCCTGGAGGGTGATAGGAAATGGAACGTATTCTGCCTGGAGGTCGTTGTGATAGGAGATGGACTGTATTCTGCCTGGACGGTGATAGGAAATGGACCGTATTCTGCCTGGAGGGTGATAGGAGATGGACAGTATTCTGCCTGGAGGGTGATAGGAGATGGACCGTATTCTGCCTGGAGGGTGATAGGAGATGACTGTATTCTGCCTGGAGGTCGTTGTGATAGGAGATGGACCGTATTCTGCCTGGAGGTCGTTGTGATAGGAGATGGACCGTATTCTGCCTGGAGGGTGATAGGAGATGGACCGTATTCTGCCTGGAGGGTGATAGGAGATGATTGTATTCTGCCTGGAGGTCGTTGTGATAGGAGATGGACCGTATTCTGCCTGGAGAGTGATAGGAGATGGACCGTATTCTGCCTGGAGGTCGTTGTGATAGGAGATGGACTGTATTCTGCCTGGAGGGTGATAGGAAATGGACCGTATTCTGCCTGGAGGGTGATAGGAGATGGACCGTATTCTGCCTGGAGGGTGATAGGAGATGGACAGTATTCTGCCTGGAGGGTGATAGGAGATGGACCGTATTCTGCCTGGAGGGTGATAGGAGATGACTGTATTCTGCCTGGAGGTCGTTGTGATAGGAGATGGACCGTATTCTGCCTGGAGGGTGATAGGAGATGGACCGTATTCTGCCTGGAGGGTGATAGGAGATGACTGTATTCTGCCTGGAGGTCGTTGTGATAGGAGATAGACCGTATTCTGCCTGGAGGTCGTTGTGATAGGAGATGGACCGTATTCTGCCTGGAGGTCGTTGTGATAGGAGATGGACCGTATTCTGCCTGGAGGGTGATAGGAGATGGACCGTATTCTGCCTGGAGGGTGACAGGAAATGGACCGTATTCTGCCTGGAGGGTGATAGGAGATGGACCGTATTCTGCCTGGAGGGTGATAGGAAATGGACCGTATTCTGCCTGGAGGGTGATAGGAGATGGACAGTATTCTGCCTGGAGGGTGATAGGAGATGGACCGTATTCTGCCTGGAGGGTGATAGGAGATGACTGTATTCTGCCTGGAGGTCGTTGTGATAGGAGATGGACCGTATTCTGCCTGGAGGTCGTTGTGATAGGAGATGGACCGTATTCTGCCTGGAGGTCGTTGTGATAGGAGATGGACTGTATTCTGCCTGGAGGGTGATAGGAAATGGACCGTATTCTGCCTGGAGGATGATAGGAGATGGACCGTATTCTGCCTGGAGGGTGATAGGAAATGGACCGTATTCTGTCTGGAGGGTGATAGGAAATGGACCGTATTCTGCCTGGAGGGTGATAGGAGATGGACCGTATTCTGTCTGGAGGGTGATAGGAAATGGACCGTATTCTGCCTGGAGGGTGATAGGAGATGGACCGTATTCTGTCTGGAGGGTGATAGGAGATGGACCGTATTCTGCCTGGAGGGTGATAGGAAATGGACCGTATTCTGCCTGGAGGGTGAGAGGAGATGGACTGTATTCTGCCTGGAGGGTGAGAGGAGATGGACCGTATTCTGACTGGAGGGTGATAGGAGATGGAACGTATTCTGCCTGGAGGTCGTTGTGATAGGAGATGGACTGTATTCTGCCTGGAGGGTGATAGGAAATGGACCGTATTCTGCCTGGAGGGTGAGAGGAGATGGACTGTATTCTGCCTGGAGGGTGAGAGGAGATGGACTGTATTCTGCCTGGAGGGTGATAGGAGATGGACCGTATTCTGCCTGGAGGGTGAGAGGAGATGGACTGTATTCTGCCTGGAGGGTGAGAGGAGATGGACTGTATTCTGCCTGGAGGGTGATAGGAGATGGACCACAGGAATCAGTTCTGGGAACTCCAGTTCTTCGTGAATTTATAAATAACGTAGCTGAGGAAGTGAAAGGGAGGTTATGTGGTGAATGTTGGTGGTGTTATGTATAGTGTAGAAGATAGTTGTAGGTTACAAAGGGACAGTTATAGTATGTAGATCTGGGCTGCGAAGTGGCAGATGGAACTTAATCCTGAAACACGTGAAGTGATTCACTCTGTAAGGTCGAACTTCAAGGCAGACTACAGGGTTAATGGCAGGATTCTTAGCAGTGTGGAGGAGCAGAGGGATCTTGGGCTCCATGTGCGTAGATCCCTCAGAGTTATTGTGCAAGTTGCTAGGGTGGTTAAGAGGGCAAATGGAGTGTTGGCCTTCATTAGTTGGGGGACTGAGTCAAGAGCCATGAGGGTAGTGTTGCAGCTCTATAAAAGCTTGGTTAGACCACACTTGAAGTATTGCGTTCAGTTCTGGTCACTTCATTATCAGGAGGATGTGGAAGCTTTAGAGAGGATGCAGTGAAGAGTTACTAGGATGCTGCCTGGATTAGAGGGCATTTCTTATGAAGATAGATTGAGTGATCTAGGTCTTTTCTCTTTTGAGTGGAGGATGAGAGTTGACTTGGGAGAGATGTACAAGATGATAAGGGCCATAGATAGAATGGACAGTCAAAGACGTTCTTCCAGTGAGCAAATGGCTAATACGAGTAGGCATAAATTGTCAGTGTTTGGAGGAAAGTGTAGGGGGGATGTTAGAGGTTTTCTGTACAGAGAGAGGTAGGTGCATAAAACACACTGCCAGGGGTAGTGGTAGAGACAGATACACTAGGAACGCGTAAGGGACTCGGAGATAGGCACATGGATGAAAGATAAATGGATGGCTAAGTAGAATGGAAGAATTAGATTGATCTTGGAGTAAATTAAAAGGTCCGCACAATATTGTAGGTCAAAGGGGCTATACTGTGCTATACTGTTGTATGTTCTATGATCCCTTCATGACACCCTCCCTTTCTGCTATCGCTGATTAGCAAAGCTACTCGTTCACCTCCTTTACTTCCGTCACTGCGCCTTTTGAAACCCTTGTTCCTTATACTTACCACGTTAAATACATTTCATCCTATCCAACTGACTGTATTTATGCCCTATCTACTGCCTATCCTTCCTTACAGGCTTCCTTACACGTTCGGTGTTGAGGAAGGCAAATGCAATATTAGCATTCATTTTGAGAAGACTAAAATATAAAAACAAGGATGCAATGTTGAAGCTTTATAAAGCATTGGTGATGGCCTCACTTGGAGTATTATGAGCAGTTTGGGCCCCTTATCTTAGAAAAGATGTGCTGGCATTGCAGAGGGTTCAAAGGAGCTTCACAAAAATGTTTCTGGGATTGAAAGGCTTGTCATATGAAGAATATTTGATGGCTCTGGGCCTGTATTCTCTGGAATTCCACAAGAATTGGGGGGGGGGGGTGGAAATCTTATTGAAACTTATCGAATGTTGAAAGGCCTATCAAGGATAGGGGTGAGGATGTTCTCTATAGTGGGTGAGTCTAGGACCAGAAAGCACAGCGTCAGAATAGAGGGACCTCCATTTAGAACAGAAGTGAGGAGAAATTTCTTTAGCCAGAGAGTGAATCTGTGGAATGCGTTGCCACAGGCAGCTGTGAAGGCCAAGTCATTGGGTATATTTAAGGTGGAGGTTGATAGATTCTTGATTGGTCGGGGCACGAAGGGATATGGAGAGAAGGCAGGAGATTGGGGCCAAGAGGAAAATTTCATCAGCCATGATGAGACAGCAGAACAGACTCAATGGGCCAAATGGCCTAATTCTGCTCCTATATCTTACGGTCTTTACACCAACCACTCCATCTTTGACCTATCACTCTGGTTCCCATGCCCCTGCCAATCTAGTTTAGACAATCCCCAGCAGCTCTAGCAAACCTTGATATTGGTCCTGCTCGAGTTGATATGTAACCCATCCCTGCTGTACAGATCACACCTTCCCCACAAGAGATCCAAGGATCCATGATTTTGAAACTCTGCCACCTGCACAAGTTCTTCAGCCACACATTCATCTGCCATACATCCTATTCTTAACCACACATGGCACAGGCAGCAATTCAGAGATTACTACCTTTCGAGCCCTGATTTTCAGCTTCCTACCTTGTTTCCTAATTTCTCTCTTCAGGTTCTCATCCCTTTTTCTACCTATGTCAATGGTACCAATATGTACCAAGATTTTAGGCTGCATATCACCCTCCTTACGAATGCTATAAACTCAGACAGAAACATCCCTGACCCTGGCATCTGGGAGTCTCCCTCACGCCCACGGAATCTCCTGTCTGTTTCTCTAACTATTCAATAACCCTCACAAGTGCACTCCTTTTCTTCTTTTCTGAGGCACAGATCCAGACTCAGTATTAGAGAGCCGGTCACTGCGGCTTTCCCCTGGTAGGTTGTCCCCACAACAGGATCCAAAGTGGTATACTTGTTACTGAGTGCAATGGCCACAGGGGTACTCTGCACTATCTGCCTATCCTCTTTCCTTCTCCTGACAGTCACCCAGCTACCTGTCTCCTGCAACATAGGAGTGACTACCTCACTGTGGCTCCTGCCTATCAATTAGATTTGAGAGATTTGAGAGGTAAATTTACACAGAGGTCACTGAGATCCCAGACGGAGCTGCCAGATGAAGTGGTTGCAACATTTAAGAGGCACTTGGATAAGTACACGGAGGGAAGGGGATTGGAAGGTCTTGGGCTGAATGCAGGCAATTGAAAATAGCAGGAAGGATGCGATGGTTGGCATGAACCAATTGGTTCAAAGGGTCTGTTTCTGTGCTGTATTGCTCTACGATCCTGGGTGTGAGGTTGGGAGTCACTGTGTTAGCAGTGAAGGGGATGGAGATCACAGGGAAGATATGGGAGAGGATTCATAAGCTGCAAGGACTCACCTTGACCATTCTTATAGGACATGATATTTTACCATGACATTGGTAACCAGTCTGGGCAGCGTTCTTCCACTGGGGAGTTCACCACCACCTACAGCTCACTCTAAGTTCCCGGCGAACATCCCTCCTGTGGGTGGTCTCTCCAAGCGTCTTTAATAAACTGGGGAGCCCATGCTTGACCTCTGGAATGGCTGATGCTGCCATGTGGAAAGAGAGTGCCCCTAGTGGCTGTGCCTCAGAAGTACGCCCTGTGTGTACATGCTGAGGAACTCAATTAGACCTCTCCTAAAATGGCTCAGGATTACGCAAGGAAAACCATTAAGTAGTGCAGGCAATTCTATGACACAAGAGATTCTGCAGATGCTGGAAATATAGAGCAACAAACTCAAAATGCTGGAGGATCTCTTCCCTCCATAGATGCTACCTGACCTACTAACGTCCTCCAGCATTTTGTAATCCTTTTAGAGATTTTTTTACAGCAACAACTAGTGAAATGACAAATGGTGCATCTGACCATGGAGACACACAACTCTCCTTTAAACTGGGCATTAATTAATCTAGTTACTACAGTTAACGCCCCTCCTCCTCCCTCACACCCCATCATGGTTCAAACCCCTGCTCCTTCTCAGATCATAACGTTCACTCCCATGCCACTTTGCCCAGCTGAGAAGCCCACCACTGACTGATTACCTGATCCAATCTTTAGTCACATCCTTCCTGGGCCCTGACCATCCCTGGCCCACTGCACATCCGACATCTATTCCTGGGTAACTGATCATAATGGGCTCCTGACCCACTTACCCCTATCCCCTAATTGTTGGTCCCCAGCCATTGTCTCACCACTGGTCAGCATCCAACTTCGGCCCCCGACCTCCCTCATAATTCAAGACCTCGTCGCCCCATTCCCAGCCCCCTCTGAGCTGGGTCCACAGGTTTTCCTTTGCGTTCCTTCTGCACCATTTCTACACCAAGGAAATGCCATTTCATTCACATCTGATGTTCTGGGGTTCTGTCAATGTTCAACCTGCTGGCAGCACTCACAAAGCACGATCAGTCAAGGGCACAATGACCAACCGATGCCCTTTCCAGGGGCTGATGGATTTCAAGGCTACAGAATGATTAAATTGTACTGTTTAAGGTATCATGGGGGAGGACCAATGATTCTCAGATATGGATGGCTATTTTGCATTGTTAGAAATTCACCTTCAGCTTAAATAAAGCCAATTACTTAGATATGAGGAGCACAATGATTAAGAGAGTTTGAAAAACATTAGCGCCAAAGAAGAAATGGAAAGCTCATGAGAAATTCCTCAACACACATAGGCATCATTGCTGAAATAAAAACTCCATGAACAAACCAAAATACAGCTTCAATCAAACTAACATAAAGGCAGAAATTGTTGAAAATACTCAGCAGGTCAGGCGGTGTCTGAGGAGAGAGGAAGAGTTGATGTTTCCAGTCTGAAACCCTTCACTAGAAATGGTAAGAAAGAGATATCAACTTATAATTGTTTCAGTGAAGATGCTGGAGATAAGGACAAGACTGCAGACACTCTCTCCCACTTGAGGTTACATTACAGTTTGAAAGATCTTTCATCTGAAACGTTTCCATGCCATGGATCTTTTACTGACAGCTTCTGTTTTTGGATTTCCTATTTGAAACCTACAGCTATTGACTCATTGAAGATGTTGACAAAATCATTGATTACAATCATTGCTTAAGCTTACTAAAATGCTTCAGCTTAACTGGAAGTTCACACAGAATAAATAGTACAACACACAGTGATGTTCCACAGATGATATTCTCACACACCGAATGATAACTAATAACGTCAGAGAGTATCCAGTGTAGACCGTCCCCTGCCGTTCAGTGAGATAACGGTTGATTCAGTGCGTTGTTACTTTACCACATAACGTTTTGTGTATATTCAGAAAGGCATGGTGTCATAGTGTCACACAGCACAAAAAAAGAAGTTTCTCCACCCACCATAACCATTAAATTCCTATCTACGGAAGCTCCATTTCCCCCCACGTTATTAGTCATAGAATCATAGAGCAATACCGCCCAGATAAACACCCTCAACTCAATGAGTCCATGCTGACCACAGTGCTCATCAACTAGTCTCATTTTCTTGTGTACGGTACATGCCATATCCCTCCAGTGCCTGCCTATCCAAGTGCTTCTTAAATGACACCATTCTACCTGCCTCAGCTACTTCTACTGGCAGCTCATTCCATATATTCACCACCTTTTCCTAAATTGTTAACCCTTAAGTCTCTTTTAAATCTTTTCCCTCTCCCCCTAAATCTATGTCACCTAGCTTTGGACTCTCCTATCCTGGGGAAAAGACTGTCACCTTCCAGCTTATCAACGCTTCTCATAATCTTAAACACTTTTATAAGGTTGCACCTCATTCACCTACATTTTAAGGAGTTAAAACCTAGCTTGGTCAACCTCTCCCTATAAATCAGACCCTCTAGTCCTGGAAGTACCCTTGTATATATTTTCTGCCCTCTGTCCAGGTTGACAACATCTTTCTTATCAAACCTATACACAGTGACCTCACCCATGACTTATACAATTACAACATAATATCCCAACTCTTACAGTACATTCAAGTGCCTTGACTAACGAAGGCGACCATGTTAAATCCCTTTTTCACCACCCTGTCTACTTGTCACACTGCTTTTAACAAACTCCAAGGTGCCTCTTTTCATTACATTCTCTAGTGCCCTAGCATTCATAGTACAAGTCCTTTTCAGGTTTGACTTTCCAAAATGCATCACCTCACATTTATTGGTATTGAAATCCATTTGCCACTCATCAGCCCACTTACCTAACTGATTAAAATCCCCTTGAGATCTACGATAACAAAGATCTTCTTTGTTATCAAAAACATTTCCTAATTTTGTGTCCTCCGCAAACTTGCCAATCAAACCTTGTACGTTCACATCCGGGTCATTTATATTAATAGTGAATAATGAGGGACACAGCAGTGACCCCTGGCAGCACACCACTAGGCACTAGCCTCTATTCTCAAAAAACAAACTTTCAACCACTTCCTCGCTCCAAGCCAAGTTTGAATCCACCGAACAAGGTCTGCCTGGAGAAACTCAAAGTCCAAGTCTGTGATCAGGCCTAGAGAGTTACCCAACTTAATTCGTGGTAAAAGTTCAAATATTTCCTCCAGGGTAATATGAATGTCCCCTAAAATATATCTGATTTTTTCTCTTTCCTCTTGAGCAATCATGATTTTCTCCTCAGTAAACACTGAGAAATGTTGATTTGAAATTCCACCCACCTTTTGTAGCTCAAGTCCTCGGTGGCCCTGCTGATCTCGAAGGAAATCTAGTCCCTCTCTAGCCACCTTTTCACTCTGAACATTTCTATAGAATCTCTCGGATTTTCTTTAACTTTACCTACCAGATCCATTTGACACCCTCTCTTTGCCCTCCTGATTTCCCTCTTAAATGTATTCTTAACCAAATGTTTAATAAGCAGTAAGGTTGCCAGCACTAACCCTGGTGATGCATTACTGACCACAGCCTTCCAATTCTAATTCCAAGACAATTACTGATCCAATTCTCACCTTGTCCTTGATCTCCTGGGCTTGAACCTTTTGGACCGATGTGAGATCTTGTCAAACGTATTTAAGTCCACACAGACCACATCAACGGCACATTCCTTATTGCTGCATCTCATGTCCTCCTTAAAAAATTCAAATTATTCAGAGAAGAAACCCCTTAAACGAGCCCACTGACCATCACTGATCGATCTCTGCCTTTCCAAGTGTTGACCAACACTGCCCTTCAGATTTTTTTCCCTTAAGTTCCCTACCACTGATGTAGGACTGAAGGTTCGATTATTATCCCTGCTTGCTTTCTTGAATATTTGCTGTCCTCCAGTCATCTGGCATCCCACCCTTGACCAGCAATGATTCAAATATGTCTGTCAGAGCTCTGACAATCTACCTATCCTTGTTTCCTGGGGCAGCAGGGATCTAGACTGTACGACACTGTGAGTTTACATGGACTGAGTGATAGTTTGTGCACTGTGGCAGTGACAAGCCTCTCTGTGTAACAGGCACACCATTTGGTTGTTGATTCCTGCCTGCCGTACAAAATTCCTGACACCAGACTTACCACCATGGCACAACACCAACCTGTAAACTCCATCGCTCCAGAGCTCCACTTGTACCAGATGTTTTCTCCGTTCTTGGTCTCACTGTGCTCCATCTCACCCCGGGGAGCCAGTTGGTCAGCCCAGGCCTGGCAATCACCTACCATCTCCTTGTTGTAAGTGAGAGGGGGGGTCGCGTGGAGCCTTCTGTACTCGTTGTGAGCATCCAGCGCCTCCTGCTCAAATTTTGAAAGCTCTGAAAATGGATGCATTCACAAGGTGTTAACTTGGACCTTGATGCATTTGAATTTCAGTCTGTCACCCACCTCAGTGCCTGCCAGTCAGTTTCTCCTGCCAACCTGAGCAGCCGTAGGCACAGCTTGGCATAAAGTGATGACTGAAAGTTCTGTAGACCAGACTGAAGTGTACACCCTCTCAACTTCCATCCCTTGCCTCCACATGGCCCCAGCTCCTGAACATCCCTCTGTGGACAATCCCTCTCCCCCTACCCTTTTAACCAACAGTAGGACTCTCACGTTTGAGTTTGGGGGAATTAAATTCTGCCCTAAAAATCTGACACAGAAACCACGCGGAAGAATCTGGGGCAAGAAAATCAGCTTGAGGAACTTGACAAGTTGAGCAACACCCATGGAAGGGAATGGACAAGCTGACATTTTGGGTTGAGTCCCTTCGCCTGGCCTACATGTGGGTGATAAGCAGAGGGAGTGGGTGGAGGAGGGGATAGAGGCAGTTGGGGGTGTCAGAGGAGATGGAGTACGGCTGGCCGATTGTCTCACCGTTACAGCTGAGAGAGTTTGGCCAGGCAAGACATTACACTGAGTCCAATTAACCTTCCTGGTGTGCAGGTCATTATTTATCTGGTCACTACTGCAACACTACACTCAGTCCCTACATTCCCATTGTGGCCAGTTGAGACGTAGAGTGATAGAGTGACATAGCATCAAAGCCTGTCCACGTTGACCATGGTGTCTCCCATCTGCCTGCATTTGGTCCACTTCCCTCTAAACATTTCCCATCCACGTACCTGTCCAAACATCTTTTAGACATTGTAATTGTACCTACCCCTTCTATATCACCCCCACCCCCCATCCCCGGTCCCTTTTAAATCTTTTTCCTGTCACCTTTAGCCTATTCTTCCTAGCTCTAGATCCCCTGACCCAGGAAAAATGACTGTAACTATTTACCTTTATCTACAACCCTCATGATGTTATTTGCCACTAAAAAGTCACCTCTGTCTCCTACACTCCAAGGAAAAAATGTTCCAGACTAACTAGACTATTATGACTCAAGCCCTCCCAGTGAATCTTTTCTGTTTAGGTAGGTTCTGACAAAGATTTGAAAACCATTTCATTCCCCCTATCTTAATTTCTTTTCTCCTCTCTTCCATATCTCCTCTCCTCTCTGCCTCCTCCATTCTTCCCAATTCCAATAGTTTACAACAGAAATACTGCACAGATCCTGAGGTGTACACCAGGAAACCTGATAATCTGGCATCCGACCCTTTCGCACATTCTGAGGGTTTGACGCCTGGCTAAGAGCAAGCCATGGGTGTGCAGCTGGAGCTAGGATGAGATCCCGAACATCAAGAGATTGTGATCTGGTGGGTTAGGGTGAGTTGGGATCCAGGAGGCTTGCATCTATCCCACTCCTTTGGTCCTCATTGGATCTACTGGAAAATGTGTCACACCAAAGTGTAATGTGTAAAGAGGATTTTACAGTGGGTTCAGATATTAATGAGGAATAACATTTGCCAACATTTGCCGGTACAGTAACTCAGTAGTCCCGGGATGCTGGATTATTGGGTTTTGTGGAAATCTCTACCCTGCCCAGCCTGTGGGATGTTCTGCCAACGTTTACCCCAGCGGGGCCCATACACGTCAGTGCTGCACTCAGTGCGAGTCAGTCAGCCTGATCTGGACAGCTCTGTGCGCGAGGGGTATGAGCAATCAGCCCACTCTCCTTCACCACGACGCTTGGTCGAACACGGTGCAGGAAGGAGCAGGGAGACCAGTCCGAAAGCGCCTGCTGGGATTCCTCACTCTCCGACTTGGTAGCTGGGCAGGATTCACACCCACCTCCATTATCAGCCATGTCCTCCTGGTCAGTGTTCCGCTGATCCAACACTGAATCTCAGAAGCAGTCTTCCTGTAAGACAGAAATGTAGTCAAGGGGAATGAGAATTACCCGAGGGCACTCAGTACAAACCAGTCCCTGAGGTTCACACAACAGCATACAGAAGAAACTCCTTAATGGCAAAAATATGAAACTTGCTGAGGTGAGGATTGCAAGTGTTCTTAAGGAAGTGATGGAGTGATGGAATTACACGGCATGCTAACAGGCCCTTCAGCCCTTCTTGCCATGCTAGTTAAGATGTCCCTCAGAGCTGGTCCCATTTGTCTGCATTTGGCCTACTTCCCTCCAAAGCTTCTTTATCCACATACCTGTTGAAATGTCATTCTAACACTATAAATATATCTATCCCTTCTGTACAGCACCACCCTTTGGTCCTTTTTAAAGCTTCCTCCTTTCACCTTAAGCCTATTCTCTCTAGCTCTAGATCTTTGATCAAGGAAAATGACTGCAACTACTCACCTTATCTACAGCCCTCATGCTATTATAAGCCTTCATTACCCCTCAGCCTCCTACACTCCAAGGAAATAAGTCCCAGCCTAATTAGTCTTCTCCTTAGAACTCAAGCCCTCCAGTCCTGACAGCATCCCCATGAATCTTTTATAAATGATACCTTTCCCTTAGCAAGTCATAGTGCAGATCAGAAATATTTCATTAGGAGTTTGTGGAGACTTGATGTGTCACCAAAGACTCTAGCAATCTTCTACAGATGTGCAAGGAGAGCTTTCTGACTGGTTGCACCATCATCTGTTATGGAGTCGTCAATGCACAGGATCAGGAAAAGCTGCAGAGGGTTGTAAACTCAGCCAGCTCCACATGGGGACAACCCTCCCCAGCACAGAAGACATCTTCAACAGTCAGTGCCCTAAGAATGTGGCATCCATCATTAAGGACCCTAACCGCCCAGGACATACCTCTGTTCTCATTACCACCTTCAAGGAGGAGGTCCAGGAGCCTGAAGACAGGCACTCAATGCCTTAGGATCAGATTCTTCCCCTCCATCGTCACATTTCTGAACGGCCCATGAACTCATGAATACTCTTTCTGTACCACCTATTTAATTAATTTTTAAATATTTCTTATTGTAACTGATGGTATTTTTTTTAATGTAATACATTGTACTGCTGCCACAATATAACAAATTTCACAACTTATGTCAGTGATAATAAACTTGATTCTGGTTCTGATTTTGACTAGAATGGCACACAATTTTCCTGTCTGACCAATGACGAGTACAGCAACGTGATGTCCCGTCTCTATGGTGTCATGGGAACAGCCCTATCCAGACGGTAGGGATGAAAGAAAGGGACAGACTTGTGGCATTGTGTTGGAAATGGGAGCAGATGACCTGCCCAACATGGAGTGGTGAGGTGAGACAGCATGAACCCCCGTCAACTTCTGATTGAGGAGGGAAAGGGTGAGGGTGCAAAAGAAAGAGGAATTGGGATAGGCACAGAGTGCTGACATTGAGAGGGAAGGAATTTGAATTCCTGAAGTAAAAGCTTTGGCAAGAGAATGGACAGGAGAATAGATGTTAGGATGTATAGTCAAGGTAGGTGTGGACGTCAGTGTGGTAACGTTGGTGGGCAGCTAGCACGAAGATGCAGTTAGAAAGTCAAGAAAGGGAATTGTGAAGAGTGATTAAAGTTGGGAACTGGAAACAACATTGATGTAATTTCCAGTCAGACCCAAGAGGTGGAAGGATATCAGTTTAGTCAGAAATATATCAAGATAAAAGTGATGCAGAGAACCTGAGTGAGATGAGAACAAGGAACAGTTTTGTCAGAATAACTGACAACATTGAAATTGGTTTATTATTGTCATACGTACAAAGACACAATGAAAAGTTTGTCATGCAGATTAAATTACCACACAGAGCATTGAGGTAGAACAAGGTAGAATGATAAAAATACAAAATAAAATGTAGCATCAACACATAAAGTGCAGTGCAGGAGAACATTAAGGTGCAAGATCGGATCAAGGTAGAATCTGAGATCAAGAGTCCAACTTATTGTACTAGGAAACTATTTAATAGCTTTATACCAGAGGGGCTTGTAGCTGTCCTTGACCTGACTAGTAAGTGTTTTCAGACTTTTCTATCTTTTGCTCCATGGAAGAGAGAAGAGGAGATGTCCAGGGTGGGAGGGTGGGAGGGTGCTTTACTGAGAAAGCAAGGAGTATAGATAGAGACTGTGGAGGGCAGAATGGTTCCCATGATATGTTGAGCTGTGTCCACAACGCACAGCAGTTTCTTGTGGTCATGGGCAGAGCAGTTACCATAGCAACCTATTACGCCTCCAGGTAAGATGCTTTCCTGTGGTGTATTGATAAAAATTAACAGGGATCGATGGGGACACGTCAAATCTATTTAGCCTCCAGAGGAGGTAGAGGTATTGGTGAGTTTTCCTGGCCTTGACATAAACGTGATTGGACCAGGACGGGCTTTTAATGATGTTCACTTCTAGGAATTGAATCTCTGACCTTAGCACCGTTGATGTAGACATTGATTGTGTGCACTGCCCCCTTCCTGGAGTCAATGACCAGCGCAGAACTGGAAATTACAATCAAATAATGGACCTTCCAGGGCAGGCCTGCCTTTTGAGAAGGAAACAGATACGTGGCATTGAGAGCCTAGGATTGGATGGACTGGAGATAATCAAAGAGAAGATGAGGAACTATCAGACAACTGGCATTTAGTCCTTGCAATTACTGTTCCTTCTAAGCTGTGTGGGTGTGCAGCCGCACAGTAACTGAAATGCTTCCATGCACATAGCCCTTGTTGCTGTGCAACTGTAAAAAAAATTCAGATCTTTGGGCAATAATACCACCCTTGACAGACAATGGATAGAATGGACCTGAGGAGACCGTGGGGCAAATCAGGGTTATAGACTTGTACAGTACAGAAACAAACCCTCTGCCTGCATCGTCACTGGCAGCCATGAAATGCCCATCTATACCAATCCCATTTTCCAGCTCCTGGTCTATAACCTACCATGTTTTGGTGATTCAAGTGTTCATCTAGATATTTGTAAATGTTGTGGGACTATCCCTCAGCCTCTTTTGGAAAACAAGCTCAGCCTCTCATAAGACCATAGGACATAGGAGCAGAATTATGCTATTCAGCCCATTGAATCTGCTCTGCTATTCCAGCATGGCTCATGTAGTATTCCTCTCAACCCCATTCTCATGCCTTTTCCCCATAACCTTTGTCACACTTACTAATCAAGAACCAATTAACGTCTGCTTTAAATATACCCAATGACTTGCCCTCCTCAGCCATCGGGGTCAATGAATTCCACAAATTCATCACTCTTTGGCTAAAGAAATCCATCCTCATTTCTGTTCTGAAGGGATGACCTTGTATTCTGAGGCTGTGCCCCCTACTATACCTCCCTACTATAGGAAACATCCTCTCCATGTCCACTCTATCTAGGCCTTTCAGTATGCAATAGGTTTCAGTGAGATCCACCTTCATTCTTCTAAACTCTAGTGAGTACAACCAGAGCTATCAAACTGCTGCTCATACATAAACCCTTTCACTCCTGGGATCATTCTTATGAAACCCCTCTGGACCCTCTCCTATGCCAGCACATCTTTTCTTATATAAAGGGCCCAAGACTGCTCGCAATACTCTGTGCTGTCTGACTAATGCCTCATAAAGTCTCACCATTACTCCCTTGTTTTTATATTCTAGACCTCTCAAAACGAATGCTAACATTGCACTTGCCTTCCTTACCACTGACTCAACCTTCAAGTTAACCTTTAGAGAATCCTGCACGAGGGCTCCCAAGTCTTACACAGCTCAGATTTCTGTATTTGCTCTCCATTTAGAAAACAGTCTAATCCTTTGTTCCTTCTACCAAAGTGCACGACCATATACCTCCCTACACTGTATTCCATCTGCCACTTCTTTATCTATTCCACTAATCTGCCTATCTTGCTTCCACAACACTATCTGCCCTCCACCTATCTTTGTATTGTCTACAAACTTGGCCACAGAGCCATCAATTCCATCATCCAGAACATTGACATATAATGTGAAAAGAAGTTGTCCTGACACCAACCCCACTAGTCACGCAGCCAAGCAGAAAATGCCTCCTTTCCCCCAACTCTTTGCTTCCTGCCTGCCAACCGATCTTCTATCCATGCTAGTATCCTTCCTGTAATACCCTGGGCTCTTGTTTAGTGGCCTCATGAGTGGCACTTTGTCAAAGGCCTTCTGAAAACCCAAGTAAACAGTATCCACTGACTCTCATTTGTCTATCTTGCCTGCTATATCCCAAAGAATTCCTCTGGATTTTCAGGCAAGATTTTCTCTTAAGGAAACCATGCTGATTTTGGCCTATTTTATCATGTGCTTCCAAGTACTCTGAAACTTCATCCTTAATTATGGACTCCAATATCTTCCCAATCACTGAGGTCAGGCTAACTGGCCTATAATTTCCTGTCGTTTGTCTCCCTCCCTTTTGAAACTTCCAGTCCCCTGGAACCATTCCAGAATCTGCTGATTCTTGAAAGATCCTACTAATGACTGCACAGCCTCTTCAGCTATCTCTTTCAGAATGCTGGGGTGTAGTCCATCTGGTCAAGTGACTTATCTACCTTCAGACTTTTCAGCTTCCCAAGCATCTTCTCCATAGTAATAGCAACTACACCCACTTTTGCCCGAGACTCTTGAATCTCTAGCATAATGCTGGTGTCTTCCACGGTGAAGACTGACACAAAATACTTCCATCTGCCATTTCTTTGTCCTCATTACTACCTCTCCAATGTCATTTTCCAGTAATCCAATATCCACTCTTGGCTCTCTTATACTCTTTATATATCCGAAAAAAGCTTTTGGTATTCTCTTTTATATTATTTGCTAGCTTACCTTCATATTTCATCCTTTCTCTTCTTATTACTTTTTATTTGCCTTCTGTTGGTTTGTAAAAGTTTTCCAATCCTCCAACTTCTCACTAATTTTTGCTCTGTTGTATGCTTTTGTGCTGTCTTTGCATTTCAGGTAAACAGACTTGGGGTTGAACAGCATTCTGTGGGAGGAAAGGGTCAAAGCCCTCGTGAGTCCTGATGCAGGGCTTTGACCTGAAGCATTGACAATTCGCCTACCTCCAGAGCTGCTGCTTGATCGACGAGGTTCCTCTGATGTCAGCAATCTTTTGTGTCAACACCCTGTCGATGCTCCTCTGCACCTTCCCCAGTGCAATCACACCCTTCCTGTCGTGTGGCCAGGGCCGACACACAATATTCCAGCTGTGGCCTAAACAGTATTTTATGGTGTTGTATCAGAGGTACGCCGCTTTTTTACTTTCTGCTCCAGCATCCTGTATTCCTCACCACCCTATTTAAAGTCAAGTCAATTTTTATTGTCATTTCGACCATAACTGCTGGTACAGTACACAGTAAAAACGAGACAATGTTTTTCAGGACCAGGGTGCTACATGAAACAATACAAAATCTACGCTGAACTACGTAAAACAACACAAAAACTACACTAGACTACAGACCTACCCAGGACTGCATAAAGTACACAGAACAGTGCAGGCATTACAATAAATAATAAACAAGACAATAGGCACAGCGGAGGGCAGTAGGTTGGTAGTCCAATGGCTTGGGGGGAAAAGCCGTTACATAAATAACCAGCAGAATGACGGTGTCCGCGATTCCACCCATTTCTGAACTCCCGCCGAGTATTTCGTTGGAGTCGGACGTAGTCCAATTTAATGTCCATTGGAGAGCAGAATGGACGGGAGAACCGGTTGGCTAGGGCTTACTTTTTTCCTGGCACGGACTCCTGCCCGCTCGCCTGCTTCCACTTCCTCACACACCGCTTACGACGTCCCCACCTCTGGCTACCGGCATCAGGCGACTCCGAGGACTACGGGCCCGATTCTCTCAGCAAGCCAAGGTCACGCAATTTAACCCGCAGATCTTCCTGAAGGTTTGTTTTTGGGTGATCTCTGTATTGTAGCAGTATCTGGCGATGTTAGATAGTCGCTCTGTTATCCATTGGCCTAAACCCTAATTGTGCCTTAAAATTAAATTTAAAAACTAAATTAAAGCAGCAGCAGATCTGAAAGGCCGCTGCTGCTGTGCTGCGCTGCCTGCTGTGTTACCACCTTCACAGTCCTTGCACTTGTATACCAAAGTCTCTCTGATGCTCCATATTTCCTTAGGCCCAACCATTCACAGTACACGTCTTGCCCTATTAATCCCCAAAATGCATCATCTCATGTTTATCAAATTAAGTTCAATCTACAAATGCCCTGCCCAACTGATGTGCCGATCTATATCATTAATGTACAGTAGTTTTGATTACCCACCCCACAACATCACTAATTTACATCTGCAGACTTAGTGATCCTGCTTCCTGGACTTACACCAGAGTCATTAACCCCAACCCCATCCTAACTATCCCAGCCCCGATCACTGGGACACAGGCTTCCAATCACAAATGCAACTCACTTCTGTCTCATATCCCATACCAATTTTGGATCCAAATGCTCCAACCCATGTGAGACCTTGATGAAGGCCTTACTGAACTTCATGTCTACCACGTCATCTCGCTGTTCTCAACAATATATTTAGTTCAGAATCTAATATACTCAATTAGTCAGACAGGATCTCCCACCAACAAATCAATGCTATCACCAATGAATCCCTGCCTCTCCAAGTGCGGATGAATCCTAGCTCTCAGAATTATTTCCATGCCACTGATATTAGACTAACTAGCTTGTAATTACAAGGCTTATCCTTGCTCCTCTTATTGAATAAAGGTATCACACTTGCTCTTTTCCAGTCATCTGGCACTTCACCCCTGGCCAGTGACGATTTAAAGAACTCAGTCATAATGCCCCAGCAATCTCCGCCCTGCCTTACAGCAGCCTGGAATGTATCCCATTACATCAATCAGGATTTATCCACGTTTAAGCTTGCTATGACAACTAATACCTCCTTTTTTAAATTTCAATGTACTCTAGAATTTCTCTGTCCCATCTGAAATTTCCAACTCCAATGTCTCTTTCGTGGGTACAGATGAGAAGTATTCCTTCAGACTTCACTCTCACTGTCTTGCTCCACCACCTTTGGTCCCCAACATTGGCCCCTTCATTACCCTCCTTGCTCTTAACACATGGGAAAAGGTGTCTTGTATGTTTCCTTAATCTTATGTGCTTGTGATATCTCTTTGTCATCTGACTTTTTTTTTAAGTACTGCTTTACATTCCACACTCTATCACACTTTATATTCCTGAACCAGCCCGTCCTTTGCCACACTATTCCTACCACATGCTTCCTTTTCTCCTTCTTTATCAAACCCTCCATAACCCTTGACAGTCAGGGTTCCCTGGACTTGCTCCTCATCCTTTACCCCTATGCTGACCTTGAACTCCCACCAATTCATTTGCGAAAGATTCCACTTCCCGGATGTAGATTCACCTGTAAGTGATAGCTCCCAATCTGTCCTCAACGACAAGCTTTGTTTGTCACACGTGCATTGAAACATGTGGCGAAGTGCGTGGCTTGCGTCAATGACCAACACAGTCAGAATATGTGCTAGAGGCAGCCCGCAAATGTCGCCATGCTTTTGACGCCAATATAGCACGTCCACAACTTACTGACACTAACCTGTGCTTCTTTGGAGTGCTGGAGGAAGCTAGAGTACCCAAAGCAAAGCCCACACAGTCACAGGAAGAACATACAAACTCCTTAGAGGGAATCAAATGGTGATCGGTGATCACCAACACTGGAAAACAATTGTACCAACTGCCAC
This sequence comes from Mobula birostris, assembly GCF_030028105.1. Taxonomy (NCBI): domain Eukaryota; kingdom Metazoa; phylum Chordata; class Chondrichthyes; order Myliobatiformes; family Myliobatidae; genus Mobula; species Mobula birostris. The sequence goes on from NC_092391.1 coordinate 46,429,762, forward strand.
GTGACCACACCATCCTTGTGAGGTCCCAACGAACAATATTTAGATCAACCTTCCTCCAGTTCAAACGCTTAATTTCCAGACCATCCTTATTCCTTTCTATGGATGCTTGGAGACTGATGGACTTTTCTGACCATCTTTAGGGTGTCCCACCACTGGCCCTTCATCCACTTGCCTGGTTCCACTCTCTAGGATTTGGTCTAGCAATGCCCTATCCTTAGTTAGACTATCTGGAAAAAATGTTCTAATGGATGCACTTTAAAAGTGTATTAATCTTTTGCACAAAGGTGATTCTAATTAATACTGGGAGAATGAAATCCCCTTCACCTGTAGCCCTGCTCCTCTTTTACCTCTGAGATGTAACCACACATATCTACTCTATCTCCTGCTGGCCATTGGGAGGCCTGTAGCTGAATCCCAACAAAGTAATGACACTTTTTTATTTCTTCTCGGTAGCCTCGTTTGAAGAGCCTTCGAAGTAATTCTCCCTCATTGCTGCATGAGTGATTTATTTTTGGGAAATATGGATTTTCCATTCCTCGAGAGGGTGATAGCGTGATAGCTTCTCCCTGAATAGCTTTGGTACAGCAGTCAGAGCCGAAATGTGGGACTCAGGGATTCAAACCAGTGTGATGATAAATTGACCCAGCCCAGGGGAGGTTAGTGTCTAAAAATAAGGTACTCCAACATATTGTTTCTCTTCTTCGTCATTATGTGCTGTATCATATGACATAGGTGATCATGGTCTCATGACCATGATTGCTCTTGGCAAATTCTTCTAAAGGTTTACCATTTCCTTCTTCTGGACAGTGTCTTTACAAGACAGGTAACCCCAGCCATTATCAATACTCTTCAGAGACTGCCTGCCTGGTGTCTGTGGTCGCATAACCAGGACTTGTGATACACATCAGCTGCTCCTGTGGCTCTGATGGCTTCAAGTGACCTTGATTAGGGCACTAAGCAGTTGCTACACCTTGCCCAAGGATGACCTGCTGGCTAGTGGAGGGAAGGAGTGTCTTACACCTCCCTTGGTGGAGACATATCTATACCCCGCCACCCACGGGCACTTTCAGACTGCAAATGTCTGGGAGCTTCTTGGCAAGAAACATCAATGCATTGTACAGAAGGTATATACAAGCCCAGTGAAACCAAGGGTATGTTTACACAGGGGACAGATCTGATCAAACAGACTGATTCAGTCTGGGTGACACTGACCCTCTGGAGCATTGCTGGAACTGCCCACACTCAGGAACATGCAGGACAACCCATCACACTCCTGACATACACCAGCGTGTAGACATCTGATAGTCGGCATCTTTAACTTCTACTGGCCACAGTACTTAGACACCAGGCCCAGTTCAGTTTCTAGATCATATTAATACTTAGATGTTGACAGTAAGAGATCTGACAGAGGTAGTGGCATTAAATAGTGAGGGTAGAGGGCAGACTCTCTTTTGTTGGAGATGGTAATTACCTGGCACATGAGCAGTGTGAATGTTCCTTGCCGCTTATAGTATCTGCCAACTCCAGACGATGTCTAGAATTTTCAACGTGGTTCTCAGAGAGCCGTGATCTCAGAGTGTGGGTTTGGTGATTGAATAAGTAGTAAGCATATATTAATTCATTAATTTTAAGGGGTGGTGTGGGGGTGCATCTCGTAGAACCACTGCCAAACAGCACCAGACACCTGGGTTCAAGCCTGACCACTGGCACTGTCTGTGTGGAGTTTGCATGTTCTCCCTGCCACTGTGTGGGTTTTCTCTGGGTGCTCCTGTTTCCCATATATGTGCTGGTTAATTGGCCGCTGCAGATTGAGCCCAGCATGTGGTGGGGGTGGGGGTAGAAGTAGAAACTTGAAGGGAGTTAATGGGACTGTGGGAGAGTCAAATGTGATTGGAGTAAATGGGCCCCTGATGGTTGGTGGGGTCCTGGGGGGTTGCTGTAGAGTCTGACCTGTGGTGGGGGTGTTGTGGTAGGGTCTGACTTGGGGGGCAGGAGTTGTGGTAGAGTCTGACCTGGGGGGTTTGTGGTAGGGTCTGACTTGGGGGGCAGGAGTTGTGGTAGGGTCTGACTTGGTGACTTAGGGGGGGTTGCTGTAGGACCTGACCTGGGGGGTTGCTGGAGGATCTGACCTGGAAGATTGTGGGGGGGTCTGAAGGCGGGGTTGTGGTGGGGTTTGAACTGGAGGGTGGTGTTGTAGGGCCTGACCTCGACCTCAGGAGTGTGGTAGGGCATGACCTGGGAGGGTTTGTTGTAGGGTCTGACCTAGGGGGTTGTGGTAGGGTCTGACCCGGGGGGTTGTGGTAGGGTCTGACTTGGTGACTTGGGGGGGGGGGGTTGCTGTACGGTCTGACCTGGGGTGGGGTTGTAGTAGGGTCTAACCTTTGGGGTGGGATTGTTGTAGGACCTGACCTGGGGGGTTGCTGGAGGATCTGACCTGGGGGGTTGTGGTGGGGTCTGAAGGGGGTGTGTGGTGGGATTTGACCTGGGGGTGTGGGGTGTTGTAGGGTCTGACCTCGAACTTGGGAGTGTGGTGGGGTCTGACCTGGGGGATTACTGTAGGGTCTGACCTGGGTGGTGGGGGGGTTGCTGTAGGATCTGATCTGGGGGGTGTGGTAGAGTCTGACCTGGTGGGCTGCTGTAGGGTCAGATCTGGGGGGGTGTGGTAGGGTCTGACCTGTGGGGGGCTGCTGTAGGGTCTGACCTGCGGAGTTGTTTTCAGGGTGACGGGATGGGGGGGGGGGGCGGTAGTTACTGTAGGCTCTGTTTCCATAATGTATGATACCATGGCCCAGATCCTGCAGGACACCACAATGAACTTCACTGGCCACAGTATGGTCTACGGAGCTCATCAGTGCACACACAGCTACCCACCGTAAAAGGAGGGAGGTGCATTACTGAATCAACTGAGGACCCTGCCCCGTGTGTTGTTGTGGGGCTGAGATTACCGCTGAAAAGCAGATGCAGACCTTCAGCCAGTGGGAAATTTTCCTTTGATTTCCAGGGCTCCCGAATGCCGCAGTCTATCAGATGCTGAATTCATAACACAGGCAGTCACTCTAATTTCCCGTGGAAAGTCAGCTCAGGTCTGCATCTGAACCGACAATGGAACCTACTACTGATATACTGCAAACTGTGCACTGTGATGGGAATAGTGGTGCTTGTGTTGCCTGATGTCACTGTTTGCTCACATTAGGCGATGAATGGAATCAGACAGAAGGGAAGCCGACTGACAGTAAGATTCTCTCGGCTGTGTTTGGGCAGGATATCCCACGCCGTCTCCCAGTGTTGCCATGCCTCTAAAGCAGTTATATCTGACAGGCAAATGACTCTTGGGTGTGCCTGGCACTACCCCTTACTGTGCCTTTTCAACCCTTCTCATTAAATGGGCTGGTTACTGACAGTGCTGGGTCTGGTGTAGTTCGGGGTATGACAGCCCCTGGGAATGGCGAGAATGGGGGAGTGTCGTTGTGCTGCAGGAGAAGTCCCTGGTAGGTCGGCCCTTTTCAGCTGCGGAGCCCAGTCTCAACGATAACGAAGTTGCGCCTTTAATGTAGTGACACGTTCTACTCTAAGCCCACTTCCTCTCCGATTTCCTCCCCACTCCTCCCACTAACCCCATCTTTTCCCACTGGATAGGAAAACATAGTATTTCGCAGTACAAGACCCACAGGCAGTGGCAGAGGCTTACAGTGCTTATCTTGTCTCACTGCTGCATGTTATAAGCAGGAGGAGGGGCAGCTCAGCTCTGCCACGCCACAAGTTTGTGACTGGTCCTTCGCCTCTCCTCCACTTTCACACCTGATATTTATATCCCTTCATTCCCTCGCAATGGACAAATCCATCAGGCTCAGCCACTGAGCACTGGTACCCTCTCCAAATGATTTACAGTTCTACCTCTCCTCTCAGTCCCAAACAACTGGCTCCTGGTCATGAGACACAACAGGTGCCTGAATCTGCAGCAAGAACCGAACTGCTGGAGGAACTCGATGGGTCAGGCACATCTGTGGTGGGAATGCTTTAGCCGAGACATTCCCTCTAGAAATGCTGCCTGATCATTGATTTCCTCCAACAGCTCATTATGAGACTCTGCCCCATCTCCTTCCACCTCAAGGCTGCCCAGCCAGGATAAATAGTTAACTGGAGTTACTCCTGCTCAAAGAACTCCACTCCCCCACCCCAGGAATCAGTTCGGTGAACTTCAGCGACAAGACCTTCAGGGCCAGGTTGCACTGTGCCATAGTCCAGAGCCAGACTGGATAGTCTACAACCCAAACACGTCAACATGGCATCCACCAGTTTCAGAAACTTCCCCTACATTGGATATGAAGAGCAAACTGCACACACTGCAAGAGGTGCAATTGCACCAACACCAGTCTCTCTCCTGTTCCCCCAACTCCATGCAACAGAAGCCGGTGCTGTATTTCTCTTCCTCAATGTGACTCTCTGTATCTAACCCGCTGTCTAACCCCATCTACCTCCCTTCGATTTTACTGCAGTCTTGATTTATCCCTTCCTACAACCAGGAGTATGAAAGTTACCCACTGAAGTTTCTTAGTGTGATTCCCACTCTTGCCCTGCCAGGGAACTTAGACTTTTGAGAATACTTCTCACAATTCATTTGGTAGTTACTTGCAGTCTACTAATGGCGGGATGCAATTGTTACTCTGTCCTTTGATTAGTGTCCATATTTTGTCTGTGGCTGCTACATTTTTATGAAGTACGGTACCAGTTTCTTTCTTGGGAAGGGGTTGGAGGTTCATCTTTCCTCACTCCGCCGTCAATCCTCTCCCTCTCTCTGCACTCCTCACTAACCACACATCAAATCTCCCTTCTCCCCACAAAATGGTCACATAGCGTCTTACACCTCGGGCTCCTTGCTTCATGGGTATTTATCTGTAAGGTCCCCTTATGGGGAGATTTGGCGGTCATCCCAACGCACAGCTCCAACTGACTCTCGGGGTGATTTGTGACTTTAGTTTGGGGTGTTCCTACCCCGCGGTGAGATCCCCAACTCGTCGCCCCGCGCGGAATTTCCTTACCACGGGATGCCTGCGTGCCCGAGCCTCGCCGGTCGTTCAGGCGCTGCCGTCTCCTGAAGCCCAGGTCACCCGTCGTCACTATCGCCGCTCCCCTCGTCACTATGGGCAGGATCACCAGGTCTCCTCGGGGTGATAGCCGCCCAGGTCGTACCGGCCGCACCCCCTCTTCTTGGTACTGAGGCCAAGGGTTAATACCCTACACTGCGTGACACCGTTGTCCCGGTCTGTCGTGTGACACTGTAACCCTAGTCCCGAGCTAGACAAGGTGGTCTGCAACTAAGTGGCATCAACATTTAATGGTCTTGTTGTAGGTAACCAGCTCGTCTTCCCTCCACCATCCCCTCACCTGCCAACGCTCGCTTTTGTCTTGTTAAACTTTATGCTTGCTCACAATTTACCGCTTGTCCGTAAATATTCAGTGGATTTTCAGTAATTTGTAGCAGAGGTGGTTCTGTATTTTTGTTACATTTTTATGAAGTGCTAGTTTCTTTCTTGGGAAATGGTCGGAGGTTCACCTCTCCATCACTCCGCCGTCCAATCCTGTCCCCCCTCTGCACTCCTCACTAACCACACACCAACCCCCCCCCCACTCATCTCCTCCCCACAATACACCTTTAAATCTACTCCTGAGCCTTTTCCCCCGCAGTCCTGTCGAAGGGTTCCGCCCGAAACGTCGACTGTACTCTTTTCCGTTGATGCTGCCTGGCCTGCTGAGTTCCTCCAGCATTTTGTGTGTGTTGCTATATTTTTTTGTAGTTTCTTTGCCTGTGTCACATCAGCATAAGTCAAACTGTTTCATGGACTGTTTATATCAAAGGGATCTGTCTTGTTTGAGCTAATGTTCAGTTTAAGATTAAAAGAATGTTTTTTTTTGTCCTTACCTAGGGTAGAGTGAGTTAGTTATTGTTATTTCTTTGATCTGAGCATTAATAAAATGGCTTTAACCACAAGATTTACGTCTCACTTTTGACTTCGGAAGAACCTTCTGGACAATACCATCTGCAGTTCCTTTTTCAGAACTAGTTCCCTGCATCTGTTCCCAGGATGAGGCATTGCTTTCCAGGACACCAGAGATGTCTTTCTTTTTCAAAGAATGGAGTTTCCTTTCCTCCACCATTGATGCTGCTCTCACCTACATCTCCTCTATTTCCTGGACATCTGCGCTCAGCCCAGCTCCCTGCCGCCTACACAGTGATCCTATCCTTACCTACCATCCCCGAGCCCCTGCATTGACACATCATTCTCCACAACTTTCGCCATCTCCAAAGGGATCCTACCACCAACTGTATCTTTGCCTCCCCCCCCCCCCCCTCCCACTGCTCTCCACAGGGATCACTTCCTCAGTGCTACACTTACCCCATTCAGGGCAGAAAGAATCCTTCCTGGTGTGGCAACACTTCACCTGCGAATCTGCCGGGGTCACCTATTGTGTCCAGAACTCCCGATGTGGCCTCCTCTACACTGGTGAGACCCATCAGAAATTGGGGAGCCGCTTTGTCGAGTACCTCCATTCCATCTGCCAAAAGCGGTAATTCCTGACAGCCAAACATTTTAATTCAGATTCCTATTCCCGTTCCAACATTTCAGTCCAAAGCCTCCTCTTGTGCCATGATGAAGCCACTCTGGGGGGAGGAACAACAACTTACCTTCTGTGTAGCCTTTAACTTGATGACATGAATATCGATTTCTACCTCCAGTAAAAAAACTTTCCCTCTCCCTTCTTCTATTCCCTGCTCTGTCCTCTTACCTCTTCTCACCTGCCTATCACCTCCTCCTCCCCCTGGGACCCCCTCCTTCCCCTTGTCCTATTGTCCTCTCCTCTCCTATCAGATACCCCTTACCTTTCCTGCCCACCTGGCTTCACCTATCACCTTTCAGTTAGCCTTCTCCACCCCCCCCCCACTTTTTTATTCTGGCATCCTCCCCCCTTCCTTCTCAGTCCTGAAGCAGAATCTTGGGCCAAATGTCCAGCCTGCCAGAATTCTGGGGTTTGGAGGCGTTGGGGGGTGGGGGGTCAATGGAGGTCATGGAGGCCATTGTCGAAAGGCAATTTTTTTTTCTGGAGGGAGTGTCCCATTTGGAGGTTTGCCAGAAGTCCACAGAGTCATGAGTATCAGGGACGTTTGATATAGGTGAGGTGGAAGAGATTGATGTCTGGGGCATCTTGGAGTTGGAAGGATGACTGGAGGACAAGATGTGGACCATGATTATCGACAAGTCTCTGCATGACCTGGAAATGGCAGCATTGAATTCAGAGAGAGACGAGATCACTGTTCAGTGACAGTGCCTATAGCATGTTGGGCTGAGGGCCCTGAGGCTTGGAGTAAACCATTCTGATGCTTTATCAAAGGAGGATCTCAATCTGTGCATCTGAAGAAGTACTGCCACAAGTCTAACACCGAAACTTTAAGCTCCTTGTGAAGGCAGCTCCCCTTAATTAGGACTTGACTCTGACTACAGGAGCTTCACAGGGCCCACGGCTTCCTGACTGCCCTGATACCTACCATAAATGGCAACCACAAAGACACTCTTGACTTCTCCAACCAGAGGTTTGTTGATAGTGTCCAAGAGACCAATGAGCTAATAAGGGTCACAGAGTCACAGAGCACTGCAGCATGGAAGCAGGCTCCTCGGCCCATCTTGTCTGCACCGATCTATTTTTGTGCCTTGACCTATCTACCTGCAATAGAGTCAATTAATTAATTGCAGGTGAAAGGCATTCCTGGACTGGAAGCTTCAACTTTCCTCAAGGGAAAAGAAACAGCCCTGGGAAACGGGGTTTCTGAAGGTGGATGTCTAGTAGAAAACCTTGGACCTGAAGAATGGATGGTAGAGGGGTGGTGTAACTCTTTACCAGAGAAGGTCTAGCATCACCCCAGTGCTTCCTTCTCCACAGTCCTGCAAACATTTCTACAACTAATCCCCTCCTGAAGGCCATGGTGGAACCCAAGATCATTACATCTGCAGGTGGTGTGATCCGTGTTTCCAACATCGTGCAAAATAGTTTTTCTTTATGTCATCCTTGTCTTTGTCCTTATCCTTGTCTCTACTCCCACCTCACCTAAGGCAGAGTCTGTGTTCAGTTTGTCCAAACTCAACATACCATCATAAAACATGGAGACAAGCCCTTCAGCCCACACTTGCCAAGCTGACCATTACACCAGTATCCACTCTCCCAATTTATTCTCCCCATATTCCCAACATCTGCCAGATTCCATCACATACCACAGAGCCTTCTAGAGCAATTTACACTGGCTGCTTAACCCAACTTTAGGATGTGGGAGAAAACCCAATGGTCACAAGGAGCACGTGAAGAGTCCACGCAGACAGCACCCTGTCACAAAGCAAGCAGAATCTATTGCAGTGCTCCAGCAGATGCCAGACCAGTGTTCTGTAATTAATCAGTGAGACTTCTCTGCCTTCATATTTTGTGCCTGTATTAATAAAGCATGTGTCCATGTAGGCTCCATCACCTGTTTCCTCAGGCAGCATTGGCACACACGTCCCTGAGACTCTCTGCTCCTGCAGCCCATTTAGAACAGGAATTCTTTTTGTACATCACTTCTCTTCCTTCCTCCCTTGAAAGTGCATCACCTCACATCTCACTGCATTAAACTTTATCTGCCATGTACTTATCCATCCCTCCAACCTGGTTACACCCTTGTTGCAGCTCATCACCATTCACTTTGCAGTTCGTTATCCTACCCAGTTTTATATCATCGGCAAACCTGGAAATTGTAGAGAATCATAAACACAATTGGTTCTGCAGGTGCTGGAAATCCAGAGAAACACACACAAAATGCCAGAGGGACTCTGCTAAGTCAGGCAGCATCTATGGAATGGAATGAACGGTCAACGTTTCCGGCTGACACTCTTCACCAGGACTGGAATTGGAGTGTTGAATGAATCCCAGTGGAACTGGAAATTGCAGTTTCTCTCACCACTGCCCATATCATTAAAATATTGAACCCTACTAATGGGAATAACAGTGCAGGAGGTGCATTCTGCTCTGCTATGCTTTCCTGCTGCACCTCACCCTCACTAATAACCTAAAAGGTGTAAGTATGAGGGGAGACCTGTCGTTAACTGTCCTGACTCACAGTGTTGTTGTACTGTTGAAACCAAAGCTGATGTCGAGGCTCTGTGACTCCACTCCATTTCGTCCCCCTGGTTCGGTCCCTTCCCACCTACATTTGTGACACTTCACATGCCCTCTAGTTATCAACAACATTCAGTTCCCTGACCCTGACTTTCTCATTTTCACTATGGATATCCAGTCCCCATACACGTCCATCCCCATGTCAGGATGGCCTTAAGGCTCTCCGTTTCTTTCTGGACAACAGACCTGCCCAGTTCCGCTCAGCCGCCACCATCCTGCTCAATCTGGCAGAACTGGTTCTCTAACTCGACACATTTTGTTTTCAGCACCTCTCATTTTCTCCAAACCAGAGGGCACATGCAGGTATCCCAGGTATGCCTGCCTTTTTGTTAGCTACGTGGAACAGTCCACATTCCAAGCCTACACTGGCAATGCTCCCCACCTCTTTCTCAGTTGCATCTTTCTTCAGAAAACTGTGTTTCCCTTCTACTACTATCAATGCTGCCCTCACCCATATCTCCTCCATTTCCCACAAGTCTGCCCTCACCCTATTCCCTGCCGCCCCTCCAAATTAACAGAGCTAGAGTTCTCCTTATCCTCAACTACCACCCTATAAGATTCCAGATTTAGCACATCATTTCATGCAATTTCTGCCATTTCACTGGGATCCCACCACCAGGCACCTTCCTCCCCCCCTACTTTTCGCAGGGATTGCTCACTCTTTGTGCTTATCCCTTCCTACCTAACTCCCTCCTGCCACTTACCCCTGCAACCATGCTAGGTGCTACGCCTGCCCCTGCACTTCCTCCCTCACCCCCATTCAGGACGCTAAACAAACTTTCCAGGTGAGGCAGTGTTTCGCCTGTGAATCTGTCGGTGTTCCAAGTGGCCTTCTGTACACTGGTGAGACCTAACGCAGATCGGGGGACTGCTTTGCTCTGATTGCCACAACAGCCAGGATCTCCTAGTGGCTAGCCACTTGCCCTTTCCACACCACAGCCTCCTCTACTGTCACAATGAGGCCAAACACAGGTTGGAGGGGCCACACCGCAAATTCAGTTTCGGTAGTCTTCAACCTCTCAGTATGAACATCGATTTTTTGAACTTCTGGTAACTACTTCCTTCTGTTCGCCCTCCATCCTTTTGTTTTTCCCTCAACCCCATCGCTCCACCATCCCTTCAATTCCCCTCCCGCTCAATCACGACCTGCCCACCAACTCCATCTGGTTCCCTACCTCCTCTCCTTTATTCAATGATCTGTTTTCTCCCATCAGATTCCTTTTCCTTCAGCCCTTTGCCTCTTCCACCCATCACCTCCCAGATTTTCACAGTATTCCCTTTCATTCCCTACCTTCCCCTCTCTCACCTGGATTCACCTATCACCCACCACCTTTCACTCCACCCTTCCCACTACCATCTTTTTTAGCTTCTGCCCAATTCCTTTCCAGTCCCAACAAAACATCTTGGCCTGAAATGTCACCTACTCATTTCCCTCCACAGATGCTGCCTAACCTGCTTTGTTCCTCCAGTAGTTTGTGTGTTGTGTCCAGATTCTCCCCATCATTTACCCAGCTTTGGACCCTGACGACCATCACTCTCTGAGATTACTGCACTCCAGGATCACTGTACACAAACTACATTTCACGCACAACAATGCTGAACAGAAATCAAAACCAGGACACAAGCTGAGGATGGGGCAGTTGGTGTATAACTAGATGGAGTGTGCAGATGGACTGTCAGGATGATAGGTAGAAATTGCAGTCAGTGGGATAAGTTGCAGTGTGACATTGGCACAAAATCTAAAAGGGTGATGAATACATGACTGAAGGTGTTATATTTGAATGCACACAATATATAGAATAAGGTAGATGAACTTGTAGTGCAATTAGAGATTGGCAGGTATGACATTATGGGTGTCACTGAGTTGTGGCTGAAAGATCATAGGTGGGAGCTTAACATCCAAGGATACACATTGTATCAAAAGGTCAGACAGGTAGGCAGAGAGGTTGGAGTGGCTCTTTTGGTAAAAAAAAATGAAATCAAATCCTTAGAAAAAAGTGCACAGGATTGGACAATGTAGAATTCTTGCGGACAGAGTTAAGAAACTGCACCAGTAAAAAAGCTCCAGATGGGAGGCCTCCAACTAGTAGCTAGGATGTGGACTATGCAGTTAGATAAGGAAAATCAGGTTGGTGCTAGATCCTAAGAGAGAGAGAGTTTGTAGAGTGCCTAGGAGATGGCTTTTGATAGCAGTTTGTGGATGAGTCCACTAGAGGAATAGCTATTCTGGATTAAATTACGTGTAATGAACCAGATTTGATTGGGGAACTTAAGTTAAAGGAACCCTTAGGAGGCAGAGATGAAGAAGTATTCTACAGGCTGACAAAGGAAATCAAAAACAACATAAAAGCAAAAGAGAGGGCATAAAATAGAGCAAGAATTAGCGGACAGTCAGAGAATTGGGAAGCTTTTAAAAACCAACAAGACAATTTAAAAAGTCATAAGGGGGCAAGGTAAGCTCACCAATAATATCAAAGAGGATACCAAAAGTTTTATCAGATATATAAAGGGTGCAAGAGAGGCGAAAGTAGATATCAGACTGCTGGAAAATGACATTGGAGAGGTAGTAATGGTGGACCAACTAAATAAGTATTTTGAATATGTCTTCACTGTGGAAGACTCTAGCAGTATGCCAAAGATTCGAGAGTGTCAAGGGGCAGAAGTGAATGCAATTGCAAATACTAGGGAGAGGGTGCTTTGGAAACTGAAAGGTCTGAAGGTAGATAAATGACCTGGACCAGATGGACTACACCCAGGATTCTCAAAAAGGTGGCTAGGGAGATTGTAGAGACATTGGTAATGATCTTTCAAGAGTCACTTGGATCCAATGGACCCCAGGGTTCTAAAAGAGGTAGCTGAAAAGATTCTGGTGGCATTAATAGTGACCTTTCAAGAATCAATGGATTCTGGCATTGTTTTGGAGGACTGAAAAACATAGGCCAGTTAGGTTGACCTCAGTGGTTTGGAAGATGTTGGACTTGATTGTTAAGGATGAGGATTTAGAATACTTGGAGGCACATGATAAAATAAGCCAAAGTCAGCATGGTTTCCTTAAGTGAAAATCTTGCCTGACAAATTTGTTAGAACTCTTTGAGGAAACAACAAGCAGGAGAATCGGTGGATGTTGTGTATTTGGAGGTGCCATACATGAGGCTGCTTAACAAGGTAATACAGGAAAGCTACTAGCATGGATAGAGTACTGGCTGATTGGCAGGAGGCAAAGAGTGGGAATAAAGGAAGCTTTTACTGGTTGGGTTCTGGTGACTAGTGGTGTTCCACAGACGTTGGTGTTGAGACTGCTTCTTTTTACATTATATGTCAATGACTTGGATGACGGAATTGATGGCTGTGTACCCAAGTTTGCAGATGATACAAAGATAGGTGGAGGAACAAGTAGTATCGAGGAAGCAGGGAGACTGAAGGACTTAAGACAGATTAGGAAAATGGGGAAAGAAGTTGGAGACAGAATATAGTGTCGGAAGGTGTATAGTCACACTGTTTGGTAGGAGGATCAAAAGCATAGGCTATTTTCTAAATGGGCTGTAACTTCAAAAATCTGAGGTGCAAAGGACCTTGGAAGCCCTTGTACAGGATTCCCTAAAGGTTAACTTGCAGTTTGAGTGGTGGTGAAGAATGCAAATGGATTGATTTCAAGAGGACTAGAATATAAAAGTGAAGATGTAATGGTGATGTTTTATAAGGCAATGCTGAGGCCTCACGGAGTATTGTGAACAGTTTTGGACCCCATATCTAAGAAAGGATGCACTGACATTGGAGAGAGTTAGAGGAATTTCATGAGAATTATTCCAGGAATTATTGTAAGAGGAGCGTTTGATGGTTCTGGGTCTTTACTCAGTAGAATTTAAAAGATTGATGGGGGATCTCATTGAAACCTATCGAATGTTGTAAGGCCTAGATAGAGTGGACTGGAGAGAATGTTTCCTATAATAGGAGAGTCTAAGAGCAGAGGACATAGCCTCAGAAAGAGGGACGTCCATTTCGAATGGAGATGAGGAGGAATATCTTTTAGCCAGAGGGTGGTGAATCTGTTAAATTCACTGCCACAGGCGGCTGTGGAGGCCAGGGCACTGGGAGTATTTAAGGTACAGGTTGATAGATTCTTGATTAGTCAGGGCATGAAAGATTATGGAGAAAAGGCAGGAGAACAAAATTGAGAGGGAAGATGGATGAGCCACGATGAAATGGCAGAACAGACTCGGCTGCCTGAATAGCCTTATTCTGCTCCAATATTTTATGGTCTTTGTAGTAACTGCAGACGCTGGAACCAAAAGCAACAAACAATCTGCCGGAGGAACTCTGTGGGATGAGCAGCATCTGCAGGAGGAGAGGAACTGGCGACGTTCCTCCTGCATCAGGTCCTGTTGATATTGCTTGACTTTCGCCATCAGATCGTTTGTTACACTGTAAAAATTCTCCACTGGTGGAAAATGCTCAGTTGTAAAAGGTATTTTACAATTTCAAGTGTCTGGTGATTGGATCGTTGTGGTCCTTTACGGAGAAGATATAAACTGCCTTTCACCTGTAACGTCACCATTAACAACCTTACCCTTGGGTTTGAAGAAAGTAGTCCTATTTTCTGAGGCCATTCACTGACTGAGTTAGAACAGTCACCTCTGTGAGAACTGTATCGAGGAGGTAGAATTCTGATCTGAACCACAAAGGCTCGAATTTCAAACTGGCTCTAGGAAACTACCCAAACATTCCATCTGAGCCTGACTTTGAAATCGTTCAGCAGGAAGTTAAATACTGCAAATCTAAAAAAATCTCTTAACCTCCGACAATCTGAAAATGTAACGTTAGGGTTTCAAATTCATCAGGCTGCAAGTTAGAGAAGACAGTTAAATTGACACAGGTCTGGCATAGGGATGTGGGGCAGCTTGGTGCACACGTGTCTTAGGGACAGTAAGTAGAGGAGGTTGTGGGATGGGGGTAAGAGGTAAGAAATGTATATGGGTTAGAGTACCAGAGATAGAACGAGTGGAAGGGGATGTAGAGTACAGGGGATGAATCTATTAGTAGGATAGGGCTGAGTGAGGTCAGGGAGTATTTAGTATATGGCAGATGTGATCTAGGAATGAGTGGGATAAGTCTGGAGGGTGAAAAGCAGTTAGAGGGTGTTTGACCATAATACCATGATACCATAATACATAGGAGCAGAATTAGGCCATCCAGCCCATCCAGTCAACTCCACCATTTTGCATGGCTGCTTGATTATCCCTCTACTTGAAGACAGGTGGTGACAGAGGGATAGCTTTGACTGTAGAATTTGTACAGATACAGCGTCAGTGTAGTAAGACAGGAGGGAGATGTGGTTGAAGAGTACCTTAGTGTGAAGGATGCAGAGTTTGAAGCAGTTCTAGTAGGGGTAAGGTATGTGTATGTGAGTAGAAATGCGGTGTGTGTTTGGAGCTGGGGTAAAGCTGTTGATGGAAGACTACCTCGACCCAAAACATTGACTGTTATCTCCATGTGTAGATGCTGCCTGACCTGTTGAGCTCCTCCAGCACTTTGTGTGTTGAGCATTGAGATGAAGGTTCTTAGTTTAGAAAATCAGGTTAGGTTCAGTTTGGAAACAGCAAGGTGAAGAAAACACATACGGACTTTGTAGACAGGCACCCAAATAGTTGGGCACATTGTAAGTCAGGAGATCAGAGGTGCATGTGATGAAGTAACACAATAATAACAGGGGATTATCACAAATAAACAGTGCAAATCTCATCAATAGTAACCGTGTGAAAGACAGATGCATGGAGTTTATACAAAATGGTTTTCCAGATTAATATATTGAACAATAATGTGGGAACAGGCTATTTAGAATCTAGTATTTTACGACAATTTGTGGATTAATGTAAAAAACAGAAAATGTTGAAAACACACCTGCAGGTTGGGCGGCATCTGCAGTGAGAGAAAAACAGTTATTGTTTGAGGACACTGACTTGAAAGATATAAACATTATACTTACATTCAAAGGTGGAGAAAGTAATCATGGTACAAAAATAGAACTGTAAGCTTTTTATCTGAATACATTAACATTTTTGACAAGGTGGGTAAATTAATAACACAAACAGAAATAAATGCATATGATCAAATAACCACTGTAGAACTGTGGGTGCAGTGACCATAAATGGAAATCAAACCTCTCCGGGTAATAATTGCTCAACGATAGATTATCAAGCTCTCTCCTCAGATGCTGACAAGTTGCTGAGGGCTTCCAGCATTTAGGGAAATGTAATCAGAATGTATGTACAGATCTAAAACCAATGTTTTCAATGGAAACAAAAATGGATGAGGCATGAGTTGGCTATGGTAGTCGATTGGGAAATTACATTAAAATTAGCAAGCATTTAACATATTAATACCTTATTTAAAAACTCATAAAAACCCTTCAAGCAAAAATCCCAAATAGAAACACACAAGCATAAACATGTCCTTGTTGATGTCCTAGCCAAGGTACACATGATTGAAAGGCTAAGTATTAACTCCTAAAATGCTTGTCACTGCTTGTTTACTGCTACACATTTTAAAGTACTTTACCAATCTACCCCAAGCCTTAAAGAATTGTTGCATGGAAAAAGTCATCTGATTCTTTATTTTATTTATTGAGATACAGTGTGGAATAGGCCCTTCGAGATGTGCTTCCCAGCTCCCCACTACTTTAACCCTAGCCTAATCATGGGACAATTTACAATGACCAATTAACCAACTAACTGCTACATCATTGGACTGTGGGAGGAAACCGGAGCACCTGGAGGAAACCCACGAGCACATGTGAAGGAATGCACAAACATGCTTAGAGGACACCAGAATTGAACTCTGAAAACCAATGCCCTGAGCTGTAATAGCACTGCACTAACCATCACGCTGTCGTGATTGTGGTTAACGAAATGAAAATAGCATTAGACTTAAGCTTCTAATGTTGCCGGAACAGAGCAGTCTGGCAGAAGACTGGGAAATTTACAGAAATTAGCAAAGGAGGCATCAAGTAGAATACTGTAGAACAGGTGATCTAGCCGGAAACCTAAAGAAGAGCTCTAAAAGTTTCTACAGATGTGTAAAAGTGTAAGATCAGCTGAAGTAGATTCTTTACAGACAGAGAAATTTTGTAAAGAGATAAGCAAGCCACACTGCAATTAAACAAGTTTTTGTCCATCTGTCCTCTGAGAAGATGACAGAGAGAAACTCTCTGAAATCAACAAGAATAACCGATCCAAGAATAAATGGAGGACTGCAGGATATTAGCAATTGTAAAATAACTAGTGTCAGGGAAATTAATGGGATTGAAAGCCTGTGAACTTCCAGGAGATGATGACCTGCATGCCAAGACTTTGAAGGAGGTACAGCCATGGCCTCACAGAACTAGAGACCCATGTTCAATTCTGACCTCAGGCACAGTGTGGAGTTTGTATATTCTCTCTGTAATTATGTGGATTTCCCATGGGTGCTCTGAGATTTTTCCCATGTTCCAGAGATGCACAGGGTGGCTACTGTAAATTACCCCTCACATAGTTGGTTGGTGGGATAATTGGGGGTATGTGGGAGGGAGTAGCCTACAGGGAAGATTGATGAGGTTATCTGAGGACAAACTTCCTCCCTCTGTTCTCACAAAACTGCATATGAAAAGTTATGACAAAGAACAAGATGTCTGTGGTGTGCTGGGTCTGTTCACAATAGGCACTTGTAAATGATGGGGCAACTCGCGAGTAACTTTTCGACTGCTGATAAACTCAAACTTTCTCTTGGTCAAAAACATTTCTGATGGGTTTACGGTTGAAGATCAACCTTTGTGAAGAGCTCCTGATCTTGTAGGACGAAAATGGTGCAGTGACATGGGAAGCTAAGGGCATTCAAACGAACAATGTGCTGGAGAAACTCTGTGGGTGAAGCAGCATCAGTGGGGTGGGGGAAGAGGAGGAATTGTCGTGATTTCGGGTTGAGACCCAGCATCAGGACAAAGGGTGCAGTGCTGGATTAGAATGGTTATTTTTCTTTTAGTTTAACTTTGTTATACTTGTTTGTAATTTTATATAATCACCCATATACATGTAATTGTTCAGTGAATTTTCAGTGGTTACAGTTGCCTCTCTATTTTTCTAAAAACTTTTTGGTTTCAGTGGCAGGTGTCACATGACTTGAATCTGGCTATTTAATTGGTTAATTGTTAACAATGAAATAACAACTGCTGATATCAGCAGTCTGGTATAAGAAGACCACACCCCACCTTTGTCTCTGCTCTCTTTCCTTTGTCTTTTGCCAAGCTGCTTCCTTTCTATTCTTTGTTCTTGTAACACTCAGTAAAATGACTGTGAGGAACAAGTTTTATGTCTGAATCCTGACTTCCAAAGAACATTTGGATTGCAAAAGCATCAGGATCCAACAAGAGGGAAGACAGCCAGTGTGAAGAAGTGAGGGGCAGTGGTGAGACAGGAGCCAGTGGGTGATGGCTGGACAGGAGAGAGGATCCTCCAGTAGATTTTGTGTTGCTGGGTAGGAATGTAGGATTATAAAATATGAAGGGTTTCGGAAAGGTTGCCTGGAGCTGGAAGCAGAACTGTGTGATCACCAGGGTGAGGTCTGTCTAAAATCACCTCCAGTTTTTGGTATTTGAAGTTAATGAATAACATGAAAATAATCTGCAAACAAGGCTGACAACTGAGGGGCTGGGGGTGTAAATGAGTATGTACACCAGACAGTTCAATTAAGGGGTGAGATTGTGCAGCATAGAATGAAACTATGTGATATCTCACATTATATTTTCAGTAATTTGGCCTAGACATTATTTATACTATTTATTTACATTATTTGTGGCGTTTGGTCTCTTAATACATTTTTAATAGTTCTGCAACTTGCTGCCAGATTTGAGCAATTTCTGTCTCTGCCTTGCCTCTCTCTTGAAAGGGTTCAGGTCATACATACCCAGATGAACCTCGATCAGAACAGCAGAGGAAGAAGCCCTTCAGGATAGGTGTAAGTTATTGGAGCAGTCTCGAATGGGCTAAGTGGCCCAATTCTGTTTCTGTGTCTTACGATCTTACACTGCCTGCAACGCAGGTCACAGAACATTAACAGGTATAGCACACAACCAGAGCGGCAAACAGTATGTCAGTCTTTATTTCAAAAGGGTTTGAGTACAAAATAAAGATAACTTATGAAATTATATGGGGCCCTGGTGAAGTTGCACCGTGAATAATTGTTGGCTGGTCAGGTCTCCCTACCTACTTGCAATGGGAGAATTGATTCCTGGGATGGGGATAACTGTCCTTTGAGGAGAGATCAAGGTGACCTGCCCTTATTGCCTAGATGTTGGAAGGATGACTCCAATGAAGCACAGAAAGTTCTTATGTGGTTTGATGCAAAGGTGAGGTTTTCCAGGCTGGGGTGTCTAGAACCAGGGGTTGTGGAGTCAAAGGACAACAATGAGAGACAACAATGGTCTTTCACCCAAAGGGCAGCAAATCCATGGAATTCTCCACCCAAAAGTATGGTTGCCCAGTTACCAAGCAGATTCAAGACTGTTATTAATGGCTTCCGGGATATTCAGGGAATCAGCGGCTAACGTACAAAGGTGACGTTGAGGTGAACAATCATGGTGGAGGGGGCAGACAGTGGGAGTGGTCTCAATGTGCTGTTGTAATGAATCGCTCTGAATTGGCAGCATGCGAGGCAGGTTTTTCACTGTGTCTTGGTATATGTGACAATAATAAACCACTTTAGCAATCATCCTATCCCTCACCCCCAACACCTACCGCTTTCCTATCCAGTGAATTCACACTTCTCGTGTCTACCAGCACCAGTAAAGCCACCATCCCGGGTAGCACTGCCCAATGCCTATCCCACCCTAATAGCATTAACAAAAGCAGGAGGATGCCATTCAGCCCATTGTGCCTGCTATACTGTTCAATCTTTTACCTCAGTGCCTCTTCCCTGCACTATCTACATATGCTTTCATTCCCTTCTGCTCTCCTGAGCCAAGCCCAAACCTCTGGGGCTCCTGTCAACTAGGTTGATGGACCCTCCCCATTCCCCTGCAGCTGTCTCCCTCCTTTCGCACACCCATGTGGCACCTTTCCCACCTCGTCCACCACCCCTGGGGCCGGTGCCCACTGTGAATGACCAACCTTTTATTCTGAGGTTTCAGGCACTGTCCAGGTTAAAAATATACCGCAGCAACCCTGCTGAGCCCCTGCATCAATCTTCCCCAAAGCCCAATCCTCACAGGTCCCAGCATCTCACTGAAACCCAAGCCCCCGTACCGACTGCTCTCCTATACTCAAGCTTGAAATGTACGTCACCCATCCCCGAGGACTTTGGATGTCCAGTGGGAAAAGGGCTCACTGAAATGGAAGCTGTCCAAGTGATGCCACCCCCTCCTTCCCCCGCCCACTCTGTTAAACCCTACTCCCAAACTTCCACGACAGGGGCCCAGGATTTGTGAACAGCTCTCACATTAAAGCCACCAGCACTGAAGGAAAACAACATCAGTGCAGACGCAACATGCACCAACTGTTCCACCAAAGCGTCAGCCAATCAGTCACCTGTGAAAGTTGCCTATCTACAGCAACACATCCAGCTGTTGACATCTCACTGCCCACCACTCAACACACAGCAGTGCAAGGCACTTGAAGTACAGTCTGTACCAATGTAAAACCGTGACTACAGCACAATTATAGTGGTTGGACATCTCCTCAAGCGTGACTGGGGATAATGTCTACATTCGTAGGTCGAGGACATAAGATCACCAATTTCCACAGACTTCTCTGTCCATCTGCAGCTTCCAGGCTTCCAATGCGAGGAAATGCCAGCAGAAGGAAACCAGTGCTTGTCCTTGCCACAGGGAACGATAGAGGAAAAGTAGTCTTGTGTGACCAAGCACTGGCTGTGTCTTCAGGTTCTTCCAGCCTGCACCTCCAAACAGCTCCGCTTCCTCAGCGTACTGACAGTCGGTGAAATGACTCCAACATTGACACCTTCCCAATGCCTTGTCCCTTGAGTGTTACCATAGCAAGGAGCCACCTCGAGCCTGTTGTCAGTACATGAGGTCAGCAGACAGAATGTTGTGTTGATAGAGAGGCACGAGCAGGAAGTGCACTAAAGAATGAGCTCACCAAGAGCAGGCACCGCTGGTCAATTCCTGCACCAGACGATGAAGTTAAGTTGTCCATTGGTGTACTGAAGCAATGGGGGGAGATGCAACAACTAGGTTCCATTGACCAACTGCTTCTGGAGGAAGTGGTGGATCTGCTCAAAGCTTGGCCGGTCCTTGATGTCTCTGCTCCAGCAGCTGATCATTAAATCAAACATCTGCTTGGGACAGTCAACAGGCTGAGACAGGTAGACCTGCACAGAGAGGAAGAGCACAGAATGGTCAGAAGGCCACTGTCAGCATGAATCCCACCTCCCTCTGTTAATGAGCTTGACTGTGAGCATCTGTTCTGACCCACAATCGGCCCCAGTAGGAGGCAGGGTGGGGTGGATGGTACACCCTGGGATTTTATGCAGCACAATCTTGTTACTGTAAATGTGATCTTTTGGATGAGATATTCACACACAGTCCAGCTGCTCTCTTGGGTAATGTAAAAGACCCAGAGGCACTTTCAAAAATATAGTGAAGGCATCACTGAAAAATGAGGGCTTCCCTGGTACTATAGCCAATAGTTTGCCTTATCAAACAGTCTTGAGAGATTATCTGCTTTTTATTATTACAATGTGTAGGTTCTTTCACTACTATGTATACTGCACAGCATTTCCCTTACAATAGATGGACTGTGATTCAAAAGGTTCCTTCACTGACAGTAAAAGCTGTTAGGATCTCTGCAAGACACTAAAATAAACAGAAGTTCTTTTTCATTTAAGATATAGATGAGCACAATGAGTGAGGCCAATACTATAGACAACGCCCTATTTTACCTGTCGGCCTTGATTCCGGAAGAATTCTCCAGTATTCATGATGACTTGCTCGTCGGAGTGCTGGGAATATGGCTGCTCCCTACAGAAGGTGAACATCTCCCACAGAGTCACTCCAAATGCCCACACGTCACTGGCTGTGGTAAACTTACCCTGCAAAGACCAGTGTGTAAGAACCTTTCGCAATTCCACATGCTTACCCTCTCCACCCATAGTCACGTTTTTTTCTCCCATTGTTCCAACCTCCACAAACCTCAGCTCAGCCTATGCTCTGATTCCCATCCCTTGACCCAAGTTCACCCCATATCACGTACCTTGGCTCCCAGAAAAGCAAGATCTCAGACTTCTCCCCTTTCTATTTCTTTGATCTTTTCCTTCAGCACTACAAGGCCTCAGCATCCCTCCGGGTCTGCATTATTCCCCCGTTCCCTCACAACATTGATCAGGATCAGTAACAGGCCCATTGGCTCACATGGCTGTGCCAACCATAATGACAATCTAAACTAATCCCATCTACTGGTATGTGGTCTGTATCCCTCCCTCCCTCTATTCCATGCCTGTTCAGCTGTCTGTCTGAATGCTTCGTAAGCATTGTACTTACTTCCACTACCTCCCCTGGCAGTACGTTCCAGGTTCCATTCTGTGTAAAAAACTTGACTCATAAATCTCCTTTAAACTTTCTCCCTCTCAGTTCAAATCTATAATCTCTAGTATGCAACAACCTAATCTATCTATGCCTCTTATAATAGAATAAACTTCCACCAGGCCTCCTTTAGCCCCTGATGCTCCACAGAAAACTGTCCAAGTTTGTCCAACCTTATCGTTCTACTCTCTAATCCAGAGGACTTCCTGGTGAACCTTTTCTGAACCCTTTTCAAAGCTTCCACATACTTCTTGTAATGCGGTGACCAGAACTGCACGCAGTACTCCAAATATCGCCTAACTGGAGTCTTACACATCTGCAACTCAAGTTGCAAATGTCATACTCAGTACTCTGACCAATGAAGGCAAGTACGCCACATGCTTTTTGAAAAAATCATTCAATCTACTTGTGTTGCTACTTTCAGGGAGCTATGGACTGGCATCCCAAAATCCCTCTGTACATCAAATCTCCATAGGGTCCTGGTATTTACTGTGAGCATTCCTCTTGCATTTGACCTCCCAAATTAAACTCCATCCATTTCTCTGCCGAAATTTACATCTGATCTGAATCTTGCTCTATCCTTTGACAACCTTCCTCATTATCCACAACTTCGATTTTGGCCTCATCTGCAAATTTACTAATTAGACCATCTATATTTTCATCCAGATTCTTATACATATCACAGAGGTCCCAGTACTTATCCTTGTAGAACAGCACTAGTCACAGACCTCCAGAGAAATGCCCCTCCACCATTACTCTGTGTTCTACGGCCAAGCTTTATTCCGACTATTTCCTGTCAATCAACCAATTCTCTACCTAATCAGCACATTACCTACAATCACACATGCTTTAACTTTGCACATTAACTATTATGTGGGACCTTTTGACAGCTTTCTGAAAATCCAAGTGCCCCCCAACATGGTTGTCCCCATCCAGGAGACCAGTTACATTCTCAAAAGGTTCCAATCAACTTCTCAAACATGACCTCCCGTTCATAAATCCATGTCGACTTTGACAGATCCGGTCACTGTTTCAGAAACGTTCAGCTATCACACCTTCCGTAATTGCCTCTGGCATCTTCTAACCATCCATGTGAGACCAACTGGTCTCTAATTCTCTCTTTTCTCTCTCTCTCCTTTTTGAAACACTTAGGTTACACCAGCTGCTGTCTGAAATGTAAAATCTGAACCAGAACCTAAAGAATGCTGGAAAATGACCACCAATACACTCAAGGTTTTGAGGGCTACTTCTTTCAATACTCTGGGATACAGACTATCAAGGCCTGGGGATTTATTGATCAGCAGCCCCATCATGTTTGCCAACATCATTTCACCAGTTATACTCATTTCCTTCTTTCCTCCCTCTCACCAGATTCCCTATCATCTCTGGGAGTTTATGGGTGTCCTCCTTTGTAAACCCCAGTATTTGTTCACCTGCTTTCTGACTTCTTTGCTTTTCATTATAAACTCTCCTGGTTTTGACAGTAAGTAGTCTTCACTAATTGTTGTTTTCTTCACATATCTACTGAAGCTTTTACACAGTTCCCTGCATGTCTGCTCTGAAACTCTATTTTCTCCCTTTTGACTAATCCCTGGGTCCTCCTCTACATTCCAGGCCTGAGGTTTGCTATTTTCGCAGTCTTCTCCTTGGATATAACGTTATCCCTAAATTCCCTGTAGCCGTGGTTGAGGCACACTCCCCATTTTATTTTTGACCCGACAGGAATGAACAATTGCTCTAGTTCACCCACAAACTCTCTAAGGTGACCTGCTCTCTGGATGGTTCCTCAGTGTATTAACCCCACAAGCAATCCTGTATTCATACTGGAAATTCCTCTCCCACATTATTGTTACACATTTGCTAGTCCGACCTACGTGAAGATTAAAATCACCATGATTACATTTGAATCTTTAATACATGGGTCCCAAATCTCCTGCTTAACCCCAACATCAAATGAAAATCAAAAGTTAAATAAATATTTTAAAAAACAGCCAATACTCTGAAATAAAAATAGAAAGTGCTGAAAACACTCAGGTCAGGCAGCATCTGTGTACAGAGAGAAAAAATTAAAGCTTCAGCTCGATGATTCTTTGGTTGCTTAACCTACCAAAGTCACCCTACTGTTTGGTGTTGGTACAGTGCCTATAAAAACTATTCACCCCTTTGGAAGTTTTCATGTTTTATTGTATTACAACACTGAATCACAGTGGATTTAATTTGGCTTCTTTGATACTGATCAATAGAAAAAGACTCGTGTCAAAGTGAAAACAAATTTCTACAAATTTGTCTAAATTTTTTTACAAATATAAAACACAAATTGATTGCACAATTACTCACCCCCTTCAAGTCAGTATTTAGTAGATCCACCTTTGGCAGCAATTACAGCCTTGAGTTTGTATGGCTAGGTCTCTATCAGCTTTGCACATTGGGACACTGCAATTTTTCCCCACTCTTTTTTACGAAACTGCTCAAGCTCTGTCAGGTTGCATGGGGATCATAAATGAACAGCCCTTTTCAAGTCCAGCCACAAATTTTTAATTGGATTGAGGTCTGGACTCTGACTTAACCACTCCAGGACATTAGCTTTGTTGTTTTTAAGCCATTCCTGTATAGCTTTGGTTTTATGGTTGGGGTCATTGTCTTGCTGGAAAACAGATCTCCTCCCAAGTCACAGCTCTCTTGCAGACAGCATCAGGTTTTCCTCCAGGATTTCCCTGTATTTTGTTGCATTCATTTTACCCTCTACCTTCACAAGCCTTCCAGGGCCTACCGAAGTGAAGCATTCACACAGCATGATGCAGCCACCAACATGCTTCACGGTAGGGATGGTGTGTTTTTGATGATGTGCAGTGTTTGGCTTACACCAAATATAGCATTTAGTTTGATGGCCAAAAGCTCAATTGTTTCATCTGACCATAGAACCCCTGGCTGATGTCAGCTTCTTCCAGCTGACTTCAGAGTCTCCCACATGCTTCTGGCAAACTCTAGCCAAGATTTCATGTGAGTTTTTTCAAGAGTGGCATAAAGCTGTGACTGGTGAAGCACCCGGGCAACAGTTGTTGTATGTGCAGTCTCTCCCATCTCAGTCACTGAAGCTTGTAACTCCTCCAGAGTTGTCATAGGTCTCTTGGTGGCCTCCCTCACTAGTCCCCTTCTTGCATGGTCACTCAGTTTTTGAGGACGGCCTGCTCTAGGCAGATTTACAGCTGAGCCATATTCTTTCCATTTCTTGATGATTGACTTAACTGTATTCCAAGGGATATTCAGTGACTTGAAAACTTTCTTGTAGCCATCTCCTTACTTGTGCTTTTTCAATAACCTTTTCATGGAGTTGCTTCGAGTGTTCTTTTGACTTCATGGTGTAGTTTTTGCCAGGATACTGACTCACCAGCAGTTAGACCTTCCAGATACAGGTGTATTTTTACTACAATCAATTGAAATACCTTGACTGCACACAAGTGATCTCCATTTAACTAATTTTGTAACTTCTAAAACCAATTGGTTGCACCAGTGATAAGTTGGTGTGTCATATTAAAGGGGGTTAATACTTTTGAAATCAATTATTTTGTGTTTTATATTTGTAATTAAATTAAATCACTTTGTAGAGATCTGTTTTCACTTAGACAGGAAAGAGACTTTTTCAGTTGATTAGAACCAAAAAAGCCAAATTAAATCCACTGTGATTCAATGTCGTAAAACAATAAAACATGAAAACTTCCAATGGGAATGAGCACTTTTATAGGCACTGTATACAGGTCTGTTAATGTTTTGTACCCTTGACATTACTTCACTCTACCCAATCATCATGCTCTATCTTTCCAACCATGCATTCATCCGGTCTGTTACTAATCTCACTCACATGTGGCACTGGAAGTAATCCTGAGATTTCTGTCTTTGCGGTCCTGCCAAGCTCCTAAATCCATGTAAACTACCTTGCAGCGTCTCAGCCTGTTCTCTACATATGTAGTTATACTGACGTGTACAATGGCCACTATCATTAGACACACTCTACAGTGAGCTCTGTAACTACTCTGTGCCATCCTTAACCCTAACACCAGGGAGGTAACAGACACCCAGGCGTGACATGTGCTGATAGATGCAGAAACGCCTATCCATTCTGTAATTCCCCTCCCCAGTAGCAGAGCCATGGAGGTGTCACCCTGAACCATTGCCTGAAAAAACCATCCTCCTCCCAACAATATCCAAAGCAGAACGTTCACCTTGATGGCACAAGTTGGACGCAAACTAATCTATTGTATATTTGGGATAAAAACAAAGTGAACCATGGGCAACACTCACCAGCAGAATGCTCTCCCAGGCCATCCACCGGATAGGCAGCACGGCCCGACCCTGGATACGGTAATAGTCACCACTGTACAGGTTGCGGCTCATGCCGAAGTCAGCGATCTTGATGGTGTAGTGGTTCCCCACCAGGCAGTTGCGTGTGGCCAGGTCCCGGTGCACAAAGTTAAGTGAGGAGAGGTACTTCATGCCTGAGGCAACCTGCGTCATCATGTGCAGGAGGCACCGGTAGCTGAGGAACACAGGAGCAAATGGTGAACAAGTGAGCCAGCAATGAGCACAGAGCGAGTCTGTGGTCACATCATCCACAGGTGATGAACACTTTCCCCTACATGGAATATTAAGACATACACATTTACTTCTTAGGTGGTACATTATGAGATCTTACGAGATGGATTTTTCATTAGATAAGTAGTTCTCATGGGTAAAGGGCAAGAAAATGGACGAGGAAAATTGAGACTACTTGGTTACAGCTAACTTGCTCATTATTCATCAGCTCTGGCTTCTGCCTCTTAGTCAATCTCCAGCCAGGTTAATAGTTAATCCCGTGGGCACCACGATAGTGTAGCAGTTAGCATGATGCTATCACTGCACAGGGAGTTCTGGAGTTCAGAGTTCAATTCCGGCACTGTTCCGTAATGAGTCTCTGTACGTCTTTCCCATGGAATATGTGGGTTTTCCGCGGGTGCTCCGGTTTCCTCCCACAGTCCAAAGACGCACCAGGTAGATGAATTGGTCAGTGTAAATTGTCCTGTATAGGTTAGGGTTAATCAGGGTTGTTAGGGGTTACGGGGGCGACATAGCTCGAAGGATTGGAAGGGCTCTCCACGGAATCACTAAATAAATAAATAAATAAATACATACATACATACATACATACATAGATAGTTCCAGAAACCCTAAGTTAGTGATCGCTATTAGAAATTTTATGAAATGCCGCTTGGATTTCATATAAACAACATTCAGAGATGCAGAAAGATTCAGCAGACCCGAGCTGCTGCTCACAGATAAACCCTACTGTGAAGGTGTCCGGTTCCGCTGCTTGTTTCCACAGTAGCGGAGACTCACATCACCACAATATGTAACCTCGTCGGCCAGCACTCACTCACTCTACCTCCAAAATGAGAGGGTCAACCCTGGATCACTGGGCAATGCAGGAAGTCAGCACCAGTTGTACTAAGGATTGAGTTGCCACGCTCGTACATTCAGCGTGCGTCTGGCACAGCACTGGGCACAGTCAATGGATTGGATCGAAACTCTGCCATCTGTCTCCGGTCTTATCACGGAACCAGTCTGTGCCTTACATTTAATGACCTACAGATGCCCATCTTTCACTCCTTCCAATATCAGTACTCTGTATAAGGTCAGGATTTCAGAGTGTGCCTCATCAACAAGTGGGACACACTCTTGCCTCACAAGGGTTCAAGACCCTCCCTGGACCTTTGAGCATAAATCTCTACTGAAGCCCTGAGAAACCACTGCACTTCATTGGTTTTTGGAGATGTTCTGAAGAGGTCCTGTGCAGCCCCTCAGAAACCCCAAAAGACTCTGTACCCAATATCAAAGAGGAAAATTGAGTCTTGGACAATATTCAACCCTCAACCTACGTGTAGAGATACTTCAGAAGTAATTCATTGGTTGAAAGGAACTTTGAGATATCCCAAGGATTACAAAGCTCCTCTGCATCTCTCCAGGACCCAATCCACTCCCACCTCCATTACCTTTTGCTTCCCCCAGGTTGGCGAGTCCTACCTCACACTGGGGAGGTTGTTGGCCAAGGTGAAGTGGTTCTCAAGCACCCGCTGGGAGAGGAACTGGTTGAGATCCCCATTCTCCATGTACTCTGTGACCATGCAGAGAGGGTCATCACGGATACAGATTCCAAGAAGCCGGATAATGTTAGGGTCCTTCAGCCGTGACATGATCTTCACCTCTTTGAGAAAGTTGTTCCTGGAAGGGATGCAGAGCGCTTTACAATGTTAAATGCTGCACAGACCTGCCCAAAGCCAGCACCGTCCACTCTACACTGCCCTGATCACCCTGACAACTCCTGCAGAAAGGCCAAATCAGTATCAGAATTATTGTGCTATCTTTATCTAGCAGTACATATAAATTACTATAAGTTACAATAATAACTAAATTAATAGTGCAAAAGACAAATAACCAGGTAGTGTTCATGGGCCATTCAGAAATCAAATGACAGAGGGGAAGAAGCTGTTCCTGGGTGTGAGCCTTCAGGCTCCTGTACCTTCTACATGGTGGTAGTGATGAGAAGAGGGCATGTCTTTACGGTGAGGGGCCTAAACAATGGATGCTGCCATCTTGAGGCACCGCCTCCTGAAGATGTCCTCAGCGGTGGGAGGGTTTTGCCCCTGATGGGGCTGACGGAGTCTTCACCCTCTGCAGCTTCTTTTGCTCCTGCGCTTTGGAGCCTCCGCACCACACAGTGATGCAACAATGTGACATTTGCCATGTTGCTCACAAAGCTGGTTGACAAGAGGGCAGAAATGATCCAAGTGGCCAAGGAAGTTCACACAGCCTCCAGCTGGGACTAATCTGTGGGCTCTGAGATGCTATTGCTACCTCAGGCCCAGAATGCTCTGCTCTCAGGGTCAATCTCTAGGATGCCCAGCCCAGCAGTGCAGGGTACCTCGCATGTATAGTGACGTCCGATCTCAGCATCTTCACAGCTACCAGGCCTGAAATGTGTCCACTGTTGAAAAGATCAGGCTGCTGGGATTCATTTGTATTCACAGCTTCACACAAGTGGACCTAGAGAGAAAATCCAGAGGGTGTCATGCCCAGTCTGAGATAAACACCCTACCCTCCATTGTTCTCACTGATGCCCCACACCTAAGCTCTCTCCGATGGCCTGCACCCTCACCAATGGCCCGCACCGTCACCGTCACCCTCACCGACGGCCCGCACCATCACCCTCACCGACGGCCCGCACCGTCACCGTCACCCTCACCGACGGCCCACACTGTCATTCTGACCGATGGCCCACATGGGCACCATGGTAACGCAGCAGCTGGCGTGATGTTATTACAACTCGGGGTGTCAGAGTTCAGAATTCAAATCTGACTCCCTTTATAAGAGGTTGTGAGTGCACGTGTTTCCTCTGGGCACTCTGGTTTCTTCCCACGGAGCAAAGACATCCTTGCCATAGAGGGAGTACAAAGAAGGTTCACCAGATTGATTCCTGGGATGGCAGGACTTTCATATGATGGAAGACTGGATCGACTAGGCTTATATTCGTTGGAATTTAGAAGATTGACGGGGGATCTTATTGAAATGTATAAAATCCTAAAGGGATTGGACAGGCTAGATGCAGGAAGATTGTTCCCGATGTTGGGGAAGTCCAGAACGAGGGGTTTGAGGATAAAGGGGAAGCCTTTTAGGACCGAGATGAGGAAAAACTTCTTCACACAGAGAGTGGTGAATCTGTGGAATTCTCTGCCACAGGAAACAGTTGAGGCCAGTTCATTTGGCTATATTTAAGAGGGGGTTAGATAAGGCCCTTGTGGCTAAAGGGACTGGGGGTATGGGGGGGAAGGCTGGTACAGGGTTCTGAGTTGGATGATCAGCAATGATCATACTGAAAGGCGGTGCAGGCTCGAAGGGCCGAATGGCCTACTCCTGCACCTATTTTCTACGATTCTATGTTTAAAGATTAGTAGGTTAATTGGTCATTGTAAATTGTCTTGTGAATCGGCCCATGTTAAACAGGTGCGTTGCTGGACGGGGTGCATCTCACTGGGCCAGGAAGGGCCTGTTCCACATTGTATCACTGAACTAAATGAAAACATTGTCTCTCACTGACAGCCCAGCTCCTCATTCCCCAATGACAGCCAAAACACTCACTCCTACCAACAGCCCACACCTTTAGTCTCAGCCACATCCCACACCCTCACTCCTACTGAACCTTGCCCTGCCCCTGCTGTCTGCACAGACACCCTCACCTCTTTCAGTAACCACATCACCCTCTCACTCACATCCACGTTTCTCTGGGAAGCACTCCCAGCAGTCTCTCATATCGCTTACCGAGCCCAAACACGCCCAAACTCACCCAAACTCCCTACCCTCCACTTCCTGCCCCTCCTGCCCCATAGAGGAGGTGGGCATTTGTCTGCCTACCCAGGAAAACAAGTGTTGAGCAAGCACCAACCACACCTTCCTGTAGGAATGTACAAACTCACCTCGCCAAACTGTCCCTCGCCTAGCTTCTCCCTGAAATGCAGCTGCTGTCGAGAGATTTCCCCCACGCTGAGCTCCTTCTTGAGGAGAGAGTCCATGGTCAACGCTGGGACTGCGTAGGTGTTGTTGCCCGTCATGCCCTGCAGGTTGACTATGTCGGCCTCTGCGTAGTGAGAGACCATATTTTGGAAGCCCTGGTGTCGAGCGCCCTTGGTCAGGTCAGGCTCTGCATAGTCCCCACTGCAGACTGCACAAAGAGCAGAAGGAAGAGCCGGGCTGTCATTGAGAGGAGATCCGATCGTTCTTGCCTATTCACTCCCGCCCCTCCAGTTAACCACATCCAGCTTTACCCACCCCACCTCCATTGCAACCCTCTGCTTTCAATGTGAGAGTTAGTGTGACACAACTATGGGCTATGGTGACAGGTCAGAGGACAAGGGCAATAGCAAGAGATAGGCCAGGACATGTTGGAGGGATGAGTTGTGATGGACAACTGGATCCAGACTCTGTGTTAATTGCTGTTACTCATTTACGCTGCTGTAGGAGACACTGTAACTAGTCACTCATAGAACATCACACCAGGAATCCCAGAAAGTGAAAACAAACTTTACAACTGAATTACTTTATTTGAGAGTCAGAGATCCAATTACATGAAGATGTAGCAACTCATTCAGAACCTCCATTTCTCCTTCAACAATAATACAATTTTACTGCAGAAGACTTTGGCTTTTGGATCTCAGGTGTGCTTGTTAAGCAAATGTTCTAGTCAGTGTTACACAAAACTTGTTTCTCCTTGCAGAGATTGATAGGTATCTGAGTAGCCAGGGCATCGAAGGTTATGGTGAGAAGGTACGGGAGTGGGACTAAATGGGAGAATGGATCAGCTCATGATAAAATGGCGCAGCAGACTCGATGGGCTGAATGGTAAAATGGCGCAGCAGACTCGATGGGCTGAATGGCCGACTTCTGCTCCTTTGTCTTATTGTCTTATGGTCTTATGGTCAATATTGTCAGGAAACTTATCCACTCTCTGACTGTGTTGTCAGGAAACCTACTCACTCCCTCAACGTGATGGCAGGAAAGCTACCTGCTCCCTCAGCGTGTTCCACCTTGTTGAGAGAGACCAGAGTCCGTGCAGGGAATGCACATGCGTTATTCCCAACTCAATGACACCAGGTCTCAATATAAAGTCCTTTGCATCGTCTCCCACTTCTGGCTTTGTTGTGCTGTAGAAGTGTCTGTACACGTGTTGTTTCTCAGCAAGTCCAAGTGCAACAAACTCCAACCCCACCCCCCCACCGATTTCTCGCAGTATTGAAACCAACACTCGGAAGTCACCTCCTCTAACATCATCTTTCCCAGAATTTCAAACTCTCCGGACAACTCAGTTTGCTGGAGGAACCCAGAGGGCTGAGCAGCATCTGTTGCAGGAAGGGAATTGTCAACATTTCCGGTTGTCTATTCCTTTCATCCCACAAATGGTGCTTGAGTTTGCTGAGTTCCTCCAGCAGACTGTCGCTACAGATCAGATTCCACCATCTCCAGTCCCTGTGTCTCCTCAGAACAACTCTTCTCTCCTGAATTCTAACCATCTCCTAACCCTCCTGTGGAAGTTCTGTGGGATCAGGGAATGCCTGATTTCTACTCTAGGCTTTGGTGGGCTCTGAGGTGACTGATGGGGCCATTGCAGGAACCACAGATTCTACTAGCGTCATAGCAGGAGGTGGGGGCTGGGGGCTGGGCGCTGGGCGCACTTCTGCACCACATGCATGGTGCCTGCATGCTCCCAACGCAGAGCCTCAAGGTTCACAGCACCATCCACTTTGAGCAAGCATGGGTCAGAGGTTCCCGGAAGTCAGTATGTTGCAGCTGTACGAGTTACTGGTGAGGCTGAACTTGGAGTTGATGTAGGAGGGAGGGCATTAGACTTCTGGATCATTGGGCTCTCTTCCGTGGAAGGTGGGACCTGTACAGAAGGGATGGTTCGCACCTGAACTAGAGAGACACTAGTATCCTAATGGGAAGGTTTGTTAATGCTGCATGGTGGGGTTTAAGCTAGGGTTGCAGGGGGATGGGAACCAGAGTGCCAGAACAATTAGTGAAGAGGTTGTGGAGGCAGATGTTGGTAAGACCTCAGTCAAAGTCAGGAATCAAAAGGTTGGGCATGGTGTGACTAGTGTCCGGAGCTGCATATATTTCAATGCAAGAAGTACCGTAGGCAAAGCAGATAATTGTGCTGAAGATGAGGTAGCTGGTTTACAAACAAGAGGCAACGTGTAGTGAGGAGAGGCTGTTGATAGGGAAAAATTGCAGTCAACAGGATGAGTTGCGATGTAAAAGGCGGATAAAATCAAAAAGGTTGAATACAGGACTGAAGGTGTATCTGATTACGCACAGTATATGGAATAAGGTTGATGAACTTGCAGCACAGGTACAAATTGGCAGGTATGATATTGTAGGCATCACTGAATCATGGCTGAAAGTTTATAGCTGGGAGCTTAATATCCAATGATACACAATGCTTCGAAAGGACAGGCAAGAAGGCAGAGGGGGCAGCGTTGCTCTGTTGGTAAAAATGAAATCAAATCATTAGAAAGAGGTGACACAGGGTCAGAAAGTGTTAAGTCATACTGGATGGAGCTAAGGAACTGCAAGGGTAAAAAGACCCTGACAGGAGTTGTATACAGTTGGAAGGATGTGGCCTACAATTTACATGGGGGACTTCAATAAGCAGGTAGATTGGCAAAATCAGGTTAGTGATGGATTCCAAGAGGGGGATTTTCTAGAGTGCCTATGAGATGGCTTTTTGGAGCAGCTCGTGGTTGAGCCAACTAGAGGATCAGCTATTCTGGATTGGGTGTTGTGCAATAAACCAGAATTGATTAGAGAGCTTAAGGTAAAAGAACCCTTAGGGGTAAATGATCATAATATGATCAAATTCACCCTGAAATTTGAGAAGGAGAAACTAAAGTCAGATGTATCAGTACTATAGTGGAGTAAATGGAATTACAGAGGTATGAGAGAGGAGTTGGCCAGAATTTATTTGAAAAGAATACTGACAGGGATGACAGCAGAGCAGCAACGACTGGAATTTCAGGAAGTAATTCAGAAGGCGCAGGATATGTACACCCCAAAAAGGAAGAAGTATTCTAAAGGAAAGATGACAGAACCGTGGCTAACAAGAGAAGTCAAAGCCAACATAAAAGCCAAGGAGAGGGCATATAATAGAGTGAAAATTAGTTGCAAGTTAGAGGACTGGGAAGCTTTTAAAAACCAACGTAAGACAACTAAAAGAAGTCATTAAGGTAAAGATGGAATATGAAAGTAAGCTAGCCAATAATATTAAAGAGGATAACAAAAGTTTTCACATACATAAAGTGTAAAAGAGAGGCAAGAGTGGATATCGGACTGCTGGAAAATGATGCTGGAGAGGTAGTAATAGGGGACAGCAAAATGGCAGACGAACTGAATAAGTATTTTGTATCAGCCTTCATTGTTGAAGACATTAGCAGTATGATGGAAGTTCCAGGTGTCAAGGGGCATGAAGTAGTAAAGTTACCATAACCAGAGAGAAGGTTCTTGGGAAACTGAAAGGTCTGAAGGTAGATAAGTCACCTGGACCAGATGGTGTACACTACAGAGTTCTGAAAGAGGTGGCTGAGGAGATTGTGGAGGCATTAGTAATGATCTTTCAAGAATCACTAGATTCTGGAATAGTTCCAGAAGACTGGAAACTGGCAAATGTCACACCACTCTCCAAGAAAGAAGAGAGGCAGAAGAAAAGAAACTATAGGCCAGTTAATCTGACCTCAGTGGTTAGGAAGATGTTGGAGTCGATTATTAAGGATGAGGTCTCAGGGTCTTTGGAAGCACATGATAAAATAGGCCGTAGTCAGCATGGTTTTCTCAAGGGAAAATCTTGCCTAACAAATCTGTTGGAATTCTTTGAAGAAATAATAAGCAGGATAGACAAAGGAGAATCAGTTGATGTTGTGTACTTGGACTTTCAGAAGACCTTTGACAAGGTGCCTGCCACACTTGAGGTTGCTTAACAAGCTACAAGCCCATGGTATTACAGGAAAGATTCTAGCATGGATAAAGCAGTAGCTGATTGGCAGGAGGCAAAGAGTGGGAATAAAGGGAGTCTTTTCTGGCTGGCTGCTGGTGACTAGTGGTGTTCCACAGGGGTCTATGTTTCTTTTTACGTTATATGTCAATGATTTGGATGATGGAATCGATGGCTTTGTTGAAAAGTTTGCAGATGATATGAAGATACGTGGAAGGGCAGGTAGTTTTGAGAAAGTAGAGAGGCTACAGAAGGACTTAGACATATTAGGAGAATGGGCAAAGAAATGACAGATAGAATACAGTGTCAGAAAGTGTATGATCATGCACTTTTGGTAGAAGAAATGAAAGGGTTGACTATTTTCTAAATGGAGATTTGGTATGCAACCAAAGGCTCTAGCAAATTTCAACAGATGCACATGGAGAACATCCTGAGTGCTTTCAGAGAGCTACGTTGACTGGAGTCAGGGCTTTATGCTTTGGCTCTTGGTAGGGTCACCCGTGCCAAACAGGTAGAGGGCAGACTAAGAGTGGTTCACTGGTTCTCCAGGTCTGGGGGTTCAGCTCAGGGCTAACAATCCTGACTGGTCAAAAAAATTTGTTACGGAAACAGCAATAAAGAACCCTTCTACATCTGGATACGACAGCATTCCTGAGTCTCCACCCGGGACTTGCATGACTGACGGTAGCAAAAACAGAGAAGAAACTACTGACATGATGAAGGAAGCCCTGAACACTGCCAAAGATGGAGGACCCTCACTGCCGACCTAAACACTAGCAGCGTGACAAGCAAAACGTCTCTATCTATATATTATTGTTTCTTACAGTATAGTCATTTGCTATTGCCTGCAGCGTACTGCTGCCACACACAACAAACTTCATGACTAATGCAGGTGGCAATAAACATGATTCTAATTCTGATTTGAAGATTAGCTTCACAGTTGCAAGGAGTTGAAACACAACATTGTATTAAGAAAGTTTGATAACCGTTGAGGCAATAACACAGCCTCGTGTGACATCTGTTATCACTGAGACTGACTGTTATGTAGACCCACCGGTGAGGATCATGCTTTGCATACCCCTGAGGTATAAAGTCTAGATCACATTCTGTGAGTAGCCGATTAATGGAAGGATATTCCACTCTCCCCCAACTGATGGAGTCAAAGACTTTAGGGAAATTGAAGGTGGCATGTATAGTGGCTGTCATTACCTCTTTCATTTTTCTTGGATTTGTTGCCTAGTAATTGCCATATCCATCGTACATCTGGATGGGAAGTTTCTGTGCTGTGATTCAGGAAATAACTCTTCAGCTGCTGAGAGCAGTCAGTTACAGAGGGCACCAGTGATAGCTTTCTTTGTGGGACTCCTCTGGAAGAACTCTGTTATACAGTCGGACCCATCTCTTTTCTCAATAATTGTCAGAAATATGTCATCTCTGAGGTTTCTTGGTATTTGTCTTTCGTGAGATGGATGGCAAGATTGTGAACCTGTGACTGATGCTTTTCATCACTGAGTAGTGGGGTTTCAGCAAGGTCTCCCCCTAGTCCCAAAGCCTTGCTAGTTTTGAATTATTGCTTTCTAAACCTCTCATCAGCCAGAAGTGGGAGTGAGGCTAGGCTGAGCTGAGATGGGGATTTGGGCCCCATGGCTGGAGGTAACTTTGAAGTTTGGACATTGGTCAGTCCAGCACCTGTCATGGCCTGGCTGATGTTTGCAGCCAGATCATGATACAATTGAACAGGGTTGGGAATACTGCCATGATGTCTTGAGCTTGTCACCTTGACAGAACAGGTCTACTATCATGATGAGGTCACGGTCCATGCATTTTGTCAACAGGACACTTGACCTTACAACCGACCTCGTTATGATCTTGCACCTTATTGTCTACCTTGCACTGCACTTTCCCTGTAACTGTTACACTCTATTCTGCATTGTTATCGTTTTACTTTGTACTACCTCAATGCACTGAGAATAATTTGATCTGTGTGAACAGCACGCAGTTGGAATTTATTATTGTCACGTCTTGAGATACAGTGAAAATCTTTTAAGACGTGTGACAATAATAAACCAATTCCAATTCTAATTCCAACAGACCCCTTTGGACTTAGTTTTCTCAACTCTTTCCTAGCCAATTATCTCTTGCCAAACAATTGGGTCCCACCTTGGCACTGGAGCAAAGGACAGGTCTGAGGGCAGAGTGTTGGCAGTGTGGGTGGGGATGTGCAGAATTGAGAACATGGACCAGATATACAACTGGAACATGGAACAGCAACGGGGGCCAGTGGGGAGGGAGGTAGGACGTCAGATGCCTCATCTTTACAGGTGGGCCAGGTGCAGTCAGGTTTGGGGAGGGGACCTGGGAACAGGAACTCAGCAAAGGCATGCAGATTCAGAAAGTGCTACTAACCCGAGTCCTCTGCACTCTGAGGGAGCTCTGGAAGCCTGTGCAGCAGCCTGGCTGGTTCCTGGTACTCCAGGTCCAATGGAAAAACACGCTCATACGTGGGGTTGGTCTGGATTATCTGAGTCTGGTTGTTTATGACAATAGCGTCATCACACTGCGACAGGCGCACGGTGACATCTTCCTCCAGGATTTTCCGTGGAGCCTTGAGAAACAAGCAGAGTTTCAAGCATGCATCAGAATAAACCTCTGGAGCAAGTAATAGAGTATGATCTACAATAGTTACACCCTCAACAGCCAATGCAGTAAGGAAACTAAAGGATGACAAATCCCAATGATTATTAAAGGTTTAAAATAGATGACTGTGGGAGATGGTGACAACCTGCTTATCAATTTCCAAAATTACTGAGATTCTCAAAGTGTTACTAAAGGCAAGGGTAGAAAATGTGATTAGACTCTATACGTCTACCTGCACTGCACTTTGTCTGTAACTGAATTTGTTTTTCTTTCTACAACCTCAATATAATTATGAATCGCATGATCTGTCTGGATGGCAGATTATTGGTATTGGTTTATTATTTTTACATGTGGGAAAACTTAATTTTGCAAGCCAGTCATGAAAACATAAGTAGTTTAAGGTAGTGTAAGGAAAAAAGCATAACAGTATCTTGGTATATGTGGCAATAATAAAGCAATTACCAATACCAATAGGACCAATGACCAATTACTGATACCAATAGGACTAACTACCAATTACAAACTACATTTTACTTAAACAAAAGTTCACCTTGAAAAACATTTCTGAAAGTAGTAATTACTCAAGTTCAGAAATATACTTTTACATTGCACAACATTCTTCGGACAAAACTCAAAAGACAGCAAATGCTTGAAATAAAGTTTACCTCTGATCTTCATCATAGCTGGAGTTTGCTGAGGATGTGATTAGTAGAATAGATAAGGGGAAACAGTGGATGTGATGCATTTCAATGTTTGGAAGGTTTTCAATAAGGTTCCACACAGGAGGTATGTCAAAAAGATTACAGGATGGAATGACAAGAGTAACAGACCAAAATAACCCACACTATTTATTGGCCAGAAACCAGACAATGAGTGTAAACAGATCTTTCTCTGATTGGCAGGGTTACAGCAGGGATTGGTAATTGAACCCCAGTCATCCTAACTGAACAGATCAAATGTTTCACTGAGTTTTCCAATGAAGTTAAAACTAGATGGGATTGTGAGTGGGAAGGAAGACATAATGAGGTTTCAAAGAGACTTGAAGAAATTGAGTGAATGGGTGGGAATGCGGCTGATGACGTGGTGGAGAAAAATGTAATGTTAAACATTGATACCCAAAATTGAAAGTAGTCAAAATGGTTAGAAGTTGGGCTAAAATGTCTGTTTTTGTGTTAAATAACTCTAAGGGTTTTAAAAAAGGGAATATCTTTGATAGAGTGAGACCAAAGGAGATATTGTAGTATTAGAAGCGATTATGCCTCTTGGCCCAGTGTCTCACTATTATCAACACATTACACAGGCAAAACACAGCAGGTTAGATAACATGAACTGAACAGGTACAGGCAAGAAAAACCGAACAGATGACAGGCAGGAATGACTACTTCTAGTAGAGACAGAAGGAAAGGGTGGGTTACCCAAGATTGGAGAATTTGACGAGTCCAAAGGCTGCAAAATGGAAGATGAGGTATTGTTCCTCGGGCTCACACTGGCCCTTGTTGTAAAAGTGCAGGAGGCCACACACAGTAAGGTCAAAGCAGTAGCGTAAGGCAACCAGAAGCTCAGGGTCGCTCCTGTAGACATAGCATAGGTATTCTGCAAAGTGATCACTAAAGCTACATTTGATTTCTCCAGTGAAGAGGACGTCACATCGTGAACATTGCATGCAGTACACACTAGACTAGGATACTGCAGTACACACAGTGGGGTTACATTTACCATCTTCCGATCTGTATGCGATGCCCCAGAGTCTAAACCTGATGATCACCAATGCACCCGCTATTTCCAGGGCTATTTCCTTTAGTAGCCTGGCTCACATTTATTAGGCTCTGGGGATTTGTCAGCCTTTAGCTCCATTAAATCACCCAGCACTCATTTTTTTTTGCTTTTATTGAATTTCTTCACTTCTTCGCTCTCTCTGGATCCATTGTTCCTCAGCATGTCTGGGTGTCACAACCACAGACTTTGCTGCAGAGGCTACACAACCCCGCAAGTGGGCTGTGCAACAGATTTGACAATTGCACTCATGAATATGCACCTTCCAACTTACTACTGTTTCATTATAGTGGTGTTTAACTCCTTTCTTTCTGTTCTAGTCTTGTTGAGACTTGACCAAAAGCACAGCAACATTTACGCTTCCTGTTTACCTTTGTCCTTATCCGGGAAAGACGACTACTCTTTTGACTGATACTGTAAAGAAGTGGTATTCACTTATTTATTGCTTCCAACTGCTGAGTTGGCATTTTACTTTCAGTTTGACACTTTAGTTTTACATTTAGTTACATGGTTCTAACTCCATAATCATGTTTGCAGATGACACCACGGTGGTTGGCCTGATCGGAGGAGATGACGAGATGGCCTACAGGGACGAGGTCCAGCACCTGGCTGCGTGGTGTGCCGACAACAACCTGGCTCTTAACACCCAGAAGACCAAGATGATCATTGTGGATTTCAGGCATGCCAGGAGTCACACTCACATCCCTATCTACATCAACAGAGCTGTAGTGGAGCGTGTATCAAGCTTCAAATTCCTTGGTGTCCACATTTCCGAGGATCTCACCTGGTCCCTGAACTCCTCCATCCTGATCAAAAAGGCGCAACAGCTCCCTTATTTCCTGCTGAGCATGAAGAAAGCTCACCTCTGTTCCAGGATACTGATGGACTTTTACCGCTGTACCATTGAGAGCATACTCACCAACTGCATCTCAGCGTGGTATGGCAATTGCCCCGTATCCGACCGCAAAGCACTCCAGCGTGTGGTGAAAACTGCCCAGCACATTATCGGCACCCAATTGCCCACCATTGAGAACATCTACCATAAATGCTGCCTGGGCAGGGTGAAAAGCATTATCAAGGATGCATCTCACCCTAACCATGGACTTTTTACTCTTCTCCCATCCGGTAGGCGCTACAGCAGCCTCCGCTCCCACACCAGCAGGCACAGGAAGAGCTTCTTCCCTGAGGCTGTGACCCTGCTGAACCTCACATCACAGCGCTAAGTAGTATTGCACCCATATTGTACTGTCTCAGTACTTTTATATTTGTGTGCTGTAGCACTTACTGTTTATTCGCAGTTATTTTGTAAATAACACTATTCTTTGCATTTCTGG
Organism: Mobula birostris; assembly: GCF_030028105.1. Lineage (NCBI taxonomy): Eukaryota > Metazoa > Chordata > Chondrichthyes > Myliobatiformes > Myliobatidae > Mobula > Mobula birostris. The sequence goes on from NC_092391.1 coordinate 46,469,834, forward strand.
TCAGACGCTAACTGAATTTCATAGGCTTTGTATCTGTACTCGGAACAATGACAATAAAGTTGAACCTAATCTAATCTAATCTATTGGCCTAGCATTTATTGTTTTCCTTAAATTCCGCAACAGTTCTCATTAAAGTCAGTGAATTGTCAATCTGCTCCAGTGGTGTGTCTCTCTCTCTCTCTCTATATATATATAGACACACACACACACACTTACTTGGGCCACATCTGAACGCAGTGACACTGGGAGGTTATTTATGTCTTCTATTGTGAGACAGAAGCAGATCATCCATTTAAATGGGCTGCCATTTCTTTGTAATCAATTACAATTTCTCTTGTTTCCGACTGTAGGGGGCCTACATTTTCTTTCATCACCTTTTTCCCCCTGGCATATTTACAGTCAGTGGCTACATTGTCCACAGTTTACTCTCACACTCTATCTTCCTCCAATGTTGGCCCTCCTTTGTTGAATTCTAACCTGCGCCCAACTCTCAGGGCTGCTGCTCTTTCTGGTAATATTGAATCTGGTTCCACCCATAATTTCCTTCATAGACTACAGCTAAGACCTCTTTCACAACCAAGACATAATGCACGTTCTTTAAGTAGTATCCATCGCTTATCCTCTGACAACCTATCCAGTGAAATCCCTCAATCTCTCAGACCCATTTCATTTCTGTAGTTTCCTTTATTCTGATTCAGGACCTTTGTTCCTGGTCAATCTATAACACTTTCTATCAAGTAATGATTACGATTCCCTCGGTACCCTGTACAATGAGGTTGTTAACGACTCTTTTTCCGTTGCAGGATGCCCAGGATCAAACTGGGAATGAGATTAGTTTAAGTGGGTGTTTGACAGATAGCATAGACACAGTGGGTCGATGGGCCTCTTTCTATACCGCTGGACTCTCTGACCATGGCAGCAGTGGGAACTGTGAAGTGTATGAAGAAGATATAAATAGGCCAGTCAAATGGGTGGAGAGGTAAGCCGGTGTAATCTACAGCAGAGGGATATGTTGCCTCTCCTGCTTTTTGCTAATGAGCTATCTCATTAGCAAAATCAGGAGAGGCAACAAAAATAAAGGGTTCAATTCTAAAACGCCTGCAAGAAGAGAGATTCGGGGTATATGCTGATAGCTCATTGAAAGGCAGGTTGAGTAAGTGGTTAGTAAATGCATATTGCATCCTGGCCTTAATAAATAGAGCCACGGAGAAACAAAGTCCCAATAAAGCTTTAAATATTGCTGGTTCAGCTACAGATGTAGTACTGAGTCCACGCTCTGGGAAAGATGCAAAAGGTTTGGAGAGGGCGCAGAAGATGATTCCCTCAATTATTCCACGGATGAGGGGCTTTAGTTATGTGGACCACTGCTGTTGAGGTAGTTTTCTGTGGAGCAGAGAAGGCTGTGAGGGGATCTAATAGGATGATTTAAAATCACAGAATGTTAAACAGAAGAATAGAGAGGGAATGTGATAATGCAGTCAGTGGTCAAGGGCTGGAATAGTGGCCAAATCAAATGTTCAAGCAGATTCAGTTAGTGTGTTCAAAAGGGAGCTAGATTGTGCATACCTTGACCAGTAGAGCTCATAGGCTGAATGGTATCCCTCCATGACATAACCATTTATCTGCAGAGCACAAGCTATAACAGCCCACCCTGAGATTATAGGGTGCTGCCTCAACAGAGTATGGTATTATAAGAATACACCTTCAACTGATTAAATGATAATAACGTCACATGAGCGGTCATGGGCACAGAACAGAAAAGTATCTCCACAGCCACTGGATGACAGGACTGCAGTATCACTCAGAGAGGTGGCAAGTACATAACTGATTGAAATATACTGACTGAAGCGAGAGTAGGTGAGAAAGTAAAGCTTGGGGCGGTGGGGAGGGGGGAGGCCAAGTGAAAGGGCAAATAAAATGAAGAATTGGGAAGGCAAGTAAGAGAGTGTACAGTGGGGTGGGGCATTCAGAGGGGGTGCAGGATGGCAAGCGGGGGGGGCTGAGGGTCAATGGGAGGAGGAGAAAGCGGCGTGCAGGCAGAAGGCAGCTGGGGAGGTGAGAAGAAGGCATGGTGAGACAGTGGAGGAAGGGGAGGAACGCACTTTCTCCAGGATCCGCTTCCAGTGTTGTCTCCACAGAATGATAATGATGATGATGAGGAGGAGCAGGATGATGGCCACCAAGCAACCGATCAAAATGGAGGTCTTGCCGTCCTCGGTGTGGTTCATGGGTTTGATGACAGTGGGAGAAGGCGGACTGTCTGCAGAGGGGAAAAAAAACATCTGAGCGAACAGTGCAGGTCACAGCACCGCACACCACCTCCAGGACTGTCTACAAGAACAGGCCGCTCCCCGCCACACAAACATAACTGCAGGTAGTACACAGAAGGAAAGGTACAAAGGGCAGTCAGCCGGGAGACGGCAGACAGTAAATGAAGCAGGGAGTGTAAATAGAAGAGAGGGAACACAGGGAGAGTGAGAAGGCAGAGTCAGAACAGAATCAAGTTTATTATCACTAACGTTGTGAGATTTGTTCTTTTGTGGTAGCAGGACAGTGCATACATAAAGATTACTACAAGTTACAATAATAACATACAAAGTATAAACAAGCAGTGCAAAAAGAGAGCAAAATAGAGAAGTAGTGTTCATGGGTTCATGGTTCATTCAGAAATCTGACGTTGGAGGGGAAGAAGCTGTTCCTAAAATGTTGAATATGTGTCTTCAGGCTCCTGTACCTCCTTATGAGGTGGGGGATCTGTCAATGAGTAAGGTGAGTGGAGACAGTGGAGAGAGAGGCTCAAGTGAAGGAGTGCTACAAACATTGAGAAGACTTTACCAAGATTCAGGGTGATCAGCCCACTGGGAGTGCTGGTCAGAGCAGGACTCAGAGATTCTTTCACAGCCTGTGTTGGGAGAGAGGTGGCTCTCAGCTCTATTCCCCGGCCTTGACCTACATCCAGCCTGGGACTGCTGGAACCTGCTGAAATTTGGGAACAGTCTTCCCTCACGGGAGGCTGAGAGTATTCCACCGGAGGATTTGAATCTCCAACATCTGTCAAACAGAGATGAAAAAAAATTGAAACTCCGTCAACAGTTTCCAACAAAATAAGCATATAGCAAGGAGAGAGGGAGATGGAAACTTTCATGGCCGAGGAAGAGACAGAAGGGAAGAGAGAGTGACACACAGGAAAGGGTCAATGCTGAGATCCACTGCTCTTTATGCCACAGTGTGATAATTTCTGTAGTGAGCATCTTCTTTAGTCTTCCCCATTCCCTCCTACTCTGGAACCCCTTATTCCCAGGAACAATTCTGGTGAGTTTACATTACACACTTTGAGGCACTGAGTTGTATATTGCAGAAACAGGTCCTCCAGTCCAATTCGTCTATGCCAACTGTGACGCCTTTCAACACTAATCTCATTCTCTCTTCTCCCCTCGTCCATCAGGCAGAAGATACAAAAGCCTTGAAGTACATACCACCAGGCTTAAGGACAGCTTCTATCTGGCTGTTGCAAGTGGATTGAGTGGATTCCTATGATGATGAGATGAAGTTATTGAGTGGATTCCTATGATGATGAGATGGCCTTTTGACCTCACAATCTACCTTGTTATGACTTTGCAACTTACTGCCTACCTACATTCAACTTTCTCTGTAGCTGATACAGTTTATTCCACAGTCTGTTATTGTTTTACTTTGTTTTATCTCAATGCACTGTTGTAATGATCTGATCTGGATGAAAAGTATGTAAGACCAGCTTTACACTGTATCTTAGATAAATATGACAATAATAAACCAATTCCAATTTGCCAGCATTATGTCTGTACCTCTCTGCTCCTTTCCAATCCAATTACGTACCCTTCTAAACATAGTAATCATACCTCCTCAACTAGCTCCTCTTGTTCCATATACTCATTACACTCAGTGTGAAACACCTCGGATCTCCATCAAATCTCTCCCTTCTTACCTCTGAGCCCTCTGGTCCTAGACTGTATCACCCAAGGGAAAATTTTCTTAATAATTTTATAAACTTCTGCCAGGTCACCATTCTTACATTCCAGTGGAATCATCCTGAAGTCCCTCTGTGCATCAGCACTCCCACGGTTTCTGTCCTGTCAGTGCATTTTGTGGCATCAAATGCTGTCTCACAGAAGTGAGAAGCATAATCTACCCTGCGTTGCCTTGCTCTGCCCTCCCACCCCTCTCACCATACAGCTCGTACTTTCCTCAGACTAAAATAGGTTGGAAAAAGTCAGCAGGTGGGGCAGAATCTATGGGAAGAGAAATAGTATTGTTTTAGATTCACAGTATAATATTAATATACAGAGAGGGGACACAAGAAACTGCCGATGCTGGAATCTGGAGCAACAAACAATTTGCTGGAGGACCCAAAGTTTTAACAATTCCTTTCTTCCCACAGGTACTGCTCAAACCACCAGCAGATTGTCATTAACAACATACAATTGTACATTACCCAGATTTTACAATATTAGGAAGCTATTGCACAGATAAAGGAGACACAAGAGATTCCGCAGATGCTGATAATCCTGAGTAATACACACAAGATGCTGGAAGAACTCAGCAGAGCAGGCAGCATCTATGGAAGGAATTAAACAGTCGACGTTTCAGTCCTGATAAAGTCTCAGCCCAAAACTCATAGACATTGTCAGACCTGTTGAGTTCCTCCAGCATTTTGTGTGTGTTGCGGAGAAAAGACTTAACTTCCCCTTAGGAGCTTCTTCACCCGAGCAGAAAATTCATTTGTTCTGCCCATTGCTCTTCCCCACCATCTCTGCTATCTCTGTTTTCTCTCTTTCTCAGTTCTGATGAAGAGTTTCCAGACTGAAACTAGCCATTTCTCTTCCCAACGTGCGGGCTGATATACTGTGGTTTTCCAACATCCTCTGCTAGTCAATGCCATTAGCCTGGACATCTTTTTCCAGCCAGAGGGAGAAGGGAGGAACGCCTGACTAGCATCAGCTCCCACCCTCCCATCGCTCCTGAGCACGAGCTGGGATGTTCCCACCTGCAATGGATGACTGGAAGGAAATTTCACTGAAGAGCATCCAACGATCGGCGAAGTAGAAGCGGCAGCGAATGGCCTTGGCCAGGCGCTGGCCCAGAGGCACAATAACAAACCGAGCACTCGGGTTCTTGTCGTCCATCACCGTGGTGACACCCACAGAGTCATGCTCCCAGTTCGCTACCAACCGCTGCTTGAAGAAGCACTCCACCCTCTGGAAAATCTTCACCGACTTGGTGTACAGGTTGTTACAGTGCACCTGGAGAACAGGGAAAAGCTCATAAGAGGGGGCAGGAAGGAGAGGTTACGTGGGGGAGAATGCAAGGGGATGTGGGAGCAGTGAAGAGCAAGAGAGGGAAGGAGTGCAGGTCTGGAAGAAATGCAGGGAGGGCATGAGATAAGAGGGAAAGAAAGGGAGGGAGAGGGAGGGACAGTGACAGTGGACAGGGGAAGTTGGGAAATAAGAGAGAGGGGAAGAGAACTGAAGGCGGACAGACTATAAGGTGTGGCACAAGAGAGGGGAACGGGAAAGAGATGATGGAAAACTGGAGGGGGAAGGTAGAAAGGAAGGGGTGAAGAGAAAGAGAGAGATATGAGGGGCAGGCAGAGGGGAAGGCACAAAGATAGGAGAGAGGGTAGGAAGGCAGGGGTGTGAGGGATGGAACAGGAAGGGAGGGGTGCGCGGATTCCGCATGTCACCAAACATTTTGACAACCTTCTATAGATGTGGAGTGGAGAGGACCTAACTGGATGCATCAGGGACTGATATGGATATACCAATGCCCAGGAATGGAAAAAGCTACAGAAGAAGGTGGACACAAAACAGTCCATCACAGATAAAACCCTCTCCACCATTGAGTGCATTTACATGGAGTGCTATCACAAGAACCTAGCAACCATCATCAAAGACCCCACCTTCTAGGCGATGCCCTCTTCTCGCTACTATCGTGAAGCATGAGGTACAGAGGCCCTGGCTCCTACTGCACCAGGTTCAGGAAGTTATTACCAGGTTATACAGCACTCATCAGACTCCTGAGCTAGTGTCGATAACTTCATTCACTACAACTCTGAATTGATTCTACAACCTATGAACTATTTCCAAGGACTCTTTACAACTCATGTTCTCAGCATTATTTTCTATTTGCACAGTTTGTCTTCTTTTGCATATTAGTTGTTTGTCAGTCCTTGTGTATAGTTTTTTTTGGTAAATTCTATTGTATTTCTTTTTTTTCCTTTAAATGCCTGCAAGAAAATGAATTTCTAAGTAGTATTTGGTAACAATCATGTACTTTGATGATACATTTACTTTGAACTTTTTATTTATGTGGCAGGAGGGCTCAGGTCCGAGGAGACGGGAAGGGAGAGTCATCGAGAGGTGAGGCAGGAGAGGAATGAAAGCCCAGGAGGGGCCACAAAGGAGGGTAGGGAACGTGAGGGACAGGAGGATTGAGTGGAACCTGAAGACCCAAATTCAAAGCTTTCGAATCAGCTCCATCTTCTCTGCCATCAGATTTCTGAACAGGCCATGAATGCATGAACACTATCTTATTATTCATCTTTTGTACTACTTATTTCAGTGATTTATAATCATTTTTGTGTCTTGCCCTGTGATGTTGCAAAATGACGAATTTCACGTGTCAGTGATAATAAACCAGCCCCTAATTCTCAGGGTAGGGGAGGGATGTGAGGGAAGGTGAATGCACGGCCCTTCACCCTGGTGGTACCATGGAGCCAGTTAGCCTCACTTCATGGGGCCATTCTGAGTCTACACTCCCACACCGTTTCTTAACTCCACCCCAGGTCAATTTTACTCCTGAGTTTCTGAGACAAGATCCTTATCTCAACAGCCTTTACTTTTTGGTTTTCCACATTGCCAACGTCTTCTAGAAGTTAAGTATCCTAGAATATGTATAACTAGGTCAGTGTAATGGTTCAGATTTAACCCATTTATTTCTGCGTGCACCATTCAGATGCCCCGCTGGTACTCGGGTGAACCAGAGCTGCCACCTGATGCACAGGAAAGAGTGTTTAGATGTGTTAAGATTGCTATATCCATTCCAGTTTGTCTTATTTTCTCCTGGAACAAAGTATCCAAGTGTAAGTGTGAGCTGGAGCTCTGTGGGCTGAAGATGGTTCCTATAGGTTTGGTCGCCGTGGATCACGGTGACACATGCCATAGCTGCACTCATCACTGGTCTGGAATGCCCTTTCTTTCAGCGCGCATGTAATTTAACCACGTTATTTAATTCTGTCACCGTTGCTCAAACCTCACTCTGTCACGGCACAACAACAGTTTCTCCCTGTAGATCCCGTAGTCAGGACATGGTGCTAAGCTCAGTCTGTACTTTGAGTTGGGACCACAGGAGTACGTTCCCAGTCTTTGGGTGTCTGATGACCTGAGTCATCTCACTTTAATTAACCAGCTCTTGTGGTTACCCAATTAACTGTGAGACTAAAGGCTATTTACTTATCAGTTCATCTAATCGGGGCTTCAGATCACAAGGAGACATGAACATGTCAATACACAGGCTATAATGATGCAAAATTTATCCGTAGTTAGTCATGCTGTACCAGTCTACACTTAACACCATAGGTGTGATTTCTTAATAATGAAGAATTAGTAAAGTTTAACTCAGACAACATATCAAACACCTTAATCCAACTGTTGGGGCTTGGTTAGCCCCTGAAATAGGTCATAGGCAAAACCCAGTGGGCAGGATATAGTGCTTGGAGTTGTTATGGTGAATGATAATGGAGCGTCTTGAAGAAACCAATAGTCCTGGGTGATAAGCAGTTGGAGATAAACTGGTCGACACATAGGTCTGAGGAAGGGACAACACAAGTGTCAATGGTTATCAGTGCTTGGTCATGTTGATGTGGTGGCCAAGTATTCGGATGGAGGCTATGTTCTGAGCGGAATGGGTGAGAGGTCTGGAACAGAAGGACAAACAACCGTTTGGGCAGAACTCTTAGATAGCTGACCTTCACGGCTGAGAAGTTCCTTCGCTGGTCAAACTCAAACTCCAGCTCCACGTATTGGCTGCGGAGGTTGTCCTTGCTCCATCCCACGTAGTCATATCCGGGCCACACTCGGTACTCGTGGCTCTGAGTGAAGTCATCCAGCCCCAGCATTCCATCCGTCAGCTGACCCAGGCCGCTGTAGCTGAGCCTATGCAAAAAACAGTGTCAGTGAGGCTTCTCCCTGGTTCCATGCCGGGTGGAAGCAAACCACCTCCCCAGCCACCCACCACTGAGACAGGCTTCATGTGCAGATTACAGGAGGAGCTGGTCTCTGACATTTTGCCTCAGCTCCTTCAACATCAGCACCCACAATGGGTCAGGTCCAGGGCCTGGCAACCAGGGAGGCACTCAGACACCCCTCACCTACCTACAGATCATTGCTCCATCAGTGGAATGGGAAGTTATAGAACAGAGGAGTGGAGGTAGTTGGCAGGCCAAAGGCCAGTGATGACTGCCAACACTACACAAGGTTAGGTCCCAGCAATGGAGTCAAGACACAGGCAGGGTGCATCCAGGAAATATTCCCCTTCTCACCTCCATATACCAAATGTACAAACACGTGCTTATTCTCCTGAAACCTACATCTCCAGCAAGATCCCAAAGCCTGCTACTTTAACCACCACGACCCACACCTCAACCCAAACGTTCTCCCCTGTCTAGGCCTCCTTCTCATCTCCTTGCTCCACTCTCAGTTTCTGCTATCTTCAACCCTTCCCTCTCCTACAAATCCACCGACACCCCCATTTCCCATACTCGTCTTAATCATCCAACCATGAATCATACCACCTCCTTAATCCCACCACTTTCCTCCACTCACATCTTTCTCCCACTACCCCAGAATCCTACATTGCAGAAACAGACCCTTCAGCCCATCCTGTCCATGTTTACTATCAAGCAGTGATCCGCATTAATCCCATCTACCAGCATTTGCTCCACTGCCTTTTGGTCTTGTTGGTTCAAGTGCCTGACACTTTGCAAATGCTATGAAAAAACCTGCTGAGGAGCCTTGGCCTGAAACATCAACTGTTTATATCCCTCCATAGATGCTGCCTGACTTTCTGAATCCCTACAGCATTTGGTGCATTTGCATATACCTGTCTCCAGCAACCAAATCAGGCTGTGTGTTCCATGATCCAGTCACCCTTTGGTGGGGTAAAAATTCCTCTGCACATCCACTCTAAATGTTTTAACCCTGACATTAAACCTATGCCTTCTGGTTTTAGACATCTCTGTTCAGACCCCAATGTTCCACTACCCCTAACTGCCTGCCCCACTGTCTCCATTCTTCATGTTTCTCTATGTCCTCATCCATCAACACTTGATGAATACCGGTCAAGACCTTATTTCTGATGGAAGAAGCAAATTAAAGAGACGTCTGTCTACAGCTGACGTGTGCAGAACGGACACCCTGTCCATCCAAGACCTGCTGTATTGGAGGGGCAATGATCACTCTGTTCAGTGTGAGTGTGGGAATGGCCTTTCTAAGTCGTCTACCATTCAACAAGGATAAACTCAGGACGCAGTGGACCTTTCGATATCTCTGTAGTGTGCAGAAGGACCAGCGATAATACTAATCCAGCCTGTAGAAAGTCAGCATGAACTGACAGGTAACAGTACTGTTTGTCTGATATTGTGACACAGAATCACGAGCTTACCTGGAGTCCTGGAAACCATCATAGGTAGAGTCATTGAGATAGACGATGGCCGACCCTGGTTTTCCAATGGTTTGTCCCACAGGGCCACGATACGAATAGAGACCATCTAGGCACAGATATCAATGATCATGAGGTCCATGGAAACATCTTACATAAATCCTGGGCTTATACTACCATATTTCTAACATTAAGAGTACAGTGTGCAGTTCTGGTCAGGAAGAATCTGATTAGACTAAGGAGGGTGTCGAGGAGATTTACAGGAATGCTGCCTGGAGTGGAATAATACTGAATGATTTGTTAGGTTGGGTCCGTTTTCCCTGGAGTGAAGGAGGCTGAGGGGTTATAGTGGGTTATACAATCATTAGGTGCATTCTTCTTCTTCTTCATGTGCCTTGCGCGTTACATGCTTGGGCGATCATGGCTTTCCACATCCAATGATCCCATGCAGCGTCAATGATATCTTGCACACTTAGATCTGTTTAGTTCTTTCACAGTGTCCATATATTTTGTGCTTTGCCTTCCTCTTCCGCGTTTCCCAGGCATACAACCTTGTAATGTAAGGCATTCTATTTCTCCCTTTCTGATGACATGGCTCAGGAATTTAAGTTTCCTCTCATTTAATGCTCTCATTAAAGATCTTTTTGTATGGGCACATTGGAGTACTGTCTCATTAACTACCCTATCTCTATATGGTATTTTCAGCATTCTTCTAAGAAACCACATTTCTGTCGCTTCTAAGTTTCTTTGGAGTTCTGGTGTTATAGTCCATGTTTCAGAAGCATACAGCAAGATTGACCAGATGCAACATTTTAGTAGCCTAAGCCTTGTCATAGAAATACGTGTAACGTTCCGTTATATTGGCTCGTGAATGTCTAGGGGAAATCCCGCCCAGCACCTGCTTCAACAGTCCCCTCAGGGTCAATCGTCGCCCGAATCAATCTCAAACATCAATCATCAGCCAGCACACCCAGTAAATTTTAACACATACACTTTATAGATATTACTAATTCTAGGGCATTAATATACATTTGATACAGAGAGGAAAGTAATGGGAAAAAAAAGACGCCAACACTTATCAAAGTCCAAGTTCTTCGCGCGCTACCGTTGGAGCTCAAATTCGACGTCAGACGACCACCCGAATTCCGTCGACCCACGGCTCGGGACCACCCGAAGTGATCGACTGGAGCCTCTCCGCACGTCCGCCGTCCTCCTCGTCTCTCCTCCCGACTCCCCACCAAAACTCAGTCCACAGTCATATCATACAGCATGGCATCCGAAAACAAAACGATACATAACCACCCATTGGCTAATAGCACCCTCTTATCACCGTCTAAACCACAATAAGCTGCTAGCGCAAACTCTCTGCAGCATTAAAACACAACAAAGCCGCATTCCACGGATTAACATAACAAAATCGCCATTTTAAATGTAACAAAAGAAAGACCCCGTACACTCTCCCCCCCCCTAAAAAAAGTCATGCCCTCATGATGTTAACAGAATTCACTAGTACTCCTTGTAAAACACAAAACCCAACCCAGGTGCATAATGCAGTGACATAACTTTGCAGGGCAGTAGAGATCACACCCTGCTCTCCCGGCGCTATATAAGTGAGTCTTTCCGGGGGACGCCTACTCCTCTGAGGTCTCTGGACTTCCTCTGCTGTCTCTCCCTGTTCAGACACCCCAGTTGACCCCTCGAGCCTGTCTGTCGGACCTTCCCCTTCACCGGGATCCCTCTGCCCCGGTGAGCCCTCTGGCTCAGGTTCTGCCTCCACCCTCTCCTCCCCCAATGCTGGCTGTAATACAGGCGGCTCTGCAACACCCTCCCTCGGTTCCCCTGACTCAGTGATGGAAGGGCCAAGAGTCTCTTCTCCTGGCACTGGGGAATCAGCGAACGGAAGCAGGTACCACACGTCCGAATCATCATCTTCCGATGACGTATCCCTTCTCGAGGTGGGGACCGGCCCCATTTTCTTCGCAGCGGGCTCTTCCCGCGCCCCGCGCCCTCGCAGAGTCCTCGTACTAGGAGTAAACTCCCATTCGGGCTCTGGGTCCATCTTCACCTCTCGACCCAGAGGCAACAGGTGGTTCCGATGGAGTACCTTGACAGGCCCCTGCCCACCCTCAGGTCTCACCCGGTAAACCGGGAGATTCGGCATCTGACTCTCCACCACATATGGGGTGGCTGCCCAACGGTCCGCCAACTTGTGCTTACCCTGTAGTCCTAAATTCCGGATAAGGACTCGGTCTCCCGGCAATAGCTGGACGAACTTTACCTTCTGATCATACCTCCTTTTATTCCGCTGGTTCTGCTTGGTGGCTGCCGCCTCAGCCAACTCGTACGCCCTTTTCAACTCTCTCCTCATATCGGACACGTACTTCAGACATGGCTTCGAAGGTATTTCCCCCGCTTCAGTCCCAAAACACAGATCAATGGGCAACCTCGCTTCCCGTCCGAACATCACATAGTAGGGCGAGTACCCCGTAGCATCATTGCGAGTACAATTGTAACAATGAACCAAATGGGCGATGTGCTGACTCCACTTACTCTTCCGTCCAATCTCCAAGGTGCCGAGCATGTCCAGCAGGGTCCGGTTAAACCTCTCGGGTTGAGGATCACCCTGCGGGTGATAGGGGGTGGTTCTGGACTTTTCAACCCCAAGCATATCCAGCAATTCATGGATAAGCCTGCTCTCGAAGTCCCGTCCCTGATCACTGTGGATCCGCCGGGGAAGGCCATAATGAACAAAGTACTTCTCCCATAACACCTTTGCCACCGTAGTCGCTTTCTGATCCTTAGTAGGAAAAGCCTGCGCATATCTAGTGTAGTGATCCGTGAGGACCAAAACATTCGCGGTATTGCTGGTGTCCGGCTCAACAGACAGGAAATCCATACACACCAGGTCCATGGGTCCTGCACTCTGCAAGTGGGATAACGGAGCCGCCTGCGCAGGCAAGGTCTTCCTCCTGACGCAACGGCTACAGGTCTTACAGTATTCTTCCACCTCCCCCCTCATCCGGGGCCAGTAAAACTGGTCCTTGACTAATCCATAGGTCTTCTCTACCCCTAAGTGCCTGGAATCATCATGTAGAGCCTGAAGCACAGCCTTTCGATACTTCTCAGGCATGACCAGCTGCCAGCGCCGGGGGTGGTCCGGAGGCGACGTGACTCGGTACAGGACGTGGTTCTTCAGCTTCAACCGGGGCCACTCCTTCAGTAGTAGAGGAACGGAGGCATGTTTCGCCTTCTCCACCTGCCCCATATCACCCTGGCTAACCGCGTACCAGATAGTGCCAATGCTTGGGTCATCACGCTGAGCCGCCTCTACTTCCTGGGGACTCAACTCCGGCAGCTGCCTGTTCCTCAGAGCAGTCACATTACAGTAAACAGTGGGCAGCGCGTCACCGTCAGCCCCCAGTTGATCTACTGCCCGATCCGTTCCCATTTGTGCTCCTACTTCCCCGTCGCTCCCAACTTGACACATGGCCTTTACTCCCTGGGCAGGGACACTCTTCCACTCCTCGGCCGTGCCCGACTCGTCGTGCGCCCGACGAGACAGGGCATCTGCATCGATGTTCTGACTCCCCGGGCGGTACTTCAGGCTGAACTCATAGGCAGACAAGGCTGCTAACCACCGGTGCCCAGTAGCGTCCAGCTTCGCCGAAGTCAGGATATAAGTGAGGGGGTTGTTATCAGTTCTCACTTCAAACTGGGCCCCGTATAGGTAGTCACTCAACTTGTCCACCACCGCCCATTTCAACGCCAAGAACTCCAGCTTGTGAGTGGGATAGTTTCTCTCAGATGGCGACAAGCTCCGACTGACAAACGCCACTGGCCTCAATCCGTTTCCCTGTTCCTGGTACAGAACAGCCCCCAGACCGTCGTGACTGGCATCAGTGTGTAGAACATACGGCTTCCGGGGATCAGCAAAAGCCAACACTGGGGCCTGCGTCAGCGCCCTTTTTAGAGATTGGAACGCCTCCTCACATTGAGCATCCCACCTCAATCCAAAAGGCTCCCCCGGGTTCAAGTATCCTCCTACCTCCGACCCTCGGTCTCCCTTCCTCCTCCTCCCCACAGGTGGATAGCCACACAGCAGCTGGTTCAATGGATGACTCATTTTCGCATATCCTTTCACGAATCGCCGGTAATATCTGCAAAACCCCAAAAACGAGCGTAAGGCGCTCACCTTCTGAGGTCTCGGCCAGGTGGTGACTGCGGCTATCTTACCCGGATCGGTGGCCACTCCATTTCGCGAGATTATGTGCCCGACATAGCTGACCGACGTCTTACAGAACTGGCATTTATCCAGGGAAAGTTTTAACCCTTCCTCCTTCAGCCGACTCAGCACCTTCAGCAGCCGCTCCTCATGTTCCTCCAACGTAGATCCAAACACTATCAGGTCGTCCAGGTACACCAATACCTCCAGCAGGTTCATGTCCCCCACTGTCCGCTCCATGAGCCGCTGAAAGGTGGCTGGGGCCCCCGAGATACCTTGGGGCATTCGTTCGAACTGGAAAAACCCCAGGGGACAGATAAAGGCTGTCTTCTCCTTATCAGTCTCGCTCATCGGAATCTGGTCTCATCCCGGCTACCACCTCCTGAACCGCTGAAGACCATCCCTGAGGGTCCGAGCCCCCTGGTCGGCCCAAAGCACACTCCTCGGCCCGTACCTCTCGGATCAGCCGTCCGAATGATGGAGGGGAGCTCTGCTTAAATGACTGCCGTACACTCCAAGCCACCCTGTCATCCTCCCGGGAACCGCTACATATCTGGCTCATCCTTAACTCCGCCACATCGTCCTCCCTCACTATACCTCGTCGCAGCAACCCCGTAAGCTTTCCTTCCAGCCTGAAAGCATAGTCGGAGAGCTTTTCCCCTCTTCTCTGCCCCATCCGTTGAAACTCTGCTAAATGCCGCCAGGGATCCCCTGACAGTCCAAACACTTCCTCCAAAGCGTCTAAACACTCCGATAGGGAAGCCAAGGGGCGTGCCGCTCTCAGATCGCGGACCACCCGGGCCGCCCCGCCCCTTAAGCTTTCCACCAATCGCTGTCTCTTTTCCTCATCAGAAACTGGCCACACCTCTAACAATTGGGATGTATCTTCAACCCAGGTCTCATAGTCATCCTCCCCTTCCGGGGTGGGCTTGGCTCCCAAGAAAATTCTCAGCTTCGGGCGGTGCACCTCAACCCTTCTTGCCAGGGAGGTAATGGCAGCCGTTAACTCGGCAGTCTCCTCAAGCCCATGGGGGCGAGGCCTGGCCAAACCTTCCCACTCCACACCTCTACCTCTTGCTACGGGCACCCGGCCGGGGGCCTCATCTAGCTCCTCCTCCTCTGGCACCTCCTCACTTGCGTCCTCGGAGAGAGTGTGGAGACCCCACAGCCCCGCCTCCCCCTGGACGTGGACTGTCGCTGGTAATTCTAAAGTCATGACGTCGGCACTCGCCCGCACCAACATCCAGCTAGCTTCCAGTTCTTTCCCACCCCTTCTAGCTACAAGTTCTAC
The DNA here is from genome assembly GCF_030028105.1 of Mobula birostris. Classification (NCBI taxonomy): domain Eukaryota; kingdom Metazoa; phylum Chordata; class Chondrichthyes; order Myliobatiformes; family Myliobatidae; genus Mobula; species Mobula birostris. The sequence continues at coordinate 46,485,040 of NC_092391.1, forward strand.
CTGCCCGATACCTTTAATCAAACTCAACCCTCGCACCAGTACCTCTACCGAAATGCGATAATCGACCCCGCTTACCACACACGCATGATTCACCGGTACCTCCTCCATTTCACACCAACTTACAATCTTATCTCGATCCATCTTCACACCACTTACCGCAACCACAAGTACAACTTTCCCGAAAAAAAAATCCAAATCCCTGACGGTAGCCCCCACTTGTAACGTTCCGTTATATGGGCTCGTGTATGTCTAGGGGAAATCCCACCCAGCACCTGCTTCAACAGTCCCCTCAGGGTCAATCGTCGCCCGAATCAATCTCAAACATCAATCATCAGCCAGCACACCCAGTAAATTTTAACACATACACTTTATAGATATTACTAATTCTAGGGCATTAATATACATTTGATGCAGAGAGGAAAGTAATGGGAAAAAAAAGGTGCCAACACTTATCAAAGTCCAAGTTCTTCGCGCGCTACCGTTGGAGCTCAAATTCGACATCAGATGACCACCCGAATTCCGTCGACCCACGGCTCGGGACCACCCGAAGTGATCGACCGGAGCCTCTCCGCACGTCCACCGTCCTCCTCGTCTCTCCTCCCGACTCCCCGCCAAAACTCAGTCCACAGTCATATCATACAGCATGGCATCCGAAAACAAAACGATACATAACCACCCATTGGCTAATAGCATCCTCTTATCACCCTCTAAACCACAATAAGCTGCTAGCGCAAACTCTCTGCAGCGTTAAAACACAACAAAGCCGCATTCCACAGATTAACATAACAAAATCGCCATTTTAAATGTAACAAAAGAAAGACCCCGTACATACGTTTGTTGGTAGAAATGGATTTCATTTTTTGGAAGTTGGTTTTGGCAATGGCAATTCTTTTTATTTCTACTTTACTTCTAGCATCTTGTGATATAAGGCTACCAGGTAATTAAAGCTGGTCTTTTGTTCAATCTCCTGGTTACCGATGTACAATTGGAAGTTGGGAGTATCCTGTTTTGATATTACCATACATTTGTTTTTTCTACAGTTGATGGTTAGACCAAAATCTGCACTTGTTTGTACTACTTTGTCTAGGAGGATTTGTAGGTCTTCAGCAGCACTTGCTATTAGGGTGGTATCGTCTGCATATCTTATGTTGTTGATGTTAACACCTCCAATTTTTATCCCATCTAGGTCTTCTATTTCTCTGAGATATTAAACAATTCCGGTGAGGCAACGCATCCCTGTCTAATTCCTCTTTGATTTTAATCCAACTGCTTATATTATCATCAATTTTTACCGCCACTGTCTGGTTCCAATATAAATTTTGAAGCAGTTGTTGGTCCCTTCCGTCAATGTTTAGTTTAGCGAGAATTTGAAATAATTTTTCATGTTGCACTTTGTCGAATGCTTTAGTGAAATCAATAAAACATAAAAAGACATAATTTTGATATTCAATTGCACTTTCTGAAAGCATTCACAGTATGAAAATTGTGTTCCTAGTTCCTCTATCCTCAATAAATCCATATTGTAGTTTAGAAGTTTCTGATCTTAACTTGTTTTTATTCAACTCAGAACAATATTCAACAAAATCTTTATTATGTGACTCATAAGACTGATGGTTCTATAATTTTCACAGTCAATAGTTGCAGGAATTTTTGGTAGAGTTATAAATACTGATTTGAAGAGATCGTCAAGCAATACTCCAGACTGATATATGCCATTAAACAGTTCAAAAAGAATACCTATGCCCAGATCTTCTAGGGCTTACATCATTTCCACTGAAATTTCATCAGGTCCAGTGGCTTCACCATGTTTCATGCTTTTCATTGCTTTAGTTATTTCTTCTTTGGTTATAGGTGGGCCAGAATTAGGGTGTTTACTATCTGGGGGTTCCCTTCTAATATCCTCAGACAGCTGCTCTATATACTGAATCCACCTCTCACATACTTTATCTGGATCTGTTAGTATGGATCTGTCTGCTGATCTTATGCATCCTGTAGAGGAGGTCTTCTTAATTCCAGTAATTTCCTTAATTTTCTTGTGCATTTCTTTGCTGTTGTTAATTTGGCCTTCTACTTCATGGCATTTTTGATTCAGCCATTCTTCCTTTGCAATATTGCACAATTGTCTGGTCTGTCTGTCTCGCTCTCTGTATTGTACTTCATTATTCTTCACTAACCTTCTTTGTTCCATCAGATCTAGAATTTCTTGGGTTATCCACCCCTTTTGGTGTGTTGGATTTCTTGTACTGGGATTATCTCCTCTGCTGATTGTTGTATAGCATATTTAAATCATCCCAAATAGGTATTGTAACGTTTTCATTGAGGTGTTCTTCTACAGCTGTCTTGAATTGTTGCTTAAGTATGCTATCTTTTTTAAGTTCTCCCAACATATACTTCTTTCTCTTTTTTCCATGTTTCAGTTTCTTTAATTTTGTTTCAATGGTAGCTATCACTGGATGGTGATCTGAACCACAGTCTGCTCCTGGGTAGGCTTTAAAATTTGTGATATTATTTCTAAAGCGTTCATTGATGGTAATGAATGAAATCTATTTGATTCCTTGTTTTATCTCCAGGGGTAATCCAAGTACACAATCTACGTGGATGGTTTTTATACCAAGTATTGGTGATCAGTTGGTTGTTTCTGACACACCAATCAGTAAACCTTTCTCCATTTTCATTTTTCTCCCCTAATCCAAAGGGTCCTATTATGTTATCAATCCTTTCCTGTCCAACTTTGGCGTTAAAATCTCCCATGACTAGTTTCATATCCTGAGATTTACATTGCTCATAAGCACTGTCGAGATCTTCGTAAAACTTGTTGATATCCTCTTCATCCGCATCATTTATTAGGTGCATAGGTAGGTTAAAAAGTCACAATCTTTTCCCCAGGGGGGAGAGGGGTTGAAAACCAGAGTGCATATGTTTCAGTGAGAGGGAAATAATTCAAAGAAAATTCAGAGCAATATTTTCCTCACGGAGGGTGGTGTCTACATGAAATGAGCTGCCAGAGGAAGTGGTGCAGAAGGGTACAATAATAACACTTGGACAGGTACCTGGATAGGAAATGGGCCAAATGCAGGCAAATGCAATTAGTGTAGATAGACATCGCAGTCAGCACGGTTGGGTTGGGCTGAAGGGCCTGTTTCTGTGCTGTATAATTCTATAAACAAACTGTTACTCTTTTAGAATGCACTGATGCTAAAACTTACCCGGTCTGCACACAGCAAAGACTACTTGCTGTCCAGCCACCTTTTTTCATTAATTTATATCTTGTAGGCTATGCCAACGAAGAAGATGGCAGTGAGCTGTGCCATCCTTGAGAAGATGGCAGTGAGCTGTGCCATCCTTGAGAAGATGGCAGTGAGCTGTCTTCCTGAACTGCTGCAGTACTTCGAATGAAGGTGCAGTGCTGATGGGGAGGGATTTGCAGAACTTCCAGCGCTAATGAAAGACCAGTGCTATATTTGAAAATGAGGACGGTGAACAGCTTTGAGGGAAAACTGGCGGTGGTGATCTCCAAATCAGGTTTATTATCACTGACGTACTGTATGTCATGAAATTTGTTGCCATTCTCGGTGATAGATACTGCAGGCTTGGGAGATGCTGTCAGAGAGCCCAGTATATTTTGTAAATACTGCTCACTGCAGGCACTGAACCTGCAGAGAGGTGAATGAATATTTAGAGAGGTTGACTGGGTGCCAGTCAAGCAGTTGTTTTGTCCTGGATGACATTGAACCTGCGGAGAGTCGAATGTATTGCACTTCACCGAGTGACTGGAAGCTTGCGGCATCGTGCAAGGTGCAGACATTGTAGGCTGGAGAACCTGTTTCTGTGCTGTTCTGTTCAATGTGTGTCCAGGTGGAAATTATCATATCATACTCCTGAGCTGTACCTCTGTACCTAATGGATGACAGAAAGACTTTGGGGTTTGGGTGGGCAAGTTACTCGGCGCATACCCAAGCTCTGCCACAGTTTTTATGATGCTCTTCCAATTGAGTTTGTGGTCAGTGATGTCCACTCCCTGCCCCATATTTAGTGGGCATCAGAAATACAAATACCATTGAAAGTCAAGGTCAGGTAACGAGACTCCCTCTTGTTGGAAATGGTCACCCCCGGGCACAACATTACTTGCCACTTATCAATTCATTCCTGAATGTCGTTGAGGTCTTGCCATCTGCAGGGGTCATCAATAGACATGAAAACCAAAAGCAGCAGAGGCTGGAAATGTGAAATAAAAGTCAAAAATACTGGAAACCTTCAGCAGCATGGGCAAATAGGATGGAAAAATGGCTTTGAATTGGGACACAGAGGATGATAGCGGAGGGATGTTTTGTGATTGGAAACATGAAACGTGGGAATCCATGCTGAGACCCTTGTAGTTATGAGGAGGGACTGGATAGTCTGGGTTTGTTTTCCTTAGAACAGAGGAGGCTGGGAGGAGGAGGAGGACTGATAGAGATGAAGAAAATGATGAGGGGTACAGATAGAGAGACTGTGAAAAGCTGTTTCCCATGGCAGAGGCATCCAAGAGCATAAGGGATACATTTAAAGAGGTTTAGAGGGGATCTGAGGAAGTCTGAAGAGGAAATGGAGGTAGAGACTCTCACAATATCACACAAGTATCTGCATCAGCACTTGAATTGTCAAAGCAGAGCAAGCAATGTACTGTTAAACAGGATGAGTATACATGGGTACTTGATGGTAAAGACATGGTCTTAGAGCCTGGTTCTGCACTACACCATCACTCCACTTCCAATTCCACATCTACGTACATAACAACTCTCTCTCACAGTCACGGTCCCCAGTTAGTTATGACACTGTGACTAGCAACGACTAGAATGTGAAATTTCTTTGATTGGAAGTTTCACAGCCAGGCATGGGAGGGAGCATAAAGAACTACATTTGCTCTGGTCCAGGGCTCCAGTGAGAATGACACATGCCGGCACAGTTGTGAAGCTCTGTGCAGCCAAATAGTCTTTCACAATTACCTTCAAAAGTAGTGGGAAAATAACTGAGTTCAACAGTGAATCCAACCAGTCTTCCTGGAGATGCAACAGGAGAGGGAAGGAGCAGGGAATGAGTTATAGGAATTGCGTGAAATATGAAGATGTGTAAATTCCATATAAAACGAATAGTTGTGAATTGTTGCACAGCATGTGGGAACCGCACAGTCCTGGTAACAGGTTGAGAACTGGTGTTGGTGAAAAGCCCCCTCCCACTTCCTAATCTTCCCAGTACAAAGCACGGCAAGGGAACATCAGGCAAAACCCGGGACTTACCAGTCCAGGCACAGCCGTAGAGCTCAACCCTCATGCACACGCTGGCAGGCTGATCAGTCACTGGGATCACCCGCACATATCGAGCTATGATGGGAGGCCGCAGGTCCTTAAGAACGATGTCATAAGTATTGACATTTCCTGTGATGACCTGCAGGCGGAAAGAAGTTCCAGAGATTATATTGATCATCGTCTGTGGACAAGGTAGGTGTCCACACTGAAAAGAGTCAAATGTGAGCTTTGTATGAATCAGAATCAGGTTTAATATCACTGACATATGTTGTGAAATTTGTTGTTTTGCAGCAACAGTACAGTGCAATATATTTTAATGCAATACAATACAAATATGCAAAAAGAGAGCAAGTATAGTGAGGTAGTCAGAGTCAGGGCCAGGGAATTGACTGGGAGCATGAGAAGTGTCGTGGATGTAGGTGGGAAGGGACTGAACCAAGGAGGATAGAATGGAGTTGAGGTATGAGGATACGAGTTCAGTGGGCAGGGCCATCAGGCAAAGACAATGGGCCTACCCAGACAGTCAGGTTTGTGGATCTTGGGTAAGAGGTAGAAGCGAGCAGCGTGGGGAATGGATGGGAGTTCTCCAGAGTTGATGAGATCTGTGATGATGTCAGGGACAGTTTTCCGATGGTCCTGAGGGTGATCCTCTTCGAGGTGTTGGTATGAGGTGGTGCCTGAGAACTGCCGCTTGGCTTCAGCAAGGTAGAGGTCAGTCCACCGCACTACAACAGCAACCCCTTTGTCAGCGAGGTTGGGATTGGTGCGGGGAGAGTGGAGGAAAGTCCGTTCAGAAGGGGTAAGGCTCGAGGAGGACAGAGGAGTGCTGAAGTTGAGCTGGTTGGTGTCTCATTGGCAATTTGAGATGTGCAGACAGAGAACCAGAACGGGGTGTCCAAGAGGCAGAGGAGAGTTGGAGACGGGGGGAAGGTGTCATAAGTACGGGGTGTGAAATTCTTGCCAGAGAAGTGGGTTTGGAGACGGAGGTGACAGAAGAAGAGCTTGGCATCATGGTGGGTGTGGAACTCACTGAAGTGTGGGCGAAGGGGGACGAAGGTAAGGTACTTGTTGAGGACAGAACATTCTGCTTCAGAGAGGGGGAGGCTGAGGAAATGGTGAAGACATGGCAAAGAATAGAGGGGGAAGAAAGTTGGTGGTGCCAGAGAAGAGAGGAGGGAAAGAGCGTTCAGGAAGGTGGGGTGGGAGCAAGGTGTGGACTCGAGAGGCAGCGGTGGAGCCTGAGAGACCAGGGTTGGATAATGGTGATAGGGGAGGGGGAACCTGGGGGCCCAGCAGCAGTGAGGAAAGCCTCAGCTGATGTCCAGGCTGTAGTGAGAGCTAGAGGCTGCACAGCTGTAATCTGAAGGCATTGGTGGTGGTGGAATCTGAGATCTAGATCCATTCAGGGTTACTGGAACTTGGGTTGGTGACAACTGTGTCACTGGTCTGGAGGCATCCAGGGCCGTTGCAGCTGAAGTTAGAGTCGTTGAGATCCGGGGTATGGGAGGCAGCAGGAACCGTGGTCTGGGGGCATCAGGACCGTTGGAAACAGAGTTGGAGACTGGCGATCTTATGGTCCTTACTAGAAATGAGGAAGACAATGAATTGGAGGTTGAAGGTGTGGATCTGGTGTAGGATGAAATGTTGGAGAAGTCTGTGACAGACAGAGGAGAAAGAGGCCCAGAGCTGTGGCAGAGACTTAGACAGGGTCACCAGATATCTCTGCACAGTGGTAAGCTCATAGGATTCAGAGAAAGGAACCGTGGGAGAATCAGTCAATCAAGCAGAAGTATCTGGGTCCAAACCAGAGACCTGAAAATGGAGCTGGAAGCCATGTGGAACAAGATGGCGGTGAAGACAAGTTCCCACGAAGGATACGTAGCTGTGGTAGCGAGTCCGCGTGAGTACATAGTCGAAGAGTCAGAGGGCATCAGAGATCACAGGGGGAGCAGTGAGAAAGTCTAGATCGCTTCTATACATAGATTGACTGTATGTCCATAAAGTAACGCTAGGCACACAAGTGTCTGTACATAACAAAGCAGTGGTAGTTGAGGGTGTGGAGGGTAGGTTTAGTGGGTGGGGGTATTAATCAGCCTTAGTGCTTGGGAAAAGTAACTGTTTTTGAATCTGGTGGTCCTGGCGTGGACACTATGTAGCCTCCTCCCTGATGACTCGTAATCTCTCTCTACTTAATATGCTTCCCTTAAGTTACTCCTACGCCACTGAGCAAATGGTAATCTGGCATGCGTTGTCTAAAAGCACATTCAGAAATAATAAGACCATATGACACACTGCAGGAGCAGCCCATCAAGTCTGCTCCATCATGGCTGATTTATCAACACTCTCAACTCCATTCTCCTGCCTTCTCCCCATAACCTTTGATGCTCTGGCTTATCAAGAACTTGCCAACTCTGCTTTGACTATACCCAATGACTGGGCCTCCACAGCAGTCTATGGCAATTAATTCCTTAGATTCACTGCCTCTGGCTAAAGAAATTCATCTTCATCTCAGTTCTAACGGGACATCCCCTTAATCTGAGGCCGTGCCCTCTGGTCCTGGACTCCCCTCTATAAGAAACATCCTCTCCACATCCACTCTACCAAGGCCTTACAGTATTTAATAGGTTTCAATGAGATCCTCCCTCATTCTTCTAAACTCCAGTGATTACAGACCCAGAGCTATCAAACACTCCTCACATGTTAACACTTTCAGTATTGAAAAAAAAATTCTCCTGAATTCCTCTGGGTCTTCTCCAATGCCAGCACATCTTCTCTTAGATAAGGGGAGCAAATCTGCTCACAATACTCCATGCAGTCTGACCAATGCCAATGAATCCTCATCATTACAACCTTGTTTTTTATATTTTAATCCTCTTGAAATAAATACAAATACTGCATCTACCTTCATTACCATCGACTCAACATGTAAGTAAATCCTAGGGAATCCTGCAGGAGGACTCCCAAGTCCCTTTGCACCTCTGATTTATGATTTTTCTCCCCAATTAGATATTAGTCTTCATCTTTATTCCTTCTACCGAAATGCATGACCATACACTTCAATACGCTGTATTCCAACTCCCAATTTTTTGCCCAATTTCCTAATCTATCCAAGTTCTTCCTCAGACTTCCTGCTTCCTCAACACTACCTGCCCCTCCACTTATCTTCATATTGTTCATAAACTTGGCCCAAAGCCATCAATTCCTTCATCTAAATCACTGACATATACCATGAAAAGAAGTGGTCCCAACACCAACCCATGTGGAACACCATCAGTCGTCAGAAGCCAACCAAAACAGGCCGCCTGTATTCCCAGTCTTTGCCTCCTGCTATGCTAGTATTTTTTCTGTAATCTTATCTTGGGCTTTTATCTTGTTAAATAGCCTCATGTCAAAGGCCTTCTGAAAATCCAACTATACTACATCCATTGACTTTCCCTTGTCCATCCTGCTTTGAGCAGAAACATTTCCTAATGAGCATATACAATACAATTACAGCACGGAAACAGGCCAACTCGGCCCTTCTAGAAACCTTCCTTTACTGCAGCTCCTTTACATTGAACTGTTATTTCCTCAAAGAATTCCAACAGACTTGTTAGGCAAGATTTCCCTTTAAGGAAATCATGCTGATTTCAGCCTATTTTTATCATGTGCCTCCAAATACCTCGCAACCTCATCCTTAATAATGGACCCCACCATCTTCCCAACCACTGAAGTCAGGCTAACTAGCCTATAATTTCCTTTCTTTTGCCTCCCTCCCTTCTTAAAGAGTGGAGAGACATTTGCAATTTTCGGGTCCTAGTGATTCTTGAAAGACCATTCCTAATTCAAGTACATTTATTATCAAAGAATGGATAAATTACACAACCTTGAGATTTGGTTGTTCACAAAGCAAAGCAAGAAATCTGAAAGAACCCAATTAAAAAAAAATTAACAATGCGTTCATAATTTCTTCAACTACTTCTTCAAGCCCCTGGGGTGTTGTCTGTCTGGTCCAGATGACTTATCTACTCTTCGACCTTTCAGCCTCCCAAACACCATCTGCTTTGTAATTGCAACAAGACTCACTTCTGCCCCTTGACACTCTCAAGTTTCTGGCATACTGCTAATATCTTTCATAGTGAAGATGGATGCAAAATACTTGCAAGTTCATTCACCATTTCTTTGGCCCCCGTTCTCCAGATTCATTTTCCAGCATTCCGATATCCACTCACATGCCTCTTTTCCACTTTATGTAGTATATCTGAAAAAGTTTTCTATCCTCTTTAATATTATTGGCTAGCTTACCTTCATATTTCATCTTTGCTCTCCTTATAGTTTTTTTAGTTGCCTTCTGGAGGTTTTTAAAAGCTTCCCAATCCTCTAACTTCCCACTAATTTTTGAGCTAATGAGCTTAGGAAACAGAATTTGAATGGGTAGACATGGGCAGGTTTTTGAGGAGGATGACAGAACAAATTTAAAACACACTATTAAAAATTAGCACTACTGCAAGAAATTATCTAAGCACCTTCAGTATCAGTGTCTGCATTGTGAAATTATTTCATCACCTTGCTGTCATCTGGAATAGCTCCACAGAAATACAAGGCAATACAAAAGCAGATAACTGGAGTATAGGAAACAGGCTCCTCACCTGCTGACCCCAGCGATCCTTCCAGGAGATCCAGCGTGTCCCATCCCGGCTGTACTCCAGTTTGTAAGCGCGAGCAAATTCGTTCCCACTTCCGAAGGCATGCCGCCCCTGTGTGCCCAGCAGCGTGATGAAAGTGAGGACGTGGAGGTCAATCTGTAGATACTCTGTACTGTCTGGATGCAGGAGGTCGACTGGACACCAGGCTCCATCCCCCTCGTCCTTTTCCAGCCTGAAAACCAATGAGAGGCACTCTCGTCAACGGTGTACGTGGGCCATCTGCGCGAGGCAGCTGGGACTGCATTAACTCAACATAAGAGGCAGTAACGCTTAGCATGAACTTAGTTAGCAGTGAGGAGGGTACTGCAATATCCTGCATGCAGGAGGTGGCAAAGTACTGCATTCACTATCTGAACCCAGCTGCAGGAAGCCACAGGCACTGTACGAGGCAACATGAAATTGAAGCAGGTTAGGCCATTTGACCCTTCAAGCCTGCTTCATCATTTATCAAGATCATGGCTGATGTTTTACCCTCCAGCACAACTCCCACGTCCCTTGAAGCCCTTAAGGTGCCAAACACGTTTTGAGTGAACTCAGTGACCAAGCCTCCATAGCCCTCTGGGGTAGAAAATTACAGTCATTCATCACTCTGAGTGAACTAATGTCTTTCCGAGAAGGACAACCCCTTTTTCCAAAACAGTGGTTTCTCCAGCATGTCAAACCGCATGAGAATTTTGTAACTTTAATGAGGATTCTTCTCATTCTTCAGAACTCTAAAGAATGCATTCTCACCTACTCAATACTCCTCACACAGAAAATTTGCCATCTACAAAGCTATATAACACTTTTACAGCTTTCCCTCTGTAGCAAATCCACCTTCCGTTTAGGCAAAGAAACCAAAACTGTGCACAATATTCTCATCATAGTCTTAACTGGGCTCTAAATTGCTGCTGGGACACAGGCAAGGTGTCCGATGTCTGAAGAGCAAGAAATATCCCAGAAGGTTGGCACGGATAAGCTAAGAAATTACAGGCCAGTGACAGTAAGGGCAGTGGTAGTGAAATTATTGGAGAAACTTCTGAGGAACAGGATTATTCTTGGGATTTATCAAAAGTAGTCAGTATGGCTTTGTTAGTGGAGGTACCTTCTGATCAGATTGAACTTTACAGAGACAGCAAAATACAAGGGCAAAGTGATTGATGAATAGACTTGGATTTCACAAAGACCTTCGACGAGGTGCCACATGGGAAACTAGTCTAAAAGGTTAGAGTCCAAAGGAAGGGCCAAGTAAGTTGACAAATTGGATGCAGAACTAGCTTGGTAACAGAAGACACAGGGTGATGGTGAAGGACTGACTTGTGCGATTTTAAGTTATGATGCTGTGCAACTGAGATTAGGAGGTCCGTTTAGTAAGTTTGGAGATGCTGTGAAAGTTGGTGGTGTCATTGACAGTGATAATAATAACTTCCAGTCACCACACTGAATGTAGTGCATGGAATGGAGCATTTCAGTTATGAGGAGAGACTAGGAAGGCTGGGAGCGCTTTGCCTGGAATGCAGGAGGCTGAGGGAATCCTGAGAGAGCTATGCAAACTTATGAAGGACTTTGATCCAGAAGCTGGTTGGATATTAAAATAAGATGCATAGGTTTGGAGGAAGGGGATATGAGGTGCAGAAGAGTTGGAGAGTTTTCTTTACTCAGAGGACAGTTGGAATTGGGAATGCAATGCCTGAGGGTGTGGTGAGGCAAATATTAACATAGTGTTTTATATCTAAAACAGCACCCACCCTGCCAAGGATTTGAAGGTTACAAATCAAATGCTCAGAATATTACTAGCCAAAGGGCCTGTTTCTGTAGTCTCTGTCTTGTTATTGTCTTGTTTCCTTGACAATAGACAATGGTTAGACGTAAGCCTTGAACAGGGGAAAATCTGTAATGTGTTAACTTTCCTGAAGTCGGCAGGATGGCACTGCATTTGGAGTGAAGTGCACAGTTTTTGGTGCCTTATCTAAGTAAGGATGAGCTGACACTGGAGATTGTCTCGAGGAGGTTCACGAAAATGATCCCCGGAATGAAAGGGTTAACATATGAGGAGAATTTGATTGCTCTGGGCAAACTCACTGGAGTTTAGAAAAATTGGGGTGATGGGGTGGAATCTCATTGAACCCTACCAAATATTGAAGGGGCTGGATAGAGTGCACATGGAGAAGATGTTTCCATTAGTGGAAGACTCTAGGCACAGCCTTAGATTACACTGGACAACAAAGATTTTGCTTCCTGAATACCTTTAGGTGTATCTTATGAATGTTGGGCTGCTGATCATGAAAATCACCATGAAATTTCCCTACCACGCACCATTTTTTGAAATCACTTATGTTTATTATTTCAATTCATAATTCAAGTCAATTAAAATGTTGCCTACAATGTAAGCTGGAAAGTTTCCCATCTTGTCCAGGCATGCTTGGGCATGCTTAGGTGGCATGGCTGCTGCATGGCAGGACAGGTTTTAGTAATAATTACTGGGTTCAGGACTTTAAGGATGGAATTTGCTATCAACAGGCATAAAAATTTCTATGAAGGATTTTGATATTTGAGACAGATGCTTCCCAGAATAACTGATGCCAGGATTAAGGAAAGCATTTTTGTTGGTCCACAAATCAAACAGGTCATCAATGACAGGCAATTTGAAGAATTTCTTGTGGGACAGGAGAAAATCACAAGGAAGGTATTCAAGGAAGGTGTTGAAATTTTTCTCGGCATCTACAGAGCTCCAAACTATATGCAGCTGGTTGAAAGGCAAGCTTCAAACATATAAAACCATGAAATGCAACATGTCACTAAAGATGCAAACACGAGGAAATCTGCAGATGCTGAAAGATTCATTTTCTGCATTCCCATTTAGACTTCTTCCCTGCAAATCTTGGTACTGTTAGTGACGAGCATGGCAGGGCAACTGGAATCTAACAATGCTAGCGAATTATTGTTGGACATTTAAGTGAGAAGCCTCAGACACCAAGTAGAAATGAAAGTCATTAACAAAATATTTTTAACTTAGTTGAACTATTGCAAAGTATCAGCACCATTATGCAATTAAACATATTTCTTCAATAAAAGTTAATTTGTTGTTTCTCCAAATTCCTATGTGATACAAGTAGTCTGAAATTATATTTGTGTTCATCTTCAAGCAGTCTATCATATACAAAAAAATTCTGAGGAAGCAACACTTCTGAAAAAATTTGTTGTCCAGTGTTATTAGAAAGATGTCCCATTAGAACAGGAAGAATTTATTTTGCCAGAAATGGTGAATCTGCGGAATTCATTGCCACTACGGAGGCCAAATCATTTGGTATATTTAAAGCAGAAGTTGATAGGTTCTTGACTAGTAAGGCCAAAGGTTAAGAAGTCAAAGCAGGAGAATGGGGTTGTGAAGGAAAATAAATCAGCCATGTTTGAATGGTGGAATGGCCTAATTCTGCTCCTAGATCTTATGGTCTTATGGTAAATTGGATGAGTATAGACATGGCCATCATGGGCCAAGAGGCCTTTTTTCTGTGCTGTTTGACCCCATAACTCCAACGGGATGCAGGAAGGTGCAGTCTTGGCCCTCTGTCAGGGGCAGGGAGCCAGTGTATTGACTGACATAGGAAGGCAGTATACATGCCTTATAGGAGAAGGAATGCGAATAATGAAGAAACAAACAGGAAGCAGACCTGCAGCATAGAAACCTGTCTCCTATTGTTGGGATAATACAGTGTCTTCCAGTCACTTGGAAGGGAAGTCAATTACAGTGTCCCTTGTGATATGGGGTCTTCTGTATCCTTTATCTTAAATCTTACATGTTTAATAAAATTACTACTCATTCACCATGCCTTGTTGAAAGCCTTCTGAAAGTCCTAAACTACTATTCCCTCTGGTGAGTACTTCCTCAAAAAATAATCCAATAAAGATAGCTGTCATGAGACCATGCTGACTCTATTTCTTTAGATTATCATTTTCCAAATATGCTTCTATTACTTTCTTAATAATTAATTCTCAATTTTCTAACAAACGATGTTAGGCTAATTAGTCCTTATTTACCTCCCTATCTTTTTTGAAATAGGATGTTTTCCACTTCTCTGCTTTGTCTCCAGAATAAGGTTCTTCAGAAGATTATGCCTATTTAGTCAACTATTTTGGGAGCCACCTGTGATACAGGCATCTCAGGCTAGGGAACTCACCAGTCTTTAGCCCCACTAGTTGGTTTAATACTATTTTTTGGGTAATGATGGTGACATTAATCCCTCCCTGGCACTATTTGGCATTAATGGGATGTTCACAGTGTGTTCTCCCATAAAGATTGATGGTAGAACAGGTTTCCCCATTTCCCATAACTCATCTCCCAGCCTCTTTCTCTTGCAACGTGTGGTCATTTGAACCTTTTACTGCTTTTTAAATCATCCTTTTAAAAATTATCTTTTGCTCATTTCAATTTAGCACCCTCCTTCCCTTCCTTGGTTAGCCATTATTGGTTCCCTCATTCCTGAGAACCTTTCCATTCTATTTGGACACATTTTGTTGAGTGTTATGAACTATAGCTTGCCTGGTATCCTTCCTGCTCATGTTCTAGGCCAGTCCACTTTAGCCAATGCCATCCTCATTCTGTCTAGTTACATTAAACGTAGCTGCTTCTGACTCAGGTTTTCTTCTCTCTAACAGAGTACAAAATTCTCTCCTGTTATGCTCATTGGTTCCTAAGGGATCTTTTACTTTGAAGTCCTTTAACAAACCTGCCTCATTAGTATTTACCACTTCCAAGACAACTTTCCCTTCACCGGCTCCATAACCTCTTGCTCCAGGAAACTATCTCAAATGTTCTCTATAAATTTATCATCACGATCTTTTTAAACTTACCTAATTACATGAAGATTACAGCAAACCATTAATTCATACACTTTCCTACCATGTGGCTGCTGTTTGGAGATCACAGTATTCCAGCCAGTGTCTTCTTTCCCTTATTATTTCTTTAGCTCCTCTCAACATCTCTGATTCTACATCATCTTTTACAATTGTACTTCTTTCATCTCTTGCTCGAGTGCTGCCCTATGACTTTTCCTTACCTCTTGTCCTTTTTAAAGGACAAATATTACATTAACACACACAAAGTGCTGGAGGCACTCAACAGGCCAGGCAGCGTCTATGGAGACGAGTAAACAGTCAACGTTTTGTGCTGAGTTCCTTCAACAAAATTGGAAAGGAAGAGCAGAAGTCAGAGTAAGAAGGTGGGGAGAGAGGCAGAAGAAGTACAAGGTGATAGGTGAAACAGAGGGAGGGTTATGGTGTGAAGTAAAGAGCTGGGCTGGAGAAAGGGGAATCAATTTCCCAGCTCTTTACTTCACTTCCTCCTCTCCCGGTTTCACCTATCACTTGCCAACTTGTACTTCTTCTGCCCCTCCCCCACCTTCTTACTGTGACTTCTCCCCTTCCTTTCCAGTCCTGAAGGGTCTCACCCTGAAACGACAACTGTTTACTCTTTTCCATAGATGCTGCCTGGCCTGCTGAGATCCTTCAGCATTTTGTGCGTGGTTCTTTGGATTTCCAGCATCTGCAGATTTTCTTGAAATATTACATTAAGGCAGAGTTTTGCCAAATTTGTTCCCTGAAAGACCATGAGTATCTGGAACTCTACTCCTTGAGGATTAAGGCGGAAATAGGCAGATGTGTGATGAGCAGTAGAGTGAATAGTTGCCACGACTACACACGTAGATGCAGAGCTGACAATCAGATCAGGCATGAACTGAGAGAATGGAGGAGCAGGCACAAGCACTGAACTACTCCTCCTAACTTGTCTGCCTGGATGTGCTCGGCAATGATTATGAAGCAGGAACCCACAGATGTTGCTGGGCATGCAATGAATATTAGCATAATTAAATCATCTCATTTGTTGCAATGAGGAACAATTAGCAAGATTAGATCCCACAGTTGAAAAGGTTACAACCAAACGATGTGGCCTGTGAAAGGGGTGGTTACTGTAGGATTGGACAAAGGAGTAGGTGAGGTGAGGGGGGAGGTCTGACACAATCTGTATGCAAACCAGGACAACCACTGATAACCAGCTGTTGAACTGTACCTGCCAAACTGAGCCGCAGTTGATTTGTACCATTCGTTGGAGGCGGTGATGTCTTCATCTGGGATTGTGCCATCCTGCATTCCCAGTGCATAGCGGCACAGGCCTGTAGGTAATAGCAATAAAGTACACCTGAGTAATGGGCAAATTGGCACTAGGAGAACTGAAGAAATTACAGTTCAAACTCCACACAGAGTAAATCCCAATGAATCAAAAATGCACAATGTGCCATTTACTCCAGGGTTATTTATATAGTCACTGAAACTTTTAGCATAGCAGGGATTATTTGGTACATATTGACAATGCCAATTTCCAGATGGGAAGACCCATCCAATTGGACATTAACAGGCAGTGCAGTCCACATCATTTCAATAGTTTCGACCTTGTTTATCTTATTTGACTGGTAATCCTGAGCTCTCTGATAAGGATAGGAGAGGGAACCAGTCAGCCACACATCTGTTGTCAGGAAATTATACCAAACTATAACTTTCATCATTACTTGAGTGGATATCAATTTGCATTTATTTAAATCGTACATCCATCCCACGTGCGAGGGAGTAAAAATCTTTGCGTTATGACTCTGCCGCAATGTGCAGACATGTGGATTTCTAAGTCTAATGGCTTGTAGAAAGAAGCTGTCCCATTGCTGTCCAAAAATAAGGGCAGCATTTAATGTCCAGCCTTAATTACTCCCAAGGAGGTCCTGGCAAGTCTGGCTTGACAGCTGCAGCCTCAGATAGAAGCTACTCTCATAGACTTGTCAGACAGCATGCTTTTGACAAGGTAGCAAAAGAACAGACCAGATTTCCACATCACGACCTGACAGGCACTAGAATCCCTTGGAACCTTTTCCAGATCTTAGGTAGATTCTCCGGAGCACTCAGCTAAACATGGAGTTTGCAGCCAGAAAGCCTTGGGATCAGGTGAATATGTTGCTTCTGGTAGATGATGGCTGGCAAAGGTGTCTGATGAATGTAATGGGTGGTGCAGATATGGTGCTGGTGTGCATGGTTGGCAGTAGGGCTCATGTCATCTATTCCTGGAACTCCTTGGCGCTCTCATACCCTTTATCACTTAGCAGTGATTCCAGGTCAAATCCACGCAGGAAAAAGGCAGTGTTCCCTATCCCTCTGTTCCTCTTGGTAGGAAAGGGCATGGATTCAGAAGGTGGTGTTGAAAGACTCTAGATGGATGCTGCAGCATTTGGTTTACCTGGTTTAGGCCAGAGTCACAGTGCACCAACTGTGGGAGCAGCCAATGTTTCAAATGGTGCCAGTCAGTCAGTGGGTGCCATCCCCAATCCGGGGTTGGCGGCTATGCACCTCCATCTTCTTCGATCTTGCGACAGCACCCAGCACAGCCCCTCCTTCGCCTTGGCACTGCCCACCGCTGCCCCCGCTGAAATCAAGCCCGAGGCCATGTCGGCCTCCAGCCGCGGTCGCTTCTTCGAGCTCGGCCCTTCCTTAGGCGGAGGCCTTGGGCAGGTCCAGGCACACGGTGCAGCGCCCAAGTTCATCATGTCTCTTCTAACTAAGTGCATAGCATACCATTCGTAGGTACGTGGTGAGGCTTTAATCTCTTCCATGGAAGATGGCCGTTGGCTCACAAGGAGCTCATCCACCCTTTGTCAGGTCTTGTTTTTTTCAGTCCTGCTGGGTGTCCTCACACCCTCCTCACCAGACTAAGTCCGGTGGGGGAGTCGGCTAAGTCGCTGACTACTCCACCCCAGCCCCCGGCCGAGCGCCGGGCGCTCACCCCCCGCCGAATCTCTCTGAGCATCCGGCGCCCGACCGAAAACTATGGTCAAGCGGCCAGCGACCAAACTGGAACTCAAATGCTGCTGCTACAAAAAGCTACTGACATGGCATTTTACCTGATGTATTATACTTAGTTTTCCAGAAGGCATTTCGTAAGGTGTTGCATCAAAGACTATCGTGCAAAATAAAAGCTGATGGTGTAAGAGGTAAAATATTGCTATATACAAAAGATTGTCTGGTTAACAGAGCGTAGGCATGAATGGGTTTTCCAAGTTAGTAAACTGCAGTAGGTGATGTGCCACAGGGATCAGTGTCAGAACCTCAACTCCTTATTTTTAATGTTAATAACTTGGATGAAGGTACTGAAGCTATAACTGCAAAATATACTGAAATGCATAGACAAGCGGAAGAGTTTGTGATAGGACAGAAGGAGACTACAAAGGGATATAGATAAAATGAGTGTGTGGACAAGGAGCTTGCATCTTCAAGTGAGCAATTTCAAGGTCCTGGGTGTCGACATCTCTGAGGGTCTATCCTGGGCCCAACATATTGATGCAGTTACAAAGGAGGCACGACAGCGGCTGTATTTCATTAGGAGATTGAGGAGATTTGGTATGTCACCAAAGACACTCACAAATTTCTACAGATGTACTGTGGAGAGCATTCTAAATGGCTGCATCACTGTCTGGTATGGTGGGGGGCAGAGCATTGCACAGTATTGGAATAAGCTGCAGAAAATTGTGAACTCAGTCAGCTCCATCATGGGTACTAGCCTCCCCAGTATCCAGGACATCTTCAAAGAGCAATGAATCAAAACAGCAGCATCCTTCTGCTCCTTTGTCTTGTGATCTTGTGATCTTGTGATCCATCATTAAGCACCCTCATCACCCAGGACATGCCCTCTTCTTATTGCTACTATCAGGGAGGAGGTACAGAAGCCTGAAGGCACACACTCAAACGACCAGTCAGGGCCCCAGACAGTCCTTCCAGGTGAGGTGACACTTCACCTGTGAGTTGGCTGGGGTGATACACTGCGTCCGGTGCTCGGAGATCGTTTTGCTGAACACCTACGCTCTGTCCTCCAGAGAAAGTAGGATCTCCCAGTGGCCACACATTTTAATTCCACGTCCCATTCCCATTCTGATATGTCCATCCATGGCCTCCTCTACTGTAAAGATGAAGCCACACTCAGGTTGGAGGAACAACACCTTATATTCTGTCTGGGTAGCCTCCAACCTGATGGCATGAACATTGACTTCTCAAACTACCGCTAATGCCCCACCTCTCCCTCGTACCCTATCCGTTATTTATTTATATACACACATTCTTTTTCTCTCTCTGTCTCTCTCACTATACCCCTTGCCTATCCTCTGGGTTTTCCCCCCCTCCCCCTTTTCTTTCTCCCTGGGCCTCCTGTCCCATGATCCTCTCATATCCCTTTTGCTAATCACCCGTCCAGCTCTTGGCTCCATCCCTCCCCCTCCTGTCTTCTCCTATCATTTCGGATCTCCCCCTCCCCCTCCAACTTTCAAATTTCTTACTAGCTCTTCCTTCAGTTAGTCCTGACAAAGGGTCTCGGCCTGAAACGTCGACTGTACCTCTTCTTAAAGATGCTGCCTGGCCTGCTGTGTTCACCAGCAACTTTTATGTGTGTTGCTTGAATTTCCAGCATCTGCAGAATTCCTTGTGTTTGCAAATGATTCAGGAACCTGTTCTTCCCCTCTGTCACCAGATTTCTGAATGGACATTGAACCCATGAGGACTATCCCACCACTTTTTTTGCACTACTTACTTAATTTATACTTCTTACCATAATTTACAGTTATTATTATGTATTGTAATGTACTGCTACCGCATATTAACAAATTTCATGACACATGCAAATGTTATTAAACCCGATTCTGATTCATATGGTGCACAGCTTGGGAAAATATGAAGTGTGTATATTGGCAGGAAAAATATCAATAAATACTTTCTGTAGATAGTAACACTATAGAGTTCCAAGGTGAAGAGGGACCCATACTGGGAACATTTACATTTATTGCAGGAGTAACTGAAAACATAAGTAAGGAAGTTATCTTTCAGCTATAGTAATTGCTGGACTTTAGAACAGTGAGAGTGGATTTAAAGAGGTCTTGTCAGAGTGGGTGTGGAGAAAATGTTTCTTCTAGGAGTCAAGGTCACTGTTTAAAAACAAGGTTGAGGTGAGGCAAATGTTTTCTTTCAGAGTCGGGTATCTTTGGAATGCTTGTCCCAAAGACAGGTGAAAGCACCGTATTTGAATATTTGACCATATTTAAGGCAGAGGCAGACAGGTGCCTGATAAGTAAGTGGGGATGGGCAAGGTGAAAGGTTGCTGAAGGTAGATAGTCAGAAAGTGATTTAGAGCTGAGTTTGCAATTGGATTAGCCATGACTTTATTGAAAGATGAAGCAGATTCCAGAGCCTGAGCAGTTTACACCATGTCCTAATTCACACATGGAAGGGCACAGAATATACTCCACGGGTAGGGGAGTATCTTAACGCCCATCACCAAGCATAGCTTGACGGTGCCAAGAGCGTGAAGATCCTGAAGGAAGCAATAGCCAGATTGGGCCCACTTGAGGACAGGTAAGCCGATAAGAACTTATGCTTAACAGTTTCCTTATTGCTGCAAGATCTGGCTATGACTGCACTAGTAAGCGTGTCCACAACACTGAAGTGGGTGCAGGTAAGTGCCGCATTCAAGAGCTGCTGTGGGACATTACCAGCAGCAGAAATCTATGGCTATAATCTTATCACTGTCAAGGTAAGAAGAAACCCTGGCCGAACAAAAGAAGTGAAGAGCAAATGCAAACAGACTTTTTCCACTGAGGTTGTGTGAGACTAGAACTAGAGGTCATGGGCTAAGGACGAAAGGTGAAATATTTAAGGGAAACAAGAAGGGGAGCTTCTTCCTTCAGAAGGTGGTTAGAGTGTGGAGCGAGCTGGTAACTGAAGTGGTGGATATGGGTTCAATTTCAGCATTTAAGAGAACTTTAGATATATACATGGATGGGAGTGATGTGGAGGGCTATCCAGGTGCAGGTTGATGGGACTAGGTAGAATAACAACTCGGCACAGACTAGATGGGCCAAAAGGCCTGTTTGGTGCTGCAGTGCTCTATGACTCTAAGTAATTGGTAAGATGGTAGTGCACTTGGATGCAGTGGCCTCTCCGGGCCCAAACAAGGGCGCAATTGTTCGTTCTTTATGTCTTGTTTACAATTGCAGGGCTTTGCTGGATGTTTAAGAGCATTAAATATGACAGGTCTACCCCACTAGTGAGTTGGTGGATAGCAATGGAGCTGGACTTTTTGTGCACCGGGTTGCAGCCTGCTTCAGCCACACAGGAGGTGCATGATCCAACAAACAGTGGAAATGTTTGGCTTGGACATCCTTCTTGTGATTGCAAGGCCCTGTGGGAAATTGGTAACATAGAATACTGCGAGTCCGAGTCGCTGGCTCATTGGAATGATCGACGGCGGGGGAGCCGCATTGCTTTGGTTGTTGCGTGGGCACGGCCTCATGCCTTCATGTCGCCTGTTGCGGTCACCGCTGAAGCAGACGCTGGAGCTGGCTGTGTGCTGCTGGATTCTTTACTAGGTCAGGGGGCTGACCCTTCCTGTGGTTGCTGCTCTCCAGTACTTGCTCCCAGGAAGACAAGATGGATCGCGCTCTTCTACAGTTGCACTTGTGAGGGGGGGTGTTCTTGCTTAAGGACAACATCCATGCATCAGCAATCTACAGGCCATGACACTCAGTGACTTGAGCTTTAATATAATTATTTCATATACTTTTTAAACTGTGTTTTTTTGCTATTATAATTATACGTGCCAGGTGCTGCATATGACTGCTGGTGTTGTGTATTGCATCTTGGCCACAGAGGAACGCTGTTTCGTTTGACTGTATTCCTGTGTACGGTTGAATGACTAACATGAACTTGAACACTGGGAGTTGCACTAGACGTACCTGAAAATGAAGTGGCAATTCTTGAAGCTGCAATATATAACCTCAATGGAGAATTCAGCAAGAAATCGACAAAGTTAAGCAATTCCACAGTCAATAGATTCGATCAAAACTCCATCAGTCTGCTGTATCCAATATCTCTCGGCAACAGGGACTTGTTGAGAATCCCAGCTTCAATAATGGTCAAGCTAAACACCTAACCACAAATGATGAGGCCCAGAAATATGCAAGTGTGTCCATTCATAAGTGCTGTGCGGCTGAATAACTCAGCATTCTCCTCAGGTCACCCTGGCAGAAGTCAGTCTGTAACCAGTCTGATTTATCCCAAGTGACACGACATGGCTGAGAACATGAGATGAATCCGAGACATTCAGCTGAAGTGCTGAAAGTTTGTGCTCTGGAACCAGCTGGCTTGTGTCTAAGCACTTTTAGCAGAGTCACATCACTGGCAATTTGCCAGTAATGAGGAAAACAGCTTGGATACATCTGGCCAAATCCAATATGGCCAATTACCACCCCATCAAACTATTACAAAGCAATGAAACTTTCAAGGCATAGAGTAATAGAGAAAATAGAACACTACAGCACAGAAGCCTTTCAGCCCATCTAATCTGTGCTGAACATTAACCTGCCTAGTCCCATCAACCTGCACCCATTCTTTAGCCCTCCATACCCCTCCCATCCATGTACCCACCCACATTTCTCTTAAATGTTGATGGGAGCTCGTTCCACACTCACCGCCGTCCGAATGAAGAAGTTCTCCCTCATGTTCCCCCTTAAACATTTCACCTTTCACCAGTTCAATTCAACAGCATACACCTAACAATAATCTGTCAAATTGAAGGTCATGGTGCAAGAGGTAACATGCTGCTGCATACAAAAGATTGGCTAGTTAACAGAGCAGGCATGAATGGGTTTTTCATGTTAATAAGATGTAATGGTTGGTGTGCTACATGGATCCATGTAGAGCCTCATACTCTTTACAATTCATGACAACGAACTTGGGTTTTGCCCTGACTCACTCAGCTAAACATTCTTGGTTCAAACGTGGTCCAAGCAAAGTACCAAGTTCCAAAGACCAGATTGCCTTTGGAGGCAAAGAAGTCAGAGACAAGATAGAATTCTTCATAGGCTCAAGTTACACCTTGCACAAGGAAGTAGCTTGTAGTTATTGGAGGACATCACTCCAGTTCCACCACATCACAGGACAGTGTTCTGTCCAACCACCTTCAGCTGCTTCATCAATGAAAGACCTTCCTTTAATCAACTGATGAAGAACGTGGATTTTTGCTGATGTTTGAAGAGTCACAATTCTTCAGGTAATGAAACAGAAGCAAATCTGGTTAATAGACTCCCACGGCCTGAAATGTAAAACTCACACCACACAACCACCATGCAATGAACCACTGAATAAAGATTCTAATCATTCCCTTACCGTTCAACAGCAATACCTACAGAGAAAGGCAGGAGGAACTTGGAACTCTCCATACCTGACGTTTTTGCTCGTGTTCAATGTTAATTTTAAATCTGATTGATAGATTTTTGTTAACCAAAGATACAAGATGATATGAGACATGGACAGATTATGTACAATTAGTTCATAGATCAGACACAAACACATTTTGAACAGCAGAACAAATGTGGGAGACTAATTGTCTTCTTTTTTCTGATAGACTGAAATGAAAAAATATTATACATTAGGTTTAACACTGGGAGCTAGTGTTAATCCACACATAAACTGTATCAATATATTTCAGGGAAGCAATTTAGTGCAGTTTACGGATACAGCTGAAAATAATTTTATTTCAAGAAATTAATATTCTTTACCACAACTACCTGATCCACTCACTTTGTATAACTCAATTTTAATGTTTAAGAGTTCTGTAAGCATAATTATTCAGAAATCATCCAGAGGTTTGGACAAATGACCCAGAGACATGGCTTCAAATCCCACCACAGCAACTGCAAAATTCCATTAAGTAAATCAACCAGCATTAATGATGACAACCATGAAGCCATAGCAGTCTTGTAAACATCTATTTCAGAGAAGGAATTCAATCTCAGCTGGTTGTGGCTTGAAGTTTTATTTGTAAAAATATGATTGGGAGTATATTTGAACAATAGCTATGCACCAAGAACTTTCCTGAAGGACCTCAATCAGTGAACAGTTATCATGGCGATTAATTAATGTGGTCTGTTCCCTGTTCGAGTGCTGGCCTTTTGGTCATTGCAATTATCTTAAAATTAGCGTAATAGATCATAGCAACTCAGTATGTGCTGATGCAACTTTCTCAATCTTTTGGACAATTTTGGAAAAGTTTACCCATAACCTAGATATCACTGGAAAAATATCTAACAGGTTCATTAGCATTCTTCAGAGAAAAAGCCCCCTTTTATATCAGTTCAGTCCCTCGACTGACAAGGACTCAGAGTAATTGGGAGGATGGCAGAAGCGGAGATGATAAACAATCTTTTCACTCACAACAGCAAAGGTCTGAAATTCACTGTCTGAATTGTGTAGCAGATACCCATGTTACAACTAAAAAAAATCTTGAAGTGCACTAACCAACAGAAACAGGGAAATGTGATTTGCCAAAATAGTTTCCTTAGCTGGCATCTATGCCATGGGCCTTCGCCCAAGCTGTAAATTACTTTGATTCTGTGACTGCAGTCCCTCAGAACTATGTTGACTGCTCAGTGATATTGCCCAGCGATTCTTTCAGTTGTGGCTCACAGAGCTCACCATTTTCTCTGAGCTCTACAGCTGACCAATAAATAACAGCCCACATTCCCTAAATTAATTTCAGAAAGCTGCAATTGCTTCTTTTTTCTAAAAGTCTTGCAACTCTCCTCTCCCTTCTCTGCTGCTCTGACCCGACTTCTTCTAGTTACAACCATTGGGGAGAAGGTACAGGAGTCTGAAGACCTGCACTCAGTGATTTAGGAACAGCTTTTTCCCATCTGCCATCTGATTTCTGCATGGTCCATGGACCCTTGTTGTCGGAGTATCTTGTTACTCTTCTTTTGCACTAAATATTTTTACAATTTATAATTTTTTTATGTTTTTGCACTATATGCTGCTGCAAAACAACACATTTCACATCATATGTCAGTAATAATAAATCTAATTCTGACTTTATGTTACCAGAGACCACAATTGCTAGCAAGAAGTACAACAGGAGAAAGATTCCCAACAGACTAATCAATGTTTATAGGTCAGTAACTGGGTTACATTGGAGATTAATGTTTCCAGTAGTGGGAGAGTCTAGGACCAGAGGGAACAACTCCAGAATAAAAGTATATCCCTTTATAACAGAGATGACGAGGAATTTATTTAGTCAGTGAGTAATAAATCTGTGGAATTCAATGCCACAGACGGCCATGGCGGCCAAGTCATTGGGTATATTTAGTTTGATGGGGTCTTGATTAGTAAGAGAGTAAAATGTTATGGGGAGAAGGCAGGGGAATGGGTGTGAGCGATTGAATGGCACAACAGACTTGACTGTCTGAATGGCCGAATTATGCTCCTGTGTCTTATGAATTAAGCATCACTTTAGGACCCCCCCAGCTGCTACCAGGCACTGACTAGGGAGAGGACTGCCCAGTTAAGTTGCTTGCTAGGTTACCAGTTAAATAAATCTTTGTTAAATAAATCCCTCAAATCAATTGAATGAAAATTATGGACCCAACAATTTCTTACCAGGATTGACTTGAGCTTTGGAATTCCCCAGGTAATGAAGTATCAATAGGAAGCACCAAAGCATTCTGGTTAGGAAGGCACTGCTCGGAGAGTTGGCTTTGCAGCAAAGGAGGTTCTTACAAAGGAGGTTTACATCTCTGAAAAAGAAAAATAAATAAAATAAACATTGGAATCACCGACAACATAAACCATGCAATCTTCACTGGCGACATGAACAATGGACTAATCCGCAGGAACAGATCACAGAGATTAATCATGAATTAGGAATGCCACTAGTAACGCCAGAAAGATAGAAAGAGGGTTTTGAGGCATTAGTGAGAAAATAAAAAGAAAATTGGGAACAATCTGTTGAAGCATCAGAAAGGGAACAGACAGGATAAGATAGCAAGGAATGAAAGGACTAATTGCCGGGAAGATCAACGGAGAGTAAGAAGCCCGAGGGTGCCTTTGAGTCTGCGTCCAGGGAGCTATACAATAACAAGCTCTGTTTTTATCCTGTTGATGTTTATGTTGCCCAGGCCCCGAGTCTCCCCTGACTCACCAATGGATGTAATAACTCTGGTCAACACTGTGCATGCATGGACTTGGCAGCACTCCACAAATTCCTCCATAACATCTCTTTCACGTTCTCTCTCGGCCAAAACACTCTCAAACTAAAAGGTCGTGACCAGTTTGATGGTATTGGTCAGCTCATGTAAGAAAATGCAATTCGTCCCATCTGCGCTGAAGAGCAGAAATCAGAACAGATAGACAGGGCTAAGCTGCACTTTACACAATGAATCCTGAACAAATACGAAAGAGAGTGACTAGATCTTGGCTTACACATTGGGATGAAGTCAGCAGGCAATACTTTGGTTTGCAATTAAATAATCTGTTAACCCCAATGTCTCCTTCCACATAAATGCACAGACTGTTTTAGGCATTTCAGCTGTTGAGTCACAAAGTCACAAGACAATTAGACCTTCTCAGATTTAATGGAATGTAAACACAACGCAGAAGTTGAACAAAGTCTGCCACCCATCTCATTATGTTTCAACACAGGGACGTCATTCTTCACCCCCCCTCTTCCCCCCCTCCCCCCCCACTCCAGAGTATCAGTACTCTGTTTAATGGTCATGAATGGTCATTTGGTGAAGGATTGTGTGGAAGAAAATAATGCATGCTAAATGAATGCAAGAATAGAAGGAATAGGAGGAAGAGTGGGCCATTTGGCCCATCAAGCCTGCACAGCCATTTAGTAACATCTGGTGACCAGACCTTGGCCTCAGTTGCCTCTCCCTGCTTGGTCTCCACAACCTTCATTTGCTATTTTGGCCTTAACAGATTCAATTATTCACCCTCCAAAACTTCAATGGGATTTTTAAAAAAATCGGAAGATTCCTTTTCACAGAAACAATTCCTCCTCAAGCATCTAAAGCGGGTTGCCCCTTATTCTGAACATATGACCTCCACCAGTTCCCACAAGGATCCATCCTGCCCAAATCCCTGCTGGATCATGTAGTTTGAAATTAGATCCACTCCAATGTCAACATGCTCAACCTTTCTTCATTTCACAGAGAAAGCCCAGTGTGCTTAATCGGATTTTACCTGCTGCTGAACTGCCACAGTGTTTCACTGTTCCAGAGAAATCTCTCTTGGTCTGCCCGCTGCCCTTCCCCACCACCTCGACTGGCCTGCTCCTTTTCTCAGTTCCAATGAAGGGTCCCAGACAGGGACCATTAACCATTTCTCATTCAGGGAACATAGAACAGTACAGCACAGTCACAGTGCAGGCTCTTTGGCCCATTGTCTTGTGCTGACCTTTTAACCTACTCCAAGATCAATCTAACCTTTCCCTCTGACAAAGCCCTTCATTTTTCTTTCATGAGTTTCTTAAATGTTCCTAATGTATCTGCCTCTGCCACCACCCCTGCCAGTCTGTTCCACTCTCCGTGCAAAAGGAAATTACCTTTGACATCCCTCCACACTTTCCTCCAATCACTTTAAAAGTAGGACCTCTTGTACTACCTTGGAAAAAAGACACTAGTTGAACACTCTAGCTATGCTGTTTGTTAGCTTATACACCTCTATCACATCATCTCTCCTCTTTGAGCAGAGGAGGATGAAAGCTCCAGCTTCCTCAGCTTTCCTTACAAAATAAGTCTAATCCAGGCAGCATCCTGGCAAATCTCCTTTGCACCCTCTCTAAAGCTTCCACATCTTTTCTATAATGAGGTGACCAGAACTGAATAAAATGATCTAAGTGTAGTCTAACCAGAGTTTATAGAACTGCACATTACCTCACTGTTCTTGAACTCACCGAATGAAGTTCAACACACAATTTACCTTCTTAACCACCCTATCAACTTGCGTAGAAACTTTGAGAAATCTATGGACTTGGACCCCGACATCTCTCTGTTCCTCCACACTGCTAAGAAACAAGGAATTGAAAGCACATTTGTATTCAAAGTATTTATGCAACATACAACACTGGTTAGTTTTCCCCCACAGTCAGCCACGAAACAAGAACCATGGAACCTCAACCCCCTTTCCCCCATGTGAAAAAAAACACAGAAATGGCAACAAAAAAAGTGTAAAAACACAGAATATAACATAATCAAAACACATATTTGAGTTCAGCTCGGTGTTCCTTTATCTAAAGGCCGTCCTAATTCACAATCACCAAACTAGCAATAAAAATAAAAGAAGTGACCAGAAAAACTGGAAACACATAATAACATTGTAGGGGGAAGGGGGGAAGAGAGAGAGAGAGAGAGGAGAGGGGGAGAGGAGGAGTGGGAGAGGGGGAGAGGGGGGGAGAGGGGGAGAGGGGGAGAGGGGGGAGGGAGGAGGGGAGAGGGGGAGAGGTGGGGAGAGATAATTTAAACGCAAGGAATTTCCATCAGGAGCAGTGCGCGAGAGAGAGACCATCACATGCGGCCAACTCCCTCCAGCAGCAGTAAGCGAGAGGCTGGTGTATGGCGCTGAAACCTTGCTGGGTTTGATGATTTCAATTTTCCTCGGTGCTTCCAGTGGCGAGATTGGTGAGAAATGGAGTTGATCATGGCCCCGCACCATCTCCAGGCTTCTGGGCTTTGCTTGCAGCCTTATGGAACCCTTTCAGAGACAGCAAAGCGCCAGATCCCTCAAACGGTCCGAAAACACACCGCCAGAATGCAGATCGCAGGCTCCAACAGTTACAGGACCACATTTGAAATAAAAGGACGCAATCCTGCCATAAATTTTGCATTCTGCCTTCAAGTTCAACCCCCAAAAGTATATCACCTCATACTTTCCCAGACAGAACTTCATCTGCCACTCCTCAGCCCAGCTCTGCACATGCACTAGACACAAAATGTTAAAGAAACTCAGCAGGTCAGGCAGCATCTATGGAAGTGATAAACAGTTGATGCTTTGGACTGAAACCCTTCATCAGAAAGGAAGGGGGAAGAAGCTGGAATAAGAAGGCGGGGGTCCAAGCTAGAAGGCAATAGGTGAAGCCAAGCTAATTGGGGAGGGGAGGATGAAATGAAAAGCTGAGAGGTGATAGGTGGAAAAGGTAAAGGGCTGAAGAAGAAGGAATGTGATAGGAGAAGAGAGTGGACCATTGGAGAAAGGGAAGGAGGAAGGGAATCTGAGAGAGGTGATAGGCAGGTGAGGAGAAGAGAAGGGGTAAGAGGGGAGCCAGAAAGGGGAATGGAAAAGGAGAGGGGGGGGGAGAGAAATTAATGTAAATTAGAGAAATTGATGTTCATACTGTCAGGTTGGAGGCTACCCAGATGGTGTTGCTCCTCCAGGCTGTGAGTGGCTCATCGTAGCAGTAGAGGAGGCCATGGGCCGACATGTCAGAATGGGAATGGGCAGTGGAACTAAAATGGATGGCCACTGGAAAATCATGCTTGTTCTGGATGGAGCAAAGGTCATCGACAAATCAGTCACCCAATCTGCATCAGGTCTCACTGACGTAGAGGAGGCTACACCAGGTGTACCGGATACAGGAGATAACCCTGAAAGACTTTGCAAGTATAGTGTTGCCTCACCTGGAAGAACTGTTTCTGCAGGGATAAATGCCAGGAGGTATATCAGTGGGGAGGAATGAATGGACAAGGAAATCATGGAGAGAGTGAACCCTGTGGAAAGCGAAGAGTGAAGAGGGGTAAAGATGTGTTTGGTGGTAAGATCCCATTGAAGCTGGCGGAAGTTGAGGGACATAATGTGCTGGATGCAGAGACTCATGGAATGGTAGGTAGGACAAGAGGAATTCTAACTCCATTAAGGCAGTGGGAAGGTGGGGTAAGGGCAGATGTCAGGGAAATGGAAGAGATGCAGGTGAAGGCAGCATCAATGGCAAATGAAGGGAAAGACTGTTCTTTAAAGGAGGAGGACACTTCTGATGTTCTGGAAAGGAAAACCTCATCTTGGAAACAGATGTGAAGAGATGAAGGAACTGAGAAAGTGGAAAACTTCTACAAATTTCTACAAACTGCTACAAATGTAACGTGGAGAACATTCTGACTGGCTGCATCACCACCTGGTTTGGGTCGTGGGGGGGCTACTGCTCAAGATCAAAGTGAGTTGCAGAGACTTACAAAATTAGTCAGCTCTGTCATAAAAGTTGCTGGTGAACGCAGCAGGCCAGGCAGTATCTCTAGGAAGAGGTGCAGTCCTGACGAAGGGTCTCGGCCTGAAACGTCGACTGCACCTCTTCCTAGAGATGCTGCCTGGCCTGCTGCGTTCACCAGCAACTTTTATGTGTGTTGCTTGAATTTCCAGCATCTGCAGAATTCCTGTTGTTTGCAGCTCTGTCATCTTTGTCTCTGTAGCGTCCAATATATCAGCGGTCCCCAACCACCGGGCTGCGGACCAGTATCGGGCCGCGAGGAAACGATATGAGTCAGCTGCACCTTTCCTCATTCCCTGTCACGCACTGTTGAACTTGAACATAGGGTTGCCAACTGTCCCGTATTTGCCGGGACATCCCGTATATTGGGCTAAATTGGTTTGTCCCATACGGGACCGCCCTTGTCCCGTATCTCCCCCGTTAAGGTAGAATGTTCCTATAAAACCTTTCGTGCTGAAATGGCGTAAAGCCAAGAAGCAATTACTATTAATTTATGTGAGAAAAATTTTTGAACACTCCCAGACTCAAAAAATAACCTACCAAATTGTATGAAATAACACATAAAACTTAAAATAACACTAACATATAGTAAAAGCAGGAATGATATGATAAGTACACGGCCTATATAACGTAGAAGTAATGTATGTACAGTATAGTCGGGAAGATTAAGCCAAAACTGATTTGTGTTAAAAAATCGGCACGTACGCGCATGCGCACACAGGTGCCCGTGCAAGGCTTCATGGTCATGGTAGTCTTTTTGGGGTAAACACAAGTGTCCCGGGATTTGACTGCTACTTTTGTCCCTTATTTGGGAGTGAGAAAGTTGGCAACCTCAACTGTAAAAGACAAGTTGAGGTGAGTTTAACCCTACTTAAACAACCACCCCCCCGCTCCAGTCAGCCGGTCCACAAGAATATTGTCAATATTAAACCGGTCCGCGGTGCAAAAATGGTTGGGGACCCCTGCAATACATCTTCAAGGTGCGGTGCCTTAGGAAGGGGCATCCATTATTAAGGACCACCACCACCCAGGACATGCACTCTTCTCATTGTTACTATCAGGAAAGAGGCACAGAAGCCTGAAGGCACACACTCAGTGATCCAGGAACAACTTTTTCCCTCTGCCATCTGATTTCTAAATGGACGTTGAACCCATGAACACTACCTCACTACTTTTTATTTCTGTTTCTATTGCACTACGTATTTGACTATTTCATAGACACGTATATACTTACTACAATTCAGTTTTTTTCTCTTTTTTTTTGTCACGTATTTCATTGTACTGCTACCGTAAAGCTAACAAATTTCATAACATATGCCAGTGATATTAAACCTGATTCTGAATTTGAGAATGGCATTTTTACAAGTGACAGGGTGGGAAGAAGTAGTCAAGATAACTGTGAGAGTCAGTAGGTTTATAAACGGTATCAGTAGATAACAATCAAAGATAACTTTCTAACTCGAGAAATGGAGACAGAGAGATCGAGTAAAGGGAGAGAGGTGTCAGCAATGGACCAAGTGAATTTAAAGGTGGGGGAAAGCTGGAGGCAAAACTGATGAAATTAACATTAGTATCAAACTGGCTGATAATGGTGTGCTGTTGTAGTCTGCCAAACTGGCCACTGCCTCACAGAGGCCAAATGTCACCTCCACATATCTTCCTCTGGACCAAAGCTCCACCACCGAACATGAGAACATTGCCTTCTACACAATTGAAGAACTTACTTGTTCAGGAATTCTTCCTTCCACAGCTTCCAACATTTTAGTTTCCCAGCCATGCAGAGACCTCTTTTATCTTCTGCTCCAGATCCACAAGGACTGTGTGAGCAAACCAATTGTTTCACCCCATTTCTGCCTCACTAAACTTCTTTCTTTCTATCCTATACTAACTGTTACAAATGTCTACAGATGTACGGTGGAGAGCACTCTGACCAGTTGCATCAGAGCCTGGCATGGAACCTCCAAAGCACAGGGTTGCAAGAGGCTGCAGAAGGTTTATAGAATCAGCCAGCTCCATCACAGGGGATTTCTTTCCCTGCCATCGAGGGCATTTTCAAAGAGTGGTGCCTCAAGAAGGCTATATCCATCTCTGAGGACCCTCACCCTCCAGGACATATCACAATTGGGAAAGAGGCACGGAGCCTAAAGGTCAATTTATACTTGTGCATCAAATCGACGTCATAGGTACGGCGTAGTCGCGTATCCTACGCTGTACCCTACGCCGTAGCCTGCACCTCCCCAAAAATGTAACTACACATCACGGTGATGCAGACCGCAACAACTGTGATTGGTCTGTTTGGTAGCATCGCATTTCTTCCTACGCTGCAAGAGCTTCCCATTGGGCGACTGAAGGGCAAGGAAGGAACTCTGGCTGCAGTGCTTTCCATAAAGCTTCACAGACCTCCGAAATTATGGAGGACCCTGTGCTTGACGCCAGTTTGTAGCTGGCTGCTACAGCCTGCTGACTTCCACCTGAAGCTAAAACTCGAATGGTGACTGCCAGTCCCTGAGTATACTGTGCGTACACTAATGCGAAAGAAATGGTTGGAGACAATGAACCAAATCGTCAAATCTACCTGCCGACATTCGAAAATATTTGAAATGCATTTCCTCGTCCATGTCTCTCAGTGGCCGGACAAGCACAGAAAATTCACCCTCCTTCAGTTTCAGTCACCATTGTTTGAAGTTTGAGTTTCTTCGTGTTGAGCTTCAACACGAAGAAACTCAACACAGCAGCATAGAAATCCCACCGCCAACTAGTGTTTTGGCGGTGAATTGCAGAGCGAAGCAGACACACCAACGCACAAGTATAAATGCTCACAACGGCGTAGCCCACTTACTTAAGCTAGTACGCACAAATATAAATACTTACAATGCGCATAGGTCACTTGCGTAGGTTACCGCGTCGAGTTAACGCACAAGTATAAATCAGCCTTAAGGGTCCACAGTCGACAATTTAGGAACAGCTTTTTCCCATCTACAATCAGATTTTTGAACAATCCATTATTATTCCCTTTTTCTGCATTATTTTATTACATAACTTACAGTAATTGTTTTTGCATTGTACTGCTGCAACAAAACAACAAATTTCAAGTCATTTAGAACAGTGATAACTTGATTTTGATTTTCCATTTGATTCTTTTTCCCCCAATACACACACTTGATGACACTTCCGACACCTCTGAAAATTTGGCAGCTTCCATGTCCCTGGTCACCATGATATACATTTCTATCCCGCGTCAGGAGAGTCTGAAGCCCTCTGCTTCTTTCTGAAACACTTTTCCTCCACCAACATACACATTCACTTGGTGGAACTTCTCTCTAAACCTCAGGGTTGTAAGTAGTGACATATGTGCGCTGATAATACATTTTACTTTGAAATCAAAGGTATTACAAAGGGCATTCATATGAGCTGAGCTACACTTGTCTTTTTGAGGAATTAATTTCAGTCCTATCAAAGCCCACTCCTCACACCTTTTTCTAGTACATTGACAACTGCATCGGTAATGTTTCCTGCACTCATGCAGATCTTAAAAATTGTATCAAGCTCCTGATGCAGGGTTTCATCAACAATTCCTTTCCACCCACAGATGCTGCTCAACCCACTGAGGTCCCACCGGCAGCTGGTTTGTTGGTTGAAGCATCATTTCTGCAACTAGTTTGCACTCTGCACTCACCTTCACATGACCCATCTCTGACCCTTCCCTTTCTGGATTTCTCTTTCTCCGTTTGGGAGGACAGGATAGCTAGCACATCCCTTAAAAGCCACAGGCTCCCATAGGTACCTTGACTGGATATTTCTTCCCAACCTGCCTCCTGTAAGGACTCCATTCCACTCTGCAAGTTTCTCTGTCACATTTGCTCCGATGACGACACATTCCTTTGAAGTGCCTCACTTCCTCCTTGACCACGGCTTTCTCTCCACCGTAGAATACAGATCCCTAGACCGCATCTCATCTATTTCCTGCACTTCTGCTCCAGGCAAGAGCAAGAATAAGTTCCACCCCCTTGTATTCCACCAGGTATTGCATTCAGTGGAGCATCCACTGCAATTTCTGCTCCAAGAAGATCCCACCACTATACACACATTCCTCTCTTCTTTCAGCATTTCAGTGAAACATCTTCTTCACATCTTCTCTATCTCGGCCTTTCAGTATTAGATATGTTTCAATGAGATCCCCCCCCAACATTTTTCTAAAATCTAACCAGTACAGGCACAGGGCCATCAAATGCTAACCCTTTCATTCCCAGAATCATTCTTAAGAACTTCCTCTCGACCATCTCCAATGCAAGTACACTTTTTCTCGGGGAGGTAGTCACCCCTAGGTTGCAGGAGGCAGATGAAAGGGTGACTGTCCCGAGAGGGAAGGGAAATAGGCGGCTGCCACAGACTATCCCTGTGGCCATAACAAGTATACCACTTTGACTACTGCTGGGGGAGGGGGGAATGACCATCCCGGTGGGAGCCACAGCAACTGAGACTTTGGTACTGAGGGAAAGGGCCAGAGGGGGAATGCAATGGTGATAGGAGATTCCATCGTCAGAGGAGTACATAGGAGAGTCTTTGGACCCGATAGGAGACCAGGATGGTATGTTGTCTACCAAGTGCCAGGATCAGGGACGTCTTGGGTCATGTCCACGACATTCTAGAGGAGGAGGGTAAGCAGCCAGACATCTTGGTACATATTGGTACCAATGATATAGGAAAGGAAAGAGAGCAGGTCCTAAAGAGAGAATTTAGAGAGCTAGGTAGAAGGCTGAAAAACAGGACCTCCAGGGTACCAATCTCTGGGTTGGTACCCGTGCCACGCAATAATGAGGGCAAGAATAGAATGAGATGGCAGATGAAGCGTGGCTGAGGAACTGATGCAGGGGACAGGATTTCAGATATATGGATCATTGAGATCTCTTCTGGGAAAGGTACAAAAGGGAGGGGCTACACTTGAACCTGAGAGGGACCAATATCCTTGCAGGCAGGTTTGCTAGAGCTGATGGGGAGGGCTTAAACTAATTTGGCAGTGGTATGGGAACCAGAATGATAGGGCTGAGGACAGGGATGTTGGTTTACAAGCAGAGGTAGTGTATGAGTTTGTCAGAAAGGACAGGCAGATGATAGGGCAAAATTGCAGTCAGTGGGATGGGTTGCAGTATAACCCATCCCAATGACAAAATTGAAAAGGGCAACAAATACAGGATTCACGGTGTTAGTACAGGGCTACGGTAGGAAACATTGTCACATGGTGTGAGCAGAATTATCTGCAGCTTAATGTGAAAAAGACTAAGGAGCTGGTGGTAGACCTGAGGAGAGCTAAGGCACCGGTGACCCCTGTTTCCATCCAGGGGCTCAGTGTGGGCATGGTGGAGGATTACAAATACCTGGGGATACGAATTGACAATAAACTGGACTGGTCAAAGAACACTGAGGCTGTCTACAAGAAGGGTCAGAGCCGTCTCTATTTCCTGAGGAGACTGAGGTCCTTTAACATCTGTCGGATGATGCTGAGGATGCTCTACAAGTCTGTGGTGGTCAGTGCGATCATGTTTGCTGTTGTGTGCTGGGGCAGCAGGCTGAGGGTAGCAGACACCAACAGAATCAACAAACTCATTCGTAAGGCCAGTGATGTTATGGGGATGGAACTGGACTCTCTGACGGTGGTGTCTGAAAAGAGGATGCTGTCCAAGTTGCATGCCATCTTGGACAATGTCTCCCATCCACTACATAATGTACTGGTTGGGCACAGGAGTACATTCAGCCAGAGACTCATTCCACCGAGCTGCAACACAGAGCGTCATAGGAAATCATTCCTGCCTGTGGCCATCAAACTTTACAACTCCTCCCTTGGAGGGTCAGACACCTGGAGCTAATAGGATGGTCCTGGACTTATTTCCTGGCATAACTTACATAATATTACTTAATTATTTATGGTTTTATTATTATTTAATTTAATTATTTATGGTGCAACTGTAATGAAAACCAATTTCCCCCTGGATCAATGAAGTATGACTATTATATTTGAATGCACGCAGTATACGAAATAAGGTAGATGATCTTGTAGCGCAGTTAGAGACTGGCGGGTATGACATTATGGGTATCACGAAGTCATGGCTGAAAGACAATTGTAGTTAAGAGCTTACATCCAAGGATACAGAATCTATCGAAAAGACAGGCAGGAAGGCAGAGGAGGACGAGTGGCTCTGCTGCAAAAAAAAATGAAATCCAACCTTTAGAAAGAGGTGACATAGAATTGGAAGATGTAGAATCCATATGGGTAAAGTTAAGAAACTGCAAGGGCAAGAAGATCCTATTGGGAGTAATTTACAGGCCTCCCAACAGTGGCCAGGATGTGGTCTACAAATTACAGCAGGTGATAGAAAAAACGTATCAAAAAGGCAACGTTATGTTAGTCATGGCGTTTTCAATATGCAGATAGATTGGCAAAATGAAGTTGAAGCTGGATCCCAAGTGAGAAAATTTGTGGAATGCCTCCAAGATGGCATTTTGGAGCACCTTGAGGTTGAGCCCACTAGGAGATCAGCTATTCTGGATTAGGTGTTGTCTAATGAACCAGATACGAATAGAGAGCTGAAGATAAAGGAACCCTTAAGAATCAGTGATTATAATATGATAGAATTCACCCTGCAATTTGAGAGGGAGAAGCTAAAGTCAGATGTATCAGTGTTAAAGGGAATAACAGAGGCACGAGAGAGGAGCTGGCCAAAGTTGATTGGAAAAGGACACTAGCAGGGATGCCAGTGGAACAGCAATGGTTGGGAGTTTCTGAGAGCAATTTGGAAGATGCAGTACAGATACATGCCAAAGGTGTGGTATTCTAACAATATATACAAAATGCTGGAGAAACTCAGCAGGCCAGGCAGCATCAATGGAAAAGCGCATATTCAATGTTTCGGGCAGAGACCCTTCGTCAGTACTGGAGAGAAAAGGTGCTGTAAATAACTCCCATCTGAGTCTTCTTACCCTTGAAGTTTCTTTATGTACTAACAAGGACCCTTTTTCTCCAGTCCCGATGAACGGGCTCAGCCCAAAATGTCAAATATACTCTTTTCATAGATGCTGCCTGGCCTGTGAGGTCCGTCAGCATTTTGTGTGGGTTGCTTGGATTTCCAGCATCTGCAGATTCTCTCCTGTTTGTGAAGTGTTCTGAAGACAGGATGATGCAACTGCAGCTGACAAGGGAAGTCACAGCCAACATAAAAGCAAAAGGGAGGGTGTACAACAGAGCAAAAATTAGTCAGAAGTTAAAGGATTGGGAAATTTTAAAAACTATCAGAAGGTAACTAAAAAAACCAAAAGGGAGGGAAACATGAAATGTGAAAGTAAGCTAGCCAACAATATCAAAAATAATACCAAATTTTTTTCAGATATATAAAGAGTTAAAGAGAGGCGAGAGTAGCCATTGAACTGCTGGAAGATGATGCTGCAGAGATAGTAATGGGGACAAGGAAATAGCGGGCAAACTGAGTAAGTATTTTGTATCAGTCTTCACTGTGGAACACGCTAGTAGCATGCCAGAAGTTCAAGAGCATCAAGGGGCAGAAGTGAGTGCAGCTGCTATTAGTATGGAGAAGGTGCTTGGGAAACTGAACGGTCTGAAGGTAGATAAGTCACCTGGACTAGATGGACTACATCCAAGAATCTCCTGCCCTTCCTCCTAACCATCGAATCTCCTACCACTATTGCTCTGCCTGTCTTTACCCTTCCCTGCTCAGGCTCAGAGCCAGCCACAATGCCACTGACCTGGCTGCTGTTGCTGTCCCTTAAAAGGTCATTCCTCCCCACAGTATTCAAAAAGAATATACTCATTGCCGAGGGGAATAGCCACAGAGGTACCCTGCACTGACTGCTTACTCCCTTTCCTTCTGCTGAGGTTTTCAGGCTGCTGGCTGGCCCCAAGTGCATCAGGCTCCAGACCCTGCTCCTTGAACTTGTTAGTCAGCAGCTGCAGTTGGATCCACCTCCTGCAGATGTAGTGAACAGGGAGACTGTAAGCTACCCTGAAATCCCACATCGCACAGGACTGGTGTTGCACTACCATCCTGCCTATGCACGTTACACCTCTAACTTTTAGCCTCTGCCTGTTCTTGCTTTAGCCTGTTGAGCCAAGCCTGACCACTCTAACACTGTCTACTGCAACAATAGCCACGACAACAATGGCCACTTTACTTATACCCACTTCTTTTTATTGGCCCCTGCTGAGTGCCTGAGAGATCTTTATGATTGCAGCCCGCTGAGAAGTTCCAAAAGGCCTTGAGCTCTTTTTAAACCTGGTGAGGGAAGCCCACAAGGAATTGTCTCCAAGTCACTCCGTGA
Organism: Mobula birostris; assembly: GCF_030028105.1. Taxonomy (NCBI): domain Eukaryota; kingdom Metazoa; phylum Chordata; class Chondrichthyes; order Myliobatiformes; family Myliobatidae; genus Mobula; species Mobula birostris. The sequence continues at coordinate 46,523,424 of NC_092391.1, forward strand.
TCTCCTGCTGGGCAGACAAGCCCTAACAGGCGTCAGGCACTTTTTAAATTGGTACATCAAAGTCACCTGAGGTGTTTTTGTTTTCCACCGCTGCTCCCTGATCTGACAAGTTAGTTTTCTCAATAAGTTTGGTTTTTATTTCACATTTCTTGTAATAACCCCGAGAGCCTTCTTTCCACCCGATCCAATACAGGCATTTTCCACCTTTAAAAAAACAAACTGTTTGCTGTAATTAACTTGGGGCAGTTATAGAAACAATTCCTTACCTTGAAACTCCATTCCCAATATCTAAAAAAAAAATCGAATGTTCCATGAATCTTCCCAGGTTCAACTTGGGCAGTATCCTGGTGAATCTCTTCTGCACTTTCTCCTATGCAATCTTGACTGTTGTATTCTGTGGTGATCAAAGCTGAACACAATATTCCAGCTATGGCCTCACCAATGTATATGCTTGCCAATTTTGTGTTTCATAGACTAGGTCTCCGAGATCCCACCGGACTGCAGAGAACTGTTGTCTCTCCCTGCTCAACAACATTCCCACATTCTATTGTTTCTGCCAGAGTGGATGCCTTCACGCGTTCCCAAATTATACTTCATCTATCAATCTGTTGCCAATTAAATTTTAATATATCTTTCTCACTTTACAGAAACACGAGAAATTCTCAGAAATTCCCATCATAATGAGCTTGGTCTCGTTAATATGATGCATTTCTCCTGACCATTTTCCAGGGGATGTGTTGCCCTTTAGCACCATCATTATGCTTCATACTTCTTCTTTCTCAAAGCGGATGTTTTAAATTCCTGCTGCCTTTTGCCCCTTGACTTTTCATTATTATTGCAATGTTCAATGTTTTTTTTAAAGCTGACATGTTTATTCAGTGTCTAGCATTTGCTTAGTTATGGAGTAATAGGGCATGGTAACAGGCCCTTCAGCCCAACTGGTCCCTGCTGACCACAGCATCCTCCCTGCTAGCCCCAGTTGCTTGTGTTCTGCCCAGAACCCTTATAAGCCCTTCGCCTCCATGTACCTATGCAAAAGCCTCTTAAATGCTGTAATTCTACCCAGCTAGACCATTTCCTCTAGCAATTCATTCCATGTATTCACTATCCTCAGTGTAAAAAAGTTATCTCTCAAGTGTTTTTTAAATCTCTCCCGTTGTATCTGTGTCCTCGTCCTAGGAAAATGACTATGATTGCCCACCTTATCCACACCCTTCATGATTTTGCGAACTTCTTTTAGCTCTTCTCTCATTCTATGCTCCAAGGGATAAAGATCCAGAGTGGCCAATCTCTCCCTATAATTCAGACCTTTGTTCCAGGCAGCATCCTCGTAAATCTCTTCTGAACCTTCTCCAGCTTGACAGTGCCTTTCCTATAACAGGGTGATCAGAACAGTATACAATTTTGGGGCACCATGATAGCGTAGTGGTTAGCATGACGCTATTACAGCTCGGGGTGCTGGAGTCTGGAGTTCGATCCTGGCATCCTCTGTAAGGAGTCTCTGTACATCCCCCCCTGGAAGGTGTGGATCTCAGGACCTTCCTGTTTCCTCCCACTGTCCAAAAAGACGTATTGGGTAGGTTAACTGGTTATTGCAAATCTTCCCATGATTAGGTTAGGGCAGATGGGGCTCGTCAGCTGTGGTTGGCAACTCATCTCGGAGAAGCAAAGCACTGATTTCAAACCTCCATTGTCGTGCTTATGGGGAAGGCTTCAGGAGTTAACCCAGAGGGAAAAATCCAGAGCTGGAGTCCCTAGGACAGTCCTATGTTGAGTTCAATGCTGACTGGCAACTTGTGTGACGCTGCTGGCACCAAACAGTATCGGTCTCTGCCGTTCCTTTGGGTTTATTAGATACCTGGAGAGGGGGAGCTTGCTACGTGGGCAACAGCTTGCATATCTAGACAGTTAGGTCGTTAACATCCATGGCCAACCTATACCGACGGAGGCCTCAGGGTTAGGGTTAAATCGGGATTGTCAGAGGTTGCTGGGCAGTGCAGCTCGAAGGGCTGGAAAGGCCTATTCCACTCCATCTCTAAATTTAAAAAAAGACAACAAAAAAAAATACTCCTAGAGCTGTTTTACCAACAACTTATAAAACTGCACTATAATCTCCCTGTCCTAAACTCCATGCCTGACTGAAAACGGCCAGTACGCTAAAGACCTTCTTCATCACCCTGTCTACTTAACGTGGCTGTTTTCAGCCATTTACACTTGTATTCCCAGGTCACTCTGTTCCACAACACTTGTCAGTGCCCTTCCATTCACTGTATAGCTCCTGTTCTGGTTGAATGTACAAATGCATCACCTCACATTCACCTAAGTTGAAATCCATTTGCCAGGGGTTGCAAATCTTTTTGAAAGCACGCATCCAAATTGGCGATAATGTTCTAAAAGTTTCTCCCACATGATATAGTAATTTTGAACAGAGATTATCACCGATTCATGAATTAGTAATCATAATTATGAACTTTTTTTTAAAGGAGAAAGGATGAGTTCTGTTGCTTATTCATTGTTTGACCTTCAATAAAAGTATCATAGAAACAGACTGAAAGAAATGAACCATTTTAGAAAACTTGTTCTAAAAGTATTAATATTAATCTTTTAAAAAGACGATTGAAAAATAACAATTTCTGAATAGTACTATTATTGTAACTGTTTACGATTAAATACTGCTGTATACACCAGATCTGCAAGGATTTCAAATTGTAATCATCCAAAGTCACATGGTCTCACAACTATCTAGCTGGCATGTGATATTTCCTGTGAAAACATCTCATCTCATTATTCCCAGGTTTTTAAAAAAATCATTCACTGCTTCATTTGGTAGTAAAGATAATCGTTATGTATGTTTTTACTATGGGTGAGTTTTAATTGAGGGACATATACCGCATGCCATCAAAATGTTTACGTGTGCCGTAGGTTCACCTCCCCTGACCAGTTGCCATTGCTCAGCCTCTCTCCGTGACTGATCAAGATTTTATTGCAAGTCATGTTAACCAGCAAGACCCCCTATATCATCAGCAAACTTTCTACTCTTGCCATGTACGTTCACATGCAAATCATTTACATAAGTCATGAATAAAAGCGGTCCCAACACTGACTCCTGGGGCACCCCATTCAGTCAGACTTATAGCCATCACCCTCTGCTTCCCTTCATCGAGTCAATTCTGAATTCTATGGCACCCAGGTTTCCAGATCAGTCTGCCATGTGGAACTTATCAAAGGCTTTACTAAATCCACATAGACAACATCTACTGCAACATCTTCATATATCCCTTTAGTTAGCTCTTTGAAAAATTTCAAAAGATATGTCAGACATATCCTCTCATGCATACAATGATATTGATTAATCCTGATCAGGCCTTGACTATCCAAGTGATGGCAGATCTTGTACCTCAGAATTCCCTTCAGTAACCTCCCTACAATGAAGTCAGCCTGTCCTTCAAATGGGGTTTAAATGGTCCCATTTATTATCAGAGAACGCATGCAGTATACAACCTGAAATACTTAAGTCTTCACAGACATCCACAAAAAACAGAAGAACCCCAAAGCCCCCTTTCCCCCCTCCCCAGTGCAAGCAGCAGCGAGCTTCAACACATCAACCTCCCCCTTCCCCCCATCTATTTCAACAAATCAGCGTCAGCGCCCGCATCCTACAAGCAACAGCAATGCACCCAAAGAGAGACCATGATCTTGCTACCCTTCTTGAATAGTGAAACAATATTAGCCTCCTTCCAGTCTCCTGGAACTTCATCAGTAGCTAACAACGAAGCAAATATTTCTACAAGTACCTCTGCGATTTCTTCCCTGGCCTCCCATAAGATTGAGGGATGCACATTGACAGGTTATAGGAATTTGCCCAACTTAATGCACCAAAAGGCTGCAAGTACCTCCTGCCTCGCAGTATGCAAGATCTTACTACTGGTTACCCTCATTACTTCGGTATCCATGATTTTCCCCTGAGTACACGCTAAGGAAAATAGACATTAAAAACATCACCCTTCTCCTGCGGCTTCACAAAAGACCATCAGGGATGCCGATATGACGTTTGCTAATCACAGCTCCTACATTCATATCAAAGTAATGATAACAAGGGTAGCAGCACTGAACCGTGTGGAATACCACTGATCTCAGGCTTCTGATCACAAAGCAATTCTCCAGCATCACACTCTGCCTTCAGTTGTCAAGCCAACATTTGATCCAACTTGCTAACCTGCCTTAAGTTTTGCGGGCTCCAACCTTTTCAACTAGCTTTCCACATGGTACTGTCTCAGAAGCCTTACTTGCTCTATGTAAACTAACATCATCAATAAGTTGTTATTTCTTCAAAAACTCAAAACACATTAGTCAAACATGATTTTTATTTTTTTACCATCCTTGATCAACCCCAAGTCTGGACTCATCCCATTCCTCAATTATTTCTTTAATAACTTTCCTACCTGAGATAGAACTATAATTCCATGTCGTTTCCCTGCTGCTGCTGCTGCTGCTGCTGGATACAAGCACGTAGCTTCTGGTTGTTAACTTCCTCTGATAATCCCTATTTTCTTTATTTTGTATTAGTCATCCTTCACTGATGTCTCAATATTTCCCAATCCTTTTGCCTATCACTAATCTTCCCATCAATGTTTGCCTTGATTTTGAAATTAGCCTCAACTTCCTTAGTTAACCACAGTCTTCATTTCCAAATGGATTTATTTTCTGACGAAAATTATGAAATATCAACTTCGATGCCTGCTACTCTTTTATCTTCCATTTTACACACTGTTCAGTTCATTACGTTCCATAGCATGGGAAATGGCCACAAAAGAGACTGCGGATGTTGGAATCTTGAGCAAAATGCTTGCTGCTGGATATACACTGGGAATGGAAAACCGTCCTTGGCTCACTGTGTCAATGTTGGCCATCAGTTACCTTCCATACTAATCTCATTTTCCACAATCTGCCCCTAGTAGTTTTTGCTTCGGTGTTTTAATTGCTCATCTAAATTTATCTTAAATATTCTGATATTTTTTTTTTACCTTCACCATTGCTTCAGGCAGCAAATTCCAGACTTCTCACAATCAAAGAGTCACACAGCAGGGAAAAAAGCCCTTCGGCCCGCCAAGTCGGTGCTGACCAATAATCCTACACCGATCATATTTTATTCTCCCCACATTCTACCAGCTCCTCTCCAGATATGACCACTCACTAACACACCAGGGTCAATACTTACAGGGTAAGTCTTAGAGAGTCGAGTACCCCCGAACAGCCCACCGAGTCCGCACAGATCCTCTACTAGTCCCACAAAATTCTCCCCACATTCCCTTCAGCTTCACCCATATTCTACCACCAACTTACACTGGCCATTTAACATACCAATCTCACCGCATCAGTAAAGAAGCCACAATAATCAAAGACCCCACCCACTCTGGACATTCTCTTTCCTCCCCTCATCCATCAGGCAGACCTTACAAAAGCCTGAACCACCAGGCTCAAGGGGAGTTTGAACCCCACTGGTAAAAGACTACTTACAGTAAATTGGACTCTTGGCCTCACAATTTATTGTTTACCACACTGTACTTTCTCTGTAGCTGTTACACTTTATTGTGCATTTTTATTGTTTTACCTAGTTCTACCAAAATGCACTGTGTAAAGATTTGACCTACATGAACAGTATGCAAGACAAACTTTTCACTGTATCTTGATAGATGTTATAATAATAAACCAGTTCCATTTCCATCCAGCATGTCTTTGGGATGTGGGAGGAAATCCATGCAATACAGGGAGAGCGTGCAAACTCCACACAGTCAACACCCGAGGTTCAGAGCTCCATCGATAGCCTTTGACATTCTGGGTTCCCTGGGCTTGCCGCCCTTTCCTTTCACCGTTATGGGAATGTGCTGGTCCTGAACTCTCACTATTTCACTTTTAAAAGATTTCACTTCTCAAGTGTAGATTTACCTGCAAGTATCAGGTCCCCGTTCAAGCTTGTGAGGTCCCAAATGACTCTGAAAATGATTTACCCCCTGCTTTCTGGAGCATCCTTATTCCTTTCCTTAACTTGGAGACTAACAGAGTTATGGTCACTATCTTGAGTATGCCTCAACACTGACACTTCATCCACTTGCTTGTTTCTATTTCTGCCCTACCCTGAGCAGGATTACCTACCCAAATGGACCACTACAAGTTCTCCTAAGTGCATATTATAAATGCCACCCATCCTAATTCTTCCACATTAACAAAATCCCACTTAATGTTGGGGTAATTGAAATTCCCTGACCATAGAATCAAATAACACGGAAACAAACCATTTGGCCCAATTGGTCTATGCTAGCCAAAATTCATATCTAACCAACACACACAAAATACTGGAGGAATTCAGCAGGCCAGATAGCATCTAGAAAAAGAGTACAGTAGATATTTCGAGCCGAATCCCTTCGGCAGGACTTCCCATGTAACTTATTCTCACTTTCCCACATTTGGCCCATATCCCTTTAAACCTTGACCATCCAGTCTCTGTAACCCTATTCCTCTTCCACCTCCCTGTCCTTGAACGTGGCAGCATAGGTAGATAAGAAGGCATATGGGATATGGCATTCATTGCTGGGGCATTGAATGCAAGAAGAGAGAGCATAAGCTTCAGCTTTATAAAATGTTGGTCAGTCCTCAGCTGGAGTATTGCCTGCAGTTCTGGTCACCATACTAGTGGCACTGGAGACAGTGAAAAAGAGATTCACTAGGATGTTGCCTGGGATGGAGTGTTTCGGTTTTAGGAAAGAATGGAGAGGCTAGTTCTGTTTTCCCTGGAGTGGAGGAGGTTAAGAGTGGACAGGACTGATGGAAATAAAATTATGGGTGTGTATAGGTAAGGTAGACTGCAGGAAACCTTTCCTCCTATCAGAGGTGGTTAAAATTAGAGAACACATTTAGTGTAAGATTTAGAGGTGATCAGAGGGAGTCTTTCTTTACCCAGAGTGGAGAGTACCCGGAATACACTGCAGCTACCACTGGGCAGGAAGCACACAAGCCCGCAGTCTCACACCATGAACTCAGGATCAGCTACTTCCCTTCAACCACTCGGTTCTTGAACTCACTAGCACAATGCTAATCATTACAGTTTAGAAACACAATAGCCAGTTTACTATGGAAGAGGTACAGTCGACGTTTCAGGCCGAGACCCTTCGTCAGGACTAACTGAAGGAAGAGTGAGTAAGGGATTTGAAAGTTGGAGGGGGAGGGGGAGATCCAAAATGATAGGAGAAGACAGGAGGGGGAGGGATGGAGCCAAGAGCTGGACAGGTGATTGGCAAAAGGGATATGAGAGGATCATGGGACAGGAGGTCCGGGAAGAAAGACAAGGGGGGGGGGAACCCAGAGGATGGGCAAGAGGTATATTCAGAGGGACAGAGGGAGAAAAAGGAGAGTGAGAGAAAGAATGTGTGCATAAAAATAAGTAACAGATGGGGTACGAGGGGGAGGTGGGGCCTAGCGGAAGTTAGAGAAGTCGATGTTCATGCCATCAAGTTGGAGGCTACCCAGACGGAATATAAGGTGTTGTTCCTCCAACCTGAGTGTGGCTTCATCTTTACAGTAGAGGAGGCCGTGGATAGACATGTCAGAATGGGAATGGGATGTGGAATTAAAATGTGTGGCCACTGGGAGATCCTGCTTTCTCTGGCGGACAGAGCGTAGGTGTTCAGCAAAGCGGTCTCCCAGTCTGCGTCGGGTCTCGCCAATATATAAAAGGCCACATCGGGAGCACCGGACGCAGTATATCACCCCAGTTGACTCACAGGTGAAGTGTTGCCTCACCTGGAAGGACTGTTTGGGGCCCTGAATGGTGGTAAGGGAGGAAGTGTAAGGGCATGTGTAGCACTTGTTCCGCTTACACGGATAAGTGCCAGAAGGGAGATCAGTGGGGAGGGATGGGGGGGACGAATGGACAAGGGAGTTGTGTAGGGAGCGATCCCGGCAGAATGCAGAGAGGGGGGGGGAGGGAAAGATGCGCTTAGTGGTGGGATCCCGTTGGAGGTGGCGGAAGTTACGGAGAATAATATGTTGGACCCGGAGGCTGGTGGGGTGGTAGGTGAGGACCAGGGGAACCCTATTCCTAGTGGGGTGGCGGGAGGATGGAGTGAGAGCAGATGTACATGAAATGGGGGAGATGCGTTTAAGAGCAGAGTTGATAGTGGAGGAAGGGAAGCCCCTTTCTTTAAAAAATGAAGACATCTCCCTCGTCCTAGAATGAAAAGCCTCATCCTGAGAGCAGATGTGGCGGAGATGGAGGAATTGCGAGAAGGGGATGGCGTTTTTGCAAGAGACAGGGTGAGAAGAGGAATAGTCCAGATAGCTGTGAGAGTCAGTAGGCTTATAGTAGACATCAGTGGATAAGCTGTCTCCAGAGACAGAGACAGAAAGATCTAGAAAGGGGAGGGAGGTGTCGGAAATGGACCAGGTAAACTTGAGGGCAGGGTGAAAGTTGGAGGCAAAGTTAATAAAGTCAACGAGTTCTGCATGCGTGCAGGAAGCAGCGCCAATGCAGTCGTCGATGTAGCGAAGGAAAAGTGGGGGACAGATACCAGAATAGGCACGGAACATAGATTGTTCCACAAACCCAACAAAAAGGCAGGCATAGCTAGGACCCATACGGGTACCCATAGCTACACCTTTAGTTTGGAGGAAGTGGGAGGAGCCAAAGGAGAAATTATTAAGAGTAAGGACTAATTCCGCTAGACGGAGCAGAGTGGTGGTAGAGGGGAACTGATTAGGTCTGGAATCCAAAAAGAAGTGTAGAGCTTTGAGACCTTCCTGATGGGGGATGGAAGTATATAAGGACTGGACATCCATGGTGAAAATAAAGCGGTGAAGGCCAGGGAACTTGAAATCATCGAAAAGTTTAAGAGCGTGAGAAGTGTCACGAACATAGGTCGGAAGGGATTGAACAAGGGGTGATAAAACAGTGTCAAGGTATGCAGGAGTGAGTTCGGTGGGGCAGGAGCAAGCTGAGACAATAGGTCGGCCAGGGCAGGCAGGTTTGTGGATCTTGGGTAGGAGGTAGAAACAGGAAGTGCGGGGTGTGGGAACTATAAGGTTGGTAGCAGTGGATGGGAGATCCCCTGAGCGGATAAAGTCAGTGATGGTGTGGGAGACAATGGCCTGGTGCTCCTTAGTGGGGTCACGATCGAGGGGTAAATAAAAGGAGGTATCCGCGAGTTGTCGCTGTGCCTCGGCAAGGTAGAGGTCAGTACGCCAGACTACAACAGCACCCACCTTATCGGCGGGTTTAATAATAAGGTTAGGATTAGTGCGGAGGGAGTGGAGAGCAGAGCGTTCGGAAGGAGTGAGGTTGGAATGTGGACAAGGTGCGGTGAAGTCGAGACGGTTGATGTCCCAACGGCAATTAGCGGTAAAGAGATCCAGAGCAGGCAGAAGACCAGACGGGGTGTCCATGAAGAAGAGGAGGGTTGAAGACGGGAGAAGGGGTCATCGGTGGGGGTGGAAGAGTCCTTGCCGAAGAAGTAGGCTCGGAGACGGCGGAAGAAAAGTTCCGCATCGTGGCGAACACGGAACTCGCTGAGGTGTGGGCGAAGGGGGACAAAGGTGAGGCCCTTACTGAGAACAGAGCGTTCTGCCTCCGACAGTTGAAGGTCAGAGGGGATGGTGAAGACCCGGCATGGATGAGAGCTGGGATCAGAGGGGGGAGGGAGGAGGCTGGGGGTGTCAATGGAGAGGGGAGGGTTGGGGTGAGAGGAAGATGGAGCCTCTGAGGACCCAGGAGCTGACCATGGGATCTGAAGGAGACGGGGTTGCAGAGTATTGGTGGGGGAAGGGGAGACGGGAGTCACAGCTTATCCACTGTTGTCTACTATAAGCCTTCTGACTCTCACAGCTATCTGGACTATTAATCTTCTCACCCTGTCTCTTGCAAAAACGCCATCCCCTTCTCGCAATTCCTCCATCTCCGCCGCATCTGCTCTCAGGATGAGGCTTTTCATTCTAGGACGAGGGAGATGTCTTCATTTTTTAAAGAAAGGGGCTTCCCTTCCTCCACTATCAACTCTGCTCTTAAACGCATCTCCCCCATTTCACGTACATCTGCTCTCACTCCATCCTCCCGCCACCCCACTAGGAATAGGGTTCCCCTGGTCCTCACCTACCACCCCACCAGCCTCCGGGTCCAACATATTATTCTCCGTAACTTCCGCCACCTCCAACGGGATCCCACCACTAAGCGCATCTTTCCCTCCCCCCCCTCTCTGCATTCCGCAGGGATCGCTCCCTACACAACTCCCTTGTCCATTCGTCCCCCCGATCCCTCCCCACTGATCTCCCTCCTGGCACTTATCCGTGTAAGCGGAACAAGTGCTACACATGCCCTTACACTTCCTCCCTTACCACCATTCAGGGCCCCAAACAGTCCTTCCAGGTGAGGCAACACTTCACCTGTGAGTCGACTGGGGTGATATACTGCGTCCGGTGCTCCCGATGTGGCCTTTTATATACTGGCGAGACCTGACGCAGATTGGGAGACCGCTTTGCTGAACATCTACGCTCTATCCGCCAGAGAAAGCAGGATCTCCCAGTGGCCACACATTTTAATTCCACATCCCATTCCCATTCTGACATGTCTATCCACGGCCTCCTCTACTGTAAAGATGAAGCCACACTCAGGTTGGAGGAACAACACCTTATATTCCGCCTGGGTAGCCTCCAATCTGATGGCATGAACATCGACTTCTCTAACTTCCGCTAGGCCCCACCTCCCCCTCGTACCCCATCTGTTACTTATTTTTATGCACACATTCTTTCTCTCACTCTCCTTTTTCTCCCTCTGTCCCTCTGAATATACCTCTTGCCCATCCTCTGGGTCCCCCCCCCACCTCCTTGTCTTTCTTCCCGGACCTCCTGTCCCATGATCCTCTCGTATCCCCTTTTGCCAATCACCTGTCCAGCTCTTGGCTCCATCCCTCCCCCTCCTGTCTTCTCCTATAATTTTGGATCTCCCCCTCCCCCTCCAACTTTCAAATCCCTTACTCACTCTTCCTTCAGTTAGTCCTGACGAAGGGTCTTGGCCTGAAACGTCGACTGCACCTCTTCTTACAGATGCTGCCTGGCCTGCTGCGTTCACCAGCAACTTTGATGTGTGTTGCTTGAATTTCCAGCATCTGCAGAATTCCTGTTGTTAGCCAGTTTACTATGTACCACTTTGACCACTCTGCACTAAAATCGACTTTTTTGTTCCAACTGTATTCTTTCTTATAAGAATTGTAAATAATTTATGCTTGCCTTTCTTGAGAGTGCTGCTTATGTGATGCTATCTGCTGGTGATGCTGCTGAAAATAAGTTTTACTTGCACCTGTTCATACATGTACCTGTGAATATGACAATAAACTCAACTATGACAATCACAAGAAAATCTGCAGATGCTGGAAATCCAAAGCAACACCCACAGAATGCTAGAGGAACTCAAACAGTCAAGTAGCGTCTAAGGAAAAAACAGTTGATGTTTTGGGCTGAGACCCTTCATCAGGACTGAACTTAACCATGATTTTGATGGAAACAGTCACGGACAGCATTTAATTGTCTAGGTAGGCACTTGAACTAATCAGGCAAAGCAAGCTTTGGGTCAAGTGCTGGAAGATGGGATTAATATAGATAGGCCACACTGGTTGGTGTAGACATAGTGGGCCAAATGACCTGTTCCTATTCTGAGTGACCATGATACTACCCTGCCACTCTGACGGAAACAGGGTTCTGAGTACTGCGCTAATGACCTCTAATATTTAGACCACGGTATACACCTGCACCCTGAAGAAATTTTGGATTGATGACTGACAAAACTAATAGAGCCTGATAGGTTTCTGCTGGAGGGGTGGATGAGACACACAGCTTTGCTCCATTTCAGGGTCAATGGAAGGCTGTCTCTGAAGAGGTGTGTGAATAGGATGCTGCCATTTATACCTGTGCTGGTCATTCTTTTTCAATTTTTAACCATTTATCACTTTCCTCTGGAAATTACCCTCTTCTCATTACTGCTATCGGGAAAAGGTATAGGAGTGTGAAGACCCACACTCAACATTTTAGGAACCCTCCTTCTCCTCTGCCATCAGATTTCTGAATGATCCATGAATCCATGGACACAACTTTGCTATTCTACTTTTGCATTATTTAATATTTTTATTGTAATTTATAGCAATGTTTTGTGTCTTGCACTGTAGTGCTGCCACATAACAACAAATTTCATGCCATTGAGCAGGTGACAGAAGAGTGTGTAGGGAAAAGCTTTGGATCTGGTATTCAGAACTTCATTTGTTTCATGATAGTTACGGAGGAAAGGCCTGGTTCTTGTATTGAGGTTCTAAGTTGGAGAAAGGCTAATTTTGATGACATCAGAAAAGATCTGGCAAGTGTGGGTTGGGGCAGGTTGTTTTCTGGCAAAGGGATGCTTGGTAAGTAGGACTTCAAAAGGGAAATTTTGAGAGTACAGAGCTTGTATGTTTATGTTAGAATAAAAGGCAAGGATAACAAGTCTAGGAAACCTTGGTTTTCGAAAGATACTGAGGCACTGGCTAACAAGAAGAGGGTGTGCAACAGCTTTAGGCAGCAAGGAGAAAATGAGTACAAGAAATGCAAGAGAACACAAGAGGAAATTCAGAATTTTTAATATATCTATAGATATATTAAGAGCAAAAGGATAGCAAGGGACAAAATTGGTCCACTTGAAAATCATCGCGATCAGCTATGCATGGAGTTGAAAGAGATGGAGGAGATCTTAACTGTTTTTTTTTGGCCACTCTATTTTAGTTGGGAGAAAGATACAGAGTCTATAGAAATGAGGCAAAACGGTAGTGAAGTCTCGGATTGTATCCAGATAACAGAAGAGGAAGTACCTGCTGCCTTGAGGTAAATTAGTATGGATAAGCCCAAGAGCCCTGACAGAGGTATTTAAAACATCCTTAACTACGGTGAGGTAATGAAGAACCGTAGGATAACTAATATTGTTCCATTGTTCAAGAGAACCTCTAAGAAAAGCCAGGAGATTATATGCCAGTGAGCCTGATATCAGAAAGCAAATTATTTTAAGGTATTCTAAGGGTCATGATGTCTAAATTTTTTGATAGACATGGCCTGATTAGGGATAGTCAAAATGGCTTTGTGCGTGGCAGGTGAAGTTTAACCAATCTTAAAGTTTTTCAACCAAGAAAGTTGATGAAGGATAGGTAGTGGATTTTGCCTACGTGGGCTTTAGCAAGGCCTTTGACAAGCGTGGGAGGCTCAGTTGCTTGGCATTCAGGATGAAATAGTAAATTTGATTGAACATTGGCTTCATGGGAGAAGCCAGAGAGTAGTAGTAGATGGTTTCCTCTCTGACTGGAGGCTAGTGACTAGTGGAGTGCTGCAGGGATTGGTGCTGGGTCTGTTGTTGTTTGTCATTCATATTAATGAAATGGATGATAATGTGGTAAACTGGATCAGCAAATTTGCAGATGACACCAAGATTGGGAGTATACTGGACAGCAAGGAAAGCTATCAACACTTGCAGCAAGATTTGAAAAAATGGGCTGGAAAAAGGCAGATGGAATTTAATGCAGACAAGTGTGAGGTGCTACACCTTGGGAGTGGAAACCAGGGCAAGATTTACACAGTGCGGGATATTACACTGAGGAGTGCAGTAGAAGACAGGGATTTGGGAAGAGAGATCTGTAATTCCTTGAAAGTGGTGTCACAGGTGCAGAGTGTTATAAAGAGAGCCTTTATAAATCAAAGTACTGTACTAAGTACAGGAGTTGGGATGCTATTTTTAAGTTTAATAAGACGCTGGTGAGACAAAATTTGGAGTATTGTGTGTATTTCTGGTCACTCATCCACAGGAAAGATATCAATAAGATTGAGAAAGCACAGAAAAAGTTTACGTGAATGTTGACGGGACTTGAGGACCCGAGTCATAGGGCAATGTCGAATAGGTTAGGAGGTTATTCGCTAGAGTGTAGGAAAATGAGGGAAGACTTGATAGAAGTATACAAAATTATGAGGGGTATAGATAGGGTAGATGCAAACAAGCTTTATACACTGAGGTTGGATGAGACTAGAAGTAAAGGTCATAGGTTAAGGGTGAAAGGTGAAAAATGTAAGGTGAACCTCACTTAGAGGGTGCTCTGAATTAGGAATGAACTGCCAGGTAAGTGGGTTCTATTGTAACATTTAAGAAACGTTTAAATAAATACATGGATTGGAGGGGTACTGAAGGCAATGGTCCAGGTGTGGGTTGATTGGACTAAGCAAAGTAACAGCTTGGCACAAACTAGATGGATCAAAGGGCCTGTTTCTGTTATGTAACACTCTATGACAGTCTGATAATAAAACTGATCTGATCCTGAAAGTTAATCCCGAGTCCGTTTCCACCATCCTTTCAGGTAGTACATCCAAGTTTGTCTCCACCTTCCCCTTTGGTGCTGATTGTTATAAAGTTAAAATTGTCTGGTTGCTAACCATTCCAACAGCATTTTCCTCATTTTCTCCATTAAAACCACCCGCACTTTTGTACCTGTAGGAAATAACTGTTCTCACTCCAAGAACCATCCCTGCTTCTCTTGTAACCCGAATCCTTCATCCTTGGTCCCATTTGGAAAGTGTCCAACCTGGCTGTGGCAACAAACCAGCTGGCGTTGTTTTGGGCATCAAAGTGTTAACAGTTGTGCTTGCAGGGAGTGGGTGGGGGAGGATAGATGTGGACTAATTGACTGCAGCTGAAACGCTGAAGGCAGGCTGGCTCGAGTTCAGGCATGATTTGCTCAGAGAAGAGAAAAAAATATAGCCCGAGAAGGCGGAACAGATGGTTTAGGTCATGGAACTCGTTCTCACTGCTCCAAGTTCATCACAAATTGTATTGTCAGCCTCCTGCCCAACCCCCCCACAACCCACCTCCCAAATCCCAGCAGCATCTGCACAATCTCACAAACGGGGAAATGGGCAGAACCAGCACTTACTGCTGCAGAAAGGGATGGGAGAAGCTGAAGGCAGAGTGCCAGGCTGAAGCCATCTCACACACACAGCACAGACAACCCCCAGCCATTCCTTGAATTTTATCAACTCTACACGCAAGAGGAAGCCATTCAACAAATCAGGGCAAATCTGTGGCTCAGCACGATTTACTCACTTTTGTTCCAAATCCTAAACCATCCTGAATTCCACAAGAAGAATTTAGTCTTACAGACCCCCTCTATCCAAGCTTTTGCAGCAGCTTAGTCCAATTTTCATTTTCCATTCTGTTCCTGAATGGGGCAACCAAAGGTTGACGCTGATTCTCTTCGTGGATTTGTTCCTTTACGCAACATCATTACTCCTTCCTTTCTACCCACTGCTCATCCTATGATACCTTTGAAACAGCAACCAGATAACCAATGCTGTTTCCTGCGCTAGGTAACTGTCTGCACAATGGAACTCTGCCAGGTGACCTCAACACCAACAGCATTCACATATCTATACGTTAAAAAAAATCCAAAGTACATTTATTTTCAAAGTATGCATGCAGTATACAACCCTGAGATTCATCTTCCCCACAGACAGCCACAAAACAAAGAAAACCATAGAACCAGTTCAAAGAAAATGATATGATCAAAATTACACACAATAGCAACAAGAAAAAAACTTCCATATCTGATCACCTTCATTACAGCTGCGATGCCAAGGGTTCACTTGTTCCTCCCAGGCTAAGGAAATGTTATAGGTGAGGCATTTTGGGAAGTCAAACCGGCGTAAACTTGTACCATGAATGGTAGGGCACTAGGGAGTGTAATGGAACAGAGCGACTTAGGAGGGCAAACACATAGTTCGTTGAAAGCAGCATCACTGAGTGAAAAAGGCATTTAGCATGCTGGCCTTCATCAGTCAAGGCACTGAGTGTAGGAGCTGGGACATTTATGTTGCAGTTGTACAAATAATTGGCGAGGTCACACTTGCAGTACAGTGTACAGTTTTGGTCACCATGTTATAGGAAACATGTAGTTAAACTAGAAAGAGTGCAGAAAAGATTCACAAAGACTAGCGGGCCTGTGTTACCTGGAAAGGTTGGCCAGGCTAAGTCTACGTTTCATTCCTAGGAACGTAGAAGGAATGAGGGGCGACCTTACAGAAATGGGTAAAATAATGAGGGGAATACATAAGGTTGACAGAAACAGTCTTTTCCTCAGGGTAGAAAGTCCAAGGCAAAGGGTAATAGATTTAGGGTGAGAGGGAAAAATTTAAAAGGTACCTGAGGGGCAACTGTTTCATCCACAGGGTGGTGAGTATATGGAATGAGCTGCCAGAGTAAGTGGTTGAGGCAGATACAATAGTATAATTTAAGAAGCACTTGGACATGTACATGGACAGACAGGACTGAGAGGGATGTGGTAGGAAATTGAGACAAGCTGGGTGGGTACCATGGTTGGCATGAACTCATTGGGCCAAAGGGCAATTATCCATGCTATGCTGTTCTATTACTCTACAACTCAGGGATCATTGCATTCAACACATGAGCGCTGTGAGAAAGACCCAAGTTGCAATTCTGCTGAAATTGCAGCTAACTCAATATTAGGCTTCAGGTATAATCTATTTGGCCTTGGCTACCAATCGCAGTTCAGTCTCCAGTCCCTGCTGAACAATGGAGGGCCACATCTGAAGAAGGACAAATACTATTCTTAACAACAGCCAGCAAATGATCTTAAAACATTTCAAACACTTTGTAATTTATACAATCACTGAAAATTTATGCTGCAGAATGAGGCACCATCAGTGCCAGTTCAAGATGACCCCAGTCTAATCCTACATTCCACTAACAGAACCATAACCTTTCAGGTCACCATTCTTTAAGAATATATCTAGTACTTTGAAAATAAGATGAGGGTTCCTGTTTCTACAATCCTTGCAAGCACAGAATTCCAGCCGGATTCACCTACCTTCTGGGAGTAAAAGTATTTCCTAGTCTCACAATTAATCCTTCATTAACACTATTTTCCTGACTGCAATCCTCTACTGAGGGAAACTGGTCTTATCTAAGCTCTATATAATTACATACTGCTTGTTTAAGTGTCCTCAAGTCCAATGAAGGACTGCTGACTGAAATGTTAACTCTGTTTCTCTCTCCACAGATACTGTCTGAGTATACCTGCTGAGTTTTCACTTTTTGCTCCAATACCCTTGTTTCCAAGAAAGCAAATCCCACCCAATCCAATTTTTTCTCAGAGCCACAACTGATAAAAGGTCACCAACAGGGAATATCATTCTGTTTCTCTCCTTAAAGATGCTGTCAAATCTGCTGAGTATTTCCAACATCTGCAATATTATAAGCATAACCTGTCGAGGTGATCTATACTAATATTTATTTCATCATTTGCAAACTTCACTATAATGCCTGTACATTTAGTCATGGAGGAATACAGCACAGAAACAAGTCATTTGACCGTTGTCCATGCTGACCAAGGATCCTACCTGAGCTAGAACTATTTGACTGCATATGTTATGTATACTTCTAAATCTTTCCTATCCATGTACCCATCCAAATTACTTTTAACTTTTGTAATCGCACCTGCCTCAAACACTTTCTTTGGCAGCTTGTTCAATATACCCGCCGCCCAGTGTGTGAAGAAACTGCCTTTCGGATCCTCCTTAAATCTTTCCTCTCTCACTCCAAACCTACACCCTCCAGTCTTTGATTCCTTCTCCCTGGGAAAAAGACAGTGTTCATTCACCCTATTCATGCCTGTCTTGAATATCGTACACCACGGTCTCGCACATTGCAAGGAAAAAAAAAAAGTCCTAGTCTGCCTTGATTAGTCTAAATATGTTACAAAGAGCAGGGAGCTGAGTTCTGCGCAAGCTTTCACATACAAAATTAATCACTGGCAATATTCATAGGAGGCAGTAAGAAATTTTTATCCAGAGTAGAGGTATTTAAAACCAGTGTATACAGTTAAAGGTTAAGGGGCAGGATTTAAGGGGAACCTGAGAAAGATAATTTTTTCCACCAGAGAGTGGTTGGAATCTGGAGCACCCTGACTGAAATATGGTGGAGGCAGGTACTCTCACAAAGTTGAACAAGTATGTAGAGGATATTTGAATCACAAGGGAGACGAGGCAAACAGGCCAAGTACTAAAAAATGGGATGTGTAAAGATGGGTTCTGGTGTCTTGATAGTTTGCCTAAGGGCCTATTTCTTTTCTGTACAACTCTTATGATCTTTCAAGCATTACCCTTCGCTTCCTACCAGAGTTAATTATGAATCCAATTTACCACTCCTACCACTTTACTGATTTGATATGGGACTTTGTCAAAAATCTTTCTAAAATCCATGTATAACAAATGCACTGCCCTCATCAACCCTGTGTGTTACCTCCTCCAAATATTCAATCATTAGTCAGACACAAACTTCCCTAACAAATTCATGCTGTCTTAAATTAACTGGTGCCTTCTCAAATTAAGGTTCATACCGGCTCTTGGTATGAATTCTAATAATTTGTTTACTAACAGCTATTTGTGATAAGTTAGTGATTTTGAGGCATGCCCTTTTCGATAAAATCAGAATTGCCTGGGCACAAGATATAAACATCTCTTTATCCAATGCGGTTTGGGATTTAATTCTCAAGTCAGTCAACCCAACCTCTTCATGCGCTCGCCACTGCCTTTTGTAGTTTAAGGTTGCACACAGGGCTCATCTGTCTAAAACTAAATTATCACGGTTTTATCCTGATTTTAATCCCGTTTGTGACATGTGTAAAGGGGCTGAGGCTTCCCTTATTCATATGTATTAGACCCGTCCAAGTCTTGAGAAATTTTGGAGAGAAGCTTTTTTAACCCTATCTCATGTTCTTAACTGTCATTTAGAACCTAACCCTCTGGTTGCTCTTTTTGGCACCTTGGGTGAAATGACTATGCATCTGATTACGACTAAATGCCAAACATTATCTTTTGCCTCTCTTTTGGCTAGACAGTTGGTTCTTCTTAGGTGGAAAGATGCTGCCCCACCCACTCATGCTCAATGGTTTAATGATATTATGGCCTGTTTAGACCTCGAAAAGATTAATTATTCACTTCTTAATTCAGACATGAAGTTTCATAAGGTGTGGGGACCTTTTCTTCAATATTTTCATAGTGCTTCTTTAGGGTAAGTTTATTTTTTTTAGTATGCTACAATCCCTTACTTTCAGCTTTTTTTTCCTGAAAGTTATACGGTTTTTTGTTATGAATTGTATTATACTCTTAGTAGTCGGCACTATATTATTTTGTTCCTATATATATATATATATTTAGTTCTCTGGGGTTGAATATTCTGATAGATTTTTTTATATATATGTAAAGTGGTTGGCCTGGGTTTTTTTTTCTTTCTTTCAGTGGGAGGTTGGGGTGGATATTAATTTTACATAACTTTCTTTTGGGTGCTTTTTTTTTCTTCTCACTGTTATGAATTATATATTGGATTTGTTTGTTTTGCACTGTATAAATCTCCATTTTGTTGTTGGGTTCTTTTTCGGAGATTCTTATAGAAATGCATAAAAAATTAATTAAAAACATAAAAAATAATTTGACCCCTATGGCCTATAGTAATTTGGTTTATCCTTTTCTCCCATTTTAAAACAATCATACAATATTCAGCAGGTCTCAATCCCCAGGCATCACTCCTGTAGTCATGGAGGACTGATAAATGATGGCCAAAGCAATTGCAGTTTCCTTGTCCTTTTGCCAGCCTAGGATATATTTCAGGATCAAGAGCAACCTATTTCACGTGGAGAAGTAGTAGATTGCTTTCTCCAGCAGGGAGAGTCAGTGAACTGAAAGATACTTAAATTACCTGAGTCGAGGTGCAGGGAGAGGACATGGAAGTGGTGAGAAGGCCAAGGCTGAATTAGCCCAGAACTTGATTTACGATGAGGCGTGCTCCAGGTCCCACTCCTGCTCCATATATTCACTTGCAAGTGAAAATACCTTCTCTATATCAGTTCAATTAAGACCCTTCATGAACTTAAGGTATCTATTACATTATACTACACTGCACCTTCTCTTTGAGAGGGAAGAGACAACTTGACCTGCTACAATTTGTCTACCACTAAAACAGGTCTATAACAGTGGACACCATCTCCCTGGCCCAACATTCACCCTGAAGTATCTACACAGATAGTACAGATACATCAGACTATTGTTTATTGACTACAGCTCCGTCTTCAATGCTATAGTTCCAAGCAAACTTATCACCAGACTCCGGAACTTAGGATTCCGTTCCTCCCTCTGCAAATGGATCCTTGACTTCTTCACCAACAGAGTGCAATCAGTAAGGAAAGGCAGCAACATGTCCACCACGGTTATTCTCAACCCGGGTGCTCTACAAAGCTTCGTCCTCAGTCCCCTACGCTGCTCCCTCTACACTCCTGACTGTGTGACCGGAGTCAGCTCCAACTCCCATCTACAGGTTGAGTACCTCTTATCCAAAAAGCTTGGGGCCGGAAGTGTTTCAGAGTTCGGATTTTTTCAGATTTTGGAATATATAATGAGAAAGCTTGGGATCGCCATCATTTTCATCTCTGAACTTATATGCCACTGGTAAGCAGTCTTTGTCTTTCACTCGTTCATCATACACCTGTACTGATTCAACTGTTCAGCATGTTAGACTTTCATCAGTGGCAATCTTGGTAAACTCATCAATGAATTTCTCTGCTGCTTCATGATCAGCAGATGCTTTATCAACACAAATCTTTAAAAATGTGATATTATGCCTTTTCTTAAATTTCTGCAATGAGCCTGCTGAAGTTCATAATTACCATCAATTCTCAGTTTGTCGTGATAGATATTTGCTTGTTTTATGATCAGCATACTGTTAAGCAACATATATTCACTCTGATGCTGATGAATCCACTCTTTCAATACACAATCTAGATCTTCATTTTTCGCTTTATGCACTTTTTCTATTTTTAACTTCTGTATTACATATGTGATGTCGCTTCTCAGAAGTGTCTGTGGTGTGCAGAGACCTGTGCATCGCCTGAGAACCTTCCCAGCACCTTGTGGAATTTTCCATTTGCAGCATCATGTCAGTGCTCAAAAAAATTTTGGATTTCAGAGGTTTTCAGTCTTTGGAATTTTGGATAAAGAGTACTCAACCTGTACAAATTTGCAGAGGACTTCACGGTAATGATGAGTCAGCGTACAGGAAGAAAATAGAGAGCTTAGTAACACTATGTCATTAAAACGACCCTTCCCTCAATGTCAGCAAACAAAGAAGCTGGTCATGGACTTCAAAAAAGGAGCATGTACATTCCTGTCTACATCAATGGCATTGAGGTTGAGATGGTTAAGAGCTCAAAGTTCCTAGGAATGAGCATCACCAAGAGCCTGTCCAGATCCAACCACGTAGATGCAGACAAAAAAAACTCACCAACGCCTCTACTTCCTCAGAAGGCTAAAGAAATTTGGCACGTCTCTATTGATCCTTACCAATTTTTAATCGATGCACCACAGAAAGCATCCTATGTGGACGCACGACAGCTTAGCATGGTAACTGCTCGGCCTGTGACCATGAAAAACTGCAGAGGATTGTGGACAAGGCTCAGCACATCACCCTTCCCTTCACTCCATGGACTCTGTCTATGCTTCTCACGGCTCCAGTAAAGTAGCAACATAATCATAGACTTCACCCATTCCAGAGAATCTCTCTTCTTGACTCTTCCATTGGGCAAAGCTCTAAAAGCCTGAAAGCACATACCACTAGGTTCAAGGGCAGCCGTTATTAACTTCTGAATGGTTCATGAGTACAGTAATATGGACTTTTCACCTCACAATCTACCTCATTATCAGAATCAGGATCAGGTTTAATATCACAGGCATATGTACAATGAAATACATGATAAATAAAATTATAGAGAAAAAACTGAATTACATTAAGCATATATATGCCTATTAAATAGCTAAGTTAAAATAAGTAATGCAAAAAAAAAGTAGAGGTAGTGTTTAATGTTCATTTAGAAATCGGATGGCAGAGGGGAAGAAACTGTTCCTGAGTCACTGAGTGTGTGCCTTCAGGCTTCTGTACCTCCCTTCCGATGGTAACAATGAGAAGGGTCATTATGGTCTTGCACCTCAGTGTCTATCTGTACTGCACCTTCTACACAGCTGTTACAGTTTATTCTGCTTCCTGTTATCATTTTACCTTGTACCATGTAATGGACTGATCTCTATGAACAGTGTGCAAGGGAAGCTTTCCACTGTACACCTGACGATTATAAAGTAACTTCAATCCGTCCCGGTCTGATCAGCCTGAAGTATGGTCACTTCTAATCTGGATGGAGATCTTTAATGAGTCCACCCTCTGAAACATTCCCTCTCCCGAAGCCTCACAGTCACTCGATCAAACAGCAAACCTTAATCATCAGTGTGATGGACAAAGCTACAGAGATTTACTGGCCAATTTTTTCACTGGTCTAAACGTTCAAATTCATTACAGACTGTTCAGCCTTTTCATTATTTTCTGTGTAATCTCAGTGCTCCCCCGACCTTGGAAGACTGCTTCACCAACAAAATGCTGGCGGAACTCAGCAAAGTAGACAGCATCTATGCAGGGGAATAAAGTCAACGTTGCAGGCTGAGACCCTTCGTTAGTCCCGGAAGATTGCTCCTTCCTTCAAGCTCTTTACAGCAAAAACCCAAACAGGTAAACTGGAACTGCTGTGAGGTTATTGAGAAAAATCTGAGATACTATTAGTGGAAAATATTGCCAAAATAAAATCAGTAAATTGGAGAACATGGGAAAATATAAAGCTTTTTAAAAAAGGAGGGAGAGAGAAACCAGGGAATTATAGACCGATTAGCCTGATATCGGTGGTGGGGAAAATGCTAGAGTGAGTTATCAAAGATGTAATAACAGCACATTTGGAAAGCGGTGAAATCATCGGACGAAGTCAGCATGGATTTGTGAAAGGAAAATCATGTCTGATGAATCTCATAGAATTTTTTGAGGATGTAGTTAGTAGAGTGGATAGGGGAGAACCAGTGGATGTGGTATATTTGGATTTTCAAAAGGCTTTTGACAAGGTCCCACACAGGAGATTAGTGTGCAAACTTAAAGCACACGGTATTGGGGGTAAGGTATTGATGTGGATAGAGAATTGGTTGGCAGACAGGAAGCAAAGAGTGGGAATAAACGGGACCTTTTCAGAATGGCAGGCAGTGTCTAGTCGGGTACCGCAAGGCTCAGTGCTGGGACCCCAGTTGTTTACAATATATATTAATGACTTGGACGAGGGAATTAAATGCAGCATCTCCAAGTTTGCGGATGACACGTAGCTGGGCGGCAGTGTTAGCTGTGAGGAGGATGCTCAGAGGATGCAGGGTGGCTTGGATAGGTTGGGTGAGTGGGCAAATTCATGGCAGATGCAATTTAATGTGGATAAATGTGAGGTTATCCACTTTGGTGGCAAAAACAGGAAAACAGATTACTATCTGAATGGTGGCCGATTAGGAAAAAGGGAGGTGCAACGAGACCTGGTGTCATCATACACCAGTCATTGAAAGTGGGCATGCAGGTACAGCAGGTGGTGAAAAAGGCGAATGGTATGCTGGCATTCATAGCAAGAGGATTCGAGTACAGGAGCAGGGAGGTACTACTGCAGTTCTACAAGGCCTTGGTGAGACCACACCTGGAGTATTGTGTGCAGTTTTGGTCCCCTAATCTGTGGAAAGATATTCTTGCCATAGAGGGAGTACAAAGAAGGTTCACCAGATTGATTCCTGGGATGGCAGGACTTTCATATGATGAAAGACTAAACATAGAAACATAGAAAATAGGTGCAGTAGGCCATTCGGCCCTTCGAGCCTGCACCACCATTCAGTATGATCATGGCTGATCATCCAACTCAGTACCCTGTACCTGCCTTCCCTCCATACCCCCTGATCCCTTTAGCCACAAGGGCCATATCTAACTCCCTCTTAAATATAGCCAATGAACTGGCCTCAACTGTTTCCTGTGGCAAAGAATTCCACAGATTCACCACTCTCTGTGTGAAGAAGTTTTTCCTAATCTCGGTCCTAAAAGGCTTCCCCTTTATCCTCAAACTGTGACCCCTCATTCTGGACTTCCCCAACATCGGGAACCATCTTCCTGCGTCTAGTCTGTCCAATCCCTTTAGGATTTTATACGTTTCAATCAGATCTCCCCTCAGTCTTCTAAATTCCAACGAGTATAAGCCTAGTTCATCCAGTCCTTCATCATATGAAAGTCCTGCCATCCCAGGAATCAATCTGGTGAACCTTCTTTGTACTCCCTCTATGGCAAGGATGTCTTTCCTCAGATTAGGGGACCAAAACTGCACACAATACTCCAGGTGTGGTCTCACCAAGGCCTTGTACAACTGCAGTAGTACCTCCCTGCTCCTGTACTCAAATCCTCTTGCTATAAATACCAGCATACCATTCGCCTTTTTCACTGCCTGCTGTACCTGCATGCCCACTTTCAATGACTGGTGTATAATGACACCCAGGTCTCGTTGCACCTCCCCTTTTCCTAATCAGCCACCATTCAGATAATAATCTGTTTTCCTGTTTTTGCCACCAAGGTGGATAACTTCACATTTATCCACATTAAATTGCATCTGCCATGAATTTGCCCACTCACCTAACCTATCCAAGTCACCCTGCATCCTCTTAGCATCCTCCTCACAGCTAACACTGCCGCCCAGCTTCGTGTCATCCGCAAACTTGGAGATGCTGCATTTAATTCCCTCATCCAAGTCATTAATATATATTGTAAACAACTGGAGTCCCAGCACTGAGCCTTGTGGTACCCCACTAGTCACTGCCTGCCATTCTGAAAAGGTCCCGTTTATTCCCACTCTTTGCTTCCTGTCTGCTAACCAATTCTCTATCCACATCAATACCTTACCCCCAATACCGTGTGCCTTAAGTTTGCACACTAATCTCCTGTGTGGGACCTTGTCAAAAGCCTTTTGAAAATCCAATTATACCACTGTATCGACTAGGCTTATACTCGCTGGAATTCAGAAGATTGAGGGGGGATCTTATTGAAAAGTATAAAATTCTAAAGCGATTGGACAGGCTAGATGCAGGAAGATTGTTCCCGACGTTGGGAAAGTCCAGAACGAGGGGTCACAGTTTGAGGATAAAGGGGAAGCCTTTTAGGACTGAGATGAGGAAAAACTTCTTCACACAGAGAGTGGTGAATCTGTGGAATTCTCTGCCACAGGAAACAGTTAAGGCCAGTTCGTTGGCTATATTTAAGAGGGAGTTAGATATGGCCCTTGTGGCTAAAGGGATCAGGGGGTATGGAGAGAGGGCAGGTACAGGGTTCTGAGTTGGATGATCAGCCATGATCATACTGAATGGCGGTGCAGGCTCGAAGGGCCGAATGGCCTACTTCTGCACTTATTTTCTATGTTTCTATGTGAGGAAGAACTGCAGCATTGAAAATGCAAAATAATAGGTGAGAAACAAAAAAAAAAGAAGGGGCTGCAACCTTGCCATCAACATATGAAAAGGAAGAGTAAATGTGGGAAATTAAGGAGATGGCAGAGAAATTAAACATATATTTTATCTTAAGTAAAAACAGAAAGTACTGTGGAAAAACTCAGCAGGTCAGGCAGAATCTGTGGAAAGAGAAACATTTGATGTTTCAGTCCTGGGACCCTTTGTCAGAACCGAAGTGGAGTGCACTCATCCTCCAGTTTACAGACGAGCTAAAGTGTTATAGTTCAATAACTAGGAACCTAAAATTGAGAGGAATTATGTACTGAATTTCTGTATATTTAAAGCAGAGGTTGATCGGTTAATGATTAGTAATGGTGTCAAAGTTTATGGGCAGAAGGCAGGAGAATGGGGTTGAGAGGGATAATAAATCAGCCATGATAGAATGGTAGACTCGATGGGCCAAATGGTCTAATTCTACTTCGATGTCTTTTGGTTTAAAAGAAGGGCAACTTTAGTCTAAGTAGCAAAGAAAGGGACAAAGGAACAAATGTGGTGATAGGACCAATTAATGCAGTTAAAGGTCATCTAAACTTCTCTGCCTGTGCAATGTGCCGAGTCTGTGTAATAGTGCATAGTGTGGCCTACTGGGATTTGCAAAAGCACCTGAATATATAAATGAAAGGAGGAGGAAAAAAAAAAGAGATGGAAGGCAAAGGTGGTCAATTCTGATACAAACAAGAATAGACAGCACATTATCTGAAGTTAGATTATCCAGAATTGATTCCTACAGGCAGAAGTTGAGGTGCTGTTCCCAAGCTTGCGTTGAGCCTCATTTAAACATGGTAGGAGGCCACAGCCAGGTTAGAGTGCCATTAGGATGGGTATTAGAGTGACAGGCAACGGATAGCCCAGGCTCACTCCTGTGCTCTGAGTGTATAGGAGCTCTGCAATACAATCTTCCATTTGGTTTCTCCAATGTAGAGGAGACTACACTGAATGCAGTACATTTGACTGTGAGAAACACTAGTAAGTTATTACTTCATTACATTTAGACATTTTCCCATAATGGTTAGTGTTGAATCTAAAATCTGGATGGTTCATGAGCAATAAGTGGGGAATTTGATGCCACTGCTGTGGTCAGTGCTGTTCCTACACTGGACTGTTCAGACTCAAAGGCTTATTGGATGAGGAAGCCCAGCTTCAACAATGGCAATGGGTCCTGACAAAGCTGAAGCATCAGAACCATGTTTATCTAAAAGTGCCA
The DNA here is from genome assembly GCF_030028105.1 of Mobula birostris. Lineage (NCBI taxonomy): Eukaryota > Metazoa > Chordata > Chondrichthyes > Myliobatiformes > Myliobatidae > Mobula > Mobula birostris. Next base: position 46,550,116 of record NC_092391.1, read on the forward strand.
AGTGGATAATCCCACCCTGCATCCCCTTGAGATCTCCGCACCACCGAAGCCAGTCTCCAGACAACTGGATTCACTTCATGAGAGTAATGGATACAGCAAAGATGACACCTTAGTTGTAATACTGAAGATGTGCATTCCAGTATTACTCACAATTTGGGCCAAGCTGTCCGATGTATTTATTGTACTGCCATGTACCCAACAATGTGGAAAATTGCCCAGGTATGTTCTGTCCATAAAAAGGACAAATCCAGACTGGCTATTTATTGCCCATTCAGTCCACCTCAGACACCAGCAAAGTGATGGAGATTATGGCAATCGTGCTGCACCAATAATCTGCTCATCAGTGTCCAGTTTGACTTTCCCCAGGAGCACTTGGCAGCAGAAATTAACTTTTTGCCCCTATATCATTTGCTTTTGTCCAAGCAACTGAATGTTAGAGGTGAGGTAAGAGCAATAGTCCTTGACATCAAGGCAGTATTTGTTTCAATGCATCCTCAAACAGTGACAGTAAAACTGAAGTATATGTTATCAGTGTGAGAATATTCCCATGCCTGGCGTTAGGCCTCACACAAAGGAAAACACTGGAGGGCATTCATCCCAGACCGGGCTAGGAGATCACTGCAAGAGGACAGTTTCCTTGGTTCAGACATCACAGAAACCAATTTCAATAGCCAAGCAAAAAACATGAATTCTATGTAATGGAAATGGATTAATATCATATCAGGGGCCGCTCCAAGATCTCACTTCCATCATGGGCCTGACGCTGGGAAAATCGTTGCTGCTTGCTCAATATTCCCCGCCAACAAACAAATCTACGTGCAGTAATACCTAGACAACTCAGGCAGATGAATGGGAAGTAACACTTGCGGCACAAGAGTGCAAGACAATGAGCATTCCCATCAGAGAGAGAGTCTACTCACTAACTTGGCAATGTAATTGTATTAAGTTTCCCACCATCAACTTTCTGGGAGGGTGTGGGGGGTGGGGGGGGGAGGGTAATTGCTGATTAGAAACTTAGGTAGGCCAAGGATATAAATAACATCAGAGGAAGGGTATCCTTCAGCAAGTGACTCACCTCCTGACATTTCAAAGCTTTTCCACCACTGACAAGGCATAAATCAGGAGTATGATGGAATACCTTCCACAATACTGGCCCAATTAACTGGAATCGACTGTTTCTATGATCTTGACTGCAAAGATCTTATCATCTTATCATTTTTTGCTTCATCATATATTGTGGATATTGTAATAGTTTTCTATTAATTTTTCTTTAAGAAAAATTGAATGAAAATAATGTTATTATATCCACTATGAAACATGATTATACTATATACAAGCATTTGTTATTTCTGTGTAACGCACAGAAAAATTGCTGGAGCAACTCAGCAGGTCAGGCAGCATCTATGGAGAGGAATAATGGAGAGCATCTATGTGAGAGTAAGAGTTCAGCAGTGAGAGTAAGAGTTTGGCATGGACTAGAAGGGCTGAGATGGCCTGTTTACGTGCTGTAATTGTTATATGGTTACACGGCTATAATACTGAATCCTGATGGAGAGGATATAAATCTGTGAGAACCTAAAACTGAGGGCCACTGCTTAAAAATCACCAGCTCAAGACAGAATTTTTCTCTCCCTTGGAAGTTACTGAGAGCTTTCGGAACTCTCTTCCTCCAAGTGGCAGTGACAGCGGGTGAGCGGCACGGTAGCGGAACAGTTAGCGCAACACTTCCCAGCGCCAGCAATCCGTGACCAGGGTTCACTTCCCGTCGTTGTCTGTAAGGAGGTTGTATGGTCTCCCTGTGACCACGTGGGTTTTGTCTGGGTGTATCAGCTTTCTAGCGCATTCCACAGGCAGGTTAGGGTTAGAGCAAGTTGTGCTATGTTGATGCCCGAAGAATGGCAACACTTGCGGGCTACGTCCAACACATCCTCAGACTGTGTTGGTCACTGACACACATTTCAATGCACGTTTCCATGTACAGGTGACAAATAAAGCTCATCTTATCTTAAAAAATCTTAAGCGTTTCTCAGGCAGAGGTAAGCACATACTTGACAGGCAAAGAGGTGAGAAGTTATTGTAAGAAGACTGAAACGTACAATGGAGGTTACAATCAGATCCATTATGATCTTATTAAATGGTTTTTGTTCCAAGTTCACTTGTTATGCTGCTCAGATGGGTGTCAGGTTGGGAATGCCAGTAGGTGTGTGGCTGGAGCCAGGGTGCAGGAAAAGCTGAGGATAAGGAACTGGAATCAAGAGTCAGGAATGAACCAGGTCTGGAACAGGAATCGGGCGTTGGGAATAGGACCAGGTGTACGGCTAGAAGCAGGACAGGAATGAGGCAGACACAATAGGCAAGGTGTGCAGCCACATCTGGAGTTGGGATGAGGAATTAGGGAATATGTGAACATAATTACTTGTGTTCATGCATACACGCAGAGCAGCATATGCACATGGTGGATGTGGGGTGGCAGCTAGGCATGTGCCCTCCAACATGTGAGCATTAATATCCACGCAGCAGAACCTGGTCTCCAGCTATCTTGGTCTCATTGCCACTGGAATATGACCACACCCAGTGAAGCCTGTGGTATACAATGTGCCATAGACACCCCATGTAGCAGAAGCCACCGACAGACAAAGTCTGCTCCACAATATGAAGTTCAGGATCTGGAATGTCAGAACCTTGATGGATAATACCAACAGAGCTCAAAGTCTCTCTGCTGTCATAGCTTAGGAGCTCAGATGCTTTGACCTGATCACTGTCACCCTGAGTATGACATGATGGACCAGGAGTGGTCTGATCAAAGAAGAAAGTAATGGGTACATTGTTTTCATAGTTTGGGGAAAGTCTTGAAAACGATTGTCATCACAGAATGAGCTTCACCATCAAGCTGACCAGGAGTCTCAGTCAGTCTTCTGTGGAATTAGTCAAAGCCTTATAATCCTTCACCCAATACACTACACTTAACTCTGTTGGGCAGGCCACGGTTACACCGGAGTCCCTCAATGGATACTTTACTCCGAGCTCTATCACAGAACGATTACCAGGCAGACTGGTGAGTGTATGCAAGGATGGACTCAAAGCATCTGGAAAAGAAATTAATAGCCCTAGTGACTCATGGGGACACTTGGCCCACACTGCTCAAAATAGAGGAGGAGCACTCAGGATGCGACTGAGATCATAAACATGCACTAGGAACACAAAGAAGTGCTATGTACATAGGAGAATGGGCAGAGCAACCCATAAGTTATCACGTCACAAATTAGCAATTGTCAGCTTCATCAGGCACCTCCTAGCTCCACATCTGGTTCCCACACTAGTCTCACCCGTCACTTCAAAACTGGAGTGGAACCAAGTCACTTTTGATCCTATCGGACTGCTTAGGTCAGTAAGTGGAGCTCCAATACTCAAACAACTCAACATTGTCCAGGACAAACCAGTCTGCTTGATGAACACCCTGAATATTAAGACCCTGTGCGGTACCGCCTACAAAATGCATCCCAGTTACTTGCTTCAGCTATTCCGACAGCACTTCCAAAACTAGAGAAGAAAATAGAGGCAGATCATGTGAACCCCATCACCCGCAGATTCTGCTTTGAGTCATGCACTCTCTCCCCTGACCTGGAATATATCAGTCCATAGACTCTAAATTCCTATACTATATTGTGGGAGTATATTCAATAGAGAAGCCGCAGTGGTTCAAGAAGGTGGTTCAAATCCCCTCCAAAAATTCTTCTTTTCACAAAATTAATCTTATGTGATAAGAATGGGTTAATTAGAAATATTATTTCAAGGGATCATCCAGGTATATAAGAAGAAATTTTATATTCGGTCCAAGAGGAACACAGTTGACAGTTACCAGTTATGGGGACATATAATCCAATGTAAAGTAGGAAATTAGGTAATAATTTAGTGGTATATAAACATTTAATTTAAGCAAGGCTAATTTCAAAGGGATGAGGATGGACACATTCCCATGAAGAGCAAGAGAAGAACTAAACATCCAGAGCTCTCCAGATTCTTGCAAGGACAATAAAGCAAAAATGTGGCTGCTTAGGACGATCGTCAGGTTGTAAATACCAGTGAGAACATGGTTATTACGCAAGAATCAGACATAAAGTGAAATTTGAAAGAAGGGAGGTAATTGGAATAAAGAGTGTACAAGAAAAGATCATCTGCAACACAAATGGAATCTACAGTTCCACAGAGTGAAGAGCAAAGATGGGACCTGCATGTGGATGCTGAGGGCAGGGTTTAGGTAGTAAATTTAGAGCAGGCTTCACCAGGTAAGAGGATGATATCCAAGTAATAGCAGAGGAGGAGACTTTGGATATTTTACATCTCCACAGAGATAACAGAAAAGGTGCCTAAAGTTAAGTAGGTGAATTACAGGAAGAAATCTCTGGGACACTGATGATTATGTTCCAACACTTATTGAATAGTGGGCTGGTGACGGAGAACTGGAGAGTAGCAAATGTTACTCCCTTGTTCAGAAGGGAAGTCAGCATAAGGCCAGCAATGACAGGCTGGTCAGTTTAACCCGAGTGATGGGAAAGTTTTATCGGATAGGACTCTGGAGAAAAATGGATTGGTATTGGAAAGCCAGCTTGGAGTGGGTAAGGTCACATTTATACTTATGCAACTTGACAGACCTTTATCATAGAGGAACAAACAGATTTGATAAAGTTAATGTCATTGCTGTGCTGTGCATGGCTTTTTATAACATGCCACATAAACTTTTCATCAAACTTGAAGTATGTGGCATTAAGGGGACACTAATACCATGAATACAAATATGGCTAAATAAAAGACAAGAGTGATTCCTGGTGAATGGTTGTTTCTGACTGGAGGGAGGTGAATAATGGCATTATCCAGGAATCTGTGCTGTTTTTTTATCTACATTAACAGCCTAGACAAAAAGTGGATGATATAAAACTTGGGGAGATCAGGGTTGGGTTGCTGCAAGATATACACTGGCTGGTGGAGTGGGAAAATACATGGCAGACAATGTGTAATGCAGGAATATGTGAGGTGATACATTTTGTAAGAAGAATAAGGAGAGACAACACAAAATAAACTGCTCTGAAGGAGCAGAGGGACCTGGGGGTATGTGAGTACAAATCATTGAGAGGCAGATTGAGAAAACAGTTCATAAGGCATTCAGAATACAACTGAGACACAGAATACAACAGAAAAGAAGTTTTGTTGAATACCAGTCTGACCACAACTGATACATTTGATTCAATTCTGGTCACCGCATCTCACAACAAAGTGAAGGCACTGGGCAGGGTCCAGTAAGGATGTGTGAGAATAGTTCCTGAGACTACAGTTACAAACAGGGCACTTGGTGATAGAGTGGTAAAGTATCCAAACCACAGGGTGACACACATTCCAATTAAATTGTAGAACAAGCTTAAGGTACTGCTTTGCCAGGATCTGCATCTAGCTGAATGCTTAGTGTACCTAACTTCTTATCGGTGCTTCCCCATTAGAATGTTTCTTCAAATAACCGCCTCTTCCAAACACAGACACATTCTTTCCTCGTTCTCCATCACCCCCACCTTGGAACTCCTTTCAGCACTTACCATGTAACTGTGTACTATCTTCCCTCTGCCTCCCCTCTATCAACATGGCCTCCAAACAGTACTTTTCTCAATTTGGAATATTTATTCAATCTTCATACTTTGGTCTTCTTTGCAATTTAGAACCTCTATGGACACCATTAAGTGCGCAAAAAACAATCTGGAGGCTTGGGAACATGTCACTTTAATTCTCCATCTCACTCCTGCTACGACCATTGCTTTCACAGGTTCTCAACAGTTCCACTGAGGGTCAGTAACCTGATCTGATCTTTCTCCTGGTGCAACGTCGTATCCTGAACCCCAGAGGTGCACAATGTCACTTTTCCAACTGAACTTTTATTGTATTAGTGTTGATCTAAAACACGAGCTCAAGATTTTCCCTCCAAAGATGTTGATGGTCTGCTTCCTGAATACTTTTAAGAAATAAGAACATATCTAGCTGTGTCTCCTCTGTCTTCCCACCTTTCCACTGGGGCCGGAACTGTAGCATAGTGGTTTGCGCAATGCTATTACAGCGCTAGTGACCCAGGTTCAGTTCCTGCCACTGTCTGTAAGGAGTTTGTACGTTCTCCCCGTGACTGAATGGGTTTCCTCCAGGTGCTGCAGTTACCTCCCATATTCCAAAGACGTACGACTGAGTGATTGGTCACATGGGTATAATTAGGCAGTGTGGGCTTGTTGGGCTAGAACATTACCATACCACATCTCTAAATAAATAAGACCATGGTCGATCTGCACCTCAGTGCCATTTTCCTGCTCTATCCTAAATGACAAGAGAGGTGGTGAAAGCAGTTAAGAAGGCACACACAACTGTGGGCTTTTATTGATAGGGGTGTGGAGTACAACTGCTAGGAAGCGATGGTGAACTTGTCTGGTCTCCAACAGAGCATTGTGTTCAATTTTGATTGCCACATTAGAGGAAAGACTGAGAACATGAGTGAGATGGAGAGATTTACAAGAATGGTTCCTGGGATGAGGAATTACAGTTTCAGAATTAGAATCAGATTTATCATCACTGACATATAGCTTAAAATTTATTGATTTGTGACAGCACTACTGTGCAAAGACACAAAGGGATAACAAGGAGGGTTCAGAGACTGTTCAGAAATCTGATGGAGGAAGGAAAGATGCAACTCCTAAAATGTTGAGTGTGGGTCTTCAGGCTCCCGTACCTCCTCCCTGATTGTAGTAATGAGAAGAGGGCATGTCCCGGATGGCGAGGGGCTTTAATGATGGAAGTCGCCTTCTTAAGGCACTACCTTTTGATAATATCATCAGTGGTGGGGATGGTTGTACTCATGATGGATCTGGCTGAGTCTATAACCTTCTACAGCCTCTTTCAATCTTCTGCATTGGAGGCTCCATACCAGACAAAGATGCAACCAGTCAAAAGCGTTCTCCAGAGTACAACTGTAGAAATTTGCTAGTGTCTTTGGTGACGTAGCAAATCTCTTCAGTCCTAATGAAACACAGCCATTGGCGTGCCTTCTTTGTGACTGCATGAATATGTTGGGCACAGGATAGTTCCTGAGACGTTGACACCCAGGAACTTGAAGCTGCTCACGTTTTCCACTGCTGACTCATCAATGACGACTGGTGTGTGTTCTCCTAACTTCCCTTTCCTAAAAATCACAACCTGTTCTTTGGTTTTGCTGATGTTGAGTGTGCTGTTGCTGTTGCAACACCACTCAATCAGCTGATTTGCTTTGCTCTTGTACACCTCCTCATTGCCATCTGAGATTCTGTCAATTTCAGAAGTGTCTTCAGTAAATTTATGATGGCATTTCAGCTGTGTTTAGCCATAAAGTCATGAGTGCACAAAGAGTAGGACAGTGGGCTAAGCACTTAAGCAGAAAACCTTGAGGTGCTCCTGCGTCAATTGTCAATGAGGAAATTATTATTACTGATACATACTGATTTTGGTCTTTCAATAAGGAAGTCGAGGATCTAATTGCAGAGACCCATGCTTTGAAGCTTGGTTGTTCGTACTGAGGGAGACAGATTCAAGGATGAGGGCTGGTCCTGAGGACTGAGAGAGACTGAGACTGCTTTCATTGAAGAGAATGTAGAAGGGAGATACGACAGAAACAGTGAAATAATGAAACGTCTGGACAGAATGGATACTGGGAGGCTGTTCCCTTGGATGGAGGGATTGAGGATCAAAGGTCACAAGTACAATACAGGAGGAACAAGTTAATTGTGATTATTAGGAAACACATGGATGCATTGCCTGCATACAGATAGAAGCAGGTTTCATTGTACCTGTCAAGAGGGAAGCAGATAACTATATGATGGAGAAAAGAGTTGCAATACTATGGAGAAGGAATCATGGGTTGCCCTGATACAGAGCTGAAACAGGAGCAATTGGACATGTCCTACTATACAGGAACTACAATTTTATGCCTTGATTCCCTTAATATCCAGAAATATATTGAACAATGAAATGAATGAACTCCACAATAATACTCTGCAACCCTCTGGGGAAAGAATTTCAAAGATCCATCTGCCTGTGATGAAGAAATCTCTTCTCACCTCAATCCTAAATGACTTAACCCTCATTCTGAGGCTGTGACCACTACTCCCAGGACCTTCAGCTTGGGAAATACACTCCCTACATCCGGCCTGTCAAGCTTTGTAAGCTTTCGTCTATAGGCCTAGTCAACTTAACCTCTGGGGTAAAGATAAGGCTAACCACCATCCCGAACCTGTCTAATGAATCTTTGTAGCACTGGCTGGAATCATGCTTGGCACAAAGGAAGGTGCTAAAGTTGCTGGAAATCTGAATTAACACACACAAAATACTGGTGAAACTTAGTAGGTCAGGTACAGATACTGCCTGACCTGCTGAGCTCCACAAAGCAAGATAGCTGTAGTGGTTGGAAGCCAATCGTTACAGTGACAAGACATCTCTGAAGGAGTTCCTCATGGTAATACCCTACCCCTTCACCAATGTCCTTCCTTCAACTGTAAGGTCAGAAGTAGCGATAATCACTGATGGCTAAGAATCACAACTCCTCAGATAATGAAGCAATCCACAACCAAATGCAGCAGGAGCTGACATGCCCAGGCCTGGGCTGAAAGTTGGCACGCAACATTCTTAGCACACAAGTGCAGGACAATGATGCGATCCAACATGAGAAAATCCAGCAATCATCCCCTGGCATTCAATGGCATTACCATCACTGAATCTCCCTTTATCAATGTCCTGGGGTTACCATTCACCAGAAGCTGAGCTGCAGTAGCTCTGCACACAATGTGGCTACAAGAGCAGGTGAGGTATTAGGAATTCGTTCAGTTAGCTCCCTAAAACCTATCCAGCATTTACAAGGCTTAAGTCAGAAGTACGATGGAAAGCTCTCCACTTACAGATGAGTGCAGATTCAATAACTCTCAAGAAGTTTGATACCATACAGACACAGTGGCCCACAAAAGGCACCCCATGCACAACCATTCACTCATTCTACTGCCGTTGCACAGTAGCAGCATTTTGTACAATGCACTGCAGCAAATCACCAAGAGTCCAAACCCAAAACCTCAATGAGAACAAGGGCAGTGAAAGCAGGAACACCACCATCTGGAAGCTGCTTCCAAGCCACACACCATCCTGACCTAGAAAGACATCATTGTTCCTTTAGCATCACTGGGTCAAGATCCTGGAACTCCCTCCCGAACAGCATTACCCACACCAAGGGCTGCAGTGGTTCAAGAAGGCAGCTCATCACAACCTTCATGAGGGCAACCAGGTTGGCTCAGCCTGTGAAGCCCACATTCCTTGCATGAATAACAAAAACAACTCCTTTTAATGCTAATATGTCCAATCTTTAATGTAAAGAAATCAAACCAGTATTTCAGGTGTGAGATGGCAAGTTTACTCCTGTACTCAAATCTTCTCACAATGGACTATAATGCTGAGGCTTCATAAGACACTCTTCAAGCTGCACTTGAAGTACTGTCAACAGATTTGGGTCCCATATCTCAGAAAGGATATGTTGTCATTGGAAAAAATCCAGAGGAGGTTCACGAGGATGATTCTAGAAACAAAGGGATTAATAGACGGAGCATTTGGCAGCTTCCTGTACTCACTGGAATTTAGAAGAATGCAAGGGGATCTCATTGAAACCTACTAAATGTTGAAAGAACTAGATAGGGAAGATGTGGAGAAGATGTTTCCTCTGGTGGAGGTATCCCTAACTAGAGGGCACAACCTCAAAATTGAGAGGCAACTGAGGTAAGCAGTAATTTTTTTTAGCCCCAGAGTAGTTAATCTGTGGAATGCTCTGCCACAGACTGCGGTGGTGGCCAAATCCGTGGGTATACTTAAGGTAGAAGTTGATAAGTGTCCTGATAGGTCAGGGCATCAAAGGATATGGCAAGAAGGCAGGGTTGTGTGGGATCTGGGATCAGCCATGATAGAATGGGGGAACAGACTCAATGGGCTGAATGGCCTAATTCTGTTCCTATGTCTTATGGTCTTATACTATATGCCCTCCCAATTGCTGCTGCATCTGTATCTTGCCATTCAGTAACTTACAAACAAGACTACCATGGTCCCTTTCAATATCAATATTACCTAATAACTTACCATTTAAAAAATAACTGCTTTCTGGTTTGTGCACCAATTTGGATAACTTAACATTTTTCAACATTATAAGTGTTGAACTGTGTTCTTGCCACTTTCTCAGTGTCTCTGTACTCCCCTGACACCTCTTTACAACTTCCTACAACCCACCCTATTTTATATCATCAGCAAATATGACATTTGGTCTCCTCATCCAGTTACTGATAAGAGATTGTGGACAGATTGGTCTGAGCAGCTGTACCTCCACTACTCAGTTAGTAAACCCGAGACTTATCCCCACTCTGCTTTCCGTCTGATAATCAATTATCAATCCATTTCAGTATCTCAAACAAGAGGGCATAAATTTAAGGTGAGAAGGAGGAGTTTTAGAGGAGATCGGAGGGTCAAGTTTTTTTGTTTACAAACAGATAGCAGGAGATGTCTAGAGCTTACTACCAGAGGAGATTGCAGATTCAGATGCAGCCACTATATTTAAATTATTAGGCAGATACAGTACAGATAAACAAGGCATAGAAGCAAACGTGTGGATGCTGGAATCTGGAACAAACAAAACACTGGAGGAACTCAGCATTTCAGGCAGCATCCATAGAGGGAGATGGACAGTTGATACTGAGAGCATTCTAACAAGTGCAAATAGGGTAAGTAGATGGGAAAAAAGGGTTGGCATGGATGCGGTGATCTGAAAGGCCAATTTCTGTGACTATATTTACCTCAGTTTAGTGTGTTCTAAACATATGGACCAAACTCCTGCACAGGAACTTTAGGGACAACCACCAAATACATGCCAATACACCACTGGTTCTCCCTTATCTGTTCTACTCTTCAAAGAACCATTAAACCTGATTTTCCCTTCATGGATCCCACTTATCTGTGCTCAGTTCCACAGCCATCAACGCCCTGCCAACTACCAACCTCCCCCATCCCTCTCATAGCTCCCAGTGCTGGGCCCGGACTGGCAGTGAACTGGTGGGTTCCCTGTAGCACAAAAACATGCCCCTGCCCACAACACCAGCACTCACCTTGTCCACACCTCCCTGTCAACAATACCCCTTCCAATTGCCTCCTCTCTGCCCACAACACCACCCTCATACCCTCCTTCTTTCCTACAGTGTCCCACGCCCCTTCCTCCCTGCCCCCTCTTCCTACCTACACCATCTTGCTGCCCCCTCCCACTCTGCTGATAACACTGGCTCTTCTGTCTGCTCCTGTCGGCCCGCCAACACTGGCACCACTGCTCCCTTCTCTCTGCACACATCACCTCCCCCCTTCCCCCTCTTTGCCCACAACACCTTCTCCCCCTGAAACCCCTCCTCTCTGCCCATGTCTCCCCACCCCTCCTCCCTCCCCACAACATCTCCCCTGCCCACAACACTGTCTCCCCTGAAACCCCTCCTCTGCCTACAATTCTCCCCCAAAACCCCCCCTCTGCCACATCTCCCCTGCCCCCTCCTCTGCCCACAACACTGCCTCCCCATCCTCTCCGCCCACAAGTCTCCCCGAAACCTTTCCTCTCTGCCCACACCTTCACCCACCGAAACCCTTCCTCTCTGCTCACACCTTCACCCACCGAAACCCTTCCTCTCTGCCCACACCTTCACTCACCGAAACGCTTCCTCTCTGCCCACATCTTCACCCACTGAAACCCTTCCTCTCTGCCCACACCTTCACCCACTGAAACTCTTCCTCTCTGCCCACACCTTCACTCACCGAAACGCTTCCTCTCTGCCCACATCTTCACCCACTGAAACCCTTCCTCTCTGCCCACACCTTCACCCACTGAAACTCTTCCTCTCTGCCCACACCTTCACTCACCGAAACGCTTCCTCTCTGCCCACATCTTCACCCACTGAAACCCTTCCTCTCTGCCCACACCTTCACCCACTGAAACCCTTCCTCTCTGCCCACACCTTCACTCACCGAAACGCTTCCTCTCTGCCCACATCTTCACCCACTGAAACCCTTCCTCTCTGCCCACATCTTCACCCACTGAAACCCTTCCTCTCTGTCCACACCTTCACCCACTGAAACCCTTCCTCTCTGCCCATACCTTCACTCACCGAAACGCTTCCTCTCTGCCCACATCTTCACCCACTGAAACCCTTCCTCTCTGCCCACACCTTCACCCACTGAAACTCTTCCTCTCTGCCCACATCTTCACCCACTGAAACCCTTCCTCTCTGCCCACACCTTCACTCACCGAAACGCTTCCTCTCTGCCCACATCTTCACCCACTGAAACCCTTCCTCTCTGCCCACACCTTCACCCACTGAAACCCTTCCTCTCTGCCCACACCTTCACCCACTGAAACCCTTCCTCTCTGCCTACACCTTCACCCACTGAAACTCTTCCTCTCTGCCCACAATACCGTCTCCCCTGCCCCCTCCTCTCTGCCCACAACCCCGCTGCTTCCCGAATCCGGTTCCTTCCTTCGCTCCAGGCACCAACCACATCGTCAGCCCGCGCCGAGCCTGGCCGGCAACAAGCTCGCACAGGCCGCTGCTCCGACGCTCGGGCTCGAATTCGAGCCTGCGCCTGCCCAGCCACCCGGCCGGCCGGCCGGCGGACGGGCGGCTGGAGAGCCGCTGACACGTTGGCCTAGCGCCGGCCACTGGAGTGGCGGCGCAAGCCGAGTCCCGCCCGCTGCCCAGCCCGATCCCCAGTGTTCTGGCCGCGGTACCTGATCCGCCGCTCTCCTCTACCGCTCCGAGCCGCAGCTCTGCTTCTCCTGCCGGCGGGCGGGCAGCGGTCCAGCGCTAGACCCACCCCCTCGGCCCCGCTCCAGGCCGGCCTCCCCTTCACTCCGAATCCATCTCCATCTTTTCCCGCACTTCCTATTCCCTCAACACTTATCAGTACCTCTACCCTCTACGTTCACCCCTCAACCCTCCTCAATTAACCCCACACTCTAACCTAATCCGCCTGCCCTCTTATCCTCACCCCTTCTCCATCAATCACCCTCCTCAACCTTTCCTCGCCTCCTTATTCCCATTATTCCCCATCCGATACCGCCACATCATCTCCACACACACCCTCTTCATTTCCTTTCACAACCACATCCCCATTCCCCTCATACCCTGATTCCTCAGGCCTCCTCATTCCCTCATCCCCAACCCACCCACATCCCTCCTCATTCCCCCATTCCACTCCATCCACACTCCTCCTCACTCCCCCAGCCCTCCCTACCCACATCCCTCCTCACTCTCCCAGCCCTCCCCACCCACAACCCTCCTCACTCCCCCAGCTCTCCCTACCCACATCCCTCCTCACTCCCTCCAGCCCTCCCCACCCACAACCCTCCTCACTCCCCCAGCTCTCCCTACCCACATCCCTCCTCACTCCCCCATTCCACTCCATCCACACTCCTCCTCACTCCCCCAGCCCTCCCTACCCACATCCCTCCTCACTCTCCCAGCCCTCCCCACCCACATCCCTCCTCACTCCCCCAGCTCTCCCTACCCACATCCCTCCTCACTCCCTCCAGCCCTCCCCACCCACAACCCTCCTCACTCCCCCAGCTCTCCCTACCCACATCCCTCCTCACTCCCTCCAGCCCTCCCCACCCACAACCCTCCTCACTCCCCCAGCTCTCCCTACCCACATCCCTCCTCACTCCCCCATTCCACTCCATCCACACTCCTCCTCACTCCCCCAGCCCTCCCTACCCACATCCCTCCTCACTCCCTCCAGCCCTCCCCACCCACATCCCTCCTCACTTCCCCAGCTCTCCCCACCCACATCCCTCCTCACTCCCCCAGCTCTCCCTACCCACAACCCTCCTCACTCCCCCAGCTCTCCCTACCCACATCCCTCCTCACTCCCTCCAGCCCTCCCCACCCACAACCCTCCTCACTCCCCCAGCTCTCCCTACCCACATCCCTCCTCACTCCCCCAGCTCTCCCTACCCACATCCCTCCTCACTCCCCCATTCCACTCCATCCACACTCCTCCTCACTCCCCCAGCCCTCCCTACCCACATCCCTCCTCACTCCCTCCAGCCCTCCCCACCCACATCCCTCCTCACTCCCTCCAGCCCTCCCCACCCACATCCCTCCTCACTCCCCCAGCTCTCCCTACCCACATCCCTCCTCACTCCCCCAGCTCTCCCTACCCACATCCCTCCTCACTCCCTCCAGCCCTCCCCACCCACATCCCTCCTCACTCCCTCCAGCCCTCCCCACCCACAACCCTCCTCACTTCCCCAGCTCTCCCCATCCCACCACTCACATCCCTCTTCATTTCCCCATCACCTCTATCACATTCTTCATCATTCCTCCCTCATCACCCATACCCATTCACCTTCTCAACTTCTAAATTCACTCACTCTCATCCAACCTCATGTTGGATTCTATAAGACATAGAAGCAGAATTAGGCCGTTTGGCCCATCGAGTCTGCTCTGCCACTACATTATGGCTGATTTATTATCCCTCTCAACTCCATTCCCCATAACCTTTGACACCCATATTAATCAAGAACCCATCAATCTCCACCTTATATATACCCAACGTATATTTGGGTCTGTGGCAATGAATTCCTGATTCACCACCCTCTGGTAAAATAAATTTTTCCTCATCTCTTTTCTCATCCCTCAAACGTTTCAAAAATGTTTCAAAGGTTCACTTATTATCAAAGTATACAACAACGAAATTCTTCTCCAGATAGCCATGAAACCAAGAAAGAAAAGAAAGTCAATACAATCATCAACCCCCAAATCCCTCCTCCCAGCACAAAAAAAAACAAACATAAATTAAACAGGCACATCAACCCCCAAATCACCACACACACACACACACACACACACACAAACACACACACACACACACACACACACACACACACACAAAACAACAACAACAACTGAGAAAGATGGGGTGTCCACAGTTCAAGTCCATATCCAAAACACAGAAACCTTCCTCACTTCCTTCATCCCTCTTCACTGCACCACATCCCTCTCACTTCCCTTCATGCCCCCTCACCTCTCATCATCCACCTTCATTCCCCTCTAATCTCCATCCCCTCTCAATCTCTTATCTGGTCATCACCCTCCTCATTCCCCCTCCTCTTCATCCCCATTTCCATTCCCTTTCCCCTCCCCATTTCCCTCACCTTACCCTTATTTCCTCTCTTCGCTCCACCTTTGACTCTTCCCACCACCTGGATTCACCTCCTTCAGCCTACCATGCAACTCCTTATCATCACCTCTTTCCTCATTCATATAATATTCTCCCTCCCCCGACACCCTGCCATTCTTCCAACTCCTCACTTTCTCTTTCCTTCACCAGCGGTCTACCTCCATCACTTCCTCTCTTGTTTAACCCCCTTACTTCTTACCACTCTCCCCTACTCGTGTCTTCTAGAAACCCCTGTCACCCTCAATGACCTCTCCTCCCACGCTCCTGACCTGCCCTCTTTGCTGCCCACTGCATTACCCTCTACATTCTACTGCCCTTCTCCACTTTGGGCACCAAAAACACCCTCCACCTCCAACTTCCCTTCGCCCATCCAACAATTCCTCTCTCTTCCTCCCCACCCACTTGTAGCCACTCTCCCTCTTCCTGCTTCCCATTCCCTACTCCCCTTTACCATTTCCTACATACCTTCCACTTAAATTCAACTCTAAATTTTCCTACCTGACCACCTGACTCTCCGCACCGGCAAACTCTCTGCCTCCTTTTCCATCTTGTCAGTCTCCCCCTTCCCTCCAACCATCCAGTTCCCTCATTCACTATCTCTCCTCCAGACCCTCTCTGTCTCCCACCCACACTCACATCCCCTCTCCCTAACACCTCCGCACACCTGCTTCCCTTCCTCTATTCACTTTCCCCCCTCCCTCCTGCACTAATGAGGATATCTTCACTCGGCACTTCTCAGGACTGTTCCCTTAACCTACGAACTCATTTTCAAGGACTCTTCATCTCATGTTCTTGATATTTATTACTTACTTATTTATTATTATTTCTATTTTACTCTTTTGTATTTACACAATTCTTTTGTCTTTTGTACATTGGTCGTCTGTCGATCCTGTTGGGCGCTGTCTTATGATGATCCTATTCTGTTTCTTGGATTTAGATTAGATTAGATTAGATTCAAATTTATTGTCATTGTGCCAAGTACAGGTACAAAGCCAATGAAATGCACTTAGTATCTGACCAGAAATGCAAAGAATAGTGTTATTTACAAAATTACTGTGAATAAAAAAAGTGCTACAGCACACAAATATAAAAGTACTGAGACAGTACAATATGGGTGCAATACTGCTTAGTGCTGTGATGTGAGGTTCAGCACGGTCACAGCCTCAGGGAAGAAACTCTTCCTGTGCCTGCCGGTGTGGGAGCGGAGGCTCCTGTAGCGCCTACCGGATGGGAGGAGAGTAAAAAGTCCATGGTTAGAGTGTGATTTACTGAGCATACCCACAAGAAAACAAATCTCAGGATTATATATGGTGACATATATCTACTTTGATAATAAATTTACTTTTTACTTTGTACTCCACCCCCACTCAACCTGCCCCTGCCTGAGAGGCCATTCCCCCTTTCCCAATAGTATCCAACCCAGTACGTTCAGCAGTTAATTTATACTGCTGACTAAAAACTTAACCCAATTTGAGCGTAGAAAGAGGCCATTCACCCCACAACGACCAGCTGCCTAATTATACTAACCACATGCAAGAACTTGATCAGTCGTCTTTTATGTCTTGATGCTTTAAGTGATCAACCAGACACTGGCTCCAACAGCTCCTTTAGGAGAATGTGTAAGACTGATTGCACCCACCCTCAGGATGAAAAATAATCTTCCAATCCCCTCTAACCTTCTTACTCCCTATCTTACTACAATGTTTGGATAAAAAATTGGCTCACAGGAAGAAAGCAGAGGGTAGTAGTGGAAGGAAAGTATCCTGCCTGGAGGTCGGTGACTAGTGGAGTGCCGCAAGGATCTGTTCTGGGACCCCTGCTCTTTGTGATTTTTATAAATGACCTGGATGAAGAGGCGGAAGGATGGGTGAGTAAGTTTGCAGATGACACGAAGATTGGAGGAGTTGTGGATGGAGCTGTAGGTTGTCGAAGGTTATAAGAGGATATTGACAGGATACAGAGTTGGGCAGAAAAGTGGCAGATGGAGTTCAATCCGGATAAGTGTGAGGTGATGCATTTTGGAAGGACAAACTAGAAGGCTGAGTACAGGGTTAATGGTCGGTTACTTAAGAGTGTGGATGAACAGAGGGACCTTGGGGTTCAAATTCATACATCCCTCAAGGTTGCTGCACAGGTTGATAGGATAGTTAAGAAGGCCTATGGGATGCTAGGCTTCATTAATTGGGGGATTGAGTTCAAGAGTAGAGAGGTCATGATGCAACTCTACAAATCTCTGGTGAGACCACACTTAGAGTATTGTGTTCAGTTCTGGTCACCTCATTATAGGAAGGATGTGGAAGCTATGGAGAGGGTGCAGAGGAGATTTACCAGGATGTTGCCCGGACTGGAAAACAAGTCTTATGAGGCAAGGTTAACAGAGCTGGGACTTTTCTCTTTGGAGCGTAGAAGAATGAGAGGGGACTTGATAGAGATCTACAAGATTATGAGAGGCATAGATAGGGTGGATGGACAGTGCCTGTTTCCCAGGGCACGAATAGCAAACATCAGAGGGCATATGTACAAAGTTAAGGGAGGGAAGTTCAGGGGAGACATCAGGGGTAAGTTTTTTACACAGAGAGTTGTGGGTGCCTGGAATGACTTGCCAAGGATGGTGGTGGAGGCTAAAATATTGGGGATACTTAAGAGCCTCTTGGACAGGCACCTAGATGAAAGAAAAATAGAGGGTTACAGGGTAGTATGGGTTTAGTACTTTTTTTTAAGGAATATATGGGTCGGCACATCATTGAGGGCCGAAGGGTCTGTACTGTACTGTAGTATTCTAGTGTCTAGTGTCTAGTGTCTAATGCACTCTGCTTTAAATAGCGCAAAGTATGTGAAAAATGTTGTATATCTCTGATCCATATTTTTCATTCTAATGGAAACAGACCCAGGTGTTTCATCAAATTTGCTGGTGAACGCAGCAGGCCAGGCAGCATCTCTAGGAAGAGGGACAGTCAACGTTTCGGGCCGAGACCCTTCATCAGGACTAACTGAAAGAAGAGCTAGTAAGAGATTTGAAAGTGGGAGGGGGAGGGGGAGATCCAAAATGATAGGAGAAGACAGGAGGGGGAGGGATGGAGCCAAGAGCTGGACAGTTGATTGGCAAAGGGGATATGAGAGGATCATGGGACAGGAGGCCCAGGGAGAAAGAAAAGGGGGAGGGGGGAAACCCAGAGAATGGGCAAGGGGTATAGTGAGAGGGACAGAGGGAGAAAAAGGAGAGAGAGAAAAAGAATGTGTGTCTATAAATAAATAATGGATGGGGTACGAGGGGCAGGTGGGGCATTAGCGGAAGTTTGAGAAGTCAATGTTCATGCCACCAGGTTGGAGGCTACTCAGATGGTTGCGTTCTCCAGCAACCTTGATGTGTGTTGCTTGAATTTCCAGCATCTGCAGAATTCCTCATGTTTGCCTGTCCAGGCATTTCATACCAGGTGGATATCCTCTGCACCCTCTCCTAACTGATCATGTCTTTGCCAACGAGAATCATACATTGTACTTTAGTTTCAGCCTAACTAATGTTTTATGTAGTTGTACCACCACTTCGCTGCTTTCATATAAAAAGTTAGTCTTGTCTGATGAAGACAAATATCCCATGTCTTCTTCACCATCTTTCCTATCTGTGCTGCCACCTTGAGGGATCCTTAGGTATGACCACCAATGCCCATAATATCTGAGCAACACACGCAAAATGCTGGAGGAGCTCAGCGGGCAGGCATCATCATCTATGGAGGGAAATAAACAGTCACCATTTCAGGTCGAGACCCTCTATCGGTCTTCTCATCCTCTCCATTCACTCTGTATGGCCAATCATTTTTAGTCCTATCAGAATGAATCATCCTGTACTTAACAACGATTAAGTTCCTCTGCCCATCTTACCAACTGATCAATATCATCCTTTGTCCTCGAATGATCCTTCTATCAACGTCACCACAGTTTTATGTCATCTGCTCTACATCGAAGAGAGTGATCACTCCCCACCTTTGATTACAAGTTCTGCCTTCTCAGTCGAGGAGGAGCCTTCTAGATTATCCTCCCTCATTACTGTAGTAATGGAGTTCTTCATTAATTCTGCCATTCCACCTTCGTATCTTCTCCTGTCATGCCTTGAAATGTTGAGTTGCACAGCCTGTCCTTCTCTCAACAATGCCTCAGTGATTGCAATGTTCCCACATGCTAATTAATGCTCAAAGTACGTCTACCTTACCGTTCAGACTCTTTGCTTTAAAATAGATGCAACCTCAGAATCAGAATCGGGTTTAATATTGCTGGCTTATGTCGTGAAATTTGTTATTTTGTGGCAGAAGTACTTTGCAATACATATAATAAAAATATAAATTAAATATTTATAAATGTTTATGTCATATATAATATATTTATTTATAAATATACATTGAAATAAGTATATGTAAAAAATGAAATTAAATAAATAGTGCTAAAAGATGGAAAAATAAGTGAGGCAGTGTCGATGGATTCATTGCCAATCAGAAATCTTTGGCGGTGGGGAAGAAGCTAAGCTTGTCTTCATGGCAGGAGTGCTGAGGTTAACTGTTGGGACATCATGTTGCTGCTCCAGCACAGGCAATAGGCAATAGACAATAGGTGCAGGAGTAGGCCATTCAGCCCTTCGAGCCAGGCACTAGCCTCCCTACCATTTTCAGGACATACCCTCTTCTCGTTACAAACATCGGGGAGGAAGTACAGGAGCCTGAAGATGTACACTGAACGTTTCAACAACAGCTTCTTCTTTGCTGCCTTCGGATTTCTGAATGGTCCATGAATGATAAACAGTAGCTCACTATTTTGCCAATGAGAAAATCTGCAGATGCTGGAAATCCAAGCAACACATACAAAGTGCTGGAGGAACCAGGAGGCCAGGCAGCATCTGTGGAAAAGAGTACAGTTGACATTTCAGACTGAGACCCTTTAGCAGGTCTGGAGAAAAAAAACACGAGGAGTAGATTTAAAATGTGGGGGGAGGGGAGTGAGTAACACAAGGTGATAGGTGAAACCGGGATGGGGAGGAGTGAAGTAAAGCGCTGGGAAGTTGATTGCTGAAAGAGATACAGGGCTGGAGAAGGGGAAATCTAATAGGAGAGGGCGGAAGGCCATGGAATAAAGAAATGGGGGGAGGAGCACCAGAGGGAGGCTGGGCAAGCAAGGAGATAAGATGAGAGAGGGAAAAGGGGTTGGGGAACGGTGAAGGAGGGGGTGGCATTACCAGACATTTGAGAAATCGATGTTCATGTCATCAGGTTGGCAGCTACTCAGACAGAATATAAGGTGTTGTTCCTCCATCCTAAGTGTGGCCTTATCCCGACAATGGAGGAGGCCATGGATGGACATACCAGAATGGGAATGGGAAGTGGAATTAAAATGGGTGGCCCCTGGGAGATCCTGCTTCTTCTGGCCGATGGGGCGTAGGTGATTGGCGAAACAGACTCCCAATCTACTTCGGGTCTCACCGATATACAGGAGGCCATACCGGGAGCACCAGACACAGTATATGACTCCAACAGAATCAAAGGTGAAGTGTTGTCACAGCTGAAAGGACTGTTTGGGGCCCTGAATGGTGGTGAGGGAGGAGGTGAAGGAGCAGGTGTAGCATTTGTTCTGTTTCCAAGGATAAGTGCCAGGAGGGAGATCAGTGGGGATGGACAAATGGACAAGGGAGTCGTGTAGGGAGTGATCTATGCAGAAACCAGAAAGTGGGGGGTAGGGAAGGGAAAGATGTGCTTGGTAGTAGGATCCAGTTGGAGTGGCGAAAGTTCTGGAGAATTATGTGCTGGACGCGGAGGCTGGGGGGATGGTAGGTGAGGACAAGAGGAACCCTATCCGTGGTAGGGTGGTGTGAGGATGGGGTATGAGCCGACGTGCGTAAAATGGAAAAGATGTGGTTGAGGGCAGCATTGATGGTGAAGGAAAGGAAGCTCTTTTCAAGAGCATCTCCTTTGCTCTGGAATGAAAGCCTCATCCTGAGAGCAGGTGCATTGGAGACGGAGGAACTGAGAGAAGGAGGAAGGCATTTTTATGTTACAGGGTGGGAAGAGGTATAGTCCAGGTAGCTGTGAGAGCAATTTTGTTCTCTTTTTGCACTACTTAATTATTTTTTATTTTACCATGGTAACTGTTCATGTATTCCTTTGTACATATGGTGCAAACAACAAATTTCATGACATAGGTCAATGATAATAAATCTTACTCTGATACCAGACATCAGTTAGGCTAAACTTGGAGTATTCTGTAGAAAAAAGGTGATAATGCTAGAAAAATGTAGAAGAGGTTCACTGGATGTTACCAGGAACAAAGGGATTTAGTTACAAGGAGAGATTAGATAGGCTGGCATTGTTCTCACTGGAGCTCGGTAGGCTGAGGAATGACCTTACAGGGGTATAGACAGGATAGCGGATAACAGTCTTTTTCCAAGGGTAGAGGAGTCAAAGACCAGAGCAACTTGTTTTCAGGTGAGAGGGGGAATATTTAAAGGTGCTCTGAGGGGTAAGCCTTTCCACACTGAGGGTGGTGTGGGTATGGAACAAGCCCCCAGAGAGGGTGGTAGAAGTAGGTACAATCATATTTAAAAAGCATTTGGACAAGTACGTGGATAGGGAAGGATTAGAGGGAAATGAGCTGAACACATGAACGTGGGAGTGGGAGTAGGTGAGCATCTCGGTTGGCATGGATGATGAGCCAAATGACCTGTTTCTATCCTGTATATCTCTATAAGTATGCCTCTACGCAGTCACTCCTACCACTGTAGAAATGGTTTTGGAGTGAGGCACGCTTTAAAACCTCCTTGACCTTCTACCTGCCTCCCTTCCTCTGCATGGTGAGCATCCATTTCTTCCCTGCTCATGGGATGAGGGCTCTGAAAAACAATCTATGAGACATTTAGCCTTGAGATGTACCTTGACCAGGCCAAACTGGAGGTATCTCCTGCTAAGACAGCAACTGTTCCCCTCTCTCTTCCCCACTCCAACTCACCACTCACCTCCACCTACCACATTCACCCTCTCTCCTCTCCAGCCCCCACGTTCCCTTTCCCCTTCACTGTCACAACTTTTCTCCCCTCCACCCTATCCTCCCCTCCACTGCTTCGCCTCTTCTCCATCCTCCCCTTCCCTTCACCACCACAACTCTTCTCCCCTGCATCCTCCCCTTCCCTTCACCCCATTCTCTATTTCCATTGACATTTTCCTGCTTCCCTCATCTCCCCAAATCCCCACCACCCCTTCAATCCCTGAAGTTTCACCTCACTCTCATTCCCCCTTCCACCTCTGTCCCCACTTCCCTTTCTCTGTATTCTATATGTCTGCTTCACCTTCTCCAACTCTCCCTCCATTCACCCTCTCAATTCCACACATCTCCACCTTCTATTTCCCGTCCTTTGCTCCCCCTTCACTCTCTTCCTCAACCATATCCAGTTCCCTACTCTCCCTCTCCTCCACCACATTTCCCTTTATCCCCTCCAATCCCCCCTCATCCCAGTCCTCCCCTCCCCTCCGCCAATCACTCCCACTCTTCCTGCCTTTCCAACTGCTTCTGCACCCCTTTTCTCCTCATTGTCTTCACTACTTTCTTCCCTCATTCCCCATTCTGCTCCAGCCTCCCCACACCTCCCCCAGTGCTCTCCACACCTCCCCCAGTGCTCCCCACACCTCTCCCAGTGCTCCCCACACCTCCCCCAGCGCTCTCCACACCTCCCCCAGCGCTCTCCACACCTCCCCCCGTGCTCCCCACACCTCCCCCAGCGCTCTCCACACCTCCCCCAGCGCTCCCCCACACCTCCCCCAGTGCTCCCCACACCTCCCCCAGCGCTCTCCACACCTCCCCCAGTGCTCCCCACACCTCCCCCAGTGCTCTCCACACCTCCCCCAGCGCTCCCCACACCTCCCCCCAGCACCCCCCACACCTCCCGCAGTGCTCCCCACACCTCCCCAGTGCTCCCCACACCTCCCCCAGCGCCCCCACACCTCCCCCAGCGCTCTCCACACCTCCCCCAGTGCTCCCCACACCTCCCCCAGTGCTCTCCACACCTCTCCCAGCACTCCCCACACCTCCCCCAGCGCTCCCCACACCTCTCCCAGCACTCCCCACACCTCCCCCAGTGCTCTCCACACCTCACCCAGTGCTCCCCACACCTCATCCAGTGCTCTCCACACCTCCCCCAGCGCTCCCCACACCTCCCCCAGTGCTCCCCACACCTCCCCCAGCGCTCTCCACACCTCCCCCAGTGCTCTCCACACCTCCCCCAGCGCTCTCCACACCTCCCCCAGTGCTCCCCACACCTTCCCCAGCGCTCTCCACACCTCCCCCAGTGTTCCCCGCACCTCCCCCAGTGTCCTACTTCCTCTCATCGTTCATCGCCTCTGCCCTGGTCAAACAGTGTGTCAGATTCACCATCCGGTCAGCATTACCCAGGGGAAGACGGGCCAGCATCTCACCCCACCCCACATCTGCTCAGTGATCATCAACACCCCCACGGTCAAATATTCACTCGCTCAGTTGGCTCACACAGGATTGTGGGTGTCAGGATCTGTTCAGTAGATCACACTCCCTGCTCATTTCCCGTTCACGTGGAGATATTTCTTTTTCAGTCCTGGTCTTTTAACTGCTCCAGTTGGGCAGGAGGTTCAGAACGCTGAAGTTCCACACTGCCAGGCTGAGGAACAGTTACTTTCTATAACTATCAAGTTCATGAAAAGACTTACACATCTTTCACCCTACCTCCACAATAGAACACTACTTGCACTACCATAGGCTTGTTTCTGACTGATTTTTTTTGCACTAAGGTTTTGCGTCTTTATTTCATTCAATCTTTTGTATAATTTATTCATCACTAATGTTCTGTTTGTTGTCTGAATCTATGTGCCTGTGATACTGCTGCCAGCAAGGCTGTCATTGTATCTGTCCCTCACTGTAATTGTGCACATGACAATAAATGTAATGGGTACTATCTAATTTCTTCTTCCAAAGTTTCTAGCTCCCTTTCTACTGAGTAACTTCTCTTCATCTTCCCTCTGTACCTTTGGTGAATTACGACTAATTACCCAGATACCTGTTGTTATAAACAGTTTCTCCTCCACTATTTTATCAAAGCCATTTGTTATGTTCTCTGCACATTTACAGAATGTTGCAGGCACTGACAATCGGCAAGTTGGGCGATAATACTGTAGATTTCAACAAGACATCGGTGAGCTGGTGGAATAGCTAGCAGATGAAATCTAATATACAGACGTGAAACACATTATCTTTTGGGAGGAAGAATAAGAAGAAAGAATGTAAACTAAAGGCCACAGTGAAAGATCAGATATAAGAATAAAGCGATTTGGGACTTGCGTGCACATAGTAGATTTTAAAAGTGGCAGGCTGAACATATGGTTAAAATACTGTCCTGTTTTGTAAAGAGAGGCACAGTAAACACAAGCAAAGAAGTCACTTTGTAAACACTATTTCATTCCTACAGGAAAATTGTGTCCCTTTTTGGGAGCCTCACTTTTGGAAAAATGCCGAGACTTTGGACAAGGTGCCAAACATCCGCCGAAATGATTCCGGTGAAAAGGGGCTTCAGTTACCTGGACAGACTGGAGAAGCTGGGATGCAAGAGGACATCAGGTGGTCTGATGGAGATAAAGTCATGAAGGGTAAGGGGAGAACAGGTGGAGAGAAACAGTTCCCAAAGGCAGAGGGATCAAGAATCAGGGATAGATAAAAGAGCCAAATCTCACCAGAGCATTTTAAAGCGTTTTGAGCGGTTGTCATGAGGAACACTGGGGCAAAGAAAGCAAAATCAATTGTAGTGTTCAACAGGAGCCAGGAATGAACTTGCAGGGCTATGAGACCGGAGCAGCCCGGATTGTTGTGACAGAGAGCTATTCTGGGCTTGCTGGGCTGAATGACCTCCTACACTGTTACTTTTCTGTACTCCCGCCCTTGTTATTTCTGCTCGCGTTGACTCCATTTAAGAATCACAATGTCGCACAGAGGCCAATGGTGAATAACAGCAGGGTCTGAGGGAGCAGACTGCAGTATCGTATCAGTCACATGACACAGATAATTGAGAAGTTGGGGTAATTAATGACGGGGTGTCCCTCTGAGAGACTCCAGTCGTGTGCCTGAGCATTAATGTCCTGTAAATCACCACAGGTTGGGACAATCTGCACAGATTTACAGCCCTTACTCAGTACTGAGCCCACTACCTTTAGTGGAATCCTAATTGTCTCATCAGCTGACAGGCTGGGAGCAGAATGACAGAACATCACAACACCCGACCTTGACCCTGGCCTCCAGCTCAGTCGTCGTCCATCAATCACCCACCTACGTTAACCCAATGTTTTTTAGTTCTCCTTACATTTCCATCATCTTTCATCTGGTTATTTGTAACTCACCTATATATAAGCAGCAATTAACCCAGTAATCTGCATCCTTGGGGATGTTGGGGGGAATCGGAGCACCTATGGGATATCCACTCATTCATGTGAATCAGAATCTGGTTTATTATCACCAGCATGTGTCGTGAAATTTGTTAACTTAGCAGCGGCAGTTCAATGCGATACATAATATAGAAGAAGAAAAGAATAATAATAATAATAATAAATAAGTATATCAATTACAGTGTATATATATTGAATAGATAAAATATCATGCAAAAACAGAAATAATATATATTAAAAAAGTGAGGTAGTGTTCATGGGTTCAATGCCCATTTAGGAATCAGATGGCAGAGGGGAAGGAGCTGTTCCTGAATCACTGAGTGTGTGCCTTCAGGCTTTTGTACCTCCTACCTGATGGTAACAGTGAGAAAAGGGCATGCCCTGGGTGCTGGAGGTCCTTAATAATAGATGCTGCCTTTCTGAGACACCGCTCCTTGAAGATGTCCTGGGTCCTTTGTAGGCTATTACCCAAGATGGAGCTGACTAGACTTACAACTCTCTGCAGCTTCTTTCGGTCCTGTGCAGTAGCCCCCCACCTCCCCATACCAGACAGTGATGCAGCCCGTCAGCATGCTCTCCATGGTACATCTATAGAAGTTTGAGTGTATTTGTTGACATACCAAAACTCTTCAAACTCCTAATGAAGCACAGTCACTGCCTTGCTATCTTTATAGCTGCATCGATATGTTGGGACGTACAAACTCCACACAGACAGCACCCAAGGTCAGGATTGAACCTGTGACCCTGGAGCTGTGAATCAGTAACACCAGCTGTGTGACTGTGTCAGTCAATCGTTTATCTCCCTGTCTCTTGCTCCTACACCATCTCAATGACTGACTGAGAAGTAAATGCAGAGACCCCGTAGATGCTGGAGTCTGGAGTTCTAAACAAACTGCTGGAGGACCTCAGTGGGTCAGGCAGCGTCTGCGGAGGCAGAGGGATGGTTGATGTTTGGGTTAATGTCCTGCATCAGGTCTTGGGGAGGGGGGTGGGGAGAAGAAAGGTGCCCAGAATAAAGAAGTGCTGAGGGAGAGGGGGGACAGTGGCTGCTGGCAATAAGTGGAACCGGAGGGGGGAGGAGGTGAAATTGATGGGTGGATGGAGACAGGTGGGAAGGAGGAAGGGGACAAAAAAGTGAAAGGATAGAGAGAGTGTGAGAGAGATCATGGGAGGACTGGCGACAGTGAGGAAGGGAAACATGGGCAATGGGCTACCTCTCTGAGATCCTAACCTGGATGCAGCATATTGATGCAGCTATAAAGAAGGCAAGACAATGGCAATATTCCATCAGGAGTTTACAGAGATTTGGTTTGTCAACTATAACACTCAAAAACTTATATAAATGTACTGTGGAGAGCATTCTGACTGACTGCATCATTGTCTGGTATGGGGTGGTGATGGTGGTGGACGGCTACTGCACAAGATCAAAATAAGCTGCAGAAACTTGTAAAATTAGTTACCCCCATCATGGGTACCAGTCTCTGAAGAATCCAAGACATCTTCAAGAAGTCGTGCCTTAGGAAGATGGCATCCATCATTAAGGATCCCCACCACCCAGGACATGCCCCCTTCACACTGCTACCAGTGGAAGGAGGTACAGAAGCCTGAAGACACCCACTCAGCAAATCAGGAACACCTCCTTCCCTTCTGCCACCCAATTTCTAAGTGGACATTGAACCCATGAACACTACCTCACTGCTTTTTTAAGCAACACACACAAAAAATGCTGGTGAACGCAGCAGGCCAGGCAGCATCTACAGGAAGAGGTACAGTTGATGTTTCGGGCTGACACTAGGCCCGAAACTTCGACTGTACCTCTTCCTATAGATGCTGCCTGGCCTGTTGCGTTCACCAGCATTTTTTGTGTGTATTGCTTGAATTTCCAGCATCTGCAGATTTCCTCGTGTTTGCGTTTTTAAATTCACTACTTTTTAATTTCTGTTTTTTTGCACTATTTATTTTATCTTAACTATTTAACAGACATAAATACACCTAATGTAACCGGTTTCTTACCTCTGTATTTATTTAGCATGTATTTCATTGTTCTGCTGCCGTAAAGTTAACTTATTTCACGACACATGTTGTGATTCTGATTCTGAAGTTGGAAAATTCAATGCTCATTCTTTTGAGTTGAGGGAATATGAGATACTGTTCCTCTAGTTTATGTTTGCCTTACTGTGGCAGTGTGGGCACCTGGCCAAGTGGTTAAGGCATTGGACTAGCGACCTGAAGGTTGTGAGTTCAAGCCCCAGCCAAGGCAGCAAGGCACTTAATCATGCATTGCTCTGTGACGACACTGGCGCCAAGCTGTATGGGTCCTAATGCTCTTCCCTTGGACAACATTGGTGTCATGGAGAGGGGAGACTTGCAGCATGGGCAACTACTGCAATTTCCATACAACCTTGCCCAGGCCTGTGCCCTGGAGACTTTCAGGGGAAAGTGCCTGGGAATGGGGAGAGGTGGGTGGGGAGCATGGAGTCATGGAGAGGAAAGCAGAAAGGGGAGAGAAGGGAAGATATAATTGGTGGGATCCTGTTGGACTTGGAATTGGCAAGGGGTGCTTTACTGGTTGTGGAAGCTGGTGGGATGAAAGGTGAGGATTAAGGGGACTCTGCATCTGTTCTGTCTGTGGAGTCGTGGTGGGGGTGTAAGGTGCATAAAAAGACATATCCCTCCCTCTCCCCCACCTGCTTCCATCTGTCCATCATTTCCACTATTCCCCAACCCCACCAATCAGGTTCTATCAATCACCTGTCCCAGGCCCTTGTCCACACTTTTACATATTGGTCATCTTCCCTCTTCACCCCACTGCCCCTTTCCTGATGCAGGGTTGCAACACTAAACATTAACCATCTCTTTGCCTCCATAGATGCTGCCTGACCCACTGAGTTGCCCGAGCAGTGTGTTTATTTGCAGTGGAGGGCTGGGGGCCGCTTTCCATTCGGAAGGGGTTTAAGCAAGGAACAATAAGTGTCAGCTGGAGTTTTACACTGTGTCGTGATGAGCACACTGATTGCTCCCCTGTGAGCTGGCAGGGCTTCAACGGGATGAATGGTCATTAGACGATAAAGTGATAGCAGGGAGATGGGTAGCAAGAATGCAGGTTGGAGAGGAAAGGGAATGGGTAGTGGTATTTGAATATGCAGGTGGCCATTTTAAAGTGGGAGGGTCCAGAGAGTTGCCAAAAGTTAAAATTGCATTGGTCAGGTAAGCTAAGTTACACACTATCTCACTTAGAATCACCTACATGAGCTCTTCCTATGAAGAGAAGTAGTTTACAATCTGTGATACAAGTAGAATCAGGTGACTGAGAAACAGTCACACTGTGAATGAACTTTGCAGTTCATTCTGTACTCAGTTGAAAGTGCAGAGTACTTCTTGCTTCAGTGACTATGGTCAAAGAGTGAAATTTTACAATTAAGTAAATGATTCATTCGTCACAAATTAATTAATTAATAAATGATTTGAGGCAATGCCTCAGAAAAATTGGCATCCTTCATGAAGGACCCCACCACCCAGGACATGCAATCTTCTCGTTACTACCATCAGGAGCATGAAGACCCACAGTCAACAATTTAGGAATAGCTTTTTCCCCTTCAAAATCAGATCTCTGAATGGTCTATGAACCTTACCTCAATATTTTTGTTGTCTTTTGCAACACACACACACACACACACACACACACACACACACGCGCGCGCGTATATGTATATGTAAAACTAGGGCGCATAAACTTAAGGCAAGATGGGAAAAGATTTAATAGGAACCTGAGAAACTGGGGGCCACCCTCTTCACTCAGAGAGTGGTCAGTGTGTAGGACGAGCCTTGAAATAACATGGAGTGCTTCATGGTTCAGTGGCTAGCAGTGAAATAGAGTGAAGTTCTACAATGAGATCAACAATTCAAGCTACTCTACCTGCAAAAGACAAGAAAGGATGCTGGAAAGTCAAAGCAGGCTTGGCAGCATGAGTGGAAAGGGAAATGGTTGGCATTTCAGGTTTGTGACCACTCCAGTATAAACTCTCCACAGAAGGAAAAGATTTACAGGATGCAGTGCAACACACAGATTCAGCTGATGCATTGCAAATGAGCTTTGCATCTTGTGCTGCCAATGCAGTTCGAAGCTTTTAGACAATACAGATTGCTTCATACCACCAAAGCTGTCAACTAAACAGAGTTAAAGCTAACCAAGAGATGAACATTTCTAACTAGTGTAGAACTACTCTTCATGTAAAGAGTAGTTTACAATCTGTCATGCAACAATTGACGGAAGTTAATTCATACTGAGTGAGTGAAGCTTAGAGATGATGATATACATATGTTCAATATTGGGTTATATATGTAATCGGGTGACTGTCGGATCTTATTCAGTATTGTTAAACGTGTACTTAGGCATCCATCCGGGTAATGCTAGAATAGTTGTCTGTGCCTTTAAGGGAGACGGTGATGTCATTACGCACACGCGGGATAGTGGGGAAACCATTTTGCTTTCTGCTGAAGACGTGGTAAGGCGTTGAAATTGGGTTCTTCCCAGAGTGTGCCGGGCATGGTGAGGTAAGATTTCCACGAGTGAAGAAATCAATGCTGGGTAGCGTGGCTTATACCAAGTTCCTCACCATCCAAGTAGGATCGCCACTACCGTATTTGTACTGTATTAGTACCGTATTAGTTCTGGTATTTTTATACTGCATACGCAGCTCTGTTCATACACAAGGGTGTGGATCGAAAGTTAAACTGAGATTGTAACGGCAAGAACTGGTTGTAACTTTGTTTGTTTTGTTCTGTGACCCCCTTCTGGCACTTAACCATATAAAACAGATAAAGGAATTAAAACCCGAAAAAGTCTTTGTTGTCCTGAGCGTGTACTTTTCCCCAGGCTACAAAATCTGGTACCAGGGGCTAATTCCAAGCCAGTTTAGAGGGTTTGTGATTGTTGTATGCAGTATAATTTACAGTACCTAATATGGTAGTGGTGAAGACAGGACCGTGTTCCCCTCGGGTGGAAGGAGACAGCATGGTAGAGCCTCGTGTAGAGCGTGCTGGAGCCTCGGGACTGGGCCGGGACATCAGCGACTGACGTCAGGACACAGGCGGTGACGTGGACCCTGGGAACTGCGGGCCGTGAAGTCACCGCATTTGCAGCGAAGGACAGCAGCAGCTCCCTTTTGTAGGCTTATTGTGTGAACTTTAAAGACTTGAGGTTTTACCATGTCATGCTCAGAGGACACACCAGTTGAACTTGATTTCAATGAACAAATTAGGGAATTGCGTAGTAGGTACGATGAAGCCATGGCAACCATTGATAAATTAAGCAAAATGTCCTATGTATATGTCCCAAGGGAAAGACACATCGTTCCATTTACGAGGGATGTTGAGAAAGATGGGAGGTCTGTTGATGACTTTATTGAAGAAGTACAACGTGCACTTCATAGTAGAAATCAGTCTGACCAGGATCAGTATGACTTTGTTATGTCCCTGCAGGGGTGCAGCCTTAGAGGAAGCATGGATGCGCAGTGATGCTGGGGAAGACCGTGCTGATGACTTGTTCACCTATCAGG
Source organism: Mobula birostris (assembly GCF_030028105.1). Classification (NCBI taxonomy): domain Eukaryota; kingdom Metazoa; phylum Chordata; class Chondrichthyes; order Myliobatiformes; family Myliobatidae; genus Mobula; species Mobula birostris. The sequence continues at coordinate 46,581,398 of NC_092391.1, forward strand.
GAAGCTTGTTCACCTATCAGGGAAGCTTTTAGAGACAAGCATAGTGTACCCCAGCTGTGGCATAGCTTCTACAGTCGCAAACAGCGTGAGGGTGAAGATGTCAGAGCGTTTTCACATGCCCTAGCCCAAGCTCTTAACTTGATACTGAAGCACTTCTCTGATGCCGTGACCAATAAGAGGGTGGTGCTAAGAGATCAATTTATAGAGGGGATCAGGGATCCTTTCTTCAGAAGGGAGCTCCACAGATTCGTGCGGGGCCACCCTGAGTCCTCAATGATAGAAGTGAGAGAGGAGGCTCGTCTGTGGCTCGTAGACGAGCCCCTGGGAAATACAAGGTCTGGAAAGTCAAAGTGTAGCAGTGGCCAGGCACAATACTCGATTCTTACAGCTCAGGAGTCTGAGTCTGAGTCTGTCACACTAGATGACGTCCTTAAAGTGATCACAGAGCAGGGCAAAGCTCTTTGTGAATTGACTCAAGCAGTGAAAGATCTCACTGTACAGAGGGATTTTACATGCGCTACTAGTGGCCGACGTAATTTACAGCCTAGTTTCACAGAAGATGGGCAACCGATATGTTTCAAGTGTCAGGTGGGAGGGCACTTGGCCAAGAATTGCCCACGGAAGCGGGGTGCAAGGGAAGTGGAGTCTGCATCCTCCTGCCCTCAAGAAGTTGGGAGTCGGGCAATTCGGTGGAACCTCATAGATACAGACAATGTACAGCTATTCCGTGACCAGTTGCAACGCGCCATCGGAACATGTCCAGTTGTTGAGCTTGAAATATCAGGTGTGGCTGTCCGTTGTCTTTTGGACACAAGTAGTTAGGTAAGCACCCTGACCGAGCAGTTCTTTCGGGAACACTTGAATGGAGAGGACGAGGATATGTTGTCCACTGCTGGCTGGCTTTGGCTAACAGCTGCAAACAGGCTTGATATTCCTTACCTTGGGTATTTAGAGCTAGAGGTTCAAGCAATGGGCATGAAGATACCAAATTGTGGCTTTCTAGTAGTCAGGGATCCTGTTAGCACTGAACCCCCTATCCCATGTATTGTAGGCATGAACATTATCTGCCAGTGTAGGCAACTTGTCTACGCAGAGTTTGACACAACCCTAGAAGGGAAGCTGGATTCTGACTGGAGAGATGTTTTCCAGAAAGTGCAGATGCACTTAACTGAAAAGAAAGCAGTAGTTCAAGTATTGGGAAAAGATACTGAGCACATACCTGCTGGATCTGTAGTCACCATTGCGGCTAGCAAGGCCACTGGCGATTCTGGTAGTGACCATAAAATGTTACTTCAGCCGCTTAACACCCCTTTACCAGGAGGTATTGTAGTCGTTCCTACGCTCATTGACTCAGGTAATCGTATAGTGCCAGTGCAGGTTTTAAACCTCTCTCGAGAGGGTGTACACCTTGCACCTAGGACCCGGCTGGGTATCCTGTCAAAGGTGGAGTGCATGGATAGTGATAAACAATGTGCAGTAAGATTTCAGCGGATCTCAGCTGACATTGATCACGTGACAGTGGGTGTGAGGGAGGAGTGTAGTAATCACAAGTTAAAGTCAATTCTAGACAAGCTCGATATTGGGGGTAGTGAAGGACAACAAGCTCAGCTAAGAGCTTTGCTGGTTAACTACCTGGATAACTTTGCAGTTGAAGAGGAAGACCTTGGGTACACTGACAAGGTCAAGCATGAAATTCAGTTAATTGATGACGAGCCTGTTTCACAGCCATACCATCGCGTTCCGCCGAATCAGTACAATGAAGTGAAAGAGCACATCTCAAAGTTGTTGAAGAAGGGTGTGATTCAGGAGAGCAATACCTGTGGTGTTGGTCCGGAAGGTGGATGGTAGCATAAGACTGTGTGTAGATTATTGGAGACGGAATCTTAAGACCAGAAAGGATGTGTTCCCGCTCCCACGTATTGATGAGAGTTTTGATGCCCTGCGGGGAGCGCAATTTTTCTCGACAATAGACCTTGCGAGTGGTTACCACCCAGTGGCGGTAGAGGAGCGCGATAGGCATAAGACTGCTTTATCGACCCCGTTAGGTCTGTATGAATATCTTCGCATGCCGTTTGGGGTCTGCAATGGACCGGCGACTTTTCAAAGGCTCGTTCAGGCAACCATGAATGTCTAAGTTTTGCAAATCATGCTTATGTACGAGTCTGTGGTGGCCAGTGCGATCATGTTTGCTGTTGTGTGCTGGGGCAGCAGGCTGAGGGTAGCAGACACCAACAGAATCAACAAACTCATTCGTAAGGCCAGTGATGTTGTGGGGATGGAACTGGACTCTCTAACGGTGGTGTCTGAAAAGAGGATGCTGTCTAAGTTGCATGCCATCTTGGTCAATGTCTCCCATCCACTACATAATGGACTGGGTAGGCACAGGAGTACACTTAGCCAGAGACTCATTCCACCGAGATGCAGCACTGAGCGTCATAGGAAGTCATTCCTGCCTGTGGCCATCAAACCTTACAGCTCCTCCCATGGAGGGTCAGACACCCTGAGCCAATAGGCTGGTCCTGGATTTATTTCATAATTTACTGGCATAATTTACATATTACTATTTAACTATTTATGGTTCTATTAATATTTATTATTTATGGTGCAACTGTAATGAAAACCAATTTCCCCCGGGATCAATAAAGTATGATTATGACTATGACTATGTGTACTTGGATGATATTCTGGTGTATTCACAGACTTTCCAGGAACACTTGGAGAGGCTTGACACTGTGTTTAAGCGCCTCCAGGAGGCTGGTCTGAAGGTAAAATTGGAGAAGTGTCATTTTCTGCAGTCAGAGATCAAGTTCGTAGCACACCAGATATCAGCCAAGGGGATAGGCACCGATCCTGAGAAGGTCTTAGCTGTTCAGCAGTGGCCAGTACCATCGACAGTTAAGGACTTAAGATCGTTTCTTGGCTTTTGCAGTTATTACTGACGATTCATTCAGGGATTCTCAAAGATTGCAGGTCCACTGCATGATGTAGTGAATTTGTGTACTAATGTAGGGAGCCCAAGAAAAAAGAACCGGCTGTTACAACAGTCTTGGACAGAAGAACGTCAGACTGCCTTTGACTTGCTCAAAGAGAAACTGACTAGATCCCCCATCCTTGGCTTTGCCGATTTCTCCCAGCCCTTTATAGTGGAAACCGATGCCAGCAATCATGGGCTAGGAGCTGTGTTATACCAACAGCAGGGAGGGGGAAAGAGGGTTATAGCATATGCAATCCAGCGATTAAGGAATGCCGAAAAGAATGATAGGAATTATAGCAGCATGAAATTGGAGCTGCTTGCACTTAAGTGGGCTGTAGTAGAGAAGTTTTGTGGATACCTTTTGGGGTCCAAATTCACTGTAATCACTGACAATAACCCCCTATATCCCACTTGAAAACTGCCCAGTTGGGAGCAGTGGAGCAGAGATGTCAGTGTTTGACTTTGATGTCCAGTATCGTCTGGGTCAGAGCAATACCGTGGTTGATGCACTCTCGAGGCAGCCACTTGCAGGTCAGCCTGAGCCTGCCTCAGAGGATGCGGAGTTCGATGGGGCTGTGGTGATCTGTAGTTTGATCAATCACAGCACTGCCCTTGACCCGGCATTGGTTACCGCTGGTCTTAACAGCTGTAGGGTTAAGCAAATTCGAAAGCTGGTACTAGTGATGTAAGTGGTCTGATGCAAGGGAACACTCCAACCCTCCCAGGTTATTCTAATGGGGACTTGTGTACTTTTCAGCAGCAAGACCCTGTGTTAGGTGTCCTAAGAGACTTATGGGATCAGAAAAGAAAGCTGAGTGGCCAGGAGCGTAAAACTCTGCCTAAGCCTGTTTTGTCTCTGTTAAGGCACTGGGACAGTATCAGGGAGCGTAAAGGGTTACTGTGTAGGGAAGTTGAGGATGAGAAGCTTGGGGAGTGTTACCAGCTTCTGATACCTAACAGCTTGAGGAGTAAAGTGTTAGAGTATGTGCATGATTCTATAGACCATCAAGGCATAGAGCGTACTCTGCAGTTGTTGAGAAGCCGATGTTTTTGGGTGGGCATACACGAGGATGTGGCACGGTGGATCAAAAATTGTCCACGTTGTGTACTAACTAAGATGCTGCAGCCTAGGATCTGCACCCTCCCCCCCCATGAAGTCATCTTTGGCTTCTAGGCCGCTTGAAGTTGTAGCGGTAAATTTCACTGTGTTGGAGCCGGCAAGTGATGGGCGTGAGAATGTCTTAGTGGTCATGGACGTTCTCACTAACTTCACCCAAGCATTTCCAACTCGGGATCAAAAGGCGGTTACCACAGCAAGGGTGCTCTTGAGGGAGTGGTTCATGAAGTATGGTCTTCCTGAGAGATTGCATTCTGACCAGGGCTGTAACTTCGAAAGTGAGGTCATAGAGGAGCTTTGCAAACTATACGGGGTAAAGAAAAGCCGTACCACACCTCATCATCCTACTGGAAACGCGCAATGCGAACATTTCAACAGGACGATGCATGATCTGTTGCACATGTTGCCTCCAGGAAAGAAGCGCAGATGGCCAGAACATCTACCCGAGTTGGTGTATGCATATAATGTGACACCTCACGCAACGACAGTGTATTCACCTTACTATCTGTTGTTTGGGGTGGATCCCCACTTGCACGTGGATGCTCTGCTGGGGCAAGAACAGACAGCGGACCAGAAACATGACTGGCTAGCTGTACACCAGAGCCGACTGAGGGGTGCGCATGCCCGAGCAAAAGAATACTCTGAACAGAAGGCGGCAGAACGCATTGCCTGGCAGCAGGACAGAGTGTACTGTCCCAAAGTTGATGTGGATGTGCTGGTTTACCTGAGGAACAGACCATTAGGCCGTAATAAGATCCAGGATGCTTGGAACTCAACCGTCTACAGGGTGGTAGAGGTACTGGGCAACACCTACACTGTGGAACCTTGGGAGGGTGGGCCTAGCAAGAAGGTGAACAGGGTAGACATCAGGCCCTGTGAGAACCATCCCATTCCAGTTACCCGAAGGAGACTGCAAACTCCAGTAACTCAGGGCAGCTCGCCCCTGGGGCATGAATCAGATTCTGAGGATTCAGGGAATGGTGTGATAGTGGTAGAAGACATGTCCGAACAAGATGTACAGAGTCTTGACCCTAGCCTAGACAGCATATCTTCCGAAAATATGACACCTTCTGCAACTGAGACGGGGGAACCAACGATGGCTAATGCAGGGGTAGAGGTCAGTAGCCCTCTTGTAGCAGCACCCCTCAGGAGTAAACAAGTAAATGCTGGACAGCACCCTAACCCACATCGCGAACCAAGGTCAGTCCTTGATGAGGTTTCCATAAGTCCGGCAGCAGTGTCTGAGATACTGGCTAGTCTCAGTTCAGTTCTCTTTAGAGAAGCAGTTAAGGAGATTAGAAGTACCCTTGTAGTGAGCGAGCAATCGAGGACAATTACTTGAATGCAGGGGAGAATGTAACCGAACCGGGTGACCGTCGGATCTTATTCAGTATCGTTAAAAGTGTACTTAGGCATCCATCTGGGTAATGCTAGAATAGTCGTCTGTGCCTTTAAGGGAGACAGTGATGTCATTACGCACGCGCGGGATAGTGGGGAGACCATTTTGCTTTCTGCTGAAGACATGGTAAGGCGTTGGAATTGGGTTCTTCCCAGAGTGTGCTGGGCATGGTGAGGAAAGATTTCCATGAGTGAAGAAATCAGCACTGGGTAGCGCGGCTTATACCAAGTTCCTCACCATCCAAGTAGGATTGCCACTACCGTATTTGTACCGTATTAGTACCGTATTAGTTCTGGTATTTTTATACTGCATACGCAGCTCTGTTCATACACAAGGGTGTGGATCGAAAGTTAAACTGAGATTGTAACTGCAAGAACTGGTTGTAAATTTGTTCGTTTTGTTTCGCAACCCTCTTCTGGCACTTAAACATCTAAAACAGAAAAAGGAATTAAAATCTGAAAAAGTCCTTGTTGTCCTGAGTGTGTATTTTTCCTCAGGCTACAAAATATAGAATACTTGATAGGTCAAAGGCTACAAGCAGAATAGTTCAGTTTTACGAGGTAAACATATCCAAGTGCTCTGGAGTCATTTGTCATATAAAGAGAAGTAGTTTATAACCTGTCGTACAACAAGTAGATGGTCGATGGATGTTTAATGATACGTTGTGAATGAGTTTTGCAGTTGATGTTTCGTGATATAGAGTACTTTCTACCAAAAAAGCTATTAATTATGCAGAGTCACATCTTAGAGTAGGTAAGCATTTCCAAGTACTCTAGAACTACTCTTCTCCTAAAGAGAACTGGTTTACAGTGTGTCGTGCAGTAGTTGATGCCGGTTTATTCATACTGTACAGATAAACTTGGCAGATGATTGCACACATACTCACGAGCCCCGAGTTTCACTACATGCTGAGGTCCCACCTGCTCCTGATGTCGTGAAGACACTGCTGCACTGCCTGTACTTAATGGAAGAGTTCTTCCAAGCAACCACATTTGACCACAAATCCAGTCGGTGGTGGTCAGCATGGGGTGCCCTGCAGTGTCACAACCACCGATTCGGCAGCCTAACAGATACGGCAATTGCGCTTGTGAATATGCACATGTCAGCTAATTATTATTGCATTGTGAAGGTATTTAACTCTATTCCTTTCATTGCAGTGCTTGACAAGACTTGAACTAAGCACATCAACGTCTTGCTGCCTACTTGTGTTCAGCCTTGCCTGAGAAAATTGGGCTATCGAGTCAACTGACTCTGAAGACTAGCGGTATTCGTTTTATATTTAATTATTCCTTTCAGCCGCAGTGTCAGCTTTGTTTTCGACTTGAGAACTTTAGATCTTTCCTGTACAGTTGAAGTAACATTTCCAATGCATGCTTTCCTGCGACAGCTGAATTGGGAGGAGATGATCATGCAACTCTTTGCATGCAGTGCCTTTGCTAAGGGGTTATGGAGACAGATGCAAGGGTCCTTGTCTTGGTTCAGCCCCTATGGCTGATCTATGAGCTGTTCCCAGAGTCACTCACTGAGACAGACATCAAGTGCAATAAACAATTTGCTGGAAGAACTCAATGGATCAAGCAGTATCTGTGGGAGGAAAGGAATTCAGAATCAGCTTTATTATCATGTCGTGGAATTTGTTGTTTTGCAGCAGTATAGTGCAGAACATAAAAATTACTATAAGTTACAAAATAAATAAAAAGTGCAAATAAAAGGAATAATGAAGTAGTGTTCATGGATTTATGAGTTCCTAAGTTGTTGAGTGTGGCTCTGTACCTGTCTCTCCCTGATGGTAATAATGAGAAGAGGGCATGTCCTGAATGGTGAGGGTCCTTCATGATGGATGCCTCCTTCCTGAGGTATCACCCCTAGAAGATGTTCTCAGTGGTGGGGAGAGTTGTCTCTATGACAGAGCTGGCTGAGCTCACAATCCTCTGCAGGCTCTTTAGATGCTGGCCATTGGAGCCTCCATTCCAGCGAGTGATGTAGTCACTCAGAATGCTCTCCACCGTGCACCTCTTAAAATTTGCAACAGTCTTTAGTGACAGAGCAGATCTCCTCAAACTCTTCATGAAGTAAGGCCACTGATGTGCCTTCTTCGCAATTGCATTAACGTCTTCGACCCAGGATAGATCCTCTGAGATTTATTTTAGACCCAAGAACTTGAAGCTGCTCAACCTTTCCATTGCCGACCCCTCAATGAGGACTGGTTTAAGTTCTGACTTCCCCTTCCAGAAGACAACTATCAGTTCCTTGGTCTTGCTGACATTATTGCAACATGACTCAACCAAACAATCTGTCTCACTCCTGTACACCTCCTCATTACCGTCTGAAATTCTACCAATGACAGAGGTGAACTTATAGATGGTGCTTGATCTGTGCTTAGCCACAGAGTCATGAGTACAGAGAGAGTAGAGCATTGGGCTAAGCACACATCCCCGAGGTGATTGTCAGTGAGGAAATGTTACTACTGGTCCGTACTGTTTGAAGTCAAGGATCCAGTTGTAGAGGGAGGTACAGAGGCCTGGGTATTGAAGCTTGTTGATTAATACTGAGGTGATGATAGTATTGAACGTCAAGCTGTAGTTGTTAAACAAGAGCCAGAATTATGCTGTGCAGTTGTCTAGGTGGTCCAAAGCAGAATGGAGAGCCAATGAGATTGTGTCCACTGTGGATTTGTGGTGGCAGTACGCAAAATGCAATGAATCCTGGTCCTTGTTAAGGCAGGAGTTAATTCTAGTAATCACCAACCTCTCAAAACACTTCATCACGTAAATGTGTGACATGAGCTCTGCAGGCTTCTGTGGCTTGCCGTAGGGCATTGGGCTTCCAGGATTCTCAAGCACCTGTGTTTACTAATTGTTCTCTTAACCAGAACTGTTAAGTCCTTGTGCTTTCTGTTTAATCTGGTCAAGTTAATTGTGACTAGCACGGGTTTTCCACTTTCTATATGGACTCTTGATTAATGCAGATTGCAGGATCCTAGTGTTGAGAATGATTTGTCTCACGATGTTGCTCGGTCGTGCCACTGATGCTCTGCTGGTATTCCTACGTATAACGCAAACACAAGGAAATCTGCAGATGCTGGAAATTCAAGCAACTCACACAGAATGCTGGTGGAACTGGTGAAAATAAGGCAGTGGGGGCATTTTGTGTGTGTACCTATGTATAACCTTTGGTTTCTGTCTCATCGTAGGATTCTCCCGTTCCTCTGCAGCTGGACTGAGTTGTTGTCAGCACTCACTGTGGCAGAGTCTCCTGTTCCTCTGCACCTGGGTTCAGTCGTTATCAGTGCTGTCTTCCCCTAGACTAACGCCACTGGCCAAACTTGAGGGTTATAATTGTGGGGGCTTGTCTGGGATTGATTTCATTGAATGCTCTATGATTGCCCTGAGCACTGAACCAGTGGGTTGTGTGTTTCAGTCTGTGTTAGTACAGATGCTGCCAGGGTGGAGCGGTGGTGTGCAACCACGGGGGTTACCGGTAACGTACGCGTGCAAGTTGAGTGGGGTAGATAGTCGTACTCCCGATGAATTGGTAACTCGCCTGTTAAGTACCGTTAAAGTTGTCAGCAAAGTTACGATTGCGGGACAGAGGTTTGATAAAATGGTGGGCGTAGACCTCGTTTTGCTGCAGTAACATCAGTGGAGCTGCCTGGTACTATCGGTGTTCCAGGTGAGGAGGGGCCGTGGACTGTCCATACTTTCAGGGAGGAGGAGAGTGTAGCAGAGCAGACTGAATCATAAATCGGGTTTCCTGTAGCTGGGAGCGGAGTCTTCAAAGATAGAGTTCTATCATTTCTGAGGAGTGAGGGGAACGAGTGGTTGGATTTGGAATGTCTAATTAGTCCCCACCCCCAGTGAAAAGTGGAAGTTCTGCACTGGCAGCAGCCCTTGCCTCTCTGTAGAATAAGTTGCTCAGTGCACAGGCAGAGGGTCCAGACCAGTAGCTAAGAATATTCTCTGGAATAACGCTCATTCCAGAGGGGGAAGAGGAGTATGAGATGTGGACGGAGCAGACCTCTCAGTTGTTAGATGAGTGGCAGTGCTCTGATAACGTAAAACGACAGAAATTGGTTGAGAGTTTGAGGGGGCGAGCTGCTGATATGGCGAGAGCCGTGAGGTCCCGGTACTCCAGAGACAATGCTGCCGATTACATGGGAGCACGGAAAATGCATCTGGCATGACAGGGAGCCCAATGGAGCTCATGGCGGGGTTTCAGAACATGCGTCAGGAGAAGGGGGAGAAGTTTTCTGCCTACATTTTTTGGCTAAAGAGGCAGCTAAACTGCTTGCGATGCAGAGGGATCATTCTGGCGGTTGAGTTGGATCAGTTAAGAATGGACCAGATAGCCAAGGGGGCCCAGTCCCAGGACCTGATCGCTTGGGGTCTCCGATTGTCTTGTAAGACGTGCCCTCCTCCCTCTTTTGTTGAGTTGGTCAGAGAGGTACGGGAGGAGGAGAACTCCTCGGAGGCGCGGGAGGGCTCCGTCAGCAGGGTACCGTCCTCGGTAGTAGTCCCTTGTGGTAAAGTGACCATGGCTTGTCCAACCTGGGGAGTGGTAAAGGAGACTGTGGCAGCGTTGAGAACTGAGATATCCCGGCTGTTAACAGTGGGTGTGCCCCCCCGCCCCCATATGATGGGACTGACAGAGAGGTGGACCCTCTAAGGGGACGGATTATGCAGAGGACCGCTGGTGGCTGAGGTCCGCGAGAAGCGGGGCTGGTATTGTCTGTTATAACTGTAGTGAAGAGGGACTCTTCAGGCGGGGAGTGTGAGTGGTGGGAAGCCCCTCGGAGAGTGAGTCCCTGGGTGCCTAAGCAGAGGGAGACGTCAGGAACCTTAGAGGAGACCCAGTGAGGGAACAGCCTGGTGTCTCTTGGGGAAAAGGTCCCCAGCAATATACCAAGGAACCCCTGAAAGTGAAGGAACCTATTCCTGAAGGCTTAGTGGGCCAAGCTCCAGTGTATCGCTATGGATAGAGAGTATTAATGCCAAAGACATACTCGACACTGGGTCGCAGGTCACGTTGCTGTACCATTTGTTTTACAACTGGTGTCTGAGGCATTTACCATTGACACCATTCAGGACACTGGAGACTTGGGGTCTCAGTGCTGGTGATTATCCATACGATGGTTATTTATCAGTGAAGCTGGAGTTCTTGGAGGCTGATGTGGGAGTGTCTGAAGTCCTTGATACATTAGTGCTGGTTTGTCCAGACCCTGATGAGAAGGGCGGCGTTTCAGTTCTAGTGGGGACAAACACACCTCTTCTGAGGAGGCCAATGGGGGCCTGCAAGGAGAAGGCTGGTAGAGTTTTCTGGGAGCATTGTCCATGTACCCGGTGTTTTGGGCTGCTTTTGAGGAAGTGCAGAGCTGCATTGGGCCAGATACAGAATTTAGACGAGGGACTCTGCGTCCACCCAGTCAAAGCCAATCATGCTACGGCCTGGGGAAGTAGTGAGAGTGATGGGAACCTCCACATTTCCCAGAATGCCTGAGGGCGAGGCTCCAGAAGACCATGAGGGAGAGTTGGGATTTCCTGCTGGGGTACTGGTGAGGCCTGAACTACAGAAGCCCTCGGTTGTACAGGCGAGCAGGATGGCAGTGATCGTCAAGAACACTGTGAAGAAGGAGGTCACCTTCAAGCAGGGGATGCCCCTGGCGCATCTGTTCCTGGTGACGGTAATGTCTAGTGTCCCGGTGAGACAAGCCGGGGAGAAACCCTCTGCAAAGGGGAGCAAGTTGACCACTGAGTCATTCAACTTCGGGGACTCCCCGGTACCTGCAGGTTGGAAGAGGAGGTTGATAGAGAAGACGTTGAAGCTGGAGGGTGTCTTTTCCACTGACTAGTTTGATGTGGGTTGTTCCAAGAGCACTCGTCACACTATCTGGGTGACCGAGGAAACCCTGTTCAGAGAAAGGTCGCGGCGACTGGCCCCTGCCGAAGTGGAAGACATTTGGCAGCATTTGTGTAAGTTGAAGGAAGCTGGGATCATCACTGAGTCCTGAAGCCCCTATGTGTCCCCAATAGTAGTGGCCTGAAAGAAGAATGGGAAGGTATGGATGTGTGTGGACTATAGGATTCTGAACAGGCGTACCATCCCTGACTAATATACGATCCCAAGAATCAAAGACGTGCTGGCCTGTCTGAGTGGTGCTAAGTGGTTTAGTGTGCTGGACTTGAGGAGTGGATAGTACCAGATTCCTATGAGTGAGGCTGACAGAGAGAAGACAACATTTATATGACCACTGGGATTCTTCCAGTTCGAAAGGATGCCCCATGGCATATCGGGAGGCCCTGCAACATTCCAGCAGGTCATGGAGAAAATGGTGGGGGATATGAACTTACTTGAGGTATTGGTGTATCTGGATGACCTCAAGGTGTTTGGATCCTCCTTGGAAGAACATGAAGCGAGACTACTGAAGGTGCTGGGCTGCCTGAAAGTTGAAGGGTTAAAACTTTCCCTGGACAAGTGTCAGTTCTGCAAGATGCCTGTCAGCTATGTTGGGCATGTAGTCTCGCAGCTTGGAGTAGCTACGGATCCATCCAAGACAGAGGCGGTGACCACCTGGCCAAGGCCCCAGACTGTGAGCACTTTGCACTCGTTCCTCGGGTTGTGTGGTTACTATCGGAGGTTCATGAAGGGCTACGTGAAAATGAGTCACCCATTGAATCAGCTTCTGTGTGGTTACCCTCCCTTGGGGAAGAAAGGGAGGAGGTCAAAAGGAGAGGAGGGTAAAGAGTATCTTAGCCCTTCAGAGCCTTTTTGACCAAGGTGGGATGTGGAATGTGAAGAGGCCTTTCAGTCACTGAAGGAGATGCAGACCCATGACCCTGTTCTGGCTTTTGCAAACCCCCAGTTGCTGTATGTACTGCATATGGATGCCAGCCGAGAGGGCTTATGGGGTGTCCTGTATCAGGATCAGGGCACCGGTTTGAGACCTGTTGCGTTTGTCAGCTGGAGTTTGTTGCCCTCTGAGAAAAACTGTCCCATGCACAAGTTGGAGTTTCTGGCATTGAAATGGGCTGTGGTGGATAAGCTGAGTGACTGCCTCTGGGGTGCCAAGTTTGTGGTGAGGATGGACAACAATCCCCTAACTTATACCCCAACCTTGGCAAAATTGTATGCCACAGGCCATCGTGGTTGGTGGCGTTGTCTGCCTGTGATTTCAGCCTGAAGTACCGGCCGGGAAGCAGGAACATTGACGCTGATGTTTTGTCCCGACGGGCGCATGAGGGACTGGTCAGGGACGAGGAGTGGGAGAGCGTCCCTGCCCAAGGGGTGAAGGCCATGTGTCAGTTTGCCATCATGGTGAAGGTAGACAGAAAGCAAGGGCAGGATCGAGCGGTAGATCAATTGGGAGCTTCTGATGATGCCATTCCACAAGCTTACTCTAACCTGACTGCTCTGAAGTCAAACTAGTTACTGGAATTGAGCCCTGTGGAAGTGGCAGCTGCTCAGCGAGATGACCCAAGTATCGATCCCATTTGGTCAGCGGTCGAAAAGGGAGACATGGCCCAAGCAGAGAAGATGAAACACGCTGTGGTGCCTCCATTACTGAGAGAAAGGCCCAGGTTGGGTTTGAGGAACCAGATCCTACACTAGGTCATATCACTTCTGGACCGACCTCAGCGTTCCCAGCTGATTCTGCCTGAGCAGTATCGGAGGAGCGTGGTGAAGTCACTTCATGATGGCTCTGGACATTTGGGGTGGAAAAGACCCATGGATTGCTCAGGGTCTGGTTTTTACTGGCCCCGGAGGAAGTCGGAGGGTGAAGAATATTGCAAGTTGTGCGTTTGATGCATAAGGCAGAAGACACTACCTACGCGGGCAGCTCCCTTGTCCCACTTGCAGAGAGCGGGGCCCCTGGACCTGGTGGGTGTGGATCTCCTGTCAATGGAGCCAGATGACAGCAACACGGCGAATGTCTTAGTCATCACAGATCGCTACACCCGATAAGCGCAGGTTTTCCCTACCAAGGACCAGAGGGTGTCCATGGTGGCCAAAGTGTTATGGGAGAAGTATTTCATTTATTATGCTCTCCCCAGGCGGATACATAGTGATCAGAGACAGGATTTTGAGAGTAAGCTCATCCATGAGTTACTGGGCATGCTCAGAGTTGAGAAGTTGAGGGCTACTCCCTATCATCCGCAGGTGATCTCCAACCCAAGAGGTTTAATCAAACCTTGCTAGACATGCTCGGGACTTTGGAGATCAGCAAGAAGAGCAGCTGGAGTCAACATATTGGATATCTGGTTCGCAGTTACAACAGTACCCGAAATGAAGCTACCGGGTACTCAGCATATTACCTGATGTTTGGGCGCGAGGCGAGGTTGCCCATTGACCTTTGTTTTGGGACTGATGAAGGCGACCTACCAGCGAAGGCTCATTTGAAGTCGGTGTCTGATATGTGGAGAGAGCTGAAAAAAGGCTTATGAATTGGCTGGGGTCGCGGCTGTCAAGCAGGATCAAGGAAATAGGAAAAGGTACGATCAGAAAGTGAGGTTCTCGCAACTCCTGCTGGGAGATCGAGTCCTCATAAGGAATTTAGGGCTACTTGGGAAGCATAAGTTGGCGGACCGCTGGGCAGCTATGCCCTATGTAGTGGAGAGTCAGATGCCAAAAGTACCAGTTTTCCAGGTGAAACCAAAGGATGGGAAAGGGCCACTCAAGATTCTCCATCGGAACCACCTGCTGCCCCCGGGACAAGAGGTGCAGGTAGACCCAGAGCCCAACTTGGAGCCTACACCCAGTAAGAGGACTCTATGGAAACATGAGGCAACTGCAGGGCCCACAGCAGGCGAGGATAGGCCGGACCCCACCCCTGAGAGGGATACTGATTCGGAGGATGAGGACATGGAGGTGTGGTATATGCTGCCTTTTGCTAACTCCCCATTGATTGAGGAAGAGACTCCCGGCCCTTCTCACACTGAGGCGATATCTGTGGACAGCCTGATTGCAGTGGGACCCTGCAAGGGGTGAAGCGGGGCTTAGCCAGGGGACAGAGGGGTCAGAGTTGCAGGTGGTTACGAGTGATAGGCTGGGGGAGGCCTCGCCGGGTAGACTAGAAATATCCCCAGTAGTGTCGGAACACGAAGAGGTAAATGAGGGGGAATGGAGGTCTCAGAGAATTAGGAGACCACTGGATAGGCTGGCCTATGTAGCACCAGCGGAACAGAGTGTGGCCCCTATCATATTGGGGAGCTATTTCATTGTCTTTTACACCTGGGTTGGACTTTGTGCTTTGCGGGAAGGATTGGCAAATTATCTCAAAGTCATGAGAACGTGACTAAATTTGGTGGCGGGGGAGAGTGTAACACCCTGGGAAAGGTTTCGCTGCTAATGTAACGCTCTCTCTGCAGCAGCAGTGTTTGGGTTAATGATTAGAGATAATGGGGGCTTTGGAATGTGTGCCATCCAATAAGGGGAGTGTTGTTTCTTTCTTGTGTGTCTGAGAGGAGGTATTTGCAGTCTGTTGTCAGCGAGAGATGAAGAAAGAAGGCGCGAGTGGAGGGAGTTGGTAGACTGCAGGACGGAGTGGACTGGGGGGCGAGGGTCCGAAGGTTGGCAATGCTCGGAGGAGGTCAATGGGAAATGAATGGATGGACAGCCATGAGCTCCAATGTGCACATTAGACTGTTTCATTAAAATGGGCCCTTTTTCTTTTCATTTTCTTTCCTAACCCTGCAGTCAGATTAAGAACTATAAAGCTCAATCGCTTAATTGCATATGGTGAACTGTCTGATATTTTGTGGTACAGGTTTGTAGCAGGGAAACACATCACACAGCATCCACACAAACAAGATTTCACAAGTTTGGCTGGGCCAGAGATTGTCTTCTCCTAGACTAACGCCACCAGCTGAACCTGAGGTTTACATGTGTTTCTGTAAGATCTGCTCGCATTCTTCTGAATTCCCGCGAGTGCAGTCCCAGGTGACTCAATCTCTCCTCATAGTCTAACATCCTTATCCCTGGAATCAACCTGGTGAACCTCCTCTGCACCGCCTCCACAGCCAGTTTTTTGGGTAGAGTCCCAATCAAGTGCTGCTGGAAGATCATCAACTTTGGTCTGCCTGACTCTTATTGGTCTTCCTGCACAGAAAGATGTCAGTAAGAGAATGCTGCTATCAGGTTGCAGGAATACTTGCCAAGGATGCTCAGAACCTTTGTGCAGCCAATGCAAAAACTCTGTGGGGAAGGATCACAGTGTGAGATCTTTCCACTACCACACATGGGGGGCGGGGGTGGGGGGTGGAAGCTGAGGCAGCTGAGGAAGCCCCTCAAACATTGAAATGTTGTAGCAACCCATGAGCTGCAATGGTGCTGCAGTTTAAAGAAAATAAGTTAGCACTACTGAATGTTGACCAGAAGATACTAAAAATGTAACAGGCTTCATACTGTGTATTTACAAACGCATTTTATTATGAATAAAATTTACTTTTCAGAAACAGAATCAGGTTTAATATCACTAGCATATGTTGTGAAATTTGTTGTTTTGTGGCAACAGTACATTGTTATACATAAAAATAAAAAAATATAAATTACAATAATAAATACTTACAAAAATAAATTAACTAAGTATTAGAATTAAAAAAGAGAGCAAAAAAAGAGGTAGTGTACATGAGTTCACTGTCCATTCAGATATCAGATGGTGGAGGGGAAGAAGTTGTTCCTAAAACATTGAGTGTGTGTCTTTGGGGTTCCTACACCTCCTCCTTGATGGTAACAATGAGAAGAGAGTACGTTCTGTCTGATTGAAGTCATAATGATAGGTACTATTTTTGAGGCATGAAATATCGTCTTTTGAAGATATTCTCAATGCTGGAGAGGCTAGTGCCCATGATGCTGATGATGATGCTAAACAAATATATTTCTGAATGGTGCTGGATAATACAGCATAGTTTATAATGCGAAGGTTATTAACCAAACAGAGTTAAGTCTTGACAATGAGAAAATCGATTCCAAGTAGTCTAGAATTCTACTTTATATAAAGAGAAGTTGTTTAAAATCTGGTTTACAATATCCAAATCCAATTGATGAAAGTTTATACATGAATTATGAAAAAGATTTGCAAACAGTGCCATAAAATAAAGTCAGTGGCCATTTTATTAGGTACGCCTGTAAAATGCAAATGTCTAATCAGCCAATCATTTGGCAGTAATCAGTGAATAAACGCATGCCATCAAGGTCAAGAGTTTCAGTTGTTGTTCAGACCAAACATCAGAATGGGGAAGAAATGTCATCTAGTGACTTTGACTATGGAATGATTGTTGGTGCCAGAGGGGTGGTTTGAGTATTTCAGAAACTGGTGATACTCTGGGATTTTCATGCACGACAGTCTCCTGAGTTTACAGAGGATGGTGCAAAAATATTTTTAAAAACATGGCAAAGGTGTACTAGGTAAGTGGGAGGCCTTCAGAAGTAACATTTTGAGAGTACAAAGCTTGTATGTACCTGTCAGAATAAAAGGTAAGGATAACAGGTGTAGGGAACCTTGGTTTTCAAGAGATACTGTGGCCCTGGTTAAGAAAACAAAGTAGGTGCATTGCAGGTATAGGGAGGTAGGAACAAATGAGGTGCTTATGGAGTATAGGAAATGCAAGACGACACTTAAGAAAAAAATCAGGAGTGCTAAAAAAAAAGGTTGTTTAAGAAAAGCTCTAAAAACAAACCAGGAAATAGCGGCCAATGAGCCTGACATCAGTAATGAGAAAGTTAATGGAAGGTACTCTAAGGGAATGGATATATGAGCATTTGGAGAGACATGGACTGATTAGGGATAATCAGCAGGGCTTTGTGTGTGGTAAGTCGTGTCTAACCAATCTTATAGAGTTTTTCCAGGAAGCTACCGGGAAAGTGGATGAAGGCAAGACAGTGGATGTTGTCTACATGAACGTTAGCAAGACATTTGACAAGGTCCTGCATGGGATGTTGGTCAAGAAGGTACAGTCACCCAGCATTCAGGATGAGGTAGTAAATTGGATTAGACATTGGCTTTGTGGGTGAAGCCAGAGAGTGGTAGTAGGGGGTTGCCCCTCTGACTGGAATGGTGTGATAAGTGGTGTGCCACAGGGATCGGTGCTGGGTCCATTGTTATTTATCATCTATATCAAAGAGCTGGATGATAATGTGGTAAACTGGATCAGCAAATTTGTGGATGACACCAAGATTGGGGGTGGAGTGGACAGAGAGGAAGACTATCATGGCTTGCAGAGTGATCTGGACCAGCAGGAAAAATGGACTGAGAAATGGAAGATCTGTTTAAATGCAGACAAGGGAGAGGTGTTGCATTTCAGTAGGATCAACCAGGGTAGGTCTTACACTGTGAACGGTAGGACACTAAGGACTGTGGTAAATAAAAGGGATCTGGGAATACAGGTCCACAATTCATTGAAAGTAGTGTCACAGGAAGATAGGGTCGTAAAGAGAGCTTTTGGCACATTGGCCTTCATAAATCAGAGTATTGAGTACAGGAGATGGTCTGTTATGTTGAAGTTGTATAGGACATCGGTGAGGCTTAATTTGGAATATTCAATGCAGTTTTAGTTACTTACCTACAGGAAAGATGTAAACAAGGTTGAAAGAAAGAGTACAAAGAGTACAAGGATGTTGGTGGGTCTGGAGGACCTGAATTATAAGGAAAGATTGAACGGGTTAGGGCTTTATTCCTGGGAACGTAGAAGATTGAGAGGAGATTTGACAGAAGTATACAAAATTATGAAGGGTATAGATAGAGAAAATGCAAGCAGGCTTTTTCCACTGTGGATGGGTGGAACTAAAACTGCAGGTATGGATTGAAGGGTGAAAGGTGAAAGGTTTAAGGGAAATGAGGGGAAACGGCTTCACTCAGGGGGTCGTGAGAGTGTGGAACAAGCTGCCAGCACAAGTGGAGCATGCAAGCTTGATTTCAATGTTTAAGAGAAGTTTGGACAGGTTCATGGATGATATAGGTATGGAGGGCCATGGTCTCAGTGCAGGTTGATGGGACTAGGCAGCTTAAATGGCTCAGCATGGATTAGATGAGCCAAATGGCCAGTTTCTATGCAGTACTTTTCTGTGATTCTGTGACATCCATTGAGTAGCAGTTCGGTAGGCAATAGCACCCTGTTAATGAGAGAGGTCAGAGGAGAATGGCCAGTCTGGTTTGAGCTGACAGAAAGACAACAGTAACTCAAATTACCATGCATTACAACAGTGGTCATCCCCCCGCCCTTTAGATCTTCAGCCTGGGTAGTGTTCAACCAATGATCTGAATACTGAGCTTTCAAATTTTGGTATCCAACCCCTGCCACTTTTCTTTTTTTTACCTCTCCTCCCACTTTCACCTTGTCCCTTATGCCCCCCACGCATACCTTTAGATCTTCAGTCCTCCTATTTTTGTCTTCCTTCCCACCCTTATGAGGTAGCTCCTATATCTAATAAACTAGCAACTGACTGGACGTTAGTGATCTTCTGCTGCTGTAGCCCATCTACCTCAGGGTTTGACGTGTTGGACACCGCACTGTTGCAGGACCTACATAATAAAGTGACCATTGAGTGCATTGACCTTATATTCTACCTGGGTGGTCTACAACCCAATGGTATCAATACCGAGCTTTCTGATTTTCAATACCTCCCCCACCACTTTTCTGTTTTTTACCTATCCTCCCACTTTCACTTTGCCCCTTATCCTCCCCCTCTCCTTTACGTCCTCAGTCCTCCTATTTTTCTCCTCCTTCCCATCCTCCTTCAGACCCTTGCACCAAACTTCGTCTTCTTCCATTTACTGGGTTCCATCCACCCACTCATACACAGGTTACTCCCCCCACCCCCCATCTGGTGCTTCCAACAGTCATTCCTCTCTCCCTTGTCCTCTAATAGTTCCAACTCTCATCTCCTTTACTAATCTATATCTAGCTCTGCTAGCCCTTTGTGTTCTTGCTTGCCACCATCCAGCAGCTATCTTCTATCTTCACATTCCCCTCCCCTTGCCTTCTCTATTTGTTTTAGCTTTTCTCTGTCTGTCTCCACCTATCATTCACCAGCTACCGCAGCCTCCCAGCTCCAGCCCTGCTCATTTCCCCTACCTGCCTGTCATCGTACATCCTTCCCCAGTTCACCAATCACTTTAGACGTATCTCTCACAACTCCTCATCTCCTCTTTAGACTGGCCATCTCACCTGTCTTCTTTCAGTCCTGATGTAGGGTCTTAACATGAAACATCGATAATTTCTCTCTTCCCAAATACTGCTCGATCTGCTGAGTCCATCGGTAACAGTTAGGTCCCTTTAGATCCTATAGAATATTTCGTAATGCAAAGGCTATCAATTGACACTATTGTGAATTACAATTGAACAGACAATTTCAGCTACTCTAGAAAAGGCTCGTCATGTTAACGCAAATGCTTTACAATCTGTCATACAGTAGTTCATGGAAGTTAATTCATAGATACTGGATAGTGGCTCATTGAAACTGTTCTACCTACCAAGAGAGTCCTCCACATTCTCCTGACTGCAGTCTGCATCTCACTGTACCAGACATCAAGCTGTCCCTTGAGGAACTAAGTGCTATCTGTGATCAGCAAGAATGAAGTGGTGGAAACTGATACCTGAGAGTGAGTTCAAAGTTGAAAGTTCAAAGTAAATTTATTATCAAAGTATTCTGTGTATATATATATATATATATATATATATACTTGGAAGTGTCAAGGCCACTGTCCTGGAGGAAGTGTGAAATGTCCATGAGTATGTCAGGAAGATGGCCCTTACGGATGACCTGCTAGGAGAATACCTCAGACAGTAGGCAGGGGACATGGAAATGGGTGAAGCAGAGCCAGAAGACCAGAGGCCATGCCAGGAAAAGCCACTACATGGGATGCATCATTGCCGGTTATCAGAGGTAGCTGACATCAGAGAGTCCTATGAGTGGATGGAAATGTCAGAGCTGAGGGACAGCGCAGAGGTGGTGATCGTGGCTGCACAAGAACAGGCGCTGAGCACCAGGGCAATAGAAGCAGGGGTCTATCACACCAGACAAGACCCAAGATGCAGACTGTGCAAGGATTCCACTGAAACTATCCAGCAAATCGTAGCAGGGTACAAGATGCAGGCAGAGACAGCACACACTGAACGGCACAACCAAGTTGCAGGAATTGTGTACGGGAACATCTGCACTGAGTATGGATTGGACAGTCCCAAGTCCAAATGGGAAACACCTGAGAAGGCAGTGGAGAATGACAGAGCTAAGATCCTGTGGGACTTCCAAATACAGACTGATGAGCAGGTACTGGCCAACCAACTGGACAAGGAACAGAAGAGAGCAATAGTAATAGATGTGGCAATCCCGAATGACAGTAACATCAGGAAGAACATCAGGAGAAGCTGGAGAAATACCAGGGCTTGAAAGAGCAGATAGAAAAGATGTGGAAGGTTAAAGCCAGAGTTAATCCTGGTGGTGATAGGAGCATTTGGGTTTGCGACACCTGGACTGGGAGAGTGGCTCCAACAAATCCCGGGAGCAACATCAGAGATCTTGGTCCAGAAGAGCGCTCTACTAGGAACAGCAAGGATACTGTGCTGAATCCTCAAACTCCCAGACCTCTGGTAGAGGACCAAGATTGAGGGAAAAATACACACACACACACACACACACACACACACACACACACACACACACTCATACACACACACACCAGCCATGAAGGGTGAGAAACAACAACATCACCATAGGCAACCCTACGATTCATTTCCTTGCAGGCATTCACAGAACAGTAAGATATAATAGAATCAATAAAAAACTACACACAAAGACTGATCAGCAACCACTGTGCAAAGAAAGACAAACTGGACAAATAGAAAAAAAAATTTTAAATGAGTAATACTGAGAACATGAGCTGTAGAGTCCTTGAAAGTGAGTTCATAGGTTGTGTTCAGTGATCAGTTGGGTGTTGAGATGATAGAAGTTATCAGTGCTGGTTCAGGAGCCTGGTTGAAGGGTAATAACTGTTCCTGACATGGTGTTCTAAGAAATAAGGATCCTGCACCACCTTCCTGAAGGTAGCAGCGAGAAGAGAGCATGGCCTGGATGATGGATGCTGTCTTCTTGTGACAGTGCTCCTTGTAGATGTCCTCAATGATGGCAAGGGCTGTATCTGCCACTTTTTGCAGGATTTTCCATTTTTGGGCACTGGTATTTCCATACCAGGCTGTGATGGAACCAGTCAGGATAGTCTCTACAGAAGCTTGTCAAAGTTTTAGATGACACATTGAATCTGCACAAACTTCTAAGGAGCTGTCACGCCGTCTTTATAATGGTCCATGAGCCAGCGCTCATCTGGGGATCAGAGGTGGAGAGGGGCAACATCACAGCCGGATATGGAGACACCAATGCCCTTGAACTGAAAATCTTACAAAGGTTAGTGGATACAGCCTAATTCATCACAGGTAGACCCCTCCCCACCAGTGAGTACATCTACATGGAGCACTGTCACAGGAAAGCATCATCTATCAAGGAAAGCAACATCCATCATCTAGGACCCTCAGCACCCAGGCCCTGCTCTCTTCTCACTACTGCCATCAGGAAGAAGGTTCAGGAGCCTCAGGGCCTGTAGCACCAGGTTCAGGAACAGTTATTACCCCTCAACCACTGGATTCTTGAACCAGAACGGATAACTTCACTCAACTTCACTTGCTCTGTCACTGAACTGTTCCCACAACCTATGGACTCACTTTCAAGGACTCATCCTCTCATATTCTCAATATTTATTGATTATTTATTGATTGATTGATTGATTGTATTTTCACCCTTTGTTGTCTTTTGCACATTGATTGTTTGCTTCTGCATCTCCAGATGTCCCTGTGATCTCAGTCTCTGAGCTTGATATCTGGGTGCCATTCAACAGGGTGAATCATGAAAGGTGTCTGTTCCGGGTAACGTACTAAGGCTCTGTGTGGACCAAGTGTGTGGAGCATTTACAGGCATATTCAACCTCTCAGTTTTGCACTCTGCATCAAGAAGGCATCTATTGTACCAGTGTCTATAAAGAGTGCGGTGACTCAGTGACTACTACTGGGTAGCACTTACAACAGGCATAATGAAATGGCTCAGGAGGCTGATTTTGGCATAAATCTGCTCCTGCCTCAGAGATTACCTGGATCTGCATTCAGTTTACCAACCATTACAACAGATCAAAAGCCGGTGCAATTTCTCTGGCTCTTCATTCTGCTTGGGACCATCTGGACACCAGGAACTCACGCACTAGGCTGCTGTTCATTGACTACAGCCTGGCGTTCAAGGCAGCCATCCCTCGAACTTATCATCCAGTTTCAGGACCTAAGCCCCTGAAGAGCTCCTGAGACCCAGAACCTGAGTCTCTGCAAATGGATCCTCACCTTCCTCATCGGCACACCTCATCCAGAATGGATCAGTAGCAACATCTCCTTCCAGCTGACCATCAACACAGAAGCACCTCTAGGCTGCATGCTTAGTCCCCTGCTCTACTCTCTACATACACATGATGGTGGGGCTAACCACAGTTTCAATGCCATAATATAAATTCTCTGAAGATACCACTGTTGTAGGACAATCACAGGTGGTAATGAGTCAGCTGAGCTAGATAGATGGATAGATACTTTATTGATCCCAAAGGAAATTACAGAGTCACCGTAGCATGACAAGTGCACAGATGTATAAATGTACAGATATATAGATATGCTGGAGTGAGATAGAACTTCTGGTGAGTGGTGCGCAATAACAGCCTCTTGTTCAACGTCAGTAAAACTAAAGAACTGATTATTGACTTCAGAAAGGAAAAGAGGGATGAACATGCTTCAGTGTACATTGGGGATAGATGGTAGAAAGGGTCAGTAGCTTTGAATTCCTCGGCATTAACAGGTCAGGTGACTTTTCATGGGCCTGTACGTAGATGCAGTCACAAAGAAGGCAGGCCAGCATCTTTAGGTTCATGAGGTTTGGCATGTCACCGAACATTCTAACAAACTTCTACAGATGTATAGTTGAAAGTATCCGACTGATGGCATCATGGTCTGGTACAGCAATTCGAGTGTGCAGAAATATAAGAGGTTGCAGACAATAGTGGAGTGGACTCTGCCCAATACATCACAGACACATCACTCCCCATCTTTGGCAGTATCTACATGAGAAATCAACGTCTGGTGTCAGAGATCCCCACCACTTGGGCCATGCCGTTTTCTCACAGCTACCATCGGGCAGGGGGCACAGAAGCTTCAAGACCCACACCATAAGGTTCAAAACTAGCTACTTCCCTCGGACCAGCCTGCACAACCCTGATCACTACCTCAGTATAGCAACTTTTTGACAACTTTGACCAATCTGCATTACAATGGACTTTGTTCTGATTGTGTTCCTCATATAATTTTTGTCTTAGCTTATGTTTTTCTTGGGAATTTTGTATATTTGATGTAAAGTGCTTATGATGTTGTTGCAGATAAGTTTTTCGTTACACCTGTGCTTACATGTACACATGCATATGACTTTTTTTTGCAATGTTAGATGCTTTGGATAGTATGGAATATTTTGCAATACAAAGGCTAATACTGAAACAGAACTAAGTCTTATCATGATCTAAACATTTCAAAATACTCTAAAATTACTTTTTATGTGTGGATAAGAAGTTATATAAGTCTGTTGTATAACAAATAGATCTAGCTGAGGAAAATTACAAATACAATGTGAATAAGCCTCGTTAAATGCTTTTGGACAGTATCGACTAATTTACACCAGAATGGCTATTAGCTGAACAGAGTTAGTTCAAATACTGAGAAACATTTTCTGATTCCCTATTATTCCTCTTCACTTAAAAAAACTTTCCCACTTCACACAGAACAAATGCATTCAGCTGATATTGCAAACAGCCCCTGTAGATGGTGCTGCACACAAGGTTAGACACCTTCAGCTGATATAGAACATCATATGATCAGATTCAGAATTGGCCTTACATGATGTGAAATTTCTTGTTTTGTTGCAGTAAATTTCATGTTATAGAAGTCAGTGAAATAAATATTAATGAAACAGAGTTAATCCTTACAGTGGAAGAAACATTTCCAAGTCAATACGTTTTTAATTGTATTATGTGTACATTTAGATATTTTTGTTGTAAGAGATCTACATGTACGTTTGTAATGCCCTGATTCATAATTTTTTACCGTTATGCTGTATGTATTTCATTTTGTGCTGTTCTGTGTGAGCTGCTTGTTTTCAGCTTGTTTGGGTTACTGTTGAAGACGAGAGAGAGGAGAAATTTGTGCCATCCAATTAGGATGGTCAATTAAAGGGAGATTTCTCTGGTGAGGGACACTAAGGTTGGGCTTGGGGCTTTTATTCGAGGGGAGATGAAGAGAGAAGGCACTGGGAAGAACCGGTCGTAGCATACGATCTGGTGGGAGACCCGTTTGTTCGGGATGGATTGCAAGCAACATTCGGAAGGTGGTGTGTGTTTTCACGTTGACCGAGGACCCAGCACGTGAGTGACAGAGAAGTTCAAGATGAACGCATTTGACTGTTTAATTAGAATGGGCCCTTTCCTTTTTTGTTATACTTTACCAACCCTTCAGTTAAGATTCATAAATATAATTCCTTTAATTGTATCAGTGAACTGTCCGTTATTTTGTGGCATTAATTTGTGACAGGGTAGCGAATGACACAGCATCCACACAAACAGGGGGTTTGGGGTGGGCTCGCACCTCAATCTCACAAGCTAGGTGGGGCTGGAGAACGTCTTCATCAGACTTATGCAGCCGAGGAAACCAGGGTGATTTATTGTGGGGGCTCGTCCGGGATCAATTTCGTTGGATGCTGTGTGATTGCCCTGAGCATTGAGCCAGTGGGTTTTGTGTTTAAGCCTGTGTTAAACTATTGTTCGGTTAAATGATTATGATACGTGGTTATGGATGTTGCAGGGGTGGCGCCGAGGTTTGATAAAATGGCTGGCAAAGACTTTGCTGTAGTTCAGACTAACACTGACGTAATGGCAGTGGAATTGCCTGGTACTATTGGAGAGGGTGGGGCCATGGGTTGCCCATACTTTCTGGGAGGAGGGGACTGAAGGCAAGCATGCCGAATCGGAAACCAAATTTCCCGTAGCTGGGGGCGGAGACTTTAAAGACAAGTTGCTCTCGTTTCTGCGGAGTGAGGGGAAGGGGTGGCCTGATGCAGAGGGTCTAATGAGTCCTCCAGAGAGGGCTGAGCATTCTGAGTTGGTATCGGCCCTTCCCTCCCTGGCGAATAAATGGCAAAATACCCAGGTTCAAAGTCCCAGCTATCGTAGGCTCAGCCTGTTCTCAGGAACGAAGCCCACCCCTAAAGGGGAGGAGGAGTATGAGACTTAGGCAGAGCAGACCTCTCTGTTGCTGGATGAGGGGTGGTGCTCTAATGATGAAAAAAGACAGAGATTGGTTGAAAGTTTGAAGGGGCCAGCTGTTGACATAGTGAGACCCATAAAGATACAGAAGCCCTTTCTACCTCTGTGGCCTACATGCAAGCACTAGAAAAGGTGTTTGGAGTGACGGGAAGCCCATTGGAGCTTATGAAGGGGTTTCAGGAGAAGGGTGAGAAGTTTTCTGCCTACAGTTTTCAGCTAGAGAGGCAGTATAGAAAGGCCATTCAAAAGGCTGAGGTGAATCAGTTAAGAATGGACCAAGTGGTGAAAGGCGCCCATTCCCCGGACCTGATTGCTTGGGGTCTCCGAATGCCTCAGTAAAAGCACCCCTCCCTCGTTTGTTGAGCTGATCAGAGGTTAGAAAGGAGGAGAATACGATGGAGACGCAGAAGGCCGCTGTCTGCAGGGTACAGTCCTCTGTAGTGGTCCCCTTGACCACTGATAACCCACCCTGGGAAGTGGTGAAGGAGCTTGTGGCAGAGTTTAGGGCTGAGATGTCCTGGTGATTATCAGTGGGTGTGCACCCCCCCCCCCCATACGATAGACCTGATAGGGAGGCGGAACCCCAAAGAGGCGGACTACACAGAGGGCTGTTAGTGGCTGGGTCCCCGTGAGAAGGGGAGCGGCCGGTATTGTCTGTTATAACTGTGGTGAAGAGGGATATTTCAGGCAGGAGTGTGAAGGACGGGTACCTAAACAGGTAGTGAGGGAATGGCCTGGGACCTCAGGGGGAACACGTTCCCAGCAATATATCCAGGAACACCCTAAAGCAAAAAACCCTATTTCTGAAAGCTTAGTGAGGCCAAGCTCCAGTGTATCACTACGGATTGAGGATATTTATGCTAGAACCATACTTGACACCAGCTCTCAGGTTACTCTGCTGTTGGTATTTGATGCATTTACCATTGACGCCACTCAGTGCACTAGAGATCTGGGGCCTTAGTACGGATGACTATCTGTACATTGGTTACTTGTCACTGAAGCTGGAGTTTTCGGAGGCAGATGTGGGAGTAACTGATCTCCTTGATTCATTAGTGCTGGTTTGTCCGGACCCGGTCAAGAGGGACGAAGCTTCAATTCTCGTGGGGACGAACACTCCTATTGTGAGGAGGAGTGTTGGAGCCTGCAAGGAGAGAGTTGGAGAGAGCTTTCTGGAAACATTGTCCATTCACCCACTGCTCCGAGCTGCTTTTGAGGAAGTACATGGCCGCACTGGGCTGGATGATGGGCATAAATGAGGGACTGTATGGTTCACCCAGTCCAAACCCGTCGTGTTATGGCCTGAGGACGTAGCGAGAGCGATGAGAAACCCCAAATTTCCCAGAGTGCCCGAGGCCGAGCCCCTCTTGGTGAATGCTCCGGAAGACCATGAAGAGGAGTCAGGCTTACCTGCTGGGGTACTGGTGAGGCCCGAACTGCAGAAGCCCTCGGTTGTACAGGCGAACAGGATGACAGTGAGACTCAGGAACACTTCAGAGCGGGAGGTCACCCTCAGGCGGGGGATGCCAATGGCACGCCTCTTCCCGGTGACAGTAATGTCTAGTGTCCTTGTGACACGAGCTGGTGAGAAACTCTCTCCGAAAAGAGGAAAGTTGACAGCCGAGTCATTCAACTTTGGGCACACCCCGCTACCTTACGTTGGTAGAGAAAATGTTGAAGCTGGAAGATGTCTTTTTAACTGTCGAGTTTGATGTGGGTTGGTCCAAGAGCAGTCGCCACACCATCTGGGTGACAGAGGACACCCCGTTCAGAGAAAGGTTGCAACAACTGGCACCTGCAGAGGTGGAGAACGTTTGGCAGCATCTTCAGAATTTGAAGGAAGCTGGGATCATCACTGAGTCCAGACGCCCTTGTGTATCTCCAATAGTAGTGGCCAGGATGATACAGCTGTGTGTGAACAATTGGACTCTGAATGGGCATACAGTTCCCAACCAGTATACAGTCCCGAGAATCGAGGACATGCTGGCCTGCCTGATGGTGCGACGTGGTTCAGTGTGCTGGGCTTGAGGGGTGGGTATTTCCAGATCCCCATGAGTGAGGCTGATAAGGAGAAGATTTATCTGATGTATGTGTCTGATATGAGAAGTGAGCTGAAAAAGGTTTATGAATTAGTTGGGGTCGCGGCTGCCAAGCAGAATCAATGAAATAAGAGGAGGTATGATCAGAAAGTTAGGTTCCCCCAATTCATGCCTGGAAACTGAGTTCCCATAAAGCATTTGGGGCTACCTGGGAAGCTGGCTGACTGCTGGGGGGCTACTCCCTAAATGTAGTGGAGAGTCAGATGCCAAATGTAGCAGTGTTCCGGCTGAATCCAGAGGATGGGAATGGGCCCGTCAAGATTCTCCAACAGAACCATCTTCTACCTCTGGGGCAAGAGGTGCGTGTTGACCCAGAGCCTGACCTGGACCCTACACCTAGTAAGAGGACTCTGTGACAACATGGAGAGACTGAAGGATCAGTAGCAGGAAAGATCAGACCGGCCCCCGCCCCTGAATGGGATAGGGATTCGAAGGATGAAGAAATGGGGTGTAGTATCTGCTGTCTTTTGCTAACTCCCCACTAACTGAGGAAGAGATTCCCAACCCTTCTCACACTGAGGCAGGTGAAATGGGAGGGGAAGGGGCTAGTAATGGACAGGCAGGTTTGCAGCTGGACCACGGGGGGGGGGGGGAATGGACTCTAAAGTAACTGGGAATAAATCTGAGCTCAGCCAAGTGGCAGAGGGATCTGAGTTGCCGGAAGTCACAAGTAATAGACCGGGGGGAGGCCTCGCCATGTAGACCAGAAGTATCCCAAGGAGTGTCTGAAACTGAAGACGTAGATGATTGGGTTAGGAGATCTCAAAGAATTAGGAGACCCCCAGATAGGCTGCCCTATGTAGCACCAGGGGAACAGAGTGCTACAGCTATCCCCATAGCGAGATATGTCATTACTCTTTACAAATGGATTGGAGGTTCATGAAATTCCTTTGAAAACGGTGTTTTTAATGACAGGATGACAAATTATTTTGAAGTCATGAGGACATGGCTATTTTGGTGGGGGGAGAGTGTGGTACCCTGGTTCATATTTTTTCCTGTAATTCTGTATGTATTTCATTTTGTGTTGTTCTGTGCGAGCTGCTTGTTTGGGTTACTGTTAAAGATAAGAGACAGGAGAAATGTGTGCCATCCAGTTAGGATTAAGGGAAGGCTTTGCTGGTGGGGGGCACTAAGGTTGGGCTTGGGGCTTTTGTTCGAGAGGAGATGAAGAGAGAAGACGCTGGGGAGAACCGGTCACAGCATACGATCTTGTGGGAGACCCGCTTGTTTGAGATGGATTGAGAGCGATGTTCGAAAGGTGGTGTGTGCTTTCACGTTGACCGAGGGCCCAGCGCATGAGTGACAGAGAAATTCAAGATGAACTCCAACTTGTGCACATTTGTCTATTTAATTAGAATGGGCCCTTTTTGTTACTCTTTACTAACCCTTAAGTTAAGATTCATAAATATAATTCCTTTAATAGTATGCAGTGTTCCGTCTGTTATTTTGTGGCATTAATTTGTAGCAGGGTAACGAATTACACAGCATCCACACAAACAGGGGGTTTGGGGTGGGCTCACACCTCAATCTCACATTTGGTGGGGGCTGGAGAACGTCTTCACCAGACTTACACAGCCGAGGAAACCAGGGTGTTTCACGTCTATATGCAGATCTCTTGAAATAAGATCTACATATTAGCGTAGTAATGGTAGCGTCGGGCGCACGGTAGTGTAGTGGTTAGCACAATACTTTACAATACAGGCGACCCAGGTTCAATTGCCATTGCTGTCTGTAAGGAGTTTGTACGTTCTTCCTGTGACTGCATGGGTTTCCTCCGGGTACTCCAGTTTCCTCTGGCAGTCCAAAGACGTACTAGTTGATGGGTTAATTGGTCATTGTAAATTGTCTAGTGATTAGGCTCAGATTAAATCGGGGGATTGCTGGGTGGCATAGCTCGAAGGGCCAGAAGGGCCTATTCTGTGCTGCATCTCAATCAATCAATCAATAAATAAATCCATAAATAAATATTCAAGAACTGGTTTTCTGTTCTCTACACATTTATGCCAAAAGCTTGAGTCAATTTCACATTTATATTTCCATAGTTAATTTTGTGGTCCTAACTGTATTATTCCAACAGATTTGCTCATCTATTTTTACCAATTTCTAAGGTGCTAGGATGTCGAGGTTGCAGCAGAGGCCAACGTTCTGGATTTATCACAAAGGCATTGTGTGGAAACAGGTTCTTTGATCCAATGTGGCCATGCCAACCATCAAGTTTCCACTGACACCAATCCCATTGTATTCTCCCCTCATTCCCATCAACACCTCCAGGTTCTACCGATCACTTTTACACACTAATGGCAATCTGAGTGGCCATTTCAACTACCTTTGGGATTTGGGAGGAAACCAAAACAACCAGTGGAAACCCACGTGGTTACAGAGAGAATGAGCAAAGTCCACACAGACAGAAGCCAGAGTCAAGATTGAAGCAGGGTCTCTGATAAATGAGGACCTCAAAAATGCTAGGCTTCAAACTCTACTCATGACAACTTATGTGCCTGGTGGGCAGGGGGCAGGCAGGAGGGTCATTGGCCCTCATTCCTCCTGGTAGCATGGAATACTGATGACTTGCTACATGGGAGGGAAAACAGCCCTCTGGGTGGACCAGTCAACACTGGGGAAATTAAATCTCCTACTGTATTATTCCTACCCCTGCTCCTCAAGTTCCTGTTGACTATGAGGGGTGGAAGGTCTATAATACAGCCCACTAGAGCCACTGGAGTGATCTTCTTCTTGTTTCTAAAGTCTACCTACAGTACATGGCCTCTCTGGACAATTATCCAAATACTGCTATTACATGTTCCCTTATCACCACGGCTACACCTTCTCCTCACTTACCTCTACCTTTGTCACACCTGTGGCATCTGCATCTTGGGATATTGAGCTTCCAGTCCTGCCCTTCCCTTTTCCATCTCAGATAACAGACCCTCGAGCACATATGGCCATCATGTTTCCCATCACCTTTCTAAATCACGCTGAGAGTTCAAATAAACACATCAAGTAAAAGGATATTGTGAGACTTGAGGGGGCTGAATTATAGTGAAAGGTTGAATAGTTTTGGCCTTTATTCCCTGGAGCACAGGAGAATGAGGTATGTAGAATTATGAGGGGTACAGACAGGATGAATGCATGCAGACTTTTCCCACTCAGGTTGGTTGAGACTAGAACTAGAGGTCATAGGTTTAGGGTGAAAGGTGAAATATTTAAAATAAACCTGAGAACTTCTTCACTTAGACTGTGGAAAGAGCTGACAGCAGAAGTGGTAAATGCAGTTGTAAGATTGAAAAGAAGTTTGGATAGGTACATGGATGAGAGAAGTACACAGGGCTATGGTCCAGGTACAGGCAGATGAGCTTGGGCAGAAGAGCAGGTTGGCACATACATGAAGGGCTGAATGGCCTGTTTCACTGTTGTAGCACTCTATGACTTGATTCAATAAAGCTGCTGACACTGGCAACTTTGGACCGTTCCCCCAAATGTAGGTTGATTTACTTGGGAGATCTTTGCTCCGCTTTTTTTTACACCAGACTTCAGTGCTCCTGGACAGCACAATAATCACATTACAGATATTTGTTCCCTCTGAGAAAATACCTTCTGTTGCAACAGTTCACGAGCCCCATGGAACTCTGTTCTCGGAATACTTCCTGCTCATGTTGTGGAGAAGTAAGTAAGAACAGTTTTCCTAGGAACAGCTGCCATTCTTTTATACTGTAAAAACAACCATCATAATTATGTACTTCCTCTTCAATGCTGCCAGTATTTTTTATAGCTGACAGCTTTTTGAAACAGTCATTCTCCTACAAGTGAGTGAACGCAACGATCTCAGCCGCCACTTGAAGAAATGAAACTGAAGATCAAGGAATCCAGGATTTTCAGCTGAAGGACTGATAATACCCATCAAATTGTTTCAGTGCCTGCAAACTTTGCACTTAAGTAGAAATTGCTTTTAAGCAAAATGGATTTAGCACTCTCCATGGGGTCACCCTCTGCTACTTGCCAATGGATTGACCTGGACCTCCCAAGTCAATTGAGCGTTCGTTTGCAAGATAATATAGAGCCAGGTAGTAAGCACTTTAGCTGCTACGCTGTTATCCTTCCAGATTTACAATGGTGGATTAGTTTACTGGCTCAGTCATCAACAACACAGTGCCCTGGGATATTTTGGAACTGTTTGGCTTAGCTATTTAATTATTGAATATGAGATGGAGAGGTGATGCGTTTCTGAAATTTCATCACCAGGGGAGGAATTCTGCAGTTGCAATAAAACAAAATTGATATATTGAAAATCAAGTGATATAAGATAATGCTATCATCCTACTTAAGTTTTGAATGTGTATTTATCAAAGGGCAGAGGTTCTGATAATTCCTTCTGCACGGAAATGATTGAGGTTTAAGTTTCCTTAAGGAGTTTTAAAATCACAACGATTCACAGTAAACCCCAAATATGCACATTTGTCGAACGTTTCAGCCTGATCCTAAGCTGATTCAGAATGTTTGTTGGCAGGTACTGTACCAGGGCCCTTGGCCATTTTGGCTGCATTTACTGCCAGAACAAGATGATGTCAGGCTTAAGTCTGTAACCCGAGGAGAGCAGGAGGGGCAACCACTTTTACAGATAAACTTGTTCTTAAATTACTGAGAATGCCAACCAACAGCAAAACCTTTCATTTCCTTCTTAACTCTGGAGGACGTAGGACAGGACAAAAAGATGGTCAGTCAAGCTTTTCAATAAAATACTGAGACCCCCCGTCCAGCTTAAATGCAGATCAGGGTTTAACATCGGAGAAGTGCCCAGAAAGAAAGGTCAAGCTCTTAAAAAAACACACACGGTCCTCCAACAAGCCAAAGGACGTGGTGACTACTTCTGGTCTAAAGAGAAACAAATGGGATTTGTTTTGTGCATTTACTGTCTGAGAGACCCAGCATGCTCGTAGAATCCTAATGAGGGCACAGAACTTCTTTGCTTCAACTTTAATATTTGTACTGCTTTTTGTCCCTCAATGAAGAATACCTCTCAGCTCACATTAACTCTTCCATTCTGAGCCTGCCAGTCATAACATCCGATGGTCACTTAAGCCTCAAAAACTAACCTGTCTCCAATTTAAACCTTTATCCCCATGTTCATTATCACAGACTTGCTTAAGGTGTTGGGTCTGACAGCTCTGTAGCAGGCATTTACCCACGTAAACCTCACTCATTTGGGTCTTCAGTGTATTCTGAATCTGCAGTCGCTTGCATGGAGTCTGACATTGGAATAGAGGGTTATTGGAATTCCAGTGGGTATCCTACACACATAAACTGTGGCTGGGAAACCTAGGGCAGAAGCCTACCAGTCTATGAGGAGGACATGACTAGGATGAAGAGAACTGCAACAAGACAAGATAAATTGTTCTAATTATGTGCCTGATATTTTGCTTTTGCTTTTAACTTCTGGTGTGGATAACTTCACTCACCACAACTCTGAACTGATTCCACAACTACAGACTCACTTTCAAGAACTGTATAGCTGATGTTCGCAGTATTATTTATTGCTTATTTGCACAGTTTATCTTCTTGTGCCCATTGTTTGTTTGACAGTCTTTGTTTATGTATAGTTTTTCATCAATTCAATAGTATTTCTTTACTGTCCTGTAAATATTTGCAAGAACGAGTCTCAATGTAGTGTATATGACATTTATGTACTTTGACAATAAATTTACTTTGACTGAAAATGTCTCTATTGTTTTTATTTGAAATGAAACCGAATTTTTAATAGTTTTAGGGTAACGGTAACATAAATGAAGAAACATTCCGAAAGCCTAACAGTTTTGATAGATGGCAAAACTGAGATTTTGCCAACTGCCATGAGTTTTCATGGGCTAGTTCTGACCTAGTCACATGACAGTGTTGCAAGCTGTGAGTTCCTAGCACTACCCTGGGTCTCACTGACCCAGTTCAATAGCTTTCCAATCAATAAGAATTTGCGGAAAGTTAATATGGGGCAGATGCAAGTCCCAGCAGCGAGGATGGGAGATGAGCTTCACTCTGGAGAAGGACCATTGCTAAGCATAGCTCAGTGGTCCCCAACCACCGGGCCATGGACCGGTACTGGGGCGCAAAGCATGTGCTACCGGGCCGTGAGGAAACGATATGAGTCAGCTGCACCTTTCCTCATTCCCTGTCACGCACTGTTGAACTTGAACATAGGGTTGCCAACTGTCCCGTATTTGCTGGGGTATCCCGTTTATTGGGCTAAATTGGTTTGTCCCTTATTTCCCCCGCTAAGGCAGAGCGTTCCTATGAAACCTTTCGTGCCGAAATGGCGTGAAGCGAAGAAGCAATTACCATTAATTTATATGGGAAAAAGTTTTGAGCGTTCCCAGACCCAAAAAATAACCTACCAACCCAGACCCAAAAAATAACCTACCAAATCATACCAAATAACACATAACACCTAAAATAACACCAGCATATAGTAAAAGCAGGAATGATATGATAAGTACACAGCCTATATAAAGTAGAAATATAGTCAGGAAGATGAAGGCAAAACCTATTTGCGGGAAAAAAAATCGGCATGTATTGGACATGGAATACTGGGAATGGCCACACATTTTAATTCCACATCCCATTCCCATTCTGGTATGTTTATTCACGGCCTCCTCTACTGTAAAGACGAAACCACACTCAGGTTGGAGGAACAACACCTTATATTCCGTCTGGGTAGCCTCCAACCTGATGGCATGAACATTGACTTCTCAAACTTCCGTTAATGCCCCACCTCCCTCCGTACCCCATCTGTTATTTATTTACATACACACATTCTTTTTCTCTCTCTCCTTTTTCTCCCTCTGTCCCCCTCCCTATACCCCTTGCCCATCCTCTGGTTCCCCCCCCTCCCCCTTTTCTTTCTCCTTAGGCCTCCTGTCCCATGATCCTCTCATATCCCTTTTGCCAATCACCTGTCCAGCTCTTGGCTCCATCCCTCCCCCTCCTGTCTTCTCCTATCATTTCGGATCTCCCCCTCCCCCTCCCACTTTCAAATCTCTTACTAGCTCTTCTTTCAGTTAGTCCTGACGAAGGGTCTCGGCCCGAAACGTCGACTGTACCTTTTCCTAGAGATGCTGCCTGGCCTGCTGTGTTCACCAGCAACTTTGATGTGTGTTGCTTGAAATTCCAGCATCTGCAGATTTTTCTTGTGTTTGTGCTTCATGGTCATGGTAGTCTTTCCTGGGGTAAAGTGTCCCGGGATTTGACTGCTACGCTTGTCCCTTATTTGGGAGTGAGAACTTTGGCAACTCTCACTGTAAAAGACAAGTTGAGGTGAGTATAACCTTATTTGAAACCGCACCCCCCCCCCCACCCGTCGACCGGTCCGCAAGAATATTGTCAATAAACCGGTCCGCGGTGCAAAAAAGGTAGGGGACCCCTGGTCTAGCTGAAGCCCACTGATGAGGTTTGCAGAGACACTAGAGACTGTGCCCACAAAATGCTGGAGGAACTCAGCAGGTCAGACAGCACCAGTGGAGGGAAATGAACAGTTGATACTTCGGGTCGAGATGAGTCTTGATGAAGGGTCTCGGTTCAAAATGTTGATTATTTATTCCCCTCCATGGATGCTGCCTGACCTGTTGAGTTCCTCCAGCATTTTGTCTGTGTTGCTTTAGATTCTTGGAATTCCTACCAAATCTTCCACAAATTGGCCTATATCATCTTCAATTCCAGCTATATTATTTCTTAGAAATGCTTTGGAACTTATTATGATTGTAAGTGTTACACTGGTAAGCCACTTCACATTCTTCTGCAGACTACTGATTCATTATAACATTATTGGTGTTCCCATCCCAACACTCATTAACTGGTACATGTCCTCTCTGGACACTGAAATGACGCATCTGCTTGGGGCTTGGTTTGATCCTTACTTCAGGTCCTGATGTACAGTGCCTATCAAGAGTATTCACCCCCCTTGGAAGTTTTCATGTTTTATTGTTTTACAACATTGAATCACAGTGGATTAAATTTAGCTTTTTGACACTGATCAACAGACAAAGACTCATTAATGTCAAAGTGAAACCAGGTCTCTACAAAGCGAACAACAGGAATTCTGCAGATGCTGGAAATTCAAGCAACACACATAAAAGTTGCTGGTGAACGCAGCAGGCCAGGCAGCATCTCTAGGAAGAGGAGCAGTCGACGTTTCAGGCCGAGACCCTTTGTCAGGACTAACTGAAGGAAGAGTGAGTAAGGGATTTGAAAGTTGGAGGTGTCTTTTTTAATTATGAACATAAAACACAAAATAATTAACTGTATAAGTATGCACCCCCTTTAATATGACACACCAAACTATCACTGGTTCAGCCAATTGGTATTAAGAAGTCACATAATTAGTTAAATGGAGATCTGTGTTTGGAGATCTGTGTGCAGTCAAGGTGTTTCAATTGATTGTAGTAAAAATACACCTGTATCCGGAAGGTCCAACTGCTGGTGAGTCAGTACCCTGGCAAAAGCTACATCATGAAGATAAAAGAACACTCCAAGCAACTCCATGAAAAGGTTATTGAAAAGCACAAGTCAGGAGATGGATACAAGAAAATTTCCAAGTCTCTGAATATCCCCTGGAGTACAGTTAGGTCAATCATCAAGAAATTGAAAGAATATGGCATAGCTGTAAATCTGCCTAGATCAGGCCATTCTCAAAAACTGAGTGACAGTGCAAAAAGGAGACTAATGAGGGAGGCCACCAAGAGACCTATGATAATTCTGGAGGAGCTACAAGCTTCAGTGGCTGAGATGGGAGAGACTGCGCATACAACAAATGTTGCCCGGGTGCTTCACCGGTTACAGCTTTCTGGGAAAGTGGCAAAGAGAATGCCACTGTTGATTAAAAATTCACATGAAATCTCAGCTAGAGTTTGCCAGATGGCATGTGGGAGACTCTGGATTCAGCTGGGAGAAGGTTCTATGGTCTGATGAAATCAAAATAAATCTTTTTGGCCATCAGTCTAAACATTATATTTGGTGCAAACCAAACACCGCAGATCATCAAAAACACACCATCCCTACCGTGAAGCATGGTGGTGGCTGCATCAGGCTGTGGGGATGCTTCACTCCAGTAGGCCTTGGGAGGTTTGTGAAGGTCGAGGGTTAAATGAATCAGGCAAAATCCAGGAAAATGCTTGAGGAAAACCTGATACATTCTACAAGTTTGTTTTCCAGCAAGACAATAACCCCAACCATAAAGCCAAAGCTACACAGGAATGGCTTAAAAACAACAAAGTTAATGTCCTGGAGTGGCCATGTCAGAGTCCAGACCTCAATCCAATTGCGAATTTGTGGTTGGAATTGAAAAGGGCTGTTCACTTATAAACCCCATGCAATCTGACAGAGCTTGAGCAGTTTTGTAAAGAAGAATGGGGAACATTTGCAGTGTCCAGATGTGCAAAGCTGATAGAGACCTATCCACACAGACTCAAGGCTGTAATTGCTGCCAAAGATGCATCTACTAAATACTGCCTTGAAGGGGGGTGAGTAATTATGCAATCAATTATTTTGCGTTTAATAATTGTAATAAATTTAGACCAATTTGTAGAAAGTTGTTTTTACTTTGACAGAAAAGAGTCTTTTCTATTGATCAGTGTCAAAAAAGCTAAATTAAATTCCCTGTGATTCAGTGTTGTAAATCAATAAAACATGAACAAGAGGGGAAGTTGGTATAAAATATAGTGTTTCCCAGGTTACGGATGACCTGGCTTATGGAAATTGAACTGCATTTAAATTTCCACATACTTTAAAAAGCATTTTTCAAGATAATAATAAGAATAATAAAAGGCTTCAGGATATTCCATAATGAGTTAATGCAATATATATTCCAAGCAACACACTAAGCTCTTGGAGGAACTTAATGGATCAAATGAAAAGTCTCAACCCAAAATATTGACATTTCCCTCCACAGACACTGCTTGAATCATGGCCTTCTGCCAGCAGTTTGTATGTTGTTCCAGGTTCGGGCATATTTTGTTTGTATTCTGTTCATTGTAGTGTTAACCAGAATCAGGTTTGATATTACTGTTGTAACACATTGTAAGGTTTCGTTGCTAAGGCTAATGTAATGGCTTCTATGTAATGTTTCACTGCTAATGTAAAGATTTCTCTGTAGCAGCAATGTTTTGGTTATGACTAGAGATAACAGGGCTTTGGAATGCATATTATCCAATGGGAGAAATAACGTTTTTTCTTGTGAGTCTGGAAGAGAGATTTTCGCGGTCTTTCGTCGGGGAGCGATGGAGAGAGAGGACGCGAATGGAGAGAGTCAGAATACCGCCGGATGGAGTGGAATGAGGAATGAGGGTCCGAGGAGGTTGACGGGAACAAATGAATGAACAGTGAGCTCCAACAATGCGCAATTGACTTTTTTCATTAAAATGACCCTTTTTTCTTTTTATTTTCTTTACTAACCCTATAGTCAAATTAAGAATTATAAAGGTCAATCGTTTAATCGCATATTGTGGTGTTCTGTTTGATATTTTGAGGTGCGGATTTGTAACCGGGCAACACATCACGCAGCATCCACGCAAACGAGATTTCTCAGTTTGGCGGGGCCAGAAGTTGTCTTCCCCTAGACGAACACGTGCTGGCCGAGCCTGACGGTTACACCGGCATATGTCACGAAATCGTAAGGGACCCTAAGGAGATGTTGGCGTGCATCATGGTGGATAAAACCAAACGAGGTGGAATGTAGGTCAACAGGAACCCAACAGTGCTATACACCATGATAGGAGGTAGGAAAAGGGGAAAAGGAATTGAACTTACTGAGGAGGGTGGAAGGCTGTTGAGAGGCCGACTAGGCGGCCATGGTGTCAGGAATGAATTCACCTGGCACTTGTAACAGTTTGCATACCAAGTCTGCCATGGACTACTGCAGGCCCTCTTTTGGAGCAGTTCTGAGCCTCAGCACTTCAGAGACAATCATGCCAACACTCATTCATCAGAGCAGCCTTTAAGGAAAGGCTCGCAACGTCATTGGACTGCGGGTGATATGCTGTGGGGTGATGTAGCCTAACGCCAAGGTTCTGGGCCATCACAGCCTAGAAGTCTGAAATGAATGGGGATGGCAGTCAGAGGGAGTGTCAGATGGGGTGACAAACTGAACAACCCAGGTGCTGATGGATGCCCGAGCCACGTCAACAACCATTGTTGATGTGAGGGAGAGGACCGCTGGCCACCTGGTGGTGCAGTCCACCATGGAAAGAAGTTGTGTGACGGGGGAAGATAAGTCCACATTGACATGGTCAAATTGTTGCTCAGGACCTCGAGAGGTGAGAACGGCGCCTGAACATGATGGTTAATTTTTGCCCGCTGGCACTCCACACAGGCTGCAGTCCAATCACACACGTCCTTTCTGAGGCCGAGCCAGACAACCTTTAGTGCAACCGGTTTCTGTCAGGTTTTCTGGCCGGGATGCGAACGGCCCACGTACGGAGGCAAAAGCAGTCCGTCTCCAGTTTGTGGCAACGATGGGGTGAGAGCAACTGGTTGAGACATCGCACAGGAGAGAAACTCCAGTTTCTATGAACTTAATGCCAACCAACCACAGGACCATGACTGCTGTTCTGTAAGCCTGGATCTCTGAGTTAGTAACTTGGTTGTCTGCCATGCCAGCATAGTCAACGTTTACGTGTACGTCCTCAATGGTTGACCATGAGAGGCATTCAGCCACGGCAGTAATTTCTCCCTTGATATGTTGTATACCTGTTGTGCACTCTGATATGTAGGCCAGGTGGCGTTGCTGCTGTGCAGACCAAGGGTCTGATATTTTGGCCTCCGCATGCACGAGGGGTTTGTGGTCAATGAACGCTGTGAAATAGTGACCCTCTGGAAGAAAAGGAAGATGGTGGACAGCCAGATAGAGACCGAGAAGCTCACTGTCTAATGTGCTGTGCTTTCTTTCAGGGAGACGCTGCCGCCGGCTGAAGGAGGCGAGCGGCTGCCACGTGCCACCGACCAACTGTTCGTTCACAGCACCCACTGCATAGTCTAAGGTGTCAGTAGTAATGGCTCTGGGTGCATTGGGAGTGGAAGTGCCAGTAGAGTCACATTTAGAAAGAGCCGGTTTAGTATCTTCAACTGTCCTGGCCATGTCTGCTGACCAGTCAAGCACGTGATTAGGGGTATTGCCTTTGAGAGCACGGTACAGGGGAGCAGACGTTCAGCCCTTAAGGAATGAAATAGTGATAGAAATACACATCTAAAAACTCCTGTAATTTTTTTTTGTAATTCAGGGCAGTGGGAAATCCAAAGATCGCCTACTTTTGTTGGGCGTGGTTGCGCACCTTCTGTGGAGATGCAACGGCTGAGAAAGCCAATGGTTGACAATCCAAACTGGCATTTAGAAGGGTTAATAATCAACCCGTGGTGGCTTAAGTGGTCGAAAAGCGTGAGGAGATGAGGCACGTGTTTGGATTTGGACACACTGGCAACAAGTATGTCATCCAGGTGAACAGAAAGAAAATCTAAGTCTTTTAATACAGAGTCCGTCAGCTGTTGGAAAGTTTGTGCTGCATTTTTCAGTCCAAGTGGCACGTGCAGAAACTCAAAAAGACCAAATAGAGTTATCATAGCCATCTTGGGAACATCTTCCAAGCATACAGGCACATGATGGTAGCCCCTAACTAGATGGACTTTGGAAATTAGTTTTCTGGCTAAGCATGCCAAGAAGTCTTGGATGTGTGGGAATGGGGGTAGTGGCCTCTTTAAGGCGTCAGAAATCACCACATGGGCAGCAATTACTATCGGACTTAGCGACCATGTGGAGGGGTGAAGCCCAGGGGCTTTCGACCGGCGTACAACACCAAGTCTTTTCACATTGGCAGACTCAGCCTTCACGTTTGCCAGCTTTCCTGGGTCCAGTCAACATGCGCGGGGATAGACTGGCAGGCCAATTGTGAGGATATGGCGCTCCACCCCATGTTTTGCGGCGGTAGTGAAGGCTGTGGGCTTGGCGAGGTCTGGGAATTCGCCCAGTGGTCGAGTAAACTCACATATGGTGGTGCATGCTCTTGACAGAGTCGATGTGGGGAACTTACTGGGGGAGCAGGATAACGACCCAACGACTTTGACATCCACAATCCGGCAGCTCTTAAGATCGCCCGACAGTCATTGGGCACACAGGAAATCTGTACTGAGCAGAGGTCTGGCCACTTTCACCATGATGAGGTGGCATATGTAACGTCGCCCACTGAAGCAGAGCGTCACCCGTCGTGTCCCGTAAGTCTGCACCCTGCTGCCATGGGGGGTCTCTGGAGAGCTTTTGTCCCACCTTGCTTTCTGATCAATAGGTGATGCTGGCAGGAAACGCTCTTGAGCACCCATGTCACACAGGAAGCATCACCCTGAAAGGGTGTCCGTAATGAACAGTAGACAACCCTGGCAGCTGGAACCCATGTTGTTCACAGACCTCTGATGTCCCAGTTGGCACTGGCACTGTCGAAGCTACAAGGCGGGTTAGCACTTCCTAGCATTCGTACCAACGCACATGTGGTAGAAGCGCGTACCTGGTACCATGCGTTCGCAGCAGCTAGCATCCTTACGTTGGGGGCCTTGCTGACTGAGCTTACTGAGACAGGGAAAAAGGAGGAATAATGTATCAATGCTTGGCTAAGTGTGGACTATCAGCTATTTTAGTGAGCTCCCTATAGTGCATTATCTAGGTCTATGCGACTTGATCAGGCATTTTCTGCATGACGAGTTCTTTAAAAATAAAAAAGGGTGGTGATTTCCCAGAAGAGACAGCATATAGTCCATTAGCTCTGAAGGCTTATCATTGCCGAGACCCGGAGAGGGAAACAACTGTTTGGCGCACAGACTCAGTCCAAGGGTCTGTAAAAGGTGAGTTTTCAGTGATCGGTATTTATCGTGTTCAGGCGGGTGTTCTAGCAGACTCACCACTCTCGCAGCCGTGGAACTGCTGAGCGACGCTACCACATAGTAGAATTTGGTATCGTCGGCGGTGATTCTCCAAAAGCGAACTAGGCCTCAGCTTGTACAAACCAAGCATTGGCATTTTTCTCCCAAAGCTCCAGCACTTTCAAAGCGACTGGGCTGGCTGACATGTTCAATAACTCTGGAATCGTCCTCAAGCATCAGGGTCACCAATGTGGGCTTTTGCAAATAAAACGAAATTAGGCATTTTGTGTTTGATAGTTTTCTCATCCAACACCTTATAACTTGCAACATTATTGTGTCAAAGCCTTTATAAGGTAAAATATTATTTATATGACAAAATCAGTGCCTCAGCTTGCAAATGGTCTCTCCAAGGTGTGTCCCTGGATGGCTCTGTCGTCCAACTCTTGAACCAAAGGTCCACCAGAAATTTCCTTGTGGATCATTCTTGTTAACTTTCTCTTCCCTTCTCCTGAAGATGCTGATGGAGGTACAGTTCTGTGGGTTCTCCTGCAGCCTTGGAAACACATTTATGTTCCATTCTACTGATAACCAAGACATCAAAGGGTTCTGGCCTTTGCATCACGGTGTTCAGTGAGGCATTTCCCAGTTCAAGCTGACTTACAGTCTTTGTCACAGTGCTTTGGCTTGAAGATGAAGTGAGAGGCTATACTTTAACTATTTCTTGCAATCCTGCTTACGACCAACCTATCAGAGAAAAGTGGCACGTGTCAACAAGGAGAATCAGGTTTATTATCATCGGCGTGTGTCGCGAAGTTTGTTAACTTAGCAGCAGCAGTTCAATGCGATTTGTGATAGTATAAAAAGAAAGAAAGCAAATAAGTAAATCAATTACTGTAAGTGTATACAGGTGTCCCCCGCTTTTTGAACGTTCGCTTTACGAAACCTCACTGTTACGAAAGACCTACGTTAGTACCGTTCTCTCTTTCAGAAAGTGTTTTCACTGTTACGAAAAAAAAGCAGCGCACAGGGAAAATCAGCGCGCGATAAAAGGCAGCGGGCGCCCCGAGCAGCCGCTCTCCCCTGGATTCGGAACTGCATTCTCGCCGGCTTTGCTTAAACACGTGCCTGTGAGCAGCCGTTAGCAAGATGAGTTCTAACATATTGGAAAAGCCTAAAAGAGCTTGTAAGGGTGTTACACTTAGCGTAAAACTAGACATAATTAAGCATTTAGATCGTGGTGAACAAAGTAAGGACTAAGTGAGTTTGGCTTGTGGAAGCTGATGAACATGATGTTGAAGAGGTTTTGGAATTCTATGACCAAGATCTGATAGATGAAGAGCTGATGCAATTGGAAGAGGAAAGGATAACAATCGAAACCGAATGCAGTAGCGAATGGACCGAAAGTGAAGTCATCCAGGAACTGAATGTGAAGCAACTGCATGAGATTTTCGCTGCAATGATAAAGTACAACTTTAATTTTGAAAGGGTACGTAGGTTTATGGGATATTTGCAGGATGGTTTGAGTCCTTACAAAGAACTGTATGATAGAAAAATGTGCGCGGCTCAGTAGTCAAGCCAGCCTTCCACATCAGCCACAGCAGGCGATGAACCTCGACCTTCGACATCGAGGCAGGCAGTCATAGGAGAAGATGAGCTGCCTGCTCTAATGGAAACAGATGACGAGATGACACCCAGTGTCCCACCACACCGCGATTCGCGGAGAATGCAGCGGTAGCTGGGAGGCACACAGCACATCTTTAAGAAAAAAGCCGAAATAAACAAGCTAATTAATTAGGTGCTGCCTGACATGTAATTGTCAGCCCAGATCAGAGACGATGCAATCGGAAATCGGCACTGATCTGGGCCGACAATTACGGGTGGCGCCTAATTAATTAGCATGTTTATTTCGGCTTTTTTCTTAAAGATGTGCTGGGTGCCTCCCGGCTACTGCTGCACCCCTGCGTGCTTCGCGGTTCGGTATCTGTCAGCAGCTGGA
Organism: Mobula birostris; assembly: GCF_030028105.1. Taxonomy (NCBI): domain Eukaryota; kingdom Metazoa; phylum Chordata; class Chondrichthyes; order Myliobatiformes; family Myliobatidae; genus Mobula; species Mobula birostris. Next base: position 46,625,235 of record NC_092391.1, read on the forward strand.
AGGGTGGGGCCACTGCACCACCCAACCTGCGACGACTCAGTCTAACACACCACCATCAGTGTGCTCTGCGCTGTCCTGATTCTGGTAAGTGATACTACACTGTACATACATTATTTCTACTTTATATCGGCTGTGTATTTTTACGTGTTATTTGGTATGATTTGGCAGCTTCATAGCTTAAAGGTTACTGGAGAGTGCTTGCACCGTGTTTTTGCCAACAGCGCTTGCGTGAGATTTTCTGCCGACGGCGCTTGCGTGAGATTTTTGCTACGGAGAACAGTTCAGTAATGATTGTGGAAAAGTATTTCTACTTTATATAGGCTGTGTATTTATCATATCATTCCTGCTTTTACTATATGTTACTGTTATTTTAGGTTTTATGTGTTATTTGGCATGATTTGGTAGGTTATTTTTGGGTCTGCGAACGCTCACAAATTTTTCCCATATAAATAAATGGTAATTGCTTCTTTGCTTTACGACATTTTGACTTACGAACCATTTCATAGGAACGCTGTACCTTCGCATGGCGGGGGAAACCTGTATATGTATATTAAGTAGTTTTAAAACAGTGCAAAATCAGAAATAATATATACTTGAAAAATGAGGTTGTGTCCAAGGGTTCAATGTCCATTCAGAAATCGGATGGCAGAGGGAAAGAAGCTGTTCCTGAATCGCTGAGTGTGTGCCTTCAGGCTTCTGTACCTCCTACCTGATGGTAACAATGAGAAGAGAGAATGTCCCAGGAGGTGGGGTCTTTAATAATGGACGTTGCCTTTCTGAGGCACCGCTGCTTGAAGATGTCTTGGATATTACAGAGACCAGTACCCGGGATGGAGCTGACTAATTTTACAACTTTCTGTAGCTTCTTTCAGTCCTCTGTAGTAGCCACCCCCCCACCCCCACCATACCAGACAGTGATGCAGCCTGTCAGAATACACTCCATGGTACATCTATAGAAGTTTTCAGGTGTTTTATTGACAAACCGAATCTCTTTAAACTCCTAATGAAATACAGTTGCTGTCTTGCCTTCTTTATAGCTGCATCAATATGTTGGGACCAGGTTGGAACCTCAGAGATCTTGACACCCAGGAACTTGAAGTTGCTTACTCAACAATCAGGCAGTGATACCACAATAAGCTCCTGTGACATTCCCCCCGTCCCTCCCTCCCACCTCCACTAGTTCACAAAGAGCTAATGATCAGGAATGAGTACACACAATGGTGGACAAAGGCAATGTGGTAGGCACAAGCTGTATGTCCGAGAAGTTGAATGTCCTTATGCAGCTGCCATACAAGGAATCTCCACAGGATGGCAGACTTGTAAAGCTGTTGTCTTTTATAAAGGGTAAATCACACATCTGGTCATTTTTTAAATCATGATGTATTTAGAAACCAGAACTAGATGATTAATTCCTGCAGCTTTACAGGAACTGTACTGCATTATCATTCATGTGGTGATCTCCAAATGACAGGTCATTTGGAATTATTTATTTTCATTTCATTTTCATCTGGACAAATGTTCTAATGCTGTTGATACTGCTGAGTTTCTGAAATATAATTCAAAATGCTTGCCCCTGCTGTCTTCACTGAAAATCTGCTACTGCCTGGAAACGGACTCTCTCTGAGGATGTGCTGGATCTCATTATGATATATAACAGGACAGTGCAATACATGACCCTATGGGCTGTTGACATTTTAACACAACACGATCAATCTATGATCAATGATCGATCTAACCCTTCCCTCCTACGCAGCCCTGCACTTTTCTATTATCTGTGTGCCTATCTCAGAGCTTCTTAAGTGCTCTGAATGTATCTACGTCTACCACCAACTCTGGCAGGGCCTTCCACACACCCACCAGTCTCTGTGTAAAACATGTATCTTTGACATCCCTCTATACTTTATTCCGATCCCCTTAAAATGATGTCCCCTGTTATTAGCCATTTCTGCCCTGGGAAAAAATCTCCAGGTGTCCACTTGATTTATGCCTTTTATCACCTTGTACACCTCTATCAAGTCTCCTCTCATCCTCCTTCACTCCAATGGCAAAAGCCTTAGCTCATTCAATCTATCCTCGTAAAGATCCTAAGGATTGTAAGGATCGTAAGAACCTCCTTGACATCCTCTCTAAAGCTTCCAAATTCATCCTATAATGAGATTATTAAAAATATGCAAAAAACAGAAATACTGTATATTAAAAAAAGTGAGGTGGTGTTCACAGGTTCAATGTCCATTTAGGAATCAGATGGCAGAGGGGAAGAAGCTGTTCCTGAATTGCTGAGTGTGTGCCTTCAGGCTTCTGTACCTCCTACCTGATGGTAACAGTGAGAGAAGGGCATGCCCTGGGTGCTGGAGATCCTCAATAATGGACGCTGTCTTTCTGAGACACCCTGAAGATGTCCTGGGTACTTTGTAGGCTAGTGCCCAAGATGGAGCTGACTAGATTTACAACTTTCTGCAGCTTCTTTCGGTCCTGTGTAGTAGCCCCTCCATACCAGACAGTGATGCAGCCTGTCAGAATGCTCTCCACGATACAACTATAGAAGTTTTTGAGTATATTTGTTGACATTGCGTGGTGAGCATGTCGGGCTCTGGTGGACAGGGTAGCGTAGTGGCTGCGGGTTTGTGGAGGTGTGGCCAGCGTTAATCGGGGTGCCCCTCGGGTTAGTGGGGTTCTGTGCTCCCTTGGACCTTAGGTAGTGAATCCATTGCCAATTTGAATGTGCCATTCCCTTCTCTCAATTCTCAAGTGGAAAAGGAGGGGCACCGGACTGAGGTGATGGGCAGCTGAGGAGAATAAAGATGGGGAATGGATAACCCAAACGTGGAGTGGAAAAAGAGAAAAGGAGGAAGGAGAATAAGTCCCTGGAAGTCTGGGAAATCGATGATCATGCCATCAGGTTGGAGGCTAACCATATGGAATATGAGGAGTTGCTCCTCAGACAGGAGTTTGGCCTTATGGTAGTAGAGGAAGCAATGGACAGACATGCCAGAATGGGATTTGGAGGTTAAATTGAAATGGGTAGCCATTAGGAGATGCTCCCCTTCCGGTGCACAGCAAAGCTTTCAGACTCTGTTTTGTCCACAAGTGCTGCTTGACCATCAGAACATTTTCTGTTTCTATTTCAACATAAATGAGGCATTAACTCTGCTTTCATCTGTATTCATTTTCTGCAGGCTGAAATACTTCCATTCTCTTTGTTCAATTAATCAATATTTAATTTTGACAGGGAGTGCAACAATTTTAATGGTAATTTTATTAAGTAACAGTGTATTGATCGAAACTAGAATATTTTGGCAGAGCGAGCTTAAAATAAGGAGCTCCTCCACAGAAATAATCTGTGATTAAGCACCAGGAATGATTTGCAAAGATGTAAATACAAGCATTGAACGGTAGTTCTTAGTTTGAGCTAGAAACTCACCCTTCAGTTGCCACTGTATTTAAGTGTGACGTGGTAGAGACCACACTTTGAACTCTTGTTTCTGTAAGTCAGCTCCACTGCAGCACTGACGCGAGATTTCAGAAGAGGAGGTCAGGTCACAGCCCTCAGTATTGTTTGCAATCTTGGGGTAAACTTCTACCGCAAGAAAATCCCAGCTGAATGGCAGAAGTTCTTGAACTGGCGGAGAGAACTTTTGTCTTTCTTCTCTGCAAACCCGACCCTACCATGGAAGCACTTGAGCAGTTTTGTGCTCTGACAGAGAGAAAGGTAAGTTTGTTTTTCTATCTATGCTTAACATTCTACGTTGTTACTGACTATATCAAATTAACCTTGCTGCGGGACTGTCAGGATAGGACTCAAAAAACATTGAGTCCAAGATGTTATTTTTTTTTCCTGTATCTTCAAACCGATGGAGATTGGCTCATGAAACTTGAAAGTGCTTCCAATTCACAGCCAACATACCTGGGCATTCCAGCCGAGGTTTTTTAAAAAATAAGTGTTAAGTTTTACCAACTAGCACAGAGAGTTCTACTTATCTTTCAACCAGGGATCCTGGGGCCTCCAGAACAACTCAGTGACACTGGGCCCAGAAGGAAAATCGGGAACTATGAGCTGCCCCTGAGTCCCTGAGACACCGGTTCAAGCCCGGCCTTGGGTGCTGTCTGTACAGGATTTATTTATTTACTCCCCAAAGTGACTGTGTTGTTTTGTCCTGGTGTTCCCTCACAGCCCAAAGAAGCTTGTATGCTAATCGATGGCTGAAAATTGTTCCCAGTGTGTAGCTGAGCATTGGGCTGGGGGGGGGGGGGGTGGTGGGTAGGTGGGTGGAGGAGGGGTTAGTGATCAAAGCATAGGATTACTATGGGATTCATGTCAATGGGTAGTTGATGGTGGTTGGACTTGATGGGCTGACGGGCTTGTTTCCATATTGTATCCCTCTGTCACTGTAAGTTAATGCTGTGCAGAAGGCTTGTGAAGCTAGCCAGTCAATTGTGAGGGTTCTTGAAGACCTTGGCTAAGGCACCAGTGAGCACCTCACCCACCTGTAATTGGCTTTGAAGAGGATGACAATATTGGAAAGAAGATAAAAAAAAACAGGAAGTGCAGCAGGTCTGGGGGCATCTGTGGAGAGAGAAACAAGTTTAATGTTTGAGGTTGATAAACTTAAACTTGAGAGGGAGTTATTTTTTTTCCATTATGCCCATTCCAGCTTCCCCTTCTCCCTCTTTCCCACAGACCTCTTCCCTCTGACCACCCTTGTCCCAGTGAGTCAAAACATTGGATGAAGAACTATCCTTCATACCTTGATACACAACGGACGGTGCAAGGGACCATTATGTGAGTGCAGACATGTAACTGGAGATGGTTTGTACAATCCTTTGCATAGAAGCATAGAAAAATCATAGAAAGTTTATAACACAACAGGCCGTTCAGCCCATTTTATTTATGCCAGCACATATTTTCTTAGATAAGGGGCTCACAACTGCTCACAATACTCCAAGAGTAGTCTGACCGATGCCTTATAAAGCCTCAGCGTGACATCCTTGTTTTTATATTCCAGTCCTCTCTAAATGAATGCTAACACTGTATCTGTATTCCTTACCTCCCATTCAACCTGCAAGGTAGCCTTTAGGGAATCCTACATGAGGACTCCCAAGTCCCTTTGTACCCATGATATCTGAATTTTCTTCCTGTTTAGAAAATAGTCTACCCCTTTTCCCCTTCTGCCATACTCTTTTCTGCACTGTATTCCATCTTCCACTTCTTTGCCCATTCTCCTAATCTGTCTAAATTCTTCTTCAGATTTCCTGCTTCCTCAACACTACCTGCCCCTCCACCTATCATTGCACTGTCCACAAACCTGGCCATAAAGTCATCAATTCTGTCATCCAATTCATTGACATAGAAAGTTAAAAGAAGCGGTCCTAACACTGACCTCTGCGTATAACATTAGTCACTACTACCCTGCTACGTGCCTCTGGTGAATAGTAAACCTGCAACCTCGAGGACAGTGAGGAAATGGTCGGAGGAGGCTTATGAGGCGCTCCAGGGTTGTTTTGAGGTGACAGACTGGCAGGCACTCTGTGAGCCATATGGAGAGGATATTGATGGGCTCACAGAGTGCATCACTGATTACATTAACTTCCGTGTGGACTGCAATGTTCTGACAAGAACTATCCTTTGTTACTCAAATAACAAGCCATGGGTGACAAAGGACATTAAGGACATCCTCAACGCTAAAAAGAGGGCGTTTAGAGATGGAAATAGGGAGGAGCTGAGGGTAATACAGAGGGACCTGAAAGCCGGAGTCAGGGAGGCTAAAGACAGGTACAGGAAGAAGCATGAATGGAAACTCCAGCAGAACAACATGATAGAAATCTGGAGGGGGATGAGGACCATCGCTGGGTTTCGGCAAACTAGCAACAGAGGAGCTGAAGGCAGTGTGGACAGGGCCAACGAACTTAACCTGTTCTTTAACAGATTTGACATTGTGACCCCTGCCCATCCCCCACATGAGTCATCTGTTGTCGGTCCCCAACCAACACATATTCTGCTCTCCCCTCCTACCCCTCCTCACAGTCCCCCACCCTGCTCTCATGACTATACCCCTTCCCCACACGAAACCACCATCGTGAGCTTCACGGCTGAACAGGTGAGAAGACAGCTGAAACGTCTCAACCCAAGCAAGGCTGCAGGACCAGATGGTGTCAGTACCAAGGTGCTCAAAGCCTGTGCCCCTCAGCTATGTGGAGTACTTCGCCATGTCTTCTACCTGAGCCTGAGGCTCCAGAGGATTCCTGTACTGTGGAAGATGTCCTGCCTCGTCCCTGTGCCGAAGACACCGCGACCCAGCGGCCTCAATGAATACAGACCGGTGGCATTGACCCCCCACATCATGAAGACCCTGGAGAGACTTGTTCTGGAGCTGCTCCGGCCTATGGTCAAGCCACACTTAGATCCTCTCCAGTTCGCCTACCAGCCCCGACTAGGAGTTGAGGATGCCATCGTCTACCTGCTGAACTGTGTCTACGTCCACCTGGACAAGCCAGCAAGCACTGTGAGGGTCATGTTTTTTGACTTCTCCAGTGTGTTCAACACCATCCACCCTGCTCTGCTGGGGGAGAAGCTGACAGCGATACAGGTGGATGCTTCCCTGGTATCATGGATTCTTGATTACCTGACTGGCAGACCACAGTACGTGTGCTTGCAACACTGTGTGTCCGACAGAGTGATCAGCAGCACTGGGGCTCCACAGGGGACTGTCTTGTCTCCCTTTCTCTTCACCATTTACACCTCGGACTTCAACTACTGCACAGAGTCTTGTCATCTTCAGAAGTTTTCGGATGACTCTGCCATAGTTGGATGCATCAGCAAGGGAGAAGAGGTTGAGTACACGGCTATGGTAGGAAACTTTGTCACATGGTGTGAGCAGAATTATCTGCAGCTTAATGTGAAAAAGACTAAGGAGCTGGTGGTAGACCTGAAGAGAGCTAAGGTACCGGTGACCCCTGTTTCCATCCGGGGGTCAGTGTGGACATGGTGGAGGATTACAAATACCTGGGGATACGAATTGACAATAAACTGGACTGGTCTAAGAATACTGAGGCTGTCTACAAGAAGGGTCAGAGCCATCTCTATTTCCTGAGGAGACTGAGGTTCTTTAACATCAGCCGGACGATGCTGAGGATGTTCTACGAGTCTGTGGTGGCCAGTGTGATCATGTTTGCTGTTGTGTGCTGGGGCAGCAGGCTGAGGGTAGCAGACACCAACAGAATCAACAAACTCATTCGTAAGGCCAGTGATGTTGTGAGGATGGAACTGGACTCTCTGACAGTGGTGTCTGAAAAGAGGATGCTGTCTAAGTTGCATGCCATCTTGGTCAATGTCTCCCATCCACTACATAATGTACTGGTTGGGCACAGGAGTACATTCAGCCAGAGACGCATTCCTCCGAGATGCAGTACAGAGCGTCATAGGAAGTCATTCCTGCCTGTGGCCATCAAACTTTACAACTCCTCCCTTGGAGGGTCAGACATCCTGAGCCAATAGGCTGGTCCTGGACTTATTTCCTGGCATAATTTACATATTACTATTGAACTACTTATGGTTTTATTACCATTTAATTATTTATGGTGCAACTGTAACGAAAACCAATTTCCCCTGGGATCAATAAAGTATGACTATGACTATGACTATGACTATGACTATGACTAGTAGCCTACCAGAGAAAGCCATCTTTATTCCCAGTCTTTGCCTCTTACTAGTCAATGAATCTCCTATTCATGCTAGGCCTTCAGAAAATCCAGGTGAACAACATCCACCAACTCTCCTTTGTCTCTCCTGCCTGTTACTTCCTCAAAGAATTCCAACAGACTTGTCAGGCAAAATTTCCCCTTAAGGAAACCATACTGACTTTGGCCTATTTTAACATGTATCTCCAAGTACCTCGAAATCTCATCCTTAATAATGGACTCCAACATTTTTCCAACCACTGAAGTCAGACTAATTGGTCTATAATTTTCTGTCTTTTGCCATCATCTCTTCTTAAAGAGTGGAATGACATTTGCAATTTTCCCATTCTCCAGAACCATTCCAGAATCTAGTGATTCCTGAAAGATCACTACTAATGCCTCCACAATCTTTTCAGCTACCTCTTTCAGGACCCTGAGTATAGTCCATCTGATCCAAGTGGCTTACAGTATCTACCTTCAGACTTCCACTTCATCAACAAGCCTAGTGCTTAGGATCTTGTTAAAAGCCTCATTCAATCCACTGAGACGGCATCAAACTGAATGGTCTCATCAAACTTTTTTGTCATCTCGAGGAATTAAATTGGATTAGTTGGTTACAATATTCATGAACAAATTCTTGAAAAATGCTTTTGTTAAGATTGTGGTTTTTCAAATGATGTTGCTGTTGCCCTCAATGGAGTACTGCAGCACAGAACAGGACCAATTGGCCTTTCCGGTTAATGTTGACCCACCTTCTGCCTAGTCCCATGTACCTGTGCCCAGAACATATCCCTCCAAACCTCACTCATTCACGCACCTATCCAAACTTAGCTCAAATGTGACATTCACCATTTCTGTTGGCCGCTCATTCCACACTCCCACCACCCTCTGAGTGAAGAAATTTCCCCTGAGATTCCACTTAAGCATTTCACCTTTCACCCTAAACCTACGACTGCTTGTTCTAGTCTCAGCAAACCCGAGGAGAAAGAGCTTGCATGCACTCAATCTCTCTCTGCCCCATGTAATTTCATTCATCTCTATAAGATCTTCCCTCATTCTTCTGCACTCCAGGAAATAATGTCCCAATTTATTCCCCCTTTCCCTCTGACTCAAGTTCTCAAATTCTGGCAACATCCTTGTAATCTTAATATAAACTGATTAGTCAGTTTATCATCCCATTCAATGTTAGCAGTCTTCCAGACTTGTGTTCCGTTTTTCCGAGGTCACACTGCCAGACTACTTGTGAAATAATGATAACAATCACTGGTAGACTTACGGAAATCCCAGGACTCTTTGGTGAGTAACTTCATAATTATTACCAGACTATCATTTCCGTGGCTCTATGCCAACCTAACAGTACCAAGAAATGTATGGATGTCAGCTGCAAACCATGAATTTAGACAGTAACAGGCACAGAGTTCTCATTCATTAGTTTGGCGTCTTGTAATCCCTTTGCAAATAATGTCTGTGGTGAGGCCAGTGCATTGTAGAGGTTCAGGGATTAATCAGGTTTATCATCGCTAACATGTGTCATATAATTTGTTGTTTGTGGCAGCAGTACAATGCAAGACATAAAAAAACTATAACAGAAAATAAAAATTCAAATAAATGAATAATATAGAAGTGGAATAGTGAGGTGGTATTCACGAGTTCAGAAATCTGATGGTGGAGGGGAAGAAGCTGTTTCTAAATGCTGAGTAAGTGTCTTCAGGCTCCTGTACCTCCTCCCAAATGGATGTAGTGCGAAGAGGGGCATGTCCTAGATACTGAGGCTCCTTCATGATGGATACTTGTGGATGCTTTTTGAAATGTCTTTGATGTCAGGGAGTGTTGTGCCCATGATGGAGCTGGTTGAGTTTACAGCCTCTGCAGCCTCTTTCAATTTTGCACATAGTAGCCTCCTGTCGTGGTCTGGTCCGTGAATTCCGCATTCCGGTTCACGGTCCGGTCCGTGGACTCAGGACTCCGGGTCTTCCAACTGTCCCTCGTTTGATTGAGTTAAGCATAGTGTTACGTACCCCGTAACTGGGTTGTCAAACCAGCAGAAATGGAACACTCATTGGAGTCTGTGATTACTAGAAACTAATAAAGTTTTATTAACAAAAATAAGTAATACAGTACACTAACCGCAAGGATATAAATGTAACAGCTTAGCAATGATAGTATACACATATACACAGACATAGGGTAATAGGAATCAACCAAGCTCTATTGCAGTCTAGGGGTAAAATGATCAGTCTTAAGGTGAAGCAGAGTTCAGTTCAGTTTAGTGTAGTTCAAAGTAATTGCTGTTGTTGTAGCGTTGGAGAGAGAGAGAGAGAGAGTGAGAGATACAGTTGAGGTCTCAGGCAAACCTTTCGATGCCTTCTGATCCCGCTGTGGTCACCGACTGTGACCCCTCCATTCCGGATGCGACCGTTCTTCCGTGGTGAACCTGGCACCCAGGCAAGGGCGGACACACAACAGGTCTCCACCGGTCATACCTTTACACCCTGTGAGCCTCTGGCCGATTCCCGCGAATCGGTCCTCCAAACTCCCACCAACTTGTGGGGCAGAATGCTCTTTCCAGGGTCTCATGGCGGGTGTGTTGTGCCTTAGCAAACCTGCTATTTTTATCCCCCTGATGGGGTATCATCTGTCCATCAAACTTCACACTTCCTATTGTCTCAGCAGGATTGTTAATGAACAGTTCAGGTTCAAAGCAAACTGTCTATGGCAGATGCCAACATCTGAATTATGTGTCTCTCTCTTGTTATCTCTCTCTTCTCTCTTATTAGCATTTTGAATGGCTCTCCATTGTCTCTGGTTATCTCTCTCATTAACATCATCCGTTCTGCTTGGCTTCACACATGACAATAGGCACCTAATTCCCATCTTGGAGCTTTGAATATAAGTAGCTTTGGGGTTGAGTGTGGGCTGCTGGTTTGTTTTGTCAGTCCCCCTTGGAGCAATCTGCTGGTGGAAGGCTAGAGCGGCCATTTGTCATCTTTAGGCCGTATTAGAGAACCATTGCTTCATGGAGCCTTGCTGTTGGTAGTTGGGACTGTCTTTGTGGTATGGATTTGGCTGTTTCCCAGGCCAGCTGAATGGCTGCCAGCCACTCTGAGCTAGGTAGGGATCCGACTGTTTCCGTAGCCAGCTGAGGTTGCTGGCCAAACTGAGACTTGGAGCTTCCCCAGAGCAGAGATGGGACTGTCTGTCGTTCTTTGGTGTTTGTCTTCCCTTGTCCTTGCCTCTGTGGGGTAATCCAGGCAGTTTTGCCATAGTCCTGTGGGGGGATCTGTCTTGTCTTGTCCTCACCTCTGTTGGGTAAGTCTGGCCGTTCTGCCGTTACCTGATGGAGGGACCTGTCCCACCTTGGTGTGGAGATGAAGTTGAGTCCTGGCTTGTCTTAGGATAAGTCCTGGCTCTATGTCTATGTTCTGTCCTGTCTCATGTTAGTGTCGTGTTAAAGATGAGTCCCGGCTTGTTGAAGGATAAGTCCTGGCTCTATGTTGATGTTCGGTTCCCAGTCTGTCCCTGAGCTCCAAGAACCCAAGCTTCGAAGATCCCGCAGCCAAGCTCCAAGAACCCCAGCCCCGAGGATCCCAAGCCAAGCTCCAAGAACCCAAGTCCCGAGGATTCCGCAGCCAAGCTTCAAGAACCCAAGCCTCCAGGATCCCAAGCCAAGCTCCAAGAACCCAAGTCCCGAGGATTCCGCAGCCAAGCTTCAAGAACCCAAGCCTCCAGGATCCCAAGCCAAGCTCCAAGAACCCCAACCCCGAGGTTCCCAAGCCAAGCCCCAAGGATCCCAAACCAAGCCCTGAGGATCCCAAGCCAAGCCCAAGCCCCAAGACCCAAGGATCCCAAGCCCCAAGACCCGAGGATCCCAAGCCAAGCTCAAGACCCAAGACCCCAGCCTCAAGCCAAGCTCAAGACCCAAGACCGCAGCCTCAAGCCAAGCTCAAGACCCAAGACCCCAGCCTCAAGCCAAGCTCAAGACTCAAGAACTCAGCCTCAAGAGCAAAGTCCCCAGCCTGTCTCCAAGCTCAGGCCTCTAGACCCCAGCCATGTCATGTCCTTGCCTGGTTCTGGGATCCAAGCCCGAGGCAAGACCCAGGTTCTGGGTCCTTGTCCAGCCTCAGGCTCGGAGTCCAAGCCTTGTCTCCTAGTCCATGGTTCCTAGTCCTGGTCCCGCTTTCCCTAGCCCAAGTCTGCGTTCTTGTCCCTGCTCCTGGCCTCTATCCTGTCGCATCTCTACTCCAGTCAAGTCCTGTTCCTTGTACTTCAGTGTCTGTGTCTTGCATTTGGGTCTGTTCCCAGCACCCCATTGTGACACCTCCATATGAGGCAGCGATGCCAGTCATAATGCTCTCCACCAAATATCTGTAGAACCTTGCTGGAATCTTTGGTGAAGCCTTGGTCCTTTCACTCTGCTTGCATAAAAGAAAGAGTCCGGACTGAAAGGCCTGGATAGAGTGGACACAGAGAAGATATTTCCATTCGGGGATTCTAGGACCAGAGGGCATGGCCTCAGATAAACAGGTATACTTTTAAAATCAGCATTAGTGTCAGATTTAATATTACTTATATATTGTGAAATGTGTTGTTTTGCTGCTGCAGTATATTGCAATACATAATATTAAAAAAACATAAATTACACGAAGTATATATATATAGCTGTTCCTGAAATGTTGAGTGTGTGCGTTGAGACTCCTATACTTCCTTCTTGATGGTAGCAATGAGAAGGGGGCATGTCCTGGGTGAGGGGTCCCTCATGGTGGATGCCACCTTCCTCAGACATTGCCTTTTGAAGGTTTCCTCGATGTTGAGGAGCCTAGTGCCCATGATGAGAGCTGGCTGGGTTTACAACTTTCTGCAGTGGTCCCTCCATACCAGACAGTGACGCAGGCAGTTAGAATGGTCTTGATAGTATATCTGTACAGATAGCATACCAAGACTCCTCAAACTCTGAACAAAATATAGCTGCTGTCATACCTTCCTCATAATTGCATCAAAATGTTGGGAACAGGATAGATCTTGAGAAATGTTGACATCCAGGAACTTGAAACTGCTCACCCTATCCACTGCTGATCTCTTGATGAGGACTTGTATGTGTTCCTTTGACTTCTTGAAGTCCGCAATTCCTCGATCTTATTGACATTCAGTGCAACATCACCGTTGCAAAACCACTCAATCAGCTGATCTACCTCACTCTTGTACACCTCCTCGTCACCATCTGAAATTCTGCCAACTACAGTTGCGTCATCAGCAAATTTGTAGATGGTGGTGTTGAGCTGTGTCTAGCCATACCGTCAGAGTAGAGCAGTGGACTAAGTGCATACTGTTGAGGGGCACTGGTATTCATTGTCAGTGAGGAGGAGGTCTTATTTCTGATCTGCACAGACTGTGATCTCCTGATGAGAAACTCGAGGATCCAGTTGCAGAGAGAGGTACAGAGGCCCAGCTTTTGGAACTTGTTGATTACAACTGAGGGTCTGATTGTGCTGAAATCTGAGCTTTAGTCAGTAAACAGCACGCTGACACAGCTACTGCTATTGTCCAGGTTCTCCAAGACCAACTGGAGATCCAATGAGATTGAATCCACTGTAGACCTATTGTGGCAATAGGCAAAATGCAGTGTGTCCAGGTCCTTGCTGAGACAGGAGTTGATTCTACCATAACCAACCTCTCAAAGCACTTCCTCACAGTAGATGTGAATGCTACTGAGCGATAGTCATTGAATCATCTCATCCTGCTCTTCTGAGGCACTGGTATGATTGTCGTCCTTTTGAAGCAGGTGGGAATCTCCAACTGCAGCCATGAGAGATTGAAGATGTTCTTGAACACTCCCGCTAGTAGGTTGCAAAGTTTTTCAGAGCTCTACTAGGTACACCATCAGAGCCTGATGCCTTGCAAGGGTTCACGTTGGCCTTTGAGACAGAGATCACTGGGTCACCAGATGCTGCAGCAATTAGCACAGGTGTAGTTTTATTTCCCCTTTCAAAGCCTGCGTAAGAGGCATCGAGTTCAATTGGAGCTGAAGCAGCACAGTCATTCATGATGGTAGGTTTCACTTTGTAGGAAGTGATGGCCTGCAAACCCTGCCAGAGCTGACGTGCATCTGATTCCATCTCTAACTTCAACCAGAATTGTTTTTACGCTCATAAAATAGTTTCCTGTAGGTTGTACCTGGACCTCTTGTATGGTTGTGGATCACCGATCTTCAATGCCACAGACCTATCCCTCAGTGGACTATGAATCTCCTGGTTCATCCACCACTTTGGGGATGTCCAGTATGTTCTCAAGGCACCCACTCATCCACACAGGTCTTGATAAAGTCGATAACAACTGTGGTGTATTCATTCAGGTTTGAAGATGAATCCCTGAATATTGTCCCGTGCACTAACTCAAAGCAATCATGCAAATGCTCCTCCTTCTCCCTTGTCCCCACCTTCTTGCTCTTCGCCTCTGGTGTTGTGGTTTTTGAAAACTGAGATGAGGATTTCTTCAGCTAGGAGGTGGTGAATCTGTGGAATTTGTTGTCATAGAGGGCTGTAGTGGCCAGATCAAAGCGATTGCGTTGGCCAACATGTTCAATAACTCTGGAATCGTCCTAGAGTATCGGGGTCACACAATGTAGGTTTTTGCAAATAAAAACAGCGGAGCATTTTATGTTTAAGAAAATCACAGCAGCTCATTTATTGTACTCCAAACACTGAACATAAAGTGCGGTAAAATTACCTTACATAATAACATCATCATAAAGTGAATCCTAACTCAATGTCGGTGACTGTGAATTATGTATGCTTCCACCAATGACATTACCCTACACAGGACCCCTCCCCCCCCACAGGATTTACTAACACCAGCATTGTGAGCCTGGTCTGGAGTGTGGACGAACGGCCCAGCTCAGGTCCTATGTTCCAGGGGTGGAGGAACCGCAGAGGCCTCGAGCTCGTCCAGAGGTGTGTTGACACACTTACGGCCATGTTGTGACGGCAGGGGCATGATAGTGGAATCCTCCAAATCTTGGTGGGCCAGTTTGGGGCAAAATACATTTAGGTTTATCCATCTTAACTATGATGAAAGTCTTTCCTTTGCATTCCAGAATGTGGAACGGGCCATCGTAAGGGGGCCTAAAGGGATGTTGGTGAGCGTCATGGCAGACGAAAACAAATGAGGAGGAATGTTAGTCAACAGGAACCCAACAGTGCTGTACATGATGGAGGTTGGAAATGGCATAAAGAAATTGAATTTACTGAGGAGGGTGGAACACTGTTGAGAGGATGAGCAGGAAGTTAGGAATAAATTCACCTGGCACTCGTAACGGCTGCCTGTATACCAATTCAGCTGTGGGCGACTGCAGGCCCTCTTTTGGAGCTGTTCTGAGCCTCAGCAGAACCCATCATGCCATCACTCATCCATCAGGGAAGCCTTCAGAGCAGCTTTGAAGGAGCAGTGAGGGCCATTGGACTGCGGGTGAAACACCATGGCACGATGCAGCCGAATGCCAAGTGTCACAATGGCGGGGGATTGGGAGCAAGGGTGGACCCAAATGCAAGACACATCTTGTGAGGTTAAATAAGTTTAGTTTATTGTTTGATATCAGGAGAGCTAGGCAGGAGCAGGAGTAGCGAACTGGACAAGGACTGAGGACCACGACTACGCTGGGACCAAGGGTCTGGGCTAGGGCTCGGAATCGGCTCCCAGAACTAGAGGAGACATGGAGAGGCTAGGGTATGGACTCCGAGCCCGAGACTAGGCAAGGACCCAGTACCTGGGTCTTGCCTCGGGCTCGGACCCCAGAACCAGGCATGGACATGATATGGGCTAGGGACAGGAGGAACATGGGAACACAGAGCCTTGGTCTCGGGAGAGCAGGTACATGGAACCATGGACACATACACAGAACACAGAGTCGGGACCCCTCCTTGGGTACAGGACACAGAGAGCCAGGACCCCTCCGTGGGTACAGGACATAGGGCAAGACAGCCTGACTTACCCCACGGAGGCAAGAAAAGGACGAGACATGACTCCCCGCGGGGCAATGGCAAGATGGCCAGACTTACCCCACGGAGGCGAGGACAAGACAAGACAAGACCAATGCGAATGAACACCAGACAGTACCTATCTAGCTCCGACGATAGAACTAGACCGAAGTGCAGGCGGGGGCTGCAGACGAGGGCTAGAGGCGAAAGGGGCAGAGAAGGGATTCAGACAAGGGGGTAGGACAGGAATCACAGACCGCCAGGGCCAGACTCAGAACTGGGAAGCCGCCAGGGCCAGGACGTGGACGTGGTACTTGGATGCTGCCAGAGCCAGGACTTGACGTGGTACTTGGACGCCGCCGGGGCCAGGACGTGGTGCTTGGAACCTCCGGGTAGTGGCGAGCTCTGGACTCGGCCCGGGAACAGTAGACAGTGGCTCTTGATTCTCTTCGGCGGGTTAACTGACTGAGCCACCTTGATGAGGAAACTTTGCAGGCTCGCTTCGGCAAGGTAACTAGACAAGGTTGCTCCGGTGAGGAGAGGCGCATTACCGGCACTCGCTTCGGCAGAGACTAGGCTTGCTCTGGCCAGATGGCATTGGCACGCCGTGACTTTGCAGACGCTCCTGCGCCAAATGACTGAAAGCCGGAGACTATAAACTACCGGTTCAGCCGAGCGTTAATTGCCTCTAATCACCAAAGTCGAGGGACACGGGAAAACAGGGAACCAACGGTCCAGATTGTAACATAAACAAGGTAATTTTAAAGGGACTCCGATCCGGACAATGACACCAAGGTGCTTGGCCTTCACAGCCTGGAGGTCTGAGCTGATTTGGGGATTGTTGCCAGAGTAAATGTCAGATGGGGTGCCAAACCAAACAACTCAGGTGCTGATGAACGCCTGAGCCACGTCTGTGGCAGTCGTTGATACTAGAGGGACCTTCTCTGACCACCTGGAGGTACTGTCCACCGTGGTAAGGAGGTGCGTGAATCCGTGGGAGGGGGGAAGAGGACCAAGAAGGTCCTCATTGACATGGTCAAACCATCGTTCAGGGACCTCAAAAAGTGCCAATGGCACCTGAATATGATGGTAAATCCTTGCCCGTTGGCAATCCACTCAGGCTGCAATCTATTCACACGTCCTTTTTAAGGCCATGCCACACAAACTTTAGTGTAACTAGTTTCTGTGTGTCTTTCTGGCCTGGATGCGAGAGGCCACGTATTCAGTCAAAAACAGTCCTCCTGCCTCCAGTTTGCGGACACGATGGGATAAGGACAACCATTTGAGAGATCGCACTGGAGAGGAGTCCCAGCTTCCCTGAATTTAATGTCAGCCAACTGCAGGCCCATGACTGCTGTCCGGTAAGCCTGGAGCTCTGGCTCAATAGCTTCATTGGCTACCGTGGCTTGGCCGGCATAATCAACCCCTATGTGAACAGCCCCAATGGCTGGCCGTGAGAGGCAATCAGTCACAGTATCGTGACGCTCTGTGACACACCGGCACCATACGGCAGAAGCCATCAGGAAACACCGAGTGGGCAGCACCGCCCGAGACCTCCAGCAGAACCCCTCTGTTGTCGCCCCTCCAAGTGGGCTGAGTGAATGAAAAACAAGGCTTTTCCATGGATGCATGGTGGAGGGCATCAGATGTCGTGCGTTGGTGGACACGGGGTCAACCATCGCTATCAGTCATCCCGGTGTTCTCCCCAACACGGGCCAACCATCCCCTCCTGGGCGGTGACGACGATGGCCCAGCTGGCTGCAGTCACCAGTGACTGCGGTGATGCGAGGGAAGAGGAGGCTGCACACCGCATTGGGAGAAACACAGAGGAGCATGAGGTGTGCCTCGTTGACATCCGAGAATCCTGCATCCTGCTGTCCCTCTGGGGGCGGGGGCCATGTAGATGTGTCAGGTGCAACACTCTCCCAGGGCAGCTCCAGGAAGCGGTCTCAGCTGGGGCCGCAACCACCCGGGCAGTGTGGCACTCCCGACAGTGGCGCAACACAGCTGAACTTGGGCAAGCGACAGTGACAGCCAGCGACCACCTCCCCACCACGGACCAGCAAACAGGTGAGCGATCCCATGCTGGCCCGGGTGAGGCGGTGGCTGAGTGTGGGACGACGGCCGGAGTGGGCAGAGGTCTCCGCCCTGGACCCAGAGACCAAAGCCCCACACTCGCAGTGGGGAACGCTGGATGTGCGTGACGGGTTGCTCTTTCGGCGGTGGCGGTTGTCCGATGGTGACAGACACCTCTTGCAGCTGGTGGTCCCCCAGGAGCTCCATGCCACGGTGCTGCGGTCGGTGCACGGGCTGGTGGAGGCCAGCCATTTCAGAGTTGCAAAGACATTGGACAGGCTGTGTGCACGCTTCTACTGGCCAGGGTACAGGCAGGATGTGGAGCTGCTTCTGCAGTCTGCGATGCTTGCACATCACAGAAGGGGCCAGGCTGACAGCCTAGGGTACCAATGCAGCAGTACATGGTGGGGGCCCCAGTATGGGTCTACTGCCCACCCAGGCTGGAAAGCCACTGGTATATCGGGTGCGGAAGGCATGACCAGGACCAGCTGGCACTGCCTCAGCCCTTGGCCACCACTAGCCCAGCAGGGCTGAAGGAAGGAAACAACACTCCATGAGCCCTGTCTCTTGCCTCATACAAGCAGGGCCTCCCCTGGAGGGTCTCCAGTGCCCCAGGTGGCAGTGTCCTGGACTTTGTTATGGACTCTGGAGTTGCCGGGGACGACTGACCCCTCGGTGGGGGCAGTGTGACGCTTTTGGGGGGTGCGGTCAACAGCCCATCTTGCATTTCTAATGACCAGTGCTGTTAATTGTTCTTGTGTTAAAATGCTTTTGTGGGATTATGGTGGGAAGTTCCAGTTCATTTATTGTTACATTTTAGCTTGGGTTATACAGTTATTCACCTGTGTATTTGTGGGTCATCCGGGGCAGCGTGTTGTGTTCTTGAGCAAGGCACTTAACCACACATTGCTCTGCGACGACACTGGTGCCAAGCTGTATGGGTCCTAATGCCCTTCCCTTGGACAACATCAATGTCGTGGAGAGGAGAGATTTGCAGCATGGGCAACTGCTGGTCTTCCATACAACCTTGCCCAGGCCTGCGCCCTGGAGAGTGAAGACTTTCCAGGCACAGATCCATGGTCTCGCAAGACTAACTGATGCCAAACTGTAACCGGGCTGTGTGATGGTCACCTCCCTCGTCTGTATAAGATTGGTTGGGTTCACTCCCTGGTCAGTTTTGTGATTATCACAATAAAACAGTCCGGTGTTGCTGGCAGATCATCAACTTGGTAAAAGAAGCTCTTTGGTCAGCCCGAAACTTGCTGATCTACCAGCACATGGAAATGTCCGTGGGAGAATGCTGCCGACTGGCATATCCTCGGCCGCAGGAGTACGTGCTGAGGGACGCACTGAAACTTGGTGCAGCCTCCGCAAGGGCCCGTTGGGGAAGGACCACGGCTTAGGGTTCTTCATCCGCGGGAGTGGGGCGGGTCGGGTGGCGGGGAGTATACCCCCCAACAATGGTGTGGTAAGGTGAACCAACGGATTGCCATGTGGGTGGCCAAAAGTATGGATACGTAGAGACCATAATGGAAACATATGTATATAAAGGTTTGAGAGTCATTGAATGGTTTATTGTATATAATTTTATTTTCAAATAAAAAAAATAAAATAAAACGGTTGTTGAGTTAACGAGCTTCCATGTCTGTCATTATGGACCAAATGCTTGCCAGGGCATTATTTTTCTCCTTGATATGTGGTATATCAGTTGTGAACTCGGATCTGTAGGCCGCGTGGCATTGCTGCCGTGCAGACCAAGGCTCTGATATTTGGGCCACCTCGTGCATGAGGGGTGTGTGATCAATGAATGCTGTGGGATGGCGACCCTCTAGAAGAATTGAAAAAGGCAGAGAACCAGGTAGAGACTGAGAAGATCACGGTCAAACATGCTGCTGGCTGCCACACACCTCTGACTAACTGTTCATGCCCAGCACCCACAACATAGTCTGAAGCATCAGTAGTAATGGCTATTGGTGTTTGGGGAGTGGGTGTGCCAGTAGGGTCACGTTGGAAAGAGCTTGTCTGGTATTTTCAAATGCCCTGGTCATGTCCGCTGACAAGTCAAGCACGTGATTAGTGGTATTGCCTTTGAGAGCTCGATACAGGGGAGGCATAGGTTCAGCAGCTTGTGGAATGAAGGGGTAATATAAGTTTACCACACCTCAAAACTCCTGTAGTTTTTTTCGTAGTTTTATTGTAATAGCTGCTACTTTTGACAGGAAGGGTTTCACACCTTCTGCGGAGATGCGATGGCTGAGAAAGTTAATGGTTGACAACCGAGATTGGCATTTAGCAGGGTTGGCCAACACCGTTTATTGTTCTTGTGTTAAAACACTTTTGTGGGAATATGGTAGGAAGTTCCAGTTCAGAATCAACCTGCGTTGGGTTAAATGCTCGAAAAGTGTGCGGAGGTGAGATACGTGTTCGGATTTGGACACACTGGTGACAAGTATGCCATCCAGGTAAACAAAAAGAAAACCTCAGTCAGAGTCCATCAGCCATTGGAAAGTCTGTGCTGCATCTTTCAGTCCAAGTGGCAGGCGCAGAAACTCAAAGAGGCCAAATGGGGTTATCATAAGCACCTGATTCAGCCCCTAACCAGATTATTCCAAAGAGTCTTGGGTGTGTGGGACTAAGTAATGAATGGAAGTGGTGGCCTCATTAAGGAGTTAGTAATCACCACATGGGGCTCAACCAGCATCGGAATTAGGGACCACTTGGAGGGGCAAAGCCCAGGGTTTATTCAACAGGCTAACAATGCCAGGTCTTTCCATGTTTGGCAAAGTCAACCTTTGCTGTTGCTAGCTTTTCTGGGTCCAGTCAATGCACGTGGGCATGGACTGGTGGGCCAGTTGTGGAAGTACTTTGCTTGACCCCATGTTTTGCGACTGCAGTGGGGAATGTGGGCTTGCAGGGGTCAAGTAAACTGACATGTGCTGGTGCGTGTGTTTGACAGCGTCACTCTGAGGAACTTACTGGGTGAGCAGGGGAAAGACCAAAAGTCCTCGACACCCACAAGCCGACAGTTCTTAAGATTGACTAACAGACCTTGGGCACACAGGAAATCTGCACCGAGCAGAGGTCTGGCCACTTTAACCAGGACAAAGTCCCATGTGTAACGTCCCCCACAGAAGCAGAACTTCACCTGTCGTGTCCCGTAAATCAGGATCCTGCTGCTGTTGGTGGCCACCAGCGAGGTTTCGTCGCTCCTTGCCTCCTGATCGATAGGCATTGCTGGCAACACACTCACTTGAGCACCCGTGTCACACAGGAAACAAGGCCCTGAAAAGGTGTCTGTGATGAACAGTAGACAATCCTGGCAGCTGGAACCCACGGTGTTCACGGACCTCTGGCACTACTGAAGCTGCAAGGTGGTCAGCACTTGTAGTGCTCATAGCAAAGCGAGCACGATAAAAACACGAGCTTGGTATTGTCTGTGTTGTAGCTGCAGGCACCTTCATGTTGGAGGCCTTGCTGACTAGGTTTATTGAGGCAGAGAAAGGAGGCGAACTGATGAACTGCTGCCTAGCTGAATGTAGACTATCAGCCATTTTAGCAAGCTCCCTCTAGTCCTTCACAGGTGCATTAATGAGGGCTATGCAAACTTGATCAGGCATTTGCTGCATGAAGAGTTCTTTAAAAATAAAGCAAGGTTGTCCTGATACCACTCCTGTCTGTGGGAGTTTAATGTGCAAGAATTGTCTGCTTTGTTCGCTGCTTTACAACAAGAGTACTTCATTCGATCCCCACAGCACTTCACTGCTTGTAAAGCATTTTGAAATGACGCGATATGTCATAGAAGTTTAAAACAGATTATTGGATTTGGTGTGGGAAGATATTTGAATAGCATATAAGCTCTCTACACAGGAGCTTGAAAATTCAGCTCCCCCACCTCCACCTCAATATTTCAGGAACAGCTTCTTCCCCTCCACCATCTGATTTCTGCATGGTCCATAAACCCATGAACACTACCTCACCACTCCTCTTATCTACTATTTATTGATTTATTTATTGTAACTTCTGCTAATATTTTTCTCTTACACTTTACTGCTGCCACAAAACAACACATTTAATGACATATGTCGGTGGTAATAAACTTAACATTTTCAGACACTGAAACTGAGCAGCTGTAAACACAGTGAGCAGCTTTTTCAACATCTTTTGAAAATACTTTAACATTACTTTTGAACATCTTTGCTCATCCTTATTGGAATATCCGAGCTTAATCAAACCATTGGGCCATACATTAGTGAAGAGTGAATCTAGCAGCATCTGCCACTTATAAGCACAAGAGATTCTGCAGATGCTGGAAATCCAGAGCAACACACAGAAAATGCTGGAGGAACTCATAAGGTCAGGCAGCATCTATGGAGAGGAATAAACAGTCCACATTTTGGGCCAAGAACCTTCATCAGGATTGACATGCTGAGTTCCTCCAGCATCTTGTGAGCACCTGTCATTATTAAAAACAAGTTTGCTATTGCTTGTTTAGAGATATTCATTTTCCGTCTGGTTAGATGCATGGAATTGTGAGCTGATAACGAGAAATCGGGAACCTGGGAACTGACTGAACAGGATATTTCCTGGACCTAACTACTGAAGGATCATAAAATGAACAGAGCAAAGACTTGAATATAAATCAAAATGGTTAGGCCATAAGACATAAGAGCAGAATTAGGCCATCCAGCCCATCGAGTCTGCTCTACATTCCATCATGTCTGATCCTGGATCCCACTCAACCCCAAACACCTGCCTTCTCATCAAATCCTTTGATGTCCTGACTGATCAGGAAACTATCAACTTCTTTCTTAAATATACCCATGGACTTGGCCTCCGTCACAGTCTGTGGCAGAGCATTCCACAAATTTACTGCTCCCTGGTGAAAAAAAATTCATCCTTACCTCTGTTCTAAAAGGTTGCCCCACAATTTTGAGGGCTGTGCCCTTTAGTTCTGGATACCAACACCATAGGAAACATCCTCTCCACATCCACCCTATCTAGTCCTTTCAACACTGTATTTGGCAGTTTTCAATGAGATTCCACCGCATTCTTCTAAATTCCAGTAAGTACAGGCCCAAAGCTGTGAAATGCTCCTCATATGTTAACCCCTTCATTCCGGGAATCATTCTCATGAACATCCTCTGCACTCTCTCCAATGATAACACATCCTTTCTGAGATATGGGGCCCAACACTGTTGACAATACTCCAAATTTGGCCTGACTTATAAAGCCTCAGCATTATCTCCTTACTTCTATATTCTATTCCCCTTGAAATAAATGCCAACATTCCATTTGCCCTGTTTACAACAAACTCAACCTGTGAATTAACTGGGAGTCTTGCACAAGTCCCTCTGCACCTCTGATGTTTGAACCTTCTCACCATTTGGATAATAGATTGCACTATTATTGTTCCTTTTACCAAAGTGCATCATCATACATTTCCCAACACTGTATTCCATCTGCCACATTTTTGCCCACTATTCTAATTTGTCTAATTCCTGCTACAATCGCATTGCTTCTTTAGCACTACCTACCCCTCTACCTATCTTCGTACCATCTGCAAACTTTGCCAAAAAACCACCAATTCCATTATCCAGGTCATTGACAAACAATGCAAAACGTAGCGGTTCCAGTACTGACCCCTGAGGAACACCACTAGTCACTGGCAGCCAACCAGAAAAGGTCCCTTTTATTCCCACTTGCAGCCTCCTGTCTGTCAGCCATTCCTCTATCCATGCCAATATCTTTCCTGTAACACCATAGGATTTTACTTTGTTCCTACCTCATGTGTGATATCTTATCAAAAGTCTTCTGAAAATCCAAGTAAATGACATCCACTGCCTCTCCTTTGTCCACACTGCTTGTTACTTCCTCGAAGAACTTGAACAGATTTGTCAGACAAGATATCTCTTTACAGAAACCATGATGACTTTGACTTATTTTGCCATAAGTCTCCAAGTACCCCGAAACTTCATCCTTAATAATGGACTTCAACACTTTCCCAACACTGAGGTTAGGCTAACTGGCCTATAATTTCCTTTCTTTTGCCTTCCTCCCTTCTTAAAGAGTGGAGTGACATTTGCAATCTTCCGGTCTTCCAGGACCATGCCAGAATCAAATGATTCTTGAAAGTTCATGACCAATACATCCATTATTTCTTCAGCAACCTCTCTTAGGAATCTGAGATGTAGTCCATCTGGTCCAAGTGACTTATCCACCTTAAGACCTTTGAGTTTGCCTAGCATTTTTTCCTTTGTAATAGCAATGGCACTAACTCCTGTTCCCTGACACTCACAGACCTCTGGCACACTACTAGTGTCTTCTACAGTGAAGACTGATGTAAAGTACTTATTAAGTCCATCTGCTATTTCTTTGTCCCCCATTACAACCTCACCAGCATCATTTACCAGTGGTTCAGTATCTACTCTCACCTCCCGTTTACACTTTATATGACAGAAAAACTTTTAGTATCCTGCTTTTTATTATCTAGTTTGTCCTCAAATTTCATCTTTTCCCTTCTTATAGCTTTTTCAGTTGCCATTTTTTTGGATTTTAAAAGCTTCCTCATCATCCAACTTAGGACATATCTATACTGCTTTGTGAACTATTCCCAGAAACTTTAGCCATCTCTGCTCTGCCGTCATCCCTGCCAGTATCCTCCTCCAACCCACCTGGGCAAGCTCCACTCTCATGCCTCTGTAATTCCCTTTATTCCTTTGTGATACTGATACATTTGACTTATGCTTCTCCCTCTCAAATTGCAGTATGAATTCAATTATATTATGATCACTGCCTTCTAAAGGTTCCTTTACATTAAGCTCCCTAATAAGATCTAGGTTACTACACAATACCCAACCTAAGATAGCCTTTCCCTGAGTAACCTCAAGCACAATCTGCTCTAAAAAGCTATCTCGTAGGCATTCAACAAATTCCCTCTCTTTCGATCTGACACCAACCTGATTTTGCCAATCCTTTTGCATTTTGAAGTCCCCCATTGTAAGTGTGACGTTACCTTTATTACATGCCTTTTACAGCTCCCTTTGCAATTTCAACCCCACACTTGGCTACTATTTGAAGGCCTATATATGATTCCCATAATGTTTTATCTTACCCTTGCAGTTTGTTAACTCCACACACAAAGATTCAGCATTCTCTGACCCTACGTCACCTCTTTCTAAAGGTGTAACTCCATCTCTTACCACCAGAGCCACACCACCGCCTACGCCTTCCTGCTTGTCCTTTCGATACAAAGTATATCCTTTGATGTTAAGCTCCCAACAATAACTTCCTTTCAGCCACGACTCAGTGATGCCCACAATGGCATACAACCAATCTCTATTTGCACCAAGAGTTCATCCGCCTTATTCCAAATGCTATGCACATTTAAATACAGCACTTTCAGTCCGACGTTCTTCACCCTTTTGAAATTTGCCTCTGTGGTACAATTTAACGCTTTGCTCTGTCTGCATTTGTACCCAATCATTGGCTTGTACTTTACGTTCATGTTACATACATCATTTACTTGTAAACCTGCTGTCTCATCCGCAGCTCTATCATACTGGTTCCCATCCCCATACCATATTAGCTTAAACCACTCCCAACAGCTCTAATAAACCTGCCCTCAAGAATATTGGTCCCCCTCAGATTCAAGTGCAACCCAAACAACAGGAAATCTGCAGATGCTGGAAATTCAAGCAACAGACATCAAGGTTGCTGGTGAACGCAGCAGGCCAGGCAGCATCTCTAGGAAGAGGTACAGTCAATGTTACATCAAAGTTGCTGGTCAAAAGTCGACTGTATCTCTTCCTAGAGATGTTGCCTGGCCTGCTGCGTTCACCAGCAAATTTGATGCGTGTTTCAAGTGCAACCCGTCCCTTTTGTACAGGTCACACCAGTCCCAATTATCCAGAAATCTGAATCCCTGCCTCTTGCTCAATTCTTCAGCCACACAGTTATCTGTCACCTCATTTTATTTCTATCCTCACTGTCGTGTGCCACGGGCAACAATCCTGAGCTTACTGCCATTGAAATCCTGCTTCTCAGCTTCCTTCCTAACTCCCTGCATTTTGTTTTCTGGATCTCCTCCCTTTTTCTACCTCTGTCATTGGTACCAATATGTACCATGACTTCTGGCTGCTCACCCTCCCGTTTCAGGATGTTATTGATGTGTTCCGAAACATCGCAGACCCTGGCACCTGGGAGGCAAACTACCATCCGTGTTTCTTTTTTGTGTCCACAGAATTGCCTGTCTGTCCACTGACTATAGAATCCCCTGTTGCTGCTGTCATTCTCTTCACTTCTCCTTCACCAGACTTGCACCGGAAAGGTCCTCCTGCGTCTGCGCAGTACTCCCATCAATGACTCCCGCTGAAAAATCTTCCTGTTTTTTAAAGCACTTCACCAGACTTGTCAGAGCCAAATCAGGTTCAAAACGGGAAGAGGGAGAAGATGAGGTCATTAGTGTGTAAAGCTATAGGTATAATTGAGAAGTTAAAAAAAAAATCAACATTTTTGAAGCACCTAAAGGCATCCGTTAGTCTTGCGAGACCATGGATCTGCGCCTGGAAAGTCTTCACACTTCAGGGCACAGGCCTGGGCAAGGTTGTATGGAAGACCAGCAGTTGCCCATGTTGCAAGTCTCCCCTCTCCACGACACCAATGTTGTCCAAGGGAAGGGCATTAGGACCCATACAGCTTGGCACCGGTGTCGTCGCAGAGCAATGTGTGATTAAATGCCTTGCTCAAGGACACAACACGTTGCCTCGGCTGGGGCTCGAACTCACGACCTTCAGGTCGCTAGTCCAATGGCTTAACCACTTGGTCACGTGCCCACACCTGAAGCACCTAACACAGTTAAAAATTGAAGGACTGAGATTCCCCATTTAATTTTCGATGAGGAGATTAGTAGCAATTTATACTTGTGCCTCCACGTTCTTTGCTTCTCAGTAATGTTGTGTAACATGTTGTAAGGTTTCACTGCTAATGTAATGGTTTCTCTGTAGCAGCGATGTTTGGGTTATGACTGGAGATAACGGGGTTTGGAATGTGGGGCTATCCAACAAGAGAAATGTTGTTCTTTCTTGTGAGCCTGGAAGAGAGACCTTCGTGGTCTTTTGCCGGGGAGGGATGAGGAGAGAAGACGCGAATGGAGAGAGTTGGTCGACTGCCGGACGGAGTGGACTTGGAGCGAGGGTCCGAAGGTCAGCGATGATCAGAGGAGGTCGATGGAGGACGACCGGCTTATCAGTGAGCTCCAACATCGCACAATAGACTGTTTCATGAGAATGTGCCCTTTTTTTTTGTGTTTCTTTACTAACCATATAGTCAAAGTAAGAATTATAAAACTCAATCATTTAATCGCATTTCGTGTACTGTTTGTTACTTCGGAGTACTGACTTGTAACAAGGGACACATCGTGCGGCGTCCACCCAACGAGATTTCTTATGAAGCTGCTATATTAAGCTACTAGCCGAAGCGAGAGTTACAGTTGTATGTCCTATATAATTATATCAGTACACTGACCCTGAAGTTTATTCCACTGGAGTCAGCGGAAATACTACAGAAATATCAGGTGAGAAACATCAAAGTCCTGATGAATGACCTTGGACCAAAACACTGATTGTTTATTCATTTTCATAGGTGCTGCCTGACCTGCTGAGCTCCTCTACCATTCTGTGTGTGTTGCTTTGGATTTCTAGCATCTCTCGTGTATATGAACATCGAAATGTTGCACCCAAGTTGCCTGACAAGCATGAGCCTTACTGTGTGGGCAGATATACTTTAGGATTGGAAGTGCCTGGGTGACTCTCACTAATTGCTGATTATATTAAATTCCCTGCTATGAGTAGATTAGGTATTTAATAATGGCATGTCAGATATTCACACCAACCGCAAAAGATAAAATTTACTTAGCAAAACCTTTATGATTTATATTTTCCATCTTCTCTCCAGGCTAGTTGGCTTCATGGACGAATAAAGCAGAACTTTGTTTGAAAATCAATGATTTATATGCTTTGTTCTTGTTTGTTATTTATTTTGGCCTTCTTACATTATATCGGTTTGAAACTTCATTGCGTATTGCTGGGTGGGGGCAGCTTTGTTAGCCAGATTTAGTAACTACTAAATCTGGCTAACAAAGCTAACTTCACAGGAACGGGGCACCTTTTGATTGGGTTATGCTTTCATTTTGCCAGGCAGTTGTTTTGCCAAAGCCAGTGGGGGGTAAAAAATTGTAAACTTTTTGCACTGATCCAAAACCAATAAAGCTGCTGGTTAATGTCCTGGGTCCGTTTTCAGCATCTTGTGTTTAGTTATGCATAATTAAACTCTGAGCCCTGAAGAACACTGCTTTTGTTCTGAGAATCCTTTCTGAAGTAATTCTCAATGAAGAATCACTGATGTGACTGCTTATTTCCTCTCAAGTTCCACTACACTTCATAGGTCTTTGATGTTCCTTAAACCTGATCTCTTCCATTCAAATGTTTTTCTTCAACCACAGTCCAAGGACATCTTTTTAAAAACATTTCCTGGGATTATCTTGGTCTTTCAATAAAAATGGTTCAAATGTAATTTGTTGGGAAGGGCAGGGGATGGAATGGGGACGAGATGCCTGGTGGGCAGAGTGGGAGGAGGTGCATTGTGGTGATTACAGTTATGGAGAAATACTTGTTTTTCTAAAGTGGGAACAGCGGAGATCAATGAAATTTCGGGATCTGATGACTTTCATCTTCAAGGGAAAGATCTTAAGACTTGATTATGCTCAAGGTTTTGCTTTTTAAATCAAAGTGGATCTGCACATGTTTGTAAAGCAAAGCCAGATGTTGCAGGCATCGAGCGGGTAGGTGGGGTGAGGAGTTGTGGGAGGAGGGGAGATGGTGTGGGTTTTGCCGCTGGGAGAAAAGAGACAGTTTGCTAAATCCAAGACATGTAAGCTTAGTTTGACCACACATTTTAACCAATTCACTTTCTGGTTGTGATAAGCTGAGAGATATTCATAACATCCCTTAGGAAATCTGGTCACCTGCCTGCAGGAAAGATATCGATATGCTTGAAAGAGTGTGGAGAAAATCCATACTGATGCTGCAAGGACTTGAGGGCCTGAGCCCCAGGGATTGGCTAAGTAGGTTGGGACTGTATTGTGGGAGCACAGGAGAATGAGGGGAAATCTTATACAGGTATACAAAACCATCAGGGGCACGGATAGAGCGAATGCATGCAGACTTTTCCCCTCAGGTTGGATGAGACTGGAACTTAGTGTGAATGGTGAAGTATTTAACAGGAATCTGAGGGGAGCTACTTCACTCAGAGGGTGGTCTGAGTGCGGAACAAACTGCCAGCGGAAGTGATAGATATGGGTTCAATTATAAAATTTAGGAGAAGCTTGGATAGGTGTATTGATGGGAGAAGTATGGTGGGAAATGGTCCAGGTACAGATAGCTGGGACAAGACAGAAATCCTGGCTGGCATGGACTAGGTGGGCCAAATGAACTTTTCTATGTGCTGTTGTGCTCTATGGCTCCATGTCTCTACGTGGTGGCTTAGGATGAGGTGGACATGGTATGAGCTGTTATCAAGGTTAATTATCATTCAAGCATACATGAACGTAGCCAAATGAAACAGTGTTCCTCCGAGGGCAAGAGCAGCCTATGAGGCAACAAGGACAGTCTGTGGTTTACGCTTCTGTTACACAGGCTTACAGATAAAGAAACTACAAAGAGTAGAGAACCAGCTGTACTACAAATTACTGAAAATCCACTGGAAGTTACTTGTATCTAATAAAGTGGCCACTGAGTGCATGTTCATGGCCTTCTGCTGCTGTAGCTCACCTACTTCAATGTTATATGTGTTGTACTGTACATTCAGAGATGCTCTCCTGCACACTGCTGTTATAACATGTGGTTATTTGTGTTACTGTTACTTTCCTGTCAGCTTGAACCAATCTGGCCTCTCCTCTAACCTCTCTCATTAATAAGGTAACACACATCAAAGTTGCTGGTGAATGCAGCAGGCCAGGCAGCATCTCTAGGAAGAGACGAAGGGTCTCGGCCTGAAACGTCGACTGTACCTCTTCCTAGAGATGCTGCCTGGCCTGCTGCGTTCACCAGCAACTTTGATGTGTGTTGCTTGAATTTCCAGCATCTGCAGAATTCCTGTTGTTTGCGTCATTAATAAGGTGTTTCCGCTCACAAAACTGGCAGTCACTGGATATTTTCTTGTTTTTCACACCATTCTGTGTAAGTTACATAGCCTGTTGTGCGTGAGATCAGCAGTTTCTGAGATCCTCAAACCGCCCTGTCTGGCACCGACAATCATTCCACATTCAAAGTTACTTAGATCCCATTTCTTCCCAACCTGATGTTTTCTCTGAACGCCAACTGAACCTCTTGACCATGTCTGCATGTTTTTATGCATTGAGTTGCTGCCACATGATTGACTGAATAGATATTGACATTAACGAGCCGGCATTCAGGCGTACCTAATAAAGTGTCCAGTGTATAAGCAAACGTGAGGAAAGTTAAACTACAAGAAAAAATTACAGCAACACACATCAAAGTTGCTGGTGAACGCAGCAGGTCAGGCAGCATCACGATTTAGATCCTTATCCAACAGGACCTCGGAGTCCCTGAAGTAGGATTATGTGGTCCCTGCTGACTTATTGGAACTCTTCCAAGTCCAGAGGGCACCACATGGCTAGAGTACATACAGAACAGCAAGGATCAAGGTTTAACTGTATTTAACAAAAGAAAAACAAGAAAAAAGCAATCAAAAGAAGTCCACACAAAATGTGAATCTGGACATGAACATGTCGTCTGATTAAAAAAGCATGCCTTATATGGAAAGGTGAATGAGCTAGGGCTTTTCTCTTTGGATTGAAGGAGAATGACAGATAACTTGACAGCAGTGTATGAGATGATTAGAGGCATTGATATAGTGGACAGCTAGCGTCTTTTCCTCAGGGTGTAAATAGATAATATAAGAAGGTGTGATTTTAAGGAGATTGGAGAAAAGTACAAGGGGAATGTCAGAGGTAGATTTTTTACACAGATAGTGACAGGTGTGTGGAACGCACCGCCAAGGGTGATAGTAGAGGCCAGTTCATTCGGGACATTTAACAGACTCTTAGACAGGAACATGAATGAAAGAAAAATGAAAGGAAGAGTTAGATTGATCCTGGAGTAGTTTAATAGATCGAAAAGTATCATGGGCCATGGGGCCTGTACTGCGCTGTATTGTTAACATAGAACAGAACATAGACGAGTACAGCACAGGGACGGACCATTCAGCTCACAATGTTGTGCTGAATCAGCTAAAAAGCAAATCAAAAACACCCAAACACTAATCCCTCCTACGTACACCATGTCCATATCCCTCCACCTTCCCCATATTCATGTGCCTATCTAAATATCTTTTAAAAGCCTTTAATATATTTGCCTCTACCACCATACCAGGTAGCGCATTCCAGGCATTCACCACTCTGAGTAAAAAACTTACCCCTCGCATCCCCCCTGAACCTATCCCCTCTAACCTTCAATGCATAACCCCTCATGTTGGACATTTCAACCCTGGGGAACAGATACTCCCTGTCTACTCTATGTTCAGTGTTCCATGTTCTATCTCAGTCTGTTAACATAAATGATTATAACCAAACAACAAGTGCTTTTCAGGTCACAGTCAGAGTTTACATACAATTCGGTACCGGCTCAAGGCTGCTACACATGTCCTCAGAAGCAACTCGACACGCTGGGTGCCCAGACAAAGCCCCCATGAACTCCAGGGTCATTAACCAATCATCATCTTCTGGATAACTTCTGGCACTGGTACCCAAAATCTCCGGTGCCCTTGCGGTTGTCAAGGGTAAATGCTTCAGACACCGGTTGTAAAACGAACTGTACAACAACTTCACCTGCGCCCCGGGGTCGAGGATGGCTTTAGCATCGCTTCCCTTGCAGTTGTTAGATGAGTGGCAGTGCTCGGTTGAGGGAGAGCGACAGGGATTGGTTGAAAGTTTATTAGGCGGGCTGCTGACGGTGTTAGAGCTGTCAGGTTCACTTACACCGTAGTGACAGATGTCAGTTATTTGAAAGAGGGGAGAAAGTTTTCAGTGTGTCTTCTCTGGCTAGGAGGGCGGCTAAATTGCTTGCAGTGTCAGGGGGATCATTTCAGGGGATCAGTCCCTCCTTCAGTTGTTCAGCTGACCAGAGAGGTGTCGGGAAAATTAGTGGAGGCCCAGTGGGGGAACGGCTTTGGGTCTCCAGGGAAGCATGTTTCCAGCAATGTACCAATGAATTTCCAAAAGGAAAAGACCCTATTCCTGAAGGCTTAGAGGGACCACGCCCTAGGGTGTCGTTACAGATAGAGGGAAGCGAATTTAAACGAGACCCAGTGGTGGTACGGCCTGGGGAAAGTAGCTTGGGGTGAGACCCTCTTAGTAGACGCTCCGAACTACCAGGAGGCTGAAGGGGTAACCCAGAAACTCAAACCGCAACTACCGATCGAGGGAATGAGGAAGAATACGGATTCGAAGGATGATGTGCTGGACATGTGGTACTTGCTGCCTTTCGCTAACTTCCCTGTGATTGAGGAAGAGACCTTTGACCCTGCTCCCACTGAGTCAGGTGTAGTGGGGAGGGCTAGCTGTGGGCAGTCTGAGTTACGGCAGGACCAGGAAGGAAAAGAAGCGGGGCCCTGGACACGGGACAGAGGGCTTCGAGTTGTAATGGTGGCCTGAGTGACAGAGGAGTTGGCAGGCAGGCCCGAGGTATCCCTAGTAGTGTCTGAGCCTTTTGGGTTTAGGTGAGGGGGTACGGAGGTCTCGGAGAGTTAAGAAGCTCCCAGAGAGGTTGGCCTATGTAGTGCTCGTGGGACTGGCGTAAGGTCCACTGCTTGGGGAGCACTGTCAGTGTGTGTATCTGTGTATGTGTGTGTTGTGTGTCTGTAGGACTGGCAAGTTATTTAGAAGTCATAAGGACATGACTTTGTTTGGCGGGAGAGAGTGTAAGAGGGTTTCGTCTTTTATGTTACTGCATAGGCTAATTAAAATGGCTTCTATGTTATGTTATGCTTGGGAATGCTTCTTTGTTATGTTAAATGCTGAGAAAGTTCTTGTGCTAGCAGCTTGTTTTGGGTTAGAGTGTGATAAGAATATGTTACGAACCAATTGGGCTAGTTGTTATGTTTTTGGTGTATTTGAAGATATTGTATGCGTGGAGTTTTGGGGAGAAGGCGGGAGAGAAAGACAGAGGATGGATCAGGTGCTGTGAGTCCGCTAACGAGGTTGGGCCCAGAGTGGGGCGTTCGGCAAGGAGAAGAAATGGAGACGGACTCGTGGGGAGTGTCTGGTCGACCATCGTTGTTAGTCCCAGCCGAGGAGTCGTAGGGTGAAGAAGAAGGGTCCTGAGCTCCAACTGTTTGTGCATGAAGAGATTGAACTTTGATAAGTGTGGCGCCTTTTATTTTCCTTTTATATTTTACTCTCTATTAATTATATAGTTCCAGTAATATCTACAAACTGTAAATCATTTAATCGTATATGGTGTATTGTCTGTTATTTGGGCGGGGTGGGGTACATCACACAGCATCCACACAAACTAATTACCTAGTTTGGCGGGGCCGAGGGCTGTTTCCCTAGACAACAGCGAGCCGAGCAACCCTGAGGCTGGCCAGGGGGGCTACACACAAACGTTGTTCGAAGAACTGCAAAGTCTCCCAATACTGCAAAGTCTCCCAATGTTGCAAATTAACTTCTGAATGCAGTGCCCATCACCAGAAACATTGTGTAGTAAATCACCAGTCAGGGCAGTTACTGTAGTTTTGAACTCCTCTACTCTGGGGAAAAGACTTGCTATTCACCTTATTTATGCCCCTCATGGGCTTTAGTCATCAGATCAAGAGAATGTTTACCATGTAAGTTTTCTGCATAAACCCTACTTATGCAGTCTTCCCCTCCCTCCACCTTTCCTCCTCAAATATTTCCACGATTGTATGTTAGGCACTAGGATTATTGAAAGGGAAAACTTGATCTAATGTGGATCAGAAAATGATATCTTCCTCCGCATCCTTTCATTAATCCCTTCAGTTTAGTTAAATAATTTCATGCAGTTGTGTTTACAACATCTTGTAACACAGTCCCAAACCACATGAGCAGAACCAATGAGAGAGCATATGTTGCACTATGTTACAATTCAGGAAACAGATTAGGAATAATCCACACTGTCATGTGATTAAATTTTCCCACACAGTATTTTTCATATTTCCAGATTTAAATCCAGATTCATATCTTCAGCATGATCAAAGACCCTACCCACCCTGGACATGATCTCATCTCCCTTCTTCCATCGGGCAGAAGATACAAAAGCCTGAAGGCATGTACCACCAGGCTCACGGGCAGCTTCTCCCCTCCTGTTACAGTATATGACGACTGAATGTTTCCTAATATGGTAAGGTAGACTATTAACCTCACTATCTACCTCGTTATGTTGGCGCGTGGCCAAGTGGTTAAGGCGTTGCTCTAGTGATCTGAAGGTCGTGAGTTCGAGCCTCAGCTGAGGCGGCACGTTGTGTCCTTGAGCAAGGCACTTAACGACAGAGTGCTCTGCGACGACACCGGTGCCAAGCTGTATCAGCCCTAGTGCCTTTCCCTTGGACAACATTGGTGGCGTGGAGAGGGGAGACTTGCAGCATGGGCAACTGCCGGTCTTCCATACAACCTTGCCCAGGCCTGCACCTTGGAAACCTCCCAAGGTGCAAATCCATGGACTCACAAGACTAACGGATGCCTACACCTTGTTATGATCTTGTATTTTATTGTTTACCGGCACTGCTCTTTCTCTGTAGCTGTTACACTTTATTCTGCATTCTGCTAGTGCTTTACCTTGTTCTACCTCAATGCACCGCATACTGTATGAATAGTATTCAAGCCAAGTTTTTCACTGTGTATGAAAGTAATAAACAATTCCAATTCCTATTCCAATTCAGTTTGGTTGAAAAGTGCGTTTACCACTGTTCACACTATACGTGGAAGCCTGGGGTAAATTCTCTGCGACTTGGCAAGGTGATTTAGTGTTACATCCATTTCCAAGCTAGGGTATGAGGCAAGTCCCACGGAGTGGGTCACAAGCAGGAATCCTCACTGCACAAGCTTAAGGAGCTGAAGCAGAGATTATTTTTTGGTGGAGGATAACAGTGGTCCTCTTATATTATTGATGCATTCATAGTAAAGTGGATAAGATGTTTGGCAGGGAAGGGTACAAGCTGCAAAAAAGAAATGACTGCAGGACTATTCTTCTGTTGAAGAATGATAACTTGGAGGCTAAGACATTCTACATTTGCTGTATGAAGAGTCACAGAGTCATGTTGCATGGATAGGCTAAAGGACAGCTCTATCCTGCTGTGATAACACTCTTGCACAAGCTTCTTGTTAGAAATAGCAAGTGAGAGCATGATATCTTGAAAAGCGGGAACCATTTGAAAGCAGCAGGTCTCATTGGGGGTGAGTGACTGTTTGAAGCAGCGAATGAGAGAGCGAAATCTTGCAGGGTGGGAGACATTTGAAGGCAACAAGTCTGATCGGGAGTGAGTCATTGTTTGAAACAATGAGTGAGACAGTGACATCTTACAGAGCAGGAGCCGTTTTGAAACAGTAAGTCTGGTTGGAGTGAGTTATAGTTTGACATACTGAGTGAAAGAGCAGCCATTTGAAATCAGGAAGTCTCATCAGGAGGAGTCTTATTTGAGCCAATAAAAGAAAGAAGTGTAATTGTGGGAGCGGCTAATGTTAGAGTGGGCCAGTGTTAGAGTGGCCAGGCTTTGGCATAAATAGGCAGAGGATAAAGGTGCCTGAGCCCTTTGGAGATCTTTAGTTGATTGTAGAACTTAAGCTTAAGAAGATATGGCCAAAGGTACAACAAATGTAGGCAGGATGGTAGTTATAGTGGTGGAATGTTTCTCCTATAAGATGTGGGAGTGCAGGGTAACTAATGCTCTCCCTGAAGACTACATCTGTAGGAAGTGCAAACTTCAGCTCCTGACTGATGAGGTCAAGGAACTGGAGCTGGAGCTGGATGCACTCAGGACCATTTGGGAGACTGAAAACCTTTTAGATGAAACTTTTACTGAGGTGGTAACACCCAGAGTGCTGACTGACCACCAGGAGAGTAAGCAGTTTGTGCAGGGCAGCCTATGCTTATTTTCCTCAGCAACAAGTATACCCCTGTGAATACTGCTGGGGCAGGGGCGGTGACCTATCAGGGTACAAAAGCTGCAGCCAGGCCAGTGGTACTGTGAGACCAGAAAGAGGTGACATAGGATCAGAAGATATAGAATCTTGTGAGCATAGTTCAGAAATTACAAAGATAAAAAGATCCTGACGAGAATTATAAGAGACCGCCAAACTGTAGCCAGGATGTGGGATATAAATTACAATGGGAGATAGAAAAAGGCATTTAAAAAAGGGCAATGTTATTATAGTCATGGGGTATTTCAATATGCAAGTAGATTAGGAAAATCAGGTTGGTGTTGGATCGCAGGAGAGGGAACTTATAGAATGCCTATGAAATGACTTTTTGGAACAGCTTGTGTTTCAGCCCACTAGGGGAAAGGTGTTTCTGGATTGGGCATTGTGTAATGACCCAGATTTGATTAGGGAGCATGAGATAAGGGAACCCTTAGGAAGCAATGATCATAATAGGATAGAATTCATTCTGAAGCTTGAGAGGGAGAAGGTAAAGTCAGATGTATCAGTATCATGGTAGAGTGAAGGGAATTACAGAGGCATGAGAGAGGAGCTGGCCAAAGTTGATTGGAAGGGGCTGATGTTGAAGCAAATCAGCTCCTGTCTGAGTGGCCACTTGGATCCACTCCAATTTGCCTACTGAAGCAATAGGTACATACTGTACAGCAAATGCTATCACACTAGCTCTTCACGTAACCCTGGAACATCTGGACAGCAAAGCTGCATACATCAGGATGCTCATTATGGATTACAGCTCAGCATTTAGTACCATCATTCCTTCAAAACTAATCAGTAAATTCCAAGACCAGGGCCTCAATACCCACTTGTGCAATTGGATCCTGGATTTCCTCACTTGCAGACCCAATTCTGTTCGAATTGGCAAAAACATCTCCTCTACAATCTCCATCAGCACTGGTGCACCACGGAGATGTGTAGTTAGCCCCTGCTCTACACGCTTTACACCTATGACTGTGTGGCTAAGCACAGCTCCAATACCATATACAAGTTTTCTGATGACGCCACTGTTGCAAGCGGAATCAAAGGCAGTGATGAATCAGCATACAAGAAGGAAATTGAGACAACCTCTCACTCAATGTCAATAAGACCAAAGAACTGATTGTAGACTTCAGGAGAGGGAAACCAGAGGTCCATGAGCCAATAATCATCGAAAGATCAGAGGTGGAAAGGCTCAGTGACTTTAAATTCTTGGGCGTCACTATCTCAGAGGACCTGTCCTGGACCCATCATAGAAATATAAATGCAAAGAAAGCACAACAGTGCTTCTACTTCCTCGGGAGTCTTGAAGATTCAGCATGTCGTCTAAAAGATGGCTGCTGGTGACAAGTGGTGTTCTGCAGTATTCAGTATTGGGACCACTTCTCATTATATGTCAATGATTTGGATGATGGAATTGATAGCTTTGTGGCCAAGTTTGGAGATGATATGAAGATAGGTGGAGGGGCAGGTAGTGATGAGGAAGCAGGGAGTTTGCAGAAGGACTTGGACAGATTGGAAGAATGGACAAAGAAGAAACATCTGGAGTACTGTGTCAGGAAGTGTATGGTTATATATTTTGGTAGAAGGAATGCACAGAGTGGGGAGAAATTTCAAAAAAAAAATCAGCGATGAAAAGTGAGTTGAGAGTCCTTGTGCTGGATTCCCTACAGATTAACGAAGGTTGCATCGGTGGTAAAGAAGGCAAATGCAATGTTAGCATTCATTTCAAGAGGACTAGAATATACTGTAAGAGCAAGAATGTAAAGCTGTGGCTTTATAAGGCATTGGTCAGACTGCACTTGGAGTATTGTGAGCAGTTTTGGGCTCCTTATCTAAGAAAGGGTCTGCTGGCATTGGAGTGGGTCCAGGGGAGATTGATGAGAATGATTCCAGGAATGAAAAGGTTAACATATGAGGAGTGTTGATGGCCCAGGGCCTCTACTCACTGGAGTTTAGAACAGTGAGGGGAGATCTCATTGAAACCTATCAAATATTGAAAGGCCAAGTAGATGTGGAGATGACGTTTCCTATAGAGTGTGAGTCAAGGACTAGAGGGCACAGCCTGGGAATAGAGGGACGTCCATTTACTGTAGAGCGGAGATTAGGAGGAATTTCTTAGGATTAGAAAATGTGGTGAACCTGTAGAATTCATTACTATGGACCATGGTGGAGCCCAAGTTATTGAGAATATTTAAAGTGGAGGTTGATAGGTTCTTGGTTAGTCAGGGTGTCAAAGGATACAGGGAGAAGACAGGAGAATGGGGTTGAGAGGGATAATGAATCAGCTATGATGGAATGACAGAGAAGACTCAATGGCCTAATTCTGCTCCTGTGGCTTAAAGACTCATGGTATGATCAAGGAACTCCTGATCTCTCAGTCCACCCCCAACACAGCACTTACATCTTATTATCTGCCTGCACTGCACTTCTGAATGCTGTTATTGTTCTCCTTTGGTACTGGCTCGATGTATTTATGTTTGGAATGATGCATAGGGATGGCATACAAACAAAACATTTTCATTGTATCTTTGTACATGTGACTATACTAAACCAAACTCAATGTCTGTGACAATTATCAACCACCCATTGACACTGAGCCTGTACTAATTCCACTTTATTCTTCCCTGCCAATTCGACCATCCACTGAGGGCAATTTGACAGCAGCCAATCACTTTACCAACTTGTGCATCTTTGGGATTTGGGGGTAGCTGGAGCACTCGCGGAAAACCCAAGTGATTGTCCCCACATTCACATCTTTGCAGGAGAGGACGGAAGATGGTGTTGGAGATTGCAGCACCAGTGGCTATGCCAGCAGGAGCACTTGGATAGGTACGTGGACAGATGGGCGTTAGAGAAGTACGAGCTGATCACGGGAAATTGGGAATATCTGGCTAGACAGTACAGTCAGCATAGACTCGCTGAGTTGAAGCACTTGCATCATCCTGTATTTCTCCACTCCATGACCCTCTATGATATTCTTATTTTAAATTTTGAACAAAAAAACATATAACTTACTCTGAGATTGTTAAACTTTAATTTAAGGAACCTTTGTGTATTATAAAGTCAATGGTAAGTTTAGTAAAAGAATGTTGATTTAAGTTTTCCTACTGGACTTAAAATAATATGTAGGTGTAGTAAAATCCGTATGTCTTTCTTGTGTCCTGGGAAATGTAAGAAAGAAGCTTTACAGCTTCACAGAGCTCCCTGCCAATGGAAGGTTTTAAACACACGGGCATAGTTTATAAATGACATCCTTGAAGTGTTGACACCTTCAGTGAGGCGTGAGGTTGATGGAAGGAAATCCTGAGCAGAGGGCATGGAGAGCCCAAGTGTGGGTGGGAGGATTGGTGTAGGCCCAGAAGAAACATTCATTGAGCGACAAGAATTAATTAAAAACCTCCAAAATGACGCATTCTTGAATGGCATTCAGCAGTGCCTTTTTAGAGCCCTTTCTATTGATGTTATGGTGTTCGCTGAGCTTTGCAACTAGCTTGCCTCAACCCAAGCTACCAATATTCACCACCATCCGAAATCCTTTCTATGTTTGCTCATTGCAGGCAGTAATGAGTGGAGGGTATACATTGGAAGTTGTATCAATCCTATACATACCATATGACCTTGATCTTAAGCAGTTGATAATGTTTTTGCCTGTTTCTGTTGAACACCTAGGCTGTCTGTGTTCCCTGAAGCCCCCAGGATGCCAGTTCCTGGGATGTTGCAGGAAAACCGGTTGTAATTGGACTAGTCCTATCTTAGACTGTAAGACCATAAGATATAGGAGCAGAATTGGTCCTTTGAATCTGCTCCGTCATTCAATCATGACTGATCCTTCTTCCCCCACCCTTCTCCCCATAACCTTTGATGCCATGTCCAATCAAGAACCTGTCAAGCTCTGCCTTCTTTTCTCCTGCTGCTATTCAACTACAAGTCAATCGAAGGGTGAAGAACCAATATCATTGTTTCAGGAATAGCTTCTTTCTCTCTGCATTCAGATTCCTGACCTGCCTCCCTATTCCTCTTTAGCACTATTTATTTATTATAAATATATTTTATTTAGAGATACAGTGCAGAACCTCTAGTAACCTTTAATAACATTTAGAACTTTTTCTGTCTTGCTCTGTACTGCTGTCACCAAACAACAAATTTAATTGCATGCGTAGAAGACTGGCAAGGATACTGTACAATGGGATGTAGATCAGTTGTATATATGGGTGGAGAAATGGCAGGTGGAGTTCAACATGGGCAAATGTGAAGTGTTGTACCTTGGTGGGCCAAATTCAAAGAGACAGTACACTTTTAAAGGCAAGATCCTTAACAGTGCTGATGAGCAGAGAGATCTTGGGATCCAAGTTCATAGTTTTCAAAAAGTAGCTACATAGCTTGATAGGGTGGTTAAGAAGGCATTTGGCATGCTCGTCGTCATTAGTCAAG
Organism: Mobula birostris; assembly: GCF_030028105.1. Lineage (NCBI taxonomy): Eukaryota > Metazoa > Chordata > Chondrichthyes > Myliobatiformes > Myliobatidae > Mobula > Mobula birostris. Next base: position 46,665,612 of record NC_092391.1, read on the forward strand.
GTACTGAATTCAAAAGTTAAGAACTTATATTGCAGCTTTATAAAACTCTGGTTAGGCCTCATCTGGAGTATTACATTCATTTCTGGTCACCCCATTATAGGAAGGATGTTGAGGCTTCGGAGAGGGTGTAGAAGAGGTTTACCAGGATGTTGCCTAGATTAGAGGCCTTGTGCTATAACAAGAGGTTGGATAAACTTGGGCTGTTTTCTCTGGGGTGCTGGAGAATGAGGGGAGATATGGAAGAGATTTGTAAGATTACGAGAGGTGTAGATAGACCAGACAGACAAAATCTTTTTCCAAGAGTTGAGATGTGTGGTAAACCATATATATATATATATCGTGACTGGGTTAACTGTCTGGACACGCCCTCTGCTGACTGCCCCTGTGGCTCCTCCCACAGAGTCCTGTATAAAGGTGCTTCGCCTTGCCCCTCCCCCTCAGTCCGGGGGCAGACACTCACCGTGGATGTCGTGGAGGTCGTATTGTACAGCGAATAAAAGCTTTTCAGTATTTTACCAAACCTCAGTGTTTTGGAGTTATTGAAGGTGCTTCAATTTTATTCGCTGTACAATACGACCTCCACGACCTCCATGGTGAGTGTCTGCCCCCGGACTGAGGGAGAGGGGCAAGGCAAAACGCCTTTATACAGGACTCTGTGGGAGGAGCCACAGGGGCAGTCAGCAGAGAGGCGTGTCCAGACAGTTAACCCAGTTACAATATATATATATGGTTTACCACAAGATGTCTAATACAGAGGGCAGGTATTTAAGGTGAGAAGGGGTAATTTCAGAGGAGATGTGAGGGGCAAGTTTTTTTACAGAAAGAGTGGTGAATGCCTGGAATGCACTGCCTGGGGTAGTGGTAGAGGCAGAAACATTAGGGATTTTTAAGAGACTTTTAGATGGGCTCATGAATGTAAGGAAATGGAAAGGATATGGACATGGTGTAGGCAGAAGAGATTAGTTTAGTTAGCCATTTGATTACTAATTTAACGGGTTCAGTACAACATTATGGGCTGAAGGGCCTGTTCCTGTGCTGTACTCTATGTTCTATGACAGATGCCAGTGATAATAGACCTGATTCTCTTTCTGTTTCGTCAATGTAGGTGCATAATGAAACTTTTAATTCCGCTCAGAAAAAAATTGGTTGAGGGTTCTGGAGTGTAGAGGTTTTGGATGGGACAGAGGGGGATACAAAAGAGGACGGGTGCTGGGTGTTGTTGGGAAAGGGAGAACAGCACGGTAGACTTGTAGCAGATATCCTGGAGGGATCATCCAATGATACTCTATAGGTAGAGCAGAGCAATAAGAGGGTGGTGTTCACATTGTTGGGCTGATACCATAAACCTCTAAAAGGTCAATAGGAACTACAGAGGGACTACAGAGGAAAAGTGAATCACAGAAAGAGCAATAGGGTTGTAGAAATGGGGGAGATTCTAGATTTCCTAATACTGATTGGGAGTACTTCAGTGCAATTTAGAAGAATTTGTTTAAATTGTCAAAGGAAGTTTTTTGAGACCATACAGTATGCGGACAATTATACGAGATATGGGAGAATATGCCACAGACTCGCAGAGTAATACAGTGCAGATACAGGTCCTACAGCCCACTCGTCCGTGCCGAACATTGTGCCTGCCCAATGGGCTGAACTTCCTGTGCCCTGCCCATATCTATCCAAATCCCACCCCTCCAAGTGTTTCCAACATGATACTGTTACATTTACCTCAGCCTCTTCCTCTGGCAGCTTGTACCATAGACGCGCCATCCTCTGCGTGGAAAAGTTACCCCTCAGGTACCTTTTAAGTCTTTCCCCTAAACTTGTGCACCCTAGTTTGGATCTACCTACCCAGGGAAAAGGGCTCTTACCACCCAACTTTATCTATGCCTTTCATAATTTTAAACATTTGTATAAAGTTGCCAATCATTCTCTTGCATTGCAAGGAACCAAGACCTGTCTGGCCAATCTATCCCCATAACTCAGGCCCTCTCGTCCTGGCAAGACCCCCATAAATCTTTTCTGAGTTCTTTTGAGTTTAACCACACATTATTTCCTGTAGCAGTGATCATACACAGTACTTCAATTATTCATTTTGTTTGCTGCCAGTCAGTCGTCGCTGTGTTTTACCAGCACCATTTAAAGGGAATGAAGGTGGTGGAGAATGTATTGAAACTGCAGGGCCCGGGTCTGAGAGTGAAGAGGTTTGGCTGATTTAAGTGCCGGGCTAGGTTGAAAAGGTCAGGTTTGCGGGGTCGGAGGTGAGAAATGTGCTGGTGTTCATCTTGTTGCTTGGCCAAGTTTACTCGTCTGTGTGCTGAACTGAGGCTACGGCCTGCAACTAATGGGCTCCTGCACTGGTTGTAGTCATGACTGGCTTCGTGGCGATGAACTCACTTCTGTGAGCTTTAGTTCAAGGTGTTATATGCTTACATTTTAATGCTTGCACAATTTGTTCTTATTTTTGCACATTGGCTATTTGGTGGTCTTCTTTTTTAATGGGTTCTATGGGTTTCTTTGTTTTGTGGCTGCCTATAAGGAGACAAATCTCAAGGTTGAATGTAGTATATATACTTTGATAATAAATGTACTTTGAACTTTGAAGTGTGGCCTCACCAATAACATACGTAATATCATAACATGCATACTCAGTGCCCTGACTGATGAAGGCCAGTGTGCTAATTGCCTTTTTCAAAGCCCTGTCTGCCTGTGATGCCGCTTTCAAAGAACTATGCATTTGTACTTTGATGTCCCTCTGTTCCATTGCACTCCCTAGTGCCGTACCATTCGTAGTGTAAGTCTTACCTCAGTTTGACTTTCCAAAATGCATCGCCTCTCACCTGTATTGAAATCCATTTGCCACTCCTTGGCACACTTTCCTAGATGAACAGGCTCCCCTCGAAATATCCGATAACCTTCAATAGCACCTCCTAATTTAGTTCCATCTGCAAACTTACTGAACGAGCCTTGTGTAATCACATCCAAATCATTTATATAAATAACAAATAACAAGAGTCTCAACACCAATTTCTGCGGCACACCACTAGTCACCAGTCCCCATTCTGAGAAACACCACCCACTGCTTCCTAAACTCTCAGCTAATTTTGAATCACTTAGATAACTCTCCCTTGATTCCATGGGTCCTAACCTTCCAGACCAGCCTACCATGCAGGACCTTATCAAAGTCTTGTCAAAGTCCAAATAGACAACATCCACTGCCATACTATCATTTAATGTTTGGTACCCTCTTCAAACCCATGCTGATTGCTCCTAATCTGACTCCCTCTATCCAAAGGCTGGTAGATCCTATCTCTCAGAATGCCCTCTTGTAACTTCCTGACTACTGATGTCAAGATGACTAGTTCTCTGGCTTGTCCTTGCTATTAATTGTAAACAACAGAATAATGTTAACCACCTTCCACCCTTTGGGAACATCACCAGTGGCTAACAATGAAACAAGTATCACTTGCAACGCCCACCACGATTTCTTCTATAGCCACTCACAAGTCTAAGGAAGCACTTGGTCAGACCCTGGGATTTATCCACCTTACTGTGCTGTAAAGATGCAAATACCTCCTCCATGGTAATATGAGTATTCTCCAAAACATCTCCACTTTGTTCCGCATCTCTTGAGTAACTATAAATTTCCCCTCAGTAAACACAAAGGGCAAATGCTTGTTAAAAATCCCACCCATCTCTTGTTGCTGGAGATATAGACAGCGCTGCTGATCTCCAAGAGTTTGAAGGTTTAATGGTTCAATGGTTCCATTTAATTTCGGAGAATGTTCTCAGTATACAACTTAAAATGCTTACTCTCCACAGGCATCCTCAAAAACAGAAGAAAAACCCCAAAGAATGAGAGGCAGAAAGAAATTGTAGAGCCCCAAAGCCCTCTGCTCCCCTCCCCTCCCCCCAAGTTCTTCAAGAATAAAGCATCAGCGTTCTCACCATCCACCATGCAAGCAACAGCAAAGCCCCCAAAAGGAGACCATGATCTATAGTTCATCAAAAATGAACTGTTCACTCCATCATTTCGACAACCTGCAGGTTATCTCTCTCTCTCACGAGCAAGGGAGAGAGATGTCACTCCTTCCACAGCGAGAGACCATTACACCATAAGACTATTGGATATAGAAGCAGAATTTTGCCATTTAGCCCATCAAGTCTGCTCCACCATTTTGTCATGGCTGATCCAATTTTCTTCTCAGCCCCCATCTCCTGCCTTCCCCCGTATTGTTTCATTCCCTGACCAATGAAGAGTATATTAACCTCTTCCTTAATATACATAAAGGCTTGACCTCCACAGCTGTCCGTGGCAAAGAATCCCACAGGTTCACCACTCTCTGGCTAAAAAAATTCTTCCGCATCTCTGTTCTAAAAGGACAGCCCTCTATTCTGAGGCTGTGTCCTTTGGTTTTGGGCTCTCCCACCTCAAGATACACACTCTCCACATCCACCCTATCAAGGCCTTTCACTATTCAATAGGTTTCAATTAGATCACCTCTCATTCTGTGGAATTTGAGTAAATACAGGCCCAGAGCCATCAAATGCTCTTCATATGACAACCATTCAAACTTGGGATCATTTTCGTGAACCTCCTTTGAACCCTCTCCAGCTTCAGCACATCCTTTCTAAGATAAGGTTCCCAAAGCTGCTCAAAATACTCCAAGTGAGGCCTCACCAGTGCTTTATAAGGTCTCAACATTACACCCTTGCTTTTATATTCTAGTCCTCACATCGCCTCTGCCTTCCTCACCACAATCTCAACCTGCAAATTAACCTTTCGGGAATCCTGCACAAGGACTCCCAGGTCCCTTTGCATCTCAGTTTCTTGTATTTTCTCTCCATTTAGAAAACAGTCAACCCCTTCATTTCTTCTAACAAAGTGCATGACCATACGGTTGCTGACTGTATTCCATCTGCCTCTTCTTTGCCCATTCTCCTACTCTAGCTCCTTTTGTAGCCTCACTACTTCCTCAAAACTACCTGCCCCTCCGCCTATCTTCATATCGTCTGCAAACTTTGCAATAAAGCCATCAATTCCACCATCCAAATCATTGATGTATAGCGTAAAAAGAATCAATCCCGACACAGATCCTTGTGGAACAATACTAGCCTCTGGCAGCCAACCAGAAAAGGCTTCCTTTATTTCCAATTTTTGCTTCCTGCTAATCAGCCACTGCTTTATCCATGCTAGAATCTTTCCTGTAATACCATGGGCTTGTAGCTTGTTAAGCAACCTCATGTGTGGCACCTTGTGAAAGGCCTTCTGAAAATCCAAGTACACAACATCAACTGATTCTCCTTTGTCTATCCTGCTTGTTATTTCTTCAAAGAATTCCAACAGATTTGTCTGGCAAGATTTTCCCTTGAGGAAACCATGTTGACTACAGCCTGTTTTATCATGTGCCTCCAAGTACCCTGAGACCTCATCCTCAATAATTATCTCCAACATCTTCCCAACCACTGAGGGCAGGCTAACTAGCTTATAGTTTCCTTTCTTCTGCTTCTCTCTTTTCTTGAAGCGTGGAGTGACATTTGCAATTTTCCAGTCTTCTAGAACCATTCCAGAATCTTGTGATTCTTGAAAGATCGTTACTAATGCCTCCACAATCACTTCAGCCAGCGCTTTCAAGGCACTGGGGTGTGCACCATCTGGTCCATGTGACTTATCTACCTTCAGACCTTTCAGTTTCCCAAGAACCTTCTCCCTAGTAATGGTAACTTCACTCACTTCTTGACTCCTGGCACCTGGAACTTCCACCATACATTTACTGTCTTCCACAGGGAAGACTGATGCAAAATACTTATTCAGATCACCTGCCATTTACTTGTCTCCTCTTACTACCTCTCCAGCATTGTTTTCCAATGGTCCAATATCTACTCTCACCTCCCTTTTACACCTTATGTATCTGAAGAAACATTTGGTATCTTCTTTAATACTATTGGCTAGCTTACTTTCATATTCTATTTTTATCTTATTAATGATTTTTTTGAGTTGCATTCTGTACTTTTTCCTGGATTGGGATGTATCTTTCCTGTGCCTTCTCAATTGCTTCCAGAAATTCCAGCCATTGTTGCTCTGCTGTCATCCCTGCCAGTGTTCTTTTCCACTCAATTCTGGCCAACTTCTCTCTCATGCCCCTTTACTCCACTGTAATACTGATACATCTAACTTTAGCTTTTCCTTAAATTTCAGGGTGAATTTAATCATATTATGATCATTGGCCCTTCAGGGTTCTTGTAACTTAAGCTCTCTAATCAATTCCGGTTTATTGCACAACACCCAATCCAGAATAGCTGATGTTCTGTGGGCTCAGCCACCACGAGCTGCTCTAAAAAGCCATCTTATAGGCATTCTAGAAATTCTTCCTCTTGAAATCTAGCATCAGCTTGATTTTCCCAATCTACCTGCATATTGAAATTCTCTATGACTATCATTGCCCTTTTGGCATGCATTTTCTATCTCCTGTTGCAATTCATAGACCATGTCCTTCCCACTGTTTGGGGTTCTCTATCTTTTGTAGCCATCAAGGGATTAATTTATCTCTGATCTCCTAACCTTAATGCATGCCCCCTTCTGTTTCTTGTACAGATACTCAATATCTCTCATCAGCCATCTACTGTTGGGGTCATCTACTATATCCGGTGCTCCCAGTGTGGCCTCCTGCATATCGATGAGTCCTAACATAGACTGGGAGACCGCTTCACTGAGCTCCATCCACCACAAAAAGCAGGATTTTCCGTCACTTTGTGTGTGACTCTCTGCCAGATCCTATCTAATTCCATCAAAATTAGCCCTTGTGCACCTTAGGACTCTAGACTGTCCTTCTTTTCCATCACTATCATAAAGCTACTAAAATCATGGTCACGAGGCCCTCCTGATTGTCATCTCAGCTACTTGCCTTCCTCATTCCCCAAGAGGACTCCATTATTGCATATTTCTGAGTAGGGCTCTTTATACTTTGTATATTGACTCAGGAAAGTATCCTGGAACATTTCACGCATTCCATCCTATCCAGGCACTTAACTCCCTGGCTGACCCAGTCAATACTGGGGAAATTTTAGGATCGCAGGAAATGAATTTGGGCAGATGGTGGAAGTCTGGTTGAGGGAACACTTTGCAACCATAACTTTATAAGTCTCGAGGCACTTATAGAAAGGGATAAGTTTGGTCCTCAAGGTAAGGTCTTGAATAAAGTTGATTTCATTAGCAGTAGAAAGACCTGTCAGAAGTAGATGGGGAGCAGATGTAAAATACACCTACCAAGTGGGAATCTTTTAAAAGAGAGTTAGTAAAAGTTTGAGGCCAGTGTGTTCCAATAAGAATGAAGAGTAAAGATAGGATTATTAGCAAAACTTGGATAGCAAAGGGCATGTTTTGATCAGCAAAATTTATGCATATGACAGGTATAGGCAACTGGAATCAAAGGAGTCTCTTGAGGAATGCAGAGTGTGTGGGAGAGAACTTAGATAGAAACTGGGAAGGTAGAATTGTGGCCATGAAATACTGTTGGCAAGAAAGATTAAACTGAATCCTAAACATTCTCCAGGTACATCAGCAGAAAGTAGTCAGGAAAAGAGTGGAACCAAAGGGATAAGCTGTGTGAGGATCTAAATGAATACCTCTCCTCTGCATTCACCAGGGAGAAGGATGCGGAAGGTTGTGAGTTCACAGATTGGTGTGTTGATAGTTTGAAGCAGCTGAGTATCAGCATTAAAGGGGATGTTAAAGTCAGCAAGATGGCGCTGGTGATCATTGGCAATTCTCTGTGGGCTCCAGAAGATTGTCTTATGACTGCGTTTCACATGGGTGGGCTCCCAACCATTGAGCACATCTACTGTAAACCCCGAGGGAGAATACAGAGCTGGAGTCCATAAGGCAGTCCCACATTGAGTTCAACGCTGACTGGCAGCTCCTGCAACGCTGCTGGTACCAAACTGTATCGGTCCCTGCTGTTCCTTTGGGTTCATCAGATGCATGGGGAGGGGGAGCTTGCTACATGGGCAACAGCTTGCTCTCCATATCGTACTGCCCAGGTTTGCGTATCTAGACAGCTAGGACACATTATCCACGGTCAACTCTGACTGACAGAGGCCTCAGTCGGCATAGGGCATATGTTCCTTCATAAGTTGTGGTAGTGTATATAAAAGTTAGGATGTTATATTGCAACTTTACAAAACACACTTGGAGGCACTGGAGGAAAATATGGTTGTCTTTGAAGGGGTGAAGAGGGTGTTGGCTGGATTCACCAGGATATTGCAGGGACTTATAGAATAGACTGGGCTTGTTTTCTCTGGAATGATGTAGGCTGAGGGGTTATAAGAGGAGTTATAAGTAGATAGAATTTGTTTCCTGTGGTAAGGGTATCTACAAATAGGAGCGTGTCATCTTAAAGGAGAGAGCAAGGAGTTTTAAAGGGAACCTGAAGGTAGGATTTTTTTACATAGAGAGTGGAAGTTGCTGCCAGAAGTGAGAGAGAAATCAAATGCAATTACTATATTAAGGAGGTATTTAGACAGGGACACAATTAGACAAGGTATAGAGGACATGGTCTTAACATGGGCAACTGGGGTTAGTGAAGATGGGCAAAAAGACCAGCATGGCTTGTTTCTGTGCTCGAAACATTTATGACTCTTTTTAGTCCCATTTGTGTCTGTACCAGATTTTTATTGCAAATTTACGTGGTGGATGATGGCTTGAATATCATAACTCATCAGGTTCAGGACTTTGACCAGCATCCTGACTTTGAATTATCTAATCTCGATTCATAAAGAGAAATTTGTTATTATTTAATGTGTGACCAAAATGTATTGTTCTTTTCTTTTCATTCATTCCTGCAATTGAATTTGTTGCAGTTAGAGATTTATGGGCATATGTTTAAACAGTTCTGGATTTTTTTTTTCATTTCTTGAATCTATACATCACTACCATAATCTGAAATATTTTTCATCATGGTGCATGGAAGTACAAGACATCCCTCAGGAAACATTTCTGTTCTCTACCCCTGCAGCATCCAGCAGTCCAGTAAATGAGTGGAGATCTGTACAGAGGGAAGCTAAGGATTAATTGTTGCTAACAAACAGTTGAATGGAAACTTAATGTCGCCAATGCAGCTGAAAAAATGAGTCTCTTATCTTTTAGTTATACACTTAAAAAAAATCTTAATTATACTCAGCCATTGCCCCCATCCTTCATTTTATGTTCCAGTCTACAAAGGAAGTAGATGAACAGGAAGCAAATTTATTTTATGGAATATGATAGAACACAGGGGAACATTTCAAAACATAGTTCAAGATTGCTTAAACATATTTGTTTCCATATGTAATTCTGGGTAACACTTGACTTCTTAACTTCTGCTCACATTCTTGTGGGCAGAATTCGTCGTAAAGAATGAGACCCCTGCATCCTCTTTCATTCAATTGCTAATGGTGTTTCCAAAACTAATCGCAGAATTAGAAAATGCATAATGCTGGAAAAAATAAAACTATTTTGACTAACATGCAGTGAAAGTTTCTAAATGTGCCCGTCTCCTGTTCGCTTTGTTCTACTGGACAGTCACAAACTTTATAAGTAACTTTAACTGGACAATGAGGGTATGGGGAATATACACATTCTCCTACAAAGAGAATATCCTCCTAATATTTATTTAGGAAGGCTGGCTTGAAGTTGACATGAATAAGCTTGAACTACCGTATCTTTCTCCAGAATTGAGACAAGTAGAAATTTAAGGCCATTCACATCTGCATATCACGAACATCTTGCAACCCTTCCCGTGAGGCTGGTCTATTACAAGCAGTATGGTCCTTTCAGGTGGACTTCAACATTTCTTATCAATCATTGCTCCTTGAGCCCGGATTTTGTAGGCAAATGTCAGCAATTTCATGACCCAGTTGCATCATTTTCCCAAACAAAAGCACTAAGGATGTGATTCCTATGTGTGAACAGATATTCAAAGTTTGGTGGTTACTCTTCCTTGGGCTGATACAGTATTTTGACAGTGGACTCCTTGTGAAGATTAGTGGCAAGGTGTTCAGTTACACTAGTTTTGCCGTACTTAGAATCCACTTGCAATGCACCAGACCAGAGTAGGTGCTTAAACAGATTTGACACTTACTTGATTGGAGAGGAATGGCTGCAAAGGAGAAAGGTAAGATGTCCTTAATGATTCTGAGATGTTCTTAATCATTTTTAGATGTTTTAGGTCTTTCTGAATTTTAATTTTTAAAAATATTTCTATTACTTTCTCGTAATATAGTAAAAGTCCAGAATTTGGAACAAAGGAAGATAAGAGGTTATTTGATAGAGGTATACAAGATGATAAGAGGCATAAATAGAGTAGATAGTCAGACTTTTTCCCGGGGCAGAAATAACTAATACCGGGGGAATAATTATAAGGTGTTTGGAGGAAAGTACAGGGGGTACATAACCCTTAGGCAGAGTGGTGAGTGTGTAGAATGCCCTGCCAGGGGTGGTGGTAGAGGCAGATGTACTAGGAGCATTTAAGAAAGTCTTAGACAAGCACATGGATGAAAGAAAAAACTAGAGGGCTATGTAGGAGGGAAGGGTTAGATTGATTTTAGAGTAGGTTAAAACATTGTGGGCTGTAATGCTTGATGTTCTGTGTTCTATTAAAAACATAGAAGTTTGAAAACACATAGGTCAGATAGGCTCTATGGAAAGAGAAAGTTAATGGTTGGGATATGGGACCTGAAACCTTAATTTTTCCTCTTTCCAAGGATGCTGCCTGACCTGTTCAGTGTTTACAATACTATCTGTTTTTACTTCAGATTTCTGTTGTCTGCAGTTTGTTGATTTTCATGGAGGTTAGTTCTGCTCATCAGTTCATAGAGCTATAGAGATGAACAGCAAAGAAAGGACAAAGAAAGAAAGTACATCCATGCTGATCTTTCTACCCATCTGCATGAATCCCCTTTGCCTACATCAGAATGGCATCCTTTCTGGCCTTGCCTGTTCAAGAGTCTGTCAAAAAATGCGTCTGAAATGTATGATAATACCTGGTTCCACCACTCCTCTGGCAGTGCGTTCCAAATTTCATCCTCACTCTGTGTAACTCTGCATCTATGCCAGGTCACAGTGCATCCCAATTTTTGGGGCATTTTCCCTGATACCGATTCTCTGGAACATTTTCTCTATAACCCATTCTCTGGGACATTTTCTGCATAACCCACTGTCCAGGACATTTTTGCTATAACCCATTCTCTGCGGCATTTCCCCGTATCCCATTCCTCACAATTAACACACTGCTTCTGTCTGTACAGATTTCTACTCAATTACTGGACTTCTGGATGGAACAGATCTCAGCCACTTCCCCCAGATTCTGCACATTTACACAGTGGGTGCAAAATACAGTGATTAATTGACTTGTCCATCCACACATCTTTGGAATTTGGAAGGAAACTGGGGAACGCAGAGGAAACTGAGAATATTTCACTCAGACAGCACCAGAGGTCAGGATTGATTTTATCACTCTTCTGTGTCCTATTATTTGGTAGATCTTTAATAATTTAAAATGTTTTTCAATATTTATAGTTGATGAAGACATTCATAGTTTTTTACTAGGTTTGACAGTTGACTAAGATAGTGACTAACGTAATAGGATGTGTTTAGTGACTTTGTCATTTAAAAAGGAGGCCGGAGAGAACTTGAAACTAGAAGAACAATATTTTATATCCCTACACGCATATGGTATGAATAGTGAATTTTCCCCATTCAGGTAACCCACAATGCCTGTATTCATTTCCACTCTCACCAGTGTTCCCCAGTTCTCCCTCCCTCCCTTTGTTCACCTTTATTCCCTCCCTTCCTTGTTACCTAGACTCATCACTTCCCCCATCTGATTCCTTCTGCCCATCATCTGTCCTTTACCTGGTTCCACCTATCACCTACTAGCCTGTACCTCAGCCCTCTTTTTGACCACTTTATACTGGTTAATTGCCCTCTGAGCACACGGCTGTATTGCAGAGTCTTGGCCTGAAATGTTGGTTATGCTCTCACCCAGACATTCCACCTCTCCCGGAAGTTCCGGGAGTCTCCCGCATATTGATAGTGGTTCCTTGATGCCCGCAAACTCTATACAATATCCTGGAAACTGATTTTTTTCAGAGCAAGCGAGCGAGAGAGAGAGAGAAAGCAAGAGAGCGAGAGAGAGAGAGAGCAAGAGAGTGAGAGAGAGAGAGAGAGAGAGAACAAGAGAGAGTGCCATAGCAGAGTGTTCCAAAAAAAAAAAGAAAATATAAAATGTACGTCACCCCAGACTACACTGAAGTGTACCCCTGCCTAATAGGGGTCAAAAATAATGGCAGCGTTGCTTGCTGCACTGTTTGCAACAGTGACTTTTCTATTGCCCATGATGGGTTAAGACTGTAAAAGACATGTTGAGGTGAGATTAACAGGTTACCGTTATTTAAACTAGCTGGCTAGCTGCTAAGGAGCGACTCTATTGCAGACATCCCACCTCTCCCGGAATTTCCAGGAGTCTCCTGCAAATTGATGGTGCTACCTCCCTGAAATGAGTTTTTACAGGGTGGCATGTCTGCTCAACCCCACAGATACCGCATGACCTATTGAGTACTTCCAGTAATTTGTTTTTTTTTGACACCATTTTAGAAAGGGCTAGAACATAGAACATAGAAAATCTAGAGCACATTACAGGCCCTTCAGCCCACAATGTTGTGCTGACCATGTAACCTACTCTAGGAACTGCCTAGAATTTCCCTACTGCATAGCCCTCTATTTTTCTAAGCTCCGTGTACCTATCTAAGAGTCTCTTAAAAGATGGCTTCAGTCAGGAAATAAATTTCATAAATTTGCAAAAGGTCATTTAAACTTTGATATGAGATGAGGCCAAGCACGGGCAGTTAATCACAGTCAGGGAGTTCTACACCATAATTTATGCCTCTTTGTTTTTATTGTCAGCTTTGCAATTATTTTCAATGTATTTTCATTTGATTTAAGTGCATGTGGAAGGAAATACCTTCAGTTGTACATTTCTATTCCAACTTGTTCAGCAACAATGTAGAACTTACATTTTACATTGAATATTGGAAATCACACTCAGTCTCTACCGACAGGACAACTCCTCAACACAAGAAACATCCTCTCAATGCACTGTTATGTCCTCTTCAAGGCAAGAATATCATTCCTTTGTATGGAGACCAAAGATACCGAAATCCTCCAGGTGTGATATAATTTTAGCCATACTTCTTGATCTCATACAATAAAAAGCAACATGATATTTACATTTCAGTTTGTTGTACTTTTATTTCCATGTTTCATGCACAACACATGCATCCTCAACAGACGGAACCTCTGGACATCAAAATCGAATAATTTATCCCCATTCCAAAGCCGCTTTTTAAAAGAAGCTCACAAAAAAAGAGACATTTCCCAGGATTATATTAAACTGCCATTTTGTTGCTCATTCTTATGCACATAAAATTTAAGGGAATATTGACCTTGAAAGTTAATAGGCATTAGTTTAGTATGGAGCTGTCTTTGTTGTCTAAGCAAACCTTACAATTAATGTGGAAAGTTCTAAAACAACCAGATTTCAGATAATAGGTAAATCCAGCACAAGATGCTAATCCATTATAATTTTACGTGCTTTCAATTTCTAAATCTATGCAAAGAACACCAACCTCAGAATAGAGACATTTTCTTTGACTGGCCCTCCACTGGTCAAGGTTAACCATGAATATTTCATCCTAGCTGTCCATGTGAAATGTGGACTGGCACACAAACCAGGGCAGTGCCGCGTGGAGAGCTATCTGTTGCCCACACAGCAGACTCCCCCTGCCCACGCAGCTGATGAATCCAATGGAACGATAGAGACCCTTGAAGTTTGGCACCAGTGGCGTCGCAGGAATTTCCAGTCAGCATTGAACTCAGTGTAGGACTGTCTTAGGGACCTCAGCTCTGGATTTTTTCTCTGGATGTAATCCTGAAGCCCTCCCCATGTCTGTGTATAGCCGCAAGGGAGCAAAGGTTTGAGGTCAGAGTTTCCCTTCTCCTAGATGAGCTGACGAGCCTCATCTGCCCAAAGTGACTGGTTTTAGGGCACCGGTAACCTGGTCAATAGAAATGGTTCTGGCAGGCTTAGCAGCTAAGCCACACATGAAGGCCAGGAGCTGGACTTGGTTGTCAGGGGTTATTTGAGACAGACGCCATGGGGAGCATTTAATAAGTAGTGGGAGCTTATCCCCACTACCCACCTCGGCTATGACAACCTTAAGGAACTGAGGTTGTCTTTACCTTTCTGTAATCAATACAAATTGAAGGAATCTTTATAATGTTTTCAGTGTTTTAATAACCGGATGTTAATGTCAACTGGAAGTAATTCTAGCTGGGCTCACAACACCTGAGAAATCACACAGCGCGTGTGTTTTATGTGCCATCTGACCAAGGAAAATCACAATAAGTGTCTTATCAGCAAACTGCTGGAAGACCCGGTCCATCAGTGCATCATTGCTGCATCCATTGTGAGCTTCCAAGAGGAATGAAGATGCTCTGTCCTTTTAAGTTGCTCTGAGAGGCCAATACGCTCGCTGTTCAGAGAGAGAAGATCCCACTGCATTGTTGCACCAGTGAAGTCAATTGCACATTACATGAAAGTTGATGTTCCTGCTGCATGCTGGCAGTGTGAATGTGTGTGCAGGTGTCACACAACTCAGGGTCACATTACATACACTGGCGTCTCAGACTCATACTGGTAGAGCGAGCTAAGGAGACCTAATTAAACTAATCACTTCTGCCTGCACATGTTTGTTTAGTTGTCATTCAGCCACACATGAATATACAAGCGTACAGCCAAATGAAACGGTGTTCCTCTGTGTCCAAGGTGAAACACACTGTACCAACAGTCACACACAGCGCAAGGCACATGGAGCACATACAGAAATCTGCAGACAACCACAATACAGCTTGTCTTCTGCTGAGTGAACACTGGGGGGCAGCACCAACTCCTGCCTGGTCTCCATGCCACACTGCCGTCTTCACTGTGACTGAAGCCATGTTGCTTTCCCGCCGTCTGTCCAATATATCAGTGAATCAGTCCACATTCATCCATTCTCTGGATATTCATCTACATATCTAGTCTGAATGCTTCTATTGTATCTGTCTCTACTACTACACCTGGTAGTGCATTCTAGGCATCCACTACTCTCTGTGTAAAAAAATTTGCCCTCCACACATCTCCTTTTATTTTTCCACCTCTCACCATAAATGCATGGCCTTTAATCGTAGCCATTTCCACCCTGGGGAAAAAAGACGCTGGCTGTCTTCATTATCTACGCCTCTCGTAATCTTATAAACTTCAATCAGGTCTCCCCTTAAACCTGATTTATACTTCTGCGTTAACTGGACGCTGTAACCTACGCAAGTGACTTACGCGCGTTGTGAGCATTTATACTTGTGCATTGGTGTGTCTGTGTCACTCTGCAATTCCGGCACGTCGCGCGTGCACACACACCTGCCCGCACAAGGCTTCATGGTCATGGTAGTCTTTCTCGGGGTAAACAAGAAGCGAGCGTCTTTTTTCATAAAAGCGAAATGTGTCCTCCATAATTTCGGAAGTCTATAAAGCTTTATGGAAAGCATTGCAGCCAGAGCTCCTTCCCTGCCCTTCAGTCGCCCAATGGGAAGCTATTGCAGCGTAGGAGGAAATGCAATGCTACCAAGCGGACCAATCACAGTTCTTACAGTCTGCGTTGCTACGTTTTGGGAGAGGTGCGCGTTGCAGCAACGCAAGCTCTGGCGTAGGGATCTGGGTCGGCTTTGCGTAGGGTTTGCGGCGACGCGTTGACCCAGAAGTATATATCAGGCTTTAGCCTTGGCTGTTCCAGTGAAAACAACCCAAGTTTGCTCAGCCTCTCTCTATGGCACATTCCCTCTAAGTTCAAGTTCAATTTGTCAAACATGAATACCCATGAATTCAACCAATTGAAACAGCGTTACCCTGGTGCCAAGGTGTAAAACACAACACCAACAGTCACACACAGCACAAGCATTATGTAGCACACATAAGGTAGCAAGCACATATAAGATGTCAGTAAAATACAGTCACACACACACAAAAATATAAATCTAGGCAGCATCCTGGTCAATCCCTTCTACAAAGCCTCTGCATCCTTCCTGACGTGAATGCAGTCTAGATGAGAGCAAATCAAAGCTTCAAAGTAATTCAATTTCCCAGAAATTTGTGGTAATTCACAATCCAAAGAAAAAAAAAGATAGAACATAGAACACAGAAACCTACAGCACATTACAGGCCCTTTGCCCCACAATGTTGTGCTGACCATGTAACCTACTCTAGAAACTGCTTGGAATTTCCCTACTACATAGCCCTCTATTTTTCTAAGCTCCATGGACCTAACTATGAGTCTCTTAAAAGACCCTATTTTATCCACCTCTACCACCTTCGCTGGCAGTGTGGTCTACGCACCCACCACCCTCCGTGTGAAAAACTTACCCCTGATCTACTTCCAAGCACTTTAAAACTATGCCCCCTCTTGTTAGCCATTTCAGCATGAGAAAAAGCCTCTGGCTATCCACATAGTCAATGCCTTTCATCATCTTATACATCTCTATCAGGTCACCTCTCATCCTCCATCACTACAAGTTCACTCAACCTATTCTCATACGGTACGCTCTCCAATCTAGACAACATCCCTGTAAACCTCCTTTGCACACTTTCTATATTAACCAGACCCTTCCTGTTGTGAGGTGACCAGAACTGAACACAGTACTCCAAGTGGGCTCTGACCAAGGTCTTTTATAGCTGTAACATTCCCTCACGGCTCTTGAACTCAATCCCACAGCTGATGAAGACCATCACACCATCACTTCCAGGGGGATCCTGTGCCCTTGGGCCATCAGTCTGAGCCACCACCCACTTCTCATCCTCAGCATCAAGAACCTACCTCAAAATAAATCACAAGATTGCAGTTAACAATAATGATGATTTTGTTCAATTTTTTTTTTAACTTGACTGGGTGGAACAGAATAAAGATGTTACTCTCTGTTACTTGCAGTTAAGTGAATCACAATAGCTGGGATGTTGTTACAGCAGAAGTCTCTAAATCTGAACTTTGTGGGATTTGGAGTACGGATACAGGATGTGTTTATGCACAGGTCCCAATGTTATATTTAAATATTATTTGTGTATTCTATATAGGCATCCATTAGTCTCATGAGACCATGGATTTGCGCCTTGGAAGGTTTCCAGGGCGCAGGCTAGGTTGTATGGAAGATCGGCACTTGCCCATACTGCAAGTCTCCGCTCTCCATGTCACCGATGTTGTCCAAGGGAAGGGCACTAGGGCCGATACAGCTTGGCACCGGTGTCGTCACAGAGCAATGTGTGGTTAAGTGCCTTGTTCAAGGACACAACACTCTGCCTCAACTGAGGCTCGAACTAGCGACCTTCAGATCACTAGACCGATGCCTTAACCACTTGGCCACGTGCCAACTGTATCCTATTATGTTTTAAAAATAAGCAACTGCTATGGAACTATTGTAAGTAAAATGTTTATAAAACTGGTAGATATTTCCTAATTTAAATATTTCTTATTTATGGAGATAGAGACTAAATCGTTTCTCTTTTTACTTCAATGCAAAGCAGTGGTTTAAAATTCATATCAAGCAGAATGTTACAGGGATTGTGTGAAAGTTAAAAACAGTAGTACATACAGTATGCACAGGTGTAAAGTAAAACGTACTTGCAGCAGCCTAGGCACACAGAATAATATTAGCAGCATTCATAAGAAAGACACAAACTAATCATAAATCACACACAATCTTTACAGAAAGAGCACAACCAGAACAAAAGAAGTCTATTTTAGTGCAAAGTGATTAAAATGGTAATTGTTTTGCTGAACTGTTGTGATTAGTGTTGTGCCAGTTGGTTCAGGAACTGAAGGGATGCAGGTGGTTTTGAACTTGTGTGTGAGTTACATGTATACACAAGGGCACATGGGTCTGTGTGAATGGCCTGTGTGTATATCATACAATTGTGTCCACGTATGTGTGCACACATACGCAGATATGTGGCTGCATGTTTCGGCAAAATGCACATCATACATTGGCCAAGAAAAATTCCCAGCTGTCACAGATTATCTGAAAGTTTGCATTCTCAGAATGTTCCTACCTTCTGACAAGGTCTGTTGTCAGGTTCAGATGCATCTCATGCAATGTCTGTAAGTGTGACCATATCTGACTGTGCCGATGAACGGAATTATCAGACGTTATGCAGGGGTTTTTGACCTAGCTTTAGCTCATCCTCTTCACATTCTTCTCTTCAGCCCGTTGATAACTTCGTCACCAGGTGCCCTGGATTCATGGTCACAGCCTGGTGTCTGTAGTGCTTTAGCACCATAAATAAACTGCTGAGGAAAACATTGTTTTCATAATTGATATTGGCACATATACCCTCTGGAAAATAGGAATTCCTGTATATTCTAGGAGCATCCACTTTTGGCAAAGAGCCTCAACCACCCACAGTGATAGTGGGAAATTTATTTCCCATACTTCCCAAAACATTCTGACCAAAAGAACTCAGGAAATCTCGAGCTTTGTGTAAGACATTGCCAGGGGACAATTGCACAACGGCAGCAGTCACCTCCCCTTCCCAGCCTTGGTTCAATGGAATCTGCTTAGGAAATGAGTTTGTGTTATGTGGCAGAAAGAGAGAGTACTTTTTGTCTGTATCTGTTACTCAACTCCAACTCTGTCCAAATTGATGCTCTAACAGAGTACAGGAAGCTCCACATATTGGCAATGCAGCTGGGACTAAGTGAGAAACAAAGTGCCCTCTTTGAGAAATATTCTATTTGTGAACAAATGCTTCAATGCTCTGCTTTGCAAATTAACACTCACTGTCTGGAGAGAAACGTCCCCGTATGATTATAAAGGTGTGTGTGCTCAAGGATAAAGAGAACAACTCTATTTAATTCTTGTTGCCCTTTTGTAGAGATGGATACGGAGGCTTTGGAGAAGGCGCAGAAGAGGTTTACCAGGAGGCTGCCTGGATATGAGAGCATATGCTATAAGGAGAGATTGGACAATTTTGGGTTGCTTTCCCTCGAGTGGCGGAGGCTGACGGGAAGCTTGATGGAAGGTTATGCAGTTATTAGAGGCATAGATTGAGTAGACGATCGGTATCTTATCCCCAGGCCTGATGTGACTCATACCAGAGGTTATAGGTGAGAGGGGGTAAAAGGAGGTGTGCGGGGAAAGCTTTTTACAGAGAATGTTGAGGCCCTGGGGTGGTGGTGGGGGCAGATATGATAGGGACGTTCAAGGGGCTCCTAGATAAGCTCATACAGTAAATATGCAGGAAGTGGACGGGTATGGACATTGTGTAGGCAGAAGGGATTAGTTTAGTTGTCCATTTGATTACTATTTAGCACCAATCGCCACACTGTGGGCAAGAGATCTGTTCCTGTGCTGTACTGTTCTAACAAACTAAAACTCAGTTACTCAATATGAAATATTTTGATAACGCAGGCTGCCATTTTTAAATCACTCATAAGTTTTAAACATACAAATCGTCCCTTTAAAAATTGAGGCAAAACAAAATAGTCCTGACACAAATGACAGATAAAGCCCTCGCTGAAATTACATACATCACTGAAATTGAACAATGTAACCCTTTCCAGGTCGTTTATAACTGAAATGCCATAGACTCTGCACTCCACTCCGCCCTGTCGCACCTGGGAAATGGGGCCTCGTACGCCAGGATGCTGTTTAATGGTTCAGGGTTTGATGTCACCACTTCTTCAACCAAGGAAGCACAACAGTGTCTCCACTTCCTGAGGAAACTGAGGTGAGTGAGGTTGCCCTACCCCCTATTCTAACCAGCTTTTATAGGAGCACCATCAAGAGTGTCCTGACCAGCTGTATCACTGTCTGGTACAGGAATTGCAAGGCACCTGACCAAAAGACCCCACAAATAATTGTGAGGACTACTGAGGGGATCATTGGGGTCTCTCTTCCACCCATCCGTGATACATACCAGGAGCGCTACATATGCAGGGCCCTTCGCATTGTCAGTGATCTCACCCATTCGTCCAACAATCTCCTTGACCCCTGACCGTCAGGCAGGAGCTACTGTCGCATTAGGACAAGGACTGTTAGGGTGGGAAGCAACTTCATCCCCCAGTCTATGAAACTACTGAATTCCTTGTCACCACTCAGACCCCATCACATAGGAAATGCCAGTAGTGTTATACTGTTTACTTTTTAACTTCTGACATAAATGTGCCTTATTATTTGTAAATTTGTGTGGTAGTATTACTTTATGGGTTGCAAGTGAGTTATACGTACTGCGTTGTGCAACTTGATCTGGAGGAACATTGTTCTGTTTGGCAGTATACATATCTACAGTTGAAATAGCAATGAACTTGAGCTTAATATCATGCTAGAACACAACAGTAGCTTTAGGATACATTCATATGTCCAAACTGTCTCTGAAACTGACTGCTTGCACTTCTATAGCATCTGTATAAATCCAAAACTGCAACTATAGATAGACTAGTGATGTATCTTATCTGTTTCCTTGAGGCATTGAATTTGTGTTCCAAACTCCCTATTCCCCACTGACTCTCATTTTTAAACTATCCCCTGCTGCTATGTTATTCCCCAGAATTTCACAATACGGTACTTTTCCACTGAATGGGAAGGTATAATTGCTGGTAAGAAGTGTTTTTTTAAACAAAATGCATCTTGAAATTTGATAAGCAACACTTATGTTAAATGTAATGCTGAAAAATTGTAAACAATCCGAAACTCAATGGCCTTTTTAGGTAAGCTGCACATATTTCTATCAGGGCACTGGGAAATCTCTGACCTTGGTACTCTCCTGGGTCAATTTAGGAGACTTTTCCATTTCTACATAGACAAAGGAGATTAAAAATAGAACCAGTGACACAGAAAGACTGAAGTCTTCAGACTGAGGGAAACTTTGGGTCAAATAAGGAGAAGAATGTGGATTCATTATATTTGACTCGAGGATAATTGGCATTGCTTCTGTGAAGAGAACCCAGCAATAACTACTGTACGAGTTATTTGTTATTTTTCTGTGAAATTAAGTAAAGTAAAACATCTTTTTAATAGCGAATAATACAACAAAATGCGGGAAACATTCAGCAAGTCAGCAGCATCTTTGGAGGGAGCAGCAGAGTTAAAGTTCCAGGTCAAAAATGCTTTATCAGAAACTGGGAATGAGTGAAAATATATTTGTTTTAAATTGCAAAGAAGACAAAGAGATGGCTAGGAGAAAAGGAATATCTCTGATAGTGTGAGGACGGATTTGCCGGGAGGATACGTTGTTGATGAAGCCATCTGGTTGATAGGTTAATGAAGCAAGTCGGATAGAAAGCTTGGAGACACAAAAGACTGAAGATGCGGGAATCTAGAGCAACAAACAGTCTGCCGGAGGAACTCGGGCAACATCTTTGAGAAGACAGGAATTGTTGACACTTTAGGTTGAAACCCTGATTCGGGGCTGCATGATCCATCAGGTCCTGATGCAGGTTTTAGTCAAGAAATATGGACAATTCCTTTCCTCCCGCTGATGCTGCTCGACCCGTTGATTTCCCCTGTCTGCTGCAGATCAAAGGCCTTTCTGATCTTGCCACCTGTGAGTTTCCCAACAGGATGGTGAGAGAGATAGGCAGGAGAGCACAAGCAGCACATTTTTATCCGGTTTGTCCGGTGAATGGAACACCTCCTCAGAGTAATAAATGCAGATTGATAACTTCTGATGGAAGATTATGTATCCCTCTCTCTCCAAAGTTGTTGCCCGAAGCCCAATTTATACTTCTGCGTCAAATGTACGCCGTAGGTACCGCGTACCCTATACCATACCCTACGCCATAGGGTGACGTGTACCTCCCCAAAAAATTAACTCACGCATCCTAGCGACGCAGACCGCAACAGCTGTGACTGGTCTGCTTGGTAGTACCGCATTTCCTCCTACGCATTCCCAGCTGCTTTCCTCCGCCATATCTGTATACTGATGCGAAATAAATGGTTGGAGATGATGAACCAAATCGTCAAGTCTTCCTGCCTACATCCGAAAATATTTGAAATGCATTTGCTTGTCCATGTCTCTCATGAAGAAACTCAACACAGTGGCGTAGAAACCCCACCGCCATCTAGTGCTTTGGTGGTGAATTGCAGAGCGACGCAGACACACCACGCATGCTCGCTACGGCGTAGGGCTACGCAGTAGTATAAATCAGGCCTACGGCGTAGCTACGGTATAGCCTGTGCACACAAGTATAAATTAGGCTTAAGCTGTTGAGTAGTCACCAAATTCTTATACTCTTACCGAGAGTCTGGTCTGGGAACTTACCAATATTTCCATCATCACTTTATTGGAGTGCTAAAGAATATTTTCTCAACCCTACAGGCTCTTGAACAAAAATCTATGGGTAGACAGACTTTTCCAGAAGGAATAAGCATGAAAGCAACACCAGTGACACCAGCAAGAGAAACATCCGTTGTTCAGCTTGCTCTGTTCCAGCTGCTGTGGAGTTCGAGGGATCCAGAGTATCTGTTCAGCAGAAACATTGACCCTCTGCCCTCATTCAACAGGACTCATTAGGGTTCAATGGCACAACTAACAGAACCGCTTGAGCTCGACCCCGAACTCTGGTGCTGCCCCTGTGGAGTCCGCTTGCTCTCCTTGTGACTGTGTGGGATTCTCTCGGGCACTTTCCTCCCACATCCCAATGCTCTGTAGGCTGATAGGTCACCTGGCCCCCAGAAACCACCCCTCAGGTATAAATGAGTAGTAAAACCTGGAAGGAGCTGTTCAGAAAATGGAGAAAACAAAAAAGGTTAGGGTAGGATTCGTGTAATTATGTGATTGGTTGATGGTCAACCTTAAAGGGCCGAAGGGCCTGTTTCGGTGCTGTATCTCTATGATTCCATGAGACTATAAAAAGAACCTATAAAGAAGGATGAATTGACTCTAAATCTGGGTGAGGGTTATGGTTTCTAGACCACACCCATTGATTAAAATGGAGAATCAGCCGACATGTGGGCTGAACCATGGCTGCAAAAGTGATGAGACACACAAGACTACAGATGCTGCAGTCCTGAGTGTAAAACAAACTGCTGGAGTAACTCTGTAGGTCAGGCAGCATCTGTGGAGCCAGAAGGATAATTGACATGTTGGCGTTGAGACCCTGGGTCAGGACTGAGAGTGTAGAGGAGAGACAGCTAGTGTAAGGAAGTTAGAGGGAGGGGTGAGGCAGGGGCTGGCAGGTGATAGCTGGAGCTAGGCGAGGAAGGGCAGGATGGAGTCTGATGAGGGAGGGGGAGGGGGCGGCAGAGTCAGGAATTAGTGGCCAGTGGCTAGCAGAGGAGAAAGAAAAGAAGTGAAAATGGGGAGAGGGGAGGGTGGAGGCAGCGACAGAGGCCAGCAGGAGATAAAGAGAGGGACAAGAGTCAGCAGATGATGGAATTTGATGTGAAAGGAGGGAGGGAGCTGGAATCTGAGGGAGACGCGTGATTTCAGAGATACGATTGCAGATGACCGAGAAGGATGTTGTTCCTTTGAGGGAAATGAACTTGCACTGGACGGTTGATTGGAGCAACTTCCTTGTCGGCAGAGATTAAATGGGCTTCCATCTGATCTGCGATCTCAGGGCAGTGCTTCAAGGACAGAATTATCTCACCAGTAGCTGGAGCGGCCCTTCAGAAGGAGTCCGATGCATGCCACCTGCCAACGGTACACCATGCCACCCATGCCCTGCTTAGAAGTTACAACGGTTGGTGACGTCTTGTTGTCCACAATTTCAGCTGATGGTGGATCCCATAGCGGTGCTGGTAGCCACAAAATCAAAATTAGACCATTTGTCCTCTGATAGTGCCCAGGGACACCAGTGTAAAGGAGTGCAGAGAGTGAGGCCTAGAACTTGATACAGAGCTTGGTGTTCTCCTCCATCAGTACACCGCTGGCATTGTGTGTGCTAACAGAGAAGGTTCACATCTACTGTTGTACCAAGTACAAGTTCCAGACCCCGTGGCTCATATCCACGTGGTATGGAGTTAGGGAGCATGATCAAATACATATGCATGCTTTTGGGTGGCCTTCTGGACAGTGCTTGAAGACCCTCCCAGGTTCGTTTGAGCTCTGTGGAATGCGAACCTGCTGCCCTCTTTCAGGGTGGCAGTGTTTCTGTCCCCGCCCTCAGCAACCTTTGGTGCCCTTGGAGTTACCTGGTCTGGTGCGGGGACGGTGCAGGTCAACGTGCGATCTGCTCCAGGTGACTTTCTGTGGGTGTCAGTGCTTCCCAGTCAGTGAGAGGCCTGTGCTGGGAATCGCTTCACTGGGGCATCAGAGTATCAAAGGCATGTGCTCGACAGGCACCGGGAAGGGCACAAAGATGTGCAGTTGAATTGTGAGGAATCCTTGCGTCACGGAGTCACACAGCACAGAAGCTACCATCCAAGCTGTCCAAAGCTGCCGACCTAGCTCAGTCCCATTCCCCTGCATTTGCCCTATATCATTCTAAGCACTTCTTGAAGACGTTATGTGATAGACAGATTTGGAGAACAGGATCGGGATTAAATGTTCGGTGATTTTGTTTGGTGTTATACTTGTGCTTACATTGATAGAGGAAAGGCCAGGTGTGCGAGGCTACCAGAGAGCAAGTGGCAGTATTTGAAATTGATCATGGATTATCTAGTTACTCAGAGTCTAGTTTAAAGCACTAAATTCAATCTCTCCCCTTATTTTCTTCTGCACTCTTCTGTTATCCCTCCTCCTCAACCCTCATCTCTTCACTATTACCTTCCTCTGCCTCTTGATTATCTGTCTCAAGTTCCAATATACTAGTGACATGGACACACTATTACTAAATGTAGCACTTATTCAGTTTTGCAGTACACCTCCAGCACTGATGGAGGTAGATTTGCTTTGGACACACAGGTGTGCTGTATAAGGATCCTTCTCGCAATCTTACTGATGGAGGTAGATTTGCTTTGGACACACAGATGCGGTATATAAAGTTCTTTCTAGCAATCTTACTCTTTTTCTAAATGAAAATCAAAACTAAAATGGAAATCTGAAATAAAAATTTGAAAGTCAAGCCGCAAATGTGGTGAGTTAGACCTCAAGTGTTAACTCCAGCAATTTCAGTTTCTGTTGGCTTCCTTTGTAGGTTTGTGGTGCTTCTGTGGATGAGTTCCAGACCACAGTGTGTGGATAATTCACCTGTCCACAGACAGGCCCTTGTATCCCAAACCAGGTTGAACACAAGTGGTACAGATGACTGTCGAAGAAGGAAGAATCTTGCCCATTGCCAGGATAACAAACAGCTGCCTTTGCTTAGTTCACCTCTTAGAGCAAAAGATTTACTTAGGGCGTAATGTGTTAGGAAGGATTCCTGACACAATATGTGGACAGGCCATACTGGATCTAGTACTAGGCAATGAACCTGGGCAGGGAGCATAAATTGAGAACGGATCTACCCAGGGAAAAGCACATTAGAAATGTGGATATTGTTTGGGGAGCATCTGCATGAGGTTCTGGATAGATTTGTCCCATTGAGGCAGGGAATAAATGGTAGGATGAAGGAACCATGGTTGACAAGAGATGTGGAACACCTGGTCAAGAGGAAGAAGGAAGCATATTAAGTTTTAGGAAGCAAGGATCAGATAGGTTCTTGAGAGTTATACGGTAGCCAGGAAGGAGCTTAAAAAGAGTCTTGGGAGAGTTAGAAGGGGCATGAGAAAGCTTTAGTCCGTAGAATTAAGGAAAATCCCAAGGCATTCTACACATACATGAAGATCAGGAGGATGACTAGAATGAGGATAAAAGAGGAAATATATGCCTGGGGGTCAAAGGAGGTATGGGAGGTCCTTGAAGAATACTTTGCTGCAGTACTCACCAGTCAGAGAGTTCTTGACGAATGTGTGGACAGCATAGAACAGGCCAATGTTTTGGAACATATCAACATTAAGAAAGAAGTAGTGTTGGAACTTCTGAAAAACATTAGCATAGATAAGTCTCTGGGCTGGATGTGTACCCCAGGTATTATGGGAAGAGAGAGAAGACATTGCTGTCCTTTTAGCAATGATCTCCTGGCCACAGATTGGAGAAGATTGGAGGGTGGCAAATGTTATTCCTTTATTTAAGAAAGTAATAGGGATACCATTGGGAATTATAGACCAGTGAGTCTTACATCAAACTATTGGAGGGGGTTCTAAGGAACAGGATATTTGAGCATTTGGAGAAGCATAGCCTGATTAGGGATAGTCAGCATGGCTTTATGAAGGCCAGGTGACACCTCATGAGCCCAACTGAATTATTCGAGGAAGTGACAAAACAATTTGATGAAGGTAGATCAGTGGATGAGGAGTATAAGGGTTTTTAGTAAGGCGTTTGACAAGCTTTCCCATGGTAGGCTCATTCAGAATGTCAGGAGGCATTGAATCCAGGGAAACTTTGCTGTGTGGATTCAGTATTGGTTTGCCCATAGAAGGTAGAAGATGGTAGTCAATGGAGTGTATTCTGTCTGGAGTTCGGTGATCTGCAGAAAACCCTGCTCACTGTGATTCTTATGAATGATTTGGATGAAGAAGCGGAAGGGTGGGTTAATATGTTTGCAGTTGATACTAAGGTTGTGATGTTGTGGGTAATGTAGAAGGTTGCCGTAGGTTTCAGTGGGACACCGATTGGATGCAGAGCTGAGCTGAGAACCGGAAGACGGAGTTCAGTCTGCAAAAGTGTGATTGGAGGAAAGTATGGTCAGGTTTTCAGAGGTTAGCTATTCCCACAGAGTGTGGTGAGTGCCTGCTGTACACTGCCAGAGGCAGACACATTATGGATAGTTAATAGGCACAGGATGAAAGAAAAATGGAGAGTATGTGGGAGAGAAGCATTAGATTGACCTTGGAGTAGGTTAAAAGGTTGTACTACACCGTAGACTGCTTTTACTGTGCTGCATTGTTCTATCTTTTATGTTTTCTCTGTTCCCAAGGATGTGCACCAACCTTCATGTTTAGGAGGGGTCCTTCCAGCCTACGTCCACGTATCTGGGAAGCCCGTAAACCATACTCCCACACTTGCATCAAACAATGTTAAAGGGACGGGTCAAACAGACTCATTGATGGTCCTTGTGCAAACGGGTGTCGAAAATCACTTATTATTTGCTTCTTTGAGTAGCTGAGAACAATGTGCTGGACACAGAGGCTGGTGGGGTGGGTAGCTGAGGACAAGAGAAAGCCTATCCCTGGTGGGGTGGTGGAAGGATGGGGTGAAACAGAAGAGATGTGGCTGAGGGCAGCATTGATGGTGGAGGACGGGAAGCCCGTTTCTTTGCAGAGGGAGAACACCTCCTTAGTTCTGGAATGAAAAGCCTCATCCTGAGAGCAGATGCAGCGGAGACAGAGTAATTGAGAGAAGAGCAAACTATTTACCAGACTTACTGGACAAACTGCATGACAAGCCCGAGACAGAGGCGAGGTTGAGGGAAGTGGTGGTGAGGTAGAACTGGGTGTTGTCAGTGTCCGGAAGGAGCCCGATGTATTTTGTGGTGCTGTCACTATGAGGCAGCATCAATATATCCAGTGATGCAGGAGGAAATAACTGGGACCTTTCATTAAAAGTTGCAGGCTGACTGTATCTGACACCATCTTACGCAGATGGTGTGGGCCAGATCACTGACGAGATTAGACGTTATTTCATTGCTGAGCTCATATGGGTTTCTGAGATTGTTGCCCTCACTAACTGAGCAATTCCTTCCACAAATGTCAGTCTCTCAAAGCATTATTAATTTATTTTGAATGGGCATTGGGTAAGTCCGACATTTGTTTTTTCATGTCACTGTCCATCGATTCAGTCATCACAAATGTCAAGGGGGAACACATTCGCCTTTCAAAGTCTCCTTCATCTATCCATAAGCACTCACCCTTGATTTTTCCTACCACCATTTTCCTTGGCAAGGATCAGAACTTGTCCTAGGTTTCTCCCTCTCAGCACATCTTAACTCAGAGGCAAAGCTCTTGAAAGAGTGGTATTCTTTCGTTAGTATATTTGTAATCATGAATCTAACCTCTCCTGTCACTAGCATTAAATATTTACCAAAAACTATTGCATTTTATTAGACTAACATCAGCAACCTGCCACAAATTAAGATGAACAGTCTGTATGGAATTCTCTGTTGGAAAGTATGCCTGTCTATTGATTTACAGATTACTTTTTAATGAATGAGTGGACATCAGATATGTCACTTTAAACCACATGAGCGCACAACAGTGAGTATTGTTTGTGAAAATAAGACAGCTATCTTATTTTAGAATTCAAATGACAACTACTTCACTTCATCCCTCATGCTCTATGCCACCATCTGTTCCTTCAATTGAACCAAGTCCTAGTGAGGTTGAGGGAGTTGTACATTTTGCCTCTGGGAGCACAAGTTAGAAAATTATCTGGGTAAAGACCATTCATTTTTATGAATGAAACAACATTCTGAAGTCAAAGAACACAGGAATTCTTTGGAAGAGTTATTCAAATCATGTTCTTCATCTCACATTATGGAATTGCTCCCAGTGAGGTAAAAAAAAACATTAACATAGACAGCCTCTTTATCCATCTTAAGATATTCCAAGGAAACAAAGCCAGTTATGAATTTATATAAATATTAATGACTGTTAGAATTATGAGGGAATATTGCAGGGAGAATTGTTTATAATAATGAGCTTTATTTTTGCCCCTGTTGTTCAACAGACCTTCATTGGTACCTACAGGTTTAAATGCACTAATATTTTGCCAGAAATCTCCAAATTTTTAGATCATAATTTTTACATTTGTATCCAATTTGTTGATATACATAAGAAACAACAGAAGTCCCAGCACCGATCCCTGGTCACACTTTCAATCATTTTTCTGGTGATTGCAAGACCCTGTTGGACATTGGCGATATAAAATAGTGCAAGTCCAACTCATTGGTTCAATGACGAGACCGATGGCGAGGAGCTGCATGGCCTTAGTAATTGTACAGACCGCACCCGCATGTCACAGAGTCACCTGTTACAGCAGTCCTGGGGAAGAGGCGCCAGAGGCTGTGTGGGAGAGAACAGAAATGTGCTGGAATCTGTGCTGGGTTGGAGGCTGACCTCTTTCATCAGGCTGCTATCTAGTGTTCACTCGATGGAAGACAAACTGGGTTTCGCCTGCAGCTGACCCAGCATGAGACAATTTTTTTTGCCTTCATCTGCTTCATGATGATGAGAGATGAGGAACTGTTGTGTGCTTGTTCTTGCAGAAACATGGCTCCAGTACAACATCCTATGTGCCGTCTGTCTTCAGACCATGCAACACAGGGACTTGTGTTAATATTTTTTTTTATGACTGTATGTGCGATCATAACTATATATGCCATGTAATGTTTTGCACCTTAGGCTTGGAAGAACATTATTTCATTTAGCTGTATAAATGTGTATGGCTGAATGACAATTAAACTTGAACTATCTTGAACTTGAAAAGCTTCTTCCTATCACCACTTTCTTCTACCTATCACCAAGCTAGTTTTGGATCCAAATGCTAGCTTGCCTTGGATCCCATATGTCCGGAACAGCTTTTCCTGTGGGACTTTGTCAAAACCTTATCAAGTCCAGGTAGGCAAGATCCACCACCCTACATTCATCAGTCTCCTTAGTTACCTCCTCATAAAACTCAATCAAATTAACGAGACAGGATTTCCCCCAAACAAAGCTATCCATGATCAGCCCCTTTCTTTGCAAATGTACATCAATCAATCTTATCCCTGAGGATTTTCTCTACTAATTTCCCTATGACTGAAATAATGGAACAACGTTAGGTATCCTCCAATCTTCTGGTGCCTCCCATATGGTTAAGAAAGATGCAAAATCTCCATCAGGCCCCAGTATTTCCTCCTAACAACCCGGGATATATATCATTTGGTTCTGCAGGCGCATCAGACCTTGTCTTCCATCACATCGGACACATCTCCCTTCCTAACACTGACCTGTTTCAGGTTACAACTCCTTCCCAGATTATGATCATCTGACTTATGAACACCCCAAACATAGAGACCGGCAGGAACTATGGGGATGGATTTGCGGGTTCTACAGGCATTTCCTGATGGGCTGGAGGGGAGAATTTCCATATGTCTTCTCTTTCCCATGCCTCACCCGAGACACAATGTTTAGGGGCTGGGTGGAGGTGAGCAGAGGTGGGATCGCTGATCGGATTCACTCGCTTGCTGGATTAGTGGACACGGCTGGCAGCCACTCTCCCCGGGCCTGCTCGCTCTCCCGTGACCTCGCCCACATACTCTCTGTGCTCATTTCTGACTTACCTGCATATGGGTTACAAACACTTTGGTGGAAAGATACCGTGTGGTAACCAGGGATCTGTTCGTATCCACATAACATCTGCCTGAACTTACTGTCTTTCACACCTTTCTCCCGATGAATATAGGTGAGAAGCATTAATTTAGAATCTCACTCACAACTTCTGGGCCCACACACAGATTATTCCTTTGCTTCCTAATAGGACCCACATTCCCTGGCTATTCTCCTGTTCTTGATATGCTTATGGAATGTCTAACTTGCTGAGGATATTTCATGACCTCTCTTTCCTTTAGTTCTCTCCTACACACATTATATCCCTGAAGAGAGTCCCTTGATTCCGTTTGCCTACACGCCCTTGTTTCCCTGATCAAACCTTCAGCGTAATCCAAGGTTCCCTGACCTTGCCATCTTTCCGTTCACTCTGAAAGGAACATGCTGGCCCTGAACTCTTGCTAACTCCCTTTTGAAAGACTCCCACTTAGCAAATGTCATTTTAACCACAAGCATCTGGCCCTGTTCTACAATTGCCAGGAGAAACAAGTCACTGCTGATGCTGAAAGCTGGAGCAAAAAGCAAACTGCTGGAAGAACTCAGCAGACCGAGCAGCATCCGTGGAGAGAAATGCACGGTAGAATCTCAGGTCGAGAGCCTGCGGCTATATTTGATTAAGGAGCTTGAGAAGATTTAGCGTGTCACCAAAGACTCTAGAAAATATCTACAGAGTAGGGAGCATTGTGACTGGTTCCATCATCGCCTGATATGGAGGCTCCGAAGTGTAGGATCGAAAGAGACTTCAGAGGTTGTAGGCCTAGCCAGCTCCATCACGGGCATAACCCTCCCTTCCATCGAGGACTTCTTCAAGCGGTGCTGCTTCAAGAGGGTGTCATTCATCATTAAGGGCCCTCACCATCTGAGAAATGTCCTCTCCACATTACTAGTGTCAGTGAGGAGGTACAGGAGCCTGAAGCCTCAACATTTTAGGACCAGCTTCTTCCTCACTGCCATCAGATTTCTGATCGATCTGTGAACCCATGAACTACCTCAGTATTTCTCGTTTGTATTAGATTTTTAGATTAGATTATGAGGACACACAGTCCACTTTTATTGTCATTTAGAAATGCATGCATTAAGACATGATACAATGTTCCTCCAGTGTGATATCACAGAAACATAAGACAGACCAAGACTGAAAAACTGACAAAAACCACATAATTATAGCATATAGTTACAACAGTGCAAAGCAATACCATAATTTGATAAAGAGTAGACCACGGGCACGGTAAAAAAAAAGTCTCAAAATCTCTCAAAAGTTCCATCATCTCACACAGATGGTAGAAGGGAGAAACTCTCCATGCCATGAACCTCCAGCGCCACAAACTTGCCGATGCAGCATTCTGGAAGCACCCGACCACAGCTGACTCTTGAGTCTGTCCGAAAACTTCGAGCCTCCAACCAGCCCTCCGACACCGAGCACCGAGCACCATCTCTGCCGAGTGCTTCGACCCCAGCCCCGGCCGCCAAGCACCAGGCAAAGCCGAGGATTCGGGGCCTTCCCCTCCGGAGAATCTCGATTGCACAGCAGCAGCAGCAGTGAATACTTATTTATTGTAACTATATTAATTTATTATTTGCTTCTATTGTAATTTATAGCGATCTTCATGTCTTGCACTGTACTGCTGCAAGAAAACAACAAATATCATGACATGTTTCAGTAATAGTAAACCTGATTCTGATTCTGATCACGGCTGAGGATGTTGTGGAGAAGAAGACAAGTATAACGAGATGAGGGGGAGGAGTGAGGCCGGGGCTGGAAGGTGACGGGTGGAACCAGGTGAGCTGAAGGAATCAGAAGAGGAAGGGAAGGTCAGGGGAGAAGAAAACCAGGTGGATGGGTAATGGATAGGTGGGACTGGGAAGGATGAATAAAGGAAGAGTGGGTATGGTGTTAGAGAAATGACATGGGGTTACAGAACAGGAGTAGCGGCCAGTTAATTCAAATGAGAACTGGTCTTCAAAGAACCTGTTCAAATGTAATCAATTTTGTTATTGAAGTGCAGCTTTGAAACAATTTGCACTGGATACTGATCACAGATACTGGCCCACAACTGGAGGCTCCTGGCATCACCACGAGACCCTCTGGTCTGCATCAGACAGACATCTGACAGTGCAGGCATGAGAACAGGCTTCCATCAAACCAGGCGTCAGACATCTTCAGCTAAGTTATGTGCTAGGGGTCAAAGAAGTTTCCAGACCAGATTCACTTTGTCATTTAGCACATCAGATCCAGTGAAGAGCATATTCGGTCTCCTCGTCGTTAGGTTGCATCTGGAATTTCCAGTTGGCGGACGATTTCCCTCCACGCCCCTCTGTCCCGACACTTGTCCACAATATCCCTAGTCCTGTCCAGCTTGGTTCAATCCTTGATGTTGTCCAGCCACGTTGTTCTTTGCCTTCCTCTTCCTTTCTTTCCCTCCAACTATATTCGCTCTAACTATCATAAATTGGGATCATTGTAACTAGCGTTGGATGTCGGGGGGAGGTGGGGTTGTGCAGAGTGGGTTCAGTCTTCAGAAACTTTTAGAGTCTAAGTAGTTCCCAACCTGGGATCCATGGACCCGCCAATTAATGGGAGGGGTCCGTGGCATAAAACAGAGGTCCCCAACATTTTTTGCAATGTGGACCGGTTTATTATTGACAATATTCTTGCGGACCGGCCAACCCGGTCAAATACGTTGTGTTTACCCCGAGGAAGACTACAATGACCATGAAGCCTTGCGTGGGCACCAGTGCGCATGCGTGTACGTGCCAATTTTTTTCCTACAAATCGTTTTTAGTGATTCTGTTCAGGGGCAGGGGGTGTTAATCACGACTGGAATATAGGTGATAAGTGGCTAAAATACTCAATTTCATTTCTAAAAGGTTTTATCAAACGAATTTAATATTAAACACACAGCGCATATTTTCCTCGCATGAATATAGTGATAAGTCAATTATCAGGGGAGGACAGGGGGAGCTTGAAGCAAGTGTTGAACGGACTTCCAGTAGAAGTGGTAGAGGTAGATTCTATATTATCATTTAAAGAAAAATTGGGTAGGTATATGGATTGGAAAGGAATGGAGGGTTATGGGCTGAGTGCAGGTCGGTGGGACTAGGTGAGAGTAGGTTTCGGCATGGACTAGAAGGGCAGAAATGGCCTGTTTCCGTGCTGTAATTATTATATGGTTATATGGTTATATAAGTCACTTATAAGTCAATAACATCATAACATTTTAAGTAATGTTTGGATATTAAACACACAGCACATATTTTCCCCGTATGAACATATAGAATCATTGCAACACACCAATATCGCTGAATCAGTGGGAGCCCTGGGCTGAATACTTGTTCCCTGCAACAAGACGGTCCTATTGAGGGGTGGTGGGAGACAGTGATACTCGAACGGGGTTCCTTATGTCCAGTCTATTCCACAATTTTGTTTTCGTTGCATTCATTGCAGAGATATGTTGGAAATGGAAGCAACGTTTTCAGTGCTTTCGTGGCTATCTCAGGATATTTAGCCTTGACTTTGATCCAGGATGCCGGCAGAGATGTTATGTGAAACATACTTTTCAGCCCGCCATCATTTGCAAGCTCGAGGAGTTGATCTCCTTCCCGCACTGACATGGATGATGTGCGGGTAATGACCTCGCGTGCATTCAAGCTCAACAATGCATGACAGGGAATGAGGAAAGGTGCAGCTGACTCATATT
The DNA here is from genome assembly GCF_030028105.1 of Mobula birostris. Lineage (NCBI taxonomy): Eukaryota > Metazoa > Chordata > Chondrichthyes > Myliobatiformes > Myliobatidae > Mobula > Mobula birostris. The sequence goes on from NC_092391.1 coordinate 46,699,707, forward strand.
GCCAAATCATATCGTTTCCTCGCAGCCCAATAGCATATGCTTTGCGGCCCGGTACCGGTCCGCGGCCCGGTGGTTGGGGACCGCTGGCATAAAAAAAGGCTGGGAATCCCTGTTTTAGACCACTCATGTGAATTACTTTTTTCCTGCAAGTGGTTTGAGCATTCAGAGGTGTGCTGTCTGTTACAATGTGCAGCCATTGTAAAGATGGAACCCAGTGGAACTATTTATCAGACACAGAATACTGAAGTAAGCAAGACATTGGTAGCTATTGGCTGCTATCTTGGGGTGATTCCATTGGAGGATCTCCAAGAGAATGTTTGCTTGTTGAAGTGTCTTATACTCGTGAAACACAAAGACAACAGTACGATGGGGTGGCACAGTGGCATAGTGGTTAGCACAACGCTTCACAGTGCAGACAACCCAGGTTCAATTCCCACTGCTGCCTGTAAGGAGTTACACATTCTCCCTGTGACTGTGTGGGTTTCTTCCGGGTGCTCCGGTTTCCTCCCACATTCCAAAAACATAACAGTTGGTAGGTTAATAGGTCATTGTAAATTTTCCTGTGATTAGGCTCAGATTAAATTGGGGGATTGCTGGGTGGCATGGCTTGAAGGGGCAGAGGGGCCGATTCCATGCTGTATCTCAATAAATAGATGAATAAATTAAATTAACGTTTACTTACAATTGAGTGGCTGTAATCACCTACTTAACCTTTTGTGACTGCCAGCTTCAGTTGCTATTGCTTAGTCACAGTGAGCACACCTGAAAAGACTGCTGGGAGTGGGAAAGGGACCCAGAGTTACCTGAAAATGCAATGCTCAGTGGTCATACCATTGGGTTGCAGGCCACCTGGGAAGAATACGAGGTGTTGCTCTTCTAGTTTGTGCTTGGCTTCACCCCAGCACTGGCGATAACCGAGTACAGGCAGGTCGGTGTGGGCATGGGAAGGTGAGCAGAAATGACAGGAAATTGGAAGTTCAAGATGGCCGCCATGTGTGGAGCTCAAGTGGTTCTGTAAAACGGTCAACTGATCTGTTCTTGGCCCCACTGATGTAGAGGTGACAACAACACGAGCATCGAATGCAGTATACGAGGTTTGATGAGGTGTGCATGAATCTCTGCCTCACCTGATAGGGCCGTTTGGGTCCCTGGATTGTAGTGAGGGAGGAGAAGTAGAGACAAGAGTCGTATCTCTTGCAGTTGCAGGGGAAAGGCCTTGGGGAGAGGGAGGGGTGGATGGGGACAGATGAGTAGACCAGGAAAAGAAGGGAACATGTAACTGGTGGCATCCCATTGCAGTTAGAGGAAATGCTGAAGGATAAAATGCTGGATGAGGTGGACAGTGGAGTGAAAGGTAGGACCAGGGAATCTCTGTTTGTGTTGGGGACGGATGTGTGAGAAATGGAGGAAATGCTTGTGAGGGCACCAACAACTACAGTCGCGGGGTAGCCATGCTTCCCGAAAAAGAAGGCTGCTTCAGATGTGGTGGAGTAGAAGGCCTCATCTCAAGCACAGATATGGCAGAGACAGAGAAACCAAGGGAAAGGGATGGCGTTCTTACAGAGTAGGAGAAGGTGTGGGTGACATAGCTGTGAGAGTCTGTGGCTCCTCATCCTCGCCCCTCTCCTCTGTCACAGTGAGGCCAAACACAAACTAGAAGATCAAAACTTTATATTCCACTTGAGCAGCCTGCAATCCAATGGTATGAACAGTGGGGTTTCCATTTTCAGCTAGCCCACACCCTCTGCATTCCTCTATCCACTCCTACCAGACCATTCACGTTCTACCTTCCTTATCTTTTTTCTTATCTGTTTCAACCTGTTATCCACCATCCTCTTGTCTCCTCGCTGCTTCCCTACCCCACCTGGCCTGTCTGCCCAGTATTCCTGTCTCCACCTCAGGTTCCACATGTCACCTACTAGCCCCAGTTTCACCCCTGCCTCTCACTTCTGTAAACTAACTATCTTCCCCCTCCACTGCATCAGGGTGTCATCCTGAAATGAATTCCATCCCTCTGCCTGCACAGATGCTACTTTCCTTGTTACTTTTGTTAGGTCCTCTCTTCTGCTACCAAAATCATCCTTCCCTCTAGTATTGGCATGAGGTGCATCCGACTGCAACTCCCCACAGACCATGTTGTTGCAGCTGGATGACCAAGGGCTCATACTGGAGAACGAGGAGATACATCAGACCTACAGTGAGGTAGTCACCCCTAAGTTGTAGGAAGCTGATAGCTGGATGATTGCTAGGAGGGGGAAAATAAATAGGCAGACCGTGCAGAGTACCCCTGTGTCCGTTTGCCCTCAATAACAAGAATCCTGCTTTGGATACTGTTTGGGTGATGGACTACTGAGAGAAAGCCACAGCAACCAGGTCTCCAAATGGAATGCAGCATATGATCATGCACTTTGGTTAAAGGAATAAAGTCATAGACCATTTACTAAATGGGGAGAAAATTCAGAAAACAGAGGAGCAAAGGAACTTGGGAGTCCTCGTGCATGATTCCCTATAGGTTAACTTGCAAGCTGATTCAGCATAAAGGAAGGTAAATGCAATTTTAGCATTTATTTTGAGATAACTAGAATATAAAAATCAACTATGCAATTCTGAGGCTTTATAAGGCATTTGCCAGATGACACTTTGAGTATTGTGTGCAACTTTGGGCCCTTTGTTTAAGGAAGTGTGTGGCGCGTGGCCAAGTGTTTAGGGCGTTGGGCTCACGAACTGAAGGTCGTGGGTTTGAGTCTTGGCCAAGGCAGTGTGTTGTGTCCTTGAGCAAGGCACTTAACCACACATTGCTCCAGTCCACCCAGCTGAAAATGGGTACCGGAAAATGCTGGGGGTTAACCTCGCGATAGACTGGCGTCCTATCCGGGGGGGGAGTCTTGTACTCTCAATCGCTTCATGTCACGGAAACCGGTGTAAGCACTGGCCTGATGGGCCGCAAGGCTCGGGACAGACTTTAACTTTAACCGTGTAAGAAAGTACAGAATCATAGAGTAATAGAATACTACAGCACAGAAGCAGACCTATTGGCCTATCTAGTCTATATTGAACTATTAATCTGTCTTGTTCCACCGACCTGCACCTGTACCATAGGCCTCCATACCCCTCCCATCCATGTACCCTTCCAAATTTCTCTTAAATATTGAAATCAACTCTACACTCTCAATACCCTCTGAGTGAAGAAGTTCCCCCTCACGTCCCCAATTAAACAATTCACCTTTCACCTTTAACCCATGATCTCTAGTTATAGTCTCACCCAACCTCAGTGGAAATAGCCCGCTTGCATTTACCCTAACTATCCCCCTTATAATTATGTATAACTATTACATCTCCCCTCAATCTTCTATGTTCTAGGAATAAAGTCCTAACTTATTTCACCTTTCCCTATAACTCAGGCCCTGCAACATCCTGAGGTGTTGTAGTAGTAGTAGTAGTCATACATTATTGATCCCGGGGGAAATTGGTTTTCGTTACAGTTGCACCATAAATAATAAATAGTAATAGAACCATAAATAGTTAAATAGTAATATGCAAATTATGCCAGTAAATTATGAAATAAGTCCAGGACCAGCCTATTGGCTCAGGGTGTCTGGCCCTCCAAGGGAGGAGTTGTAAAGTTTGATGGCCACAGGCAGGAATGACTTCCTATGCTGCTCAGTGCTGCATCTCGGTGGGATGAGTCTCTGGCTGAATGTACTCCTGTGCCCAACGAGTACATTATGTAATGGATGGGAGACATTGTCCAAAATGGCATGCAACTTAGACAGCATCCTCTTTTCAGACACCACCGTCAGAGAGTCCAGTTCCATCCTCACAACATCACTGGCCTTACGAATGAGTTTGTTGATTCTGTTGGTGTCTGCTACCCTCAGCCTGCTGCCCCAGCACACAACAGCAAACGTGATCGCACTGGCCACCACAGACCCGTAGAACATCCTCAGCTTCGTCTGGCAGATGTTAAAAGACCTCAGTCTCCTCAGGAAATAGAGATGGCTCTGACCCTTCTTGTAGACAGCCTCAGTGTTCTTTGACCAGTCCAGTTTATTGTCAATTCGTATCCCCAGGTATTTGTAATCCTCCATCATATCCACACTGACCCCCTGGATGGAAACAGGGGTCACCGGTACCTTAGCTCTCCTCAGGTCTACCACCAGCTCCTTAGTCTTTTTCACATTAAGCTGCAGATAATTCTGCTCACACCATGTGACAAAGTTTCCTACCGTAGCCCTGTACTCAGCCTCATCTCCCTTGCTGATGCACCCAACTATGGCAGAGTCATTCGAAAACTTCTGAAGATGATAAGACTCTGTGCAGTAGTTGAAGTTCGAGGTGTAAATGGTTAAGAGAAAGGGAGACAAGACAGTCCCCCGTGGAGTCCCAGTGCTGCTGATCACTCTGTCGGACACACAGTGTTGCAAGCACACGTACTGTGGTCTGCCAGTCAGGTAATCAAGAATCCATGACATCAGGGAAGCATCCACCTGCATCGCTGTCAGCTTCTCCCCCAGCAGAGCAGGGCGGATGGTGTTGAACACACTGGAGGAGTCAAAAAACATGACCCTCACAGTGCTCGCTGGCTTGTCCAGGTGGGCATAGACACGGTTCAGCAGGTAGACGATGGCATCCTCAACTCCTAGTCAGGGCTGGTAGGCGAACTGGAGGGGATCTAAGTGTGGCCTAACCATAGGCCAGAGCAGCATCTGCACATCACTGTGTTTAAACCAATTTGAAATGTGTACCCTTGGACTTCTGACAGTTTTGCATCCAAACACTTCAGGAACTTAAACATTTTTCTTAGATCCCCTTTCAGCTTCTCTGCTCTAAGGAAAACAACTGAAAGTTTTCTCAACCCTGAGTGGAAACCATCTCTCTGTCCTAAGGTACTAAGGATCCTCTGTGCTTCTCCAAATCCTTCAAGGTGTCAGAATTGGGCTTCTTTCAGTTCTGTGTAACCACCTGGCTTTTATAGCCTCACTGACTGTTGCTTTTGATTTCTCTCGTAATTTCTTGGTTTGTCCAATGACAATGAAAAAAGGGATAGAGTCAACAGCTTTACGGGATGGCAAAGACAGTCACCATCTGTGGGAGTGTTGGGGAGGGGGGTATGAATGTCAGCATCTTTAATGCTGGAGTGAGTTTATCATGGGGCTCGAGGGGATGAGGGATATGTCAATGCCTCACACAGTACGTTGGGAGAAGATGAGCACCAGTTCTTGGTGTGGAAGAGGGTGAGCAACTACAGGGAAGAATTACCTCCAGTCCTTGAAGGGAGAGGGAGCTGAGGGAAGTGGGAATGGGTCTGTAGTTTAAGGGAAAGTGGATGAATAGAAGCAGATCAACGTTAGAGGAAGGAGGGTTGGCCCTTATAGGGAGGAATATAAAATTATTACTTTAGGGGAGGGTTTGAGAGCATCAGTGAGGGGATAATGGGAGGAATGGAAAGCCAAATGATTGAGAGTGATAAAGAAGAAAGTCAGCTTCAAGAAGGAAAGGGAAAATCAAGTTAGTCCTTGGGGTTAGGGAAAGAGAGTCAACAATCTTAACGGCATTAAAAAACCCAGCATATATTTAGTGGAAGGAGAGAACCCTTTGAAGGAGGAGCATGAAGTTGGAGAGCAGTGGAAGGAAGTTGGCACCGAGGGGAAGATCACTGGGAGTGACAGGAAGAGCTTCAGTTCTTAGGGAGCAATAGAGAGATATGTACCCTCTTGAGGGGAGGAGAGAGATTTCTTGAGAGGAGCAGAACAGCAGCAAATTTAGAACTTCAATGGATTGTGAGAGAATGGAGATAATTAAGATCTTCAGGGAGGCAGGGAGTTTGTGGATTAAGTTCCATGATGAGATATGGAGAGTGTCATAGCCTGGATGGAGGGAGAGAAAGTCAGTGACTTGTGGGAGGGCGTTTTGGGGAGTTTCATGGGATTTTTAAGAATTGGGTCTTATTGCCACAGGAGGTGGTGAAATCAGATGCAATCATTATATTTGTGAGACATTTAGACAGACATTTAAGAAGGTAAGTCATGGTAGGATATGGCCTTAATGCAGGTAAATGGGATTAGTGTGGATGGGCAAGAAGTTCAGTCTGGGGGCTGTGGCTTGGAAGGCCCTTTTCTGTACTGTATAACTCTCTGTCGCTATAACTTGAAAGCAGCTCATTGGAGGGAGTCATAGAATCATAGAAAAGTACAGCACAGAAACAGGCCATTCAGCCCATCTAGTCTGTGATGATACATTTAAACTGCCTTACCCCATCGACCTGCACCTGGATGATAGCCCTCCATGCCCCTCCCATCCATGTACGTTCCAACAAATAAAGCGTTAACCTATTCAATCTTTCCTTATAATTCTGGTCCTGGCAACATCCTTGTAAATTTTCTCCGTACTCTTTCAACCTTATTTACATTTTTCCTGTAGGTAGGTGACCAAAATTGCAACAATACTCCAGATTAGGCCTCACCAATGTCTTACACAACATCAACATAGCCTCCCATCTCCTGTACTCAGCATTTTAATTTAGGAAGGCCAATGTGCCAAATGCTTTCTTAATGACCCTATCTACCCGTGCTGCTACTTTCAATTTATTATGGGTCTGTGTTCACTGATCCCTTTGTTCTAACATACTCCTCAGTGTCCTATGATTCACGGAGTAAGACCTACCCTAGTTGGCCCTGCAGAAGTGCAACAACTTGCACTAGTCTGCATTAAATTCCACCTGCCATTTTTCTAGCTGGTCCAGATCCCACTGCAAGCTCTGATAGTCTTCTTGCTGCCATCCACAAATTTGTCGATCCAGTTACCTACTTTATCTTCCAGATCGTTAATATAGATGACAAACAACACTGGACCCAGCACCGATCCCTGCAGCACACCACTAGTCACAGAAGTCCTGTCAGAGAGGCAACTATTTACTACCACCCTCTGGCTTCTCCAGTGAAGCCATTGTTTAACTGAAGTGACTGAACCTCCTTGACCAACCGCCCATGCAGAACCTCATCAAAGGGCCTCAAAGAATCTCAGTGTAGCATATAGTGACCAATATGCAATTTGATAATAAATTTACTTTGGACTTTGAAACGTTCAACCCAACATCATGGGCTAAAGGGCCTGTACTGTGTTATAATGTCCTATGTTCTAAAACTCCTGAAGTTAGGTGCTTCAAGAAAAGCATCGCAGTACAATTTCAAGTTACCAAGAAACCTGCATTGGCTGCCATGCCCTTTGGGATTCCCTGAGGGTATGATAAGTGCTCTCTGAAATCTGCAGACAATAACATCTTGGCAAGCTTCAGACTGGCAGCATTTTAGTTAACAATGGGTACATTTGTGTGGACGTTATAGTATTCACAAATTAACTCTATTATTCCTCTCCCAGTACTTAGAATGTGATTGGGATGTCTGTCAAATTACTTGGACCAAAGAAATAATGATTTTTTTTTATTCTGACTTCCTCATCTTATGAAAACATAAATGTTTACTTCAGTGCTTATATCTGAAATTTCCAATATATTCCCTTTATCATCAAACTTACTGCACACAATTTGACATTTGTCTCATTGTATTTTCCTCATGTTATTTTCTTGTATTTATTTACAAGGCACTTTCGTACACTTAATTGTTCTTCCTTTAAGAGTTACTGTGGACCACTCTCTCTAGTAGGACGTTTACATCCTCAGATCTTCATTCTTGGTGATGCTGACCTTACATAAACCGCCCAGTGGCCAGTTCATTGACCAGGTGGAAAAACTTTCCCTGAATCTCTTTATGGTAACCTCTCAAAGTCTTCATCTAATGTTGCAGGGTGAACGGGAGGGGTGGGTGGGAGGGTGACCTGGGAGGATGATTGGCTAATACACAATAAAAGGCCTGGAGACAGCTATCTGTGAGTCTGAACGAATCTGTTCAGGATTATGGCAGGGCAGCTGGACGGTGACGGAGTAGAAACCCTTGGAGTTGGCAAGAGCGGATCCCTGGTACCTTCATGGCTACATGTGTGCAGTCTGTATCCACTTCTGAATGAGGGGAGTCAGGTGTTACTCTGGACTGAAGTCTGCCTTCTTTGCGCCATTGGGGAGGGGAAATGGTGCAATTGGCCAGCCTCACCAGGTGGGGTGGTGTCAAAGTGTTATGCGCTCTCGAGCAAATGATGCAGAATTTCCCTGAAGCTCCCTGGAACGTACCTGGAGATGAAAGTGGTGGTGTCGTCGGGCCCTGGCCGACCACATCCGTCTGGGACACTGATGCACTATCAATTACTCCAAAAGACTGGAAGTAGAGTAAATACTGGAAGGCTTTTATTAACAGTAAATGGACCAACGTCCATGCTGAGTATCTGCCCTGGACTGAGGGAGAAGCAGTGGTACAATCGCCTTTATTCAGGGGTCTGTGGGAGGAGCCACAGGAGCAGTCAGCAGAGGGGCGTGTCCAGACAGGTAACCCAGTTACAACATATATATATATGGTTTACCACAGACACTGAGGAACCAGGACATGGTAAAGGATCACTGCTTCAAGGACTGTCACAGAAAATGACAGGACAATTCTTTACAAGCTGAACAATCCTGTGGGCTCCTACAAGGAGATTAAGTGATTGCAGAGAATTTATAATCCATCAAAGGTGCAGGATGAGCACTGAAGGTTTAAGATTTTGTCACAGAGTGATAGAGTCAAACAGCACAGATTTAGGTCCTTCAGCCAATCAAATCTGTGCTGAGCAGCAACTACCCATTCACAACAAGCTCACAGCTAACCCGTTACACTCTCCCCCACACTCCCATCAGCTCCTCCCAGATCCCACCACTCACCCACACGCTAGAGACTATTAATTGACCGACCTGCACGTCTTTGCAGATGGAGTGGTACCTGAGGACTTGCGAGGAGCTCAAGTGGTCACAGCCAGAACATGTAAACTCCACACAGGCAACTCTAGAGTTCAGGATCAAACTTGGGTCAGGCAGCAGCTCTGTAAGTCACAGCACTGAGACTCAGGTGTGATATAAGAACAGAAACAGCAACAATAATAGAGCCATAGGACGTGAACGGGCATATAATAATCTCTATTCTACAGATACAGTGCCTTGTAGAAGTATTCAGCCCCAGCTCTGTTCACATAAATGAGTATTATAACCAGGGATTTTGATAAACTTAACTGAGAATTTATATTTGTGAATCACACACTCCTTTTTTTCACAATAGAGCCCGCCAAAATAGGGAAAACTGTAAAGCATGAAAAACTAAAAATTCAAAAGCTGAGATGTCAGCATTTCAAAAGTATTCATCCCCTTTGCCCAGTACTTCGTTGAACTACCCCTCGCAGTTACTACAGCCAGTAATCTTTTGGATAAGCCTCTATTAGCTTTGAACAATGTGATACAACAAGATTTTCTCATTCATAGAACATAGAAATCATACAGCACAACACAGGCCCTTCGGCCCACAAAGCTGCGCAGAACATGTCCCTACCTTAGAACTACCTAGGCTTTACACATACCCTCTATTTTTCTAAGCTCCATGTATCCAACCAGGAATCTCTTAAAAGACTCTATCGTTTCTGCCGCCGAAAGCCCATTCCACGCACTCACCACTCTCTGCGTAAAAAACTTACCCCTGACATCTCCTCTGTACCTACTTCCAAGCACCTTAAAACTATGCCCTCTCGTGCTAGCTATTTCAGCCCTGGGGAAAAGCCTCTGACTATCCACACGATCAATACCTCTCATTATCTTGTACACCTCTATCAAGTCACCTCTCATCCTCTGTCGCTCCAAGGAGAAAAGGTCAAGTTCACTCAACCTATTCTCATAAGGCATGCTCCCCAATCCAGGCAACATCCTTGTAAATCTCCTCTGCACCTTTTCTGTGGTTTTCACGTCCTTCCTGTAGTGAGGTGACCAGAACTGAGCACAGTACTCCAAGAGGGGTCTGACCTGGGTTCTATATAGCTGCAACATTATCTCTCAGCTCTTAAACTCAATCTCACGATTGATGAAGGACAATGCACCGTATGCCTTCTTAACCACAGAGTCAACTTGTGTAGCAGCTTTGAGTGTCCTATGGACTCGGATCCCAAGATTCCTCTGATCCTCCACACTGCCAAGAGTCTTACCATTACCATGCTATATTCTGCCGTCATATTTGACCTACCAAAATGAACCACCTCACACTTATCTGGGTTGAACTCCATCTGCCACTTCTCAGCCCAGTTTTGCATCCTATCAATGTCCCATTGTAACCTCTGACAGCCCTCCGCACTATACACAACACCCCCAACCTTTGTGTCATCAGCAAATTTACTAACCCATCCCTCCACTTCCTCATCCAGGTCACTTATAAAAATCACAAAGAGTAGGGGCCCCAGAACAGATCCCTGAGGCACACCACTAGACACCGGCCTCCATGCAGAATATGACCCGTCTGCAACCACTCTTCGCCTTCTGAGGGCAAGCCAGTTCTGGATCCACAAAGCAACGTCCCCTTGGATCCCATGCCTCCTTACTTTCTCAATAAGCCTTGCATGGGGTACTTTATCAAATGCCTTGCTAAAATCCATATACACTATATCTACTGCTCTACCTTCATCAATGTGCTTAGTCACATCCTCAAAAAATTCAGTCAGGTTCGTATGGCAAGACCTGCCTTTGACAAAGCCATGTTGACTATTCCTAATCATATTATGCCTCTCCAAATGTTCATGAATCCTGCCTCTCAGGATCTTCTCCATCAACTTACCAAGCGCTGAAGTAAGACTCACTGGCCTATAACTTCCTGGGGTATCCCTACTCCCTTTCTTGAATAAGGGAACAACATCCGCAACCCCCAATCCTCCAGAACCTCACCCGTCCTCATTGAGGATGCAAAGATCATCACCAGGGGCTCAGCAATCTTCTCCCTCACTTCCCACAGTAGCCTGGGGTACATCTCATCCAGTCTCAATGACTTATCCACCTTGATGCTTTCCAAAAGCTCCAGCACATCCTCTTTCTTAGTATCCACATGCTCAAGCTTTTCTGTCCACTGCAAGTCATCCCTACAATTGCTGAGATCCTTTTCCGTAGTAAATATTGAAGCAAAATATTCATTAAGTACCTCTGCTATCTCCTCCAGTTCCATACACACTTTTCCATTGTCACACTTGATTGGTCCTATTCTCTCACGTCTTATCCTCTTGCTCTTCACATACTTGTAGAATGCCTTGGGGTTTTCCTTAATCCTGTCCGTCAATGCCTTCTCATGGCCCCTTCTGGCTCTCCTAATTTCATTCTTAAACTCCTTACAGCTAGCCTTCTTAAGCTCCTTCCTGCTAGCCTTATTCCTCCCTGCAAAATTGCTCAAACCATACCAGGTTAGTTGGGGTGTGCTGATGAACAGCAATCTAGAGGTCTTCCCAGAGGTGATCGATCTGGTTAAGGTCAGGACACTGACTGGCCACTCAAGGACATCAATTCTCTTCATTTTAAGCCATTCCATAGTTGCTCTGACAGTCCTGTTGGGCCAAGTCCCGTTGAAAGACTGACTTTAAGCTCCCTGACAGAGGCTCATAGGTTTTTATCCAGGATTTCTCTGTATTTAGTAGCATTAACATTCATTTTCCCATCAATCCTGACCAGATTTTCCAGTCCTTGATGCTGAAAAGCATCCCCATAGCATGAATACTTTCTCAGCCTCACAATTCTGATTTTTAATGTTTAGTAAATTGTTGACAGGTTTTGAAATGTTTCTTTTGATTTGACATCTTGGGAACAGATGTGGCAGCGGTGAAAGAACTAAGGAAAGGGAATAACATTTTTACAGGAGACAGGGTAGGAAGAGGTATAGTGAAGATAGCTATGAAAATCGATAGGTTTATAAAAGATGTCGGTAGACATTTTGTCTCCATAGTTCGAGACAGTGAGATTGAGAAAGGGAAGAGAGGTATCAGAAATGGACCAAGTGAATTGAAGGGAAGGGTACAAGTTGGAGGCAAAGTTGATGAAATTGATGAGCTCAGCATAGGTGCATGAAGCAGCACCAATTCAGTCATCAATGTAGCGGAGGAAGAGTTAGGGAGCATTACCAGGAAAGGCTTGGAGCTGTGGACAGTTCCACAAAGCCAATGAAAAGGCAGGTATAGCTGGGGCCCATGTGGCTGCCACGGCTACCCCTTGAGTTTGGAGAAGGTGGGAGGAGCTGAAGGAGAAGTTGTTGAGTGTGAGAACCAGTTCTGCCAGACAGAGTGGTGGTGGAGGGGAACTGGTTGGGTCTTTTATTGAGAAAGAAGCAGAGAGATTTAAGGCCTTTTTGTTGGATGATAGAAGTCTATAGGGACTTGACATCCATGGTGAAAGTAAGGTGGACAGGGTCAGGGAATTAAAAGTTTCTGAGGAAATGGAGGGTACGTGAAGTGTTAAGGATGAAGGTTGGAAGGGACTGAACCAAGGGGGATGGAATGGAGTCAAGGTTTGCAGGCAAAAGTCAGTGGGGGAAGAGCAGGCAGATACAATGGGCCTACCCAGACAGTCGGATTTGTGGATCTTTCTTAGGAGCTAGAAATAATCCATGTGGCGGGGGGGGGGGGGGGGCAGGAGTTGGTAGGGAGTGGTGGCAGTAGATGGAAGTTCTCCGGAGTTGATGAGGTTAGTGGTGGTGTCAGAGACAATTTTCTGATGGTTCAGAGAGGGGCTGTTTTCGAGGGGTGACTATGAAGAGGTATCGGAGAGTTGCTGCCCGGCCTTTCAGTTAGAGGTCAGTTCCACAGTACAACAGACAGCACCCTCTTTGTCTGGGGGTTTGGTGGTAAGATTGGGATTGGTGTAGAGAGAGTGGAGGGCAGTGCATTCAGAGGAGGCATGTTCCGAGTAGGAAAGAGGAGTGCTGAAGTCGAGCTGGTTGATGTCTTATCGGCAATTAGGGATGAAAAGATGCAGAGCAGGCAGGGAACCAGAATGGGGAGTCCAAGAAGAGGAGGAGGGTTGAAGGAAGGAGAAGGGGTCAAGGGGACAAAGGTAAAACCCTTGCTGAGGACAGAACATTCCACTTCAGAGAGGGGAATGTTGGAAGGAATGCTGAAGGCACACAGTAAGGATTAGAGCTGGGAATGGGGTGTGGTGGGAGGTGGAGAGTTGGTGGTGTCAGAGGAGGGGGGGGGATGGTTGAGGTGTTCAGGAAAGGTAGGATGGAGATTGTAAGGACCCATGAGGTGATGGAGGAACCTGAGAGACCCGAGTTTGGAGAGCAGTGGTGGTGGGGGAGGGGGAGGCTGAACGCTCAGTGGCAGTGAGAAACCTCTCAACCTGGAGATGGTGGCTGCCCATGTCTGGGCTGGAGCCAGAGCTAGAGGCCATGTAATTCATGGTCCGAAAGTGTTGGGGTCATCGGAATCAGAGTTGGCGGTGGTGGGATCCACGGTCTGGAGGTGCCTGATCAAATGGAGGTCCGAACAGGAGGCAGCAGGGACCCTGGTCTGGAGGCGTCCAGGGCCATTGGTGCCAGAGTTGGAGTGAGCGGGATCCGTAGTCTGGAGACAGGTGACCTTATCTAAGTTGGATAATTCCCAAGGGCTCATGGAATCTATCCCAGAACACTGTGGGAGGAAAGGGAAGAGATTATTGGGGCCTTGACAGAGATTTTATCTCCTCTTTCAGCACAGGCCAACATTTTTCCTTTGTTTAAGAAGGGCAACAGGGATCATCCAGGAAGTTATAGGCCAGTGAGCCATACATTAGTGGTAGGAAAACTACTGTGCAAGGTTCTTAGGGTCAAGAATGACGTATCTAAAAAGGTACAGGCATATCAGGGTTAGTCAGCATGGCTTTGTACAGTGCAGGTCATGCCTTAAAAAGCTGAAATTTTTGAAAAGATGACAAAGATGATTGGTGAATGTAAGGCAGTTGATACTGTCGACATGGGCTCTTGTGCAGGATTTGACAATGTCCCTCATGATGGGCTGGTCCAGAAGGTTTAAGACGACAACAGTATTGCATCCAATGTCAGCAAGATCAATGAATTGATTGTGCACAACAGCAGGGGGAAGGTGTCAGAACACACATCCATCCTCATTGAGGGGTCAGCGGTGGAAAGTGTGAGTGTCAACATCTTGGAGTATCTATCAGAACCCACACATCAGTACTACCACGAGGAAGGCATGTTAGCCCCTCTGCTTTGTCAGCAGTTACAGCAGATTCCGTAAGTCATCAAAGATTTTTGCAAATTTCCATAAAACTCTATCAGACTTGTAAGGCACAACCTGCTCTTCAGCCTCTTCCCTTTCTTTGGAATTGCAATGCCAGGCCACAGTGCAAACTGACAGGAATGTTTTTACACATTGTTGAAGCAAGGACAAGTTGAGTGTTCACTACCCAGGCCATGGAGTAGTACTTTCCTCGAATTAGATACCTGCTTAATCCTCAAGCCCATTTCCCATCCACTAAATCTGCTTCCCTCACACCAGCTCTTAACGGGCCAGTTGCAGCTGGCTCACTGTCCCAAGCCCTCAAAGCACACTCAGTCTTGGATGGTACATTTTCAGCCCTTCTCCAACAGAAGTCCCATAGAAAATCAGGATGACCATCAACATAATCTACGGCAACCAATCAAGATGATCATGAACATAGAAACATAGAAACATAGAAAGTAGGTGCAGGAGTAGGCCATTCGGCCCTTTGAGCCTGCACCGCCATTTATTATGATCATGGCTGATCATCCAACTCAGAACCCTGCCCCCAGCCTTCCCTCCATACCCCCTGATCCCCGTAGCCACAAGGGCCATATCTAACTCCCTCTTAAATATAGCCATTGTACTGGCCTCAACTGCTTCCTGTGGCAGAGAATTCCACAGATTCACCACTCTCTGAGTGAAGAAGTTTTTCCTAATCTCGGTCCTAAAAGGTTTCCCCTTTATCCTCAAACTGTGACCCCTTGTTCTGGACTTCCCCAACATCGGGAACAATCTTCCTGCATCTAGCCTGTCCAATCCCTTTAGGATTTTATACGTTTCAATCAGATCCCCCCTCAATCTTCTAAATTCCAACAAGTACAAGCCCAGTTCATCCAGTCTTTCTTCATATGAAAGTCCTGCCATCCCAGGAATCAATCTGGTGAACCTTCTTTGTACTTTCTCTATGGCAAGGATGTCTTTCCTCAGATTAGGGGACCAAAACTGCACACAATACTCCAGGTGTGGTCTCACCAAGGCCTTGTACAACTGCAGTAGTACCTCCCTGCTCCTGTACTCAAATCCTCTCGCTATAAATGCCAGCATACCATTTGCCTTTTTCACCGCCTGCTGTACCTGCATGCCCACTTTCAATGACTGGTGTTTAATGACACCCAGGTCTCGTTTCACCTCCCCTTTTCCTAATCGGCCACCATTCAGATAATAATCTGTTTTCCTATTTTTGCCACCAAAGTGGATAACTTCACATTTATCCACATTAAATTGCATCTGCCATGAATTTGCCCACACACCCAACCTATCCAAGTCACTCTGCATCCTCTTAGCATCCTCCTCACAGCTAACACTGCCACCCAGCTTCGTGTCATCCGCAAACTTGGAGATGCTGCATTTAATCCCCTCATCCAAGTCATTAATATATATTGTAAACAACTGGGGTCCCAGCACTGAGCCTTGCGGTACCCCACTAGTCACCGCCTGCCATTCTGAAAAGGTCCTGTTTATTCCCACTCTTTGCTTCCTGTCTGCTAACCAATTCTCCATCCACATCAATACCTTATCCCGAATACCATGTGCTTTAAGTTTGCACACTAATCTCCTGTGTGGGACCTTGTCAAAAGCCTTTTGAAAATCCAAATATACCACATCCACTGGTTCTCCCCTATCCACTCTACTAGTTACATCCTCAAAAAATTTAATGAGATTCGTCAGACATGATTTTCCCTTCACAAATCCATGCTGACTTTGTCCAATGATTTCACCGCTTTCCAAATGTGCTGTTATCACATCTTTGATAACTGACTCTAGCAGTTTCCCCACCACCGACGTTAGGCTAACCGGTCTATAATTCCCCGGTTTCTCTCTCCCTCCCTTTTTAAAAAGTGGGGTTACATTAGCCACCCTCCAATCCTCAGGAACTAGTCCAGAATCTAACGAGTTTTGAAAAATTATCACTAATGCATCCACTATTTCTTGGGCTACTTCCTTAAGCACTCTAGGATGCAGACCATCTGGCCCTGGGGATTTATCTGCCTTCAATCCCTTCAATTTACCTAACACCACTTCCCTACTAACAAGTATTTCGCTCAGTTCCTCCATCTCACTGGACCCCTTGTCCCCTACTATTTCTGGAAGATTATTTATGTCCTCCTTAGTGAAGACAGAACCAAAGTAATTATTCAATTGGTCTGCCATGTTCTTGCTCCCCATAATCAATTCACCTGTTTCTGTCTGTAGGGGACCTACATTTGTCTTTACCAGTCTTTTCCTTTTTACATACCTATAACATACTCTGTAATGTGTTTGGCCACAATACCTATGAGATGCAAATGTCAAACTGGTGGGAAGAACTCAGTGGATTAGGAAGCATCAGTGCCAGTATAGGCATGGTCAACATTTTGTGCTGAGGCCTGCATCCCTTTGCCTCCGCTGACTCTGTTTGACTCATTGAGGTCCTCCAACAGTTTCTCTTTTGCTTCAGATTCCAGGATCTGCAGTTTTTTTGTATCTTTTACTTTTCAGCTACTTGTTTGCTCCCGTTGCTTCATGAATTCAAACTATATTTTATACTTTATTGTCACCAAACAATTGACACTAGAACGTACGATCATCGTAGCGATATTTGATTCTGCGCTTCCCGCTCCCTGGATTACAAATCGATAGTAAATATTAAAAATTTAAATTATAAATCATAAATAGAAAGTAGAAAAATGGAAAGTAAGGTAGTGCAAAAAAACCAAGATGCAGGTCCGAATATTTGGAGGATATGGCCCAGATCCGGGTCAGGATCCATTCAGCAGTCTTATCACAGTTGGAAAGAAGCCGTTCCCAAATCTTGCCGTATGAGTCTTCAAGCTCCTGAGTCTTCTCCCGGAGGGAAGAGGGACGAAAAGTGTGTTGGCTAGGTAGGTCGTGTCCTTTTTTATCCTGGTAGCACTGCTCCGACAGCGAGC
The DNA here is from genome assembly GCF_030028105.1 of Mobula birostris. NCBI lineage: Eukaryota > Metazoa > Chordata > Chondrichthyes > Myliobatiformes > Myliobatidae > Mobula > Mobula birostris. Next base: position 46,716,809 of record NC_092391.1, read on the forward strand.
GGTGTAAAGTGAGTCCAAGGATGGAAGATTGGTTTGTGTGATGTGCTGGGCTGTGTTCACGATCTTCTGCAGCTTCTTCCGGTCTTGGACAAGACAACTTCCATACCAGGTTGTGATGCACCTTAGAAGAATGCTTTCTATGGTGCATTTATAAAAATTAGTGAGGGTTTTAGGGGACAGGCCAAATTTCTTTAGTTTTCTCAGGAAGTAAAGGTGCTCGTGGGCCTTCTTGGCAGTGAACTCTGCTTGGCTGGACCAAGTCAGGTCATTTGTGATATTGACCCCGAGGAACTTAAAGCTTTGACTTGTTCCACTTGCGCACCACCGATGAAAATTGGGTCGTGCTGTCCGCTACTCCTTCTGAAGTGAACAACCAATTCCTTCGTCTTGCTAATGTTGAGGGATAGGTTATTGTCTTCGCACTATGCCACCAGGTTCCTAATTTTCTCTCTGTACTCAAACTCATCATTACCAAACACCAAACGCGCCATTTCGTCCAAACTTCTGAGGGTTTAAAGTAAAAGTAAAAGTATTGTTCATTGAACAATTTATCATTGGGGTTTTGATGCTTCATGCATCCTGTTACAAAGTATTCAACAGTAGGCAGAGATGTCAAAGATTTCCTCATGCCTGTCAGGTTTAATCTTTCACATATGGGTACTGGATAGCAGGAATGTAGAGGAGGATCCCATAAACTATCCTTGTAACTGAGCAGAAGGGAAAAAAATGATGAAAATCTACTGATTTGAACTATGCAATTCATATGCAAAAATCTAACTACACCGTCTGGGTCTATTGTTTGTTGGAGCTGGATATGGTCTAAATGTATCACTAGACCCCAGACTAGGTGTTGACTGGTATCTTATATTATTTGTTCAATGGCTGAGAGCTTATTTACCACTAAAAAACTGTAATAGAGAATCACCTCAGGGAAGAACCTAATGGTTATTGGCTCTATAAGAAAGCCTTTCTTTAAGTGTGTGTAACTGATGGATTGAGAAATATTGTTGGCTTATTTTTCACATTGACAATTGCTGCTGAAAATTAGTTGGAAGATTTTAAGGTGAAAGGAAATTGTTGGGGATTTACTTGGATCCAAATGAGTAATTTTGGTTTTTCAGACCTCAGTAAAGAACTGGTTCATAAATTTCAAACACTGAGAAGTTATGTGAAATAACGCATCCAAGTGTTGACTCAAGGAGGCTTGAGGACTTTAACAAATGTTGTTTCCTGACATCTGCAGCTTGACATTAGGCTGTGAATCACTTCTAAGGGGTACTCTTGAAGAATCACCAAAACCCAAAGCAAAATCCATCAGAGGCTCGTACAGAGAGCCAGGGGAACATGGTTTAGCTGTTGCGCAACTAATTAATGTAAGTGATCAAGTCCCCAATGGTTTTTTTTCTTATTGGCATTGTTTTACAAGGGTGTTGTTGATCTGTGATTGTTGCAGACTATGGTAGTCTGTCAACTGATGTCTAGAAACTACAGCTGACATTCCAGAGCAATTCATTATGTGCATGAAGATTCCTGTCATTAATGAATCATTGCCACATCTTGATGGCAACTTTCAACTAGCAGATTATACAATATTCTTTTTTTTAAAACACACTTTTATTTAGGGCAGTACAGCACAGAAACAGGCACTTTAGACCCCAATGCCCATGCCAAACAAAGTGCTGAATTGAACTAAATCTCTTGGTTGTGTGAACTTGGGATCTAAGTTCATAGCTCCTTGAAAGTGGATACACAGGTTGATAAAGTGGTTAAGAAGGCTTATGGAATACTTGCCTTTATTAGTTGAGGCATTGAGTTCAAATGTCAAGAGGTTATACCACAACTTTATAAAACTCTGGTTAGGCCACATCTGGAGTATTGCGTACAGTGCTGGTCACCCCACTATAAGAAGGATGTTAAAGCTTTGGAGAGCGTGCAGAAGAGGTTCACCAGGATACTGTCTGGTTTGGAGGGCAGGTGCTATCACGAGAAGCTGGATAAACCTGGATTGTGATGTCTGGAGCACCAGAGGTTGATGGGCGATCTGACAGATGTTTATAAGATTACAAGAGGCACAGGTAGAGTGGACAGACAGTATCTCTTTCCTAGGATTTAAATGACTAATACCAGAGGGCATGAATTGAAGGCGACAAGGGATAGATTCAAGGGGTTGTGAGGGGTAAGTTTTTAACTCAGAGAGTTGAGGATGCCTGGAAAGCACTGTTTGGTATGGTGGTGGACGCAAATATACTAGAGATTTTTAAGAGGTGTTTGTAGGCACATGGATGGATATAGGTTGATGGTGAGATATGAAAATGGAGTAGGCAGGAGGGATTAGTTTTGAGCGTTTTTTGCTTTGATTTTTAGCTGGTTCGGCACAACTTTATTGGTCAAGTAGCCTGTTCCTGTGTTGTACTCTTCTATTCTCTATCTTCTACATTCTTTTGTCTGTCAATATCTATTTCCTGCATATTCACATGTCTATCTGATGGCCTCGTAAATGGCGCTATCATATCTGTTTCAGTCAGGCTATCCAGCAGTTCATTGCAGATACCTACCATTCTCTATGAAATAACTTGTCCCGCACAACTCCTTCAAATTTCTTCCCCTCACTGTAAATTCATGTCCTCCGGTATCTGATATTCTAGCTTGAGAAAGAGGATCTATCCATCCCATCACTGCCTCTCATAAATCTATAAAATTCTACTGGGTCCTCACACAGCCTCCGACACTCCAGAGAAAACAATTCATGCTTGTCCAACCTTTCCTTACAGCTCATGTCCTCCATTCCAGGCTGCACTGGTAAGCCTCCAAAAGTACGACATACAGTACTTCCTATAAAGGCTGTAATGAAGTGATCAGGGCTACACCCAGTCCTCTAAGTATAAACCAGGCCAGTTAGTCTGACCTCAGTAGTTAGGAAGATGTTAGAGTCGATTGTTAAAGGATGAGGTTTCAGGGTACTCGGAGATACATGATAAAGTAGGCTGAAGTTTCCTTAAAAGAAAATCCTGCCCAACACATCTGTTGGAATTCTTTGAGGAAATAACAAGCAGGATAGACAAAGGGGAAGTAGTAGATATTGTGTACTTGGATTTTCAGAAAGCCTTTGACAAGGTGTAGCATATGAGGCTGCTTAGCAAGATAACAGCCTATGGTATTACAGGAAAGACACTAGCGTGGATGAAACATTGGTGGATTGGCAGGAGGCAAAGAGTGGGAATAAAGGGAGCCTTTTCTGATTGGCTGCCAGTGACTAGTGGTGTTCTACAGGGGTACGTGTCGGGACCACTTCATTTTATGTTGTTTGCCAATGATTTGGATAATAGAATTGATGGCTTTGTGGCCAAGTCTGCAGACGATACAAAGGTAGGTGAAGGGGCAGGTAGTGTTGATGAAGCAGGGAGGCTGCAAAAGGACTTGGATAGATTAGGAGATTGGGCAATGAAGTGGCAGATAAAATATAGTGTCAGGAAGTGTATGTCCTGCACTTTGGTAGAAGGATTAAAAAATGTAGACTATTTTCTTAAATGGTGAGAAAACTCAAACATCCAGGATGCAAAGGGACTTGGGAGTCCTTGTGCAGGATTCCCTAAAGGTTAACTTGCAGGTTGAATCAGTGATGAGGAAGGCAAATGCAATATTAGCATTCATTTTGAGAAGACTAAAATATAAAAACAAGAATGTGATGCTGAGGTTTTATAAAGCACTGGGGAGGCATCACTTGGAGTATTGTGAACAGTTTTGAGCCCCTTTTCTAAGAAAGGATGTACTGACACTAGAGAAGTTCATGAAAATGATTCCTGGAATGAATGGCTGATCATATGAGTAGTGTTTGATGGCTCTGGTCCTGTACTTGCTGGAACTTAGAAAAGTGAGGGGGGAATCTCATGAGACCTATTGAGTGTTCAAAGGCCTGAATAGAGTGTGGAGAGAATGTTTTCTATGTTGGGGGAGTTTAGGACAAGAGGGACAACCTCAGAATAGAGGGATGACCCTTTAGAATGGAGATGAGAAGGAATTTCTTTAGGCGGAGAGTGCTGAATCTGCAGAATGGCTGCACAGGGTGTACTTAAGGCAAATGTTGATAGATTCTTGATAATTCAAGGCATGAAAGGTACAAGGAGAAGGCAGGAAAATGGGGTTGAGAGGGAAGTCAATGAGTCATGATCAAATGATGGAGCAGACACTATGGGCCAAGTGTCCTAATTTTGCTCCTATGTCTTATGGGCTTATCGTCTTTGTATTAGGGGACAATGACTCTTGGTTCCAGACACCTTTGCCAGGGGCAGCATTAACATTCATCTACCTGTCAGGCCATATGATATTGTGTGCCTTAATGTGACCATCTCTCATTCTTGTAAACATGAGAGAGCTTGGGCCTCATCTGCTGAATTTCTCCGACAAGGCCCAAGCGAGGAGTGTGATCGGAAACCTCACTCAGGTTCAGAACATAAAACTCAAAGTGCTTGACCTGCATGCCTGTTAGTGTACTTAATGCCCTTCTGCAGTGACTGCAGTCAATGTTCCCTCTAATTTTTAGTAGTCAGTGTGTGCAAAAATCTTATGTTGTTCAAATTCTTTTCCTGTGACAAAAGTATGTGCGCACTGAATGCACACATGGGACAGATTAAGTAGGTTTACAAAATATTTGGCATAAAACTGCACAGCATAACAACAAAATAACATACATATTTAAGTCACACACACAAAAAATGCTGGTGAACGCTGCAGGCCAGGCAGCATCTATAGGAAGAGGTACAGTAGAAGTTTCGGGCCGAGACCCCGTGTCAGGACTAACTGAAAGGAGAGATAGTAAGAGATTTGAAAGTGGGGGGGGAGGGGGAGATCCAAAATGATAGGAGAAGATAGGAGGGGGAGGGATGGAGCCAAGAGCTGGACAGTTGATTGGCAAAAGGGATACGAGACTGGAGAAGGGAGAGGATCATGGGACTGGAGAAAGAAAGAGGGTGGGAAACCCAGAGGATGGGCAAGGAGTTACAGTGAGGGGGACAGAGGGAGAAAAAAAGAGAAAAAAAAGGGAGAACAAACAAATAAATAAATAAATAAATAGTAAATAAATAAGGGGCAGGGTATAAAGGGGAGGAGGAGCATTAACGGAAGTTAGAGAAGTCAATGTTCATGCCATCAGGTTGGAGATATTTAATTTTTATCATATTTAAGTCACTCAATTATTTTTTCTCTCTCCTGTCTTCGGCATTTACCCATTCTTTGTAAACTCTGTCTCGTCTAATAGAACTTCTATCCCGTTGATAGCTTTTGATTCTCATTAACATATCCAAATGACGTTCACCTAAACAGTTTCTCAGTTTGTTTCTGAGTTGATTCATTAGGCTAAAACCTCGCTCACAGTCCGCATGAGGCACAAGGTTCCCCCAATGTCCATCAACTGTGCAGGGTCGCAAAACAGGTCATTGTGAAGTACAAATGCCATCATTTGAGCAAAGTTTGAAATTGGTGTGGATTTAATTTCTTCTTGCATGGAAAAGTTGAAATCATTAAACTGTCTTACTATTACAATATTTTCAGCTAGAAAATCATGATATTTTAGATATAAGGCATTAACTTGTTCATTGCCAAATGTGAGGTCACAATGTGCAATTGCGGAGAAATCAAAAGCTGACCATTCTTGTACCTCAACTTTGATCTACTCTGGGTTTGATCGTTTTCGCTCTCGCTCATCTGCATTCAACCGTAACATGCGTAGCACTCCTGTAACGGGTAATGACGGGTTCTGTTGCCTGAGCTTTTGTACACCGTCCAAATGCGATTTATTTGCCAAATGATGTTTCAAAAAGTCAAGTTTCCAAATATCATCCCATTTCTTTCCACTAGCAAATTCTCCAGCAAATTTCGCATTATGACAATACAAACAGATAACTCCAGTTTCCGGATCATACATAAATATTTCTCATAGCGGAATGTTCATGACGTCATGAGCTTTCGGTGTAATAGTTTCTACTATTTTGTTAAGCCATTCAACTTTAAACAAATTTGCTGTTCTTTTGCGCTTCACGCCCTTCGCTTCTTTTGAATTCGACATAGTGAATCAATATTTTTTCCAGTAAAAACCTAGTAAGTTATCTACAGGATTTGAAACAGATCTTTGTAAACTTTATGATATGAACACTGTCTGCTAAACATGGCCGCCACCGTGATGCAGCTGTACAAACTGGAACAGGATAGGTGAGGTGACGTAAATTAGTGACGTGCATTCTGGTATTTGAAAAACCAGCTAAATAGTTAACAGAAGCATTTAGCTAAAAGATTATTTTTAATAAGTATAGTTACTAACTACTACATTATTTTAGGTAACTAACCTTTTGTGCGCTGGTTGAAAAACGTGTGTGCGTGCGCACGCGCACAGCTTAGAGGGAACTATGACTGCAGTAAGTACCCATTGCAGGATGCACTGATGCCTCATCAGCTCAGTACTAATGAGTTCTAGTAACAAGAACAAGGGCAGAATTGCCCAGGGAACAGTGTCACCTCTAGATTACACACTACACTGGCTTGCAGATAAATTACCAGCCCTTCACTGCATCCCTTTGCATCCTCTCTGCATTAACGCAAGACCGCACCATTAACCAAGGATATCCAATTAGTGTAGCATTACTCACCACTGATTTCCCACAAGAAAGCTATAAAAATAGAATTCATATGGGATTTGATATAGAAAAACAAGTTGATACAAAGGACAAGTAGTGCTTGGAGCAAGAACATACATCAAATGTTTTTGTAACCAGTAACAATTATACACATGCTGAAAGAAAATCCTCATAAAAGTTCCAGCTGTAAATCAATGGCATGCTTAGCTTTAAAGTTGTACTAAAATGCATTGAAATACATTTTTTTAAATGATTTAGGAAAAGGTTACATGAAAATCATGTAAACCAAATCCCTCAATGCAGACACCACATCCAGGGACTGTTTGGTGATTGGGCTGTCCTTCCAGCAGTGTCAAAATTTAACTTAATCTTCATGTTGGGACATGTAATTTTCCTGAAGAAGGGTCTTGGCCTGAAACATTGACTATCGATCCTTTTCCATAGATGCTGCTTGTCCAGCTGAGTTCCTCCTGCATTTTATGTGTGTTGCTTTGGATTTCCAGCATCTGCAGACCTTCTTGTGTTTTTAATTTCCCAAACCAAATTTAACATTCCCGGAAGGAATTCATTGGACATAATATTCTGCAACATCTCTTATACAAACCTGTGATAGCTTGAGCTATTTTTAAGTGGATTAGAAATAATATTTGAACTCAGGAAGTCACATTTACCATTCTCTGTGGTTTCAGTCTTTGAGGCTGACTGGTGAGCACTTTTCTGTAGAGTGAACCCACAAAAGGCATCTGACCCAGATGATGTCCCTGGCTGAGTGCTGAAGACCTGTGCTAATCAAGTGGCTGGTATGTTTACTGATATCTTTAACCTCTCACTTTGGCAATTTGAGATATGCACCTGCTTCAAGCAGGCTTCAATCATACCAACACCCGTATAGAACATTCTAACCTGCTTCAATGACTATCATCCAGTAGCACTTACATCCACTGTGATGAAGCACTTTGAGAGATTGGTTATGAAACATATCAACTCCTACCTGAGGAGTGACTTGAAGCTACTCTGACTTGCCTACCGTCACAACAGCTCAACAGCAGATGCCATTTTGTTGGCTCCTCACTCAGCCCCAGAGTATCTCAACAGCGAAGATGCATACAATCAGGATGTTCTTCATTGATCATAGCTCTGCTTTCAACACTATCATCCCCTCAAAACTAATCAATAAGCTCCAAGACCTTGGCCTCAATACCTCCTTGTGCAACTGGATTCTTGATTTCCTCACGTGCAGACCTCAGTCAGTTCAGATTGGCAACAACATCTGCTCCACAATCTCTGTCAGCACAGGAGCACCACGAGGCTGTGTGCTTAGCCCCCTGCCCTAACTACTTTATACTTATGACTGTCTGGCCAAGTACAGCCCCAATGCCATATTTGTTTGCTGACAACACCACTGTCATTGGCCGAATCAAAGGTGGTGACGAATCAGAATATAGGAGGGAGATTGAAAATCTGATTGAATGGTGCCATAACAACAACCTCTCCCACGTCAGCAAAGAGCTAATTATTGACTGCAAGAGGAGGACATCAGAGATTCATAAGCCAGTCTTCATTAGGGGATCAGAGGTTGAGAGGGTCAGCAACTTTAAATTCCTTGGTGCTATCATTTCAGAGGATTTGTCCTGGGATCAGCATAGAAATGCCATTACAAAGAAGGCTCTGCTTTTCTAGAAGTTTGCCCAAGGTACTTGGTGAATCATGCCAAGGTTTCTCTATCCTCCAATACTCCTTAAGGCCCTACCATGCATTATATATGTCCTATCATTATATCTCCCCTTTACCAGACTTCTTAGGCCCAGGCTTTCTCATTAGAATTGAAAAATGAATGATAAATTGTATTTTCTTGCCTAGAATTCAGGTTTCCATGTATTATTCCTGTCCAGTGAGTTGATGCAGAACTGCTTTAATGGCCTGCAGATTGGCTGAACTTCTGGGTCCCATGATATTGCTCTTTTCCATGGAAGGTCTCCCGTCCTTGATGCGAGTGTCTCAGTTAAAATTAGGTAACGCTGGGATGGAATTGAACTGAAGGACCAGATCTGGTATTGTTTTCACTGCCACCTCTCCACTTCTTGCCCACGTCACCTCTGTTTGTTACTCAGGAGGGGGCAATTTAAAATCAGGTCAGAGCAGATGAGATGGGCAAGCACAGGTCCCACAAAGTCCAAGGCCACTCTTTGAGAGATGGTGAAACCTATAAACTGGGAATTGGAATTGGAATTGGTTTATTATCGTCAAACATACTTAGATACAGTGAAAAACTTATCTTGCATGTTGTTTATATGAATCAAATCATTACACAGTGCATTGAGATGGGAGAAGGTAAAATAATGCAAAATAAAGTGTTACAGTTACAGAGAAAGTGCAGTGCAGGTAAACGATAAGGTGAAAGATCATAATGAGGTAGATTGTGAGGTCGAGAGTCAACCTTTTCCTCCTAGGGGACCACTCAATTGTCTTCTAACAGTTGACTAGAAGCTGTCCTTGAGCCTGGTGGGATGCATTTTCAGGTTCTTGCACCTTCTGGCGGAAGAGGAGAACAGAGAGCATCCAGGGTAGTTCAAGTGGTTTAAACGAGGTCACTAATTACGCTGTCTGCTTTACTGAGGGAACAAGAAGTGTGGACAGCCAAACCAACAGCTTAACTGAGCCTCTTGTAGTAAAAAGTGATGAGAGCGGTTTGGCCACAGGCCATGGTAAGTGTGGGTGTGGGGGCTGTTGTCAGACTTTATGGCTGTGTGGTGTAGGCAATGTGCACAAGCTGGCGGCCTGTCAGCTGACCCGAGAGAACTAGGCAGAGCATTAGCCAAGGTGCATGTGTCACTTTTGGACTGGTATCCTGAGTTGATCTAATGTTTCAATGGAACAATCTGTGGGCTACCTGCGGTTATGTGTGAGTTGCTAAAAAGGCATCATTGTGACCACACCATTTTAAGAGACATGGAACTTATCCACTAAGGCAACAATAAATCTCTATTGTCTGGAAGTACAATTGCACAATGGTGCTTTCCTAAACATTACATCATGAAATGCTGATTTTTTCCCCAGATATTCACAACTATTTCTGTTCAATGTGCAATAATCCTTTCGGAGCATAGTGGGAGAACTTGGACCATTGTCTTGAGAGTAACTACCACTGGACAGTCCAGGACATCTCATTCTTCACAAACGCCCATGACTAACCTCTTGATGTCTGGTGTCTCTGAATTTTATCCATGTCCAGCTAGGCCTTCGGGTGGCTTGTCCATTATAGAGTAACGTTGATAAATGCATTTTAGAAACATAGAAACATAGAAAATAGGTGCAGGAGTAGGCCATTTGGCCCTTCGAGCCTGCACCACCATTTATTATGATCATGGCTGATCATCCAACTCAGAACCCCGCCCCAGCCTTCCCTCCATACCCCCTGACCCCCGTAGCCACAAGGGCCATATCTAACTCCCTCTTAAATATAGCCAATGAACTGGCCTCAACTGTTTCCTGTGGCAGAGAATTCCACAGATTCACCACTCTCTGTGTGAAGAAGTTTTTCCTAATCTCGGTCCTAAAAGGCTTCCCCTCTATCCTCAAACTGTGGCCCCTCGTTCTGGACTTCCCCAACATCGGGAACAATCTTCCTGCATCTAGCCTGTCCAATCCCTTTAGGATTTTATACATTTCAATCAGATCCCCCCTCAATCTTCTAAATTCCAACAAGTACAAGCCCAGTTCATCCAGTCTTTCTTCATATGAAAGTCCTGCCATCCCAGGAATCAATCTGGTGAACCTTCTTTGTACTCCCTCTATGGCAAGGATGTCTTTCCTCAGATTAGGGGACCAAAACTGCACACAATACTCCAGGTGTGGTCTCACCAAGGCCTTGTACAACTGCAGTAGTACCTCCCTGCTCCTGTACGCAAATCCTCTCGCTATAAGTGCCAGCATACCATTTGCCTTTTTCACCGTCTGCTGTACCTGCATGCCCACTTTCAATGACTGGTGTATAATGACACCTAGGTCTCGTTGCACCTCCCCTTTTCCTAATTGGCCACCATTCAGATAATAATCTGTTTTCCTATTTTTGCCACCAAGGTGGATAACTTCACATTTATCCACATTAAATTGCATCTGCCATGAATTTGCCCACTACCCAACCTATCCAAGTCACTCTGCATCCTCTTAGCATCCTCCTCACAGCTAACACTGCCACCTAGCTTCGTGCCATCCGCAAACTTGGAGATGCTGCATTTAATTCCCTCATCCAAGTCATTAATATATATTGTAAACAAATGGGGTCCCAGCACTGAGCCTTGTGGTACCCCACTAGTCACCGCCTGCCATTCTGAAAAGGTCCCGTTTATTCCCACTCTTTGCTTCCTGTCTGCTAACTAATTCTCCACCCACACCAATACCTTACCCCCAATACCGTGTGCTTTAAGTTTGCACACTAATCTCCTGTGTGGGACCTTGTCAAAAGCCTTTTGAAAATCCAAATATACCACATCCACTGGTTCTTCCCTATCCACTCTACTAGTTACATCCTCAAAAAATTCTATGAGATTCGTCAGACATGATTTTCCTTTCACAAATCCATGCTGACTTTGTCCGATCATTCCACTGCTTTCCAAATGTGCTGTTATCACATCTTTGATAACTGACTCCAGCAGTTTCCCCACCACCGACGTTAGGCTAACCGGTCAAAAATTCCCCGGTTTCTCTCTCCCTCCTTTTTTAAAAAGTGGGGTTACATTAGCCACCCTCCAATCCTCAGGAACTAGCCCAGAATCTAACGAGTTTTGAAAAATTATCACTAATGCATCCAATATTTCTTGAGCTACTTCCTTAAGCACTCTAGGATGCAGACCATCTGGCCCTGGGGATTTATCTGCCTTCAATCCCTTCAATTTACCTAACACCACTTCCCTACTAACAAGTATTTCGCTCAGTTCCTCCATCAAACTGGACCCTCTGTCCCCTACTACTTCTGGAAGATTATTTACATCCTCCTTAGTGAAGACAGAACCAAAGTAATTATTCAATTGGTCTGCCATGTCCTTGCTCCCCATAATCAATTCACCTGTTTCTATCTGCAGGGGACCTACATTTGTCTTTACCAGTCTTTTCCTTTTTACATATCTATAAAAGCTTTTACAGTCAGTTTTTATGTTCCCTGCCAGTTTTCTCTCATAATCTTTTTCCCCCTTCCTAATTAAGCCCTTTGTCCTCCTCTGCTGAACTCTGAATTTCTCCCAGTCCTCAGGTGAGCCACTTTCTCTGGCTAATTTGTATGCTTCTTCTTTGGAATTGATACTATCCCTAATTTCTCTTGTCAGCCACGGGTGCACTACCTTCCTTGATTTATTCTTTTACCAAACTGGGATGAACAATTGTTGTAGTTCATCCATGCAACCTTTAAATGCTTGCCATTGCATATCCACCGTCAATCCTTTAAGTGTCATTTGCCAGTCTATCTTAGCTAATTCACGTCTCATACCTTCAAAGTTACCCCTCTTTAAGTTCAGAACCTTTGTTTCTGAATTAACTATGTCACTCTCCATCTTAATGAAGAATTCCACCATATTATGGTCACTCTTACCCAAGGGGCCTCTCACGACAAGATTGCTAATTAACCCTTCCTCATTGCTCAGAACCCAGTCCAGAATAGCCTGCTCTCTAGTTGGTTCCTCGGCATGTTGGTTCAAAAAACCATCCCGCATACATTCCAAGAAATCCCCTTCCTCAGCACCTTTACCAATTTGGTTCACCCAATCTACATGTAGATTGAAGTCACCCATTAGAACTGCTGTTCCTTTATTGCACACATTTCTAATTTCCTGTTTAATACCATCTCCGACCTCACTACTACTGTTAGGTGGCCTGTACACAACTCCCACCAGCATCTTCTGCCCCTTAGTGTTACGCAGCTCTACCCATATCGATTCCACATCTTCCCGGCTTATGTCCTTCCTTTCTATTGCGTTAATCTCTTCTTTAACTAGCAACGCCACCCCACCTCCCCTTCCTTCATGTCTATCCCTCCTGAATATTGAATATCCCTGAACGTTGAGCTCCCATCCCTGGTCACCCTGGAGCCATGTCTCTGTGATCCCAACTATATCATAATCATTAATAACAATCTGCACTTTCAATTCATCCACCTTATTACGAATGCTCCTTGCATTGACACACAAAGCCTTCAGGCGCTCTTTTACAACTCTCTTAGCCCTTATACAATTATGCTGAAAAGTGGCCCTTTTTAATGCTTGCCCTGGATTTGTCGGCCTGCCACTTTTACTTTTATCTGACAAGAGATTGTCGCCTAGCTGGTTGGCCAAGCTGTGCATTTATGTAGTGCCTTTCACATCCACTTGGCAATTCAAAGTGCTTTACAGTCACTGAGGTAACTTGTAAATATACCCTTCACTGATGCGGCAACACAGCTAGCCATCAGCCAGTAAAGAGTTAATAATGAGACGCATGTGTTACGTAACCAGCAACAATGAATATCAATCAAGTCAGGTTATATAAAAACAACCAAACATTTATTAAACACTGATAAACAATTAAAAAACAAACGACAACCTTAACCGGAAGTTAACCGCTATGCGGCCATTCAACAAATTGCCACTCGGTACTGGTTCTTAAAGCGATAAAAGTGAAAACAGTTCTTAAAGCAGTAAAGTCGAAAGTCCAACAGATTTATACATTCAATTGGGAGAGACTTCTCTGGAGAAGGATTTCTTCATAGATGTGAGTTTCCTGCTGGTTCTATCCAAAGGATTCACGATGAAGGAAATAAACTGCTTAAAACAACTGACCTTTATTTCCAGAGAGCTAACCTTGCATGAACTTCCTTGCTGTTTTGGCAGGAGTTATCTTCGATGCAGGTCACTACTTCTTCAACGAAGACTCAATAAGGTCGATCCTTTATTAAACTGCCAAACAATACCAACTTCTCTTAATCCTTCAGGTCCTGTACTTCGATAAAGTCTTCACTCTCCAATACTACTGAAAAGGTACATCAACAAATCTGGCAGAAATGGGTAAACTGCCAGTCCAGCAGTTTACCCATTTCTACCTGACAATAGAACGTACAACTCTGTTTTAAAAATAAAACTGCGACATAAAGAAAATATGCAATGGTACAGAGACTCTGACTAATGTTCTAGCTGGAAAACTAACTGCGTCACTAGGGTTCTTCCCTTTTGTACCCGTGGTGAACAAGTCATCACATGGCCTCACATCGGTGGGAAAATTACATCAGGTGACCTCCAAAAGACCATTACATCATTCTCACAAGAAAGTCTCAAGATCTCCTTGAGGTATGTAACACCGCCCTCCAAAAAAAATTTTGGTCTTTTAAGGAGCAAAATTTTAACAATTAACAATTTACACAAAAAAATACAAACGTATAAAATCTACAACATACACAATATACACAGTATTATCTTTCAGCACTTTACAAACTATTATACAGTGGGAGTGTTACAAATGTTAAAATACTACTCCATAAAAACAATTTTCATTGTACATTTAACATTTAGATAGACAATCAGTGATCACATTATCTTTACCTTTAATATAAGTGATCAAAATATTATACTCCTGTAACATTAAACTCCAATTTAATAATCTTCTATTTTTGTTTTCATCTTACTCAAAAACACTAACGGATTATGATCGGTATAAACTGTGAGTGGTTTATGAGTAGTACTAACATACATTTCAAAATGTTGTAAAGCCAGAACAAGGGATAATAATTCCCTTTCTATTATTGAATAATTTCTTTGATCGGCATTAAATTTCTTAGAAAAATAAGCTACCAGATGATCAACTTCATCACCATCATCTCTTTGAAGTAACATTGCTCCTGCAGCTTCATCACTAGCATCTACAGCTAACAAAAATGGTTTTTCAAAGTCAGGAGATTTGATTACAGGTTGACTACATATTATAGTTTTCAATTTATCAAATGTTTCCTGACAAGACTCTGTCCAAACAAACTTTTCATTTCTCTTCAAGAGATTAGTTAATGGAAGAGCAATGTTTGCAAAATCCTTACAAAATTTTCTGTAATATCCTACCATACCCAAAAATCTTCTGAGAGTTTTCTTACCAGTTGGAGTGGGTACTTCTAAAATTGCCTGAACTTTTGCTTGCACAGATGCTAATTTTCCCTGACCCACAACATAACCAAGGTAAGTCACTGTGGCATGACCAAATTCACTTTTAGCTAAGTTAATAGTTAAGTTAGCTTTTGAAAGTCTCTCAAATAGTTTCTCCACTGCAGTAATATGTGTTTTCCATGTGTTATTTCCTGTAACTAAATCATCAATATAGGCATCTGTATCTTTTAATCCATGAAACACACTATTAATCATCCTCTGAAAAGTACCTGGTGCATTCTTCATCCCAAATGGAAGAACATTATATTCATATAACCCAGATGGGGTTACAAATGCTGAAATCTCTCTACCTCTATCCATCAATGGAACACATCAATAACCTTTTAACAAATCAATCTTTGTAAGGAATTTGGCTTGTCCAACTTTATCCACACAATAATCTACCCTAGGGATTGGATATACATCAGTTTTTGTCACAGCTTTCACCTTCCTGTAATCTGTACAAAACCTAATACTATTGTCAGGCTTAGGCACCATAACACACGGTAAACTCTAATTCGAATTAGAATGTCTAATAATATTATTCTATAACGTATACTTAATTTCTTGTTCGGCAAGTTCACATTTTTCCCTGTTCATTCGATATGGATGTTTTGTGGGTTTTCCATCTGCAACATCTACATCATGTGAACCTACGGTGGTTCTTCTAGGGACGTCTGGAAATAAATCTTTATATTTAAAAATTAACTGTTTCATCTGCTCTCTCTGCTCTGGCTGTAAATGAGCTAATTTTTCATCAATATTTTTTAGAATTTTTGAATTTGGTAACCTAGCGGAAATAATGTTGGGTTTAAAATGAGTTTCAGATGAATCATCCATTAAGTTTTTATAAAGATCAGACTTATTACTGACCACAACAGTCATAGTAGCAACTTCTGTCTCATAATATGGTTTTATCAGATTTATATGACACAACTGTGTTGGCTTTCTTCAATCTGGAGTTTTTATCACGTAATCCACATCATTTACCTTAGATTTAATCGCATAAGGACCATGAAATTTAGTTTGTAATGGGTTTGTTTGCACCAGGAAAAGAACCAACACCTTATCTCCAGGCTTAAGTATCTTCATTCTAGCCTCCCTATCAAACCAAGTCTTCATCTTCTCTTGAGCCAATTTTAAATTTTTCTTTGCCAAGCTACAAGTTTTATATAATCTTTCTTTAAATTTTAAAACATAATCTAGCAAACTAGTGTGTGCCTCTTTATTAATCCACTGTTCCTCCAACAAGGCCAAAGGTCCTCGAACTCTATGTCCAAACACAAGTTCGAAAGGACTAAAACCTAATGATTCCTGCACTGCCTCTCGTACTGCAAAAAGTAATAAATGTATACCTTCATCCCAGTCCTTTTCATTTTCCACACAATACAACCTAATCATAGTTTTTAATGTAGAATGGAATCTCTCCAAGGCTCCTTGTGATTCTGGATGATATGCAGATGAGGTAATCTGTTTTGTTCCCAGATTATAAACTATCTGCTGAAATAATCCAGACATAAAATTACTACCTTGATCCGATTGTATTTCCTTAGGCAACCCAAAATAAGTAAATAATTTCATAAGTGTCTTTGTCACAGTTTTGGCTGTTATATTCCTAAGAGGTACTGCCTCTGGAAACCTAGAAGCTGTGCACATAATTGTTAATAAATATTGATGTCCAGTTTCAGTTTTTTGCAATGGTCCTACACAATCTACAATGATTTTTGAGAACGGCTCACCAAATGCTGGAATTGGTTACAGTGGGGCCATTGGAGTAACCTGATTAGGTTTACCCTCTATTTGACACATATGACACGTTCTACAAAATGTCGCTACATCTTTTCTTAAACTGGGCCAGTAAAAATGTCTAGAAACCTTGTTCATAGTTTTCTTTACCCCTAAATGACCACTAAAAGGAATACTATGAGCCATAGTGTTACGTACCCTGTAACTGGGTTGCCAAACCAGCAGAAATGGATCACTCAGTTGGAGTCTGGATTACTAGAACTAAGAAAGTTTTATTAAAGAAACAAGCAACATAGTACTCTAATCAAAAGGATAATAAATGCAACAGTTCAGCAATGATAAATACACATGCACACAGAAGTAAGATAACAGGATCAATCAAACTCTATCGTTGTCTAGGGGTAAATGACCAGTTTCAAAGTGATGCAAAGTTCAGTTCAATTTAGTTCAGTTCAGTTCGCAGTAGTCACTGCCGTGGGAGATGGACAGTGGGGGGAAGGAGAGAGAGAGCAAAACGAATGAATATTCAAACGGCTTCCACACAGTCCTTCGCAGTCAGATTTCGGGCGAGCCCTTTGTGATGTCATCTGAGGTCACCGTCCATGACCCCTCCGTTTCCAGATACGATCGTTTCTCTGCGGTGAACCTGGCACCCAGGCAAGGGTGGACACACACCAGGTTCCCGCCGATCGTGCCTTTCCACCCTGAGCGTCTATGGCTTGATCCCGTGACCAGCCGTCCAAAACTTCCCACCGACTTGTGGGAGACGCACCGCTTCCAGGGTCTCGTTACCTCAGGGTGTCGTGTGTGTCCTGCCTTAGCAAACCTGTCCCTTTTTATCCCCCTGCTGGGGTATCGCCTGTCCATCACTTCAAACAGTTCAGGGTTCAAAGGGGGAGCCGATCTTGACAGCTCTCCTTCCTTCATTAACATCTCCAAATGCTGCTGCATTGTTTTCCTTCTCTCTCTCTCTCTCCTGAAGACAGGTGGCAGACCAACTGCTGATCCCACTGGTGCCAGCACAGGACAGCTAACATCTTAATCTATGTGTTTTCTCGTCACAATAGTTAAAATCTAATTTCAATAAACTTTAGGAACTACTACCTGATGATTAACTTCCCATTCTTCACTAGCAGGAATTGTAGGCGATCTCCATTTTCTCATTAATACTCCCTTTTCAAAATAATATCCTACTGCCACCTTCTTAATTTCACTATCTGGAAGAGCTTGCTCCTTTAATTTAACTATCTCAGGATCTCTACCCTGCTCTGCTATCATCTTCTTCCATAATAAAGACAAATCTTCATGGTCAGACTTACTACCAAAATCCTGATCAAATAATGTAGGTAAGAAAGTTTCTGACACATCCTCAAAATACGCATCCTGAGTTGAACTGCCATGAGTAACAACCTCATCCTGTACATCAGTCTTTTTAGCCATAGCTCTTGTTACAACACAGGAAGAATCTATGTTAGAATCCCTCTGTGGTTCCTCAGAATTAGGATTTATTGTCAAATGCACTTCAGGAAAAATTTGTCCACCTGCTAAGTCATTCCCTAACAAAAGAGAAAAATCATTCACGGGTAAACTGGATTGTAGTCCTATTTTAACAACCCCTGTAACTAATTCTGACCTTAAATCTACTCTATGTAAATGTACTGGCATAAGGGCACTCCCAACTCCTCTTATATAGTTTACCTCACCAATATCAGACTCATCACTAAACTTTAGCACACTGTCTAATATTAGTGATTGAGAAGCTTCAGTATCTCTAAGTATTCTTATTGGTACTGAATTGGATCCCTCTTTCAAGGATGCAAATCCTTCTGTTATAAAATATTCATATCCCCTCTTAACTTGGTCAGACTCTGACAAAACTTCATTGGCATTTATCAAACTCTGAGAACTTACAGGTGTTTCAATATGCTGCATACAAGCATCTGGGACTGCTTCCTTCTCTTTCTTTTTCAATCGAAAACAGTTAGCTATTACATGTCCAGGTTTCTTACAATAATTACATGTAATACCGAAGTATCTTTCCTTCACGTGTCTCCTTCATCTTTACTTTTCTCACTAACTTCAGATTTAATTGGTTTACCTTGACTCTCTGTGCTATTTTCCTTTTAAAAGTTCTACCTGGAGAAAATTTATTCCTATGAATTAAAGCATGCTCATCAGCTAATTCAGCAATCTTCTGCAATGTAGCAGTGTCCTTTCATTTAAGTATGTTCTCACTTCAACAGGAATGCTTCTTTTAAATTCCTCCAGTAAAATCAACTCTTTTAATTTATTATACTCCCCATTCACATTTTTAGAGGAAACCCATCTCTCAAAACACACAGATTTCTCATAGGCAAATTCCATGTATGTCTTTTCCACAGATTTCTTCAAATTTCTGAATCTTTCTCTATACGCTTCTGGAACCAGCTCATATGCCTTTAATATATGCTGTTTATCAATATCTAATCCAGTGCTTGCTCAGCATTTAAAGCTGTATAAACTTGTTGTTCCTTGCCTTTAATTACACTTTGTAACATCACTGACCATTGCTCTTTCTGCCACCCTAAACTCAGAGCAACAGTTTTGAAATGGTGGAAATATTTGTCCACTTCAGCTTCATCTAATGCGAGGAGCCAAAATAACCTCACGACTAGCAATAAACTGTTTCTTAGAACCAGAAGACTGATTTCCCATCCTTAATTTCTCCATCTCTAACTCAAATTTCCTCTAGTTTTCAACTTCTCTTTCTTTAAATTCCCTTAATTTATTTTGCTCTTTTTCTTCAAATTCCCTTTTTTTATTTGTCTCTCTTTCAGCCATTTCCACTTTAAATCATTCAATCTTTATCTGTTCAAGATGTAACTGCATTTTCAGATTACTAATTGGAAACCTATCTAACATCTCATCATCAAACTTTTCCAAACTTATATAATGCTCCACGATTTTTCTTTGAATTAAGGCCTTTGCTGTACCCTTCGTAATTCCTTTAATATCCAACCTCCTAGCAATCTCCGATACAACAGGTTTTCTCGCATTCGCTAAAAACTCCAGGTCAGGCGAATCCATAAAGTCGTCAATATTCATTGCTGCCGAATTCCACTCATACACCAATCAAACTATAAAAAAAAATCGGGTATTTCCCTTTTCCAAATCAGAATGGCAATTAGACAAGCACTTAAGCCTAAAAATTTGGAACAAAATCTGGACGAGCCCCCACAATATATGTTACGTAACTGGCAACAATGAATATCAGTTGTCAGGTTATATAAAAACAACCAAACGTTTATTAAACACTGATAAACAATAACAAAACAAACAGCGACCTTAACCTGAAATTAACCGCTATGCGGCCATTCAATAAATTGCCACTCGGTATTGGTTCTTAAAGCAATAAATGTGAAAACAGTTCTTAAAGCGGTAAAGTCAAGTACAGTTCTTAAAATGGTAAATTCAGAAGTCCAACAGATTTATACATTCGATTGGGAGATACTTCTCTGGAGAAGGATTTCTTCATAGACACGACTTTCCTGCTGGTTCTGTCCAAAGGATTCATGATGAAGGAAATAAATGGCTTAAAACAACTGACCTTTATTTCTAGAGAGCAAACCTTGCATGAACTTCCTTGCTGTTTTGGCAGGAATTATCTTCGATGCAAGTCGCTACTTCTTCAACGAAGACTCAATAAGTCGATCCTTTGTTAAACTGCCGAATGATACCAACTTCTCTTAATCCTTCTGGTCCTGTACTTCGATAAAGTCTTCACTCTCCAATACTACTGAAAAGGTACATCAACAAATCTGGCAGAAATGGGTAAACTGCCAGTCCAGCACTATTGTACCTTACAATAGAACGTACAAATCTGTTTTAAAAATGAAACTGCGACATAAAGCAAATACGCAACGGAACAGAGACTCTTGACTAATGTTCTAGCTGGAAAACTAACTGTGTCACCAGGGGTCTTCCCTTTTATACCCGTGGTGAACAAGTCATCACAAGACCTCACATCGGTGGGCAAATTACATCAGGTGACCTCCAAAAGACAATTACATCATTCTCACAAGAAAGTCACAAGATCTCCTTGAGGTATGTAACACACGCTTCTTAAGAATTTTGATTGAGTGATAAATGTTGATTTGCAAACCATAGATAGTTCTTTTGCTCTTTACTAAAGGACCACTGTCACCTATGATGGAATGATAGCTCTGTGCCTCTTAAAAAATTCCCGCATGTGACCAAATGGTGTTGGTTTGCTGCTACAAATGTTTTAGTGTGGGGTGCTGTGAAGCTGTTGGTTTGTAGACAATGCCATTGCAACAAAATTCTGATAGAGGACCTGTAAATTGAAGTGGTAACTCTGGTTTGTTTTCCATGGATACTGCATGGCCAGCTGAGTATTTTCTGCAGTTTTATTTTCATTGTAGGAATCAGAATCAGATTTAACATCACCTGCTTATGAGGTGAAATTTGTTAACTTTGCAGCAGCAGTACAGTGCAATATATAATAGTTGAGGAAAAATGTGAATTACTGTAAGTATATATATAATAAATGTTTAAATATGTAGTGCAAAGAATAGAAATAAAAAAGTAGTGAGGTAGTGTTCATGGGTTCAATGTCCATTCAGAAACTGGATGGCAAGGGAGAAGTTGTTGTTCCTGAATCATTGAGTGTGTGCCTTCAGGCTTCTGTTCCTCCTTCCTGATGGTAGCAATGAGAAGACGGCATGTCCTGGGTGATGGGAAGCTAGTACCCATGATGGAACTGACTAATTTGACATTTCTCTGCAGCTTAATTTGATCCTGTGCAGTAGCCCCCCCCCCCCGCCCCATTGCAGACAGTAATGCAACCAATTAGAATGCTCTTCATGGTACATATGTAAAAATTTTTAAGTGTTTTTGGTGACAAACCAAATCTCCTTAGACCTTCTAATGAAGTATAGCCATCGTTTTGTCCTCTTTATCGCTGCATCAATGCGCTGGGTCCAGGTTAGGTGTAGGTTTGCAGAATGTAAGTGGGCTTATGAATGAACTACTTCTGTGTGTTGGTTTATTGTGTTTTAGAAAGGCAATTTCAATCAAGATTCAGGGGATAGAATGCATGCCACTGAGGTAGTGCTAATATCACCAGGACACGTATAATATGGGACAGCAATAACTCTCTGAGTTGTTACATCATTTACAGAAGGACTGTGTGGAGAAAGGGCAGCAACTCAATGTATCAAGGCATGCATGAGATTCAACTGGTGTTCACACCAAACATCTAAATGGGGAAGAAACGCGAGCTAAGTGACTTTGAGCGTGGCTGGTGCCAGACTGGGTGGTTTGTGCATCTCAGACATTGCTGGTTTCCTGTGAAATCAATCTCCAGGGCTTACAGAGAATAGTGCAAAATGAAACAAAGAAAAAACATTCAAGGAGCAGCAGTTCTGTGGACAAAAGCACCTTGTAAATGAGAGAGTTCAGAGGAGAATGGCCAGACTGGTTCAAGCTGATAGGAAGGTGATAGTAACTCAAATAACAGTACATTATAACAGTGGTGTGCAGAAGAGCATCTCAAAATGCATAAAGTTTCAAAACTTGAAGGGGATGGGGTACAGCAGCAGAAGACTATGTACCTAATGCAAGAGCAAACGGAGAGGAGTAGCCATTCTTTGAGCGACCATTGTTTGGAATGTGCCAGTCTTTAGAATGGCTTTGGCTCATCAGGCTCAGGCGAGATCAGGCTTGGGTGAGATAAAGTATCTGGCAACTTTCCATTTTTCTTCTTGTTTCTTCATTCCTTGTCTGTTAGGGCATAGTAGTGCAGTAAGAATGGCTCCAGGGCAGTGTTCTGTGGTCTGTGTGGGATGTGGGAAGTCTGGGCGACCTTCAGTCTCTGCATCAAGACCATCGAGCTGTAGCTCCAGAGAGAACGAATTCAGGAACTGGAGCTGCAGCTTGATGACCTTCAACTCATATAGGAGAATGAGGAGGTGACAGATAGGAGCTACCGGGAGGTAGTCACACCTAGGTTGCAGGAGACAGGTAACTGGGTGACTGTCAGGAGAAAGAGGGGAAAGGCACAGTCAGTGCAGAGTACACCTGTGGTCATTCCCCTCTATAATAAGTATACAATTTTAGATACTGTTGAGGGGGATGACTTAGCCGGGGGAGCCACAGTGACCGGGTCTCTGGCACTGAGTCTGGTGCTGTGGCTCAGAAGAAGAGAGAGGTGAAGAGGACTGCAGTGTTGATAGGAGGTTGCTTACTCAGAGGAACAGAGATGAGATTCTGTGGGTGCAATAGGGTCACCCGAATGATATGTGGCCATCCTGGTGTCAGGGTCAGGGACGTCTCGAAATGGGTCAATGACATTCTCAAAGGCAAAAGTGAGCTATCAGAAGTCTTAGTGCATATTGGCACCAATGACATAGATAGTCAAAGTGAGAAGGTTTGCCAAGGATTTTGATAACATGCCAAATCTTTGCAAACTCCTGAGGAAGTAGAGGTGCTGTTGTGCTTTCTTTGCAATAATAATTATATGATGGGTCCAGGACAGGTCCTCTGGGATAGTGACATCCAGGAATTTAAAGTTACTGATCCTCTCCACCTCTGATTACTGGCTCTTGGATCTCTGGTTTCCCTCTCCTGAAGTCTACAATCAGTTCCTTGGTCTTATTGACATAGAGTGAGAGATTGTTATTATTACACCACAGCCAAGTTTTCAATCTCCCTCCTGTATTCTGATTCATCATTCCCTTTGATACAGCCCACAACAGTGGCGTCATCAGCAAACTTGTATATGGTGTTGGAGCTGTACGTAGCCACACAGTCATAGATGAGAACCAAGCAGAGCAGGGAGCTAAGTACACATCTCTGTGCTGCTCCAGTGGTGATGGGGATTGAGGAGGAGATGTTTTTGCCAATCTAAACTGACTGGGGTCTACAATCCAGCATCCAATTGCACAACGGGGTATTGAGAGGATGATGGTGTTAAATGCTGAGCTGTAATCAATAAAGAGCATCCTGATGTTTGCTGATATTGTGTATTTGGATTTTCAGAAAGCCTTTGTCAAGGTGTCACACATGAGGCTGCTTAACAAGTTAAGACCCCATGGTATTAGAGAAAGGAGATTAGCATAGATAAAGCAATGACTGATTGGAAGGAGGTAGAGCATGGGAATAAATGGAGTCTTTTCTGAGTGGCTGCCAGTCACTAGTAGTTTTCCACAGAGGTCTGTGTTGGGACTGCTTCCTTTAATGTATATGTCAATGACTTGGATGATGGAATTGATGGCTTTGATGAAAATTTTCCGGACAATATGAAAATGGAGGGGCAGGTGGTTTTGATGAAATGGAGAGGCTACAGAAGGACTTAGACAGATTAGGAGAATGTGCAAAGAAATGGTAGATAGAATACAGTGTCCGGAAGTGTATGGGCATACACTTTTGTAGAAGCAATAAAAGTGTAGACTATTTTCTAAATGGAGAGAAAATTCAAAAATCTGAGGGGCAAAGAGACTTGGGAGTTCTTGTGCAGGATTTCCTAAAGGTTAATTTGCAGGTTAACTTGAAGGAAGGCAAATATAATGTTAGCATTAATTTCAAGAGGACTAAAATATAAAAGCAAGGAGATAATGTCGAGGCTTTATAAAGAACTGGTGAGGCCTCACTTGGAGTTTTGTGAGCAGGTTTGGGCCCCTTATCTTAGAAAGGATGTGCTGAAACTGGAAAGGGTTCAACGGAGGTTCAGACAAATGATTCCAGGATTGAACGGCTTGTCACACGAAGAATGTTTGATGACTCTGGGCCGGTAATCACTTGAATTCAGAAGAATGAAGGGCGCCCTAATTGAAACCTAAATTGAAACCTATCGAATGTTGAATGGTGTTGATAGGGTGTATGAGGAGAGGAAGTTTCTTATGGTAGGAGAGTCTTGGAATAGATGGGTATCCTTTTATAACAGAGATGAGGAGGAATTTCCTTAGCCAGAGAGTGGTGAGTCTTTGGAATTTGTTGCCAAGGGCAGCCATGGAGGCCAAGCCTTTATGAATATATAAGGCAGAGGTTGATAGATTCTTGATTGGTCAGGGCACAAAGGATTACGGGAAGAAGGCAGAAGATGGAAGTTGAGAGGAAAAATGAATCAGCTATGATGAAATGGTGGAGCAGACTCGATGGGCCAAATGATCTAATTCTTCTCCTATATCTTATGATCCTATGGTCTGATAAAATGGCCACCGAGTGTATAGAAAAAGAAACAAAAATGAGATTCAGGTTAATTTATTGTCATACACACCAGTTTACAGAGTAAACAGTGTACATGTTAATAGTAAATGTGAGATAACTATAGGGATAAGCTCAGAACAACTGACTGGTTCAATGATTGTACCGCAATCCGAAAGTAGTGCAAAACCAAGCACTAAAGTCAAAATAGCAAAGTAACCGAGAAGGATAGAGTTAAGAGACTGAGGAAATGACAGCACTACCAGAAAGCGGATCTGACTATACTAATTAGTTCAGGAGTCCGATAGCTTCGGGGAAGAAGCTGTTCTTGAGTTTGGTCATTCAGGCTTTCAGCATCCTGTAGCTTCTCCTAGAAGTTAGAAGACACTAAAGGTGGTCATCCCTGACGTCACGGTTGTCCAGCTGTGCCTCGCTAACTTTGTTTGAAGGTGTTTCGTTTGCCCAGAGACAACACGGCGGGGTCACGTTTCCAGCATTGGAGGATCTGGTATCTGGTCCCAGCCAATGGCAGCCTGCGTGAGGTGTGACTTGTTTTCCTGGTGTCTGAACACTGATGGACCCCTTCAGAACTACTGACACAGTAACGTGACTCTATCCAGTATAAACGGAAACTCAGATTCTCACCAGAAGTTCTGACTAATTATTCTCTTTGATAATGGAGTTGTAATTTTATGGTGTACTTTCATCTACATTATGATCTGTTTCACTCTTACTTAGAGCACTTTGTTAGCAAAACCATTATTGATTTTATCAAGTTTAATTTATAGGAAGACCAGTTATGGTCTCAATTAAAGGCGCACAAAAGAGCAAATTACAGGTCTAATTAAGCTGAGATATGGACAAATGTCAGTAATTTCACTCACTGTCCACTTTGAGGTTTGGTTTTCACCTCAATTAGTACAGGAAGCACCATTTCATGAGCTTAGTGTAGTGATTATGATTGGAACTGGGCACACCCATTCATTCTGCAATGTTTTCTTGGTGATATCAGCGCATGGCAGCGGTGTGAGGGTAGTACTGGAGGCAGCTTTCTAATCAGCTCGGTTAAAATTGCGCACAAGTGAATAACATTAATAAAATTCACAAAGTAAACACTTACATAATTTGTCTCCAGTGACTGGGACCAACACTGTCCAATTAAATCCTGGGCTGAGCAGTGTGTGGCATTTTAGAACATTGAATGGTACAGCACAGGAACAGACCCTTCAGCCCACAATGTTGTGCTGAACTAATTAAATCAGTCATCAAGTGCCCGATTAAACTAATCCCTTCTGTCTACACAATGTCCATTTCCTGTGTATTCACGTGTCTAAGAGCATCTTGAATACCCTTATCATATTTGCCTTCACCACCTCTTTGGTAATGAATGCCAGGCACCCACAACTCCCTGTGTAAAAAACTTGTCCTGCACATCTCCTTTACAATTACTTCTTCTAAGCTTAAGTGCATGTCCTTTGTGTTGGACATTTCAACCCTGGGAAAAAGATACTGGTTGTTTCCATTTCTATGCCTCTCATAATCTTATATCAGATCTCCCCTCAGTCTCCACCTCACCTGAGAAAACAGTTCAACTTTATCCGATCCAGGAAGCATTCTGGCGAGCTTCTTCTGCACCCTCTCCAAAGCCTCAACATCTTTCCTATAATGGGGCAACCAGAACTGAACGTAATACTCCAGATGCAACCGGACTACAGTTTTATAAACTTAACTTCCTGATTCTTAAACTCAATTCCTCAACTGATAAAGGCAAGCATGCCATAAGTCTTCTTTATCACCCTATTGTTCTGTGTAATCACTTTCAGGGAGCAATGGACGTGGACCCCAAGATCCTACTGTTCATTAACACTGTTAATGGTCTTGTTATTAATTGTGCACTGTCACTTTACACTTCACCTCCCAAAGTGCAACACTTCACATTTAGCCAGGCTAAACTCCATCTCCTATATCTCCATCTGTAATGTATGGATCTATTTCTTTTTGAAGAATGACTTCCCTTAGCAAAATGTATGGACTAATAACTTAACTATACGCATTGACCTGTTGTCTACGCAGGTGCTTTGACCTGCTCTCTCTCACTCTCTTGCTGCAATGTGAATACACCAGTTAAAGCCATTCTTGCTTGCGTACTTTTAATGCTGATTTGTCGTTGCACAGGCACAACAAATTGGCGACGAGTACAAACCTGAATGTCAGAGAATATCACCAACTGGACGATTATGGGATGAAACGGCAAGAGGAAAGAGATAAACAGTACGGAGAAGGCCATCACAAACGCTAACAAAGCAACACGTGAGTAATTGCATAGTACACAGTGAAAGACATACAACTAGCAAATTTAAAGTGAAAATAACATGGCAATAGCTTTGGTCTGGAAAGTCGATGAACTCAATAGTGTTAATGAAGGCTGGGAATTGTACATCAAGAGGGTTGAACTGTATTATAATGTGAGCAACATGGATGAAGAAAAGAAAGTTTCCACAGTTCTTAGCTTAATGGGTGCTAAAACATACAGTCTCTTACACAACTTAGGAACTCCTGAAAAGCCAGCAAGCAAGATGTTCAATGAAATTGTTACAGAGATACGAATAGAAGACATTTTTGCAACTTTGGCAGGCAGGGAGAGAGGTTTTCAAAGATTGACTTGTCACAAGCATACCTGTAAATGGAGAGTGAGGAGTCAAGTAGAAAGTTCCTCACGATCAACACTCACAAGGGACTGTTCCAGTGTAATTGTCTCTCGTTAGTGTTGCATCAGTTCCAGCAATTTAGCAAACAGCAATGGACTAAGTGCTCCAAGATGTCCCAGGAACACGATGTTACCTTGATGACATCATCGTGACTGACAAGAGTGATGAAAAGCACCTCCAGAACCTTGTAAAGTGCTTACCAGGCTGAGTGAATATAGTCTGCATGCAGAGAGAGAGAAATGTTCTTTTTCAAAAATAAAATCTCATATTTTGGACATGTCATTGACAAGCATGGCTTACATGAGTCACAAGAGAAGATTGAAGCAGTGTTACAGGCACCCAAACCAGAAATTGTGTCACAACTCAGGTCACACTTGGGCCTTGTAAACTACAACCACCAGTTTCTCCCAAACATTACTACAGTGCTGCACCCTTTGAGCTCACTGTTGCAGACAGGAACAAAGTGGAAGTGGTCAGAAAGATGTGAAAGAGCATTCAAGGAAACAAAGAGACTAATAACATCCAATGAACTGCTCACCCATTATGACCCATCGCTGCCCATCAGACTGGCATGTGATGTGTCCCCTTAAGACATCGGTGCCATTTTGTCATGCACTATGAAAGTTGGATCTGAAGGTCCGATTGTGTTTGCTTCAAGATCACTGATGAGTGCAGAACGTAACTATGCACAGATCAACCAAGAGGCCCTTAGTCTAGCATGTGAACTAAAGAAGCTCCACCACTACCTCTATGGACAAATCGTTATGTTAGTGACAGATCACCAGTCCTTTGTGTCCATTCTCAATTCCAGGAAGGGATTTCTAGTGATGGCTGCTACCCGGTTACAATGTTGGGCATTGTTCCTAGGAGACCACCCTTGAGACATAGCGTTCAAAGACACCAAACAACACAGCAATGCTAACAACTTGTCACATCTTCCACTGTTGGCAAGTGGACACCTAGTAAGATAGCTGCTAGAAATGGACCACTGGTGCACACAGTGGATGTTGGAGATCCTACATGGAGATATCATGTGGACTAGATACTGGATGCTCGACCAAAGCACACACCTGAGTCGATTGCATCCAACAAAACAGACACTTTAGAGTCACCGGATTTACCCCTCAGTGATGATCATGTCACTGATGGCAACGTTACACCGGCAAATGAGAACATTGCTTTTGACAAGAACCTGCCAAACCTGCTGCCACTCCACAGGTCCAGAGGCGCTATCCAGAAAGAAACAGAGCACCACCCAAAAGACTGAATCTTTAATATAGTTATCTTGAAGGCCTGTTTATTTGAATATGGTTTGTGAAAGGGAAATTGTATTTTTTTTTGTACATCTACAGTTTTATGTTACAGCAGTCTAAAGGGGGAAGAAGTGCAATGTATGGATCTATTTCTTTTGGAGCAATGACTTCCCTTAGCACTACATTTGGACTGATAATATACCTATGCTGTTCTTTACACATGCGCATTGACCTCTGCGTGCTCTCTCTCTCTCTCTCTCTCTCTCTCTCTCTGTCACTGGAATGTGAATACATGAGTTAAAGCCATCTCCTGCGCGTGTGCTTTTATTTAATTGATTTTTAATTGCTCAGACACAGAACCATCCATATCTGCAACTGACCTACATCGGACTCTATCCTTTGCCAATCTTCAATGCTATCCACAGCACCGTCGATCTTTACATCATCTGTGAGCATACTAAGCCACGTATCTACAGTTTCTACATCTACAGATGAAGGAATTGGTTGTTGACTTCAGAAGGAGTAGCAGATGGCACAACCCCTTTTACATCGGTGGCGCGCAAGTGGAACAGGTCAAAAGCTTTAAGTTCCTTGGGGTCAATATCACAAATGACCTGACTTGGTCCAACCAAGCAGAGTCCACTGCCAAGAAGGCCCACCAGCGCCTTTACTTCCTGAGGAAGCTAAGGAAATTTGGCCTGTCCCCTAAAACCCTCACTAATTTTTATAGATGCACCGTAGAAAGTATTCTTCTAGGGTGCATCACAACCTGGTATGGAAGTTGTCCTATCCAAGACCGGAAGAAGCTGCAGAAGATCGTGAACACAGTCCAGCACATCACACAAACCAATCTTCCATCCTTGGACTCACTTTACACCGCACGCTGTCGGAGCAGTGCTGCCAGGATAATCAAGGACACGACCCACCCAGCCAACACACTTTTCGTCCCTCTTCCCTCCGGGAGAAGGCTCAGGAGCTTGAAGACTTGTATGGCCAGATTTGGGAACTGCTTCTTTCCAACTGTGATAAGACTGTTGAATGGATCCTGACCCGGATCTGGACCATATCCTCCAAATATCCAGACCTACCTCTCAGCTTTTTTGCACTACCTTACTTTCCCTTTTCTATTTTCTACTCATGATTTATAATTTAAATTTTTAATATTTACTATCGACTTGTACTCCAGGGAGCACGAAGAGCAGAATCAAATATCGCTGTGATGATTGTACACTCTAGTATCAATTGTTTGGCGACAATAAAGTATAAGGTATAAAGTATCATCCAAGTCATTTATATATATCACAAATATCAGGGCTCCCAGTACAGATCCCTGTGGAACACTATTAGTGATGGTCCTCCAATCAGTACAGTATAAGACCTAGTTACTACTATCCTGTCTGCTATGTGTAGGACAATTCTGAACCCAAACAGCCAATTCACCATGATCTCATGGGTAATAATTTTCTGGATGAACTTCCCATGATGGACTTTGTAAAACACCTCACTAAAATCCATGTAGATAACATCCACAGCTCTACTTTCATCAAATACCTTTATTGCCTCTTCGGAAACAACCAAGTTAGTAAGACATGACTTGCCTCACACAGAGCCATGCTGACTGTCCTTAATTCAAAGGATTCAAAGTACATTCAAAACCAAAGTATGTATGCAGAATACAACCCTGAGATTCATCTTCCCCACAGCCAGCCATGAAACAAAGAAAACCATGGCACCCGTTCAAAGAAAAATGTCATCCCCCCCACCACACGCAAAAAGAAACAAATCACCCCAATGCCAACAGAAAAAGAGTGAAAACCAGAGAATATAAAACACAAAATCAAAAGGTGTATTTCAGTTCAGCTCAGTGCTCATTGTCTGCAGTCTGCAGCAATTGAAAATCGCCCAAAAATAGCAACAAAAGAAACAACCAGAAAAGCTAGAAATACATCATTTGTGAATTAGGGTCTGATCCACCAAACACATTGCTTAAACCTTGCTCCAGCACCATCCTCCGACAGCATCGAGAGAGAGAGAGAGAGAGAGAGAGAGAGAGAGAGAGAGAGAGAGAGAGAGAGATCATCCAAATGTAATGACTTTCCCTCAAGAGCAGTGAGCGAGAGACCATCACACGTAAACAGTTCCCTCCGGCAGCAATGAGCAAGAGACTGGTAGACAGTGCTGAACATTCATTCTCGGTCTGCACCCGCCTTAATGATTTCAATCTTCCTCCGAGTCTTAATCGACGAGATCGGTGAGAAACTGAGTTGATGATGGGTTCGTGCCCCCGTCTCAGGCTTCCTGGCCCCCATGCAACACGTTTCATTTGCAACCTCGTGGAATCCTCTTGCGACAGCAAAAGTGCCAGTTCGCTCAATCGGCCTGAAATCACACCTCCAGAATGTTGATCACAGGCTCCAACTGCAGCAGGGCCGCATTTGAAATCTAAAGGACGTTAAAGAGGTAAAAGGGATAGCTTTGTGAACCATGTTGCCCTTGATAGCATTGTCTGCTGGTGCCATCTTCTTCTTTGCTCATAGTTATCAAAATGCTTTGGTTTCCTACCTCTGACAAGAGACTCACTTGTTTATGATTTTCAGTATTATCCCTGTTCCCCTTTTTGAATATTGGAACAGCCTTTACTTCTCGCCAGTCCTCTGAGTCCTTGACTATGGTTAGAGGCGTTGTGGAGATAAGGCTCCAGCAATCTCATCTCTGGTCTCTCTCAATGACCTGAAGTTTTATCCATGTTAATACTCTTAAACAGACCCCAGAATGTCTCCGTCTTTATCTCAAAATACCCCAGTTCCATACTGATATCCCTATTCCTTGTATCTGTCTTCTTGCTGTATACTAATACAAAGTACTCATTTAGAACCTCACCCACATCCTCCGCCCTCATGTACATGTTCCCTCCTTTACCCTTGAGTGGTCCTACCCTCTCCCTAGTTATCCTCTTGTTCTTGATATATGTATAGAATGCTCTTTATTCTTATTTGCCAAGGCCTTTAATGGGCCTCTCTGGATCTCCTAACTCCCTTTCTTTTTTATTTTATATTTAGCATGGTAGCAGGTCCTCGCAGCTCAACAAACTAACACAGCCCTATTTGACCCATAGGAGCAATTAACCGACTAAAGCAACATGCACAAAATGCTGGAGGAGCTCAGCAGGCCAGGCAGCATCTATGGAAAAGAACAGTCAATGTTTTGAGACTGAAAAGGAAGGGAGAAGATGCCAGAATAAAAAGGTGGGGGATAGGAAGCCGGCTATCTGGAAGGTGAAAGGTGAAGCCAGGTGGGTGGGAAAGGTCAAGGGCTAGAGAAGAAGAAATCTGATAGGAGAGGAGAATGAACCATAGGAGAAAGGGAAGAAGGAGGGGACCCAGGGAGAAGAAATAGGCAGGTGAAAAGAGGCAATAGGTCAGAGTGGGGAATGGAGGAATTTGTTTACCGGAAGAAGAAATTGATATTCATGCCATCAGGTTGGAGGCAGCCCAAATGGCATGCAAGGTGTTGTTCCTCCTCCTTGAGGGTGGCCTCATCTTGGCACAAAAGGAGACTATGAACCGACTTGACAGAATGGGAATTAAAATATTTGATCACTAGGAAGTCACTCTTGTGGCAGATGGAGAGGAGATGCTCGACGAAGAGGTCCCACAATTTACAACAGGTCTCACCAGTGTAGAGAAGTCCACATCAAGGGCACTGGATTCAATAGATGACCCCAGCAGATTTGCAGGTGAAGTGTTGCCTCACCTGGAAGGACTGCCTGGTGCCCTGAATTGAGGATTGAGGTGAGGGAGGAAGCGAATGGGCATGTGTAGCACTTTGGCTGTTTGCAGGGATGAGTGTCGGGAGGGAGATTAGTGGGGAGGGCCGAATGGACAAGAGAATCACAGAGGGAGAGATCCCTGCAAAAAGAGGGCAGGCAGGGGGTAGGGGAGGTAAAGGTATGTTAAGTGGTAGGATCCCTTTGGAGATGACAGAAATTGTGCAGGATGATATGTTGGATGTGGAGGCTGATACGGTGGTGGGTAAGGACAAGAGAAACTCTTTCACAGATAAGGCAGGGGAAGATGCGGTGAGCGCAGATTTATGGAAAAGAGAGGAGATGCAGGTGAGGTCAGCATCAATAGTGGAGAGAGGGAAACTCCTTTCTTTGAAGAACAAGGACACCTCTGATGTCCTGGAACAGAAAGCCACCTCCTGGGAACAGATGCAGTGGAGGTGAAGAAACTGAGAAAGGGGAATAGCATTTTTACAAGAGATAGGGTGGGAAGAGGTACAGTTGAAATAACCATGGAAATCAGTAGGTTCATAAAAGAAGTTGGTTGACAGGTTGTCTCCAATAGGTTTCAACATGTACATTTAATGTCAGAGAAATATGTACAATATACATCTTGAAATTCTTTTTCTTCACAAACATCCACGTAAACAGAGGAGTGCCCAAAGAATGAATGACAGTTAAACATTAGTACCCCAAAGACACCCCCCAACTCCCCCTCCCATGCACAACTGCAGAAAGGCAATGACCCCTCCCTCCCCACCCTCTCCATTAGCAAAAAAAGATTCCTCCTCCCCCATTGGGCACTCAAGCGTGCAGCATAGAGACACAGACTTGCAGTACCCCAAAGACTACTCATTCACCTGGTAATTTGACATACCATAGGCTCTCTCTCTCACTAATAAGGAAAAAGAGATGTCTCCATTTCACAGCGAGAGGGGAGACATAAAAAACAACTTGCTGATTTATGGTGTTAAAAGTCTATTGTGTTGCTTTTTCCAAGCTCTGTGCCCAGAGAGTCAGCCCCAGAAAGGCTCAGGTCTCTGAACACACAGCCCACGGCAGCTAACCCGCTGCTCCCGGTGTTCCGCGTTCTCCCGTGACGCCTCAGTCAGGGGCACCGGCTTCGAATCAGCCCGTCTCCATGAAAATCTGGCACCCTGAAGGTGCACTAGTCTTCCAGGCCGCACCCTAGGGATATCAAAAAGCAGCCAGTTGTGAGGCCCTGAGAGCGGGTCCCATTCCCGCAAAGAACAGAAGTCAGAGTGTAACTCCAGGTCAGGGTCTTCAAAAGAACCTTGAAAAGGAAAAAAAAACGAGATGCAAGATGCAAACAAAAGGAGTCGCCGTTTAGCGGCGTCGTCGCTTCTCCATAGATGGAGACAGAGAGATTGAGAAAGGGGAGGGAGATGTCAGACATGGACCGAGTGAATTTAAGGG
Source organism: Mobula birostris (assembly GCF_030028105.1). Lineage (NCBI taxonomy): Eukaryota > Metazoa > Chordata > Chondrichthyes > Myliobatiformes > Myliobatidae > Mobula > Mobula birostris. The sequence goes on from NC_092391.1 coordinate 46,750,718, forward strand.
CAGGGTGGAAGCTGGAGGGTGGAAATGAATAACCCATGCATCTTGGGAATGTGGTGTGGGAAACTGAAGCTCCTGGAGAACGTATAACCTTTCACAGACCGCAGTGAGATTGAACTTGTATTGCGAACATTGTAGTAGTGTTACGCGAACTGCTACGTTACAATGCCTTCCTGAGTTCTTTCCTGTCTTCTTTATAGTCCTCAAGGGCTGGGTTTGATTTTGGCTACATTCACCTTACGTATATTTCCTTTTTCATCTCGACTAAATTCATCACGTCTCTTGACACCAAAGATCCCCTTATCTTGCCATCTTTGTCTTTCTTTTCTACTGGAACATACTATCCTGTACTCTGTGCAGTTGGTCTTAAACACTCCCCACACATCAGTTGAGGAGTTGCCCAACAATAATTGTTCCCAATGAATTCTACTTTGTTCCTGTCTAATACTTCAATATTTTGCCCTGCTCCAATTAAATATTCTCCTGCGAGATCTTTAAATAGCCTTATCTATAACTAACTTAAACCTTAGGGAGTTGTGATCACTGTTTCTCTTTCTGAAAGTTTGTGAGGAAGATTGTCCCATGCACCCTGGAGTTTAGCAGAACTGAATTTCTCAATATGTTGTGTTAGATTCTGAGAGTCATGATCAGAATGAACACTTCATCTAGGGCTGTTGTCACAGTACAGAAGTCCAGGGTCTCAGGACAAGGGGTCAGAATGTGAGCACAATCACGACCAAAACGATCAGCTACTTCTGACTGAAATAGGGAGAAATTGCTTACAGCAAAAGAATGAAACTTGTCAGAATTTTTTGTCAGACTGTAGTCAAACCGTGTGACTTCGGTCAGTCATTATACCAGAGGACAAAGCTGATAGATTTATGGCCACCATTCAAACCAGGAGACATGAGGGTAGGGCTGGAAAATTAACTGGATGCATAGGCTCACTGAAAGGCAAAGTAGGCTTACTGTGGCTGAGTGGAATTACTGTGACTGAGTAGAATTACCCAGAGTAGGCTGACTGTGGCTTCTGCTGCAAGTGTTTTCATGTTCACATCTTTATAGGGGACAGCAGACAGGCTGCACAGTGCAACGTGAACACAGTCCCGTTTCCATGAAGCGCTGAGCTAAATCCATTGTTGACTATTACTCAGGGACTACCCTTCAGTCAGACATCAAACAGTCCCAGAGCAATTACCTCCTTCCTTTCCACATCTTTAATGTTTCATGTTTGTAACTGATCCCACTTTTAATCAGAGCTATTACTCTGGAGGCATGCGATAAGTCATGCTCACCGTACAGTAAATCCCTTCTTCAGTTCTTTTATGATGCCGGGGCTCTCTCTGGTAACTGTGCAGACTTAACAGTTCCACACCTGATGTTTATGGGGCTCCAGGGAGTGAACCCAGGGTAAATGATAGATATGTGGGGAAAATCCTGGGAATGTCAGGTTCCTGAAACAATGAATGGATTAGTATCACTTCCCTGTTTTAAACACTGTTTCATCCCAGGAGGGCGACAGACAAGTTGCGGAGAGTTGAATTGAGAGCATTGTTGAGAAATATGCTCACAGAATCTTATCTCAATCTGATACAATATGGCTTTTGGATTATCATTCATCCAGAAAGGTGGATATTTTAATCAAATAGCACAAATGCAGCTGAAATGGTAAATTGCATCAGTCACTGCAGATGAGCTTATTTTTAATCTTGGCTGCTAAGAGTATAATTTATGCAAGCCTGGTATATAAACCCATCAAAGTATAAAGTCAGGACTGATTGTACTCGTGCAGATGCTGGGATCTGGAGCAGCACAGAAACAGCTGGAAGAACTCAATGGGTTGAGCAGCATCGATGGGGAAAATGGATAGTTGAATGTTTCTAGTTGAGATTTTCATTTGGACTCTTCTTCAGATGGTGTGGGAGACTGTGTCCTCATGTTGGTGGGGACATGGTAAGAGGTGTCCAAGGGCTGTTGTCTGGCCTCTGCAAGGTAGTATCATGCTTGTCTGTGGGTGTGATGAAGAGGCTAGGATTAATGTTCCCCCGAGGGGTGAAATGCAGGTGGGTGAGGGGAGTTGGCAGAACGAGTGGGTGAAGGAAGTAGGAAAGAATGGGTGAGGGGAGGGGTACAGGCAAAATGTGTGAGGGAGTGCACACGGACATAACCAGAATGGGCAAGGAGACTGGGTGAGTGAGGAGAGGGGATGAGGGGAAGGGATGGGGTGAGGGGAGGGGAGTGGATGGGGTGAGAGGGTAGGGGAGTGGAGGGGAGTGGGTGGGATGATGGGCTGAGAGGAGTGGATGGGGTGAGGAAGTGAGGTAAGTATATGGGGAGAGGGAAATGGATGGAGTGAGAGGGGGAGGCGAGTGGATGGAGAGGGGGAGAGGGCAGTGGATGGTGAGGAGAGTAGATGGGATGAAGGTAGTGGATGGGTAGAGCGATGAGGAGAATTGAAGGGTTGAGTGGAGTGGATGGGGAGAGGGATAAGAGGAGTGGAAGGGGTGAGTGGAGTGGTTGGAGTGAGGGGCTGAGAGGAGTGGATGGGAGAGGGATGAGAGGAGAGGAGAGGGTGAGGGGAGTGGATGAGGTGAGGAAGTGAGGTGAGTGCATGGGGAGAGGGGAGTGTATGGGGTGAGAAGGATGAAGGGAGTGGATGGGAGAGGGAGTGTATGGTGAGGGGGGTGAGGGGAGTGTATGGGGTGAGAGGGATGAGGGGAGTGGATGGGAGAGGGAGAGAGGGGAGTGTATGGTGAGGGGGTGAGGGATGAGGGGAGTGCAGGGGATTAGGGGAGTGGATGGGGTTCAGGTGTGAGGGGAGTGGATGGTGAGGGATGAGGGGTGAGGGTGTGAGGGGGTGAAGGGTGTAGATGGGATGAGGCATGAGGTTGGATGGCTGAGGAGAGGCAGTGAACGGAGTGGGTGAGGGGAGTGGACGGGGAGTGGATGGTGAGGAGTGAGGGGGAAGGGGTATGAGGGGAGTGAGGGATAAGGGGAGTGCAGGGGATGAGGGGAGTGGATGGAGTTTGGGTGTGAGGGGAGTGGATGGGGTGAGGGGGTGAAGGGTGTAGATGGGATGAGGGATGAGGTTGGATGGGTGAGGAGAGGCAGTGAACGGAGTGGGTGAGGGGAGTGGACGGGGAGAGGGAGAGAGGGGAGTGGATGATGAAGGGGGTGAGGGGAGTGTATAGGGTGAGAGGGATGAGGGGAGTGGATGGGAGAGGGAGAGAGGGGAGTGTACGGTGAGGGAGTGAGGGATGGGGGGAGTGCAGGGGATTAGGAGAGTGGATGGGGTGAGGGAGAGAGGGGAGTGGATGGTGAAGGGTGGGGGTTCGGGTGTGAGGGGAGTGGATGGTGGATGGTGTGAGGGGGTGAAGGATGTAGATGGGATGAGGGATGAGGTTGGATGGGTGAGGAGAGGCAGTGAACGGAGTGGGTGAAGGGAGTGGATGGGGAGTGGATGGTGAGGGGTGAGGGGGAAGGGGTATGAGGGGGTGAGGGATAAGGGAGTGCAAGGGATGAAGGAGTGGATGGGGTGAGGGAGAGAGGGGAGTGGATGGTGAAGGGTGGGGGTTCGGGTGTGAGGGGGTGAAGGATGTAGATGGGATGAGGGATGAGGTTGGATGGGTGAGGAGAGGCCGTGAACAGAGTGGGTGAGGGAAGGGGAAATGCCAGGGAGGTGGATGTTACAATAGCAGTTGGAAATGAAGATGTGACGAGAGGGTGAAAAGCTATAAGGGGCTGGTCAAGTGAAAGACAATGTGGGAGGAATGAGAAGAGGTTGTTAGTGCGGGGGCGGGTGTGAGTGGTGAGTATTCACTGATGAAGAATGAAGCACAAAGATGGAGAAAATGGCGGTAATAGAAGAAGTGTTCAACATGAAGGTGGGCCCAGAAATCACCGAGGTGCAGGTATAGGGGTACAGAGGTAAGGGCTCTGCTGGGAACAGATCACTCTTCATCAGAGAGATGGCAGATGCTGGAATCTAAAGTAACAAACAAACTGCTTGATGAACTCAGCAGTCAATCGGTGTCTGTGAAGAGAAATGGGGCAGTTTTCTTTTCGGGTCGAGAAGAGACCAAAGACCCACTCTCACTAGTTTAGAAACAGCTCACCATCAGATTCCTGACTGGACCAAAAATCCACGAACAATACCTTTATTCCCTCGTTTTTTGACCATTTATTTAAAAGATAATTTATAATCATTTTATGTCTTTGTGCTGTACTGCTGCTACAAAACAACAAATTTCACACGATCTTAAGTCAGTGGTAATTATTTGGAGAGGACGGGTCTGGGCCTGATACGTAAATTGTCCATTTCCCTGCACAGATGCTGCCTGACTGGCTGAGCTCCTCCAGAATTCCTTTGTTCCTCATTGCATCCAGTTTCACTGAGCGTGTGGGTGCTCTGACGGACCCTCAACGATCAGATCTGCCTCAGGAGCTAGGGCTGGAGTGATCTCCTCTGCCTGTAATGTCACTTTCTCCAGAGCAGATTTGCTTTTCACCCAATTCCTCATCAGACCTGGGAAGCTGAAATGTCTGAAGGTAGATAAGTCACCTGGACCAGACTGATTACATCCCTGGATTCTGACACAGGCCGCTGAAGAGATTGTGGAGGCATTAGTAACGATCTTTCAAGAATCACTGGATTGCAAAGGACTGAAAAATTGTAAATGTCACTCTACTGTTTAAGAAGGGAGGGAGACAGAAGGAAGGAAATTATAAGCCAGTTAGCTTGACTTCAGTGATTGGGAAGATGTTGGAGTCCATTATTAAGGATGTGGTTTTGGGGTACATGATAACACCAGCCCAAGTCACCATGGTTTATTAAGGGGAGATCTTGCCTGACAAATCTGCTGGATTTTTGAGGAAACAGCAAGCAGGATCGACAAAGGAGAATCAGTTGATGATGTTTACTTGCATTTTCAGAAGACCTTTGACAAAGTATCGCACATGAGGCTGCTTAACAAGGTAAGAGCCTATGGCAGGGGTCGGCAATCTTTTTGCCTCTGTGGGCCAGATCGCGTAGTAATGAGCGGACGGTGGGCCAGATAAATGCCATAAAAACTTAAAATATGGGAATTATCCATTTAAATACATCTAGTTATGTTTTGTCTCAAATTAATGAATAACATGCTAGAAAATCATTTGTGCTTAACCAAGGATGCCAATTAGTAATCAAAGAACTCAGTTTAGTTGCAATTTATTTCAATCAAGGCATCTTTTGAATCTATTAAAAGGACACAAAGAAACTTTAAACATAAAATGTATGAACATGATACATTGAATGGTGGTAAATTAAGTATAATAAAAAATAAAAAAGAAAAAAGAAAATTTTAATGCAGTCAATAAATCAACATTGCAGAAATAAGCCAGTTCCCCATATTCTGCCTCCGTATCCAACAAAAACTGCTGAAACTGGCAATGATTCAATCCATGAGATAGGATCAGATTCACTGCCTTCACAACAACGTCCATAACAGCCTTTAATTTCAAAGACTTGGCACATAATGCCTCTTGATAGATAATGCAATGAATTTTAACCAGTCTTCTGTGCAGTTTCCAAGGTTTTCCATTTGTCCTTGCAGCAATCTGATGATGCCTTTTTCCTGTCCCACCATTGCTGGTGCCCCATCAGTTGTGATGCCAATTAGCTTCGACACATTAAGTTTCATTTCAGACATCACTTTCAACAAAGCTTCAAAAATGTCTGCTCCAGTAACCATGTCCTTCATAGGAATTAATTGAATAAACTCTTCAAAAATTTGAAAAGTTGAGGTCACTCCTCGCACAAACGCTGAAAGTTGAGCAGTGTCTCTCAAGTCTGTGCTCTCATCAAGTGCAATTGAAAAAAATTGCAATTCGTTGCAGGCATCCCTTAACAACTTTTAACATCTGCTGACATTTCTTCAACTCGCTGTGTGATTGTTCTTGCTGACAGGCTGCTGGATGCAAATAAAAGTTTCCTTTCAGGACAAACAATATCCACCACTGCCAGTAAACATTCTTTGACACACTCTCCATCTGTAAAAGGCTTCATCTTTTCTGCAATACATTTTGAGACTTCATAGCTGGCACGGATACTTCCTTCATTTTCACTGCTTTTCTTGGCAAAAAGTGACGTTTGTTTTCCGAAACAACTTTATTCACCCAGCTTCATCTTTCCTTGCTTGCCCAGTAAACTTGTTAAAATTTCCACTATGGTGGGTCTTGTAATGTCGCCTGATATTTGCCACCTTCTTCACAGCAACATTTCCTAGGCAAGTGAGACAAGCTGGTTTCCCAGCTTGCTCAATGAAGAAGTAATCTAGTGTCCAAGTGTCTTGAAAATTTCGGCACTCAGTGTTTCTTCCTGCGTTTTGCGTTCATTGCCACTGGAATTTTTTTCTTCAATTTTATTTCAAAACGTTATTCAGCAAGTATCATAGCACATGTAAATGTCTGGATATTTAGTATGGATTTCTTGTTAAAACACAGTGACGCTGTTTCTGTTCACAAATTTGAACGATCCCATCTGAAAACCTGTGTGTGCACACGGAGAGTACCTAATACATAGTAATAAGGTAACACACATCAAAGTTGCTGGTGAACGCAGCAGGCCAGGCAGCATCTCTAGGAAGAGGTACAGTTGACGTTTCAGGCCGAGACCCTTTGTCAGGCCTAACTGAAGGAAGAGATAGTAAGAGGTTTGAAAGTGGGAGGGGGAGGGGGAGATCCAAAATGATAGGAGAAGACAGGAGGGGGAGGGATGGAGCCAAGAGATGGACAGGTGATTGGCAAAGGGGATATGAGAGGATCATGGGACAGGAGGCCCAGGGAGAAAGATGAGGGGGGGGGGAACCCAGAGGATGGACAAGGGGTATAGTCAGAGGGACAGAGGGAGAAAAAGGAGACTGAGAAAAAGAATGTGTGTATAAAAATAAATAACGGATGGGGTACGAGGGGGAGGTGGGGCATTAGCGGAAGTTAGAGAAGTCAATGTTCATGCCATCAGGTTGGAGGCTACCCAGACGGAATATAAGGTGCTGTTCCTCCAACCTGAGTGTGGCTTCATCTTTACAGTAGAGGAGGCCGTGGATAGACATGTCAGAATGGGAATGGGATGTGGAAATAAAATGTGTGGCTGATATTAATTGTTTGATATTAATAAGGTAGTCTGCCTTCCCATCATTTGTATATACCACTGTTTGGTTTGGAACAAAACGGAACCTGGGGCCAGTGTAACAAGACGCCATGCATGTCCATTAGTGCGGTCGCATGAAACACTGAGAATAAGGAAAAATCGCTCGCGGGCCGGATAAGCATAGTGTCCCAATATTTGCTCGCAGGCCGGACCTGGCCTGCAGGCCGTAGGTTGCCTACCCCTGGTTTAAAGTAACCATAATAGAATCAATGAAAGACTGCTCCAACAGGGCAGGCAACCAGTGTGCAAAAGACAACAAACTGTGCAGATATTAAAAAAGAAATAATAATAATAATAAATAAACAATAAATATCGAGAACATACAATGAAGCGTCCTTGAAAGTAAGTCCATAGGTTGTGGGAATGGTTCAGTGATGGGGCAAGTGAAGTTGAATGAAGTTATCCCCTCTAGTTCTGGTGCCTGATGGTTGAGGGGTGATAACTAACCCTGAACCTGGTGGTGTGGATCCTGAGGCTCCTGTACCTCCTTCCTGATGGCAGCAGCAAGAAGAGAGCATGGCCTGGGTGTGGGGGACCCTGATGATGGATGCTGATTTCCTGCGACAGCGCTCCGTGCAGATGTGCTCACTGGTTGGGAGGGCTTTACCCATGATGGACTGGGCCTTATCCACTATCTTTTGTGAGATTTTCCTTTCAACGGCATTGGTGTTTCCATACCAGACTGTGATGCAGCCAGTCAATATACTCTCCACCACACATCTATAGAAATTAGTCAAAGTTATAGATGTCATGCCAATTGCTAAGGAAATAGAGGCACTGCTATGCTTTCTTTGTAATTGTACTTACGTGCTGGGCCCAGGACAGTTCCCCTGAAGTGGTAACACCAAGGAATTTTAAGTTGCTGACCCTCTCCACCTCTGATCTCCCAGTGATGACTGGCTCATGAACCTCTGGTTTCCTCCTTCCGACGTCAATAATCAGCTCCTCGGTCTGGCTGATAATGGGTAAGAGGTTGTTGTTATGACACCACTCAGCCAGATTTTCAGTCTCTCTCCTATATGCTGATTCATCACCACCTTTGGCTCCCTACGACGGTGATATTGTCAGCAAACTTAAATATGACATCGGAGCTGCGCTTCGCCTCAAAGTCCAGACAGAGGGCGCAGCCTCAGAATCAAACGATGTCCACTTAGAACAGAGCTTAGGAGGAATTTCTTTAGCCAGTGGGTGGGGAATCTGTGGAATTCATTGCCAGAGGAACCTATGATGGTCAAGTCATTAGGTATATTTAAAGTCGAAGTTGATTGATTTGTGATCAGTCAGGATGTCAAAAGTTATGAGGAGAAGGAAGGAGAATGGGGTTGAATGGAATAATAATCAGTCATGACAGAATGGCAGAACAGACTTGATAGGCTGAATGGCCTAATTCTGCTCCTATGTCTTATGGTTTTATGGTCTAATGGTCAAACCGAGGAGATTTCTGAAGAGATGGCCACAAGCTGCACTGCCTTGTTAGAGTGACAGAGATGTACAGCACGTAAGTGGGCCTTTCAGCATCAATTCCACCTGCCTGCAATGGGACCATGTCCTTCTATATTTTACCTATTTAATTGCCTGCTTAATGTCATCAGCTCTATTTGATTCCACCACCTCCTTTGGCAGTGAGTTCCAGGTATCAATTACTCCTCCCAGATCCCTTTTAAAGCTACCTGCTCTCACATTAAACCTTGTTTTTGATACCCCTACAATGAGTAAGTTTTAAATTAACCTACCCAGTTGGTACCTCTCATGATATTATACACTTCTATTGAGTCATTCCTCAGCCTCCCCTACTCCAGGGTAAACAACCAAAGCCTATCCAATATCTATATTCCTTCAATCCAAGCAACATCCTGGTGAATCTTCTTTGTACTCTTTCCAGCATAATTGCACATAGATGGACAAAAAGCTCAGCATTGATGTGGTGGGCCGAGGGTCTGTTCTCGTCCTTCGTTGTTCTATGTCCTAATATTTTAGAACAGCACAAGAAAATTAAAGTTACACTCTAGATCATAATGTCCGCTGTGTACAGTCACCTATCACAGTTACATAGTTACATTTCTAACTGAATAATATTTAACAACTATATATGTGTGGCATTGCAAATGAGCTCTGATCCAAGAGAAATATTCCCTAGGAAATAATGTTTTGTCAATTTCTTATTGTAATTTCAATAGCAAAAGGGAAGAGAATTTTTCCATGTGCCAGTAATAATGTTGAAGCCATAAAAAAGACCTTGTAAATTATGAACCTGGAAATATTCCAGCTGTCAAAATCTAATTCAGCATTGTTCATATGTATGACTCAATCACTCTGTATTGGATAAGATAATGGCTTATTTTTGAAGATGGCCTGTGGGAAATAGAAATTAGTTGCCTTGAAATTACTCCATATAACTGTCAGGTCCTGCAGGAGCAAAGGAGCAAGTGTTGTAACATTACTGGCAGCTGGGGAAAAGCGTTTGCTTCTCCTGCTTTATTCCTATTCTCTGAGAGACCTGTCTCTGACTTTCAGAACATACCTTCTCAGTAGAGTTTGTTACACAGGAGAAATATTTATCCTTATTTATACCATGACCTTATCAAATCACAGAAAGATCTTTTTGCTTCTGGGGAATGCTGTTCTAGTTTGTGGAATCAGTTCCAATTTTAACTTTGAGAGCCGAAGGTTCATTTGCTAAATCTGCACTGTTACGCTTCCAAAGAGGAGGTGCAGAGGCTGCTGGTTGCACAGTGAGTGGTTATTATCTTGGATGCTCAGCTTGAAATGATAATGCCAATAGATTTAGTACCAACTTCTCAAAGCGATCAGCAGATATCTTTACGGAAGTTTGTGAGGTGTGATATCCCATCAGACTGAACAGAGTTTGGGCTTAGTAAAAGTCATGGAGTCATTGAAATGCTTAGCACAGAAGTGGGCTCTTTGCTCCACCACTTTTTGCCTGTCTACGCTAACTCTATTTCAAAGTTCAAAATAAGTTTATTATCAAAGTGCACATACAGTGCCTATAAAAAGTATTCACACCCCCTTGGAAGTTTTCATATTTTATTGTTTAACAACACTGAATCACAGTGGCTTTTTTGACACTGTTCAACAGAAAAAGACCCTTTTGTGTCAAAGTGAAAACAGATCTCTACAAAGTGATTCTAAATTTATTCCAAACTAGACAATGTGGTGACCAGCTGGGGCACCCTTTGAGAGAAGGGTAGTGCAGTCTGATGTGACCAGAATGAACAATAGGTTTTCCTGAATGCTATTGGTGTCGCTTTGCTTTGGAAACTGAAGTAGAAAACCTCAGTTTATTAAAGAAGAATGAGGTGTAGCAAAGCAAATATAGCTCCTCTTCATTTAACAAAGGACACCTTTGATGGTATCATTTCTAGTTCATCTGCCATCCTCGTGCCTCTTGTTGTCATTCTGGAGACGTGCAGTCCTTTCATTCCCCATCTCTTCATCTCTTCTGCTGTTTGTTCTTTGTCTCTGATCCTGGAGACGTACATGCCTCTCTTCCTCTGTCTCTTCTTCTCTTATCTTTTTTTGTCCTGACTCTTTGATCCTGGAGTCATGCAGCCCTGGCCTCATCCGATTCTTGTTCTCTCTCTCTCCTTGTCACTCCCCGATGACGTTTGGCGTCATCTCTTGACTATAATGTCCCCCTTCTCTTTACACGTGGCATAATTAGGCTGACCATTTTTTTTTTACCCTATTGCTGGATAGAAGATACGAAGCACTAACACCAAAGGACGCTGATTATTCTTGATGATGTGGTTGGTGCTCTCCTAAATGGACGTGATATAGTCACCGCTGTCCTTTGACTGCAGCAAAGGGTTTTATGGGTGTCTCGAAGTACGTCATTACAATAAGATTTAATTATCTCTTATTGATGGGTGGCTGTTAGATCTGCCCAATCCTGCACATGCTGATGGTGATTAGCAGAATGTGACCCCTCGAAATAGAGCTGCCCTGCCCTTTTGCTCCAGTAGGCGTCGCTGCTGAGGCTGGCCGTGTGCATGCGTCGGGCTCTGGCTTCCTGATTTCCATGATGGCTGATCGGGTCTCGGGTGAAACCCAGCCTTTTGATTTTTGGCAAATGAGCAAATTTATACGAATATATAACCCTGAACTTTGCCTGCATTCTGTAAGTTAGCGCATTTTAATTCGAGTTAGCCAAAAAGAGTGCTGCTGTAATGCACCGTTTGTGCTAATTGGAGGTTACAAACAGACAGACAGACAGAGCATGAGAGATTTAGTAGTATCTAGATATAAAACACAAAATAAGTGATTTCATAAGTATTCACTCCCTTCAAGTTAGTAAATGCTCCTTTGGGAGCAATTACAGCCTTGAGTCTGTGTGAAATCGATCTCTATCAGCTTTTCACATCTGGACAGTGCAATTTCTTCCCCATTCTTCTTTACAAAACTGCTCAAGTTCTGTCACATTGCATGGGGATCATGAGTGAACAGCCCTTTTCAACTCTAGCCACAAATTCTCAATTGGATTGAGGTCTGGACTCTGACTTGGCCTCTCCAGGACATTAACTTTGTTGTTTTTAAGCCATTCCTGTGTAGCTTTGGCTTTATGGTTGGGGTCATTGTCTTGCTGGAAAACAAATCTTCTTCCAAGTCACAGTTCTCTTGTAGACAGCATCAGGTTTCCCTCTAGGTTTTCTCTGTATTTTGCTGTATTCATTTTACCCTCTACCTTCTTAGGTCTTCCAGGGTCAGCTGCAGTGAAACAACCCCAGAACATGATGCAGCCACCACCATGCTTCAGAGTAGGAATGGTGTGTGGTATTTGGCTTACACCAAAAATAGCATTTAGTCTGATGGACAAAAGGCTTAATTTTGATTTCATCAGATCATAGAACCTTCTTTCAGCTGACCTCAGAGTCTCCCATGTGCCTTGTAGCAAACTCTATCCGAGATTTCATGTGAATTTTCTTCAACAGTGGCTTTCTCTTTGCCATCCTCCCATAAAGCTGGACTGGTGGATCACCCTGGTAACAGTTGTATGTGCATTCTCCCCATCTCACCCACTGAAGCTTGTAACTCCTCCAAACTTGACATAGGCCTCTTGGTGGCCTCCCTCACTAGTCCCTTTCTTGCACGGTCACTCAGGTTTTGAGGACAGCCTGCTCAAGACAGATTTACAGCTATGCTATATTCTTTCCATTTTTTGACGATTGACTTAACTATAGTCAAAGGGATTTTCAGAGACTTGAAAATTTCCTTGTACCTATCTCCTGATTGTGCTTTTCAATAACTTTTTTGCAGAGTTGCTTTGAGTTCTCTTTGTCTCCACAGTGTAGTTTTTGCCAGGATACTGACTCACCAGCAGTTGGATCTTCTTCTTCTTCCATTTTATTTTATGGTGGTTGGCAACCAGTTTTCAGTGCATTACCACCACCTGCTAGACTCGTGGTGTTCCAACCAAATATGTCCTGGAGTTCTCTACTTTAGACAATCTAGTTCAGCCTGCAGTTCTCTATTAGCATCACTCTGTAGTTGCAATTCCTCGTGAATGCTTAATGTGCTCATTAGATAATGCCGCAACCTGCTATTCTTCCCTAATAATGTCACGTTTTTGTGTAGTAGCATTACCTCAATTACATTGATTTCATCTACATCACTTGTAAGACTAAAATCGCCTTGTTAAAGAATAGTAATTATCGCACATTATACTTTTAAAATTGCTGTTTTTCCAAGTCTATCTGCTTTTTTAGTTTTCCTTTTCTTGGATCGTAGCCTGCAGTTGTTTACTGAGACCTCAGAGTTCTTCTTCATTTGCTTTCATGTTTTCATTTTATAATCTGAATGTAGATAATTCACTTTGCAACAAATTCATTTTCCTTTTGTATTCTTGTAGAAACGTAATAATTTCCTCCATTTTCCAATCTCTTTCCAGCTCACCGTTGTTCTTGTCGAGTACTTCTTTGTTGTTGGAGTTCTGCATATTTATCCTGGGCTTTAACCATAAAATCTGAGGATTTTCCTTAAATTCTGAAACATTTCTTAAATTCTTGACCATTTGCGATAAATATACTGCTATTAAGATTCCATCTCCCCTGCCTGTGAACTGTTGGATCCTCCATTCAGCGTTTCTTTGACTTCTTCCCATCTAATCCCTCTAATACCAAGATACTTTTCTGCAGACTTGATGATAATCTTAATTTTCTCAGTTCTTTTGCTTGTTTGCGCTGAACAATTAATTGCATCCACCATAAAAAGCACAAACTCCTTTCTACTCATTAATAGTTTATCCTTATTTTTCATATTACTGCTCTCACAATTCACCAGTTTATTATTCCCTGTATTTGTTTGCTTGACAGCCTTTTTTCATCAAATTCTTTCACTGCCTCTGCATAACTGATTCCTTGAGTTACTTTTACATATTATATCTCAGCTGCCTTCTTGCTATAAATGCACCCTCAATAAGCTGTGCTGTGTTCCTCACCACAATTGCAGCATTTCAGCCTAGCTCCCGCTTCACATTTCTCATATTCATGTTCTCCAGCGCATCTCCCACATCTTTGTTTGCCTCTGCAGACCGCCGCAATGTGCCTGAATTTCTGACATTTATAGCATCTTAAAGGCGGTGGTATATATATTCTAACCGCATAACACATATACCCCAAGTAAACATTAGTCGGCAATCTCTCTTCATCAAAGTTCATTACCGATAAACTATCACACTTTTTCCCGTTTCTTGTAACTTTCAAATGTTCGGCCTCAATAATTTTTGCTCCTTTTATGTTCTGTTTAATCTCATCCATAGTAACTTTTGTTGGTATCCCTGAAATAACTCCTCTAGTCCACTTTCTATTGTTGGGTATTGAGCATTGTACTCCTTTGCCATCTATTTTATATAATCTTATCATTTTACCTTGCTGAGCACTATCTCGACAAATCACTAATAGAGATCCATTTCGTAAAATCTTTGCTCCTTTAATCTCGCCTATAATTTTGTTGAGCATCTTCGTCTAACGAATCGGGTTCCAATGACGAAAAGACGTCCCGTCTTCAGTTAGTTTTATAATTGCTTTAATCTCATCTTCTTTTCATTGTTTTGCTGTCCTGCTTTGATCAGCTGCTGACTCCTCAGAGTTTGATATCCCGTAGCTCTGCTTTCTTTTCTTCCTCTTTCCATTCCGTTCCTCTTTCCCGCCAACCTCCATTTCTAGTTCACTTCCACTCTCACCGAAAACTTCCTTCAACAGCTTGGCTCTTTCCTTGATGTTCTCTCTCTGTGTCATTTTCCAGTCACAACTCGACCGTCTCTTTCCACAACCACTCCAGCAGCTCTATCCAGTCGGTTCCAATTCCAAAACCAGTATATCAAAACCGCAGTTGGACCTTACAGATACAGGTGTAGTTTTACTACAGTCCATTGAAATACCTTGACTGCACACAGGTGATCTCCATTAAACAAATTATGTGAATTCTAAAACCAATTGGCTGCACCAGTGATGATTTGGTGTTTCATATTAAAGGGGGTTGAATACTTAAGCAATCAATTATTTTATGTTTTATATTTGTAATTAATTTAGATCATCTTGTGGAGATCTGTTTTCACTTTGACACAAAAGATTCTTTTTCTTTTGATCGGTGTCAAAAAAGCCAAATTAAATCCACTGTGATTCAATGCTGTAAAACAATAAAACATGAAAACTTCCAAAAGGGGGGTGAATACTTTTTACAGGCACTGTATGTCACTATATACAATCCTGAGGTTCATTTTCTTGCAGGCATGCTCAATAAATCCATGATAGAATAAATCTGAAATATAGAAGCCTTTGCCTGCATTAGCACTCTTTCCTTCTATGCCTTGTCTAAAATGTGTGTCTAACTGCCTCTAAAATGTTTGTCAAACATTTCTGACTCCATCATCTTCTCTGACAGCTCATTTCAGACATCAACCACTTTCTGTGTAAAAACCTTACACTTCAGATCTCATGGAAACTCCTTCTTGCTCTAAAACCATGCTCACTTGTTTTTGATACCCCTGCTATGGAAGAAAGATTTTGACTATCGGCCCTATCAATGTTTCTCATAATCTTACATACTTCTATCATCACCCCCTCAGTCTCCTTCGCACCAGGAAAAGAAACCCTGCCTATCCAGTTCCTCCCCATTGCTAGAGTCTTCCTATCCAGGAAATATCTTGGTGAATCTCACCTGCATCCCCTCCAGCACAGCCACATCTGTCCCACAGAGTGGTGACCAGAACTGCACACAATACCTCAAGAGTGGCTTATACAATGTTTTGTGAAGTTGCACCATAACATCCCAACTCTTATATTCTGTACTCCAAACTATGAAGGCAAGCACGTCCGAATGCTTTCTTCACCCCATTCTCACACCGTGTTGCCACTTTCAGGGAAATATGGACTTGGATCCCTAGGACCCTCTGTTCATCAATATTTCTTTGTGTTTTACTATTTAGTGTATATAATCTACCCGTTATCTGACTTCCCAAAATGCCCGTCATGCTTGTCAGCATTACATTCCATCTGCCAGACTTTCCAACTGATCCTTGTCCTCATGTGGTCTTGGACAACCTTTCCCTCTATTGTATTGTAACTCTAGCAGATGTTAATTTATCTGCAAACCTATTAATCATGCCTTCTACATTCCTATCTGGGCCATTAACATATATCACAAATGGTAAAGGTCCCAATACTGATTCCTGAGAAACACTACTAGTTACAGACAGCTCTTTCTAACAAGAAATACAGATACAATGGGCCAAATAGGATGAAGATGGTAGCCATTCAAATGGACAACAGATACAGTGGGATAAATGGCAGTATTAAAAGTTGAATAATGAATGCATTCATAATGTATTAAAGGAGAATTCTCTTCCCGTTGTTTAGTGTGGGTGTAATCTTTTTAGTTTGTTAACCTGGTGAGAAAGCAGACAGTTATGTGGGTATTTACAATGTTTTGTTGTTATTTCTGAGCTCTGAGAACTTTTCAAGTACCTAGTTTGGCCATCAACACTCCGCCATCCCACCACGTCACACCCCCACCCCCAACCCCACCCCCATAGCAACTCTTATCAATCTGGTTATGCAATAAAGTATTCACTTTCATTTTATTTCATCAATCAAGTTGAACAATCAATGCCGGGGCCATGTAAAAAGAGTTACCTTTCAATCAGGAAGGCAATTGAGATTTTAAGCAACACACATAAAAGTTGCTGGTGAGCGCAGCAGGCCAGGCAGCACCTATTGGAAGAGGTATAGTCGACGTTTCGGGCCGAGACCCTGCCAGTTAGTCCTGACGAAGGGTCTCGGCCTGAAACGTCGACTGTACCTCTTCCTATAGATGCTGCCTGGCCTGCTGCGCTCACCAGCAATTTTTATGTGTGTTGCTTGATATTCCAACATCTGCAGATTTCCTCGTGTTTGAGATTTTAAAGGCAGTTTCCCTGGGTTGATGAGCTACCAACCAACAAGAGGGATTCATTAGAAAGGACCTATAAAAATAACTCAAGTACAAGCAGAGCGACCATCCTTTTGAGTGTTCTAGTCTTTAGTAGTGGCTTTGGTTCATTAGGTTTGGGTGAGGTAAAGTATCTTGTATGCTATTCTGTTATTTGTTTATTCTTCATCTGTTAGAGCACAGTAGCTCAGTGAGAATAGTCCTGGGGCAGTGTTTTGCACTGTGTGCGGGATGTGGGAAGTCTGGGAGACGTTCAGTCTCTCAGATAAAACACATCTGCGCCAGGCGCACTGAGCTGCAGCTCCTGAGAGAACGTATTAGGGAAGTGAAGCTGCAGCTCGATGACCTTCGAATCATATGGGAGAATGAGGATGTGATAAACTGGAGCTACAGGAAGGTAGTCGCCCCTAGGTGGTAGGAGACAAGTGACTGGGTAACTCTCGGGAGAAAATGGGGAAATGCACAGCCAGTGCAGAGTACAGAGGATGATCTTACAGCTAAGTGCATGGCTGAATAACCGGTGCAGCAGGCAAGGGTTCAGATTTATGGATCATTGATATCTGTTCTGGGGAAGGTATGACTTGTACAAAAGGGACAGGTTACATCTGAACCCAAGGGGGTAAAATATCCTTGCATGCAGGTTGGCTAGAGTTGTTCAGATTTAAACTAAATTGGCAGGGGGATGGGAACCAGGGTGATAATGCTGAGAATGAGCTAGTTGGTTCACAAAAAGAGGCAATCTGTAGCAAGGGCAAAGGGCAAGATTGCAGTCAGCAGGATGAGTTGCAACGTAAAAGGTGGACAAAATCATAAAGGGTGAAAACAGGACTGAAGGCATTGTATTTGAATGTGCGCAGTGTATGGAATAAGGTAGATGAACTTGTAGCACGGTTACCAATCAGCAAGAATGTTGTAGGCATCACTGAATTATGGCTGAAAGAAGATTATAGAAGGATACACATTGTACCATAAGGACAAGCAGGAAGGCAGACAGAACGGCATTGCTCTGTTGGTAAAAAAAGAAATCAATTCATTAGAAAGAGGTGACATGGGGTTGGAAGGTGTTGAATCACTGTGGATAGAGCTAAGGAACTGCAAGAGTAAAATAAAACCCTGATAGGAGTTATATACAGACCCACAAACAGTATCAAGGATGCGTTAAAAGTTACAACAGGAGATAGAAAATGGATGTCAAAAAGGCAATGTTACAATAGTCATCGGGGGATTTCAATATACAGGTAGATTGGGGAAAATCAGGTTGGTGCTAGATTCCAAGAGAGGGAATTTCTAGAGTGTCTATGAGATGACTTTTTAGAGCAGCTTGTAGTTGAGCCCACTAGAGTATCAGCAGTTCTCTATTGGGTGTTGTGTAATGAACCAGATTGAGTTTAAGGTTAAAGAACCCTGAAGGTAAATTGATCATGATATGATTGAATTCACTTTGAGATTTGAGAAGCTAAAGTCAGATGTATCAGTATCACAGTGGAGTAAAGGGAATTACAGAGGCATGAGAGAGGAGTTGGCCAGAATTGATTGGAAAGGAACACTGGCAGGGATGATGGTAGAGCTGCAATGGTTGTCACAGTGGTTCTCTCAAGTGATGCTATGTTTTAGTTTGGAGAAAATTAGAAGTCAAAACTTTGAACCTATGTTTGATTTCGAGAAAAGATGGGGTTCATTTGCTTGCTATTATCATTTGAGTTAATTGATAGATTTTCTACACGATCTAATTGTAAGTTTTTGTATATTTTTTTGCTGGCGGTTTGATGTTTATCTTTTTTCAGAAGTTTTTTGTATAACACATGGCTCTGGGATTGAACACCCAATGGCTATTTTTTTCTCTCACTTTTTTTTTCCATTAGTAGGGTTTTTTCTTTTTTTTTCTTTTTGTCACAAATATTTTTTTCAATCTTTTAATATGAATGTCTTTTTTTTCTCTTCTCTTTGAGGCATTGTAAGTGATGTTTACTTTGCTGTACTCTTGTTAATTTTAGATTGATAATAAAAAGATTTGAAAATGGAATTTCCGTAAGCAATTCAGAAGACACAAGATATGTACATCCCAAAGAGGAAGAAATATTCTAAAAGCAAGATTACACAACAAGAGAAGTCAAAGCCAACATAAAAGCCAAAGAGAAGGCATATATTAGAGCAAAAATTAGTGGGAAGCCTTTAAAAATCAACACAACAGAAGGCAACTTAAAAAGCTGATTAAGGAGGTAAAGATGGAATACACAAGTAAGCTAGCCAATAATATTAAAGAGGATACCAAAAGTTTCTTCAGGTACATAAGGTGTAAAGGAAGCGAAAGTCAATTTTGGACCGCTGGAAAATGATGCTGGAAAGGTAGTAATGGGGGCCAAGGGAATAGCAGATGAACAGAATAAGGATTTTGCATCAGTTTTCACTATAGTATGGTGGAGGTTCCTGGTGTAAGGGGCCATGAAGTGTGTGAAGTTACCATTACTAGGAGGAAGGTTCTTGGGAAACAAAGGTCTGAAGGTAGATAAGTCACCTGGACCAGATGATGAACATTCCAGGGTTCTGAAAAAGGTGACCGAAAGGTTCAGGGTACTTCAAGGTACATGATAAAATAGGTCATAGTAAGCCTGGTTTAGAAACATAGAAAACATACAGCACAATACAGGCCCTTCGGCCCACAAAGCTGTGCCAAACACGTCCCTACCTTAGAACTACCTAGGCTTTACCCATAGCTCTCTACTTTTCTAAGCTCCATGTAGCCATCCAGGAGTCTCTTAAAAGACCCTATTGTTTCCGCCTCCTCCACTGTCACCGGCAGCCCATTCCATGCACTCACCACTCTCTGCGTTTTTTTAAAAAAAACATAACCCTGACATCTCCTCTGTCCCTACTTCCAAGCACCTTAAAATTATGCCCTCTCGTGCTAGCCATTTTAGCCCTGAGGAAAAGCCTCTGACTATCCACATGATCAATGCCTCTCATTATCTTGTACACCTCTATCAGGTCACCTCTCATCCTCTGTCGCTCCAAGGAGAAAAGACCGAGTTCACTCAACCTATTTTCATAAGGCATGCACCCCAATCCAGGCAACATCCTTGTAAATCACCTCTGCACCCTTTCTATGGTATCCACATCCTTCCTATAGTGAGGCGACCAGAAGTGAGCACAGTACTCCAAGTGGGGTCTGACCAGGGTCCTATATAGCTGCAACATTACCTCTCGGCTCTTAAACTCAATCCCACGATTGATGAAGGACAATGTACTGTATGCCTTCTTAACCACAGAGTCAATCTGCGCAGCAGCTTTGAGTGTCCTATGGACTTGGACCCCAAGATCCCTCTGATCCTCCACACTGCCAAGAGTCTTACCATTAATGCTATATTTTGCCATCATATTTCACCTACCAAAAAGAACCACCTCACACTTATTTGGGTTGAACTCTATCTGCCACTTCTGAGCCTGGTTTTGCATCCTATAGATGCCCTGCTGTAACCTCTGACAGCCCTCCACACTATCCACAACAACCCCAAACTTTGTGTCATCAGCAAATTTACTAACCCATCCCTCCACTTCCTCATCCAGGTCATTTATAAAAATCACAAAGAGTAGGGGCCCCAGAACAGGCCCCTGAGGCACACCACTGGTCACCAGCCTCCATGCAGAATATGACCCGTCTACAACCAATCTTTGCCTTCTGTAGGCAAGCCCGTCTGGATCCACAAAGCAATATCCCCTTGGATCCCAGGCCTCCTTACTTTCTCAATAAGCCTTGCATGGGGTACCTTATCAAATGCCTTGCTAAAATCCATATACACTACATCTACGGCTCTACATTCATCAATGTCCTTAGTCACATCCTCAAAAAATTCAATCAGGCTTGTAAGGCATAACCTACCTTTGACAAAGCCATGCTGACGATTCCTAATCATATCCTCTCCAAATGTTCATAAATCCTGCCTCTCAGGATCTTCTCCATCAACTTACCAACCACTGAAGTAAGACTCACTGGCCTATAATTTCCTGGACTATCCCTACTCCCTTTCTTGAATAAGGGAAAAACATCCACAACTCTCCAATCCTCCGGAATCTCTCCCATCCTCATTGATGATGCAAAGGTCATTGTCAGAGGCTCAGCAATCTCCTCCCTCACTTCCCACAGTAGCCTAGAGTACATCCCCTCTGGTCCAAGTGACCTATCCAACTCGATGCGTTGCAAAAGCTCCAGCTCATCCTCTTTCTTAATACCTGCATTCTCAAGATTTTCAGTCCACTGCAAGTTATCCCTACAATCGCCAAGATCCTTTTCCGTAGGGAATACTGAAGCAAAGTATTCATTAGGTACCTCTGCTATTTCCTCCTGTTCCATACACACTTTTCCATTGTCACACTTGATTGGTCCTATTCTCTCACGTCTTATCCTCTTGCTCTTCACATACTTGGAGAATTCCTTGGGGTTTTCCTTAATCCTGTCTGCCAAGGCCTCCTCATGGCCCTCAAGGGAAAATCTTGCCTGTCAAAATCTATTGGAATTCTTTGAAGA
The DNA here is from genome assembly GCF_030028105.1 of Mobula birostris. NCBI lineage: Eukaryota > Metazoa > Chordata > Chondrichthyes > Myliobatiformes > Myliobatidae > Mobula > Mobula birostris. The sequence goes on from NC_092391.1 coordinate 46,771,867, forward strand.
AATAGCAGGCAGGATAGACAAAGGAGAAGCAGTTTATGTTGTTTACTTGGATTTTCTGAAGACCTTTGAGAAGGTGCCACACATGACGCTGCTTAACAAGCTACAGCCCATGGTGTTACAGGAAAGATTATAGCATGGATTCCAGCAGTGGCTGATTGGAAGGAGGCAAAGAGTGAGAATAAAGGGAGCCTTTTCTTGTTGGCTGCCAGAGGCTAGTAGTGATCCACAGGGATCTGTGTTAGGACGATTCTTTTTACATTATATTTCAATGATATGGATGATGGAATTGATGGCTTTGTTGCAAAGTTTGCAGATGTTATGAAGATCAGTGGAGGGGCAGGTAGTTTTGAGGAAGTAGAGAGACTACAGAATGACAGATGAGGAGAATGGGCAAAAGCATATGGAATTCAGAGTCAGGAAGTGTATGGTCATGCACTTTGATAAAGAAATGAAAAGGTTGACTATTTTCTAAATGGAGAGAAAATACCAAAATCTGAGAGACAAAGGGACTTGAGAGTCCTTGTGCAGGATTCCCTACAGGTTAATATACAGTTTGGGTCTGTGGTGAGGAAGGCAAATGCGATATTAGCATTCATTTCGGGAGAGCTAGAATATAAAAATGAGGATGTAATGTTGAGATTTTATAAAGCACTGGTGAGGCCTCACTTGGAGTATTGTGAGCAGTTTTGGGTCCCTTATCTTAGAAAGGATGTGCTGAAGCTGGAGTGGGTTCAAAGGAGGTTCACAAAAATGATTCAAGAATTGCACGGCTTGTCATATGAAGAGTATTTGATGGCTCTGGTCCTGTATTCATGAGAATTCAGAATAATGAGGGGTGACCTCATTGGAATCTATTGACTTGTGAAAATCCTTGATAGAGTAGATATGGAGAGGATTTGTTCTGTGGTGAGAGAGCCTAAGACCAGAGGACACAGTCTCAGAATAGTGGGGCATCCTTTTAGAATGGAATTGAGGAATTTCTTTAACCTGAGAACGGTGAATCTATGGAATTCATTGCCACGGGCGGCTGTGGATCCAAGTCTTTATGTATATTTAAGGCAGAGGTTGATAGATTCCTGAATGGTCAGGGCATGAACAGATACAGGGGTTAAGGTAGGAGATTGGGGTTGCAAGGAAAAATTGGTTAGCCATGATGTAATGGCAGAGCAGACTCAATGGGCCAAATGGCCTAATTCTGCTCTATATCATATGGTCTTATCGTCTTATCACAATCCCTTTATCTCCTAGTAATCTTAATAGTCCTGTCTCATTTTACTTTTTAAACTAGGAATGGAGTCTTCAAAAGTCCTGACTGCAATTACTTACCTAGAGAGTTCCATACCAAATTCTAGTCCATGTATAAATAATTTAGGGATCAAATATAGCAGAATATACGACAGCATCTCAAGAGGGGAGAATATTTAGGAGAGAAGTTCCAAAGTTCAAATTTTGAAGTAAGTTTATTCTCAAAGTACATATATGTCGCCATATGCATCCCTGAGATTCATTTACTTGCACACTCAATAAGTCCGTAATAGAATAATAACCATAATAGAATTAATGATAGACTGCAGCCTCTTGGGTGTTCAACCAGTGTGCAAAAGGGAACAAACTAATAAAAAAATAATTAGGTAATAAATATTGAGAACATGAGAGGAAGAGTTCTTGAAAGTGAGTCCATAGTTTGTGGGAACATTTTAACGATTGGGCAAATGAAGCTGAGTGAAGTTATCCACTTTGGTCCAAGAACCTGGTAAGTGAGGGGTAATAGCTGTTTCTGAACCTGGTGGTGTGAGTTCTGAGTCTCCTCTACTACCTTGCTGATGGCATCAGCAAGAAGAGAGCGTGCCCTCGTTGGTGGGGGTTCCTGATGATCGATGCTGCTTTTCTGCGATGACTCTTCATGCAGACGTGCTCAATTGTGGGGATGGCTTTGCCCATGATCCACAAATTTTGTAGGATTTTCCGTTCAAGGGCATTGGTGTTGCCATACCAGGCTGTGATACAGCCAATCAAAATACTCTCCTTTAACATCTATAGAAGTTGGTCAAAGTTTTAGATGTCAGACTGAATCTTCGCAAACTCCTAAGGAAGGAAAGGCTCTGCAATGCTTTCTTTGTAATTTCACTTATGTAATGACTGCAGGAAACGTTTCCCTAAAATAATGACGCTGAGGAAGTTAAAATTGCTGATCCTCTCCACCTCTGATCCTCTGAGGACTGGCTCATGACCTCTGATTTCCTCCTTCTAAATTCAATAATCATCCCCTTGGACTTGCTGACATTGAACAAGAAGTTGTCATTATGGTACCACTCAGCTAGATTTTCAATCCCCTCCCTATATGGTGATTTGACACCACCTTTGATTCACCCTATGACAGAAATGATTTCAGCAAACTTGAATATAGCATTGGAACCTCCCAGCCACGAGTGTAAAAGCGAGTAGAGCAGGAGGCTAAGCAGACAGCCTTGTGGTGTACCTGTGCTGGTGGAGATCCTGGAGGAGATGTGGCTGCTGATCTAGACTGACTGGGGTCTGACAGTGAAGAAATTGAGAATTCAATTACACAAGGAGGTATTGAGGCCAAGGTCTTGAAGCTTACTGATCAGTTTTGAGGGGATGAAGATATTAAATGCCGAATTGTAGTCAATAAAGAGCATCCTATGTATGCACGTTTGCTGTTCACTTTGAGAGAAGAGCCAATGAGATAGTATCTGCTTTGGATCTGTTGCTCTGATAGGCAAATTGGAGCAAATCCAAGTCGCTCCTCAGGCTCCTCAAAATGCTTCATCACTGTGGATGTACAGTGCTACTGGATGGTAGTCACTGTGGCAGATCACCACATTCTTCTTAGGCACGGGTATAATTGAAGCCTGCTTAAAGTAGCTGGGTATCTCAGACTGCAGAAGCAAGAGGTTAAAGATCTCAGTGAACACTCCAGCCTGATTGCCAGTGTTGTAATGTGAGCATTACTAAAAGTAAGTTAATACTAATTAGGATAATGGGGTGTTTTACTTCCGTTCTCCTTACTTCTGGTGTGCTCTGTATATAGTGTGCCCGCCATGCTGTACGGGTTGTGAAAGCTTCCGTATATACATAATGGTTTTGGAGTTCGAGATAAAATTGTTTCTTTGGGCATGGAGTTGTCGAGTGTGCCTTTTTCAAAGCAGAAGTTACCACATATTTTTGGCAACGAGGTAAACTGGTTTTGTGAACGTATCAGCACGTTTTTCAAACAGGAACTTCACGTTCAGATGGCTACGTTTGGAACTATCGTTGATTTTGTGGAGGACTGGCCGGAGTATGAGGAAAGGTTGGGACATTTTTTCTGTGCTAATGGAATTACGGAGGAGGCTAAGAAGCACTCTAATCTCCTAAGTGTTTATGGGGCAAAGACTTACACGCTAATAAGGAATTTAGCCGCACCGCAGAAACCAGGGTTCCATATGATGAACTGGTCAAGCTCGTGGGAAACCACTACAATCCGAAACTTTCTGTGATAGTCCAACAGTGTAAGTTTCACAGCCCTTTCAGGAAGCCAGGTCAGTCTGTGGTTAATTTTGTGGCGAGGTTCGGCAGCTGTCGGAGCATTGTGATTTTGGAGCAGTGTTGAGTGACATGCTCCGTGATCGATTGGTATGCGGCATTAATAATGACAACATGCAACGCCGCCTGTTAGGGGAAACCTCACCACTGACTTTCAAGAAAGCCTTGGAGATTGCCCAAGGCATGGAGATGGTTCCTAATAATGTCAAGGATATCCAGAAAGGACATGGGGGGTCACAGTCAGCGGCAGTGCACCAAGTCAGGAGGGAGACTGGTCAACAGGCAAAGCGGGTGGAATGTTTCCGGTGTGGCGGGACACACTACGCAAATGATTGCAAATTCAAAGACACTGTCTGCTATGCTTGTAGCAAAGAGGGACATTTAGCTTAAAAGTGCAGAAGTTCAAAGGGTAAGATTAAGCCTGGGCAGGAGAAAGCTCAACAGGTTCAGGCAGCCACACACCATCTAGAAGATGCGGATGAGGAACCACCTGAACCATATTATGCCACAGTCACTGTCAGGGGAAAGGGCATTAAGTTTGAGATTGATTCAGGGGCTACTGCATCAGTCATTAGCGAGGAGACCTTCAGGAGGACATGGCAGTCCAACCTGCCTCCCATTAGACCGCCAAAGCTCAAACTTAGGACCTAGACGGGGCAGCCCATACCTCATTTAGAGGTGTTATATGTGGACATTTCAGCCGAGGATCAGAAGGCTGAAGTCAGGCTAGTGATAGCTAAGGGCAGGGGGTCCAGTCTTTTGGGTTGCGATTGGCTTCGCAAAATCCGGCTAAACTGGCATGAAATTAAGTATGCACACACGACGAAGGACATTCTGCAGCGGTACAGTGACGTTTTCAGGGACGAGCTAGGAACACTGAAGGCGTGACAGTGAAACTCCATGTCAACCCTGAGGCTACACCACGTTTTTTTAGCCAAGGTTGGTGCCCTATGCCACGAAAGGTAAAGTTGAGGAGGAGCTGGAACGTTTACAGAGGCGGGGCATTATTGAGCCCGTCCAGTTTTCAAGGTGTGCAGCTCCCATTGTTCCAGTTTTGAAGGCAAAGGTGGAGAGAAAGCAGGAAAAGCAGAAGGAGGGACATGATCAACATGCGCGAGAGAGTCAGTTAAAACCGGATGACAATGTCTATGTGAGGAGCAATCAGCAATGGCTGCCTGGGGATATTCTTAAGCAGAGTAGTCCCGTCCCCTATGTTGTTAAGCTGACTGATGGGCGTGTTTTCCGCAGACATCAGGACCATGTGCGCCTGTGTCATGATACCGGCTCAGAGGCAGACATTTCCATGGAGTTTCCACTTGTGAGACAGACCACAGTGGAAGCATGTCCACCAGTGATTTTGCCAGAGGGCGAGAGGCTGGCAGAGGGGTCGGGGTCCCCTGAGGAGGATGGACATTCTCACGCAGACACTCTGACCCCTCTCATGCCCCCAAAACCAGATCCACCCAAAACACCCTCACCAGCGGTGCCTGCTGGGTCACCGGGGGTAGTGCGCAGATCACAGCGCACGCGAAAACCTCCTGACAGACTGAATCTTTGACGGGACAGTTGTTTTTTTGTTGTTGTTAGATTGAATGTTGAATCTGTCACATTTTCCAGATGTTTTGTATTGATAAATTGTTGCTGAGATACTAGTATAAGTTATCAGGGGTACGCAAGTTAATAACACCACTGTTTTATTTCCTAGTTTTTTGCGTTTGGGGATGTTGGATTTTAAAGGGGGAGAAGTGTTGTAATGTGAGCATTATTAAAAGTAAATTAGTACTAATTAGGATAATGGGAGGTTTTACTTCCGTTCTCTTTATTTCCGGTGTGCTCTGTATATAGTGTGCCTGCCATGCTGTACGGGTTGTAAAAAAGCCTGTGTATATATATATAACGGTTTTGAAGTTCGAGATAAAGTTGTTACTTTGGGCATGAAGTTGTCGAGGGTGCCTTTTTCAAAGTAGAAGTTACTGCAGCCAGCACAGGTTTTTAATACTTAGCTAGGTACGCTGTCTGGACAGAATGCTTTTCATGGGTTCACCTTCCTGAAGGCTGCCCTCAGAGACAAATCGCAGGATCACAGGAGCTATGGGGGTTCATGATAACTCTTTCATGGTTTGATGATCAAAGAGAGCATAGAAGGCATTGAGCTCATGTGAAAGCGAAGCCTTATCCTGGATCAATAAGGTATATCTATCTATCTATTGTTGCCCATGTCACTAGTACTCAAGCCCTACCATAACTGTTAACCACCCTTCACTGATTCAAGTTTAGTCCAGAATTGTCACTTTGCCTTTGAGATGGCTTTCTGGAGATGTTCCTGAACCCCTTGTAACTTTCTTAATCACCAGACTTGAATGCCTCTGATCTGGGCTTCAGCAGGTTGTGGTTCATCCAGGGCTTCTGGCTGGGGATAATGCTGAATGATTTTGTGAGATCTACAACTGTTTTAATAAAGTCCAAGACAACCACCGCGTATGCGTTCAGATGCACTGATGAATCCTTGAACATGGCCCAGTCCACAATCCCGTAGCCACTCCTCTGATTCCCATGACCACCTCTTTGTTGTTCTAATCTCTGGAGTTTTGCTCTTTAGCCTCTGCCTGTATGTAGGTAGGAGAAGGCCAGCCAAATGATCTGATTGACCAATACGTGATCTGGGCATGGAGCGGTAGGCATTCCTTATTCCAGCATAACAGTGGTCTGGTGTGTTGGGACCTCTAGTGCTACAGGTTATATGTTGATAGTAATTGGGCAGGGATTTCTTCAAACAAGCCTGGTTGAAGTCTCCAACTGTGATTTGAAATGCATTGGGTTGGACTGTTTTCTTCTTTGGAGACTGCATCATGCAGTATCTCAAGCACTGATTATAGTCGGCCACTGGTGGTACGTAAATGTGGTCAGGATTAAGAAGAACTCCCTAGGTAAATGGAATAGACAGCATTTAACCATTAAGTGTTCAAGGTCAGGGAGAACATGAGCGCGGCAAAACCACCATGTCGGAGCACCACCGAGAGTTTTATCATGAAACACGCACTTTCACATTTTGCCTTTTCCAAATCAACAGTTCAGTCCACTTTGTAAATTGAGAAGTCTTTGGGTCTCACCGCTGTATCAGGTGTGCCGGGAGAAAGCCACTAAAAATGGGAATAGTGATCTCAATGATCTTCGAGGCAAGAGTACAGATTGGATCGTTGGATCTCACGGCTTGATAGCGTGGGAAACATGCTCCAATAAAATAAAGGCATGCTTAAAATTGTTTATATATCTAAATAAAATTTATTTGTAATAAAAATATTACAAGAATAAACTGTGTAATGCAATTTCATTGTTTATTCTCATAGTCAATGCTTTTCGGACTGTTCTACTACATTCCTACACACCAATAACACTGCCATTTATGTGATCCCCTGGGATGGTACATGACCACCATAATATTCACCCATCCTGGCCTCTCCCTGTCCAGTAGCAGAAGGATTCTGTACTGAGGTCCTTCCCCACTGAGCTCATGTGGTGGCTGCACTATGTTTCAGTGTGTCCCTCAGCACACAATCCTGCAGTCTGGAATGTGCCAGTCAACAGCATTCCTCCTCGGGCATCTCAGTATGCTGGTAGACCAAAAGGCACCTTTCACCACGTTGATAATCTGCCAGCAGCACTTGAGGTCTGTCTCTCAATCTTTAAGTATGGTAAACTCCAACTCAATTCGGTAATTTAAGCAGATGGAAAAGACACCAGGATAGACCTGTAGAAACTCCATTGCATTTGAGGAACATGTCATGTTTAATATTTCAAATCTGAAATGTAAAAGCCATTTAGTAAAATCTAGAGAGATGACAATCTAATATTCGTAGTTATTTGCTCAGAACTTTTTTCTTAAAGCTTCAGTATTATTTGCTACTTTGGTGTTAAATTATGGAACTTCTCATGATCAAATTTCACATCTGCTTTACAGGTTTGATTTTACTGAAGTTGTATTTGGATATTTAAATTTCTGTAAAGAAAATTTTGACAAACTGCAGGCAGGAAAGAAACATGCAACATAATTGGATTGACTGGATGGATCACTGCTACAAAACACAATTCTTTGCAATTATATTGACCGGGATTAACTGTAGGTTTAGAGCATCCAACGCAGCTAATTGTGATTACTTTTCATTGCACCTTCGTGCTGGGAAATCCATGACTGGAATGAAGGAAGGAAATGACCTCACTTGGTGCCAGAAGGTTAAAGAACAATTTCCTACCTTATTACAAGATTGTAGAAGAAAATTCCACAGTTAGTTTGTTGGAAATTGTAACTAACTGAAAGCATTTCACCAATGTTTATTGAGAATGGCACCATATCCCCACAGTAATACCTTTTCTGAGCTTGTTGGATCAGTGGTGCAGACAAATACCGGTGCTCTATTACTAAATCAAAAACTTCCTGATACTTTCAGTCCAAAGCTATACCATTTGAATGAAGGAGACATACCCAACGATCTGTGCTGCTATCATATGTGACTGATTGCCGTAAACCTAATTACTGACTGCTAATTAAATCGTGCTTTCCAGGGCCTAATCTTTGCAGGTAGTTTTCAGTGACTGTTTGTCAGTCAGACCTGAAACAAATAAAGTCACAATGACACACATCAACCATTGGGCCTACCACACCCATACTGACTAGTGCGCAGTCACCCAGATTAATCTTATCGGCCTGCACTTGGCACCTACCCTTCCGTGTCTTAGCCGTCCAACTATTTATCTAGATCAGTGATCCCCACCCTCCGGGCCGCGGACCGATACATTGCCGCGAAGCATGCAGGGGTGCAGCAGTAGTTGGAACGCACCCAGTGCATCTTTAAGAAAAGAGCCGAAATAAACAAGCTAATTAATTAGGTGCCGCCCGACACATAAATGTCGGCCCAGATCAGAGGGGACACAATCGGCAATTGCCTCTGATCTAGACCGACATTTACATGCCGGGCGGCACCTAATTAATTAGCTTGTTTATTTTGGCTTTTCTCTTAAAGATGTGCTGGGTGCATCCCAGCTACCGCTGCATCACTGTATGCTTCACGGCAATATATTGGTCTATGGCCCGGAGGTTGGGGACCACTGATCTAAATGCTGTCAGTGACTCCACTTCCACCGCCCTGTTGGACAGTGCAATCCAGGTACTCACCTCTCTCTGGTAGATAAAAGGTTCTGCTCAGATGGCCAAAGAATCGGAGCTCCTTATTCCAAATCCCCATCCTCTTATTTTGTCTATCTTTGACAAAGGGAAGGGTTTCATGCTGTTTGCCCAATCTGTTAGTCTCAAAATTTTATATCATAAGACCATAAGACCAATAGACATAGAAACAGAATTAGGCCATTCAGCCCATCAAATCTGCTTCACTGTTTGGGTTTATGATCCCCCTTAACCCCATTCTTCTGCTTTTTCCATGTAACCTTTGACATCCTGACTAATTAGACCATCAGACCATAAGACCCAAGAGCAGAATTAGGCCATCTGACCCATCGGGTCTGCTCCACCATTCAACCACGGCTGATCCTTTTTTTCTATCTCCTCCTCAACCCCAGTTCCCTGCCTTCTCCCCGTAACCTCTGACGCCATGTCCAATCAAGAACCTATCAATCTCTGCCTTACATACACCCAATGATCTGGCCTCCACAGCGGCCTGTGGCAACAAATTCCACAAATTCACCACTCTTAGGCTAAAGAAATTTCTCTTCATCTCTGTTTTGAAAGGTGCCCCTCCTTCCTGAGGCTGTGTCCTCTTGTCCTAGACTCTCCCACCATGGGAAACATCCTTTCCACATCTACTCTGTCTAGGCCTTTCAACATTCGAAAGGTTTCAATGAGATCCCCCCTCACCCTTCTGAATTCCAGCAAGTACAGACCCAGAGCCATCAAATTTTCCCCATATGATAACCCTTTCATTCCTGGAATCATCCTTGTGAACCTCCTCTGGACCCTCTCCAATGCCAGCACATCTTTTCTAAGATGAGGGGCCCAAAACTGTTCACAATACTCGAGGTAAGGCCTCAACAGTGCTTTATAAAGCTTCAGCATCACATCCTTGCTCTTGTATTCTAGACATCTTGAAATGAATGTTAACATGGCATTTGCCTTCCTCACCACCAACTCAACCTGCACGTTAACCTTTAGGTTCTGCACAAGGGCTCCCAAGTCCCTCTGCATTTCAGATTTATGGATTTTCTCCCCGTTTAGAAAATAGTCCGCACATCTATTTCTACTACTAAAGTGCATGACCATGCATTTTCCAACATTGTATTTCATTTGGAGCATATCAACCTCCATTTTAAATATACCTAGCGACTTAGTCTCTATAGCCTTCTGTGACAATGAATTCCACAGATTTGCCACCCTCTGGCTGAAGAAATTATTTCTCATCTCTGTTCCAAAGGAATGTCCTTTTACTTTGAGGCTATGTCCTCTGGTCATAAAATCTCTCAATGTAGGAGACATCCACTCTATCTAGGCCTTTCAGTACGCAGTAGGTTTCAATGAGATCCATCCTTATTCTTCTTAATTCCAGTAAAGGCCTGGAGCCATCAGACAATCCTCATACGTAAACCTTGCCATTCCTGGAAACTCCTCTGGACCTTCTCCAATTCCAGCATATCCAGTTTTAGGTAAGAAACCCAAATCTGCTCACAATACTCTGAGTGTGGTCAACCAATGCCTTATTAAGCCTCAGCATTACATCCTTGCTTTTATATTCTAGTCTTTTGAAAGGAATGCCAACATTGCATTTACCTTCTTTACCACTGATTCAACATGCGTTAACCTCTGCACGAGGACTCCCGAGTCCCTTTTCACTTCTGATTTCTGAATTTTCTCCCCATTTAGAAAATATTCTACCCCCATTCCTTCTACCCAAGTGCATGACCACACACATCGTGGTACTTCTGCAGATTCCTTGCATCCTCAACACTACCTGCCCCTCCACCTATCTTTATATTGTCCATAAACTTGGCCACAAAGCAATCAATTCTGTCATCCAAATCATTGGCATATAATGTGAAAAGGACTGGTCCCAACACTGACCCTTGTGGAATACCACTAGTCATTGGTAGCCCAACCAGAAAAAGTACCCTTTATTCCTACTCTTTCCCTCCTGCCAGACAGCCAGTCTTTTATCCATGCTAGTATTCTTCCTGTAATTCCGTGGGATCTAATTTTATTTAGCAGCGTCATGTAGGGCACCTTGTCAAAGGCTTTCTGAAAATCCAAGTACCCAACATCCATTGACTCTCCTTTGTCTATCCTGTGTGTTACTTCCTCAAAGAATTCTGACAGATGTGTCAAGATTTCCCCTTAAGGAAACTATGCTGTCTTCAGCCTAATTTGTCAAATGCCTCGAAGTAGCCTGAAACCTCATCCTTAATAATGGACTCCAACATCTTGCCAGCCACTGAGGTTAGCCTAACTGGCCTATAATTTCCTTTCTTTTGCCTCCCTCTGTTTGTAAGGAGTGGAGTGACATTTGCAATTTTCCAGTCCTATGGAACCACTCCAGAATGTAGTGATTCTTAAAAGATCACTTCTACAATCTCCACAACCTATTCAGCTGCCTCCTTCAGAACCCTGGGGTGTAGTCCATCTGGTCCAGATGACTTATCTACCGTCAGACCTTTCAGCTTTCAAAGCGTTTTCTCCTTTGTAATAGCAACTCAACTCACTTCTGTCCCCTGACACCTGTGAATTTCTAGCATTGTGTCTTCCACAGTGAAGACTAACACAAGACACCTACTAAGTGTGCCCAGCATTTCTTAGCTTCCCATTACTATCTATCCATCATCTTTTTCCAACGGTCCGATATCCACTCTCACCTCTCTTTACTCTTTCTATATCTGAACAAAACTTTTGGTATCCTCTTTTATATTGTTGGCTATCTCACATTCATACTTCATCTTTTCTCTTATTGCCTTTTTTAGTTGCCTTCTGTTTTAAATGCTTCCCACTAATTTTCGCTATATTATATGTCCTCTCCTTTGCTTTCATGCTGACTGATCTAAAGTAAGCTTAATAACATGTTTCTCCACAACCACTCCATTGCCTGTTTTGGTGCATTGGTTCCCATCCTCCTGTGTACAACCACCATGCCATCTATATTGGTGGCCTTGAGGTTAAATTACTAATCTAGTAATTTATAGGCTGTGACTAATAATCAGGGAAATATGTTCAAAGCCTAGACAGTAATAGGGGGATTGAAATGTTGTTACTCCTAAAAACAGAACATTTTCAAAATATGATTCTTCAGATCTGCTTCTCTGATGGTGACTGATAATCACCACTCTCTCATTAGATAAAATTTAATAATTTTATTTTGCTAATATTTTCCAAAGAGGTCTAGTGTCCTTATTTGTCCTGATTTGATCTACATGTGAATTTTGACCAACATCAGTGGGGTTTGCTCTGAATTTCTCCTTGAAACAGCTGAGCAAACTCCCCAGGGCACTGAGTACAGGAGTTGGGAAATTATTTTGAGGTCTTATAAGACATTGTTGAGGCCATATTTGGCGTATTCTGTACAGTTTTGGTTACCCTGTTACAGGAAAGATATCATTAAACTAGAAAGAGTGCAGAAATGACTTAGGGTGTTGCCTAGACTTGGGGAGTTGGGTTACAAGGAGAAGTTTCATAAAGTGAAACTTTATTCCCTGAAGTGCAGGAGATTGAAGGGTGTCCCGATTGAGTTGTTTCAGATCACTAGGAACATAGACAGGGTACATAGTCTTTTTCCCAGGAAGGGGCTGCTAAAATCACAGGGGCATAGGTTTAAGGATAGAAAAAAGAAACTTAAAAGGGACATCAGGGTCAGTTTTTCGTGCAAAAGATGTTGCAAATTTAGAAAGAGCTGCCAGAAATAGTGATTGAGGTGGGCACATTAGAAACATTTAAAATCCTTCTTGATAAGTACATGAAGAGGGAAGGTTTAGAGTACTGTGTGCCAAGCACAGGCAGATGGGATGTGCCCTCTGGGCAATACAATCGACATGGATGTGCAGAGTTGTAGGACCTGCTTCTGTGCTTTATGACTATGATCTTATGACGAGGATGCATCAAAGCTGCTACAGTTCTGAATTTCAAAGTTGCTGGTGAACGCAGCAGGCCAGGCAGCATCTCTAGGAAGAGGTGCAGTCGACGTTTCAGGCCGAGACCCTTCGTCAGGACTAACTGAAGGAAGAGTGAGTAAGAGATTTGAAAGTTGGAGGACTGCACCTCTTCCTAGAGATGCTGCCTGGCCTGCTGCATTCACCTGCAACTTTGATGTGTGTTGCTTGAATTTCCAGCATCTGCAGAATTCCTGTTGTTTACAGTTCTGAATTTATTTGAGAGGGTTACCAAAAGCCAATGAATCTATTTTTTAGTACAGAGTAGTCAGGGCAGAATGCTCCTCCAGTCAGGTGTGGGATTTCAGGAAACCTGACGGTTTCTCGGATGAATGCATCTGCGGGAAGTGCACCCAACTTCAGCTCCTGACTGACTGGGTCAAGGAGTTGAAGCTGGAGTTGGATGTGCTCATGATCATCTGGGAGGGTGAAGACATTATAGATGAGGCTTTTGATGAAGTGGTCACGCCCAGAGTGCAGTCTTTGGACAGTAGGTGGTTGACCACCAGGAGTGTTAAGGGGATTAAGCAGTCAGTGCAGGGTTCCCCTGTGGTCGTTCCCCTCAGCAACAAGTATGTCTCTCTGGATACTGCTGGGTATGCGGGATGACCCATCAGCTGCCAGGCTGGCAGCACTGTGGCTGACTCTGAGGCTCAAGGGAAGGGTAAAGTCAGGCAGAGAGGTAGTGATAGAGGACTTGATAGCCAGGGGAACAGACAGAAGATTCTGTGGCCACAAAAAAGACACCAGGATGGTGAGTTGCCTCCTGGGTGCAAGGGTCTAGGATACATCAGAGCGGCTGCAGGATATTCTCAAGGGAAAGGGTGAGCAACCAGAGGTGGTGGTGCACATTGGCACCAATGACATAGGCAGAAAAGGGGAAGAAGTCCTATTCAGTGAGTGTTGGGAGTTAGGAATGAGGCTGACCTCCAAGGTAGTCATCTCCAGGTTACTCCCAGTGCCATAGGCTAGTGCAGATTGGAATGAGATGACAGCAGAAATGAATGAGTGGCTAAGGAGATAGTGCAGACTGGCAGGGTTTCAAGTTCTTGGATCACTCGCAATGCGCTGGAGGAACTCAGCAGGTCAGTCAGCATCAGTTGAAAAGATTCGTCGACGTTTCGGGCCGAAACCCTTCATCAGGACTGAAGGAAGAACTTTGGGGAGGGTTTGAAGAATGCTGGTAGTTGAAAAAAACGGTAATTTGAAAGACAAAGGGGTGGGGGAGGGGAAGCAGGGAGGTGATTGGCAGGAGAACAATAGTAGAAGGAGGCGGAACTATGAGGGAGGTGAGGTGAAATAGGGATGGGGGAAGGGAGGGGGAGGAAATTACCGGAAGTTGGAGAATTCTATGTTCATACCAAGGGGCTGGAGACTACCTAGACGGTATATGAGCTGTTGCTCCTCCAACACCAACATATCCAAGTTCTTGGATCATTGGAACCTCTTCTGGGGGACAGGGTGACCTGTACACGAGGGACAGGTTGCACCTGAACTGGAGGTTTCAGAACTGTCCTGGCCAGGAGGTTTGCTACTGTTGCTCGGGAAGATTTAACCTAGTTTTGCAAAGGGCTGGGAACAGGAGCCCCAGGTCAGTAAGGGAAGGATTGGACCAGAAGGTGGATATCAGGGAAAGTATTCAAAAGTAAAGTTGAAATTACAGGTATGATGGGTCGGATAGTTTGAATTGTGTATATTTTAATGCTAGGAGTATTATGAATAAGGGTAAGGAACTTAAAGCATGGATCAGTAGATGGAACTACAATGTTGTGGCCATTACTGAAACTTGTTAAGAGGGGGGTAAGAAGGGGTGATTAATGTACCAGGTTTTAGAAGTTTTACAAAAGGCAGAGAAAGAGGTAAAAGAGGGGGTGGAGTTGCACTGCTAATCAGGGGCAATATCATAGCCACACTTGGGAGACGTAATGAAGGGGTCAGATACTGAGTCCATTGGCAGAACTCGAGAATCGGAAAGGTTCAATCACACTGATGGAACTATAGGTTAATGTAATGGGTGGAAACACAGGCATAATTTACAAGCATCAGCATTGAGTTGTGGTTCATCTTAAGAGGCTGGTCTGGCATGATGACATAATGATGTGGTTTTTTACCACACTTGCTCTTCTGTGTTTGGTCGACAATAAATAAGTTGTAATCGCCTGCCATCAGGGAAAGGCTTGGCATTGTATGCAGGTTGAGTAACCTCTGGGCTTCACCCCTCCACATGGTCCTTTAGTCCGATGGTGGTTGCCACACATGTGGTGATTACCAACACCTTAATGAGGCCACCACCCCCCGATCGTTACATGGTCCCACACATTCAAGCTTAACCGAAAATTTTATATTCTCTGTAGTTGACTTAGTTAGGGGCTACAATCAGGTGTCTCTGTGCTCAGAGGACATTCCAAAAAAGATTGTGGTAACCCTGTTTGGGCTCTGAGTTTCTGTGCATGCCATTTGTGCTGAAAAATACAGAACAGGCTTTCCAACAGCCGATGGGTTCTGTATTAGAAGACTTCGATTTTCTTTTTGTTTACCTGGATGAAATACTTGTCGCCAGTGCATCCAAATCTGAACACCTATCTCATCTCCGCACACATTTTGAGCACTTAAGCCCCCACGGGTTGATTATTAGCCCAGCTAAATGCCAGTTTAGGTTGTTAACCATTGACTTTCTCAGCCATTGCATCTCCACAGAAGGTGTGAAACCCCTCCCATCAAAAGTCTCTGTTATTATGGATTTCCAGCCACCGTGCACCACTAAAATACTACAAGAGTGTTTAGGTATGGTGAATTTCTATCACTGCTTCATTCCGTGAGCCACAGAACTTATGCTCTCCCTGTATAGTTCCTTTAAAAACGTCTCCAATCACGTGCTTGAACGGTCAGCGGACATGACCAGTGCATTTGATGACCGCAAACAAGCTTCATTAAACGCAACCCTACTGGTGCACCCGCTCCCCAACACACCCATAGCCATTATTACTGATACTTCAGACTGTACTGTGGGATTTGTGCATGAACAGTTAGTTGGAAGAGTGTGGCAGTGTTTGCTTACTTCAGCCGGAGCTCCATCCTCCTGAAAGGAAGTATAGCTCGTTTCATCGTGAACCTCTTGGTCTTTATCTGGCTGTCCTCCATTTTAGTTTTCTTCTAGTGGTTCTCCAGTTCACAGTGTTCATTGACTACAAATCCCTTGTGCCTGTGACGGCCAAAATATCAGACACTTGGTCCGCACAGCAGCAACACCAACTGGCCTACATATCAGAGTTCACAAACAGACATAACAACACATCAAGGGGAAAAATAATGCTGTGGCTGATTACCTCTCACGGCCAGCCATGGAGGCCATACACAGGGGGGTTGACTGTGCTGGCATGGTAACCGACCAAGTTACTGACCCAGAGCTATTTGCCGAACAGCAGTCACAAGTCCACAGTTGACTGACATTATGTTCAGGGAAGCTGGGCTTTCTCTCCTGTGCGATGTCTCAACTGGTCGTCCTTGTCCCATAGTGCCGGCAAACTGGAGGGGTACTGTTATTAACTCCATTCATAGCCCCTCGCACCTGGGCTGGAAGACTTCACAGAAATTAGTTTGTGTGGTGTGTCCTTAGACAGAACGTGCATGATTGGAGTGCAGCCTGTGTTGAGTGCCAATGGGCAAAGATTGGACATCATGTTTGGGTACCATTGGCACCTTTTGAGATCCCTGAGCGAATGTTCGATCACGTCATTGTAGACCTTGCTGGTTCTATTCCCCACTGCCCTGCCCCTGTGGTTTCATGCACCTCCTTAACATGGTGGACCGTACCACCAGGTGGCCAGAGGTTGTCCCTCAAGCATCGATGACGGCCAGAGACGTGGCTCGGGCATTCATCAGCACCTGGGTTGTTCGGTTTGGCACCCCATCTGACATTTCCTCTGACCGTGGTCCTCAAGTCATATGAGACCTCAGAGCTGCAATGGCCCAAAACCTCAGCATTAGGCTACATCACACCTTGGTGTATCACCCACAGCCCAAAGGCCTCGGTGTGCAGTTTCACCATTCCGTAAAGGCTGCCCTGAGGGCTTCCCTGACGGATGACTGTTGGCATGATCATCTCCCGTGGGTCCTGCTGGGGCTCAGAACAGCTCCAAAAGAAAACCTGCAGTCATCTGTAGCTGAGTTGGTATGTGGGCAGCTGTTATGAGTGCCAGGTCAATTTATTCCTGATGCTATGACCACTTGGTTGGTCCCTCAACAGCATTCTGACCTGCAAAGTAAATTCAATTCCTTTGCACCTACATCTATCTCCCATCATGGCTCTTTTGGATTCCTGTTGACTTAAATTCCACCTCATTCATTTACATTCACCATGATGCTCACTGACATCCCCTTAGGCCCCCTTACAATGGCCCGTTTGGCGTTTTGGAAAGGAGAGAAAAGATTTTTATCACAGTTAGGGGGAGGGTAAACCTGAATGTATTTCTGTAGATCGCTTTAAACCAACCCATCAAAATTTGTAGGATTTTTCTACAATGCCCCAGGCATCACGGCATGACCAAGAGTGTGTCAACTCAGCTGTGGATGAGCCAAAGGCATCTTCTGATACTCCACCCATGGGACATAGGACCCGTAGAGGGCAGCTTGTCTGAACTTTGAACGGGTTCACAATGCTGGTTATGGTGAATTCTTGGTGGGGGCGGGTGGTGGTGTGCTGTGTAGGGTAATGTAGTGGATGGAAATATTTGCACAATTCACAACCATTGATGTTGACCTGCAGTTCACTTTCGGAGGCTGGTCTGACGTGATGGTATAATGATGTTTAGTTTTTTACCAACCTTGCTGTTCTGTGTTAGGTTGATAATAGAGAAGTTGTTAGGGTTTCTCGTAAACTTAAAGTGCATCAGCCGTTTTATTTACGAAAACCTATGGGATTGTACTATAGACCCCCCTCCCAACAGTAGTGACGGGACATTGAGAAACAGATATGTGATCAGATTAAGTAAACATGTAAAAATAATAGGGTTGTTGTTATGGGGGATTTCAACTTCCCTAATATATAGTAAACTTGAACCTTCTTAGTGCAAGGGGTTTAGATGGGGCAGAATTTGCTAGCATATCCAGAAGGGTTTATTAAATTAAATTAAATTAAGTTAATATATGAGAGGCGGGGTCATACTGGACCTGGTGTTGCAAAATGGGCCTGGCCAGGTGACTGACCTTTCAGTGGATGAACAGTTAGGAAACAGTGACCAAAACACCTTAACTTTCAGGATAACTATAGATAAGGATAGGTGTGGTCCTTGCAGGAGAGTCTTATATTGGAGAAGGATAAATTACAAGGGCATTAAGCAGGAACTAAGGGGAATTAATTGGGAACAATTTTTTTCTAGCAAGTCCGCATCAGACACATGGAGGGTGTTTATAGGTCAATTGCACAGAGTACAGGAAAGGTATGTTCCTGCTGGAAGGAAGGATGGGGATGGAAAGTCAAGAGAACCTTGGATGTCCAGAGAGGTGATGAATTTGATTAAGGAGAAAAAGGAAAAGTATGTAAAGCTTTGGAAATTAGGATTAAATGGAGATCATGAGGAATATAAAAAAGCCAGAAAAGAACTGAAGAAGGGAATTAGGAAAGCCAGGAGGGGCCATGAAAAGTCCTTGGCAAGTAGGATTAAGGTGAATCCCAAGGCATACTATACATACATCAAGAGCAAAGGGATAACTAGGGAAAGGGTGCAACCACTTAAGGATAAATGGGAAACATTTTCTTGGATCCTGGGAATGTGAGTGAGGTCCTCAATGAGTATTTTACTTCAGTATTTACCAAGGAAAAGGACCTGGAGCCCCAGGAGATCAGTAATGAGTATATAGATACTTTAGGGCGTTTAGAGGGCAAGGAGGAAGAAGTGTAGGGGCTCTTAATGAGTATTAAGATGGATAATTCCCCAGGGTCTAATGGTTTTTAGCCCATATTATTGAGGGAGGCAAGAGACAAGATTGCTAGGGCCTTGACCAGTATCTTTATGTCCTCTCCAGGCACAGATGAGATCCTGGAGGACTAGCAAGTGGCTAATGTCGTACCTCTTTTTAAGAAGGGAACAAGGGAAAATGCTGGGAACTATAGGCTGGTGATTCTCACATCTGTTGTAGGGAAATTGCTGGAGAAAAGTCTTAGGGATAGGATACATGAACATTTGGAAACCCATGGCCTAATTAGGAGAGCCAACATGGCTTTGTACATGACAGGTCATGTCTTAACAACCTGATTGAATTTTTTGATAAGGTGATTAGAGAGATTGATGAAGGTAGAGCAGTGGATGTTGTCTACATGAATTTTAGCAAGGCATTTGACAAAGTCCCTCATGGGAGGCTAATCCAGAAGATTAGGGTGCAAGGGATCCACAGCGAATTGGCTGTTTGGATTCAGAAATGGCTTCCGCATAGAAGACAGATGGTAGTGGTTGAAGAGACTTATTTGAGCTGATCTGTAATTAGTGCTCTACATGGATCTGTGCTGGGACTTCTGCTCCTTGTGATGTAATGACCTGGATGAAAATGTAGATGGGTGGGTTAGTAAGTTTTGTGAATTATACCAAAAGTGGTGGAGTTGTGAATAGTGTTGAAGACTGTCAAAGAATACAGCATGATATATTTCAGTTGCAAATATGGCCAGAGAAATGGCAGATGCAGTTTAATTCAAATAAATGTGAGGTGATTCACATTGGTATGGCAAATGCAAAGAGACACTATATTATTAAGGGCAAGACCCTTAACAGTGTTGCTGAGCACAGAGTACTTGGAGACCAAGTTCATAGCTAAATGACAGTGGCTACACAGGTCGATAAGGTGGTTAAGACGGCTTATGGATTGCTTGCTTTTATTAGTCAAGGCATTGAATTCAAATGTCAAGAGGTTATGTTGCAACTTTATAAAACTCTGTTAGACCACATCTGGAGTATTGCATACAATTCTGGTTGCCTCACTGTAGGAAAGATGTTGAGGATTTGGAGAGGGTGCAGAAGAGGTTTACCAGGATGCTGTCTGGTTTAGAGGGCATGTGCTGTCAAGAGAAGCTGGATAAAGTTGGATTATTTTATGAGGAGCAGCAGAGCCTGAGGGGAGATCTGATAAGGGTTTATAAGATTATGAGAAGCACAGATAGAGTGGACAGAGAGTATCTGTTTCCCAGGGTTGAAATGTCTAATCCCACAGGGAAGATTGAAGGTGAGAGGGGGTAGGTTCATAAGGGATATGAGGAGTAAGCCTTTTACACAGCGAGTCTTGGATGCCTGGAATGCGCTGCCTGGTATGGTGGTGGAGGCAAATACATTAGAGGTTTTTCAGAGATGTTTGGATAGGCACGTGGGTGTAAGGAAGATGAAGAGATATGGACATGGTGTAGGTAAGAGGGATTCATTTTTTGTGGTTTATTGATTTACTTTTTGGCTGGTTTGGTACAACATTCTGGGCCGAAGGGCCTGTTCCTGTGTTGTACTGTTCTATATTCTATGTTCTATGACTCACATCTGCAAACTTGCAGAAGACCTGAAGAATGTTGGAAGTAAGCATAGTGTAGAAGACAGCTTTAGTCTGGAGAGTAACATCGATGTGTTGGTGAAATGGGCAGAGAAATGGCAGGTGAGATTCTGAGATAACGAACTTTAAGAGTACTCAGGAGACTAGGGCATACATCATGAGTAGAAGGGTTTCAGGAAGTATTGAGGATCAGAGGGACTTGGGAATACAAGTCCAGAGATTATTGAAGTGGCAGCACAGGTAGAAAAAGTGATTCAAAAGGAATATGGGATATTGGCCTTCATTAGCTGGGGCATTGAATAAAAAGACAGGGAGGTTATGCTCTAATTTTATAAAACTTTCATTAGGCCTCATCCAGACTACTATGTGAGGTTCTGGGCACCACACCTTGGGAAGGGCATGATAGGTGAATTGGAATTGGTTCATTAATCACAGGTCAGAGTGGGGAATTGAGGCTTTGGCAAAGGGAAGCAAAGGCTGTAGGTAGATTATTTTTCTTTCTTTCTTATTGCACAGTCAGAGCAGTGGGGATGCCAGGCAGGATAGTGGAATGTTCCTGTTGCAGGATGTGGGAAGGCAGGGAGACCCACAGTGTCCCTGATGACTACACCTGCAAGTGAGGGAGGAGGTGTGACCTAGCGGACGAAGGCCGCAGTGGTCAGGGCTCTGGCACGGAGTCTGGCTCTGTAGCTCAGAAGGGAAGGGAGAGAAGGGATGAGCTGTAGTGATAGGGGGTTCATTGGTTAGGGGATCAGACAGGATGTTCTGTGGATAAGAATAAGATTCATGGGTGGTATGTTGCCTCCCAGGTGCCAGGGTCACAGACATCTGGGATCAAGTCCACAACATTCCTCAGTGGGAAGGTGAGCGGCCAGAAGTCATGATCCAAGTCAGTACCAGTGACAATGGTAGGAAGGGTGATGAGGTCCTACAAAGCGAGTTCAAATTCAGGACCTCCAGGGCTGTGATCTCAGGATTGTTACCTGTGCCAGGTGCTATTGAGGCCAGAAATAAGAAGATCATACAGTTTAACACTTGTGGCTAAGGAGGGTGCAGGTGTGAGGGCTTTTTGGATCATTGGGCTCTCTTCCAGGGAAATTGGAACCTGTACCAAAGGGACGGTTTACACCTGAACTGGAGGGGGTCTAATATCCTTGCTGGAAGGTTTACTATGCGTACTGCACAGCGGTGGGCGGGGGGGGGGGGTGGTTGTTACGTAAACTAGAGTG
This sequence comes from Mobula birostris, assembly GCF_030028105.1. NCBI lineage: Eukaryota > Metazoa > Chordata > Chondrichthyes > Myliobatiformes > Myliobatidae > Mobula > Mobula birostris. Next base: position 46,793,298 of record NC_092391.1, read on the forward strand.
GCAGGGGGATGGAAACCAGAAAGATTGCAGACTGTTGTAAGAGAAATAAGGTGATTTTAACTTTGTACATATTGTCTGGGACTCCCATACTATAAAAGGGTTGGATGGGAAAGAGTTTGTTAAGTGTGTACAGGAAAGTTTCTTGTATCACTATGTAGTACGTGGTATTCTATTATGAATTTATTAAGTATACCCGCAAGACAATGAATCTCAGGATTGTATATGGTGACATATACAGTACGTACTTCATACTTTAATAATAAATTTACTTTGAACTTTTGAACTTTGAACTTTCAATACTGAATGTGCTTGTTGGTGGGTTATCCCACTAGTCTCCACAGTCATCACATGGTTCTTCCCCCCACTTTCCACTTTCTGCAAGGATCACTCCCTGCACAACTTCCTTGTCCGCTCGTCCCTCCCCACTGACCTCCCTCCTGGGACTCAACCTTGCCACACCTGCCCCTACACCTCCTCCCTCACTACCATTCAGGGCCCCGAACAGTCTTTCCAGGTGAGGTGACACTTCACCTGTGAGTCTGTTGGAGTTATCGCATATAGTCATAGTCATAGTCATAGTCATACTTCATTGATCCCGAGGGAAATTGATTTTCGTTACAGTTGCCCCAACCAAGAATAGAGTATAAATATAGCAATATAAAACCAAATCTAGTATCTATACTGTATCCAGTGGTGCTCCCAGTGCGGCCTCTTGTATATCGGTGAGACCTGACGTAGGTTGGGAGACCACTTCTTCGAGCACCTTCACGAAAAGTGGGATCTCCCGGTGGCCACCCATTTCAATTCTACTTCCCATTCCCATTCTGATATGTCAGTCCATGGCCTTCTCTTCTGCTGCAATGAGGCTACACTCAGGCTGGAGGGGCAAAACCTTATTTTCTACCAGCGTAGCCTCCAACCTGGTGGCATGAACATTGATTTCTCAGACATCCGGTAATTGCCCCCCCCCTCCCATTCACCATTCCCCATTCTTTTTCCCCTCTCTCACTTTTATCTCCTTGCCTGCCCTTCACCTCCCTCTGGTGCTTCTCCCCCCTTCTTCCATGGTTGTCTGTCCTCTGCTATCAGATTCCTCCTCCTCCTGCCCTTTATCTCTTTCACCAGTCAACCTCCCAGCACTTTACTTCACATACCTCCCTCTCCCGGTTTCACCTGTCACCTGCCACCTTGTATTTCTTCCTCCCTTCTCCCATCTTCTTATTCTGATCTCTCCCCTTCCTTTCCAATCCCGATGGAGGGACTCGGCCTGAAACATCGACTGTTTACTCTCTTCCATGGACGCTACCTGACCTGCTGAGTTCCTCCAGCATTTTGTGTGTGTTGCTCTGGATTTCCAGCACCTGCAGATTTTCTCTTGTTTGTGATTGGACTCTAACAATGAACAGGGATTGAATCTGAAATCCTGACTGGCCATTATGCCTCATTATTACAGTACAGGATGTCACATCCACCCCTTGGCTGGTAAAGAAACCAAAATTATAGTCTTGGTACACCGATGACGGGAATAACATCCATCATTAACAAAAGCCACTTGATATACGGGAATCCATTTCTCTGTATCCATGGTGACAATGGATAACACAAAATACAGTCTTGCCACTGGGCATGGACTGTGCCAGCACAGGAGATTCAAACCAAACCTAATGTTTTTGAACACCATTAAACAAAGGCTACTAAAGTCTCCGTCTAAGTCAGCAGTCTGCTACTAAATACCTTGTATATTACATCAGTAGGTTACTTCTGCAGCTCAGTTACATGCGGTGAGTTCCCTCACAGAAATATCCTATGTGGTGATCTGAGCACTTGTGACCAGTCCACAAGGAATAGGCTTGGGAGTCCCTAGGGTTCCCCTGAGGTTGGCTGTCCAGACCCTTTCTCAGGCAGTACAGCGATTCATTTATACACTGGCGACCAAAACTACAGGCGGAAGAAATGCCGGCTCTTGGAAATAAAATAACTGAGGGAATTGTGCGTTGATCTTTAACTTAGGTTGCACAGAATCAGACAGACGGATTGCAGTGCCCCAGACAGTGTAAATGTCAGAACTCAGCACGTTTTGATAGCAATGTAATTACAGACCATTAATGCTTCCTTTTCAAAGATTCGCCATATTTTACTTCTGTAAGTGAACTTTCAAAGATTGTGACCTCAGCTGCTGAGATCAGAGACCCAGTTCTATGTGGAATGAAAGGGCAGTAGATCATAGATGCTAGTAGGGTCAGAGACTGAGGCTACGTGGAATGAAAAGGGAGTAGATAACAGACAAGAGAAAATCTGCAGGTGCTGTGAATCCAAGCAACACAAAAAATGCTGGGGAAACTCAGCAGGCCAAGGCAGCTATGTGGAAAAGTGTACCAGCCCTGATGAAGGGTCTTGGCCTAAATGTCGACTGTTTGCTGCCCGGCCCGCTGAGTTCCTCCAGCATTTCGTAAACACAAAATAATCTGCAGATGCTGGGGTCAAAGCAACACTCACAACACGCTGGAGGAACTCAGCAGGTCGGGCAGCATCCGTGGAAAAGATCGGTCGACGTTGTGGGCCAGGTCCTGCCAAAGGGTTCCGGCCGGAAACATCGACAGATCTTTTCCACGGATGCTGCCCGACCTGCTGAGTTCCTCCAGCCTGTTGTGAGTCCAGCATTTTGTGTGTGTTGCAGTAGATCACAAGTGTTATTTGTTGTTTCTTTTCCACTTCCTTCGGCTTGGCTAAGTTTATTTGATGAAAGATGGCTCACTACATTTTAAGAAAGAAACATTTTAACAGATTTGTTGGTTTCAATGTCACCACCGATGTTCTTGGATTTGAAACTTGTGTTCTGAATCCCAGTCCAAAGACTGAGTACAGGATGTGTGCCAACAGAACAGTGCGGTACTGAGGGAGTGCTGCCTTCTTGGAGGAGCCATCTGTGATCAAGATTTTGTCTTTCCTCTCAGATGGTGATAAATTCCAAAACTAATTCAGTTTACCATCATGTGCTCAAGTACATGTATACTCGGGTTCAATCATAACCTAGCAGCAGTTTCATGGCCACATCACAGTCACAGATGGAAAAATGGAGGACTTTGTAGGGGGGATGGGTTCGATCGATCTTAGAGTAGCTTGAGAGGTCTGCACCTCATCGGGGGCTGTAGAGCCTGTGTTGTTCCAGCATCATAAAAGTAACATTTACAAGAAAAACATAAATAAAACAAATTATGCACAGCTTTTACATGGAGGGCACAATTACAGCAAACTAAACAAAGTCCATTTTAGTGCAAGCAACGCACACAAAATGCTGGTGAGCGCAGCAGGCCAGGCAGCATCTGTAGGAAGAGGTACAGTCAACGTTTCAGGCCGAGACCCTTCGTCAGGACTAACTGAAAGAAGAGCTGGTAAGAGATTTGAAAGTGGGAGGGGGAGGGGGAGATCCGAAATGATAGGAGAAGACAGGAGGGGGAAGGATGGAGCCAAGAGCTGGACAGGTGATAGGCAAAAGGGATACGAGAGGATCATGGGACGGGAAGCTGAGGAAAAAGAAAGGAGGGAGGGGAGCCCAGAGGAAAATGGAGAGCAGGCAAGGAGTGAGAGGGACAGAGGGAGAAAAGAGAGAGAGAGAGAAAAAAGGAATAAATACATCAAACAAACAAACAAACAAATAAATAAATAAATAAGGGATGGAGTACGAAGGGGAGGAGGGGCATTAATGGAAGATAGGGAAGTCAATGTTCATGCCATCAGGTTGGAGGCTACCCAGACGGAATATAAGGTGTTGTTCCCCCAACCTGAGTGTGGCTTCATCTTTACAGTAGAGGAGGCCGTGGATAGACATATCAGAATGGGAATGGGACATGGAATTAAAATGTGTGGCCACTGGGAGATTCTGCTTTCTCTGGCAGACAGAGTGTAGGTGTTCAGCAAAACACACTGGGAGATCCTGCTCCCCTTCTCCCCTTCGTACCCCATCCCTTATTTATTTATTTATCTATCTATCTATATCTATCTATCTATCTATTTATTTATGTGTTTAATTAATTAATTTCCCCCCTTTTTTTCTCTCTCTCTTTTTTCTCCCTCTGTCCCTCTCACTATAACTCCATCCTCTGGGCTCCCCTCCCCCTTTCTTTCTCCCTAGGTCTCCCGTCCCATGATCCTCTCCCTTCTCCAGCCTCGTGTCCCTTTTGCCAATCTACTTTCCATCTTTTAGCTCCATCCCTCCCCCCCCCCCATCTTCTCCTATCATTTCGGATCTCCTCCTCCCCCTCCCACTTTCAAATCTCTTACTATCTCTTCTTCTAGTTAGTCCTGACGAAGGGTTTCGGCCCGAAATATCGAATGTACCTCTTCCTATAGATGCTGCCTGGCCTGCTGCGTTCACCAGCAACTTTGCGTGTGTTGCCTGAAAGTCCAGCATCTGCAGATTTCCTTGTGTTTGCTATTTTAGTGCAAAGTCATCAAAGTGGTCAGAATATTGCTAGGGTGTAAGAGTCTGCTGATGTCAGAAATGGGGAGCAACCCGTACAAAGTGCTGGAGGAACTAGACAGAGAGAATGCAGAGTGGATTTACAAGGATGGTGCTTGGATTGGAGAGCATGCCTTATGGGAATAGGTTGAGTGAACTTGGTCTTTTCTCCTTGGAGCGACGGAGGATAAGAGGTGACGTGACAGAGGTGTATAAGATGATGAGAGGCTTTGATCGTGTGGATAGCCAGAGGCTTTTTGTGGGCTGAAATGGCTAACCGGAGGGGGTATAGTTTTAAGGTGCTTAGAAGTAGGTACAAGGGGGATGTCAGAGGGAAGATTTTCATACAGAGTATGGTGGGTGCGTGGAATGCACTGCCAATGGTGGTGGTGGAGGCAGATACAATACGGTCTTTTAAGAGACTCTTAGATAGGTACATGGAGCTTAGAAAAATAGAGGGCTATGCAGTAGGGAAATTCTAGGGTGTATCCAGAGTAGGTTACATGGTTGACACAACTTTGTGGGCCGAAGGGCCTGTAATGTGCTGAAGATTTCTATGTTTTGACAGACTTCCAGGTTGATCATGGAGTGAGTTGGTGCGTATGAGTGTGGCTCCTTATCTGTGCCATACGCTCGAGATAACTGAATATTTACCATTGTGAACAACGCGGGACATAGCTGGACATTGAAATGGCAAGTAGAATGTACCTTCGAAGCAAAACTGGGGAATAAGGTAGCGAAGCCTCGAGCAAGAAGGCTGATGTCACAGTAATGGCGCCGTTGCACGCTGCTGGACCTGGACCTGGACCTGCGCTACCCGATGACCTGGACAGGCTTCGTTTAGTACTTATTACTGACATGATGCAAACAGTGCATTCTGCCCTAGAAAGAGAACTTGAAGGTGCTTTATCACCAGTGAATGTTATCATGGAACAAATTATGTCTTATTTCGAGTCGCACGACGAACGCATTCGTGAGGTTGAAGACGGCCTGAATGATTACAGTGACCGACTGGTGAGCGCCGAAGCTGCCATTGCAGTGTTACAGAGCGAAAACGCATTTCTGAAAGGAAAGCTAGATGACCTCGAAAATCGGTCGCGGAAATCCAATTTGAGAGTGGTCGGCTTTCCTGAAAATTTGGAAGGTTCGGACCCTGTTAAATTTATGACCAAATTTTTTGACCAAGTGCTGGGGACAAATTTTTTCCCAAGTCCTCTCGTACTTTCGCGTGCTCACCGAGTCGGACGTAAACCATCCGGTGTCTCTGGAGCCAAGCAAACGAGACCAAGAACGTTCCTGGTTTGCTTTCACTCCTTTCAAGATAAGCAACGCATCATCAATAGACGGAAGCAGGAGCTGTATTTCCGTGGACACCACGTGATTTTTTATGAAGATTTTAGTACGGAGCTGGGTAAAAAACGAGCAGCTTTCAAGGAGGTGAAATCCCTGCTTTACGGGAAAGGGGTCAGGTTTGGCCTCTTGTATCCTGCCCAGCTCTGGGTCGTGCATGAAGGTGAAAAGCATTATTTCGATACACCAGAGGTGGGCGAAGAGTTTTACCATTCGCGCTGGGGAGAAGAAGAACGAGAAGAGCAATGACTTTTTTTTAGGTTATTCATGCAGCATGGAAGGGGCCTCATGCCCAGGCAAACTGTTAATTTTCACAATCCGCTTCTTTGTTCATTTTTTCCAGTTTAATTTGTGGAACACGATCGGGTCAAACTGCTATGCTGCCGAAACTGATTAACAAAAACTTTCAACCAGCAAAATGTAAATATTTGGGATTTATATCTCGGGTGTTTAAGTTGCCCAGTGCTTTTTTTCTGTTTTTAATGCTTAGCTTGACCTGTGTCATCTTTAGCCTATATGTTATATTAAAGGTAGTATAAGTGATAGGATAAATTTTAAGGAGGGGAGCCACCCTACATTAGATTGAAAGTTGGGCTCTATGGGGAACGCCTTGGAAGTTTTTTGTTGGGTACTGCCTGCGATCATCCTCAATTGAGGAGGTAGATCTAGGTTTCGGGGGTTAATTGGGTTTTTTTGTTGTTTGTGTAAAGGGGTGGGGGGAGTGTTTTGAGTTATTACCATGGCAGTTTATTCTTTTGTGTGTTATGGATTGATCAGACTTCCTTTTCATTGTGCGTTATTGTGTGCAACTTACGCCCTCACACTGTTTTGGATTGTAGGCCCTGTGTGTCTTTTGATATGGTTAACGTGCGTGCTGCTGATGGAGGCCACCCTGTGAGGTTTATTTCTTGGAATGTAAAGGGGCTCAATGGTCCGGTTAAAAGAGCTAAAGTTTTCTCTCACCTGAAACAATTAAAAGCAGATATACTATTTCTACAAGAGACACATTTAAGAGTGGAGGACCATAATAGACTTTGTAAAGCATGGATTAGTCAGGTTTTTCATTCCAGATTTAATAGTAGGTCCAGGGGGGTGGCAATATTAATCACCAAAAGAATACAGTTTACACCATCTGATGTAATCAGTGACCCTAATGGTCACTTTATTATAGTCTCTGGATGTCTCTTTCAGATACCTGTCATTTTGGTAAATGTTTATGCCCCTAATTGGGACGACGTCCACTTTGCAAATGAGGTTTTGTCATTAATACCTAACCTGAATACACACCAGCTAATCTTTTCAGGAGATTTGAACTGTGCTATTGACCCACTGCTTGGTAGGTCTAGCTCTAGGGGAACATTTTCTGGTATGGCAAAGGTCTTATCGATGTTTATTGAACAAAATGGTTATATGGATCCTTGGAGATTTTTTAATCCATCAGTTAGGCAATTCTCTTTCTTTTCTCATGTTCACCACTCCTATTCCAGGCTAGACTATTTCTTTATAGATAACTCCTTGATACCTATGATTAGACAAATTGAATACACTGCTATAGTTATATCTGATCACTCGCCCGTGAAACTGGACCTATGTTTTCCTTTGAACATTAGAGAACGGTCTCTGTGGAGACTTAACCCTCTTTTGCTTTCCAGTGAGAAATTTTGTAGTTATATATCGGCTAACATTGACACATTCTTCGAGACTAACAAAACTGAGTCGGTATCATTCTTTATACTTTGGGAAACTTTAAAAGCTTACTTGAGGGGTCAAATAATATCTTATACTTCACATGCCAATAAAGAGCGTAGGAAGGAAATGCAAGTGTTATTGCAATCTATTCTGGACCTGGATAGGCAATATTCTGAGGCACCCACTGCAGAATTATATAAAAGCTGGGCTGATTTGCAAGCGAAGTTTAATCTTCTATCTACAAACCTATCAGAACAATTAATTCTTAAGACACATGGCCTCTATTATGAATATGGTGACAAGGCGAGCCGGCTTATGGCTCATCAGTTGAAACGTCAAGCTGCATCATGACTTATTCCCCAGATAAGAGACACGCACCAACACTTGACAAGCAATCCAAAAGAGATTAGTAACATCTTTGCAACTTTTTATTCCTCTCTGTATACCTCAGAGTTTCCCTCAGATATAACAAATATGGAACGTTTTTTAGATAATTTGGAAATACCAACTCTTGAACCAGAGGAGCTGGAGAATTTAGATCGGGCTCTTGGGCAGGAAGAGATTAATAATATGGCTATGCAAAGTGGTAAATCCCCAGGTCCTGATGGTTATCCGACAGAATTTTATAAGAAATTTAAGGAAAAGCTCATACCAGTCCTTCTAGAAGTGTTTCAGGAATCTTTGGAGAATGGTTCCTTACTCCCTACTCTTTCACAGACATCCCTACTCTTTCACAGAAACTCAGTTACAGAGAAAGGTTGAATAGGTTGGGACTTTATTCCCTGGAGCGTAGAAGAATGAGGGGACATTTGATAGAGGTATATAAAATTATGATGGGTATAGATAGAGTGAATGCAAGCAGGCTTTTTCCACTGAGGCAAGGGGAGAAAAAAACCAGAGGACATGGGTTTAAGGTGAAGGGGGAATAGTTGAAAGGGAACATTAGGGGGGGTTTCTTCACACAGCGAGTGGTGGGAGTATGGAATGAGCTGCCAGACAAGGTGGTAAATGCGGGTTCTTTTTTAACATTTAAGAATAAATTGGACAGATACATGGATGGGAGGTGTATGGAGGGATATGGTCCGTGTGCAGGTCAGTGGGACTAGGCAGAAAATGGTTCGGCACAGCCAAGAAGGGCCAAAAGGCCTGTTTCTGTGCTGTAATGTTTCTATGGTTTCTATGGTTTCTATCTATGCTACTTCTTAAAAAGGACAAGGACCCGACTCAATGCGGATCATATCGCCCCATCTCACTTTTGAATGTGGATGTGAAAATTTTGGCTAAAGTGCTTGCAGGCCGTTTAGAACGTCCCCTTCCCAAAATCATTTCAGATGATCAAACAGGTTTTATTAAAAATGGCTATTCTTTTTTTAATATCCGTCGACTGGCTGATGTGCTTTATTCACCCAGTGATTCTCCGAGTCCAGAGGTTGTTATCGCCTTGGACGTGGAGAAGGCCTTTGATAGAGTGGAGTGGGTATACTTGTTTAGTGTTTTGGAGAAATTTGGATTTGGCAGAATATTTGTAGCCTGGGTTAAGCTATTACAGTACATCACTCGTCTTTAGCATGTATACAGACAAATTATTTTCCATCTGACTATTTCCCATTAGCACGTGGCACTCGCCAAGGCTGCCCATTGTCCCCTCTTCTTTTTGCAATTGCAGTTGAGCCTCTTTCTATTGCACTTAAGTCAACTACATTATTTCAAGGTGTTAGAAAAGGGGACATGGAACACCGTGTTTCCCTATATGCTGATGACCTCTTACTTTATGTTAGCGACCCTGTAGGTAGTAGTCCTGCTATTGTGTCATTATTAAGTCAATTTGGAGCCTTCTCTGGCTATAAATTGAACTTTCAAAAAAGCAAATGCTTTCCCATTAATAACTTGGCCCTACAGATGCGACAGGAAACTTTGCCTTTTCCTTTATCTCAAGATAGTTTTATATACCTAGGAATACACAGTACGTGCTCTTTTACATCTCTGTTTGAAGCTAATTACAGGCCTCAGGTTAGCTAAATGAAGGCTGATTTTGAGAGATGGCGCAGTTTACCCCTTACTATAGCTGGGAGAATTCAATCAGTGAAAATGACTATACTTCCCAGATTTCTTTATTTGTTCCAGTGCTTGCCAGTTTTCTTATCTAAGTCATTTTTCAAATATAACCTCCTTTATTTGGGAAAATAAAGATCCCAAGGGTTAATAAGCGCACTCTCCAAAGAGTCGTGATGTAAGTGGAATGGGCCTTCTTAGCTTTATTCATTATTACTGGCATCAAACATTCAAAAGGCATTATTTTGGCTCCACCAGCCGGATATAAACTGGTGCCTGCTTGAGACACGGTCTTGCCACTCCTCGTCTCTCCCAGCTTTAGTGTATTCCTCCTTGCCATTGAAATTCTCTCAATTCACATCTAACCCGATCGTGCTCTCCACCCTCAAAATTTTTAATCAATTTCGCTGCCACTATAAGTTCATATTAGCTTCAGTTTTGGGTCCCATTTTGGAAACTATCTATTTCTTCCCTCCACACTCATTTCAGTTTTTAGACAATGGGGTTTGAATTGTCTTATGCGTATTAAGGATTTGTACACTGATAACATATTTGATAATTTTGAAAACCTGTGCAGTAAATATGGCCTTCTGCATAATCATTTTTTAAAATACCTGCAGATTTGTCACTTTGTCAAGGAAAAATTTCCTTCTTTTCCTGATCTGCCACCTGCTATGTTGTGGGAAAAACTCACTCTTAGCTTTAATAATAAAGGGCTGATCTCTGTACTATTTTCTCAGTTGATGTCTTTGGGAGTTCAAGATCTAAACAAAACTAAGACTAGGTGGGAGGATGACCTTAGTATGGATCTGGCTGAGATATCATTGCATTTACATCGCTATTGGCCCGTAGGAGAATCTTGCTGGTCTGGAAACCTGCCACTCCCCCATCTGCTGCTGCTTGGTTAGAGGACATAATGTTTTTTCTGAAATTAGAAAAGATTAAATTCACTTTGAGGGGGTCTGTGAAAAAGTTCTATTTGAAATGGGGACCTTTCTTATCATATTTTGGGAGTCTTAAGGAATTACCTACTAGTTGAGGGCATTTGATTGTACTTGGGAAGTTGCCTCCCATTTAACACGCTTATAATTTACCTCACAGGGTGGTTGATGAATAGTAAATATGAGTGTATTTTGGATCATCTGACATGTTATGGATGTGTGTGGGTCTTCTTCTTGAAGTAGTGTGGGGGTATGGCTGTGAAATGTCCGTACTTGTATTTGTGAATTGTTGTACTGTAAATACATTAGCTGCCATGGTATGTTCGGGGAGGACAGGTGAGGGGAGGTTTGTTTAGGGGTAAGACATAAAAGCAAAATGGAGGAAAATGTAATCCATTATGTATTCTGTATTGTGTCATTCCTTCAATAAAAATATATAAAATTACGTTTTATGTTCTAACTGAGCAGGTCAGGCAGAACCTGGGGAGTGGAATAAACAGCCATTATTTTGGGCCAAGACCCTTCATCAGTACTGGAACTTGTGCTCTGAGTCGCAATCCAGAGACTGGGTACAGGATGCATGGCAACACAACAGTGCAGTACTGAAGGAGTGCTGGATCGTTTGAGGTAGCTGCGGCTGTGACATTGATACAAAAACTAAATGGCTGACGGAAGTAGCTGTTCCATTGCTTCACTTGAAGAAGAAAAAAAGAACTCCCCCTGTTATATTGAGTGATATTCCCCCCAGCCAATACTATTAATCTTGACATTGTTTTGTTGCTGTTTCTGTCATCTTATTGAACACCAATTAGCAGCTGAGTTTTCTACATTACAATGCAGAAGTACCCAAAAGGAGGTGATGTGGGACCATGATGATATGAAGTATACTACATATATCATTTGACGTTTTGGGCTGAGACCCTTCATCAGCCCTGGCCCAAAACATCGACTGTTCACTATTTTCCATAGATGCTGCCTGGCCTGCTGAATTCCTCCAGCACTTTGCGTGCATTGCTTGGATTTCCAGCAACTACAGACTTTCCCTTGTTTTATGAGGGGTGATTGATAAGTTTGTGGCCTAAGGTAGAAGGAGTCAGTTTTAGAAAACATAGCACACTTATTTTTCAACATAGTCCCCTCCTACATGTACACACTTAGTCCAGCAGTCGTGGAGCATACGGATCCCTTCTTTGTAGAAGTAGTGCACAGCAGGGGTGGTTATATAAGTTCGTGGCCTAAGGTAGAAGGGGATGAGTTATTAACTTCAAACTTTCTGCATTATCACTCAAAGAGTTGAACTGCATGTGTATGTAACGAGAGCATCTTGGACCTCCAGGTGGGCCACAGCAAGGGTGATTGATAATTTCGTGGCCTAGGGTAGAAGGAGATGAGTTATACAGCTCTTATTACATGCATATGCAGGTCAACTCTTTGAGTGAAAATGCAGAAAGTTTGAAGTTAATAACTCATCTCCTTCTACCTTAGGCCACAAACTTATCAATCACCCCTGCTGTGGACCGCTTCTGGAGTTCCAAGATGCTGACTTCTACAAAGAAGGGATCTGTATGCTCCACGACCGCTGGACTAAGTGTGTAAATGTAGGAAAAATAAATGTGCTAGGTTTTCAAAAATTGACTCCTTCTACCTTAGGCCAGGAACTTATCAATCACGCCTTGCACACACATCATTGTTTTCTTCGGCGATGTCACACTTCAGTGGTTCACTGGTTCCCTTTAATATCGGAGAATGTACACAGTACACAACCTGAAATTCTTACACTTTTCAGACATCCACAAAATAGAAGAAAATCCCCAAAGAATAAATGACAGGAAAATGTTAAAATCTCAAAGCCCCCCATCCCCCTCCCATGTATAAACAGCAGCAAAGCATCAACCCTCTCCCCCCCCTCACTTGTCCCACCAGGAGGCATCAGACCCCCCGCCCACCACCACCCACCAGACAAGCATTAGCAAAGTTCCCAAGGAGACCATTATCTAGAGTCCATCAAAACTCATTGTTCATCCCAACAGTTCAATATCCCACAGGTTGTCTCTCTCGCACTAACAAGGAAGAGAGAGGTATCGATCCTTCCACAGAGAGAGGGGAGGCCAACAGCTTGCTGTTTCAATGCTAGAGTCTGCAGCATCGCTTTATCTCGAGTTCTCCTGACTCGAGAATAGGCAGCAAATTCTCTATCGCCATCGAGAGAGAGAGAGAGAGAGCGAGAGAGCGATCGCTCGAGTACAGAGGCCTCTGACAGCCAGACCTGCTGTCTCGGTGTTCCAATCTCTCGCGACACCTCAGTTGGTGACACCGGTGAGGAATCAGGTCACCTTGGTAAATATGGCTATACAGCATAATGTGCAGTGCTAGATGGATGGAGATGATTAACTTAAGCTGATACCTTCACATCCCTCTGATCTCTGGAGCATTCACACCACATTGTGGCACTGCGGCTTAGCGGTGGAAACTGCAGGCACTTTCAAACTCCTGGGACTGCACATCACACACACACACCTGCTGCAAGGTCCCAGGACTTATTCTACAGGGTTAAGAAAGCTCGCCAACACCTCTACTTTCTGAGGAGGCTGAAGAGAGCTGGACATTGCACATCCATACTCACGTCATTCTACTGATGTGCGGTAGAGAGCATCTTGACAGGCTGCATCACTGTTTGCTACAGAAACTGCTCTGTGGCAGCAGGAAGTCTCTACAATGGTGCCTAGTGCACGACAATCACCAGCCTACCCATCATCAAGGACATATATAATTGTGACAGAAGCGGGTGAGCAGAGAGTACTGCAGCACAACTTACCTCATGCCCCATGCTGCACAGAAGATAGCATATCATTTGTCAAAGAAGGCTCCAAGTCAAGGGTGTACAGCGCAGCTCACGATCAAGCATACTTTCTTCAGCCAATGATTGGTGTGTCAAGGCCGACCTGGACGGAAAAGGCAGTTTCCCGGAGCAAATAGCTTTCACCACATTGCGTCCAGATATAATCGTATGGTCTGACACCAGCAGAGAAGCGGTTATTGGTGAAGTCAACAGTCCCCTGGGAAGACAACATCGATGAAGCCCATGAGCACAAGTTAACTAAGTATGCGGAGTTAAGATCACAGTGCAGAGACAGAGGGTGGAAGGTCTCATGCTATCCATTCGAAATAGGCTGTCGTGGGTTTATTGCGTTCACTTTCCAGAAGTGGTTGTGTGACCTTGGCTTCACTAGAAGAGAGATCAAGTCAACCAGCAGGGCTGTAGCTGAGGCAGCAGAGAAAGGATCAGCATGGGTGTGGACCAAGTATGTCCAGAGGGGCAGATACTCAGTGTATAAATATCTTGCAAACCCTTCAGTAGTTGCATAGACACCTGAAGAGCAGACTATCTGTTGGATGGAAGTGACCAACAACTCTGTTAGAGGCAGATGCCAAGTTTTTAAGCTCCCCAGTGGGAGGTGGTGCTTTAGCACTGCTGGCCCACAACCTTGAGGGAGTCTTGATCATAAGCAGGCCGAAACTCCTGAAGACAGGTGGCAGATCAACTGATGATCCCACTGGTGATAGCACAGGACAGTTAGCATCTTAATCCACGTGTATTTTTAACTCTATACAGAAAAGTGATGGGAAAGTGCCAGCAACGTCATGAAGGATTCCACCCACCCTGCTCAGGGGCTGTTTGTCTCAGTCCCATAGCATCCACACCAGGACCACCAGACTGAAAAACAGTTACTTTCCCCAAACAGTAAGACTGATCAACACCCCTACCCACTAACTCCACCACTACTTCATTGTTCCCTGTCAGTCGCCTTATGTACAGCCCAGTGTCACTTAATGAACATACAATCAATCTATGTATATAAGCTATCTTATGTATTTACATATATTGCATGTTTTATTATTATTATTATTTGTTCTTTATCTTTTTGTGTTTTTCATGCTGCATCAGATCCGGAGTAACAATTATTTTGTCGTGTACTGGAAATGACATTAAACAACCTTGATTTTGCCTTCCCTACAGAAGGGAGTGAACCACAAACGCTGGAGTTTCAAGCAATGGAAGCAGATTTTCACTGATTCCAACAGAATAAATGAGGATTCTGTCAGTGGATTTTACTTCGTCAATGATGAGTGAAGTAATGTTGGACTTCAAAGACAAATGGACAGGGCCAGCAAGTTGGGTTGTATAAAGCTTTAAACCTTTGTCCTCTTCACCTTCCTGCATCATCATCTGGCCCAGCTGCAGTTTAAAACATACTTCTCAGTTCTGGTTAAGGGTCTTTGACCTGAACTCTTTTTCTGTCTATTAATATCTTGGTTCTGGTCAGCCTTTGTTGATTCCTGATTAAAACCAGGCAAGGCCCTGTCCCCGTTCTCCAGCGGACTGATCTGCCAAGTATTTTTGCTGATTTCGTTATCTGCAGTTAATTTTTTTGTATTTTCATTGCACAGAATTGCTTAACCTTGTTGAATATTTGTCCTTGCATGGTTGCCCAGGCGCAGAGGGTCAGTTACTGAACAGCAACATTTGTTGGAAGAGAAACATGTGGAAAAGACCAAAAATTCAGTCACAGTCCAGTCTGCGGTGGCCGCTGAGGGAAGGCGCTGTCTTTAACTGAGTTAAAGGCACTAATCTGAAACAGGCAACAGATTGATGAGTTTTGAAATCTGGGACTTTACCCCAACGTAAAATCATCATGAAAAGGACAGAGTGAAGCACAGCTTGTACCTACCAACCATAACTAGACCATAGAACATAGGAATCAGAAACAGGATCAGTTTTATTATCACCGGCATGTGACGTGAAATTTGTTAACTTAGCAGCAGCAGTTCAATGTAATAGGAGAGAAAAAACAATAAACAAGTAAGTCAATTACAGTGTACGTATATTGAATAGATTGTTTAAAAATGCAAAAGAAACAAGAATACTGTACATTAAAAAAAGTGAGGTAGTGTCCAAGGATTCAATGACCATTTAGGAATCAGATGGCAGAGGGGAAGAAGCTGTTCTTGAATCGCTGAGTGTGTGCCTTCAGCCTTCTGTACCTCCTACCTGATTGTAACAGTGAGAAAAGGGCATGCCTTGGGTGCTGGAGGTCCTTAATAATGGACGCTGCCTTTCTAAGACACCACTCCTTGAAGATGTCCTGGGTACTTCGTAGGCTAGTAACCAAGGTGGAGCCAACTAAATTTACAAACCTCTGCAGCTTCTTTTGGTCCTGTGTAGTAGCCGCCCCCCCCTCCCATACCAGACAGTGATGCAGCCTGTCAGAATGCTTTCCACAGTACATTTATAGAAGTTTTTGAGTGTATTGTTGATGTACCAAATCTCTGCAAACTCCTAATGAAGTATAGTCACTGTCTTGCCTTCTTTATAACTACATTGATTATGTTGGGACCAGGTTAGATCCTCAGAGATCTTGACACCCAGGAACTTGAAACTGCTCACTCTCTCTACTTCTGATCCCTCTATGAGAATTGGTGTGTATTCCTTTGTCTTACCCTTCCTGAAGTCTTACTAACATTGATTGCCAGGTTGTTGTTGCGGCACTATTCCACTAGTTGGTATATCTCATTCCTCTACGCCCTCTCATCACCACCTGAGATTCTACCAACAATGGTTGTATCATCAGCAAATTTGTTGATGGTATTTGAGCTATGCCTAGCCACACAGTTGTGTGTATATAGAGAGTAGAGCAATGGGCTAAGCACACACCCCTGAGGTGCACCAGTGTTGATTATCAGTGAGGAGGTTAGGTTATCACCAATTTGCACAGATTGTGGTCTTCCGGTTAGGAAGTCGAGGATCCAATTGCAGAGGGAGGTACAGAGGCCCAGGTTCTGCAACTTCTCAATCAGGATTGTGGGAATGATGGTATTAAATGCTGAGCTACAGTTGGTGAACAGCATCCTGACATAGGAGTTTGCATTGTCCAGGTAGTCTAAAGTCGTGTGGAGAGCCATTGAGATTGCATCTGACATTGACCTATTGTGACGATGGGCAATAGGTCCAGGACCTTGCAATTAGGCATTCAGTCCATTGAATCTGCTCCATCATTCCATTGTGGCTGATTTATAATAATAATCATCATATCATCATAATAAGAACTTTATTGATCCTGAGTGGGAAATTACTTCGTTACAGCAGCGTGATTTAAAACACACTTAGAACATAAGAAAATCTACAGCACGTTACAGGCCCTTCGGCTCACAACGTTGCGCTGACCATGTAACTTATTCTAGAAGCTGCTTAGAATTTCCCTACCGCATAGCCCTCTATTTTTCTAAGCTCCATGTATCTATCTAAGAGTCGCTTAGCAATAATAATATATATAATAATAATATTAACTAATAATAAAGTACAGGATAATATATATATAATAATAATATACCAATTTGCAATAATGTACAATAATAATGCACAAAATAATAAAGCAGAGATTATCGTACTATGATGTGAGTTCTCCTGTCACACAGAGATGAACTGTTGTATGTGCTTATTTGCATTTGGTAGGAAAGATTTTCTGTAACAGTCCTCGTGACAGTGGAGCTGAATGAGTCTGGTCAAAAGGGTGCTCTGCTGTTTATTCAGTAGGTCATGGAGAGGACATGCCTGATTGTCCATAATGGATAACAGTTCGTTTAGTTACCTTCTCTCCACCACTAGCTCAAAAGAATCTGGGTTGTAGCCAAGGCCGTATCCAACCTTTTTGATGAGGTTATTTAGTTTATGAGTTTATTGCTCTCAACTCCATTCTTCTGCCTTCTCCCCATAAACTTAGATGCCCTGACTAACCAAGAACTACAACTTACTGGCTTGAGTAAGACACAAAAAGCTCTGGAGAATCTCAGCAAGTCAGGCAATGTCCAAGGAGGGGAATTAACAGTCAAAGTTTCAGGCTAAGACCTTCGTTGACACCCTTCTCCCGGCCCAAACAGCTTTAACTGGTGATTATAGGGTCCAGTGGAAACACATGACATAAAGCTTAAAATATGTTCCTCCTGACTTCACAGGAGAACTGTTGTCTAACCTGCACTACACTCCCCCCAGAATTTCCCGCTCACACTCAAGTAACTTATTCTAGCAACAGAAGGTTCATCACATACAAAATGCTGGAGAAACTCAACAGATTCATGTCAATCCTTGGGGAAACGATCCCATCAGTCCCATCACCCCTCATGTGAATTCATGCGATCCTTCAGCTAACTCTCTCTCCCATTTGCCCATCAAAGCCTTTTTAATTCTTTTTTAATATTAGCCTGAACTAATGAGTCATTTACAGGAGGTAATTCATATCTTTAGGGATGTGAAGCCAAAGCACCTGGAGAAACCCAAACAGTTGTGAAAAGGACATGGGAAACTCCACACAGACAGCACCAGCATTGAAACTGGGTCAATTGGACTTGGAGGCAGGAATGTTAATTGCGACACCCAAAGGCCTCTGCAGCTATTGTATCTGTCCCAGGTTGCTGCTCAGGACCTGGTTTTGGTTAACTTGCATTACTTACAGAATAGAGACAGATGAGGCCAAGTTCTCGTTTCTCTGGTAACCCCTGGCAGTGTAGAGCAATCCCTTGACCTATCTGATGGACCTTTCAAATTCAAGTCCAAGTTCTGTTACAATTTTTTGCAGAATGCACATGGACTGAGCTAGGACTTTTCCATGGAATAACAGAGGATGAGAAACAACTTTATAGAAGTGTAAAGATTATGAGACGCATAGATAGAGTGGACAGCCAGCATCCTTTTCCCTATGGCAGCTATGACTAATACCAGAGAACATTTGTTTAAGGTGAATAGAGGAAAGTTTATCCATTGATATCTTTTATAAACACACTGATTCTCCCCGTCACTTGTAAAAATGCCATCCCCTTATCTCAATTCCTCCATCTCCACTACATCTGTTCTGCCAATCTTGACCGCACAATGCTGGCCTTGCTGTTTTTACCACATCCAAGCTCAATGAGGCTTGTTGTTTGCTGTGTTTTACTGCTACAAATGTCATTCCCACAAGAGTTATCTTTTTTCAAGTATAGATTCTTAGTTGAATATCTGCATTTCTAATATCTTTGAAATGCCATTCAAACTTATTTTGTGAATGACTGAAACAGCCGAGCCAGTATCCAATTCCATTTTAATTAATTTGCTGTTCACTTCCAATGTAAGCCATATTGCTTGTCTATTCTTAATTTTGACACTGTAAATCTCAAGGCTACACAGACCTGTGACTCTCTCATCATTATCAGGTTCCTCATCAATGGCATGCAGATTAGTGCTCTTTTTGAAAGTGCAGCTTGATGCTTTAGGTTTTCTCTTTCGTATGCAAACCATTTATTTTTGTCTGCCTGACATGCTCTTTGTATGTGCCCTACCTTGTTGCATTTCCTGCAAGTTTCGCCTTTGAACCTGCATTGGTCCGGCCTATGTGAACCTGTTACAGCAGAAGCACAATTTGTTCGGTCAGGGAGATTTCTGTTTAAACATTGCAATTTTGTTCACATTCACTTTCATTCAACTCAAATTGCCTCTCTGTCTGCTGTTTCCATTGATACAGCTATTTCTATTGCTCTTTTAAATATAAGTTATGCTTCAGTTAGGAGCAGGTTTTAAATGCTTTCTTGTAAGCTTCCACAAACTAAATGAACTAACAGTGTGCAGACAATCTCTTCAATTCAGCCATGTAAGCTGAAATGGACTCCCCCTCCTTTTGATTCCACTTATGAAACCTAAAGCATTCTGCAATCAACAATAATTTTGCTTCTAAATGTTTCTGCGTTACTTTCATGATATCAGGAAAGCTCATTGCAGCTGGTTTGATTGGAGCAGTCAAACATTTAAGCAAACTACGCTTTTGCATCCATCCAAGGCACTCAGCAAAACTGGTACTTGTTTCTCATTGGTTATTTCATCCGTTTCAAAATACTGCTCAACTTGTTCAGTATACGGCACCCAGTTATTTGCTGTGTAATCAAATGTGTCAATCTTTGAAATATAGTCAGCCATTTCTGTTAATATTTTTAAATTATTATTATTATCACTCATTATTTATGAACCAGTGAATTTGTTCATTTTCTGCCTTTAAAAAAATACTTCACCATTTCCCTCTCTCTTTCTGAAAAGACAAGGGCCTTTTTTAATTCAATCATTTGTGCTGCGTTTTTTTTACTCAAATGTCTTGCTGCGCTTCAACAGGTTGGCAGTTATCTCAGGTTCATTTAAAAGTTCTTTGTCTCCTTGTTATGTTTTGTAACCATGGAGCTGGGAATGTGAGTCTACCTTAGTTTTTACTTTAAGTGAGGTACGCCTATAGATGTGGTAATGTAATGATGTATGTCATTTATGTACATTTACATATACCCACAATACATCATGTAAGCAACAAAGAACGCTTAATCAAAGAATATATATTCACAATATTACTCAAGCATTACTGAAATATTAAATGCACAACAGTTTGTCTTCTTTTGCACATTGTTTGTCAGTGTTTGTCTGTTTTTGTGTAGTTTTTTGTAAATTTGATTTTATTTGTTTTTTTTCCTGCAAGTGTCTTCAATACCCTCATCCAAGTCATTATATACATTGTAAGAAGATGTGGCCTCTGTGCCAATCCCTGTGGCACATCACTTGCTATATCTTGCCAACCATAAAACTTCCCAGGAGTCAAGGGAAATTGCAGATGCTAGAATCAGCAATAACACACAAAGTGCTGGAGTTGTTCAACATCTATTGAGGGAAATAAATAGATAATCAATATATCCGGTTGATACCCTTCACCTGGACCAAGATTTAGTGATTCGTCCAACCTAATCTACTGGGAGAGGGTTTCGTTGAACACTACACTCTGTCCGCCAGAGAAAGCAGGATCTCCCAGTGGCTTCACATTTTAATTCCATGTCCCATTCCCATTCTATGGGAATGGGACATGGAATTGTGATATGTCTATCCACGGCTTCCACTATTGTCAAGATGAAGCCACACTCAGGTTGGAGGAACAACACCTTATATTCTGTCTGGGTAGCCTCCAACCTGATGGCATGAACATTGATTTCTCTAACTTCTGTTAATGCCCTTCCTCCCCTTCTTACCCCATCCCTTATTTATTTATTTATTTATTTATTTATTTATTTATTTATCTATCTATCTATCCCTTTTTTTCTCTCTATGTCCCTCTCACAATAACTCCTTGCCTGCTCTCCATCTTCCTCTCATGCTCCTCTCCCCCTTTCTTTCTCCCTAGGCCTCTTGTCCCATGATCCTCTCCCTTCTCCAGCCTTGCATCCCTTTTGCCAATCAACTTTCCAGCTCTTAGCTTTATTCTTCCCCCTCCTGTCTTCTCCTATCATTTCGGATCTCCCCCTCCCCTCCCCCTCCCACTTTCAAATCTCTTACTATCTCTTCTTTTAGTTAGTCCTGACGAAGGGTCTCGGCCCGAAACGTTGACTGTACCTCTTCCTAGAACTGCTGCCTGGCCTGCTGCGTTCACCGGCATTTTGTGTGTGTTGCTTGAATTTCCAGCATCTGCAGATTTCCTCATGTTTACTGTATTTAGTGTTCAGAATGTGGCCTCCTCTGCTTTGGAGAAGCAAAATCCCTCATCCTGCCTAAGATCATTTGTTGAAACTAAGATTAGAATCAGATTCAGTTTATTATCACCAACATATGTTGTGAAATTTATTATTTTGCAGCTGGAGTGCAGTGCAAGACATATTATTAAAATGTTACAAGTAGTACAAGACAAATAACAGGGTAGTGTTCAAGGATTCATGGGCTGTTTAGAAATCTGATGATGGAGGGGAAGAAACTGTTTTTGAATCATTAAGTACTGGTCTTCAGAAGCTCCTCCATGATGGTAGCAGTGCAAAGGGGACATGTCCCCAAACATAATGATGCTGCCTTCATGAAGAACTGCCTATTGAAGGTGTCCTCAATGTTGGGAAGGATTGTGCCTGTGATGAGTCTGCAACCATCTTCAGTCTCTTGTAATCCTGTGCATTGGAGGCTCCACACCAGACTGTGATGCAACTGGACATAATGTTTCCACTGTACTTCTGTAGAAATTTGCAAAGAGTCTTTGGTATGTACCAAAAATCTGCACAGACCTGGGGGTGTGGGGAGGAGGGATGGTGGTTAGATGACCACCTCTTGGCAAACTATTTCTTAATTAGTTCTAGCAACACACATAAAAGTTGCTGGAGAACGCAGCAGGCCAGGCAGCATCTACAGTCGACATTTCAGGCTGAGACCCTTCGTCAGGATGCTTGCTGTTCTTTCAAAACAATAACTTCTGGGCAGCGTTAGGTCAGGTCCAATAGCAGCCTGCAGCAATCACTACAGAGAACACTTGAAAGGAGACCTTAACCTCTTTCTTTAATGAAAACAGAAAATGGGGGTCAGGCAGCATCTGTGAAAGAGAAACTGTCTATGTTTCAGGTCCAAGACATTTCATTAGAATTGGGAAAGCAAGAAAACAAGATACCTTATTTTTCAAAAGGTGAGAAGGAAAGGGGAAAGATAGGGTGAGAGCCAACATGTTAACGGCGCCAGTTTCCAAGCTCTGTTTGTGCAAGGTAAACAGAAAAACACTAGCATTGTTCTTTATTAACAATATGTGTACTGGAGCCATTGCTATTCAAAAGCACATGGTTTAATGGAGAGACAGTTCCAGCAATTAGCCATGGGATATGCCCAATCGGCTAAATCATGTGAATAGAGGTAGATCTTCATTTACTAATATTTGCAACTTTAACCAACTTGACAAAGTATCATTAATAGGTGTTTGGAATTTAAACTGCTCAAGGGAGAGACTGCTTAGTTTAGACCTTACAGGCAGTTAAGGACAAGAGTCACAACACGCTGGAGGAACTCAGCAGGTCAGGCAGCATCCATGGAAACGATCAGTCAACGTTTTGGGCTGGAACCCTTCGTCAGGACCGAAACGTTGACTGATTGTTTCCACGGATGCTGCCCGGCCTGCTGAGTTCCTCCAGCGTGTTGTGAGTGTTGCTTTGACCCCAGCATCTGCAGAGTATTTTGTGTTTAGGCAGTTAAAGAAAAGGCAATAGTGCTGTGTCCTCTGAAGCAAATACAGAATGATCCATTGTACCAGTCGCTTACTTTGTAAATCTGAGCATAATGTTGAAATATTGAATATTACTCAAAGCTTGTTATGTTCCAGTTTTTTCTTCCTTGTTTTTAATGCTCAGCAGACTGTTTATTATCACCTGGAGAGTGCAGAGTATGATCACTTCATTGCAAAAGAAGAGCAACATTTATTTTGGCTTTTAATTAGCCTAAGCCACTGTTTGGAACTTTAAAAAACCTTGGAAGGAAGGACGAAGAATTGATTATTTTTATTCATAATTGAGAACAGCTCTGATGTAAGCAGAGATTGCCACTGATAAAGTTGCTAATGTTTTCCTCTTGAATATTTCCTCACTCTTTATGGTTTCCATTAGTTAGCTGTCTTCCAGTAACTTATTTAAGTGGCCAGTTTTCCAGTTATTTATATTAATGTTCAAAAATGAGGTGGGAGCTGATTTTTTTCCCTTTAGAAAGTTTATTAATTTTGTTCACATACTGGGTAGACATGTCTGCACACACAGCCATTACCAAGAGTAAGCAAAGTGGAACTTGGGGGATATCTAAACATTGTCCTAAGATATGATATGGTGGATTGAACAGCCAGTATTTATGCTGTATGTCTCTCTAACTTCATGAGTCTATCAGCTAAGCCCTCAAAAGCACCATGATCTCTGCTGTCTTGAAGGAGAATTATACACTACAACCACAATCAAAGGCAGTAAGAGAGAAAAGATGAAATCCAAAGGCATGCGAGACAATTATCTGAAAGAGAATATCAAAAGGTTTTTCAAATATATAAGAAGTAAAAGAAAGGCAAGAATAGAAATCAGCCCAGTGGAAAAAGATGCTGGAGAGGTAGTAATGGGGAACAAAGAAATAGTAGATGAACTGAACAAGTATTTTGCACCAGTTATCACTGTGGAAGACACTAACAGCATGCCAGAAGTTTGAGAGTGTTAGGAGGCAGATGTGAATATAGTCACTATTACTGATAAGAAGGTGCTTAGGAAGCTGATAGTTGATAAGTTTACACTCCAGAGTTCCAAGCAAGGAGGCTGAGGAGACTGTGTAGGCATTAGTAGTGATCTTTCAAGAACCACTAGATTCTGGAGTACTGGAAAATTGTAAATACTGCTACTCTTTAAGAAGGGAGGGAGGCAAAAGACAAGAAATATAGGCCATTTAGCCTAACTTCAGTAGTTGGCAAGATATTAGAATCCATATTTAAGGATGAGGTTTCAAGGTACTTGAAGGCACGTGACAAATTCGGCAGAATGGTTTCCTTAAGGGGAAATCTTGCCTGACAAATCTGTTGGAAGTTTTTGAGGAAATGACAGGCAGGATAGACAAAGTACAGTCTGTGGGTGTTGTCTACTTGGATTTTCAGAAGGTCTTTGACAAGGTGCCACTCATAAGGCTGCTAAGCAAGATATGGGACTATGGCATTTCATGAAAAATCCTAGCCTGGAAAGAAAATTGGCTAACTGGAGAAAACAAAGCATGGGAATAAAGCGGACCTTTTCTGATTAGCTGCCAGTGATTAGTAGTGTTCTACAGCGATCTGGGTTGGTTCTGCTGCTCTACACGTGATGATATAATTAATGACTTTGTGGCCAGGTTTACAGATGATACAAAGATAAGTGGAGGGCAGGTATTGTTGAGGAAATAGGAAGCCTGCAGAAGGTGATGACGGATTAGGAAAACGGACAAAGAATTGGCAGATAGAATACAATAATGGAAAGTGTATGATCATGCTTTGTTTTAGAAGGAATAAAGACGTAGACTATTGTCTAAATGTGGAATGAAATCAGAAATCCGAGGTGCAAAA
The DNA here is from genome assembly GCF_030028105.1 of Mobula birostris. NCBI lineage: Eukaryota > Metazoa > Chordata > Chondrichthyes > Myliobatiformes > Myliobatidae > Mobula > Mobula birostris. The sequence continues at coordinate 46,817,696 of NC_092391.1, forward strand.
GGAGTTGGGAGTCCCTCTGCAGGATTCTCTAAAGGTTAACTTGCAGGTTGATTTGGTAGTAAGGAAAGCAAATGCAGTGTTAGCATTCATTTTGAGAGAACTAGAGTAGTTCTGGGCCCCATGTCTAAGAAAGGATGTACTGGCGTTGGAGAGGGTCCAGAGGAAGTTTACAAAAATTATCCTAGGAATGAAAAGATGAGGTGTATTTGATAGCTTTGGGCCTCCATTTGCTGGAGTTTAGAAATGGGGGGGGGGGGCGGGGTGGGATCTCATTGTAACCTACTGAATATTGAAGAGCTTGACAGAAAGACATTCATTTAGAACAGAGAGGAGGAGAAAGTTCTCTAGCTCAAAGGCAGTGAATCTGTGAAATTCATTACCACCGTCAGCTGAGTCATCATTCAGGACATGTTCCCTTCTTATTGAAATTTTCAGACAGGAGGTAGAGGAGCCTGAGGACATGCATTTAATGTTCTAGAACAGCTCCTTCTCCTCCACCATCAGCTTTCTGATTGCACAGTGAACCAATTCATGAAAACTACCTCACTATTTTTGCTCTCTATTGTGCTATTTATTTAATTATTTAAAAAAGATTTAAAAAATTGTTATTTATAGATTGTTTTTATTTATTGCACTGTACTGCTACTGCAAATTTCATGACATGTGTCAGTGATAGTAAACCTGATTTGAATTCTGTGGAGGCCAAGTCCCTGGGTATATTTTAAGTAGTGGTTGATTGGTTCTTGATTAGTAAGGGTGTCGAGGGCAGGGGAATGAGGTTGAAAGGGAAAGTAAACCATCCAGGATCAAGTGACAGAACAGACTCAATGGGCTGAATGGCCTAATTCCGCTCCTATGTTTTAGGGTCTTACTGTCTGAGCATATATTGCATGCAAATGTCTGGGCAATAACAGCATTTACAGCCTGTTTAAGTACAGCAACCAGAATTGAGCTTCTTCCATCCATTCTCACAGAAAAACTCACTCCTTGTAAAATACACTGGACAACAAAGATTTTGCTTCCTGAATACGTTTGGGTGTATCTTATCGATTTTGGGCTGCTGATGATGAAAATCATCATGAAATTCCCCTATCATGCATCATTTTTTTTGAAATCATCTATATTTTTTATATCAATTCATAATTCAAGTCGGAGTAACTGATGTCAAGATTAGGGAAGGCATTTTTGTTGTCCTCAAATAAAACAGGTCATTGATGACAGACAATTTGAAGAACTTCTAGTGGGACCAGAGAAAATTGTATAAAAGGCATTCCTACCCCCTGCCCCCCACCTTTTAAATCTACTCCTCAGCTTTTTTTCTGCAGTCTGCTGAATGTTTTTAGCCTGAAACGTTGACTGTACTTTTTTCTATACATGCTGCCTGCCCTGCTGAGTTCTTCCAGCATTTTGTGTGTGTTGCTTGGAAGGCATTCAAGGATGTTGTTGAAAATTTTCTTGGCAACTACAGGGCACAAAACTACGTGCAGCTGGTTGAAAGCATGCTTCAAGCATACAAAACCATGAAGTGCAACATGTCACTAAAGATTCATTTTTTTGCATTCTCATTTGGACTTCTTACTCACAAATCTTGGTGTTGTTAGTGACAAGAATGTTGCAAAGCTTCACCAGAACATTGCGGTCATGGAGAAACAGTATCAGGCCAACTGGAATCCATTAATGTTGACTGATTATCATTGGACACTGAGTGAGAAGCCTCACTCAGTACAAATCAAAACCATCAGAAACACATTTTTAACTTAGTTGAGCTATTGCAAAGTGTCAGCACTTTTATGCAATTAAATACACTATATTCAATTAATGTTAATTTCTTGTTTCTCCAAATTCCTACGTGATACGATTAGTCTGAAATTATATTCATGTTCAACTTCAAGTGGTCGATCATAAACAAAAGAAGATTCTGAGGAAGGAACAGTTTTGAAAAAAGGGGTTTGTCCAGTGATATATTTGTCTTTTCTTTGTATACAACTATTTCCCTGCAGATCATCATCGTAGCTTGTCACACCAGACAGCCAGCCACTCTAGTGTTGTTTGGTTGATGCTGAGCAGGTCAGTGTCAGCTAAATCAAGTGAGAGTGGGCAGTTACGCAGAACGTGTTCAATGTTCTTCACCCTTTCGCCACACTCACAGGATTTGCTGGTCTTTAAACCCCACTTCACCATATTGTCTCCCGTCCTACAAACACCCGCTCTCGCTCTGTTGAGAGTGAACCACTTCCGTCTGTCAAGCAGTGCCCCATCTGGCAACATTTCTGTGGGGTCTGCACTGTATTGTTTGGTGGGGTTCTGGCTTCTGTTTGTTGCCAGAGGTCAATCCTGTATGTTTTGGAGGGATGTTCCGCGCGGTAGTTCCTCCACTGTAACAAAGCTTTTCCTCGATTTTAGGCGGTTGGAGACTTGCACATGATGGTGTGGTGGGTGCCGTGGATCCGAGTTCTGTTTACCTTTTTCAATTTTTGTTGTAGTATGTCTTCGGATCTCTGGAGGAGCAATGCCTGTTAGTCTGTAAATGATGTTAGTGGGTGTGGGGCGCAGTGTGCCCGTGATTATTCAGCAGGCTTCGTTAAGCAACGGGTCTATTTTCTTCGCATGGGCTGATCTGCCCCACATAGGTGCACAGTATTCTGCAGGTACATAGCAGATAATTTGCAGGTATTCCTCGGTTTGTAAACAAACATTCACTACGATTCTATAAAGATGTCACATTGACTCTTTGCAGTATGTCTTCACCTTATGAAGTTATTTTTTATGATAATGAATAATGAGCCACTCTTTACCCATGGTGGTACACCAATACACTGCACAAATAGCACTGCAGTGCATTTCACAAACACAAGAGATTCTGCAGATGCTGCAGATCCAGAGCAACACACACAAAATACCAGAGAAACTCAGTGGTCAGGCAGCATCTCTGGAAATGTATAACCAATTGATATCTCGGGCCGAGTCCTTTTTCAGGACTGGAAAGGAACGGGGAAGATGCCAGAATAAGGAGGTGGTTGGAGGGGAAGAAGGGCTAGCTAGAAGATGATAGAGGAAGAACAAATCTGATGGGAGTGGACAGTTGACCATGGGCAAAAGGGAAGAAGAAGAGGGACCAGAATGAGGTGATGGGCATGTGAGGAGGGATAAGAAGCCAGATTAGGGGATAGAAGAAGAGAGAAAGAGGAGGGAAAATATTACCCGAAGGAGAAATCAATGTTCATGCCATCAGTTTGGAGGCTACCTAGATGGAATATGAGATGTTGTTCCTCCACCCTGAGAGTGGCCTCCTCATGGCAAATGAGGAGGCCATGGACTCATATGTCAGAAAGAGAATAGGGATAGGAATTAAAATGGTTGGCCACCAGGAATTTTCACTTTTGGATGTTGGACCAGAGGTGTTTAACCCACCTGTCTCGCTTTACCTGTCACCTTCTAGCTGGTCCCCCTTCCCCGCCCCCACCTTTTTATGGTGGCAAGAATGTGGAACAAACTGCCAGCTGAAGTGATGGATACAGGTTCGATTTCAGCCTTGAAAAGAAATTTGGATAGGTACGTGCACGGGAGGGTTATGGAGAGCTGTGGTCCAAGTGCAGATTGATAGGAGTAGACAGATTAATAATTTGGCATGGACTAGATTCGCCAAAGTGCCTGTTTCTGTGAAATAGTGTTCTACGAGTCTAAGGTGGCCCAAGACAACAGTCACCAACATTGACCCTTCTCTTAATCTAATCCTATCAGCCGTTCATTGCTTTATAGAACTCGCCTCTGCTATTGAGCGTTCACTGTTGGCAGTTGATGGATGAAATTCCCGATGTGTCTAGTATGACCTCACCATGGTAATGTCACATATAGTGGTAATATCCATCAACATACTGCTCACAGGGTTTATTGGATGGACTCCCTTGCTCCTTCCAAAGGTAGCATTTGATGGAGGCATTGTTTGTCTCACAATGGGAGTCAAATTGTTTAACAATGTCTCACAATCTCAGAAGGAGGCAATCAATGAAATGCTTCTTGGTACACTGCAAGGTAATTATGGATCGAAGTCAGTCCATAAGTCTGCTTGAAGAGAAATGCAATCTTGGATTCTCAAACAATGGATCTACATGACAGCTAATCTTTGTGAAAATCGGTATTAACCAAGGTTACAACATCACGATCATTATCTCCACAATATTGCACCTCAGCCCCATCAAACCTGCTGCTGCAGTATTCATTTAGTTGGCTGTTAATTACAAGTTTAATGAGTTCATCTGAAACTGTGGGCCAAAAAACCTGCTACTGTGGTGCACTCTTCTATGTTCTATACAGTGGCATGCAAAAGTTTGGGCACCCCGGTCAAAATTTCTGTTACTGTGAATAGCTAAGCAAGTAAAAAATGAACTGATTTCGGAAAGACATAAAGTTATTTCTTTAATATTTTAAGCAAGAATACTTTTTTATTTCCATCTTTTACAGTTTCAAAACAACAAAAAAGGAAACGAGCCCGAAGCAAAAGTTTGGGCACCCTGCATGGCAGTACTTAGTAACACCCCCTTTGGCAAGTATCACAGTTTGTAAATGCTTTTTGTAGCTAGCTAAGAGTCTTTTAATTCTTGTTTGGGGGATTTTCACCCCTTCTTTCTTGCAAAATGCTTCTAGTTCTGTGAGATTCTTGGGCTGTCTTGCATGCACTGCTCTTTTGAGGTCTATCCACAGATTCTCGATAATGTTTAGGTCAGGGGATTGTGAGGGCCATGGCAAAACCTTCAGCTTGTGCCTCTTGAGGTAGTCCATTGTGGATTTTGAGGTGTGTTTAGGATCATTATTCTGATGTAGAAGCCACCTTCTTTTCATCCTCAGCTTTTTTACAGACAGTGTGATGCTTGCTTCCAGAATTTGCTGGTATTTAATTGCATTCATTCTTCCCTCTGCCAGTAAATATTCCCCGTGCCACTGGCTGCAACACAAGCCCAAAACATGATTGATCCACCCCCGTGCTTAACAGTTGGAGAGGTGTTCTTTTCATGAAATTCTGCACCCTTTTTTCTCCAAACATACTTTTGCTCATTCCGGCCAAAGGATTCTATTTTAACTTCATCAGTCAACAGGACTTGTTTCCAAAATGCATCAGACTTGTTTAGATGTTCCTTTGAACCTTTTGGATAAAACGTCTGTAAAAAAGCCGAAGATGAAAAGAGGATGGCTTTTACAACAGGATAATGAACCTAAACACACCTCAAAATCCACGATGGACTACCTCAAGAGGCGCAAGCTGAAGGTTTTGCCATGGCCCTCACAGTCCCCCAACCTAAACATCATCGAAAATCTGTGGATAGACCTCAAAAGAGCAGTGCATGCAAGACGACCCAAGAATCTCACAGAACTAGAAGCCTTTTGCAAGGAAGAATGGGTGAAAATCCCCCAAACAAGAACTGAAAGACTCTTAGCTGGCTACAGAAAGTGTTTACAAGCTGTGATATTTGCCAAAGAGGGTGTTACTACCCTGCCATGCAGGGTGCCCAAACTTTTGCTTCGGGCTCTTTTCCTTTTTTGTTATTTTGAAACTGTAAAAGATGGAAATAAAAAAGTTTTCTTGCTCAAGATATTAAAGAAATGTGTCATCTTTAATTTTATGCTTTTTGGAAATCAGTTCATCTTTCACTCGCTTAGCTATTCATAGTAACAGAAATTTTGACCGGGTTCCCAAACTTCTGCATGCCGCTGTATGTGGCAACTCTACTGCAGAGCCAAGGTCACTGCATTGATGAGTTGCAGTACATTAACTAGTTCACTGAAGCAGCTCAACATGCACAAGACAGAGAACTTTTATCAACCTGCCCCTGATGCACTACACTGCCCTCTGACAATAAAGGTCCACACCAAGACCTTGGGCAATGTAGATCACTTCCCATATTTCAAGACTCCATCTTTTGGCTGACCAGATGCTATGATGGAACCGCCGTCACCCTTAATGCACCAGCAGAGATTCTGATGGATTGAGGAAAGGGATGTTTGAAGGTCAAGTTCTCAAAGATAGCACAGAATTAACAGAGAACAAGAGAGAATGCAGTTGCTGTAAATCTTGAGCAATACACACAAAATGCTGAAGGATCTCTGGAGTCTTCATTTCCTTCTATAGATGCTGCCTGAGTTTCTCCAGCATTTTGTGTGCATTGCACAAATTTTAGAGTCAGTTGTCTATATTTTCACCCATGTCATAAATATATAGGACAAGCAACTGAGATCTCAGCAGCAATCACTGTGCAACACCACTGGTTACAGATATTCACTCCCTTTAGCTCCAGGCCAGCTTTGGATCCAGTTCACCCACATGCATCGTACCCCTTGCGCCTGAACCTTCTGGATCAAGGAGAGGGTAGTCAGAGAGGAAATATCACAGTACGCTACTGATTTTCCAGTCCAATATTCTGCTTCCACCCCACCCTTGTATTGTGACCTGACAATTAGGTTAAAGTTTCAGTAGAGGAGTTAATGAAAAGAACTGGGAGCTGTTAATACCTTTCTCAACAACGTCAAGAGACCAGGAAAAACAGAATAATGATGTGATTTGAAGACTAAAACATTTGTTGCCATTCCGGAGGTCAGCTCTAGAATTTACCATCACCTGGTATTTACTGAATCTCACTTGTGGAAATTAATATTGTAATTGATGGGAAATACAACTCGACATCAATTTATTGTAAAGTAGTCAGGTTTTGAAAGAGAGTGAGAATGAGTCTTTATGAAGATTTATTATGCTTTTTCACTGTGCCTTTGCAATTTCCTGTGTTTTAACAGAAAAAGAACTCTGCATTACTGTGAATTAGTTGCTTTTAACCTAGCTCAGCAGATACATAGCATGCCTCCTGTTTGGTCAGTATTGGAAATCCATTACTAAATGCCACATATGAAGCAATGCACAGCAAGCGCACGGCTGTCTTCAGCTTCTGATTGATTCAAGATGCCCTAAAGTCTCATGTTCCAATATGCCAACAACTAAACCTCTTCTCTTAGATTGGAGAAAAGATATGCAGAGTATTTACATAAATAATAAAGAGAAGCTGTAAATAAAAAAGTTAACCATTACCTGTCAAAAGTATTCTAGTCTTTCCTATTTGCTTATGAATTTAGTATAACATTTGATTGAGTGTCCTATTTAATACCTGGTCCTACAATATTTAATATAACTGTATTGTAATTTCTTCTGTCATATATTGTAATGACATTGAACATGCACGTTTGAAAACACAAAGCCTAAGTGAAGACTTTAGCTCCATCTGGTATACGTATCTACAAGAACCCTTGCCTTAGGGTTTATACTGTATCAACCTACACTCCAAGGTCCAATTTACATCACTATTTTAGTCTCTTCCTGGAGGGGCCTTGTCACAATGGGGGCGCTGGGAACAGACCTAAATGCAAGACACAGACGCTGAAGTACAAGGAACAGGACTTGACTAGAGCAGGGACGTGACAGGGTACAGACTAGGAGCAGGGACAAGAACGCAGGCTTGGGCTTGGATCCCGAGCCAGAGACTGGACAAGGACCCAGAACCTGGGTCTTGCCTCAGACTTGGGCCCCAGAACCAGGCAAGGACATGACATGACAACGGGACAGGACGAGGCTGGGGTCTTGGTCTTGAGGCATGGAGGCTGGGGTCTACAGGCTTGAGTTCTCGGAGCTTGGCTGCCGGCCGGGGGCTGGGATCTCGAGCTTCGCTGCTGGGATCTCGAGCTTGGCTGCTGGCCGGGGGCTGGGATCTCCAGCTTGGCTGCTGGCCGGGAGCAAGGATCTTGACATGCGGAGGCTGACAACTCGGAGGCTGGAGCTCGGAGACAGACTGGGAACTGTACATCAACAGAGAGCCGGGACTTATCCTACGAAAAGCTGGGACTCAGCTTTAACCCGATACTAACATGACACTGGATAGTACATAGACATAGAGCCGGGACTCATCCATAGACAAGCCAGGACTTAACTTTATCTCCACACCAAGGTGGGACAGCACCACCTGTTGGGTAATGGTAGAATGGCCAGACTTACCCAACAGAGGCGAGGAGAAGACAAGACAGGACCCCCTGCAGGGCAACGGCAAAATGACCTGACTTACCCCACGGAGGCAAGGGCAAAACAAAACAGATTCCCCTGCAGGGCAACAGCAAAATGGCATGGCTTACCCCACAGAGGCGAGAACAAGAAGAGACAAACACCAAAGAACGACAGACAGTTCCATCTCTGCTTCGGAGTAGCTCCGAGTCTCAGTTCGGCTAGCAACCTCAGCTGGCTATGGAAACAGCCGGATCCCTACCTAGCTCAGAGTGGCTGGCAGCTACTCAGCTGGCCCAGGAAACAGCTGAATCCATACGGCAAAGCCAGCTTCGACTACTGCTAGCAAGGCTCCAAGAAAGGGATGGTTCCCCAACGTGGCCAAAAGATGGCAAGTGGCCACTCTAGCCTTCCACTGGCAGGTTGCTCCCAGGGGACCTTGATATGACAAACCAGCCGCTCACACTCAAGCTCAAGGCTACTTATATTCCAAGCCCCAAGATGGGAATCAGGTGCCTATGCTTAATTCAAACAAGGGACAGCTGGAAGACCCGGGGTCCTGAGTCCATGGACCAGAATGTGGACTTCACAGACTGGACCGTGACAGTCCTACCTGTCAATAATCACTATCTTGAATGGTGGTTCTCCCTTCCCACCAAGGAGGAGATACTTTCAACTAACAAAACAGATCATTTATTTATTCAACAACATATTTTCATTTCTGAGGCATAATTATTCACAGATTTATAAATTACAACAGATGGCCAATCAGTACAACAATTCTTACAGACTAGAAAAACCGTACCATAGAGTTGCAGACAAGCAAGTTGTCTGCCACAGATACCAAAGCCGAGGAATGAATTCTACGTCTTCTCTCTGTCATTCCTACCAACCCCCACTATCTTCTAACATTGATACTGTTTTTCTATTAATTTTATCATTGGTATGTGATATCTCTCAACTACATCATCAGGCCAAGTGGTGTGTTTAAGTATGCCAATGTGAACCCTTGGATCTCGTTGCTCTTCATTAAGCCAAGAAGGTGAGCAAAGTGCTTTGGTTAGAAGTCAAGAGAGTGAGCAAAGAACACTAATTATAGTTTCAACTTATTGGTCAACAAACCTTTTTGAGGTCTCGAAAGTGAATATCGATTACATTTATCATATTTATCTATGTCTCCGAGTATTTGACCTTTCTACCCTCGTTAGAGTCTTTTTCCCAGGGTAAAAATGTCAAACAACAGAGGGCATAGCTTTAAAGTAAAGAGGGAATGTTTAAGGGAAATATGTGGGGTGGGATTTTTAATGAATGCAATGCACTGCCAGGGGTGGTGGTGGAAACTGACATTATAGTGGCAGTTAGGAAGCATTTGGACAGACACATGGCAATGAAGGGAATGAAGGGATGTGGATCATGTGCAGGCAGATAGTTTCAAAGGTTTCAAAGATACATTTAATGTCAGCGAAATGTGTACAATATACATCCTGAAGTGCTTTTTCTCTGCAACCATCCACGAAAATAGAGGAGTGCCCCAAAGAATGAATGACAGTTAAATGTTAGAAACCCAAAGCTTCCCCCCCACAGCTCCCCCTCCGACATGTAAGCAGCAACAAAGCCACGATCCCCCTCTCTCACCAACAAAAAAAGCATCGGCGTCCTCCACCAAGCACTCAAGCCTGCAGCAAAGCATCAATAAAGACATAGACTTGCAATACCCCAAAGACTACTCGTTCACCCAGTAATTCGACATACCATAGACTCTCTCCCTCTCTCTCTCTCTCTAATAAGGGAAAAAGAGGTGTCCCCGTTTCACAGTGAGAGGGGAGACATAACAAACAACTCACTGATTTACAATGTTAAAAGTCTGTTGTGTTGCTTCTTCTGAACTCTGTGTTCAAAGAACTCGAGTCTCTGGGCACACAGCCAGTAGCCAGCTTGCTGCTTTCGATCTTCTGTCTCCCATAACACCCTGATTCCCTGCAAAGGCATCAACCTTCGATCCACCCGCCTCCAGGGCCACAAAATCCCGGAACTCCGAAGGTGAGCTAATCCTCTAGGCCGCGTCCTTGGTATCTCAAATAACAGCCATTCGCAAGACCCCGAGAGCAGGTCCCCTTCCTGCAAAGAACCGAAGTCAGCGTGTAACTCCAGGTCAGGGTCTTCAAAAGAACCCTGAAAGGGAAAAATAGAGATATTGAAGATAGAAATAGAGCCGTTTCCGAAGATGCAAGCAAAGGATTCACTGTTAGGCACCATTAATTCCTTAGCTCCACCCACACCATCAGTTGCATTTGGAGTCATCATCAGCAAAGACATCATGGGTCGAAGCACCTATACAAGTTTCAAGTTTATTGAAATCAGCATTTATATACACGAGTATAAATACCATGAAGATTAGCTTCCTGCGGTAACAGAATATTACCTTGCAAGATGAGGGACAAATATATATGTATGCTTGTACATAAACTTGAAATAACATATATTGTATGTAACTTATATTTGTGCAAAATAAAAAAAAACAGAATAGGTAGAACTAGTGAAAGATTAGGAGACAAAACACAATAGTCCAAGATAGAATTAGGAATTTTCAGGCCAGTTCAGGATGGCAGTGAGAAGAAACTGTTGTTGAACCTTGAGGTGTGGATCATCAGACTCTAGTACCTCCTCGTCAGAGTCTCAGATTGAGAAGAAGACACTTTGCTGTACTTGTGTTTGACTATCCTTGTGATCTTGTCACTTTCAGCAATAATTGTTTCATTGAGCAGGTTAAAGTCCTAGACCATCCTGATTTGGACTCTCCCCCCCTGCTATTTCAGGAGAAATCATGCTCCTTGATCTCACTTTGAATTTATCAGGATTGTTGAAAAGGACTTGAGGATCTTAGTTGTAGGGAAAGGTGGAATCAATAGGCTAGGAGTTTATTCTCTAGAACATAGGAGAATGAGGGAGGATTTGACAAAGGTATACAATATTTTGAGGGGTATAGATAGGGTAAATGTAAGTAGGCTTTCTCCGCTGAGATTGGGTGCCACAAGAACTAGAGGCTATAGGTTAAGGGTAAAAGGTGAAATATTTGAAGGAAACCTGAGGGGGAAACTGCTTCACTCAGAGGGTGGCGCAAACATGGTGGATGGGGGTTCGATCACAACATTTAAGAGAAATTGGATCTGTACATGAATGGGAGTGGAATAAAGGGCTATGGTCCAGGTGTGGGTCAACGGGGTGAACAGAATAATACTTCAGCATAGACTTGATGAACCAAAAAGTTGTTTCTGTACTGTAGCACCTTAAATCTATGACTCTAAAATAATCACAAATCAGACTGTACGGTGGAAAGCTATAGTCAGAAAGTTAAACTGAAACAGCAAGCTCAGGAGGTGAGCTTTCAAATATAACCTTCACTTCCTTCTCATTATTGAACAAAACCCTGCAAAACTGAACGGATTCAGGAGTTCCACTTCTTTGCAAATTTTCACATAGATTTTACATTCATCCTGTTTATCCAGGAGCTAAAAGTAAATTTGTCAGAGTTTTAAGTGAGTGATTGGGAAAGATATATGTTCATGAAACATTGTTTTAGGTGGATGACAAGCAACAATGAAAGCAATGTCCTACTCCGGATCAGAACATCGGCAGAAGCTCATGAGAGTGAAAATTACAGCCTGTTGGCAAACTCTTTAGAGACTCTGCTCACTTCTTAGTCAGGGAGAAGAATTGATGGAAAAGAGCATTATTTAATCTATAAAGTGAAAAACAATATTTCTGCCAGATTTAGTAGAAGGGGCTTCTGTTTTCTCTTCCAGTAACAGGAGTTGATGATCTAGGCAGCTGTAATAAGAATGAAAATACAACATTAAACTAATCGAAACTATTTTACAGACTCATCCCCCTGCTCTGAACAATAGTCGTACTCACTCATAACCAGCCAAACCACAACATTGGGTGCAACAGCACATATACTCAGCCCTACGCCAAGTCCTACACCTGGCCGAGATCCAAGAAACACACTTGATCTGGTTCCCAGTCACACACCCGAACCAGTTCCCAGTCACACACCCGATCCCCATTTCCAGTCACACGCCCGATCCCATTCACAGTCACACACTCGATCCTCATTCCCAGTCACACACCCGATCCCGTTCCCAGTCGCACGCTCGATCCCGTTCCCAGTCACACGCCCGATCCGGTTTCCAGTCACACATCCGATCCGGTTTCCAGTCACACTCTCGATCCCGTTGCCAGTCACGCACCAGATCCGGTTCCCAGTCACACGCCCGATCCGGTTTCCAGTCACACACCCGATCCCATTCCCAGTCCCAGATATGATCCTATTCTAAGTCCTACACCTGCTCCCACCCGGTGACACATTTGAGGTAATTCTCAGTGAAACAGCTGACCCTGCTAACTTGTACACATTCACCCCTATTCCTAAACTGCAAGTGACTGCAATTCCAGGCACAAATGTGATTTCAGTCTCAGTTTTACAGATTCAGATTAGTTTTTTTCATATACAGCTGAATGCCACAAAATTCCCTGCTTGTGTGAAGCTCGCACAGTAAGCAGAGTACATGGCAATAATGCATGTAGTTACAAGCACAAAACAACAGAGTGGTGCAAAGATTGTGCACATTCTGAAGTAAGGCAGAAAGAAATGCTTGTATGAATGTAATGGAAAATGTAGCGTTAGGGGTTAAGGATGTGGTAGCTCCACTGGTAAGTGAATGTAAAAGAGGTGACTGGTTCACAAGTGGAGAAGAAGCTGATCTTGCATCTGTTTCCAAGCTCTTGGATATATACAGCAAAAGATTGCAGTGCATTCAGATGCAGCACCCACTCAGTCTCCAGTTGTAATAGTTCTTCTACGTCCTGCATGTTTTTGTTATGATCAGAATGATGCTGGCTATCCTTACTTTCATAAGTTATTGTGTGCAATATGTGTGTTATGTGCGCCACGGTGCTTTACCCCCTGGTTCGGACAATACACTTGACTTGACTTGACTTGAGACAGAAGAGAGAAAAGGGGGATGATCAATGTGACAGTCTGCCCTGCAAATGCAATTAGCCTTCCTAAAGCAATGCAGCGTGAAGGTAGACTGGATGAAGGGAAATGATGATGCTGTGAAGGACTGGACAGTTTTTACCACTTTCTGCAGGTTCCATTGATCCGAAGCAGAGCAGTTTAAAGGTTCAAACGTTTGTTCATTATCAAAGTATTCAACTCTGAAATTCTTCTCCAGATAGCCATGAAACGAAGAAAGAAAAGAATGACATCACTACCATAAATGTCCAATTCCCCCTTCCCCGCACAAAGAAAATGAACAAGAATGGAACAGGCAGATCAACTCCCAAATCCCCCTCCCTCACATACATGAGAAAAGCAAGAAAGATTGGCCGAAAAACACAGAATATAACAAAACTATAGACTGAAATAAAGTCCACAGTCCAAGTCCAGCAGAGCGATCCCACTAGTGATCAAAAGGTAGCCTCCCCTCTCTGGTAGCAGGGCGGTCCCACCAGTGATCAAAAGGCAGTCTCCCCTGTCCGGCAGCAGAGTGATCCCACCAGTGATTAAAAGGCTGTCTCTCCTCTTCGGTAGCATAGCGATCCCATCAGTAATCAAAAGGCAGTCTCCTCTGTCCGGCAGCGGAGCCATCCCACCAGTGATCAAAAGGCAGGCAGTTGCCGCTCACCTTCCGCACTTGCCTCGAGTTTTCAATCTCCTTTGTCACTTTAATCAGCAAAATGGAGCCAGACATGGGCTCGCGCCCTGTCACGCAGCCTTCTCACCACAAGGTTCACACAGCTGTCTCTGCTTCCTGGAATCCTCTCAGAGACTGTGGAATGCTGAAACATCCAAGCAATCTCCAAACTGCAAATCCGTCTCCAAGAGTTCCAGTATCACATTCAAGATGTAAACCAAACATAGAAGACTTAAAGAAACAAAATATATGGTTTCATGGCCCATCAAGAAGATATCAGCCTCGAGATTGTTATCTGCAGGCGCCATCTCGACTGGAAGCAAACCACACCAGATTGGGAGTTGAGACTTCCTACCGAGCATTCTCATTTACAAGTCTCACTTTCTCAGATGCCAAAGAAATTGCATGCACACACTCACTTATGGATCACCACATCAGTGTGAAGGGACCAGGAGTGGTTGCTGGTGATATAAACACTTAGTAACTTGACGCTGTTGACCAGCTCTGTTCCTGAGGTCCAGTGTTGTGTTCAGCACCTCTCTGCATCCTCAGGCCAACAAGCAGCTCTTTCACTTTGCTGACAGCAAGGTTATTGTTCTGAAAGATACCATGACACAGATTGTGGATCTCTTTCTTATAACCTGTCTCATCATTGTTGTTGATCCAGCTCATAACTGTAGTATCATCAGTGAACTTGATGATCGAGTTAGCATTGTATCTGACCACACAGCCATGGAGAGTACAGTAACTGAGCACACTACCGTTGGGAGCACCAGTGTTGAAGATCAGGGAGGAGGAAGATTAAAGATGAAAGAATAGCTTTATTTTTCTTACATATACATCGAAACATACAGTGAAATGTGTCATTTGCATCAGACAAATCAGTGAGGATTGTGCTGGGCAGCCTGCAAGTGTTTCCAACATGTCATGCCCACAATTTGCTAATCCCAATCCATGTGTCTTTGGAATGTGGGAGGAAACCGGAGCATATGGAGAAAACCCACATGGTCACAGGGAGAACGGGCAAACTCCTCACAGAAAGTGGCAGGAATTGAACCCTGGATGGCGAACTCTGGTGCTACAACAGTGTTACGTTAATCACTACATTGCCGTGCCACGGTGAAATGTTGTGACCATTGCTAAATGACCAAAGTCTGCAGGGCAGGGAGTCCAGAAGCTGTTTATCTTTGGGGTGTTTAAAATGATAAGGGGCATGAATAAGGTGAATGAGCACAGTCTTTCTCTTTGGGAATCAAGAACCAGGGGGCACAGATTTAAGGTGAAAGGGGAAAGATTTTATTGGAACCTGAGGGGTAACTTTTTCACCCAGAGTGCAGTCAGTATGTGGAATGAGCTGCCAGAGGAAGCACTTAAGGCAGGTACAATAACATTTAAAAGGTGCTTGGATAGGTACAGAGAGAGGAAAGATTGAGAAGGATATAGACCAAATGTAACTAGCTTAGATGGGAATCTTGGTTAGCATAGCAGAAGGACCTGTTCCCATGCTGTCTGTCTCCATGACTCTATAACTTGGTCTGGTCTCAGTTATATCCACAGCACTGCTCCCAGTCACACATCTGATCCTCATCCATGTCTCACACCTGGTCCTATTGCCAGCGGCATGCTTGGCCCCAATTTGTATTCTGTGCTCTGGCACTGTGTGGGTGGCACTTTGTTGACTGCACTGTGTCCAGCACTGTAGTGGTGGCAGAGTATTCTAGCATTGCTCCAGCACAATGTTACTGCGTTGTGTGACCAGAGACCCTGACAAGGATGGTTAGGACACAAATGCTGGAGTATCTGAGGCAAGGATCAAGACACGGTATAAAGCTGGAACGGGGACTGAGCACAGACAAAATGCTAGACGATATCTCCACTTGGGCTTACGATTGAGCACTGAGGCTCTGTTCAGGTGCTCTTTAAATACTCAATTCTTAGTGCCCAAAAGATGGTTGCCAATTAGTGGGATGGTCCTGAACCCTTAAAAGGGCTGCACACGTATCTATACTCCGAGGAGTTAGAGCATCCAAACCCCCGAAGTCAGTGTGGTAACAGGACCCCCTCCCCTATGGCCGACTTCTGATGGCCCTGGCTGCCCAGAGTGACAGTGATGGTGGTCGTGGATGAGAACCGGACCACAATGTCTTTTCCAAGCATCCAGCATCTTTCCTCAGGTCCAAATCCTTACCAGTCAGTGCGGTATTGCCGAACACCTCAAAGAACAGTTTGTGAGTCCCGAAGTCTGCTCACTGTGAAGACCTGTTCACCATCAATAAACCTAGGTGGCGACGGGGCTGATGGTAGTGGGGCTAAGGGGCTTGTGCCAACAGGTTTTAATTTGGAGATGTGGAAGATGGGATTGATCTTTAGGGTCTTGGGGATTTGCTAGATGTAAGTCACCGGGTTTACTTTCCTCAGGACTTTTAGGGTCCAATGAACTTTGGCACCAACTTTCTAGGCTCCTCCCAGGCAGGCATATCTTGAATGGACAGTCAGACCTGTTGCCCAGGCTGCAAAACGGGTCCCTGCCTTCTCCTGCAGTTAGCTATCGATTTCTGTCTTCCGGGTGGAGGCCAGCAAAATATCTCTTGCCATAATCCATTTCTGCTTGCAGCATCGAATGAGATCTTTGGCCGCAGGAAGCCCAACCTTGTGCTCCTGTTGCAGGAAGAGTGGCGGAGGAAAACCAATCTGGCACTCGAATGGAGACATCTTGTGTGCCTAATGTTGCCCACTAACTCGGCCCACATCAAATGGTTGCACCACTCGTTAGGGGTTGCTGAGGCCATGGTTCATTCAAAATCTTGGCTGGTCCGCCCTGTCTGGCCGTTGGACTGTGGGTGAAACCCAGAGGAAAGTCTTGCTGTGACTTCAATCAGCTTACAGAATGCCTTCCAGAAATATGATGTGAATTGTGGACCAGTATCCAAGACAATCTCCACCAGGAATCCATGGATCCTGAAGACCTAGTCCAGGACAATTTCAGCCATCTCTACCATAGATGGTAGCTTATCCAAGGCAGTGAACTCGCAGGTCTTCAAAAACTAATCGACAATTACAATGATGACGCTTTTCCACCTGGATGGTGGAAAACCCGTGACAAAGTCTGTGGAGATATGCGCCCTTGGTCTTTCCAGGGCAGAAAGGAGGTGGAGGAGCCTTTGTGGTCAGGTTCAGGGCACCGTGTTCTGGGCAAACTCCTCACATGCCTGCACATACAGCGAAACCTCTTTTACCATTCCGGGGCACGAATACCTTCTCTTGATAGACTTGTGAGTCCTGGCAATCCCTGGGTGAGCAGTCATTCTCGATGAATGCCCCATTGGAAAACCTGGGACCGGGCGGAACTTGGGACAAACAGCCAGCCTGGAGGACTGTTGCTAGGAATCTACCCTAGCACTTGGGCCTTGTGACAAGAGTATCAATTCCCAATGAATTGGCACTACCACCTTGGCTTGGGGCAAAATGGTGGTAGGCTGCTTCCCTTATTTGGGTTTGTCAAACAAAGCATCCACTTTCTGGTTCTTTGACACTGGTCAACAGGTCAGGATGAAATTAAAACAGTTAAAGAACAGAGGCCACCTGGGTTGCCTGGAAATCAGTGTCATGGCCTCTTAAATATAAGCCAATTTCTTGTGGTCTATCCAAATGATAAAAGGGTATTGGCCCCTTCAAGCCAGTAATGCCATTCCTCCAAAGCCAACTTAACCACAAGAAGCTCCTGATTCCAATGACATAATTTCTAACTACCCGGGATAGCTACCTGGAGAAGAATGCACATAGTTGCAGTTTACCGTTGAGACAACATTGCACCCTCTCCAATGTCTGAGGCGTCCACCTCCATGATGAAGGGAAAGTCCGGGTTAGTGAAACCAAGATGGGAGCTG
Source organism: Mobula birostris (assembly GCF_030028105.1). Lineage (NCBI taxonomy): Eukaryota > Metazoa > Chordata > Chondrichthyes > Myliobatiformes > Myliobatidae > Mobula > Mobula birostris. The sequence continues at coordinate 46,835,314 of NC_092391.1, forward strand.
ATTTGAACCGTTGTTTGAGCTCTGCAGAAGCAGCCTCTGTTTTGGTAGTCCAGACAAAAGGGCCCATGGATTTCTTAGTCAACGCCATTAGCAGAGCTGCCACAGAGCTGATTTTTCTGACGAACTTTTGGTAGGTGATTACAAACCCCAGGGATCACTGGACTTGTTTGACACTGGATGATAGTGACCAGTCTCTGACTGCCTGGGTCTTGGTAGGGTTCATCTTGAGATTGCCAATGGAGATGATGAAACCCAAAAATAAAATTGTTGTCACATGAAATTCTGACTTCTCCAGCTTGATGTAAAGTCCATGGTCTAGAAGACTCTTTAAAATGTCCCTGACGTGAGCGACAAGCTCCTCCATGGACTTTGAGAAGATTAGGATATCATCCAGGTAGACAAAGATGTACTTATGGAGAGTATGTAATCCATGCAAGGTCATTGTCTCCCATCCTTCCTTTATATGAAGAAGAAGCATACAGCAACTGGTGGGGTGGAGGGCCGAATGAAGCCTATGGGTATTCCATTGAGCTTCTCTCTGGGGCCTGAGAGTGTATATAGTCAACACTGCAGAGGACAAGTACCGGGCAGCAGGTCTATAGCACAGTTGTAGGGTCAATGTGGAGGAAGAGTTAAGGCCTTTCACTCGCTGAAGACTTCCTCCAAGTCCTTGTAGATGGAAGGGATTTTGACCAGTTTGAGTGTTGCAATCTCCTCTCGACCTTCCTTCGAGAATATTCCCGAGATTTCTTAGGTGGCAGGGGTGATTCGACTCCGAGTCCCTTCTCTAGGTTCACAAAGCTCATTTGTAGAAACAGTGGCCAAATCAGAGTCCAAATCCTTGTAAGTATCCTCAGCAATGGCAATCAGTTGTTACAAATAGTCCTTGTGCCCCCACAAATAGTCCTTGGCAGGAAGAAAAGATGGTGGTGCGACGCAGCTCGCAGCGGCCACTCCAGTGATATCTGTTATTTGTCAAGTAGGGTGCCGAGCACAATCCGGATTTGATGGAGACAAGTGTGAGATCACGAAGGAACATCTGGTGAAACTTCTGAAATGCCTGCTTCACTGCCGCTGCTACTGTGTGGTCCAGAATCTCCGGAGGGGAAGGCCCCGAGTCCTCGGCTTTGCTCGTTGCTCAGTGGCCGGGGCGGGATCGAAGCGCTCGGCAGAGAATGGTGCTCGGTGTCGGAGGGCTGGTCGGAGGCCAAAGTTTTTGGACAGACTCAGAGTCGTCTGCGGTAGGGTGCTTCCAATGCATCGGCAAGTTTGCGGCACTTGGAGGATCATGGCATGGAGAGTTTCTCCCTTCTATTGTCTGTGTGAGATGATGGGGTTATCGGGACTTGAGACTTTTTTTTACCGTGCCCATGGTCTGCTCTTTATCAAATTACGGTATTGCTTTGCACTGTTGTAACTATATGCTATAATTATGCGGTTTTGTCAGTTTTAGTCTTGGTTTGTCCTGTGTTTCTGTGATCTCTTTCTGGAGGAACATTGTATCATTTTTTAATGCATGCATTTCTAAATGACAATAAACGAGGACTGAGTGTGCTCATAATCTAAAAAATCTAAGTCTATGCTGTAAGGGTCTGCATATAAGAGTCTTTCCTTTCCGTGGGTCCTGGTGGCTGGATCCCTTAGGCTTAGCCACAAGAGTTCCAGACTGCTCGGGCACCTCCTTGCTCATCTCCTGAACTAGAGATTCCCTCTCTCCAGCTCCCGCACTGTTCTAACTAGACAGAGTCAGGATACGTACGGTTCTGTTGCTGGGACCGACTTGTCTGTCCTTAAGGACAGGACTAGGTGTCCAGGACACTTCAGGTTACCTCACACTGAAGACCGTCCCCTTGTAGATCATTGGTCTCTGGGAGAGTCTTCTGGAACAACACCCTGCAAACATACCGACTTACAATGACTGAACCGAGCGACAATTCTCCCCTACCTCCAGTCCAAGAATGGGTTATGCTGGGACAGCCAAGGGTACCCAAGGATCAGGGGTATGAGCGGTGAGTCAATAATGTAGAAACGAAAGTCTTCCACATGATCCCCTATCCTCATCTGCAAAATCACAGTCTGTTGCTGGATCTGCCTGGACCCTAGCGGGTGGCTGTCCAAGACAGCTGCGGGCAAGGACTGGCTCAACTGTCAGCGGTATGTTGAGCCAACGGGCGATTTCTAAGTCCAGAAAGTTACCTGCTGCCCCAGAGTCCACAAAAGCCTTCACCAGCCTTTGGTTCTTACCCCAGGTGATCTCCGCCTTCAGCACGAAACCAGAATCTGTGAGATTAGATATAAAGGCTGCTACCATCACCGTCCTCCCGACACAGGATGTTCTTAGCAGTTTCTCAACAGTTGCAGCCTCAGTCATGCTTTCCTGCAGTAAAAGCAACAACCTTGACTCCAAAGCCAGACCTCTCATTGGCAGAGAGTCTAGTGCAGCCAGCCTGCAAGGGCTGGACCAGGATCTTGAGCAGGAGATAGGCTGATCATGATCCGAGGTCGGAGAGTGGAACTGCGCTGTGTTGGGGCCGGGCTCAGACCAGCTCTCTTTGACCTCTGAAGTACTCCCACTTTCACTCTGCCAGATGACTATTGAGATAAATGGACTGGTCAATCAGAACCTCTAAGTCTTCTGCTGGCTCTCCCAAGGCGAGGGCATCCTTCAGTTCATCTTGGAGTCTGTGGCAGCATAGAATTGCCAAGGCCTCTCCGTTTCACCTGCTCTATTGGGCCAAGGTCCAAAATTCGATAACGTAGTCAGCTGTTGACTGACCACCCTGTCGAATTCTCATCAGGTGGCCCCAGGTTCGATGGGCTCTGGTGGGGTGATGAAACACCTTCCTCATGGCGGCCATGAACTCCTCTGAATCACAGCAAATCTCTGACTTGCATTCCCAATGCGAGGTGGCCCAGGCCAGGGCTTTTCCAGTCAGAAGAGGTGATGAAGGCCACCTTTCTGTGCTCTGAAGGGAACCAGGATGGCTTGAGATCGGACACTAATGAGCATTGGGTGAGGAGGCAATGGCAAGAACCTGAGTCACCGTCGAATCTCTCCAGGGGTGGAACATGCACCGGCTCCACAGACTGACTGACTGGCTCTCCGGGGTGAATTTGGCATCCTCCTTGTGAAAGATGAGGAACGGCTATCTGGAGGTCGTGACTCTCCAGGCTCAGTCTGGAAATCCTCCTGCTGTGGCTGGCCACAGTGGACAAAAGACTCTGATACCTCACTGGGTCCATGTTGGCTGAATCGTACTGTTACAAGAGACCTTGATGAGGATGGTTAGGATCCAAATGTTGGCATATCTGAGGCAAGGATTGAACATGGTACAAAGCTGGAATGGGAACTGAGCACAAAGCAAAATGCTAGACGATATCCCTAGTTCGGCTTACGGTTGAGCACTGAGACTCTGTTCAGGTGCTCCTTAAATGCTTAATTCTTGGCGTCGAAAACATGGTTGCCAATTAGTGGGATGGTCCTGAATCTTTAAAGGGGCCACACCAGCTATCCATACTCCAGGAGTCAGATTTGGTAAGTTTAAATCTGGAGTGTTGAAACATTGAAGGAAATTTACCCATTACTTCATGGCTGTTATTGAACGTTTTAACCTTTTAGCTGGTAACTAGTACAGCCATTTCAGATCCGGCACTGTACGATGAGGCAACTGTCCCAGGAAAACAGTGGAATATCAACAATGCATTGGATCACGTTTGGACCTTTATAGGAAGAGCAGAGAAACAGGATTTCTGGAAGATCGATTATACTGGCATCCAGACGATGCATTTTTCATCCAATGAGTTCAGTTTAGCTCAGTTCCGATAATTCTACCTGTTTTTTTCTCTTGCTCTGCTGACTGCTGAAATAACAAAGTACTGAAGTATATCTAGGAAATTAAACCCAGTTTAGAGTATAAATATTAATTAAGCGTCTGTGATTACCGGGTCTAAACAAATATCCATGGCAGCAGGAAGAGCTTTATTTTCTTTTTTTATGTATAGTATAAACTGTTACTTTAAGTGATCAGATGATTACAGCATATTTCCTTTAAATTGATGGATTGTCATGACCAATTATTTCTAAACTAATTATGTTTAGTAACCTGACCAGCTGCCAGAAACTCCGATATAATTCTCATAGCTCTCTCTTTGAGCCGACATACTTCTGCAATGGGTGGTATTCGTAAGTGCATAGGTTTGAAGTAACACATCACCAATAAGAGCAGTACACATCGTGTTGTACTTCTACTACAATGTTGAATACAGAATACAGAACAACACAGGAACAGGTTCATTGACCCATGATAGCTGTGCCAAACGTGATGTTAAATTAAGTTAATTCCATCTGCCTCAACATGATCCCTATCCCTCCATTCCTTAGTGCACTCTTGTTTCTTTTGAAAAATCTCTTATTTATCTGCTTTCACTGTGACCCCTGGCAAATTATTCCAGGCTTCAACACCCTCTGTATAATATCTCCTTTAAAATTTTCCCCTCTCACTTTAAATATACCTTCTAATTTTGGATATTTCTACCCAGGGAAAAGGACCCTGATAGCCTACCCTTTCTACACTCCATAATTTTTTAAACTTCTGTCAGATCTTGTCTCAGCCACTGACACGTCAGAGAAAGCAACTCCCATTTGCCCAGCGTACACCCTCCAATCCAGGCAGCATGCTAGACACATGAGACTGGAGATGCTGGAATCTGGAGCAATAAATAATCTGCTGGAGGAGCTCAGAGGGTCGAGGTGCATCAATAGAAGGAAAGGAATTGTTGATGTTCAGGTTGAAATCCTGTTTCCGGATTGATAACCTGAACATCTCGGTGAACCACTTCTCACCCTCTCCAAAGCCTCCGCTTCCTTCCTGTAATAAAGTAACCAGAACTGCACACAATACTTCAAGTGTGGTCTTACCAAAGTTTTATACGCCTGCAACTTGACTCATGCTTGGAGCTCAGATTTGCACCTTTCTCGGAGTACTGGTTGTGAAACTGGTAAAGCATCACAGAGACCCTGTGGGTTTAGCAGGAAGATGCTAAGACACTTACCTGCTTCCTACCCGGTCAGTTAAAGAATCTCCTGCCTGACCACTTCGCACTCCTGGCTGGACGGTGCCACAAAGACAATCTCTCAGCTAACGCCAAGAAAACCAAAGAGCTGATTATCGACTACAGAAGGAAGAAGCCGAAGGTCCATGAGTTCACTCTTATTAGGGGATCAGAGAAGGATGGGTTCAGTAACTTTAAATTCCTTGGCATTGTTATATCAGAGGATCTGTTCTGGGGCCAGTACATAATGTGCCATCACAAGGCACAACAGCACTTCTCCATTTTTAGAAGTCTGCACAGATTTGGCATGTCACCTAAAACTTTGACAAGTTTCTGGAGATACACAGTGGAGAGAATCCCAACTGGTTGCAACATGCCCTGGTATGCAAATACCAATGCCCAGGAATGGACAAGTGGTGCAGCCCAGTGCATCCCAGGCAAATCAGTCCCTATCGTTGAGCACACTTACGAGGATCACTGCCACAAGAAAAAAAATCTATCTTCAAGGACCCCCACCACTTAGGTCTTTCCTCGCTACTACCATCAGGCAGGAGGCACAGGAGACTTAGGTCCCACACCACCAGGTTCAGGACCAGTTATTATCACCAGGCTCCTGAACGTGCATGGGTGACTTCATTCACCTCAACTCTGAACTGATTCCACAGCTTACAGACTCACTTTCCCAATCTCTACAACTCATGTTCTTAATACTAGTTACACAAAGCTCCTATCTATCACTCCTCAGTTTCCTGTATAAACTGAAGTTTATCAAGCTGCAGTTCCAGTTCCTTAACACAGTCTCTGAGGAACTGCAGCTCGGTGCACCTGATGCAGATGCAGTTATCCCGAAGGCTGAAGTCAACTGTGTCCAAGAGAGATGAGAGAGAAATGACCTACTTCCCCTTGCAGAAGGGTGAAAAATCTGGGATCTTGGGTTTAAAGCTGTTGATGGAAGGGTTAGAGGGGAGAAGAAGAAAATGCTTCACAGGTGGGATTGGGGATTGGATATTTTTCCATTTTTGTAAAGGCTGGATAGGGTGTAAACCATCATCATATTTAAAAAGTACTTGAACGTGCACTAAAGGAACTTTGGTTATGGACCAAGTGCTGAACGATGGGCTTTAGACTGGGTTGCTCTCCTCAGCCAACGCAGTTTAATTTGGTATCGTGTTGACAGAGATATTGTGGGCCGACGAGCCTGTTTCTGTGCTGTACTGGACTAAGTGATGTCCTTTTGTGCCACAGGTTTTCTATGATTCAATATTTGTACAGAATAAGAGTGTTGCAATATCACGAGAGAGCAATAAATATTGCAGAAACAACCAAAGTCACAGTCTTCACGTCTAGGAAATCAATGGTCACAACCTAAACAAACCCTGTTTTATTTAAATATTAAAGTAATTAAAATAATTGTAATTCTTCCTGTCAAATCCCTGAACATTTTGTTTTTTTTCTTATTTCCTCTTGTCTTTTTAAAGCATGACCATGTCGTGTCTTTGAAAACCTCTCCAAAGCAAATTCCGAAGATACTGAGGTCCCCAATGAAAATGGGAATGGGCCAAAGTCCCACAAAATGTGGGTGGAGGGAAGCAGATGCGGGCTTCTGAAAAAAACAAAGCTTTGCATCAAAGGACAGATCAAAACCCTTATGGACCGCTGCCAATTTTACTGAACTCAGAATAAATAATTCTGATAATTAATTCTAAATGAAAGTTCTCAAACAGTTGAAAAGACATTTGCTGCCAAGGTTGGGTTTCAAATTTTCAATAGTACATTATCATTTGATTTGCTTTGGCAAAAGTACCATGTTGCATAACTGATATTGTGTTGTGGGTAAGAATGAAATATGTTTGGGTAGCCTCCTCAAAGAGCAAGTTTGGGGTTTTGAATTGGAATTGGTTTATTATTGTCATATGTACTGAGATAAACAGTGGAAAAACTTGTGTCCTGTTCATACAGACGAAATCATTACATATTGTATAAGAACAAGGCAAAACAGTAACAACACAGAATAAAATGTAACAGCTAGAAAGTGTAGTGTGGTTGTACAATAAGGTAAAAGATATAACAAGGTAAATTATGAGATCAAGCTTGTCTTATTGTACGAGGGAAATATTTAATAGTCTTATAACAGTGAGTATATTGAAGCTGACATCGAACCTGGTGGTTGTGCTTTCTGGGTTTTGTATCTTCTGCCTGATGGGAGAGGGGAGAAGAGAAAATGTTCAGTGTGGTTGGGGTCTTTGACTATACGGCAGCTTTATTGAGACTGCCAGTAGTATAGAGAACTAACAGGTAATGATTCATGACAGATTGATCTGAGTTCCATATTCAACTCTAATATGTTTAGCAATGTGTGACCTGGAGTTTCCACAGTCACAATCTTTAAATTGGGACTAACTATCCACAGAGAAGCTAAGAAATTTCTTTACGGAGAAGGTAATGAAGCTTCAAAATTTTCTGTTCCAAACATCCGTGAAAACTCAGTCGTTGAGTATATTCAATGGATCTTTGGATGTTAACAGGATCAAACCAAATGGATCTAATGCAGGAAAGGGATTCTGGGGTAAAAGAATGGCCAGTATCAAGAATCATGGTTGGAAAAGCCTATTCCCACTCCTATTTCTTGTTTTTTACATTAGCCGCACAGGCAAAAGCCAATCTAGTCATGCCCCTTTGATGATAATTACGATGAGAGCTTTGTAAAACTCAACCTACCAAACACACCAGCAATAGCAAACAACTTGCCCAATGGTGTGCTGGGGGCAGCCTGCAAGTGTTGCCATACATTCCTGTGCCAACATAACATGTTTACAGTGCTTGGCATAAAAACACAGAGTACACCAGAACAGAAAACACCAAGCAACAAGGCAACAACAGCCTTGTTTTTTCCCTCCCATCCACCCACACAGATATACAGGGTAGGTTATATTCCATGACCTCCAGCGATCTCGTGACTTCGGGCGCATTGGGCTGCAGCTCATAGAGAACCACAGACTTGAGCTCCCGACATTGGATCTTGACTTCTAGACCTCTGATTGAACTTTAGGGCTCAGATTTGGACCTCTGACCTCTCAGCTTTCATCTGAAACTCCGATCACCCTTTGGGCTTTGACCTTCGCTGTCAACCCAGGATTGGCAAATGATGATGAATGAGGACCCTGGGTCAGCAGGACAAACAGCACCTATTGGGGAGGGGGAGAGGAATTGTCAATATTTTGAGTTGAACCTGTTACAAGAATTTACCCCTTGGTAATAATGTCCAGAGAGCCACAGAGAGAATCTGTATTTACTGACAAGTAAGCTTTATTGTCTCAGCTAAAAGCAAGAGGGTTCACAAACTAGCTGCGTGCACATCACTAGGATTCCCTGACCCTCCAGGAACAGTCAACGAAGAGAAAAGGGATTATCTGGAAAAGGAATCTATGCTGGCCAATTGTTGCTCGTGGTTCTGATCCAATCTCAACAACTTTGTGGGGTCCTCCACATTCACAAAGGTTTGTTCTCTGGAGAATTGTTGCTGCTTTACATTCAAAGCTCCTTACTTTAATCACTTCTTATCAATTCAAACGTCGCATTTTCATCTTGTTGACTCCATAAGACGTAGGAGCAGAATTAGGCCATTTGGCCCATGAACTCTGCTCTGCCATTTCATCATGGTTGATCCATTTTTTCCCTGCTCAGCCTCACTGCCCGGCCTTCTCCCCGTAACCTTTGATGCCATGTACAATCAAGAATCTATCAATCTCTGCCTTAAATACACCCAATGACTTGGCCTCCACAGCTGCCGGTGGTAGCAAATTCTACAAATTCACCACCCTCTGGTTAAAGAAATTTTGCTGCATCTCTTTTTTAAATGGATGCCGCTCTATCCTAAGGCAGTGCCCTCTTGTTCTAGACTCTCTCGTCATGGGAAACATCCTTTCAACATTTGAAAGGTTTTAATGAGATCCTCCCCTCACCCACACTGCCCCCCCCCCTCCCCGCCACCATCCTTCTAAATTCCAGAGAGTACAGGCCCAGAGCCATCAAACGTTTCTCGAATGATAAACGTTTCCTTCCTGGAATCATTCTTGTGAACCTCCTCTGAACCCTTTCCAATGCCAGCACATCTTTTCTTAGATGAGGAGCCTAAAACTATACATAATACTCACGGTGAGGCCTCACTAGTGCCTTTTAGAGCCTCAGTGTCACATCCCTGTTCTTGTACTCCAGACCTCTTGAAGTAAATGTTCACATTGCATTTGCCTTCCTCACCACTGACTCTACCTGCAAGTTAACCTTCAGGGTGTTCTGCACAAGGACTCCTGTTTCCCTTTGCATCTCAGATTTTTGGATTTTCTCCCCGTTTAGAAAATAGTCTGCACATTTATTTCTACTACCAAAGTGCATTTTCCAACATTGTATTTCATCTGCCACTTTCTTGACCATTCTCCTAATCTGTCTAAGTCCTTCTGCATCTTACCTATTTCCTCAACACTACCTACCTCTCCTCCAATCTTCATATCATCTGCAAACTTTGCAACGAAGCCATCTATTCCATTATCTAAATCATTGATATACAGCATAAAAAGAAGCAGTCCCAACACTGACTCCTGCGGAACATCACTAATCATTGGTGTCCAATCAGAAAAGGATCCTTTTATTTCCACTTGGTGCTTCTTGCATTCGGCCAATGCTCTAACCATGCCAGTAACTTTCCTATAATGCTATGGGCACTTAACTTGGTAAGCAGCCTCATGTGTGGCACCTTGTCAAAGGCCTTCTGAAAGTCCAAATATACAACATCCACTCCATCCCCTTTATCTATCCTACCTGTAATCTTCACAAAGAATTCCAACAGGTTCATCAGGCAGGATTTTCCCTGAAGGAAACCATGCTGACTTTGTCCTATCTTGTCCTGTGTCACTAAGTACTCCATCACCTCATCCTTAACAATTAATTCCAACATCTTCCCAACTACCGAGGTCAGGCTCACTGGTCTATAATTTCCTTTCTGCTGCCTTCCTCCTTCCTTAAAGAGTGGAGTGACATTTGCATTTTTCCAGGCCTCTGGCACCATGCCAGAGTCCAATGATTTTTGAGAGGTCATTACGAATGCCTCCACAATCTCTACCGCTGCCTCTTTCAGAATCCTAGCGTGCAGTTCATCTGGTCTGGGTGACTAATGTACCCTTAGTACTTTCAGCTTTTTGAGCACCTTCTCTCTTGTAATAGTAACTGCACTCACTTCTCTTCCTTCACACCCTTCAACATCTGGTGCACTGCTAGTGTCTTCCACTGTGAAGACTGATGCAAAATACTCAATTAGTTCATCTGCTAGCTCCTTGTCCCCCATTATTATCTCTCCTGCCTCATTTTCTAGTTGTCCTATATCCACTCTCATCTCTCTTTTATTTTTTACATATTTGAAAAAGCTTTTATTATCCACTCTGATATTGTTTGCTAGCTTGCTTTCATATTTCATCTTTTCCCTCCTGATGATTCTTTCAGTTGCTTTCTATAGATTTTTAAAAGCTTCCCAATCCTCTATATTCCCCCTAATTTTTGTCTCATTGTATGCCCTCTCTTTTGCTTTTACATTAGCTTTGACTTCCTTGCTCAGCCACGGTTGTACTGTTTTGCTATTTAATTATTCCTTTGTTTTTGAAATACTACACCTTCCTCATTTTTCCCAGAAACTCACACCATTGCCACTCTGCTACCACTCTTGCCAGCATCTGCTTCCAATTTACTTTGGCCAGCTCCTCTCTCATACCACTGTAATTCCCTTTACTCCACTGAAATACTGCTATGTCAGACTTTACTTTCTCCCTATCAAATTTCAAGTTGAACTCAATCACATTGTGATCACTGCCTCCTAAGGGTTCTTTTACCTTAAGCTCCCTAATCACCTCTGGTTTATTACATGACACCCAATCATGTAATATTAGGGGATAACTGATCCCCTAATAGGTTCAATGATGAAATTCTTTAAAAAGCCATCTCGTAGGCATTCAACAAACTCACTCCCTTGAGATCTATTACCAACCTGATTTTTCTAATTGACCTGTATGTTAAAATCTCTTGTGACTGTCATGACATTGCCCTTTTGACACATCTTTTCTATTTCCTCTTTTAATTTGTGGTCCACATCCCAGCAACTGTTGGGATGCCTGTATATAACTGCCATCAGGGTCGTTTTACCCTTGCAGTTTCTTAACAACCAACAAAGATTCAACACCTTCTGATCCTATATCACAACCTTCTGCTGATTAGGTGCCATTCTTTACTAGCAGAGCAATGCCACCCCCTCTGCCTACCTTCCTATCCCACCAACACAATGTGTAACCTTGGACATTCAGCTCCCAACAACAACCATCCTTCAGCCATTATTCCCTGATGGCTAAAACATCATACCTGACGATCTGTAATAGTGGAACAAGATCATTCACCTTATTTCTTATACTTTGTGCATTGAGGTATCACAATTTCAGTACTTTATTTGCTACCATTTTTGATTTTGCATCTCTAATGTACCAATACTCACCCTGCTGGCTGCAATTTTGCCCTATCATCTGCCTGCCTTTCCTAACAGGCTGACTGCATGCTATCTTTGCTTGTTTACCATTTGTCCTATCCTGACTCTCTTCACTCCGGTTCCCAACCCCCTGCCAAGTTAGTTTAAACCCTCCTAACAGCTCTAACAAACCTGCCCACAAGAATATTGCTCATCCTCGGGTTCAGGTGAAACCCATCCCTTTTGTACAGGTCATGCCTCCCCCAGAAGAGATCCCAATGATCCAAGGACCTAAAGCCCTGCCCCCTGCACCAGCTTCTCAGCCACACATTTATCTGCCAAGTCATCCTGTTTCTAGCCTCACTGGTGCGTGGCACAGGTAGCAATCTAGAAATTACTACCCTGGAGGCCCTGCTTCTCAGTTTTCTGCCTAGTTCTCTAAATTTTCTTTTTTCCTTCCTATGTCATTGATACTGATATGTACCAAGACATTTGGCTGCTCTCCCTACCCCTTCAAATCACTGACCCTGGCACCTGGGAGGCAATATACCTTCCATGTGTCCTGTTCACGTCCACAGAATCTCATGTCTCTTTCTCTGGCTATTAAGTCCCTTATCACTACCACTCCCCTCTTCTCCATCTTCTCCTTCTGCACCATGGACCCATGCTTATTGGTAGTACTGTGGTCTCTGTGCCATTCCCCAGGATGTCATCCCCCACAAAAGTACCCAAAATGGCATTGAGGGGAATTAGTGCTCTGTGCTAACTGCTAGTTTACATTTCCATTTCTCTTGACATTTGATGAGGTCACGTGACCTGCCTGGGTCACCTTTCGGTCCAGGGCAACAACCAGAATTGTTCTGTGGCCTTTGCCCTCAGCCTCGTGCCTTTTGTTCCTTTCAGCTCTGACTGGTTCAAATCAGTCAAACCAGGTGAGTCAGACACCGAACCTCCTCCTTTTCCTTCTAAGATGGCCATTTTACAGAATAAATAGCCACTTGTCTGAGAATGGTCTCAGGTTTAACAGGTCATTAGCAGAAAACTCCTTGCATCCACATTCCATTGTTCTGATTAAATTATCCAAGAGCAAGAAATCAGTTCAAACAGTTCACAAAATGGCGGCTGCATGGATAGTCTCACAAAATGGTTGCCTCTATTCCTATTCACATTGTTGTTCTTTCTGGCCAACATCTCCCCACTCTTCATTCAAGGATATTTATCCAAGGATCATTAACCTCCTTTCATTCTGTTGACTGCCCATAGGAACATCATAGTCAATCAATACGTGCAATATCAACATTATAGAAATAATGCCAACATTTACTTACTGTTTCATGCATTTTATACTGACAATTATCTCTGCTGGTTTCTAAAACCATCATCCTCAAATTTTGCATTATTTCAGCCTTCCTTTTTCTAAATTGATATACATTGAGCAATACAATTATCATGGTACATAAACTAGTATTACAGTATGTGATACTTTTCTATCCATGGATGTAATTGAACATTTGTTCCCTAGTTCCAAAACTTACTCCAAAAATCTGGGTCACTCAATATCTCATTTCCCTTATCAGCATATGCTTTCATTACGTGAGTATGTATTGCCAATTGATAGATTACTTCTCTTGCCTCCTCCACAACACGTGTCCCATCTGCAGTCAAGTGAGGAATCAGTACCAACATACTCCCATAAATATTGGTCTGCATCAGTTTGTTGGGATGTAAGATTCTCCTTCATTATTGTATTTACTGCTGGCTGAGACAACGTTTGTGCTCCAATAGCCAGATCTAAATTCACACTCCAATGATGATATTGTGACCTTCCGATGTACATTGTTTCCATCCCTTTGTAGGACTCGTGGCTGCTGTTCCTATACAAATATGTTTGTCCCACCAGTGCATTCTGTAGGAAAAATGGATTATTCACAGGCAAAACAGACAACAAACAATTGCCGTATGTACTGAAACCACAATTTGTAGGTTTTTGCTTTGTCATTTCTTCCGGGCAAGACCAGTGGTCTCCCTCTTAATGGCATCTTGATAAATTTATTCCTTTCCCAGTACCATTCATAACAATAGCATGTGTTGGAGGGTCACTTAAGGATATCCAGGTATTCTCACAATATTTTCCCACATTGTGAACCTTTACACTCTACTTCCCCCCTGTACAATGTCCTCCTGTGTACAGTTAATGATCAAAGCATCCTTTGGCATATACTTGCCTGTAAGTTGTTATATATATCTTGAGTGAATCACTACCCCACTCATATTCACACAGGTGTGATCCCACAGATCTGTCATTTGGCATTGCCATCATTACTTATATCTGCTCAGTGTCTGGACCTAAAAGCTGACTATTATTCCCTCTGAGTTTTCACCTTTATGATGGTGTTCTTTTATACTCTCACATATATCCCACAGTTGTTTATCCTCTCACCATCCTGTACTGATGAGGAACCATCTACGTGAAAATTTAATCCATTTTTTCTTTGTTTGTCTCTTTGTTTTTGGTTTTGCTTTCTGATCTCCTTCCACCTCCCCCCTTATTATTTTGATAGTGCCTTGGGATCACTCGCTATCATATCTTTACACCCAAGTGGTTCTCCAGTACGATGACGATTATCTGCAAGAAAGGTGGACACTTTGCTACCCTTTACAACTACATACCAATCCTGCAGTGCCAAGGCTGACAGACCAAGACACTTTCACTGGAACATTCAACAGCGGCTAGATAAATGTGTGCTTTAAGATGGTGAGGAAATTATGTTGAAATGCTGTTTCACCCAGTGCAAAATTTAAATTGAACTACATTTGTAATTTACATGACAAAACACTGATTGCATGAAAACTATTTCCTAAGGAATCTCAAATGAAAATCAACATGTCAAAGGTCTTGAGCAACATATTTTATGTTCTGTATAAAGAAAACAATCTTGATAATAAAATCAACAGTTAGGATGGTTCACCATTCAAATCTTCCAAACTGTTAATTTCAAGTTCCCAATTTAACTACCTACCAATCATCAGTTTCCCTCCCTAAATTCCCATTTCCTTCTGAAATGTGGGAATCTCATAATCGGAATAAAGATGTACAGATTTCTATCTCCTTAATTTAGATTGTACATGACCAGTGTGGAATCTAGGTCTCTCTAAAATCAGTTGCATGAAACAAAGAAACACAAACCAAATGCACAGACAAAACAAAACCAAAATGTATTATTCCCTTTCAGACCTTCACAAGTAACTGCAAAACTTAGAATAAACAGTTAATTCTCAACATGAAAAGAATCGAGGAAGAAAAAAATAACTGCTGGGTGGGGGCTCCTGACACATTAACGCATTGATACAACCTCTTAAAGACACAGCCTCTTAAAAGATATGAGTGAATTTACTGCAGGCTAAAATATTTTACGTGAACACCATTTTCAAACTTAATTCAGACTTCCTCTCAATATTAATTGAGTAAACAGAGGACAGACTGTGTTCCCTCTCTCTCTCTCTCTCTCACACACACACACACACACACACACACACACTCTCTCTCTCTCTCTCTCTCTCTCTCTTTCTATCTCTCTATCTCTTGCAAGTGAAATCACATGTGGCCATATTTCACTCAAAAAACATTTGAAACATCAAACCATTCGCAAATTAAACCACTTCAGAAAATCTCTTGTTCTCAAGTTCAAAATTCAAAGGATGTATGCATTACCGCTCTGAGGTTCACCAGCTAACAGACTGCCATGAAAACAAAGTAACCCAGATGAGTGCATATAAACAAACACCATCAAACTCCCAATGTGCAGCAAGAAAAAAACATCATATCCATTAAAAAAGAACTCATAAAAAAATAAAAGAACCCATTTTAAAAAAGAGCACGAAATGTGCAGGGAGAAAAAGAAGCAAGCAAATAACTCTCTGAACTGGACTCCGTAGGAGACTCCCATTGTTCAGCATAATTCAGTACAGAGCCAAGCAAACCTCATGGAGTAGTGATCTGAACCAGTCCTTCTCACACCTCAACACAGACACCATGACCCTTACAATCTTGCCCGGCACCCAATTCAACGTCCAAACATCAGGTTCAGTCATTCTGATATGCTCTGGGGCCTGGAGCCCAGCCCCTCGATTCAGACAGTGCCTGAACTTTCCGATTCATCCCCACAACTAAGTGTCCACCCAGATATCAACTTCGGTTGAATCAGTACACTCTGGTGTCTGACCTTGCTGCCTCAATTCGGCATGGCGCAAAGGTCTCTGTCCAAACATCGGGTTCAGGCAGACTGGTACACTCTGGGTCCTGGACCTCTCACCTCAATTTGGCCCTTGATGCTTAAATCACACCCTCCTCTCTCTCAGCAATGGGCCCACCGCCTCGCCTTGCTTCAGTTTTGTAACATTGGATTCCCTCCACTTCCAAAGGGAAGTTACAAACTATTACCTGCAATGATCATTTGTCAGAAAAAGTGTGATTAACAAAGTATTTAGTTGTTTTCCTTGTTTCATTAGAGGTCTTCCAGCAGTTGCTGAGATTCACCAGTGCCATCTTAAATCTAAGGGTTAAACCTTTACCAAAATATTCAGTTACAATCTGAAAAACTTGAGGAAATGTGTTACTCTAAGGCATTGAAACAAAGGAATGCTGTACGTTATTCATCATGCACAACTAAACAGCATTCAACAAGTTTAAAGCATGGCATTCACACACTAAATAAAATTCTAACCTATTTTGACCTTTCTGTAACTCCAGTCTCTGATCTATTATAGGTTTCAAATCAAATCAACTGTTTGCTGTACAGTTCCAGGCATAACAATGCACATTACCACAGCTGAAACAGATTTGAGCACTGTATGTGGATGTCTGTTCCTGACAACAGTTTCCCTGGGTTGGTGAAGGTGCACTACAGTGTTGTGTATATTCCTCTTCTGCAGTCTCTCTGTTGGCTTCCACCCTGGCCTGCATTTCCCCACACAATGCCCCTTGAATTTTCTTAAAGGGAAAACACTTCAGCTGTTTCTGAAGTACTCAAGTATTGCAGAAGTTAGAATCTAACTCCTGCACCTCCTTCTCCCATACTCTAACCATTTTCCAAAGTACCCATGCCTCAGTATGAGTCAGGTCACTAGGACCAAACAGTTCCAACATCCTTCTAGATCCATCGGTGCTATGGGACACTAGTATTCTTAACTAACCATTTGTAGATTCCAGTTCTTAATGATCTCGATCTTATGTTAATCCATACATATCTTGAATACCATTCACAAATGGGATCCAAGTGCAGTGGGGTGTTCTCCTTTCCTCTGTTAACATGTCTATTAGATTCTCAGTGTTATTTCCCATGACAGTCGATATCATATTCTTTAACTCCTCATTTGTTCCCCCAGCATGTCATGGTGATTCTGCAAAGCGGAGCGTATGTTCGGATGCAAGCACATTATAATCAAACGCCTTTCCTCAGCATCATCTAAACCGCTCTCCCAGAACTAACACCTGCACTTCCTTCTCCCATACTTTAATTATTTTCCAAAATTCCCATGCCTCAGTATGTGCAGGGTCACTGGGATTAAACAGGCTCTTTTTGGGTGCATGTCGGCTGGGGAACCTCGGAATGAGGCTCCTCATCATAACCATATCTGGTCACCTTATCTGCTAGATCACTCCAATCTGTATCTCCATATTCATCCTACTCACTGCCTTTGGGTCTAAAAGCACATATTATTCCTCTCTGTGCAGCAAGCTGGCTCTGCAGCTTTTGTGCCTGCTTTAAACACTTTGTATGATCTCCAGTGTTACTTTCTTTTTCATGTACTGATTTCTGTCACACATTTATAGCAGTCTTCAAATCACTACATTGTTTTTAACTCCCCCCCCACCCCTCCACAGTTCATTCCTTCATTCTCACCTACTTGGGCTGCTTTTACTCGTTTAATCTTTTCTTTAACCAGCTTTTCTCACTTTAACTGAAACTGGTACACATGTGTCAAATCCAGACTTCCCTGCCCCAGTAAATCAGTAAGCTTCTCTTTAAGGTTTTCTACCTCCTTTTGGAGCCTTTTATTCTCCTTTTTGTTTTCCCCTTCTAATTTCTCCAGCTCTGCTTTAACTTCTCGCTGATGTTCTGTACTTTCCATTTCTACTCTCCTCGTTCTGCTACGACTTTCCCCTGATATTCCAAGTTTTCCATTTCTACTCTGCCTCGCTCTGCTCCAACTTTCCCCTGATATTCTATACTTTCCACTTCTACTCTCCCTCACTCTGCTATAACTTTCAGTGTGTTCCTCTTCTGATCTCTTGTGCTCTATTAGACCTTTCTACCAAAATTCCAAGTTTTCCTTTTCGGGGTTGTCTTGCTCTATTTTAGCTTTCTACCTACATTCTATCCATCCCCAATTAGAGAGACACCTGCTGTTGGCCCCTGTAATCATTTAAATTCCTTGTCTGACAACTCCCCCCTGAGCAATCTTCCAAAGAGCTTTGCCAGTGGTTTTCCCCTTCACTGCCGGTGTGACCAGCATACTCCGCTTATTGTGGCTATTTCTATTTCTGGAGGTGACCCCTCCAATATTAAGTATCCAAGTCCTCCAGACTTGCAGACTTCTCTGATTTATTTATCCTGGGTAGGTAACCACTAACTACCCAGACCCAGATCTCTGCACCTCACCAATGTGGTCTGACTTAAGTCTCCCACAAGCTCAACAAAGAGGTTTATCCTTGAACCCCCAAAAGGGATGCCAATCTGTTACAAAGGTTTACCCCTTAGTAATAATGATCATAGAGGCACTGAGAGAATATGAATTTACAGACAAGTACCTTTATTGTTTCAAATAAAGAGTATGTGAATTTGTACAACCTAATACCTGTGTGCACACCTTCTAAGTTTCCTTGACCTTCCATGAACAGTCAAAGAATAGAAAAGTTATTACCCAGGAAAGCGGTCTACGATGGCCTGGTGTTTTTCGTGGTTCCAACCTAATCTCCACATGTCTGCCAGGTGCTCCATATCCAAGAATGTAGACCTCTGGCAAGATGTCTTTCCCTTGCATTTGAAGCTCCTGACTTTTATAACACTTCATATCAGTTCAAATGTTGTATTTTCATCCCGTTGGCTTGAGGTCACCTCACCTACCTGGGTCACCTACTTATTGGCTGTGGTCCAGGGTTAATACTAGCATTGTTCAATTGTCTCTGCACTCAGCGTCATGTCTTTTGTTCCTTTCAACTCTGACTGGTTCAAACCAGTCAACCCAGGTAACCCAGACACCGAGCTTCTTCCTGCTCCTTCTGCCATTTTACAGAATAAATAGCTACTCATCCGAGAATGGTCTCGAGTTTAGCAGGTCATTAGCAGAAACCCCCTTGCATAGATAGTCCATTTTTCTGATTAAATTATCCCAGAGCAAGAAATGAGTTCAAAGGGTTCGCAAAATGGGGGCTGCATGGATAGTTGCACAAGTGGCAGCGTCCATTCCTATTCACATTATCGTTCTTTTTGGCCGACATCTCCCTCCTCTTGATTCAAAGATCTTTATCTTAGGATCATTATCCTTCTCTCATTCTCTTGACTTCCCATATAAATGCCATGGACACCTATTACATGTGCAATACTTACATTATATAAATAATGCTAACATTTACTTACCAAATTCACACACTTTATAGTGACAATCATCTCTGCCAGTTTATAAAAGCATCATCCTCTACTTTTTCCATTATTTCAGCCTTCCTTGCTAAGTTGATACACATTAAGCAATACAATTGTAGGGTACATAAAATTAGTATTACAACAGCATTCATGAATGCAATCGAATATTCGATCCCCAATTCCCAAACTTACTCCAAAGATTTGGGTCACTCAATATTTCATATGTGTTACCAATGTGTGATTTAATTACTTTGGTGTGTTTTGCCCATTGATGGATTATTTCTCT
The DNA here is from genome assembly GCF_030028105.1 of Mobula birostris. Lineage (NCBI taxonomy): Eukaryota > Metazoa > Chordata > Chondrichthyes > Myliobatiformes > Myliobatidae > Mobula > Mobula birostris. The sequence goes on from NC_092391.1 coordinate 46,854,794, forward strand.
TGCCTCCTCCACAACACGTGTCTCATCTGCAGTCAAGTGAGGAATCAGTAACAACATAATCCCATAAATATTAATTCCTATCAGTTTGTTGGGTTGTGAGATTCTCCTTCATTACCCGTATTTACTGCTGGCTGAGATGTTCATCCTCCAATAGCCAGATCTAAAGTCACGCTCCCAATGATGATATTGTGACTTTCCAATGTGCAGTGTTTCCATCCCTTGGTATAACTCGTGGCTGCTGTTCCTATACAAATATGTTTGTCCCACCAATGCATAATGTAAGAAAAATGGATTACTCACAGGCAAAATATACAACAAACAATTATCGTATGTACTAAAACCACAATTTGTAGGTTTCTGCCTTGTCATTTCTTCTGGGCAAGACCAGTGGTCTCCCTGTTGATGAAATCTTGATAAATCTATCCCTTTCTAGGTATCATTCATAATGATAGCATGTGTTGGTGGGTTATAGAATAGTACAGCACAGTACAGGCCCTTTGATCCACAATGTTGTGCCGACCTGTAAACCCTGCCTCCCATATAACACTCCCCCAACTTAAATTCCTCCATATACCTTTCTATTAGTCTCTTAAATTTCACTAGTGTATCTGCCTCCACCACTGACTCAGGCAGTGCATTCCATGCACCAGCCACTCTCTGAGTAAAATACCTTCTTCTAATATCCCCCTTGAACTTCCCACCCCTTACCTTAAAGCCATGTTCTCTTGTACTGAGCAGTGGTGCCCTGAGGAAGAGGTGCTGGCTGTCCACTCTATCTATTTCTCTTAATATCTTGTATACTTCAATCATGTCTCCTCTCATCCTCCTTCTCTCCAGAGAGTAAAGCCCTAGCTCCCTTAATCTCTGACCATAATGCATACTCTCTAAACCAGGCAGCATCCTGGTAAATTTCCTCTGTACCCTTTCCAACGCTTCCACATCCTTCCTATAGTGACACACATAAAAGTTGCTGGTGAACGCAGCAGGCCAGGCAGCATCTCTAGGAAGAGGTACAGTCGACGTTTCGGGCCGAGACCCTTCATCAGGACTAACTGAAAGAAGAGCTAGTAAGTGATTCCTATAGTGAGGCGACCAGAACTGGACACAGTACTCCAAGTGTGGCCTAAACAGAGATTTATAGATGTAAACACGAGGAATTCTGCAGATACTGGAAATTCAAGCAACACAGATCAAAGTTGCTGGTGAACGCAGCAGGCCAGGCAGCATCTCTAGGAAGAGGTACAGTCGACGTTTCAGGCCGAGACCCTTCGTCAGGATTAACTGAAGGAAGAGTGAGTAAGAGAAGGGTTGGAATGGGAACAAGGTGCAGTGAAGTCGAGCCGGTTGATGTCCCGTCGGCAGTTAGCAATAAAGAGATCCAAAGCAGGCAGAAGTTTTATAGAGCTGCATCATTACCTCGTGACTCTTAAACTCTATCCCTCGACTTATGAAGGCTAACACCCCATAAGCTTTCTTGACTACCCTATCTACCTGTGAAGCAACTTGCAGGGATCTGTGGACATGTACCCCCAGATCCCTCTGCTCCTCTACACTACCAAGTATCCTGCCATTTACTTTGTACTCTGCCTTGGAGTTTGTCCTTCCAAAGTGTACCACCTCACACTTCTCTGGGTTGAACTCCAACTGCCACTTCTCGGCCCACTTCTGCATCCCATCAATGTCTCTTTGCAATCTTCGACAATCCTCTAACGATATTGAAGTATTACGTAATGATATCCAAGTATTCTCACAATATTACTCACATTGTGAACCTTTACAGTCTATCCCCCCCACCCCCGTACAATATCTTCCAATGTACAGTTAATTATCAAAGCATCCTTTGGAACATGCTTGGCTGTAAATATTTGTACATTTCTTGAGGGAATCACTGTCCCACTCATATTCACACAGATGTGATCACACAGATCTGTCATCTTAGCATTGCCATCATTACCTGGGGCTGCTCAGTAACTGGACCTAAAAACTGACTATTATTCCCTCTGGGGCAGTTAATGTGAGTTTTCACCTTTATGACTGTATTATTTTATACTCTCACATACATACCACAATTGGCTTTCCTCTCACCATCCTGTACTGCTCAGGAAACATCTACATTAAAAACTTAAATAATTTTTCCTTTGTTTGTCTCTTTGTTCTTGGTTTTGCTTTATGATTTCCTTCCACCTCCCCCCTTATTATATTGATACAAATGTTGCCTTGGGATTAGTTGCTATATCTGACACCCATGTGGTTTTCCAGGACAATGAAGGTTATCTGCAAGGAATTTAGAAACTTTAATACCCTTTACAACTACATCCGAACACCGCAGTGCCAAGGCTGCTGACTGACCAAGGCATTTTAATTCGAATATCCAGCAGCAGCTAGATAAATTTGTGCTTTAAGATGGTAAGGAAAATAATGCTGAAATGCCGTTTTGATCAGTCCAATATTTTAATTGAACTTCCATTTGTAATTTACGTGACAAAACATTGATTGCATCAGAACTATTTTCTAAGGAATCTTAAACTCAAAATCAACATAGCAAAACTCTTGTTCAGCTTCCTTTTTGTTCTATACAAAGAAAACATTCTTGTGCATAAAAGCAATAGTTAGGATGGCTCCCCATTCAAATCTTCCAAAATGTTAATTTCAGATTCCCAATTCCCAATTCTACCAATCAACATTGTCCTCAAATGCCCTTTTCTATCTGAAATGTGGGCATCTCATGTTCGGAATAAAGATGCACAGATTTTCATCTCATTAACCTGGATTGCACATGGCCAGTGTGGAATCCGGGTCTCTCTAAAATCAATTACATGGAACAAACAAAGAAACACAAAGAAAATGCACAGCAAGAATAAACACAATTCCATGCCTGTATTTTATTCCTTCAGAGCCTTCACAAGTAACTGCAAAACTGAGAATAAACTGTTAATTCTCACCATGAAAAGTTTTCACACATTTTTCAAAGAACTGAAGAAGAGAGAGAGAAAACTTCTGGGTGGAGGCCTCTCATACATTAACACATTGATACAATCTTGAAAAGAGACAAATTCTTAAGGACAAGAGCAAATTTACTTCAAAGTAAAATATTTCACTTGGTCACCTCTTTCATTTGAAGGAGAGGGTTAATTCAAACCTCCTCCCAATTTTGATTGAGCAAATACAGAACAGGCTTTGTTCTTTCACATACAGATACTCTCTCTCTCTCTCTCTCTCGCTTTCTCAAGTGAAATCATGTGGCCACACTTCACAAAACATTTGCAACTTCCGAACAATTCACTGCTGGGTGAACAAGACATTTCAGAAAATCTCTTGTTCCAAAGTTCAAAGTTCAAAGTATGTATACATTACACAACTCCGCAATTTCTCTGCTAACAGACTGCTATGAAACAAAGAAACCCAAAAGGACCCATATAAGATAAAGAAGGCGTCCAACACCCAATGTGCAGAGAGAGAAAAAAACATCATGCCCATTAAAAATAAGAGAACCCATATAAAAAAAAAGAACAGCCAATATACAGATAGAAAGAAAAAAAAATGCATGCAAATAACTTTCTGAACTGGACTCCATAGAAGACTCCCATAGTTCAGCATAATTCAGCACAGAGCCAAGCAAACCTCGTGGAGCAGTGATCTGAACTGGTCTTTCTCACACCTCAGGTACAAACACTCTGACCTTTTCAATCTTGCCCAGCACTCAAATTGATGTCTAAACATCAGGTTCAATCACTTTGATTATGCTCTGGGTCCTGGACCCCATTGACTCAATTTGGCTTCTGCCCAAACTTCCTGATTCAGCCCAGCACTTATGTCTTGGTTCAAATATCAACTTCAGTCTAATTGGTATGGTCTGATGCCTGGACCTCACTGCCTCAATTCGGCACGACATTTAAGTCTGTGTCTAAACATTAGGTTCAGTCAAATTGGTACACTCTAGGGCTTGGACCTTGCACCTCCATTTGGTCTTTGAAACAACACTTAAATCAGGTCCTTGTCACTCTCGGCAATGGGCCCACTGCTTCACCTTGACTCAGTCCTACCCATGTTGAATTGTCTCCAAGTCTAAAAGAAAGTTACAGACTATTACTTGCAATGATCATTCACCAGAAAAGGTGTGGTTATCAAAGTATTTAGTTATTTTCCTCATTTCATTAGACACCATCCAAAAATCGCTGAGATTCACTAGCACCATCTTAAACTTCAAGGTTCAACTATTACCAAAATATTCAGTTACAATCCAACAAAATTGAGGAAATATGTTACTCTAAGACATTGAAACAAAGAAATGCTGTACGTTATTCATCATGCACAACTAAACAACATTCAGCAAGTTTAGAGCATGACATTCACACATTAAACAAAATTCTAACCTATTTTGACCTTTCTGTAACTCCAATCTCTGATCTATGATAGGGTTCAAATCAAATGAACTGGCTTCTGTACAGTTCCAGGCATAACAACGCACATTACCACAGCTGAAACAGATTTGAGCACTGTATGTGGATGTTTGCCACTGACAACATTTTCCCTGATTCAGTGAAGGTGTACTACTGCGTTGTGTATATTTCTCTTCTGCAGTCTCTCTGTTGGCTTCCATCCTGGCCTGCATTTCCCCACATGATACCCCTTGAATTTTCCTAAAGGGAAAACACTTCAGCTGCCTCTGAAGTACTCAAGTATTGCTGAAGTTAAAATCTAACTCCTACACCTCCTTCTCCCATACTCTAACCATTTTCCAAAGTACCCATGCCTCAGTATGAGTCAGGTCACTGGGACCAAACAGTTCCAACATCTTTCTAGATTTATTGGTGCTATGGGACACTGATATTCTTAACCACCTATTTGTGGGTTCTGGTTCTAAATGATCGCGATCCAATGTTAATCCATTTACCTCTTGGAAAACTATGCCTGGCCTGCTGAGTTCCTCCAACATTTTGTTCTATTTTTCATGCTTCCTGGAAGAATGGTAAACACTTCCTTATTGATAGCAGTTTGAGTTCTCAGTTGTTTTTTTTTGGCTCTTTGGGATGTCCATACATGCCGAGTTGGCTGAGAGCTCCATTATCCATGCCTGTACAACAGGCCAAATGGACCTGACTGGAATTTGTTATGTAGGGAAATGCAGGCTGTCAGCTCTGGCTATTTCAGAATTGTGTACATGCTTATGTGAAAGTCTGAAATGACCTGGAGGTCAGGTGCTAACACATCTGACCTCTTGCATCTGACTCCCCCCACCCCCCCGACCCATCCAGTGCTGGACCCATCATTGAGCCTAGTGCAGAGGCTAATGGCTGTCAGAAAACAGAGTAGGCACAAATTAATCACACTGACCTTCCCACTACTACCCTCCGCCTTCTATCACCAAGCCAATTTTGGATCCAGTTTGCCAACACATCTTAGGTAAGAGTTACAAAATACACGTGGACTAAGATGCTAACTGTCCTGTGCTATCACCAGTGGGATGATCAGTTGATCTGCCACCTGTCGTCAGGAGTTTCGGCCCGCTTATGATCAAGACTCCCTCGAGGTGGTGGGCCAGCAGTGCTAAAGCACCACCTCCCACTGGGGAGCTTAAAAACTTGGCATCTGCCTCTAACAGAGTTGTTGGTCACTTCCATCCAACAGATAGTCTGCTCTTCAGGTGTCTATGCAACTACTGAAGGGTTTGCAAGATATTTATACACTGAGTATCTGCCCCTCTGGACATACTTGGTCCACACCCATGCTGATCCTTTCTCTGCTGCCTCAGCTACAGCCCTGCTGGTTGACTTGATCTCTCTTCTAGTGAAGCCAAGGTCACGCAGCCACTTCTAGAAAGTGAAAGCAATAAACCCACAGCAGTCTACTTCGAATGGATAGCATGAGACCTTCCACCCTCTGTCTCTGCACTCTGATCTCAACTCTGCATACTTGGTTAACTTGCGCTCATGGGCTTCATCGATGTTGTCTTCCCAGGGGACTGTGAGTTCACCAATAACCACTTCTCTACTGGTGTCAGACCATACGATTAATGTCTTTTAACCTTCAGGAGCAGCGTACCATGTCCGAAACCTTTTAAAGTCCTTGTACTGTATGCCATGTCTAGTTCCCAGCCTTTGTCAACTTTCTTCAGAATGGCAGGCAGTGACTAGTGGGGTACCACAAGGCTCAGTGCTGGGACCCCAGTTGTTTACAATATATATTAATGACTTAGATGAGGGAATTAAATGCAGCATCTCCAAGTTTGCAGATGACAGGAAGCTGGGTGGCAGTGTTAGCTGTGAGGAGGATGCTAAGAGGATGCAGGGTGACTTGGATAGGTTAGATGAGTGGGCAAATTCATGGCAGATGCAACTTAACGTGGTTAAATGTGAGGTTATCCACTTTGGTGGCAAAAACGGGAAAACAGATTATTATCTGAATGGTGGCCGATTAGGAAAAAGGGAGGTGCAACGAGACCTGGGTGTCATTATACACCAGTCATTGAAAGTGGGCATGCAGGTACAGCAGGTGGTGAAAAAGGCGAATGGTATGCTGGCATTCATAACAAGAGGATTCGAGTACAGGAGCAGGGAGATACTACTGCAGTTGTACAAGGCCTTGGTGAGACCACACCTGGAGTATTGTGTGCAGTTTTGGTCCCCTAATCTGAGGAAAGACATCCTTGCCATAGAGGGAATACAAAGAAGGTTCACCAGATTGATTCCTGGGATGGCAGGACTTTCATATGATGAAAGACTGGATTGACTAGGCTTATACTCGTTGGAATTTAGAAGATTGAGGGGGGATCTTATTGAAATGTATAAAATCCTAAAGGGATTGGACAGGCTGGATGCAGGAAGATTGTTCCCGATGTTGGGGAAGTCCAGAATGACGGGTCACAGTTTGAGGATAAAGGGGAAGCCTTTTAGGACGGAGATTAGGAAAAACTTCTTCACACAGAGAGTGGTGAATCTGTGGAATTCTCTGCCACAGGAAACAGTTGAGGCCAGTTCATTGGCTATATTTAAGAGGAAGTTAGCTATGGCCCTTGTGGTTAAAGGGATCAGGGAGTATGGAGGGAAGGCTGGTACAGGGTTCTGAGTTGGATGATCAGCCATGATCATACTGAATGGCAGTGCAGGCTCGAAGGGCCGAATGGCCTACTCCTGCACCTATTTTCTATGTTTCTATGTTTCTATGTTAAATGGGGTCCAAATGAAGTGGAGTGTTCTTTCCTCTGACAACATGTTGATTAGATTCTCAGTGTTATTTCCCATGACAGTCAGTATCGCATTCTTTAACTCCTCATTTGTTTCCCCAGCCTGTCACTGTGTTTCTGCAAAGCGGAGTATATGCTCGGATGCAAGCACATTATAATCAATCTCCTTTCCTCAGCATCATCTAGACCCTGTATTGCTCTCTGGGAACTAATTTCTTGGAACAGCTCCCTGGGATCATCCCCAGGCAAATATGTCCCGATATCCTCAGCCATATTCCTCACCTGATGTACCCCGAGTGGTGCAGAGTATGTTATGCTTTAGATGTGATTACCTGACCTGGCTCCTCCCTCTCTGATAGTTACTCAGGGTGAGGGCCATTGTGCTGAGAGTAACGCAGGCACTTTTTGGGTGTAGGTTGGCTGGGGATCTTCAGAAAGGGTGTGACGAGAATACACATAGATTAAGATGTAGCTGTCCTGTGCTGGCACCAGTGGAATCAGCAGTTGGTCTACCACCTGTCTTCAGGAGAGAGAGAGATAAGGAAAACAATGGAGCAGCATTTGGAGATGTTAATGAAGGAAGGAGAGCTGTCAAGATCGGCTCCCCCTTTGAACCCTGAACTGTTTGAAGTGATGGACAGGCGATACCCCAGCAGGGGGATAAAAAGGGACAGGTTCGCTAAGGCACACACACACGACACCCCGAGGTAACGAGACCCTGGAAGCGCTGCGTCTCCCACAAGCCGATGGGAAGTTTTTGGATGGCTGATCGTGGGATCAAGCCATAGACGCTCAGGGTGGAAAGGCACGATCTGCGGGAACCTGGTGTGTGTTCACCCTTGCCTGGGTGCCAGGTTCACTGCAGAGAAACGATCGTATCTGGAAACGGAGGGGTCACGGTCGGTGACCTCAGATGACATCACAAAGGACTCGCCCGAAAGCTGACTGTGAAGGTCTGTGTGGAAGCCGTTTGAATATTCATTCATTTTGCTCTCTCTCTCCTTCCCCCCACTGTCCATCGCCACGGCAACGATTACTGCGAACTGAACTGAACTAAATTGAACTGAACTTTGCGTCACTTTGAAACTGGTCATTTACCCCTAGACAACGATAGAGCTTGATTGATCCTGTTATCTTAATTCTGTGTACATGTATGTTTATCATTGCTGAATTGTTGCATTCATTATCCTTTTGATTAGAGTACTGCGTTGCTTGTTTCTTTAATGAAACTTTCTTAGTTCTAGTAATCCAGACTCCAACTGAGTGATCCATTTCTGCTGGTTTGGCAACCCAGTTACGGGGTACGTAACATAAGTAGGGGCTGAGAAAGAGTTAGAAAGGCAGGAGAGAGAGTTAGAGAGGCGGGAGAAAGAGAAACAGTTAGAAAGGCAGGAGAGAGAGAGAGAGAGAGAGAGACAGTTGGAGCGAGAGGAGAAACAGAGGGAAAGGGAATTCGAGCTGGAGAAGTTAAGGATAAGGGCAGAGCAGGGGCCTGTGCCGAACCAAGGTGGAGGGTTCCGGGCGACCCAGGAGGTTAGGCTGGTTCCCCCATTTGAGGATACCGACGTGGATCGGTACTTTCTCCATTTCGAAAAAGTTGCTACAAGTCAGGAATGGCCAAGGGATAAGTGGGCTGTTTTGCTTCAGAGTGTACTGAAAAGGAAAGCCCAACAAGCTTACTCAGCTTTGTCCGCAGAAGATGCCCAGAGGTATGTGGTGGTGAAAGAGGCCATCCTCAGGATTTATGAGTTGGTCCCAGAGGCATACCGGCAGAGGTTCCGGAATGCGAGTAAGCAGTGGAACCGCACGTATTTAGAGTTTGCCCGTGAGATGCAGACATATTGTGAGCATTGGTGCACCTCGAAGGGGGTAGAGGGGGATTATGACAGACTGCTACAGCTGATCCTGATTGAGCAGTTTAAAGGTTGTGTCCCTGAGGGTATGAGACCCTACATACATGAGAAAGAGGCAGCCACGTTAGCTGCAACTGCTAAGTTAGCGGATGAGTATGCGTTGACGCATAAAATGAAGTTTGCTCCGAGTAAAGGCTACCAGGAGGGTAGTCAGGACGGCAGGGAGAGTCCGCCAGAAAAGTCAGAAAGTATGCCGGGGACTAGTGAGAAGGATAAGGTAGACTGGGAGCAGTCTGGTAGGAAGTCTCCTGGGGTCGTCTGTTATAATTGCGGGAAAGTTGGACACTTTGCGTCCAGGTGCTTTGCCCCAAAGAAGGAGACGGGAAAAGGAAAAACAGCGATTTCGACTGGCTGTATCGAGCTGGTAAACGAACCGTTAGGGAAGGACAGGTCTACCAAAGTTCAGGAAGGGCAGCGAGAGGTTTATCTCGGCTGGATTGGTGTCAGTGAAGGAGAGGTTAAAACCAGTTCCAGTGCGGATCTGGAGAGACAGGGGAGCGTGTCAGTCACTGATACTGAAGAGTGTATTAGAGATTAGCTCAGAGACCCAGACTGGGGAGGTCAAGGTCAAAGGTATTGGGGGAGGGACAGAGTCAGTCCCTTTGCACCAGATACACTTACAAAGCAACCTGGTCTCTGGACTAGTCACAATCGGGGTGAGGCCCGAATTACCGATGAAAGGCGTGGAAGTCTTGCTCGGTAATGACCTCGCCGGGGGAATCGTGTTCCCAGCCATGAGATTGACAGGTCAGCCTGCCAGCATTGAGGCCCTGCCCATGGACTCACAGGTTCATCACGGGACTGCGGTAGTAAATTTAGCTGAGACGTTTCCGCCAGCCTTGTACGAGAAGGGGGTAGAAAGTGAAAAGAAGGAGTGTAGTGAAACAAGAGGTAGTGAAGGAGCTGAGACAGACTTAGCATTAGCCAGGAAAGAATTTGTGCCGGCGCAGGAGCGAGATGAGGGGCTGATGGTTTTGGCAGAGACAGCTCTCTCTGACACAGAATTAACAAGGGAACTAGTAGGCTATTGTGTGGAGGAGGAAGTGCTAAGGAAGAAAGGGAGACCAAGTACCGTACCCGCAGATGAGGAATGGGGGGTGGTGCAAAAGAGTTATGAGGATGAGATTTTTAACCTGGCCCACAAGGTACCCCCCGGTGGACATCTTGCGGGGCTGGAGGAAACAGTTGGTGGAATCATGAAAGAGGTTTACCGGCTGCCCAGGAGGAAGGATGTTATTGATTATGGCCGACGCGAACTGAGACGGTCACAGGCTTTTGATATGCTAACAAACCTAGTCGGTGTTAGCGCGGAAATCAATGAAGCTAGGGTCCCCCGATAAGAGAAAAAAACCATTTTGAAAAGATGAGTATGGTATCGACCAGATGGGAGAAGGCTATTGTTTTGGCCAGCTCTGCTGATAAGGTCTCTCCCTTAATCCCCGAACAAAGCGACTCTTTAGGAGAAGTAATTAAACGACTCGCACACGTGTGTTTGATTGTCCCGAGGCGATGCAAAGAACTGGGACGTTGGGTGGTGTCTGTACACTAGGCAAGCCTAGCGAGCACCATCCCTATAGAATGAGTAATTCGGTGACAAAAGGGCTGACGAACACAGAGGTGTGTATTGGCAATGTAATACGACTGTCGGAAGCCAGCTTAATAGTGAACCTTGGAAAAAATGAGTTCGGCCACACGAAGGTCACTTACCTGGGAATTGGGGTGACACAGGGGCAGCTGGCAGCGATGTAAGCTACAGTGCAGGCTATCTCTGACATCCCAACCCCGACAGACAAGAGGGCCCTCAGAAGGCTCTTGGAGATGGTGGGGTACTGTAGGAAGTTTTGCAATAACTCTGCGGTTACTACCCCTCCCCCTCCTACTAAGCCCTTGCGAGAGAAAACTAAGTCGGAATGGGACGACCCTTGTTATTGTGGTCCGGGACGAAACCCAATGAGAGGTTACATTGATCGCAATTCATCAGTGTTTTTGGCCACTATGAAGTTTGCTAAATTAGAGCCTGGTCTAAGAGATTATTAACAACACATATAAAAGGAACAGAAAATGTGATGGCTGACTGTCTGTCAGGTGTTGACAACTTCAAATTCGCTGTATTAGCCAAATAGCTGATAAAGATGTGTATTTGTGTGTATCAAATAATGTATTCATGTTTGTAATTTTTACCCCGGTAAAAATCCTTAAAGGGGGGAAGTGTGACGAGAATACACATAGATTAAGATGTAGCTGTCCTGTGCTGGCACCGGTGGGATCAGCAGTTGGTCTGCCACCTGTCTTCAGAAGAGAGAGAGATAAGGAAAACAATGGAGCAGCATTTGGAGATGTTAATGAAGGAAGGAGAGCTGTCAAGATCGGCTCCCCCTTTGAACCTTGAACTGTTTGAAGTGATGGACAGGCGATACCCCAGCAGGGGGATAAAAAGGGACAGGTTCGCTAAGGCACACACACACGACACCCCGAGGTAACGAGACGCTGCGTCTCCCACAAGCCGGTGGGAAGTTTTTGGACGGCTGATCGCGGGATCAAGCCATAGACGCTCAGGGTGGAAAGGCACGATTCGCGGGAACCTGGTGTGTGTCCACCCTTGCCTGGGTACCAGGTTCACTGCAGAGAAACGATTCGTATCTGGAAACGGAGGGGTCACGGTCGGTGACCTCAGATGACATTACAAAGGACTCGCCTGAATGCTGACTGCGAAGGTGTGTGTGGAAGCCGTTTTGAATATTCTTTCGTTTTGCTCTCTCTCTCCTTCCCCCCACTGTCCATCGCCACGGCAACGATTACTGCGAACTGAACTGAACTAAATTGAACTGAACTTTGCGTCACTTTGAAACTGGTCATTTACCCCTAGACAACGATAGAGCTTGATTGATCCTGTTATCTTAATTCTGTGCACATGTATGTTTATCATTGCTGAACTGTTGCATTCATTATCCTTTTGATTAGAGTACTGTGTTGCTTGATTCTTTAATAAAACTTTCTTAGTTCTAGTAATCCAGACTCCAACTGAGTGATCCATTTCTGCTGGTTTGGCAACCCAGTTACGGGGTACGTAACAGGGGGCTTCTCATCATAACCATATCTGGTCACCTTCTTGCTAAATCACTGCAGTCCATATCTCCATAATCATCCTCCTCATGGCTTTCAGATCCTAAAGCATATATTATTCCTCTCTGTGCAGCAAATTGGATCTGCAGCTTTTTTTTTAATTTTATTTTTATTTGGATAAGAAATTCACAAATATCACGTACTTTTTTCACACATATAACCTTTTCCATTTTTTTATATGTATAAAACTACAATTATTTATACATTCTTAAGTACACACTGAGATGATATAAAAGGAAAATAAACATTTAAATAGATAATTATGTACTGTGGTAAATCTAACCTATTAGGCTAAGTAATGAAATTAGTTGTTAAGAAAAATGGTAATAATAGTTTCCACACAACCCTTCTGGACCATTTCCACTTGTCCAAAATGTTGTATACAAGCCTATATACCAACCATTGTAGGTGTTTATATCCTAATTTGTTCATGCTTGCTCCTGCCCGCAGACATAATTATCCAATCCCTATGTACTTATTTACTTAATTTTTTCATTTTTTTATCCCTTTCCCAAATCTTTCCCTTTACTTGTGTTAATTCTCTATTTTCCAAAAAAAAACAAAAAAAACCCAAACATTTAGACTAGGGGTGCTTACGTTAGCAATATTACTGTGTTGATGAGAAGAGCAATATAAATCATTAGGAGAGTCATCTAAAGTCTGCTCGCATTGGGGTTATATATTCAATCCATTTATTCCAGATTTGATAAAATTTTTCTTTTTGAGTTCTCAGGGAGTAAGTCAACTTTTCCATTTTAAATATTTCCAAGATAATTTCGTACCAATCTTCTAATGTAGGTGGTATTGGATTTAGCCATTTTCTAGTGATTGATTTCTTACTTGCGGCTAAGAGGGCCTGCAGCAACTTTATATCTTCCTTCTGTTCAAGGAACAATACATGCCCCAAATAGAGCGTCTCAAAGTTCAGAGCTTTTCAATCTGCTTTAAACACTTTGTATGATCTCCAGCGTTACTTATCTTCATGTGCTGATTTCTGTATCACTTTCATAGCAGCCTTTAAATCACTGCACTGTTTTCTCAATCCCCTTACTCCCACTTTGCTCTTAGCTACTTGGGCTCCTTCTTCTTTCCTTGTTTAATATTTTCGTTAACTAGCCTTTCACACTTTAACTGAAACTGATATACATGTGTCAAATCCAGACTTCCCTGAATTCTGCATCCTGGCTTAGAGACCTCAAACTACCTGGTCCCAGTTCTCTCTGTACCTCACCAACGTGGTCTGACTTAAGTCTCCCATTGACTCAACAAAGATATCTATACTTGAGCCCCCAAGAGGGATGCCATTCTGTTGCTAGGACTTGCCCTCAGTAATAATGAGCAGAGAGGAACAGAGAGAATCTGTAGTTACCGACAATTACATTTATTGTCTCAACTGAAGAGCATGTGAATTTGCACATCTGAGCTTCTGTGTGCACACCAAGTGAGTTTCTCTGGCCCTTCATGAACAGTCAAAGAATGGAAAAGTTATTACTCAGGAAAGGAGTCTATGATGGCCTGGTTTTCCCGCGTGGTCCCGACCTAATCTCTATGTGTCTGCCGGGTGCTCCGCATCCAGGAACGTGATCTCTGGGAAGTTGTTTCTCCCTTGCATTTGAAGCTCCTTACTTTTATAACACTTTGTAACAGATCAAATGTTGCATTCCATCCCATTGGTTTGAGGTCACCTCACCTACCTGTGTCACCTTCTTATTGGCTCCGGTCCAGGTTTACAACCAGCATTGTTCTATGGTCTCTGCAGTTGGCCCCATGCCTTTCGTTCCTTTCAACTCTGACTGGTTCAAACCGGTTAAACCAGGTGACCCAGACACTGAACCCCCTCCTGCTCCTTCTGCAAGCTGGACATTTTACAGAATAAATAGCTACTTGTCTGAGAATGGTCTCAAGTTTAGCAGGTCATTAGCAGAAAACTCATTTTATTCACATTCCATTGCTCTGATTAAATTACCCCAGAGTACGAAATCAGTTGAAACAGTTCACAAAATGGGGGCTGCGTGTCTGCCTCCATTCCTGTTCACATTGCTGTTCTTTCTGGCCAACAAAACCCTGTGTCAGGATTGAAATAGAATGTGACATTGAATGTTAGAATTTTTCTTCACATACAATACTAGCTACTCTTAAATATCATCAGCACAGCATCAATTTGAAATGAAGTTGGAAAAACGTGTGGTGAGTAGAACAGATCAAAGGCTGTCAAAATTAATTTTTATGTGATTAGTTCAATAATTTATTAAGGGCTATGACTGCAGCTGAGTGGGATCTGTGAGAATGCCATCTGCATAATTAAAATGGCCAAGCATGCAGGGATGCCACATTAGCATTGCGGTTCCCATGACGCTATTACAGCTTGGAGTATTGGAGTTGAAAATTCAGTTTTGGCATCCTCTGCTGGAAAGTTAGTACGTTCTTCCTGTGAGTGTGTGGGTTTTCTCCGATTGCTCTGGCTTCCTCCCGCATTCCAAATATGTATCTGATAGTAAGTTAATTGTCCGGTGATTAGGTGAATTGTTCACCAGACGGGCCTGCTCCGTGCTGTATGTCTAAACAAACAAATAAATAAATAAATAAAACAGCTTTGTTTGTAATTTCATCTTGCTGCCCAAGAGTTCTTCATTATGAACAACCAATTTCAGAGAGATGCTTCCTTCTTCATTGCAGATTTTAACAGTAGCTCCAGCTCCCTGGGGAAATTTAAATAAAATGAGTCAGACAAGACTGTTTGTTTAATGTAGATCCAACTATCAGCTTCTGCAAACATCACTACTGTGATGGAGATGGAAAGGGCACAGCTAAATAAAGATCTGGGGAATGGGGTCTCTCCCCGATCCACACAGCTTCCGATTGCCTCTGTTACACGCACCTTTGACCTAGTTTCAAACATCAATTGCTTCCACGCTCTGGCAATCTGTGTGGTAAGTCCTCAAGTATGTTTCCCTAGCTACGGAATAAGAAAGCTCATTAACTGCAATGTTATTGTCGTGCTGAAAGACTCTGGGCCTCTGACAACATCAATTACAGTCTGTCACTCCATCTGCCAAGTGTTCTTGCAAGTCAATTACATGGCAGGAGACACACAGCCCATGATCTGAGATAATGAGCCGGACTTGCCTGATTCTGTCGTTAATCGTTACTCAGCTATCACATCAAGCAACTGCATACTCATGAAATGATTGCACACATAACACACTGCCGGGTGGATTCCTGGGAAACCTTACTCATTAAAAGGCACCAAAACCAAGCTTAAGATACATGTATGCAGTTATATATTTAGCCTCAAACAAACCGTGAAAACCGTAATATCACCTCCCTGAACAAGAAGGCACAGCAGCATCTCCACTTCCGAAGGAGGTTGAGGAAAGTGAGGCTACCCCCTCCTCTTTTTAACTGCATTTCATAGGAGCACCATTAAGAGCAATCTGACAAGTTACACCTCAGCCTGGTATGGGAGCAGTTGAGCATCGCACTGTAAGTCCCTACAAAGGACTGTGAAAATGACTGAGAGGATCATAAGGAATCTCCCTACCATCCATTGGGGACATTTATCAGGAGTGCTGTGTACGCAGGGCCTTTAGTATTAGTAAGGATCCCACCCGTCCATCCAGCATCCTCTTTGACTTTCTACCATCAGGCAGGAGACACCGATGCATAAAAACAAGACCGGTCAGGATGGGAAACAGCTTCTTCCTTCAGCCAATAAGCTTCTGAACTCTTTGCCGCATCGCATTCAAAGTGTCACTGTTAATCAGTTCTGTACCTTACAATATTTAATTTATGCATTTTAGTTTGTTTATTTATGCGTAATCCATCTGTAGATTTCATCCTTACTTTCATAAGTTATTATGTTTTATGTATTACACCCTGGATCAGAGAAATGTCTCATTTGACAGCATACATGTATACAGTATAGTTAAATTGCAATACATTTGACTTGACTTGACCTGATTTCCACTGGTCATCATGTCTTTATAGAACATAGAATAGTACAGCACAGTACAGGCCTTTCGGCCCACAATGTTGTGCTGACCATCAAACCCTGCCTCCCATATAACTCCCCACCTTAAATTCCTCCATACACCTGTCTAGTAGTCTCTTAAATGTCACTAGTGTATCTGCCTCCACCACTGACTCAGGCAGTGCATTCCACGCACCAACCACTCTCTGAGTAAAAAACCTTGCTCTAATATCCCTAAGTTCCCCCTTGAACTTTCCACCCCTTACCTTAAAGCCATGTCCTCTTGTATTGAGCAGTGTCCTGGGGAAGAGGCACTGGCTATCCACTCTATCTGTTCCTCTTATTATCTTGTACACCTCTATCATGTCTCCTCTCATCCTCCTTTTCTCCAAAGAGTAAAGCCCTAGCTTCCTTAATCTCTGATCATAATGCATACTATCTAAACCAGGCAGCATCCTGGTAAATCTCCTCTGTACCCTTTCCAATGCTTCCACATCCTTCCTATAGTGAGGCGACCAGAACTGGACACAGTACTCCAAGTGTGGCCTAACCAGAGTTTTATAGAGCTGCATCATTACATTGCAACTCTTAAACTCTATCCCTCGACTTATGAAGGCTAACACCCCATAAGCTTTCTTAACTACCCTATCTATCTGTGAGGCAACTTTCAAGGATCTGTGGACATGTAACCCCCAGATCCCTGTGCTCCTCCACACTACCAAGTATCCTGTCATTTACTTTGTACTCTGCCTTGGAGTTTGCCCTTCCAAAGTGTACCACCTCACACTTCTCCGGGTTGAATTCTATCTGCCACTTCTCAGCCCACTTCCTCATGTTATCAATGTCTCTCTGCAATCTTCAACAATCCTCTACACTATCTACAGCACCACCAACCTTTGTGTCGTCTGCAAACTTGCCAGCCCATCCTCCTACTCCCACATCCAGGTCGTTAATAAAAATCACAAAAAGTAGAGATCCCAGAACCGATCCTTGTGGGACGCCACTAGTCACAACCCTCCAATCTGAATGTACTCCCTCCACCACGACCCTCTGCCTCCTGCAGGCAAGTCAATTCTGAATCCACCTGGCCAAACTTCCCTGGATCCCATGCCTTCTGACCTTCTGAATAAGCCTACCATGTGGAACCTTGTCAAATGCCTTATTAAAATCCATGTGGATCACATCCACTGCACTACCCTCATCGATATGCCTGGTCATCTCCTCAAAGAACTCTATCAGGCTTGTTAGACACGATCTGCCCTTCACAAAGCCATGCTGACTGTTCCTGATCAGACCATGATTCTCTAAATGCCTATAGATCCTACCTGTAAGAATCTTTTCCATCAGCTTTCCCACCACAGATGTAAGGCTCACTGGTCTATAATTACCCGGACTATCCCTACTACCTTTCTTGAACAAGGGGACAACTTCCACTTCCCTCCAATCCTCCGGTACCATTCCCGTGGATAACGAGGACATAAAGATCCTAGCCAGAGGCTCAGTAATCTCTTCCCTCGCCTTCTGGAGCAGCCTGGGGAATATTCTGTCAGGCCCCCGGGGACTTACCCGTCCTAATGTATTTTAACAACTCCAACACCTCCTCTCTCTTAATATCAACATGCTCCAGAACATCAACCTCACTCATATTGTCCTCAACATCATCAAGTTCCCTCTCATTGGTGAATACCGAAGAGAAGTATTCATTAAGGACCTCGCTCACTTCCATAGCCTCCAGGCACATCTTCCCACCTTTATCTCTAATCGGTCCTACCTTCACTCCTGTCATCCTTTTGTTCTTCACATAATTGAAGAATGCCTTGGGGTTTTCCTTTACCCTACTCACCAAGGCCTTCTCATGCCCCCTTCATGCTCTCTTCAGCCCCTTCTTAAGCTCCTTTCTTGCTACCCTATATTCCTCAATAGACCCATCTGATCCTTGCTTCCTAAACCTCATGTATGCTGCCTTCTTCCACCTGACTAGATTTTCCACCTCACTTGTCACCCATGGTTCCTTCACCCTACCATTCATTATCTTCCTCACCGGGACAAATTTATCCCTAACATCCTGCAAGAGATCTCTAAACATCGAACACATGTCCATGGTACATTTCCCCGCAAAAACTCATCCCAATTCACACCCGCAAGTTCTAGCCTTATAACCTCATAATTTGCCCTTCCTCAATTAAAAATTTTCCTGTCCTCTCTGATTCTATCCATTTTCATGATAATGCTAAAGGCCAGGGAGCGGTGGTCACTGTCCCCCAGATGCTCACCCACTGAGAGATCTGTGACCTGACCCGGTTCATTACCTAGTACTAGATCTAGTATGGCATTCCCCCGGTCGGCCTGTCCACATACTGTGACAGGAATCCGTCCTGAACACACTTAACAAACTCTGCCCCATCTATACCCTTGGAACTAATCAGGTGCCAATCAATATTAGGGAAGTTAAAGTCACCCATGATAACAACCCTGTTACTTTTGCATCTTTCCAAAATCTGCCTCCCAATCTGCTCCTCGGTATCTCTGCTGCTACCAGGGGGCCTATAGAATACCCCCAGTAGAGTAACTGCTCCCTTCCTGTTCCTGACTTCCACCCATACTGACTCAAAAGAGGATCCTGCTACATTACCCACCCTTTCTGTAGCTGTAAAAGTATCCTTGGCCAGTAATGCCACCCCTCCTCCCCTTTCCCCCCTCTCTATCCCTTTTAAAGCACTAAAATCCAGGAATATTGAGAATCTATTCTTGCCCTGGAGCCAGCCAAGTCTCTGTAATGGCCACTACCTCATAATTCCATGTATGTATCCAAGCTCTCAGTTCATCACCTTTGTTCCTGGTGCTTCTTGCATTGAAGTACACGCACTTTAGCCCTTCTACCTTACTGTCTTTACACCGTTTATTCTGCTTCTCTTTCCTCAAAGCCTCTCTATATGTTAGATCTGGCTTTATTCCATGCACTTCTTTCACTGCTCTATCACTCTGGGTCCCATCCCCCCTGCAAATTAGTTTAAACCCTCCCGAACCATGTTAGTAAAACTTACCTGCAAGGATATTGCTCTCCCTCGAGTTCAGGTGCAACCCATCCAATCTGTACAGGTCCCACCTTCCCCAGAAGAGATCCCAATGATCCAAAAATCTAAAACCCTGCTCCCTGCATCAACCCCTCAGCCATGCATTCAACTGCCATCTCCTCCAATTCTTACCATCACTATCACGTAGCACTGGCAGCAATCCTGAGAACGTCACCCTTGAGGTCCTGTTCTTCAGCCTTCTGCCTAGTTCCCGAAACTCACACTTCAGGACCTCATCCCTCTTCCTGCCTGTGTCGTTGGTACCAACATGTATCACGACTTCTGGTTGCTTTCCCTCTCGTACCAGGATGTCGTACACCCGGTCAGGGACATCCTGGACCCTGGCACTCGGGAGGCAACAAACCATGGGGGAGTCCTTCTCACGTCTTTGAACCTCCTCAGGTCTTTGATCACAACAGACTTCTGGGTACAGACTTTCCCCAAAATGCCTGCTGCCAGCTGATGGGTGAAGACTTGTGTAACACAGGGCCTTTCAGAGTGGAAAGGTCAAGCTCCATCTCTCGAGGTCAGGTTGAAGGAGGGTTAAAACCCAGTTCCAGATTCACCTGTGCCAAAACTTGTAGAAGTCTGGCATTCAATAGCACTCACCATTACAGGCTAAAAATATAATTCACTTTTTAAAAGATACCTGAAATTGCCAGTAAACAAAATAGCTAAAGATATTAGGAAACAATTAAAATGCATTTAAATAAACCCAATAAAATAAAAATTAGGAAGCCTTGCACTTAGAATTTTGTTCACAGTCACTTCTTTCATTGTGATGGCCTGTAAGAGCCAATTGGCCCTCTGGACTTAGGCTCAATGTCAGGTTTATTGTTCATGAAATGCATAATATGTAAATGCCATGAAACTTAGCTTTTTGCAGTAGCAACACAGGAAATTATAAATATGGCAAACCTTGTATAAGTTCAATTTAATATAAATTAACTTAACGTAAAATGAACATTAACATAAATTATACAAAAACTTAAATTAGCCATGTGCCTTGCTAAGCTGGTGCAGGTTCTGCAGAGTGCTGAGAGGATTATGGGTGCTTGCATTCCCCACTCCCCATCGGACTCCACAAGGAATGCTATGATGCAGAGCACAGTCTTTCCATGCCACTGCTGTAGGACCCGTGAATCTTCTTGAATCTATCTCTTGTGTACAATACATCTCTCTGAAAATCATTGACAGACGAATCTGTTGTGTTCTCATTAAACACGAAATTTATGAGGCGAATTATCAGCTACTCTCCTTTTGAAAGAAACAGAGACTATTAGGTGCACACACCAGTGATAGAATGGCTTACAATTTGCTGTAAACATGGATATACTGCAGTGTTGAAATATTTCATTACATTGGTGGCTGCATTTCTGCCTTATCACATATTTGTTCTAAACACAAGATATTCTGTAGATGCTGGAAATTCTGCATTTTACAAGGTAAGGCTTGGAGCATGCATTGTCCTATGTAGCTATTTACTGGGGTAGGCTTGGAACATCAACAGCTCTACATAGCTATTTTACCAGGGAACGCTTGAAACATGAATTGCTTACATAGCCATTTTACCAAGGAAGGCTTGGAACATGGACTGAGCTCATCAACTTCATCACCTTTGCCTTCAGCTTCCACCCTACCATTAAATTCACCTGGTCCATTTCTGACACTTCTCTCCTCTTTCTCAATCTCTCTGTCTTCCTCTCTGGAGACAAACTGTCTACAGACATCTTTTATGTCTACCAATTCCCATGGTTGTCTTGACTTTACATCTTCCTACCCTGTCTCCTATATAAGTGCAGCTCCCTTTTTCTTAGTTTCTTTGTGTCCACTGCATCTGTTCCCAGGGTGATGCTTTCCTTTCCAGGACATCAAAGAGTGGGGTTTTTCTTCCTCCACTATTGATACTGCCCTTAGCTGCATCTCCTTCATTTCCCAGACATCCATGTTCACCTCATCTTCCTTAACAGGGATAAGGAAGCCTTCATAGCCGCCTTAACAGGGTTAGAGCTCCTCTTGTCTTAACCTACCATGCCATGAGTCTCCACATCCAATGCGTTATTGTCTGTAACTTCCACCATCTCCAAAGTGATTGTACCGCCAAACACATCTTTACCTCTCCCCACTCTCCGCTTTCCACAGGGGTCGCTCCCTCCATGCTTCCCTTGTCCATTTATCCCTCCCTACTATTCTCCCCCCCGCACATCCCTGCAAGCAGCTCCAAAGTACTACACCCGCCCACTCACCTCCTCCATCACCTCCATTCAGGGTCCCAAACACTCCTTTGGTAGGTAGGACAACACTTCACCCGTGAACCTGTTGGGCTCAACTATGTATCAAGTGTTCATGATGTCCTCCTCTACGTTGGTGTGACCCATTGCAAATTGCGGATCTGCTTTGTTGAGCACCTCCACTCCATTCACTCCATTTCCCAGTGGCCAAACATCTTAATTTCTATTCCCATTCCCATTTCGAAAAGTCAGTACATGATCTCCTCTTGTGCCATGATGAGGTCACTCTCAGGATTGAAAAGTAACACCTCATGTTCTACCCGGGTAGCCTCTAATCTAATGGCATGAATATTGAATTCTCCTTCTGATAATTTTTTCCCTCCTTTCCCCCTTTTTCTATTCCCCACTCTGGCTCCTTTTCTCTTCTTATCCACCTATCACCGCACCCGGGTCTCCTCCTTCTTCCCTTTCTCCCATGATCCACTCAACTCCTATCAGATTCCTTCCTCTCCAGCTCTTTACTTTTCCCACTCACCTGGCTTCAATTATCACCTTCTAGCTCGTCTTCCTTCCACTCCACCCTCCTCTTTATTCTGGCATCTTCCCCCTTCCCTTCCTGTCCTGAAGAAGAAACCTCGGCCCGAAACGTCGGCTGCTTATACATTTCCATCGATGCTGCCTGACCTGCTGAGTCTCTCCAGCATTTTCTGCTCGTTGCTTCACATACTTATTCCTCCTTCTTTGCATTTAATCTTGTTCCCAAAATCCGCCGACAAAAATTGATTGCAGGTGTGTGGCCGGTGACTTGGAGTGACCTCTGCCAGCACTGCGGTGAGAGCTGTGTTCCGAGCTAACGTTAATGCTTCGGCAAGTCTTTCCATTTCAGCAGCACTGTGGTGTTCTAGCAGTCAGTGAACTTACCTGTAAATAGCCCTGAACCCACGGGAAGCTCTAGCACACAGCTTTGAAGAATAAATCTGCTTTTATTTATGGGCTGGAGCACTTTTCCTCATCACCATTTGTTCTTTGCTTCTCAATTCCTTACTTCAAAATGATATAACAGGGAACTCTTGCTACAGAAAGGTCAATGCACATTGCAGTACATTGCATAGTGATTGGGAGCTAGCAAGAGGCCATTTGGCCCAACCTACCATTTTTGCAAATATCACCCGATTAATGCATCCCTCTGTTTTGAAAAGCAAGAAGCTCCATATGCTGGAAATCTGAAATAAAAGTATAAAATGCTGGGAACGCTCAGCATCTCTGGAAGAGAGAACTAGTTAAAGTTTTGCAGGCTTAAGAGGTTCTGCAGGTACTGGACATCGTAAGCAACACTCACAAAATGCTGGACAAGGAGCAGGTCAGGCAGCATCTATAGAGGGAAATAAACAGTCAAGGTTTCGGGCTGAGACCCCCACCATAGGAAACATGCACTCCACATCCACCCTGTCTAGTCCTTTCAAAATTTGCTAAGTTTCCATGGAGATCGTCATGCATCCTTCTAAATTCCAGTGAGTACAGGCCCAAAGCTGCCAAACACTCCTCATATGATAACCCCTTCACTCCCAGAATCACCTTTATGAACCTCCTCTGGACTCTCTCCAATGACAATGCATCCTTTCTGAGATACGGGGACCAAAACTGTTGACAGTACTCCAAGTGCAGCCTGACTAGTGTCTTATATAGTTGCTTCATGGGTACAGCTATCCCCAACATCAAGGACATCTCAGGAAAGCAACATCCATCATTGGCAGCCTCCACCATTTGGGCCATGCTTTGCTATTGATATTGCCATGAGGGAGAAGCTGTTGGAGCATGAAGACCTACACCCCAATGTTCATCAGCAGCTTCTTCCCCACCACCATCTGGTTCTTGAAATGACCTGAAAAAACCCTAACACTACAGCAGACTGTATTATTTTTCTGTGTGAATTTTGCACGAGTTTTGTTGCTCATTTTGCACATGGGCAAGTTATGCGTACCTTATGTTAATTTAAATTTATGTTCATTCATGTTTGCCCTTCTCTTATAATGTACCACTTTTCTACAGCAGAGGGCTAAGATTCATTGCATACGTGTGCCTATGACAACTATAAGCCTGAACTTGAACAATGGGGGAGCATAAAAATCACCATAAGTAGCATACATAAATTAGATTAGATTAAGAGGACACTCAGTCCTCGTTTATCGTCATTTAGAAATGCATGCATTAAAACATGATATAATGTTCCTCAGGTATGATATCACAGAAGCACAAGACAGACCAAGACTAAAACTGACAAAAACCACGTAATTATAACATATAGTTACAACAGTGCAAAACAATACCGTAATTTGATAAGAGCAGACCATGGGCACGGTAAAAAAAAAAGTCTCAAAGTCCCGATAACCCCAACATCTCACGCAGACGGTAGAAGGAAGAACCTTTCCCTGCCATGAGTTTTCAGCGCCGCAAACTTGCCGATGCAGCACCCTGGAAGCACCCGACCACAGTCCGACTCTGAGTCCATCCGAAAACTTCGAGCCTCTGACCAGCCCTCCGACACCGAGCACCGAGCACCATCTCTGCCGAGTGCTTTGACCCCAGCCCCTGCAACAGGCAATAGGCAAAGCCGAGGATTCGGGGCCTTCCTCTCTGGAGATTCTCGATTGCACAGTAGCAGCGGCAGCGAAGCAGGCATTTCAGAAGTTTCACCAGATGTTTCCCCATGCTCTCACGTCTGCCTCCATAAAATCAGAATTGTGCACGGCACCCTACTTAACAAATAGCTCATATTCATCACTGCAGAGGGCTCTGCAAGCTGCGTCGTGCTGCCATCTTCTCCTCCTCCCTTCTCCTTCTTCTCCTTCTCCTTAATGAATAAGTAAATAAAAGTGCAAAAGAGGAATAGTGAGGTATTGTTCATTGGTTCCGAAACGTGATGGTAGAGGGGCAGAAGCTATTCCTGAATCATTGAACGTGAGTCGTAGTTGCCTGCATCTTCTTCCAGTCGGTAGTGTTGAGAAGGGGACATGTTGAAGATGTTGAAGGCCCTTGTTGATGCATGCTGGCTTCCTGAGGCACCACCTTTTGTCCACTCTCTCCAGACCTGTCATAATCTTCAACACTTCTGTCAGGTCACCTCTCATCTTCTGTTGCTCCAAAGAGAAAAGCCCTGGTTTAGGTCCACAGGCTACTGGGATCGGATTTACTGGGGCATATTATGTGCCCGCTGTGAGCTTTCTTCAAATTAATGCTCAATTTTCAGGTTAATATCAAAGTCAAGGTTATTTTCACATGGGTGCACTGAAAAACTCACTTAAGTCAGCATTACAGGTACATGGCATCAGATAGGCACCATTCACAAGAAAAGAAACATAAGTTAAATAAAACATAAACTCAATTTATACAAGAAAGAACATAATTAGAACATAAAAAATCCTCATGAGGGAAACAGAGTTTGAGAAGGTCAGCAGTTTTGAAATCCTTAGTGTTAACGCACCAGAGGATCTGTCCTGGGACCACTACACAGGGGTCATCACAAAGGAGGCACCACAGCACCTCGACTTTCTCAGAGGTTTGTGTACATTTGGCATATTTGACAAACATTTTGACAAATTTCTGGAAATGCACAGTGGAGAATATCCTAACTTGTATCACGCTCTGGTATTGAAACATCAATGTCCAGAAATGGAAAAGGCTCCAGAAAGTGATGGATGCAGCCCAGTCCGTCCACGGACAAAGAGCCCCCTATCATGGAGAACAGTTACATGGAATGCTTGCACAAGAAAGCAGCATCCATCGTCAATGACCATTCCCCCCCTCCCCCCACCCCAACGCAAGCCATGCCCTCTTCTCAATAGTACCATCGGGCAGGAGGTACAAAACCCTTATTTTACTCAGAGTTGAATGCGGAGTTGGCCCTCTCACTGCTTCAAACCACGCAACCTCACAACCCCAACATAATCACGGAATAATTTACAACGACCGATTAACATTCCTGGTACGTTTTTGGACTCTGGGAGGAAACCGGAGCACCTATGGAAAGCCCGCGCATTCCACGGGGAGGATGTACAGAGGCTCCTCGCAGAACGGTGCCGGAATTAAACTCCAAATTCTGGAACGCCCCGAGCTGTAATAGTGCTGTGCTAACCGCCATGCCACCATAGCGCCCCACACAACCAGGTTCAGGAACAGTTATTACCCTGATAGCAATCAGGCTCTAAACCAACCCCAGTAACTTCATTTACCACTACCCTGAACTGATTCTACAACCTACAGACTCATGTTCAAGGACTCCTTACTACTCATCCGTTCAATATTATTTTTACTTGTACAGTTCATCTTCCTTTCTGCATTGCTTGTTTGTCAGCCTTTGTGTAGTTTCGTTCTTAAAAATTCCATTGTACTAACTTTGTCCTGTAAACTTCCACTAGAAAATTAATCTCATGGTAGTATATGATAACCTATACAGTGCACCCTTCAATAATACATTTTCTTTGAACTTTGTAAAAGAAAAGTTCATTGTAGTGTAAAGTGGCCATGGTGTTCCTTTTCTGAGGTAGTGGTTAGGATTGTACCAGTTGGTTCAAGAACCAAATGGTTGAAGGGAAATAACTGCTCTTGAACCTGGCAGAGTGGAACTTCAGGCTTCTGTACCTCCTGTCGGATGGTACCTACTAATGCACTGTCAATTACTCCAAAAGACTGGAAGTAGAGTAAACACTGAAAGTCTTTCATTAGCAGTAAAATGTGACCTCGACCATGCTGAGTATCTGCCCTGTACTGAGGGAGGAGCAGTGACCTTTATTCAGGGGTCTGTGGGAGGAGCCACAGGAGCAGTCAGCAGAAGGGCGTGTCCAGACAGGTAACCCAGTTACAACATATATATATATGGTTTACCACATCTACAAGTAGATGTCATTGCCCAGCTGCTGGGGATCTTTTGCGATGGTTGCTGCCTTCTTGAGGCTTTGCCTCGTGTAAACGCAGTACTACTGACAGTGGGGAGGGAAGTGGCCGCAATGTATTGGGCTGAGTCCACTACCCTCTGTAGCTTGGTGTAAAAATATGTTGATCTCTGCTGTAGAATTTCTAACATCCAGCTGTTGGAAGGGAGAACAGTACAATGTTTATGACCAGTGTTGAACAATTTAAGTGTTTAAGTTTGTATCATGTATGGCAAGAACACCAGCACATCCAGTGGAAATACTTCTCTTGGAGTTACTTCTGAACCATCTGAAGGTTCATGTTTGGAGGCCCTGATAGGACAGAAAATAACTTTGGCCAAGCTTGCTTAAGGAAAAAAAGATCATGTGATTATCTGAAAAGCTACAGAATGAAACTCTATGTTGTCCACTCACTCTTAGTGTTTGATTACTCTGGGCCTGTACTCGCTGGAATTTAGACAAATGAGGAGAGATCTCATTCAAACCTATTGGATATTGAAAGGCCTAGATAGAGTGGGCAGGTAGAGGATGTTTCCTGTAGAGGGGGAGTCTAGGACCAGAGGGCACTGCTTCAGAATTCAAGGATGTCCCTTTAGAGCAGAAATGAGTAGGAATTTCTTTAGCCAGATGGTGCTGGATCTGTGAAATTCATTGCCATGGATGACTGTGGAGGCTAAGTCATTGGATATATTTAAAGTGGTTCTTAATTAGCAAGGATATCAATGGTTGATAGGTTCTTGATTAGTAAGAGTGTCAATGGTTGAGAGGTAAAATAAATCAGCCCTGATAGAATGGCGCAATAGACATGATGGACTGAATGGCCTAATTCTGTCCCTATATGTTATCGGTCTATGGACTTATGGTCATAATCATTTGAACAATTCATCTGTTAAATGTATGTGAGTAATTAAAATGAACTAGAAAATTAAATAGAAATCCTATGACTGGGTTTGGTAACTTGCTAGGCCAACTGCTAGGTAACTGATGAAGATTAGCAAGGTGGCATAAAGAGGTGGAGGTCAGCACTTCTTTAAATTTATTCTTTGATGAATCACCAAACTTTATTTGACTCTATGTTTTCGTAAGTGCTTGCTCAGTATTTTGTGTATACCCTGAGGTTGTGTGAGGTTCTGTCTCTCAAAGATGATTGATGGTCGCAAAACTATTCCACCCTGAGTGGTTGTGTGATCTGATATTTTGTTGTTTTAAAAAGTGGAAACCATTTAATTCAAGTTTTGTCTCATGTGCTGCAGAAAGAACGACATGATATAGCTGATGTGTGGGTTTTTTGTATGGGGCAGAAGGTCCTCAGAGGCTTGGAGACGTTGCAGCTGGAATTATCAGCTGCAGCTTCATGATCCAAGTTGATAAGTCTTCTCCAGTTAATGCGATGGTGTCCGGATGTGGTTTTGAGTGCTGGCAATGACACCTGTGAAGGATAAAGCCAGCTGATCCAGGGTGGTCACAGAGTAGCCGAGGAAGTGAACAGGGAGGAAAGGAACTCACGGGGAATAAACTTTTGGCACGTTGCTTGATGCTGACTAACATCCACAGACTCTAGCAAAATTTCAAAATAGTCTTCAAGCAGTTACAATAATTTTTATTCAGATTCTGATAGTTTCTCTGAGATCTCAATAGCTTTTTTCTGTTTGAGTTCTG
Source organism: Mobula birostris (assembly GCF_030028105.1). Classification (NCBI taxonomy): domain Eukaryota; kingdom Metazoa; phylum Chordata; class Chondrichthyes; order Myliobatiformes; family Myliobatidae; genus Mobula; species Mobula birostris. The sequence continues at coordinate 46,882,875 of NC_092391.1, forward strand.
TTTTCAGAGTCCCCGGTTGAAGCAAAACCAGTGAATTTCTTGTTACTGTGGTGCAGGTAGTGGTAAGACATATTTGATCATGTTATAAAGGCTTCTGTACATACAGTATATTCTGTTAGACGATGGGAAAGTGCTGGCCTTCGATGAATTTTACCTTTATAAAAATGAGGACTGATATGCCACTGAATTATTTATTTTATATAAAATGAATTATTAAAATGTACCAGTAAACTTGTAGCTAATTACTTGGGAAACCTTGATTTTAATGCCATCTTGCTTCATTATCAGTCCAGATTATGGCTGCACAGATTTAATAGCAGAAACTATTTTCACCCTCTTTACCTCGTTTTACTTCTGAAGCACATTTTGGAAACACGGGCAGATGAATCAGAATTTTTGATCTGAACAATGGTTATTATGGGGATGTAATTTGTCTGGGAATCCAGGTCCATAAATCATTTACACGTGGGCAGACCCAGTTCAGTAGTCCTGAGTCTGGGCCAATAATGTCAGCCAATTGGCTAGACTTTCACAGCCAACATTATGGCAAAACTTTTCCATTAAGAGAACAGAATTCATTCATTTTTTTAAGGATAAAGATTAGTTTTATTTGTGATACGTACATCAAAACATCGAAACGTACAGTGAAATCCAATGTTTCTATTGAAGATGCACTGTGGAGAGCCCTTAAATTTTGCCAAGCTACCGGCACTAACATAACATGTCCACAACCTATTGATCCTAACCCTGTTGCCTTTGGAAAGTGGGAGGAACTTGGAGCACCCAGAAGAAATCCACGCAGTCCTGGTCAGAACGTGGAACCTCCTGTCAGACAGTAATGAGAATGGAACCCCATTCCTGCAGCTGGCACTATACAGTGTTACATTAAGCGTTATGCAGTTGTACTGTCCCACAGTGGATTTTTAAGATTTATGTACCTATGTTACAATTATTTCTATTATAGGTTAACAGTACCACAGGCTTATTTACCTACTTAAGCTCATCATCCCCGCTGGGACATTGACAGGAGCTGGCCAGCGTACTCTGTCCTGGGCCAATCTTTTAAGTTGTCCATCTTCAAAGATCCTTCCTCTCCCAGAGATGAGGTCTTTGGAGCTTTCGTTGTCATTTCTGTAGCTCTAGGATTTTACAGGAAGGAGTTGCTGGAGCCAATCCCAACCTTATTCCTTTCGTAGCCAGGATTGGGACCCTCCATGGCAGCGTTACCACAGGCCAGCCGGCATTTATTGCCCTCCCTTGGGAGGGAGGTGACGAGCAGTGCTCCTTTAATCTCTCTGCAGATGGTTGAACCAACAGTGCTCGCGGTCATGGTGTTCCAGATTATGAGCTGGCAATGGTATGTTTCTCAGCCAGAACTGTAGCGAATCTGCTTCCTTTATCCTTCTGGCTGCAGGTGGTGGCATATTAAGTCAGAGTAATTTGGGCGAGTAAACGCAGTGCCATTTGTACTAAGCAGGAAGTGGAGGGTTGTGCTGTGTGTGCTCAGAGTACTAGTCAGTTGGGTAGTTTTGTTCAGCATAATGTTAAACCATTGTGTGTTGGTGAGGCTGTGCTTGACCATGCAAGTGGACAGCATTACACAGTACTCTTGACTTGAGTCCTGTAGATGGTGGAAAGTCTTTAGGGTGGCAGGAAATGAGACATTCACTGCCTGGTCTTATTGTCGCTATATTTACGTGGCTGGTTCATTTGATTTCTGATGAAAGATCTCTAATTTGAAATATTACAATAGGCCTGTTTCTCTTTCCACAGGTGCAAAGTATTTTCACTTTGTCATTAATCCCTCAGGATTTGATGGTGGAACTCAGTGATGGCAATGCCATTGAACATCAAAGGTAAACGCCTGGACTCTGTCTTTTTGGAGACGTTGATTGTTGGCACTTGCGTGCTGTTGGAATTTCTTTTCAATCATCAGTTCATGTCTGCATGTGGTCCAGGTCTTGTCGTATACAAGTAGGGATTGTTTTATGCATTGAAGAATGGTGAATGGAATTGTAACGGGGTGGTTGCTAGGCTAGATTTGAACCGGGCATGTTATGGTGAAGTTCCATATCTTTAACCAGTGGAATACCAGGTGAGATTTAAACCAAGTGGACCTAAGTGCAGGGGAGACCAGAGACAGGGCTGGAATCTTTTACTCGTGGATTGGTTAGTCAAAAATACAGGCTAGGCCTTGAAAATCATTAAACACAGGGTAGGTAGGCTCAAGACTGAACAAAGACAAACAAAACAGTGAGAACTTAAATAGACAAATGAAACAAGGCACAGGAGCACTGATAACTAAAACAAGACACAGGTGAAAACAATTAACTCATCATCAGGGGAGGAGAAGTAACAGAGTATGGAAGTCACTGGCACCCCCAGGTGATCAGACCAAAGCATGACAGGAATTCAGCAATGCAGAAAAATCAGAGACTATTCCCACGTTGATGCTATGATAGAAGAGAAATCTTTGATGAAGCAGCTGAAGGTAGCTGGAACTGGAGAACTGTCCTATGGAACTCCTGCAGAGATGTCCTGGGGCTGAAAAGGTTGACCTCCAACAACAATATTCTTCTTTTATTCCAGGTACTGCTCCAATTACTAAGAGTGGGTTCCATTGGGGAATGCTGCACATTCCTTGGACTCCTTGATGCTATACACTGTCAAATCCTGCTTCATTATCAAGGCAGCCACTTTCATGGCTCTTCTGGAACTCACCTCTTTCATATCAAGTCTGTGATGTGCCTAGATTTGAGTGGTTCCAGTGAAACTCACGGATGGGCCATTTAATAACATCTTTCATCACCTGAGTTAGTCCTGACGAAGGGTCTCGGCTTGAAACGTCGACTGCACCTCTTCCTAGAGATGCTGCCTGGCCTGCTGCGTTCACCAGCAACTTTGATGTGTGTTGCTTGAATTTCCAGCATCTGCAGAATTCCTGTTGTTTTTCATCACCTGATGATGATTGAGAGTATTCAGAATGTTTATTAATAAGCTGGATTAGGTGGTCCAGCTTTTTGTGGACAGAAGCTAATTTTCTGCATTGTCAGTAAACACCAGTGCTGTATCCTTACTGAAACAGTTTTGATGCAACTAGTTCTGGAGTACAAATTCAGGAATGCAGTGGTAGTTAAAAGTTAATTGACCTCCACTCAGTTAGCCACTCCGACATGAGTGAGTTCACATATTGTACAAGCAGGGTTATCAATAAAGTTGAGTTGAAAATCCTGCATGCTGGTGACCTGGTGTGCTCTGCACAGTCCTACAATAATGAACACAAGATGGTGTCAGGAGTGCTTGATTATCGATGAACTGGTGCTACAGGCCAACTGAGATCTTCAGCAAGAAAGAATTTATACTAAGGCTGTTCTAGTTTGCTTATACCTATGAACAATATCCAGAGTCTTATCAACCTACGCTGCCTACACTAGTCTGCTAAATGTATGCACCATGAGGCATGAGCTGAGAAAGGGCCAGGGTTGCTAGGCAATGCCTTCAAGCTACACCCAAAAGTGGATATATTGTAATAATCTGCGGGCCACTAACCAGGGAAAGTGTACAGAGACACAGACACAGCAGAGAAGTTAGAGAAGTCAGTCAAACTCTCAGGAAGAGAAAAAATTTTTGTCGTCCAAATAAATAAAATAATAAATAAACAAACAAACAAACAAACAAACAGGAAAAAGGAGCAAATACCCACAGCACCTACATCTACTTACCTAATAAAGACCCTGATACTTTTTTTTTCTAAACCAAGGGACTTTGAGAGATGCTTCAGACACTTTAAGAGATTTAGGGTTGCAAGAAATCTCACTCAGGCTTCAGAAGAACATCAAGCAAGCACACTGATAAACTGCATGGGTGACAAAGCAGATGACATTATGGGTGGATTAGGACTGACTAATGCTCAGAAAAAGGAGTACAAAACAGTGCAGACTAATTTGAAAGAATATTTCACAAGAAAGTGAAGTGTGATATATGAGAGGTCAAAGTTCAACTCCAGAAAACAAGAGCCAGATGAAAGTCACCACATGATTGTATGCTCTGTCAACCAAATGTACATATGGAAATCTGAGAGATGAGCTCATTAGAAACAGGAATGTTGTTAGGCTACTAGACACCAAGTTGTCAGAGAAACTTCAGTTGCAGGCGACTCTCACACTGGAGAAAGCTATTACTTTGGTCAGGCTGAAGAGAATGTTTCTAATCCTGTTTCTAATGAGCTCATCTCTCAGATTTCCATATGTACATTTGGTTGACAGAGCATACAATCATGTGGTGACTTTCATCTGGCTCTTGTTTTCTGGAGTTGAACTTTGACCTCTCATATATCACACTTCACTTTCTTGTGAAATATTCTTTCAAATTAGTCTCTTTGAACAGGCAGAACAGGCAGGAAAACAATGCTGAGGTAAAGCTAGAAGCTGTACAAAAAGAAGGATGCAAATAAAGTGCAGTCAGAAAGACCGCAGAAAGAGGTGACAGTGGAACTCAGCTCAAACAAAAGAGACAAGCGAAACAAAGAGCAGGTAAACCGCCCAGCTGAAGGGGATGTGGCAGGTCTGCATTCCACGTCAAAGAGCGCTGTCCAGCAGAAGGAGTGAAATGCAGCCAATGCTACAGAGTTGGCCATTACAAAAGCCAGCAACACTCAAACACAGTTCTTCAGGAGGTCAAAGAAGAGCATGATTCATATGAAGAGGAAGCTTTCCTTGGGGCTCTAGATTCAAATAGACAAGGCTGGTGTACTACAGCTCAATTGCAAAATGAGGCGGTGATGTTCAAAATGGACACTGGGACTGATGTAAAAGCCAGCGCTGAATGTCTGTTCACAAAACGGATGAAGAATACAGGCATTACACTAAACCCAACAAAGAAGCTGCTCATGGGCCCAGGGACACGTCAGTTCAGTGTGAAAGGAATGTTTACTTCTTCCACCCGTAAAAATAAGGAACAGTTAGAAGAGGATGTCTATGTTGTTCAGAATCTCTTCTCACCACTGCTGAGCCAACGTGCCATTGAGAAGCTACACCTCATTGCAAGGTTCGGTTTTCTAAACCATGTTCCGTGTGCAGGAGAAGTACCCGGAGTTGTTCGCAAGCCTGGGGGTACGTAAAGAAGAGTACCTTATCCAACTGAGGTCAGGAGTGATGCCTTACTCGCTGAACACAGCGAGGTCCTATTGATGAACAAAGTCAAAGCGGAACTTGAGTGAATAGAGGTGATTGATATCATAATTAGAGTGAATGGATCTACTGACTAGTGTTTGGGCATTGTTCCTGTTCCCAGGCCAAATAGTACAGGAAGGATCTGTGGTGACCTAACCAAATTGAATAATGCAGTGAGGTGGGAGAAGTTTATTCTGCCCTATGTTGAGCATGCATTGGGTATGTTGCATGGAGCAAATTTCTTCACCAAACTAGATGATCTCAAAGGAAGATTCACCTACTGCAGAGAGATGCAGAACTGCTGTGTATTCTGTTTCACCGGGACCTGGCTCTCCCCTGGCATCCCCGACTGTGCCATCCGACTGGAGGGATTTTCGATCCATCGGATGGACCACACGGCGTCTTCGGGCAAGACAAGGGGAGATGGTGTCCGCCTAGTGATCAACAATGGGTGGTGCTCGGACACAGTGGCACTGAGAAGCTCCTGCAGCCCGGACCTGGAACACCTGTCGATGAAGTGTCGTCCCTATTATCTGCCACGGGAATTCACCTCGGTCATACTGACAGGGGTCTACATTCCCCCCCCAGGCGGACGTGGAGTGTGCTCTGAACATATTGTATGCCAACATCAGTGAACTTGAGACCAGGTATCCAGAGGCTTTGCTCATTACAGCTGGGGACTTTAACCAGACCAACCTCAGAAAGGCGCTGCCAAAGTTATACCAACATGTCTCCTGCCCCACTAGAGGCCCGAATATACTTGACCACTGCTACACAGCAGTCAAGGATGCCTACTGTTCCATCCCACGACCTCACTTCGGAAAATCGGACCATCAGGCCGTACTCCTCCTCCCGGCTTACAAACAGAAACTGAAGTGGGAGGTCAGGGTGTCAAAAGTAGTGTCATGTTGGACGGAGGAAACGGATGAGGTCCTCCGTGACTGCTTTGAATCGGTGGACTGGTTAGTATTCAAGGACTCGGCAGCTAACCTCGATGAGTGTGCCTCAGCTGTCACGGACTTTACTTGGAAATGCACGGAGGACTGTGTGTCTCGCTAGACGATCCGGGTATTCCCTCACCGAAAACCTTGGATGAATTATGAGGTCAAGTCCCTTTTAAAGGCTAGAGCTGCGGCTTTTAGGTCCGGGGATACCAGTCGCTACACAGATTCCAGACGTGAACTCTGGAAAGATTGTGGTTGGGGTGACTCAGGTCCCCAATGATCCTACGGGCCCTTTTTACACATCTGTCCTTGTAAGTGTCCTGAATCATGGGAAGTTCATAACTACAGATGCACCGGGCTGTCCGCACCACTCTCTGCAGAGTCCTGCGATTAAGGGAGGTACAGTTCCCATAGCAGGCAGTGATGCAGCCAATCAGGATGCTCTCAGTTGTGTTCCTGTAGAAAATTCTTAGGATTTGGGGATCCATACCAAACTTCCTCAACAGTCTGAGGTGAAAGAGGTGCTGTTGTGCCTTTTTCACCGCACAGCCGGTGTGTACAGACCATGTGAGGATGCTGAGGAACTTGAAGCTGTTTACCTTCTCAACCCCAGGTCGATTGATGTCAATAGGGGTTAGCCTGTCTCCATTCCTCCTGTAATCCACAACTGGCTCCTTTGTTTTTGCGACATTGAGGGAGAGGTATTTTTCTTGACACCACTGTATCAGAGAGATGATCTCTTCCCTGTAGGCCACCTCGTTATTGTTTGAGATAAGGTCAATCAATGTAGTGTTGTCGGCAAATTTAATTAGCAAATTGGAGCTGTGGGTGGCGACACAGTCATGGGTGTACAAGGAATAAAGGAGGGGACTTAGTACACAGCCCTGAGGGGCTTCTATATTGAGAGTCAGAGGGGTGGAGGTGAGGGAGCCCATTCTTAACACCTGCTGGCAATCTGACAGGAAGTCCAGGATCCAGCTGCACAAGGCAGGGTCAAGGCCGAGGCCTCTGAGCTTCTTGTCGAGCCTGGACAAACTGACAGACAAACTGGCAGCAGTTTGGAACATGGGGCAGCTTACTGGAGATCCGCAGTTTCTTTGGCATGGTAAACCAGCAAGGAAAGTTCACTCCAGACTTGGCAGAGAAAACAAAGCTACTACATGACCTCCTCTCTCAGAGAAATGTTTGGATTTGGGATGCACCACAGGAGAAATTATACTCATCATTTAAAACGAAGCTTACCTCTCCACCAACATTGGAATTCTTTGATCAGAACTAAGCAACCAAGATCTCAGCAGATGCCTCTTCCTTTTGGCCTGGGGGAATGCTCATGCAATACTGCAATGGTGTATGGAAATAGGTGGCATATGCATCAAGAGCACTGACTCCCACTTAACAGCATTATGCCCAAATCGAAAAGCAAATGCTGGCTCTCATGTGGGTTTGTGAACACTTCAGCTGCTACTTGATAGGCACTAAATTCCTATTTGAAACAGACCAGAAGCCATTTGTCAGCCTCCTCAGCTTGAAACACGTGGATGACTTACCTCCACGTCTGCAAAGATTCAGAATGAGGCTCATATGATACTGATATGACATTGAACATGTCCCTGGCAAATCTTTCACAACACTAGACACTCTGCTGAGGATGCCATGCAAAATTGAGTGGATGGAAGCTGACACTGCCCTCATGAAAGATACCAACATCTGCTTAGATCAGGTACATGAAAACTTCCCTGCATCACAGAGAAAACTGGACAAAATTCACACCGTCAGAAAAAAGACCAAATCTGCAGCAAGGTCATGCAATACTGTGAGCATGGATAGCCAGCTGTTCCAAAAGGAGCTCGCAAACTCAGACCTTACTGGCTCGAGAGAGACACACTCACCATTCTCGATGGCTTGCTGCTAAAGGGCTCCAGACTCATCATTTCTGCTTCTGTGCACGGCAAAATCATCAGTCAAATCCACCAAGGGCATCAAGGCATCAAAGAGTGCTGCCTAAGAGCAAGGCAATCCGTGCGATGGCCTGGTCTGAGCACACAGCTGGGATATTACGCAAAGCAATGTGAAGCATGCAGAAAACTGCGGAAAAATTGTGCAGAATTCCCAGACTTTCCATGGCAAACTGCAGGCACAGACATTTCGAACTGAGAAGAGGCAAATATCTGCTCACTGTGGATTACTATTCACGGAATGCTGTGGTGTCCAGGCTGTCCTCGACATCCTCAGCAGCAGTTACACAGCACCTGAAAGCTGTATTCGCTCACCATGGAATACCAGAGACACTTGTGTCAAACAGTGGTCCCCAAGTCAGCTGCTCAGAATTCAAAGCATTTGGTGGAGACTGTGAGTTCAATCACCAGATAGGCAGTCCATGGTACGCGCAGGCAAAGGGAGAAGTGGAAAGAGCAGTGTAAACTGTTAAGAGTCTCCTACTGAAGGCAAAGCACTGCTAGCTTATCGCGCCACACCTCTTTCAAATAGCTACAGTCATTCAGGGCTGTCAATAGGCCGGAGACTGAGAAAAAGCCTGGACATTCTTCTTTCCCTTCTCCAGCCTCACCTACTGGGCTTAGACAAAATGAGAACTTTTGAGAGCACACAATGCAAGAAAATGAAGAGCATGTATGATCTCAAACGCAGAGCAAAATCTTTGTCGCCGCTCCGAAACGGTATGGGTTTCAGACCAATTCACCAAAGGAACAATAGTCTGGCAGCATGCACCACGATTGTTTCTGATCAGAACATCGTGAGATGAAATCAGGAAGAACGGATGTGCACTTGTTCACCTTGAAAGTCCATGAAAGGCAGAGAAAGAAATAGAGTGGCCCAATCCTTATGACGTGGACCACTTACCTGAGGTGGACGCACCTGTTCAGGAATCTCTGTCTGCTCCAACACTTCCTGGAACCAAAACTAGACTGGGTCAATTATCTGTTTCACCACAGAGATTGACTCCATGGCCTAATAGCTTAGGGCAAATGACTAAAGAGGCAGGATAATCCTCGCTTTGCCTGAGTAGGTAGTCTACCCTGACCTCCATTTCTTTAAGAGAGTATTAATGTTGAAAAACTTTCACAAAATGAGACTGTTCTTAAAAAAAAAGGAACTGGTGAGAAAAAAGGAGGAAAACAAAGAGAGAGAGAGTCTGTTAAAACAAAGAGAAAAGCAGTTATAATGGCTGCAATTCTTTTTTTATATTTATGTAGTTATGGCTATAGATAAAATGAACTGGATCGTTCAATTTTAGTGACTATAATTTCAATGGAGTTCTATGGACAAGAAGTACAGACCTAGTTTTTCTTTTTTTAAAGAAGGGGAGATACAGTGGTAATTGATAGTGTTACTCCTACATCATTCAGCTATCCCACATGGGAGGCGTTCACATCCTGTACAAGCAGGGTTGCCAATAAAGTCGGGTTGAGTATTCTACATGTTGGCATCCTGGTGTGCTCTGCACCCTCCCTCAATAACAAAAACAACAAGGAATACAATTAGTAAAACAAAAATGTTGGTAACATTTAACAGTTCAGACCACATCTGTGGGAGAGGTATGGATCAAAACTAGGAAAATTAGTTTATTTAAAGTTACTGAGAAAGTGGGGAAGCTATGAATAGGGTCATCAAATCTCCAAATGTTTGAGACCAGGATTGTCATGATGACGATCTATTGACAAACCCATTTGCTCAATGTTTTAACGAGAGGGAGAAAACAAACAGAGGAATATGTAAACTGTGAAATGTGAGTCAAGACAATGTTAGTGGAAAGAGGTAATTGATTACAAATGAATAATCTACAGCAGAACTGCCAGGTTCAAAGGCTAATTTATCATTAAAGTATCAGGATCAGAATCAGAATCCTTTATTATCGCCAAGTATGTGGACACGCACAGGGAATTTGATGCTGGTTTCTCTGAGCTCTCGCTGTACGTATGTATCCATATCCAACTCTGAAATTTGTATCATCCAGATAGCCATGAAACAAAGAAAGAACATGAAAGTCATTCAGAGAGAAACATCAAACCCCACCTCCCCCATACAAAAAAGTATGGTATCCCGATCATCAATCCCCCTAAAACTCCCCCTCCCCTGCACGAAACGGAACAGAGACTTCGACCTCCAAATGACCCCTCCACGCACAAAAAACTAACAGAACTCTAACAGAACATCAACCCCGAAGCATCCTCCCCTCTCACAACAAAATGGAAAAGGAACAGGTGATAAAAAACAGGATATAAAAACCGTAAGTCTGGAAAAAGTCCACAGACCATAAACGCAATAGTCCAATCGATAAACGCAGAACCATCATATCACCGAAGTTGATCGAAAGAGAGGGACTCCACGTGAGGCAGAGGAGCCTACCTGCCTGTCACAGCGAGCCACACAGCGGTCGACCACTTGCAGATTCCTTCTCCGGCAGCAATCAAAAGGCAGGCAGTCGGCACTGAAAGTCTCACTTGCCCTCTGCATTCGCCTTGATATCTCAATCTTCCTCACACTTTAAACTGTGAAATGGAGTCAACCATCAGCTCTTACCCTGTCTCTAAGTTTCGTTGCATTGAGTCTGGTCGAGCACGCGCTCACTTCCCAAAATCTTCTCGGGGCCAGCAAAACATTGGATCACTCAAACGATCTCCAAGCGTAAGTCGCAGGCTCTAACAGTTCCAGAAACACACTTAAGGTGAACAACAGATGTAAAAGAAGTCAAAAATCTATTTTTGTTTGCTAGGTGAAAGTTGTGGAATAAGCTTCTAGTAGAAGTGGTAGAGGCAGGTTTGATTTTGTCATTTAAAAAAAATCGGATAGGTATATGTACAGGAAAGGAATGGAGGGTTATGGGCTGAGTGCAGGTAGATGGAACTAGGTGAGAGTAAGGATTTGGCATGGACTAGAAGGGCTGAGATGACCTGTTTCCATGCTGTAATTGTTATATGGTTATATATGGCTATATGTCGACCGAGTGAGCATTGTACGCTACTGGCATCTTGCCCCAATGCCATCTGTGGTTCTTTCAGCTCTGACCTGTCATCTGTTGGTGATCGAATCACTGATCTTCCTGAGCTTGGAAGCCTGCTGCCCGCACTTCAGGGGGCATTGGCACTTCCATCTGCAAGTGGCTGGGTCAGTGGTGACAGCTTTCTTCTGGACTGGCCTTAGAGACGTTAGTCACAATCCTGCTGGACTGAGCTGTGCCATTATCCGGAATTATACCATTATCATTGAATATCTCTATGCTTTACAGAGCTCCTTAAAACAACAAGGAGACCAGAACAAACCAAAAACCACTGATTAAAAATTTCTAAACCTTTGACTATGCGGTGGTCACTTCTGCAAAGAGATCCATTGGCAGATGAACTTATAATTGGTAGGTTAGTGAAAGTGATGTCTAAAAGGTTTACCCTTCATGTTGATTCAGTTACTAGCCCCTGTGGAGACAAAACTGGTGGCTACAGGGACCACCGGAGTCAGCTGTGCTGTTGCTGAGTGGCAACTGTGCACAAACTGAGCCCGGACAGCAGAGTCTCCAAAGACAGAGAAACACATGACAAGATCTGTGAGAAATCCTCTACATTTTCCAGAAAGTGGTTCCTTCAAATTTATCTTATTGCAACCCAGTCAGCACTCCATAAATAGTTTCATGTTGTGGAGAAATCAGTATCAATGCTTATTGGTGATAATAGTCAGTACACACTGAAAAGGTTCGAATGAGACTGAAATGCATTGTGCAGGAACACACCACCTAATATCCAAAGGCATTTCTGAAGTACAGGATAGATACTGCATCCTTTTTTAAATAAGTTTCTCAACTTGTCCTGGTGCCTTCAAAGATTTGTATTAAAATATAGATGGGGGAGGGTGGAATCTCCCATACAACATTGTTTTTGAATTGTTCACTTTATCCTTGATCTTTCTGCCCAAATATACCAGTTTGCTGTATTAGATTTCATTGGTTCCATCCCAGCAGATTGACAGCAATGTCTTCATATCTGCATCCTTCACTGTTGTGGCATCTGCACTATCAATTGTCCTAACAAACATCATCAAACAGGAGTATGTTTCCAAAGTTCGAAGTCAATTCATTATCAAATTACATTTATGTCACCCTATGCAACTCTGAAATTCATTTTCTTGCGGGCATACTTTATACTTTATTGTTGCCAAATAATTGATACTAGAACATACAATTATCACAGCGATATTTGATTCTGCACTTCCTGCTCCCTGGATTACAAATCGATAGTAAATAGTAAAAATTTAAATTATAAATCATAAATAGAAAATAGAAAAATGGAAAGTAAGGTAGTGCAAAAAACACTGAGAGGCAGGTCCGGATATTTGGAGGGTACGGCCCAGATCCGGGTCAGGATCCATTCAGCAGTCTTATCATAGTTGGGAAGAAGCTGTTCTCAAACCTGGCCATACGAGTCTTCAAGCTCCTGAGCCTTCTCCGGAGGGAAGAGGGATGAAAAGTGTGTTGGCTGGGTGGGTCGTGTCCTTGATTATCCTGACATACTGAATACATCCAACAACAATAACAGGATCAATGAAAGACTACACCAAAGGGTGGACAACAAACGTGCAAAAGACAACAAACTGCAAAAACAACAAGAAAGAAGGAATAATTATAGCAATAATAATAATGTGTAAGCAATAAATATCAAGAACATGCGATGAAGGGTCCTTGGAAGTGAGTCTGCAGGTTGCGGGAAGATTTCAATGATAGGGCAAATGAAGTTGAGGTTCAAGAGCCTGATGGTTGAGGGATAACAACTGTTCCTGAACCTGGTGGTGTGAGTCCTGAGGCTCTTGCACCTTTTTGCTGATGGCATCAATGAGAAGAGAGCATGACCTGGGTGGTGGGGGTCCTTGATAGTGCATGTGTTTTCCTATAACAACGTTCCGTGTAGATGTGCTCAATGGTGGGGTAGGTTTCACCTGTGATGGACAGGGCCATATCCATTACCTTTTGTTGGATTTTCCATTCAAGGGCAATGTAGGATAACATCATTAGGAGAAATGTACATAATTCAAAACCACTAACATTGAGATGCGGTTTCACTTTAAGAGGTTGGTCTGACATGATGACATTGTTACATAAGGATCTTTAGGACACTTTTGTGTTTAGGTTTTGGAGTTCAATAGAATGTGTCATGGGTTTCGTTAAGCATAAAACGCCTCACTGTTTTATTTGCAAAAACCACATCGGTGACCCTGATGCTCTAGGATGATTCCAGGGTCATTGGACATGTTGGCCAATGCAGTCTCTGTGGAACTGCTGGAGTTCTGGGAACAAAATGCTGTTGCTTGGTTTGCACAAGTTGAGGCCCAGTTCACTCTGCAAGAAACCATCACTGATGACACCATATTCTACTACGTGGTAGTGTTGCTCAGCAATTCCTCGGTGACGAGACTGGTGTCTGCTTGAACATCTGCTGAACACGATAAATACTGATCACTGAAAACTCACCTATTACAGACTTCTGAGCTATCTGATTCTGAGCGCGCCACACAGTTGCTCTCCTTACCAGGTCTCGGCAATGCGAGGCCTTCAGAGCTAACGGGCTAAGTGCCATCTCTCCTGGGAAATCGCTATCCATGTATTATTCTTAAAGAGCCCTTCATGCAGGAAATGCCTGATCAAGTTTGCATAGACCACCCATGCTGGACTATAGGGAGCTTTCTAAAATGGCTGATAGTCTAGACTTAGCCAGGCAGTGGCGCACAATTCGTCCTCCTGTCCTTACCTCAATAAGCCCAGTCAGCAAGGCCATCAACATAAGGATGCCCGCGGCTACGAAACAGACTGTGCTTTTACCAAGTGCACTTTGGTACGAATGCTAGGGCGTGCCAGCTGCCTTGTGGCTTTAACAGTGCCAACGTGTCGGTACTTCAGAGGTCTGTGAACACCGTGGGTTCCAGCTGCCTGGGTTGTCTACTGTTCGTTACTGACACCCCTTCAGGGCGATGCCTCTTATGTGACGCGGGTGCTCAGATGAGCGTGCCACAAGAATTACCTATTGATCAGAAGGCAAAGAGTGATGAAACGTCGCTGGAGGCCGCCAACGGTAGCAGGATCCAGACTTATGGGACATGATGTGTGACCCTCTGCGTTAGTGGGTGACGTTACATATGGGAATTCATCCTGGCTGAAGTGACTAGACCTCTGCTCGGTGTAGATTTCCTGTGTGCCCAGGGACTGTTAGTCAGTCTTAAGTACTACTGGTTTGTCCTACTCCTCTAGTAAGCTCCCCAGAACGACTCTGTCAAGCACATGCACCACCACTGCATGTGAGTTTACTCAACTGCTGGGTGAATTCCCAGACCTCACCAAGCCCACATTCTACACTACAGTTACAAAACACGGGGTCAAGCAAAACATTTCCACAACTGGCCCACTGGTCCATGCCCACACACATAGACTGGACCCAGAAAACTTGGCAACCGTGAAGGTTGAGTCTGCCAACGTGAAACAGCTTGGCCTTGTACGCAGGTTGAGTAGCTCCTGGCTTTTGCCCCTCCACATGGTCCCCATCCAATGGTGGTGGTCACCCATGTGGTGATTACTGGCGCCTTAACGAGGCCACCACCCCCCATCGTTACCCGGTCTCACACATTCAAGACTTTTCAGCATGTTTAGCCAGAAAGTTTATTTTTTTCAAAGTCAATCTAGTTAGGGGCTACGATCAGGCACCAGTGTGCTTGGAGGTCATTTCCAAAACAGCTGTGATAACCCCGTTTGTCTTCTTTGAGTTTCTATGCATGCTTTTTGGACTGAAAAATGCAGCACAGACTTTCCAACGGCTGATGGACTCTGTATTAAAATACCTTCTGTAGATTTTCTTTCTGCTTACCTGGAAGACATATTTGTGATTCAGTGCATCCAAATCCAAACACGTATCTCACCTCTGCACACTTTGAGCACTGAAACCAACATGGGTTGACTATTAAACCCTAAGACATAGGAGCAGAATTAGGCCATTCAGCCCATTGAGTCTGCTCTGCTATTCCATCATGGCTGATGCTGGATCCCACTCAACCCCGTATACCTGCCTTTTCGCCATATCCTTTGATGCCCTGACCAATTAGGAAACGATCAACTTCCGCCTTAAGTATATTCATGGACTTGGCCTCCACCGCAGTCTGTGGCAGATCCACGGATTCACTACTCTCTGGCTAAAAATATCCCTCCTGACCTCTGTTCTAAAAGGTCACCCTTTAATTTTGAGGCTGTGCTAAATGACAATTAACCCAGTTAAATGCCAGTTGGGATGTCAACCATTGACTTTCTCAACCATTGCATCTCCGCAGATGTGAAATCCCTACCATCAAAAGTAGCTGCTACTACAGTTTTCCAACTATCCCGCACTACTAAAAAAACTACAGGAGTTTTTAGGTATGATAAGTTTCTCTCACCACTTCATTCCGCGTGTTGCTGAACTTATGCTCCCCCTGTATAGTGCCCTTAAAGGCAATGTCCCTAATCAAGTGCTTGACTGGTTAGTGGACGTGACCAGGGCATTTGACGATACCAGATGAGCTCTTTCAAGCATGAGCCTACTGGTGCACCCGCTCCCCAACACACCCATAGCCATTATGACTGACACTTCCAACTATGCTGTGGATGCTGTGCACAAACAGTTGGTTAGAGGCGTGGGGCAGTGACTCGCCTCCTTCAGCCAGCAGCTATGTGCCCCCCCCGAAAGGAAGTAGAGCACATTTGACCATGAGCTTCTCGGTCTCTACCTGGCTGTCTGCCATTTTCATTTCCTTCCACAAAGCATTAATGGATAATTGAAGGATGCATTCACATTTGAATCTGTGCCTTGGTGCTGGATTGCCATTTCCTGCTGCATTTTTGATATTAAGAGGGACAAATCTATCATTTTTTGTTTGCAGTTTTCAGTTTCTCATACAATTGTGTCTTAAATACAACAACAGGCTGACTGGCACACCTTGTAACAACTGGAACAGAGACTGAAGCCATAAATTTGCTATTGACCACAACAATCTGGCAGCTCATATCATTTGACTTACCAGAAGGTGGAAGTTAAACTAATTGGAACTGAGTACAAAAGGTAGTTGCTGACTGCTAACGGAGTGCTGTCATTCCAAAAGTTTTGTGCAGGAAGTAGGAAGGTTGGCATTAGTGATTCATTTCTTACAATGATTAGAATGGAAAGACCTGTCAGTAAATCCAAATGATTAAGCTAAAGAGACCAGCAATTTCACAAAACAATGAAAACACTGTTTACTTTGCAAGCTAAACAAGCAATTTATTACAAAGTGCTCATTGATTTTTTGACATAGGTTACCTAAATATTACTTATGGTATAAATTATCTCAATTCAATAGCTGAAATGAAGAGCATTAAATAATAACAAATTGCCTTGAAGTGCTTAGAGATTTTTCTGAGTAATCTGAGTTCTTTCAGTATGACTTGGTATTGAATCTATTACTTAAGCATTGAAGAAACTTGCACAATATGTACATTAATCATCAAGCATTTCATTTGAGATTGCTTTAAAGCAAAAATTTTGAATGGTTTATTATTGCCATAAAGACCACAATTAACATTTATCTGAAATTACATCAAAGGAACTAACATCTTAACTTAATTTAATGAAATAATTTCACTCATTATTTATGTATTATTGGATTGAGCTCTTGTTGATCTGGGCACTAGATAGTGAAAATAAATTTTTTTAAAAAAGAGATAATCAAAAATTACTTTTGCTGGAAGTTTAAAATAAAAAGAGAAAATGGTGAAACCAGTCAGCTAGCCAGGCAGCATCTGAAGGAAGAGAATCAGAGCTAACATTTTAGGTTGGACCCTTCCTCAAAACTGGGAAGAACATTGTTAATCTACAACGATTAACAATGTGTCTGATAGGGTAAAATTGGGATAAACTACAAGTAAGGTTATCAGGATGTTCTTTATTGACTACAGCATGGAATTCAATACTATCTTCCCCTCAAAACTACTCAATAAGCTCCTTGGCATCGATACCCCCTTGGTGCAGTTGGATCCTTGATTTCCTCACTTGCAGACCCCAGTCATTCTGGATTGGTGAAAACATCTCCTCTACAGTCTCAATCAGTGCAGGTGCACTACAAGGCTGTGTGCTTAGCCCCTGCTCTATTCACTTTACACTAATGACTGTGTGGCTAACCACAGCTTCAATACCGCATTCAAGTTCACTGTCATGGGCTGAATCAAAGGTGGTGATGAATCAGCAGATATGAGGGAGATTGAAAATCTGGCTGAGTGGTGACATGGAATGATAGGTCAGAGTGGGGATGGGATGGAAAATTGAAATGGCAGGCAACAGAAAGCTCAGCATCACCCTTGCAGACTGAACAATAAGAAAAGTGATCCCCTCTCTGTTTGGTGATAAGTGGCATAGATCAGAGTTAGTTTCCAAGAATGAAAATACTAATGTGAGGGCACATAATCTGAAGGTCATTGGAGGAAGTTACATGGGAAATAGAAAACCTACGGTGGTAAGCTTTATTTTTACATAGAGAGTGGTGGGTGCCTGGCAGAGTTGGTGGTGGAGGCGGATACATTACAGGCATTTTAGAATCTCTTAGTTAGGCACATGGATGATAGAAAAATAGAGGGAAGGGTGAGATTGATCTTAGAGTAAGTAAAAAAAATCAGCACAATATCGTAGGCCAAAGCCCATGTGTTGTGCTATAATGTTCTATAATCTTCAGTGCAAAGGAGTCCACTAAATACAAGACACTGGGTTGGAAGAAGTGCAAGTGAATTGCTATTTGCGTCCCTGGATGGAGGAAAGAGAAGAGGTGAAAGGGCAGGGGCTGCATTGACTGTGGTTCAAGGGAAATTGCCATAAGAGGTGAGGGGGTGGGGTTGGTTGGTGGAAGAGGAAGAGTTGACCGAGCAGCAGCAAAGGGAATGGCCCCAGTAAAAAGCTGGATGAGGAACTGGAGAAGGTGTGTCTGGCTGGTGGAATCTGTTCAAGGATAAGGTGAACCCTTGACCTCACATGATCCTTGTTGTCACCTTGCACCTTAATGTCTATCCATTCCACACTTTCTCTGTAGATTTTACACTTTTTTCTGCATTTTGTTATTGCTTTACCTTGCACTACCTCAATGCATTGTGTAATGAGTTAATTTGTTTAAACAAAAGGCAAGACAAGCTTTTCATTGTACCTCAGTACATGTGACAATAATAAACCAATTCCAACTGCAAAGGTAGCAGAAATCATGAGGTTGAATGCAGAGGGTGGTGGGGCAGAATCAGGGGCTCTCTCTCCTTGTTCTATCCTGGAGGAGAGGAACAAGAAACGGATAAGATGTGCCAAGGACTTTGTTTAAAATGGTAGGCATGGTTCAGGAAGGTCCCTGTTGTAGTGTAAAACAACTGTCATAGTCACAACTGTTACTAGTGTCAAATTAATTTGTAATGATTTGCATTTCATTACCAAGAAATGCTTTAGGTTTCTAGCTCCTCTGCATATTTTGTGTACATTAGTATATTACCAAGAACCATACCAACAGCTACTTCATTACAGAGTCAAGAGATAAGAAAACATCAAGACAATTTTAATATGCATCCTATGAAACTTAAATATCCTGATACTTAATTGGAATTGGATTTAGTCCATCATTGTCACATGTATCACGAGATACATTGGAAAGCTTTTCTTGTATACAGTTCACACAGATCAATTCATTACATTGTGCTTTGAGGCAGAACAAGGTCAGACAATAACAGGATGCAAATTAAAGTGCACCAGCTGCAGAGAAAGTACAATGCAAGCAGTCAATAAGGTGCAAGGTCATAACAAGTTAGATTGTGAGGTCAAGAGCCTTCTTATCATATGAAGGAACAGTTCAATATTCGTACATCACTGGAGTAGAAGCTGTCCTTCAGCCTAGAGGAGTTCCCAATCTTTTTTATTTCATGGACCAACGCCATTAAGCAAGGGGACCGTGGACCCCAGACTCTAGAGGAACATGCTTTCAGGCTTTCGTATCTTACGCCCGAAGGCAGACAGGAGCGGGGAGAATGTCAGCGGTGCGTGGGGTCAGTAAGCAAATTACCCATTAACCACAGTAAACTGTCCTGAACTGCTTCAGAGGAAAATTATCTGACCTTATAGAAGGAGATATTAGGGCAGATGACAAATGATTGATTAGACAGGTGACAGCAGGTGTACCGTGGGGAGTATTCTAACCTGTTGTATCCCTGTCTGGTATGGAGGGGCCACCGCACAGGATTGGAGAAAACTGCAGCAGGATGTAAACCCAGCCAGATCCATCATGGGCACCAGCCTCCCCAGCATCAAGGACGCCTTCAAAAAGCAATGCCTCAGAAAGGCAGCGCCCATCAATAATGGCCCCCAACTCCCAGGGCATGTCTGCTTCTGATTGCTGCCACCAAGAGGCACAGCCAGAGGCCGAAAGAAGCCAAGACCGGAAGGAACGACAAGGTCAGGGAGAAGTCAACTTCAAATGACCTCTGGAGCAAGAGCAAGTTACAATTCCTGAGCCCAGGGAGAGGACTGATCACCTTACGTTCAGGATTTCAGCGGGAGAGCAATCCGGAAACCCAGCTCAGGGCAAGAGTTGGAGAGTGCCCTCGCCTGCAATCTACTGCCACACTCAGGGGGCCATTAGTCAAAGAGGACTGTGTGGTTCTGGGAGAGGATCCTGGTTGGCTGACAACCTGCTGTGCCCAGGATCCTGTCAGCAGCATTCTTTGAATTGACTTTATTTCTTATATTCTTCACATACCTGAGGAGTAAAAATCTTTACGTTTCGTCTCTGTCTAAATGTGCAATGTGCAATCACAGTAATTTATAATAATTTATAATAAATAGAACAGTCAATATAATATAGAGTACGCTCAAAATAATGTGAGTTAATCAGTCTAATGGCCTGGTGGAAGAAGCTGTCCCGGAGCCTGTTGGTCCTGGCTTTTATGCTGTGGTACCGTTTCCTGGATGGTAGCAGTTGGAACAGTTTGTGGTCGGGGTGACTCGGGTCCCCAATGATCCTTCAGGCCCTTTTTAAACACCTGTCTTTGTAATTATTCTGGATCATGGGAAGTTCACAACTACAGATGCGCTGGGCAGTCCGCACCACTCTCTGCAGAGTCCTGAGATTAAGGGAGGTACAGTTCCCATACCAGCCAGTGATGCAGCCAGTCAGGATGCTCTCAGTTGTGCCCCTGTAGAAAGTTCTTAGGATCTGGGGGCCCATACCAAACTTCCTCAACTGTCTGAGGTGAAAGAGGCGCTGTTGTGCCTGTTTCACCACACAGCTGGTGTGTACAGACCATGTGAGGTCCTCAGTGATGTGGATGCCAGGGAACTTGAAGCTGTTTACCCTCTCAACCCCAGATCCATTGATGTCAATAGGGGTTAGTCCATCTCCATTCCTCCTGTAATCCACAACCAGCTCCTTTGTTTTTGCGACATTGAGGGAGAGGTTGTTTTCTTGACACCACTGTGTCAGAGGGATGACTCCTTCCCTGTAGGCCACCTCGTTATTGTTTGAGATAAGGCCAATCAATGTAGTGTCGTTGGCAAATTTAATTAGCAGATTGGAGCTGTGGGTGGCGATACAGTCGTGGGTACACAGGGAGTGAAGGAGAGGACTTAGTACACAGCTCAGAGGGGCTTCTGTATTGACAGTCAGAGGGTTGGAGATGAGGAAGCCCAATCTTACCACCTGCTGGCGATCTGACAGGAAGTCCAGGATCCAACTGCACAAGGCAGGGTCAAGGCCAAGGTGCCTGAGCTCTTGTCGAGCCTGGATGGAGCTATGGTGTTGAGTGCTGAACTGTAGTCCAAGGACAGCATTCTCACACAAGCATCCTTCTTCTCCAGATGTGTAAGAACAGTATATGGAGCTGTGGCTACTTCATCGTCTGTCCATCGGTTGTGTCGGTAGGCGAATTGTAGGGGGTCCAGTTGGGTGGTAGCAAGCTGCAGATGTAATCCTTGGCCAGTCTCTCAAAGCATTTGCTTATTATTGAAACACACATCAAAGTTGCTGGTGAACGCAGCAGGCCAGGCAGCATCTCTAGGAAGAGGTGCAGTCAACGTTTCAGGCCGAGACCCTTCGTCAGGACTAACTGAAGGAAGAGTGAGTAAGGGATTTGAAAGTTGGAGGGGGAGGGGGAGATCCAAAATGATAGGAGAAGACAGGAGGGGGAGGGATGGAGCCAAGAGCTGGACCCTCCCCCTCCAACTTTCAAATCCCTTACTCACTCTTCCTTCAGTTAGTCCTGACGAAGGGTCTCGGCCTGAAACGTCAACTGCACCTCTTCTTAGAGATGCTGCCTGGCCTGCTGTGTTCACCAGCAACTTTGATGTGTGTTGCTTGAAACTCCAGCATCTGCAGAATTCCTGTTGTTTGCTTATTATTGAGGTGAGTGGAATAGGACGCCAGTCGTTCAGGTGTCCAGTTCCAAATAAACCCCTGTGGACTCCGCGCCGTAGGTTGTGCTCCCCTCACTGCATGGTCACAGTCTGCAGCGGAGTGACACGTCGCCTCTCAGACACACAGAAGACAGAGACACAGGAAGGCCCAGGATGGGACCAGTGATACTCAATACTCACGGGTTTACAGGGAGTAAAGGAGGGGACTCAGTACGCAGCCCTATACTCCAATACTCCATGGGAAATCCCTGCTTTAAACTGCTGCCATGCATCAGATCAGCAAACAGCTGTAACCTAGATCAACAGAGAGAGCAAACCCTTCACCACACACCCCATTACAGCATATGCTGCAAATCAGTGAGAGCTCAGCACCCCAATGGCGCCCTTTAATACACATAGACCAGTGACACCTGAAACCGATTGGACCAGGGAGGGGAGACTGAATCCAATGTTTGCCCTGATTGGCTGGTTTACAGGAAAATACCATCCAGATGAAGAGTTTGGCGTCAGGTCCTAGTCCACGCTCCAAGTTGGCGATAACCTCGGCTGATGGGGACAGAATAAGTTCACTTTTTGTGCCTCACTTTAACCAATTGTTCCTCTGGTTTTGAAGAACGCTTAAACTTAGCAGAAATGAAATGGGTGAATTTACTTTTTTTCCTAGGGCTGGGGAAACGAGACCTAAAGGGTTTTGTTTTAAGGTGAGGGGGGATGATTTCATTGGAACACAAGGGCATTTTTTTTTTTTTTTACTTTGAGTGTGTTCTGTATATGGACTGCGCTGCTAGAGGAACTGGCCAAGTTAAATACGTTAATAACTTTTGACATGGGTGGGAAAGATTAGAAGGGCCAGGTTCAATCAGCATAGATGGGCATCTTGTTCACCATGGATAACTTGGGTTGATGGTCCTGTTTCCATACACTCGGAAACTGAAAGTTTTCTTAAGGTGGCACAATTCTCCACCGTTGCCTCAAAACAAAATAGTCCCCAACCACTTGTACCAGAGTAACAAGGTAATAGAGCAATGGTATACGCATTGATGAGTCAGATCTTGGAGGACTGTGTGCAGACTTGGCTTCCTACAGGGTTTTCCCCTGCTATCAGACGTCTGATCCAATCACCCCTTTTACCCCCCTTCCCAGTGGTGTTGCTACATTCTGCTCTCTTTTTTTTCTGTAATTTATTTTTTAATGAAATTCATCATCAAACAAACATTTCCATAAGATGTATTTCAGATACTGTACATATATATCATATTTGTCACAAATCTCCTGATAATATTTATCTGAAGTATACACTTATAGAAAGGAGAGGAAAGAAAGAACAATCAAAAGAAGAAAACTATGTAAAAAGTAGGGAGTGATCTTTTTTTTACAACATATTCATTGACATGTGAGAATAAAATCAGGCCTATGAGGTGTTATGTAGTTAAACCACTTTTTCCCAGTATGAATCAAATTGTTCCAACTTATGATTAATAGATACTGTTATCTTCTCCATTTTGTAAAAGTCTATTGTAATTTTCATCCATACATTTAAATTTGGGCTCTCCTGTGATAACCATTTCCTGGTAAGGGTCTTTTTACCAGCTACCAGCAGTGTATTCATTAAATATTTATCTCTTTTCAACCATTTTTGAGGCATATACCCAAAATATATGGTCTTACTCTTTAAGGGTATTTCACATTTAAAGATGTCTTGTAGGGCATTGTCTATCCCACTCCAATAGTCTTTGATAATGGGACATTCCCAGAAAATATGATGAAGGTTTGCATTTTGATTTCCACAATTTCTCCAGCAAACAGGGAGGTTACTATCATAATGGGATTTCTGAGAGGGTGCAATAAAATAACTGATCAAGTTTTTCCACCTGAACTCCCTCCATTTCTGTGAACTGGTGCACTTCCGTTGATACCTCCATATTATTGTCCAGTCTTCCTCAGATATTATTATCCCTCCTTCCTTATCCCGTTTTGTTTTAATGTATGAAGTCAAATGTGTTTTAAGATTTGACAAACCCTTATACACGCTTAAAATGATTCTACTACTGTTGTCTGAATTATATGCTTTTCTAAATAGCTCTATCAGACACATACTTGCCTTGGTTACATTTTTAGCCGTCCTATTAACATACTATCGCATCTGTAAATACCGGTAAAAGTCTTGTTTTTCTAATAAGTGTTTCTCTTTGAGCATTTCAAAACTGAACAGTGTTCCTTCTTTCATTATATTGCAAATAGCTGTTATTCCTTTAGCTGTCCAGTCCTTAAATCTAGCATCCAGTTTATTTGGCATAAAATCCAAGTCATATGCACCCCATTTAAGAATTGCAATATCTCTCTCTAGTTTATATTCTTTTATAATAGTTTTCCATATTTTAAGAGTCCATTTCACCTACGGGTTATCAATATTATTTATGTAACTTTGTAGCTTGTTATCAGCCAAAATTCATTTTGCTCTCTTAACTCTACCTCTCTCACTTACTGTGTGTAACTGTCACTGCAGCACCTGTTAGAATGTTAGAACGGATTTGAGGAGGAATTTTAACTCCCTGAGGGTGGTTCAAGCCTGGCTCTCTCTCCCTGTGGAGGGACTATCAGCATTGAACAAGGATTTACTTGAGCACTTGAATCACCTTGTGTAATTTGCTTCACAGAAACATGGCTCACCACCATCATCTCAGACGCAGCCCCGCAGCCTGAGGGCTTCACCATCCACGGAAAAGACAGATCACATTTTGAGATTTCTAAAAGTAGAGGAGGTGGCATATGCTTCATAATTAACTCATCAATGTGCACAGACATGGCGGTTCCGTCTCAATCCTGCTCTTGTTTGTGATTTGAGTGCAAGATCTGTGTATGTTTTGTTCCAGTGTGCCTTTTATTTAGTGACATAAATCATGTAATTTATTAACTTACTTTAATATAAGGCTCAACATACCATCGTGTATATTTCACTGAAATGATAGTCACTCATGGGAAAGAGAAAGGTGCAGGGAAACCGAAACCATGGTTTAAAAAGTGGGTCGTCACCAATAAATGGCTTATGCTGAGCATGCTGCCCTCTATTCTTCTCATACTTTGCAATTTTGGAATATTACATTTAAAAGTATAAATTTCATCCTCATGTTCAGAGACAAGCTTAAATATTATTTTAATTTTGTATTAATTGAGATGTTCCCACAACCAATGATCTCACTTTAAGGACTCTTTATCTCATTATCTCATGTTCTCATTATTTATTGCTGTTTATTTATATTTACATTTGCACAGTATGTTGTCTCCTGCACTCTGGTTGATCTTTCATTGATCCCATTACAGTTAATATCCTATAGTTTTGCTGAGTACGCCGGCAGGAAAATGAATCTTGGGGTTGTATATGGTGACATATATGTATTTTGATAATAACATTTACTTTGAACTTTAAACTTATTAGTTGTTACCTTTTGCAAAGTTTTCCCAAAGATCTTACATTGCTTGATTTTTAGTTGCTCTGATTATAATTCTTCCCCCATCACTGGCCGATGCCTCTTTAACTATTTGGAGCCCAAGCTCTGGATTTCCAATAGCAAACCTCCTTGCTTTAAATCTGTCTCCTGCTCTCAGCTCACCATTTGCAGCTGTTCTTCAGATGTCAAGGCCATTAGTACTGGGCTCCCTTCCAAACAGATTTCTCTTTTTAAAATAGTTCTCAGAACTTGCTCATGACCAGGTCTCATTTTCTTCAATATCTGCTTATCCATCTCAGTCTAACCAACTGGCTGTGGTTTAGAAGGTTCACAAGGATTTTGCCGGGACTTGAGAAACTCAGTTACAGAGAAAGGCTGAATAGGTTAAGACTTTATTCCCTGGAGCGTAGAAGAATGAGGGGAGATTTGATAGAGGTATATAAAATTATGATGGGTATAGATAGAGTGAATGCAAGCAGGCTTTTTCCACTGAGGCAAGGGGAGAAAAAAACCAGAGGACATGGGTTAAGGGTGGGGGGGAAAGTTTAAAGGGAACATTAGCGGGGGGCTCCTTCACACAGAGAGTGGTGGGAGTATGGAATGAGCTGCCAGATGAGGTGGTAAATGGGGGTTCTTTTTAACATTTAAGAATAAATTGGACAGATACATAGATGGGAGGCGTATGGAGGGATATGGTCCGTGTGCAGGTCAGTGGGACTAGGCAGAAAATGATTTGGCACAGCCGAGAAGGGCTGTGCTGAAGTTTTTCTATGGTTTCTATGGTTTTCTATGTAACATCCGAATTGGGTTTAATATCACTGGATTATGTAGTGAAATTTGTTATTTTGTGGCAGAAGTACTTTGCAATACGCAATAATAAAAACTATAAATTACAATGGGTATATATAAATAAATAAATTTTAAAAAGCAATGCAAAAAGAGAGGAAAGAAATGTTGTGAGGTAGTGTTCATGGATTTATTGTCCATTCGGAAATCCAATGGAACAGGGGAAGCATTTGTTCTGAATCACTGAGTGCTGTCTTCAGGCCCCAGCACCTTCTCCCTGATGGTAGCAATGAGAAGGAGTCAGTGACAGATTGAAGATGTCCTTGAACAATCCCGCCAGTTTATTGGCCCATGTTTTCAGTCCCCTACCAGGTACACCATCAGGGCGTGACTCCTTGCAAAGGTTCATCCTCTTGAATGATGTTTGAACTCATCTGGGAGTGGAGCATCACAGCCATTCATGATGTTAGGTTTTGCCTTGCAGGAAGTAATGGCCTGTAAACCCTGCCAGAGCTGACATTCATCCAATTTAATCTCTAGCCTCAATCAGAATTGGTTTTATTCACTCTTAAGATAGCTTTCCATAGATTGTACCTGGTCTTTTTGTATAGTTCTGGATCACTAGTCTTGGATGCTACAGATCTGGCCTCCTAATTCATCTAAAGTTTAGGTTTGTGCATGCCTGGTATATTCTCGAAGACACACACTCATCCACACAGGTCTTTGAGATGTTAATGACAACATATTTGAAGATGGATCCCTGAATATTGTCCAGTCCACCAACTCAAAGCAATCCTGTAAGTGTTCCTCCTCTTCTCTTGACCATACCTTCGTGGACCTTACCACTAGTGCGGCTGTCTTTAGTCTCTGCCTACACGCTGGGTGAAGAAGTACAGGCAGTGATCGGACTTTCCAAAGAATGGGCGTGAAATGGCCCAGTAAGCATTCTTGGTGGTAATGTAACAGTGGCCAAATGTGATGATTTCTCTGGTTCCACAGGTGATACGTTGGTGGTAGTCGTTCGGAGACTTCTTCGAGCTGGCCTGGTTGAAATCCCCACACTGATAGGAAGGCATCTGTGTGTGCTGCTGATCTCAGTGCCCAGCTCCTCCAGTACCTTCCTAATGTTGGCCAGAGGTGGAATGTACATCCCTACAAGGATAATGGTGGACAATTCCTTTGACAGATAAAATGGATGATACTTGACTGCTTGATGTTCCAGGTTGAATTAAAATGGGTGGCCACTGGGAGATCCCACTTTTTCTGGCAGACGGAGTGTGGCTGCTTGGTGAAATGGTCTTCCAATCTACATCGGGTCTTAGTGATACACCGGAGGCCCCACTGAGGTTAGGGAAAGATGTGCTTGGTGGTGGAATCCCATTGCACACGATGGGCTGAAGGGCTGCCTCTGGGCTCTATCAGTTTGAAACTCTAAAGAGACATTTCAGGAACAGATACTTTTAGAGAGGAGTGAGATTGGATTAGATTAGATTATGAGGACTCGCAGTCCTCTTTTATTGCCATTTAGTAATGCATGCATTAAGAAATGATACAATGTTCCTCCAGAATGATATCACAGAAACACAAGACAAACCAAGACTAAAAAACTGACAAAAACCACATAATTATAACATGTAGTTACAACAGTGCAAAGCAATACTGTAATTTGATAAAGAACAAACCATGGGCACGGTAAAAAAAAGTCTCAAGGTCTCTCGAAAGTCCCATCATCTCATGCAGACGGTGGAAGGAAGAGAAATTCTCTTCCTGCCATGAACCTCCAGCACTGCAAACTTGCCGATGCAGCACCCTGGAAGCACCTGACCACAGCCAACTCTTGAGTCCGTCCGAACACTTCGAGCCTCCGACACTGAGCACCATCTCTACCGAGTGCTTCGACCCCGGCCCCGGCAACAGGCAATAGGCAAGGCTGAGGATTTGGGGCCTTTCCCTCCGGAGATTCTCGATCGCACAGTAGCAGCGGCAGCGAAGCAGGCATTTCAGAAGTTTCTCCAGATGTTCCTCTGTGCTTCTCACGTCTGTCTCCATCAAATCAGGATTGTGCACGGTACCTACTTAACAAATACAATATCATTTCGGAGCGGCTGTGTGCACTAGGTCACGCCACCATCTTCTCCTTCCCACAGATGGACATGCCACCAAGGTCTTGAAGGTCAATGTGGTACACTGGATGTTGGCTTCTTCCCATAGAATTCTCAGGGAGGAAGGTCATGTAAGGATCTTACTGAGAAGCAGTGAGGAGGATAATTGGCCATTATATAGACAGAGGGTGGCCTTGTTACCTTGTGTGGGAGGTTCTGTAGCTGTTGTCTGCTTCCCGTGTGGCTGTCAGTCCTTGGCACTGTAGGTGATCAGCACACCCAATGACTGTACATTTCAGGCAGCCAGTTGTTAACCAGGCTGAAGTACGGACACACATACACCTGTCCACAGGAGGGCACAGGCCCTCGTCCTGTGAGGCTTGTCGTGATTCACGCCTTTCCCAGCTACTGTAACTTTAGCAGCCAAACAATGTGGTCCCACTCTCCCACGTTTGACTGATATTCCTCTAGTGCTTTCCCACACATCCACCTGTTTAAGTGTCTTTAAAATGTTGTAATTGTATCTGCCTTGACAACTTCCTCTGGCAGTCTGTTCCATATCCCCACAATCCTCTGCTTGAAGAAGTTGCCCTTCCAGTCCCTCCTAACTCTTTCCCCTATCACCTTGCAACTATGCCTTCTAGCTGGTGATTATCTTTCCCTGTGATAAAGCCCGTGTCCCTTCACCGTATTAATGTCACTCATGGTTTTATACACCACTATAAGGACAGACCTTAATCTCCTGCAATCCAAGGGACAAAGTCCCAGCCTGCTCACCTTCTCCCTCTAACTCAATCCCTCAAGTCCCAAAAATATTCTCATAAATCTTTTTTTGCACTTTCTCCAGTTTAATGGCATCTTTCCTGCAACGAGGTATTTGGAACTGTACAACAAACTCCAGGTACGACCTCGCCGATGGTAACAAAATATCCCAGCTCCTACACTGATGAAGGTCAGCATGCCAAAATTCTTCTTCATCACCCTGTCTACCTGTGATGCACTTCCAGGGAACGTAATAGCGGTTAGCACAACACTATTACAGCTCGGGATGTTGGAGTTCAAGAGTTCAATCCCAGTGTGCCCTGTAAGGAGTCTCTGTACGTCCTCCCTATGGAATGCATGGGTTTTCCCCAGGTCCTCCAGTGTCCTCCACACCCAAAGACATACCGGATATGTCAACTGGTGATTGTTAGTTTATCCATGGATCAGGTTAGGGTTCATTCAGGATTGTTGGGGGTTGCTGGGTGGTGTGGCTTGAAAGGCCAAACCATTATGTTCCATGTTGTACCTCTAAAAAGAAAACAAAAGGGATGATATGGTTGCATATGGTGGTCCCTCTGTTCTACAACACTCCCTAGCATCCTATCATTCTCCGCGAAAGTACTACTCTGGTTTGACTTTCCAAAATGCAACACTTCACACAAACCATTTGCCAGTCCTTTGCCCACTTACTCAACTGATGAAGACGCCTCTGTAGTTTTTGATGACCCTCTTCGCCTTCTATGACACCACTTATCTTGGTGTTACCTGCAAACTTACTAATGACACCTTGTACAGTTTGATATACAAATGATAAACAACAAGGAGCCCAGCACCAATCCCTGTCACACACCACTAGTCATGGGCCTCTGGTCTAAAAAACAACTTGGCACCATTACCCTCAACTTCCCACCATCAAGCCAATTATTTATCCACAGCCATCTCTCCCTGGATCCCATGCAATCTAAACTTCCAGATTAGCCTTTTCTGAAGGACATGGTAAAAGACATTGTAAAAAACTTCTGTCATCTTCTAGCTAACAGTGGAGTACCTCAAGTTAGATATTCTTATGCCTTCTGCTGTGAATTATTATTTGTCTAAGAGTCCTTTTCAGATGAGAAGAGTCTTTGAGTGTTGAAGAGAGAAAAGAGTAGGTGTGACGTGTGTTACCTTGTGTATGTTGCCAAGATCATTGAACTTATCAGTAGTTCCAAAAATGAAGCGATAGATCTGCAGTAATCTGTTATTCTGCATCAGCTCTAGTGAGATTCCTGGTCTTGGGACAGACAATGGCCAAATGTCAAATGTCTAGGTTTTGTTAACCCGGTTCCATGCATCTACATTCATTTCAGCTCTTGTTGGGAAAGTGCCTGGGACAAGAACTATAGTTCCTTCATGAGGAACATTCTGCCATGTAAGCGAGTTGCTCTGGCCTGGTGTATTTGGGCATCTGCTTCTTTCAGTGTTCTCAGAGCTTACCTGTCTGGGCCATCACAGTGCAGAGGAGGCCAGTACCTGGAAGCCTGTATTTGTGAACCAACATAATCTAACAAAGAAAAGCTTGTCAAATAGAAAACCAATGAATGGTGTTTATGTAGTCTACAATGTCAGGACATTGTATTATTCCTGGCACAGTGTCACAGGGAAAGGCTATGTGTTAGCCCAGGGACACATATACCCCAATGCTCAATTACACTTCGGTTCTTAAAGATAGAGCCCATTTACAGAAGCTGCCTTTAGCTGCGAATAAGAGCACATAAAGTTGGGAATGGGCTCAGAATATAACAATGTCATCTTTAGAAAGTTCAAAAGACTCAATAATCCACAAGCGCACAAAGCTTCCCTGTCAGAAATGTGCTCTTATAACATGACTTACTTATGGAAACATTTTCTTAAACTCAACTTGCATAACCATTTTACTAAAAAATTTTAAGTATTTACCTGTGGTACTTTCTGTTAGTTATTCTCATTGAAGAAAAATGCTTCTGTTATTAATTAATCAGTAATTTTTTGGCTATCTACAAGAGCCAGTAACAACTGCTATAATAACAAGCAGGAAGAAACCTTCTCATTCACCCTTCTTACTTCAGTGGTTGGTAGGTTGATGGAAAAGATCTTGAGAGGCAGGATTTATGAACATTTGGAGAGGCATAATATGATTAGGAATAGTCAGCATGGCTTTGTCAAGGGCAAGTCGTGTCCTATGAGCCTGATTGAATTTTTTGAGGATGTGACTAAACACATTGCTGAAGGTAGAGCAGTAGATATAGTGTATATGGATTTCAGCAAGGCATTTGATAAGGTACCCCATGCAAGGCTTATTGAGAAAGTAAGGAGGCATGGGATCCATGGGGACCTTGCTTTGTAGATCTAGAACTGGCTTGCCCACAGAAGGCAAAGGATGGTTGTAGACAGGTCATATTCTGCATGGAGGTTGGTGACCAGTGTTGTGCCTCAGGGATCTGTTCTGGGACCCCTTCTCTTCGTGATTTTTATTAATGACCTGGATGAGGAAGTGGAGGGATGGGTTAGTAAATTTGCTGATGACACATAGGTTGGGGTTGTTGTGGATAGTGTGGAGGGCTGTCAGAGGTTACAACAGGACATTGATAGGATGCAAAACTGGGCTGACAAGTGGCAGATGGAGTTCAACCCAGGTAAGTGTGAGGTGGTTCATTTTGGTAGGAATGAAGGATGTGGAAACTATAGAAAGGGTGCAGAGGAGATTACAAGGATGTTGCCTAGATTGGGGAGCATGCCTTATGAGAATAGGTTGAATGAACTTGGCCTTTTCTCTTTGGAACGGCAGAGGATGAGAGGTGACCTGATAGAAGTGTATAAGGTGTTGAGAGGCATTGATCATGTGGATAGCCAGAAGCTTCTTCCCAGGGCTGAAATGGCTAACATGAGAGGACACAGTTTTAAGGTGCTTGGAAGTAGGTACAGAGGAGATGTCAAGGGTAAGTTTTCAGGGGTAAGTTTTTTTACGCAGAGAGTGGTGAGTGCGTCGAATAGGCTGCCAGCGAAGCTGGTGCAGGTCGATACGATAAGGTCTTTTAAGAGACTCCTGCACGGGTACATGGAGCTTAGAAAAATAGAGGACTATGGGTAACCCTAGGTAATTTCTAAAGTAAGGACATGTTCGGCACAGCATTGTGGACTGAACAGCCTGTACTGTGCTGTAGGTTTTCTATGTTTCTATGTTTCCGTCTACATAATTGCTCTCCCCCACTCAAAACTAATCACTCTAATGATGTATCCAAATATTATGGATCTTCTACACTGTACAATACGTACTTGCATAGTTTCTTTAATGATGCCCTGGTGTTTAATGGTTAATGAAGTAAAATTAAAGTGTAGCTGCTGTTTTAATATGGAAAGTGCAGCGGCCAAATTGTCTCCTACAAGCACATTATAACATGACACCTTAATGTTTAGCTGCTCTGCACTTTCTCTGTAGCTGTTACACTTCGTTCTGCATTCTGTTATTGTTTTACCTCATTTTGCCTCAATGCACTGTGTAAAGATTTCATCTGTATGAAAAGTATACAAGATAAGCTTTTCACTGTATCTTACTAAATAAATAAAACAATCTTATTTTCAATTCCTACAGTGATCTTATAGTGATCAGGTATTTTGTTCATGTTGAGTGGGGGAGAAATATTGCTCGTGTTTCCAAAACTGTTTCGCAAACCTTTCTTAGAACTAGTGCCCTGGGATCTTTGCACTCTGTGCAAAGAGAAGATGGGACCTTGGTTATACTCCTTGTTCTGAAGACTGTATTCCTGAAAGTACTGCACTGAAATGTCAGTACAGGTTTCAGTGCTCAATCTCAGGAGTGGGACTCCGAACTTTAATTCACTGTTAAGGAGGCCACTAGGTGACAATCAATGGACATTTGTTGCATACTGAATACTAAATATTACAAAGGGTAAATATCATTGAGTATTGCACATGAATTGTAATTGCATATTGCTCAACATATGCTGATGGGAGAGAACAATGTATCTTTCATTCAGCAAAGCCACAGAAATACCACAAACCTATTAAATGAATGTAATTAGGAAAGAAAAGCAATAATATTTGTATAACTAATGAGAAATAATAATATTAATACTTTTTAAAAGCTGGTTACATAACCAGTAATGGTTTCCAATGCAAGAATCAAGAGGATTGGAACTCACGTTCCACTTAAAATAAATTGGTTGATGGACTAACATATGAGAAAGAAATCTGATCTCTCATGGTTGCTCCATATGTTCAAAATATTGAACAAACTCCATTAATAATCCATTCAAACCCTTTTTGAATGAAATGTTTTACCAGTTGAGCTAAACACCAGCCACCAATAATGCAGCAAAATAGTCCATTTTCCTGTAGTGGAAGAGTCTCGGACCAGAATTCACAACCTTGGAACAGAAGGACAGCCACTTTACAACAGAGACGAGGAGGAATTCCTTTAGCCAGAGGGTGGCAAATCTGTGGAATTCATTGCCATAGGTGGCTGTAGAGGCCCAGTCATTACTGCTACTACTACGTCAACTCAGGCTCAGGGGGGCTGGCGTCGGGCATGATGATGGACTCTCCACTTCTCCCTCTCCCTCATCAGTGTGTTCAGTTCATCTACATAAGCCGCGCCGCTGTCTTCTCGGAGTGTGTTGACCATAGTCTTGGGAGGGCGCCCAGGTTTCATCCTCCCGTGCTCGGGCTCCTATATGATGACTAGGCTGGCAGGTAGCTCGGGGTGGTGTAGACAGTGCCCTGCTAGTTGCTTGTCGCCTCAATTTTTGTGGTGAGCATCGGTAAGTCGTTACAGAGCCCGTCAACACACGTCAAGAGCCATCCGGAGCATTCATGTATAGCAACCATCTAGAGACTTTCGCATAGTCTTGGTGAGTGTTCACGTCTCGCATTCGTACGTGAGAGTGGACTCTAAGGCTGCTATGAAGATCCTCTTTTTAAGACCTCTGGTCAGGTTTGACCTCCAGATTTCCTTCATGTCGTTCATAGCCCTCCACGCCAGCGTCTTCCGTATTTATGTCCTTCTCCGAACTCATCGTGGATTGTCAGGTCAGGGCCTTGCCTTGCTACTGGTACCGGTACCACGTAGCCCAGTACTACCTGTCTCGGGTCGGTTGTCAGCAACTCAACTGGCAAACCCCCGGTGCACTTCGGTTAACCGGGGAGGAGGGTGTGTAGGCACCCAGCAGGACTGAAAACAAAACCTGTCAAAGGGCGGATGAACTCCTTGTGAGTCAATGGCCACCTACTGTCTGTGTGAGGAGTGGCGCGCCACACAGTCTTTCGTTTCGCGCCTTGTAAGGCATTATGAAGACAGACAACCCAACAAATCCTGTACTTCCAGAGCCGGGAGTGCTTAGGAACTCTGCGGAATGCCAAGACCCTGGCCTAGACAGGCAGTATGAAGATGCAACCTCAAACCCCACGGGGAGGGCTGAGTCCGACAGGGGGGCCGAGCGAACTGCGCCTATTTTGCGCTGTAAGGTAAAAACGATCATCTCAACCTTCAACGCAAACACCATCTGCCTCTTGCTTCGGTGCGCAGAGTTGGTATCACAGGCAAGCAGCTACGAGATCTCCATCCTGGGGATCCAAGAACACTGTCATGTACACCCTGATGAAGAGATAAGGTTCATACAGGTAGAGGGGATGCACCTCATCACTTCGTCCGCATGCAGAGAGCCGACGACGATGTCAGCACAAGGTGGAGTAGGGCTGACGTTGAACCGCAAGGCGAAGGCGGCACTGAGGGGCGTAGTCTCAGTCAGTGACAGAATCCTTACTGCGGAATTCGACGGAAACCCGGCGACCTCTGTCATCATCCGTTACTCCCCACACAACTGCAGCGAGGAGAAGGAGGTGGAGGCCTTCTACAGTAAAGTCACGTAGCTGTCACTTCAATACTGGCACATAACTTCCTGGCTGTGCTCGGCGATTTTAATGCCCAGGTCGGACTGGAAGATGTTCCGTACTCATACCCAGACTTTACCAACAGAAATGGACAATATCTAGTTGATTTCATCCAGGAGCACAGTCTCATTGCCGCCAACACACAATTCAAGAGGCGAGCTGGTAAACTGTGGACATATGAAAACAGAGCCTCCATCTACAGGAAACAGCTCGATTACATCCTCATAAGAACAAAATGGCGTAATAGTGTGATCAACACAGAAGCCAAGTCATTGCGGGTATTTAAAGCGGAGGTTGATAGGTTCTTGATTAGTCAGCATGTCGAAGGTACAGGCAGAAGGCAGGACAATGGGCTCGAGAATGAAAATAAGTCAGCCGTCATCGAATGGTGGAGCAAGCGCAATGAACTAAGTGGTGTAACTCTAATGTCCTATGTCTAAAATTACCAGTAATAACTCATTCAGACACATGGGATTTAATGTACTTCTGTGTTCCTCTCACCACTGAAGTTTTAATGCATTAGGCTGAACGACAGATATTGCAAGACTGGGGGAGGTAACATGCCAATGACACAGGCATCTGATGGCTGCGTTCTTGCCCGTCAGTGTGAAAGGCTTTGCTCACATTGCCGACACTGGGGAGAAGTTGCAAATCCTGGAGGTGAATTTCAAAAATCTGAAGGTTCCTTTGTAGGTTTGTACATTGGACACGGAGTCTAGAACTCCGATTACAGTGTTGTTGGCTGCTAGGATGCATTACACTGGACCTCTGGTGGGGCTTGCAAAAGCTGGGGCAGCAGCAGTGGGAGAAAAGTCGAAAGAAGCAGCTCCCTGTTAGAGATGGTGATGAGATCTTACAGCTGCCCTGAAATGTAGGCCAAAGCCAACTGGCTGGTTATTCACATTAGCAGCCCATCCTATACAATGCTGCCTGGACTGCTGAGTTCCTCCAGCATTTTGTGTGTGTTGCTTGGATTTCCAGCGTCTGCAGATTTTCTCTTGTCTGTGAGTCCCATACACTGTTTTCTTGCAATGACACCAGTTAGGGAGACTTGGTGCTTCTTGGACCTGTATTTATGTCCGGATTCTAAAAGGTTCAGATTTTGCGGGCTGCAAGCACTTAAATGGTCTGAAGGTCCTTGTTCGCGCAGCAGTGGTCATCAGCACGCGCACATGCATGTGCACACACTCACACAGACACACACACACTCACACACACTCACACTCACACACACTCACTCATTCACACACACACACACCCACACACACATACACAGACAATCACACACACTCACACACACACATACACTCACACTCACACACGCACGCACACACACACACACACTCACACTCACACACACACTCACACTCACACACGCACGCGCACACACACACTCACACACATACACTCACACTCACACACGCACGCACACGCACACACATACACTCACACACGCACACACACACTCACACACACACATACACTCACACTCACACACACACACAAACACTCACACACGCACGCACACGCACACACATACACACACTCACAGACACACACTCACACACACATACACACACTCACACACACACTCACACACACACATACACTCACACTCACACACACACACATACACAATCACACACACTCACACACACATACACTCACACTCACACACACATACACTCACACACGCATGCACACGCACACACATACACTCACACTCACACACACACACTCACTCACACACACCCACACACACATACACAATCACACACACTCACACACACACACACATACACTCACACTCACACACGCACGCACACACACACACATACACTCACACTCACACACACACACATCTTATTTCAACTATGCACAAAGTTCCAGTAACTGCTCTGACACTTATGTCTGGTGACATTCCATCTCCGGATCCCCAAAAGTTAGATTAGATTAGATTAGATTCAACTTTATTGTCATTGTGCTGAGTACAGATACAAAGCCAATGAAATGCAGTTAGCATCTGACCAGAAATGCAAAGAATAGTGTTATTTACAAAATAACTGCGAATAAAAAGTAAGTGCTACAGCACACAAATATAAAAGTACTGAGACAGTACAATATGGGTGCAATACTGCTTAGCGCTGTGATGTGAGGTTCAGCAGGGTCACAGCCTCAGGGAAGAAGCTCTTCCTGTGCCTGCTGGTGTGGGAGCGGAGGCTCCTGTAGCGCCTACCGGATACGAGGAGAGTAAAAAGTCCATGGTTAGGGTGAGATGCATTCTTGATATTGCTTTTCACCCTGCCCAGGCAGTGTTTATGGTAGATGTTCTCAACGGTGGGCAATTGGGTGCCGATAATGTGCTGGGCAGTTTTCACCACACGCTCGAGTGCTTTGCGGTCCGATACGGGACAATTGCCATACCACACTGAGATGCAGTTGGTGAGTATGCTCTCAATGGTACAGTGGTAAAAGTTCGTCAGTATCCTGGGACAGAGGTGAGTTTTCTTGATGCTCCGCAGGAAGTAAAGGCGCTGTTGCGCCTTTTTGATCAGGATGGAGGAGTTCAGGGACCAGGTGAGATCCTCGGAAATGTGGACATCAAGGAACTTGAACCTTGATGGACGCTCCACTACAGCTTCGTTGATGTAAATGGGGACGTGAGTGTGGCTCCTAGCATTCATCAGTGCTGGACAGTGCTCTGAGAATTTTGGATGTGTGGAATCAGTGTGGAAGCTGATGCGAGGGGTGTAAGTGCCAGGAGTGAGGGGTGAGAGTTTGGGAGTGCAGGCACAACAGGATACAGGAGAACATGACACCTCACTACAGAAAAGATATGGAAACCATAGAGAGGGTGCAGAAGAGATTTACAAGGATGTTGCCTGGATTGGGCAGCATGCCTTATGAGAATAGGTTGAGTGAACTTGGCCTTTTCTCCTTGGAGGGATGGAGGATGAGAGGTGACCTGATAGCGGTGTACAAGATAATGGGAGGCTTTGATTGTATGGATAGTCAGAGGCTTTTTCCCTGGGCTGAAATGGCTAACACAAGAGGGCACAGGTTTAAAGTGCTTGGATGTAGGTACAGAGATGTCAGGGGTACGTTTTTTTACACAGAGAGTGGTGAGTGCATGGAATGGGCTGCTGGCAATGGTGGTGGAGGTGGCTACGACAGGGTCTTTTAATAGACTCCTGGATAGGTACATGGATCTTAGAAAAATAGAGGGCTCTGGGTAAGCCTAGGTGATTTCTAAAGTAAGTACATGTTCGGTACAGCTTTGTGGGCTGAAGAGCCTGTATTGTGCTGTATCTTTTCTATGTTCCTATGTTTCTATGTCCCTATCCTCACCTCCCTGCTCAGTGATTTTTGGCATTAACATCACATGCATGGATCCACGTTCTAGCTGCTGACTCCATTAAAAATGCTCAGCCACCCCTTCTGTACGTAGGCTTCGTCTGGCTCTCTGGAGGGAACAGAATCTCTCAAAGCAGCCTGACTCCAGGTCGCATGGACCTAGAATTCAACAGGTTTCAATAGGTACATTTAATGTCAGAGAAAAGTATAAATATACATCCTAAAATTCTTTCTCTTCACAACCATCCACGAAAACAGAGGAGTGCCCCAAAGAATGAATGACAGTTAAATGTTAGAACCCCAAAGCCCCCTCCCCCATCTCCCCCTCCCATGCACACAGCAAGGCAACAAACCTCACTCCAGCAAAAAAGCATCAGCACCCTCCACCGAGCACTCAAGCATGCAGCAAAGCATCAGTAAAGACATAGACTTGCAGTACCCCAAAGGCTACTCATTCACCCAGTAATTCGACATACCACAGGTTCTCTCTCTCTCTCTCCTTAATAAGGGAAAAAGAGATATCCCTGTTTCACAGCGAGAGGGGAGACATAACAAACAACTCGCTGATTTACCATGTTAAGAGTCTGTTGCGTTGCCTTTTCCAAGCTCTGCACTGCGAGAGTCGACCCCAGAAGGGCCCAGCTCTCCAGACACACAACCCACGGCAGCTAACCCACTGCCCCACATGTTCCGTGTTCTCCCGCGACACTTCAGTCAGGGGCACCGGCCTGGAATCAGCACGTCTCTAGAGCCACAAAAATCCGGTTAGCTGAAGGCGTGCTCGTCCTCCAGGCCGCATTCTATAATTCTATAAAAATTCTCCTCTTCACTTTAAGAAGTGTCATTACAGAGTGCAATTATAAAGGTAAACAAAAGCAAATATTTAATGAATATACTGCTGGTGGCTGGTAAAAAGACCCTTACCAGGAAACGGTTATCACAGGAGAGCCCAACTTTAAATGTATGGATGGAAATTACAATGAACATTTACAAAATGGAGAAGATAACAGCATCTGTTAATCATAAGTTGGAACAATTTGATTCATACTGGGAAAAATGGTTTAACTACATAACACCTCATAGGCCTGATTTTATTCTCACATGTCAATGAATATGTTGTAAAAAAAAGATCACTCCCTACTTTGTACATAATTTTCTTCTTTTGATTGTTCTTTCTTTCCTCTCCTTTCTATAAGTGTATACTTCAGATAAATATTACGTGGAGATCTGTGACGAATATGACTATATGATATATATGTACAGTATCTGAAATACATCTTATGGAAAGATTTGTTTGATGATGAACTTTAATAAAAAGCCAGAGACTCATTCCTCCAAGATGCAGCGCAGAGCGTCATAGGAAGTCATTCCTGCCTGTGGCCATCAAACTTTACAACTCCTCCCTTGGAAGGTCAGACACCCTGAGCCGATAGGCTGGTCCTGGACTTATTTCATAATTTACTGGCATAAGTTACATATTACTATTTAACTATTTATTACTATTTTCTATTACTATTTATTATTTCTATAACTATTACTATTTACTATTTACTAATAGTAATATTACTATTACTATTTCTATTACTATTTATTATTTATGGTGCAACTGTAACGAAAACCAATTTCCCCCGGGATCAATAAAGTATGACTATGACTATGACTATGACTACGACTGTAATGAGCTCTTGGGGCCTGTGTGGGGCGCCAGAGAGCCTAGGTCCCTGGGGTTTTTAGAGCACTTGAATTAGTTAATTGTTGTTTAATGAGAGTCTTTAATCATTTAGAATTCCTTGTGTATTTCTTGACCAACTTGCTGTTTGTAATGCTGTTTCCTGTTTTTGTCTGTTTAATCTTGTTATGTTTATTTCGATAGGCTTAGTGATTCCATGTTACTTTAAGCAGATGCCTGATTAGCGCTAATCACAGGGTCCTAGTTTTGAGGATATTACTTCTTGCTGTGCCGCCCGGCCAAGCAGTTGATGTTCTGTTGGAATTTTTATGAATAAACCCCAGTTACCATCGCTTCATTGGCACACATCTTTCCTCCATACTTAGATTCCAATATCACCAGCACACAGAGTGACGTCACGAGCACTTGCTTATTGGCTGAGGGCTCAAGATTTAAAAAGAGCTTGGGGCATTTTGGGACTTCTTAGCAGGCTGCAATCATAATGATCTATTAGGGACTTGGCAGGGGCCAATAAAAGCTGGTAGGGTGCAAGTGGAGTGGCCATTTTAGGAGTGGCATTGTGGGAATGAACAATGTTAGAGCGGTCAAGTTTTGGCTTGACAAGTTTGTTCGAGAACAGGTTTAGATGAAAATAAGTGAAGGTACTAAGTAAGTTTCTAGAAAGTTTTTTGGGTCTTTCTTTGTCTATTAATACATAGCTAGTGCAGTGGAAAAGGTCCAAGGTTAGTGGTATTTCTTTCTGTGAAATATGGGAATTCTTGGAGATCTCCAGTCTCCTGATAACTACATCTGCACGAAGTACATCAACCTGCAGCTCCTTAGAGACTGTGCTAAGGAACTGGAGTTGCAGCACGATGACCTTTGGCTCACGTGGGAGAATGAGGAGGTGATAGCTAGGTGCTACATGGGGGTAGTCAGCCTTAAGTTGCAGGAGGCAGGTGCCTGGGTGACTGTCAGGAGAAGGAAAGGAAATAGGTAGCTCGTGCAAAGTACTCCCGTGGCCGTTCTCCTCAGTAATATGTATACTGGTTTGGATACTGTTGGGGGGAACGACTTACCGGGGGGAAGGTGCAGTGACTGGGTCTGGCTCTGTAGCCCAGAAAGGAAGAGGGGAGGAGAGGAGAGCAGTAGTGATAGAGATTCCATAGTTAGCGGAGTAGACACGAAATTCGGTGGAGGTGAAAGAGACACCCAGATGGAACGTTGCCTCCCAGGTACCAGAGTCAGGGATGTCTCAGGTTGGGTCTATAGCATTCTAAATTGAAGGGTGAGCAGCCCGAAGTCATGTTACATATTGGTACCAATGACATAGGGAGGAAGAGGGAACAGGTTCAGAAGAGAGAATTTAGGGATTAGGTAAAAAGCTGAAAAGCAGGACTTCTCTTGTAGTGAGGGTAAGAATAGGTTGATTTGGCAGATGAATGCATGGCTGAGGAATTGGTGCAGAGGGTAGGGTGTCAGATTTATAGTTTATTGGGATCTGCAAAAAGGACAGGTTACCCCTGACAACACACATAAAAGTTGCTGGTGAACGCAGCAGGTCAGGCAGCATCTCTAGGAAGAGGTACAGTCAACGTTTCGGGCCGAGACCCTTCGTCAGGACTAACTGAAAGAGCTAGTAAGAGACTTGAAAGTGGGAGGAGGAGGGGGAGATCCAAAATGATAGGAGAAGACAGGAGGGGGAGAGATGGAGCCAAGAGCTGGACAGTTGATTGGCAAAAGGGATATGAGAGGATCATGGGGCAGGAGGCCCAGGGAGAAGGAAAAGGGGGAGGGGGGAAGCCCAGAGGATGGGCAAGGGGTATAGTGAGAGGGACAGAGGGAGAAAAAGGAGAGAGAGAAAAATAATGTGTGTGTATAAATAAATAAATAACGGATGGGGTACGGGGGGGAGGTGGGGCATTAGCAGAAGATTGAGAAGTCAATGTTCATGCCATCAGGTTGGAGGCTACCCAGACAGAATATAAGGTGTTGTTCCTCAACCTGAGTGTGGCTTCATCTTTACAGTAGAGGAGGCCGTGGATAGACATATCAGAATGGAAATTACCCCTGGACCTGAGGGGGACTAATATCCTTGCAGGCAGGTTTTCTTGAGCTGTTGAGGTGGATTTAAACTAATTTTACCGGGACGATAGGAACTGGAGTGATAGGGCTGAGGATGGGGCAGTTGGTATAAAAGTAGGTGCAGTGTGTATTGAGGCTATGAGGAAGGACAGGTAGATGACAGGACAAAAGTGCAGTCAGTGTGATGAGTTGAAATGTAACATAGGGGCAAAATTGAAAAGGGTGATGAACACAGGACTGAAGGTGTTGCATTTGAATGCACATAGTATATGGAATAAGTTAGATGATCTGATATTGCAGTTAGAGATTGGCAGGCATGATGTTGTGGGTGTCACTGAGTTGTGGCTGAAAGAGATCATGGTTTGGAAATTAATATCCAAGGATACATATTGTATCAAATGCACAGGCAGGTAGTCAGAGGAGGTGGGATGGCTCTCTTGGTAAAAATGAAATGATATCCTTAGAAAAAGGTGACATAGGATCAGAAGATGTAGATTCTTTGTGGATAGAGTTAAGAAACTGATAGGGTAACAAGACCCTGATGGGAGTTACGTACAGACCTCTGAACCATAGACAGGATGTGGGATACAAACTGTGAGATGGGAAAGGCATGTTAAAAGGGCACTGTTATGATGGTGATGGGGGGAGTTCAATAAGCAGGAAGATTGGTAAAATCAGGTTGGTGCTGGATCCCAAGAGAGGAAATTTGTACAGAAGCTTGTGATTGAGGGGAAGGGCAATTCAGGATTCGGTGTTATATAATGAAACAGATTTGATCACAGAGCTTAAGGTAAAGGAACTGTTAGGATGCAGTGATCATAATATAATAGAATTCATTTTATGATCTGCAGTTTGAGAGAGAGAAGCTAATGTCAGATGCATCAGTAGAATAAAGAGAATTATAGAGGCCTGAGAGAAGAGCTGGTCAAACTTGATTGGAAGAGGATACAAGCAGGGATGGTGGAAGAGCAGCAATAGTTGGAGTTTCTGGAAGGAATTTGGAAGGCACAGAATAGATACATCCCAAAGATGAAGAAGTATGCTTAAGGCAGGACGAGGCTACTGTGGCTGACAAGGGGAGTCAAGGACAGCATAAAAGGAATAAAGAGGAAGTATAATGCAGCAAAGATTGGGAAGTTAGATGATTGGGAAGCTTTTAAAAACTAACAGAAGGCAACTAAGCAAGCCATAAGGAGGTAAACTAACCAATAGTATAAAAGAAGATACCATTTTTTTTTCAAATATATAAAGAATAAAAGAGAGGTGAGAATGGATATTGGACTGCTTGAAAATGACACTGGAGAAGTAGTAGTTGGGGACAAAGTAATGGTGGACAACACTAATAAGTATTTTGCATCATTTTTCACTGTGGAAGATATTTGCAGTACGCCAAAGTTAGAGTGTCAGGAGGCAGAAATCAGTGTAGTGTTTTTTTATAAAGGAGAAGGTGCTTGGGAAGCTGAAAGGTCTGAAGGTAGATATGTCTCCTGGACCAGATGGACTATACACCAGGGTTCTGAAGGAGGTAACTGAAGAAATTGTGGAGGCATTAGTAATGATCTTTCATGAATCACTAGATTCTGGCATGGCTCTGTAGGACTGGAAAATGGCAAATTTTCCATTTGCCAGGAAGGCAGAAGAAAGAAAACTATAGACCCGTTAACCTTACTTCAGCTTTTGGAAAGATGTTGGAGTCGATTATTAAGGTTGAGGTTTTGAGGTACATGATAAAATAGACCAAATTCAACATGGTTTCCTTAATGTGAAATCTGCCAGGCAAATCTGTTGGAATGCTTTGAGGAAATGACAGGCTGGAGAGACAAAGGAGAGTCAGCGGATGTTGGTTACTTGGATTTTCAGAAGGCCTTGACAAGGTGCCACACATGAGGCTGCTAAACAAGATAAGAGCCCATGATATTACAGGAAAGATACTAGTGTGGGTAGAAGATTGGCTGACTGGCAGGAGGCAAAGAGTGGAAATAAAAGGCTTTTTCTCGGTGGATTTGTGGTCACATTTGTGGACAATATAATTGGAGGAGCGTGTAGTGTTGAGGAAGCAGGGTGTGTACATATGGACTTAGATTTGGAGAAGTGGCAAGATGGAATATGGTGTAGGGAAATGCACTTTGGTAGAAGAAATAAAAGCTAGAATGTTTTCAAAACGGAAAAATTCAGACATCAGAGGTG
This sequence comes from Mobula birostris, assembly GCF_030028105.1. Lineage (NCBI taxonomy): Eukaryota > Metazoa > Chordata > Chondrichthyes > Myliobatiformes > Myliobatidae > Mobula > Mobula birostris. Next base: position 46,926,734 of record NC_092391.1, read on the forward strand.
TAAAGGGACAGAATATTCTTTATGCCTTGCACCAATGCCATTAAACACGGAGGCTGTGAACCATAGGTTAGGGCCTAAAAGTTAATTGGCCTGTTCAGTCAGAGATAATGATGACAAATGTAATTTTAGCATTCAGTTTGAGAGGACTAGGATACAAAAGCAAGCATGTAATGCTAAGACTTTAGAAGGTAGTGGTCAGACCACCTTTGGAGAATTGTGAGCAGGTTTGGGCCCCTTTCCTAAGAAAAGATGTGCTGGTGTTGGAGAGGGTCTAGAGCAGGATCACAAGAAGGATTTCAGAAATGAAAGGGTTAATGTGTGAGATGCGTTTGATGGTTCTGTGCCTGTACTTGCTGGAGTTTAGAAGACGGAGGGGTGATCTTGCTGAGACCTAGATACAGTGGATGTGGAGAGGATGTTTCCTATAGTGTGTTAGTCCAGGACCAGAGACCCCAGTCTCAGAATAAAGGGATACTCATTTAGAACAGAGATGAGGAGGAATTTTATTAGCTAGAAGATGGTGAATCTCTGTAATTCATTACCCATCGATAGTTCTTGAGGCCAAGTCGTTAGATATATTTAAAGCGGAGGTTAATAGGTTCTTGATTAGTCAGGGCGTCAAAGTTTACAGGGAGAAGGCAGAATAGAGGGATATTTGTTTAGAAGAGAATTGAGGAGGAATTTTATTGTCCAGAGGATAGTGAACCTCTGTAATTAATTGCCATGGAAGGCTGTGGAAGCCAAGTCATTGGGCATATTTAAGGCTGAGTTTGATAGGTTCTGATTAGTCAAAAGTTATGGGGAGAAGGCAGGAGAATGGGGTTGAGAGGGATAATAAATCAGCCATGATGGAATGGCAGAGCAGACTCGATGGGCTGAATGGCTAAATTCTGCTCCTAAGTCTTATGGTCTTGAAAGAAAGGAGAAGCATTTGATTGAATTGTGGCTAGAAGCTGCAGGCGGCAATAAAAGGTTTCCAAATAAACAAAAGGAGGTATTATTGAATGTTACTCTGGTAAGCTAAAGTCTGAGGTCAGGGCAAGTTTATTTTTCATTTCTGAGAAAAGTAGAAGTTTTTGCTTTGAATCTGGGGGGTTTGGAACACAATTGGTGCTCCTGTCTTTCGCAAACAGTATCGCCTGACAACGAAGTACCTCAGAATGTTATATCCGGTCTCCATTACCTGGTAACAACATACTGTTAGGAATTGCCAACATAGCCACAATTATCTGAAGCAGTTCACTCAGCCTGATTCCCATCTGTTGCTTCAGGTTTCCTAGCCGGGTCTTCTGGTGACTTGCTGACATTTCTTGTTGATAGCGATCTGAAATATTGTCTTCAAAAAATTGTTGCTCACGATGATGCAGGCAAACCATTGCAATTTGTCCTTTCTGTCAGTGCTGAGAAGAGCCTTGTGTTACAAACCAGTTATCTGGTTTTATTCCCTGATGTAAGATCTTTTGGCTTTTCAATGGTTACATAAATTGAAAGGGCTACATGTAATTGCAATTCATAGAGAAAATGGCATACGTTCAGACAACATGGAATTAGGCCCTTCAATCCATCATGCTAGTACTGGTCACCATGTACCTGTCATCACCTATCCTATTCTTTTCCTCCCTCATCCCCATCAATTGCCTCCCCTCTTCCCCCAGTGCTCCGATCACCCACCTGCGTGAGGGGTAATCAGCAGCAGCCAAACACACAAGCTTCTAGGATATCACGTGGAAGAAAGCCTATGGATTCCCTGGGAGAACACTCAAACTCCCTGCGGACAGCACCCAAGTTCAGGATTGAACACAGTCTCTGGAACTGTGAGGCAGCAGCTCTAACCTCTGTGCAAATCCACTGCTATAAAAGTTGGAGCTATTAAACTGGGACCCCTCTCTGCCCTCTAAATGGCATTTCAAAGGTGTCAGGGAAGGGCCCAGTGTGTCAGGTACTTGTTGTTTCTCAAGCAACTGCACTAAGGAAACAAATTATCTGATCGCCTTTGCTTTCTTGTTGGGGTTTGTTGAACAACGGACAGTAATATTGGGTCAGCTGTAAGCTCAGTGTTTGATTAAATTTGCCCATTTGCTGGACTTATTGAGTCTCTTGTGTTTTTGTTCTGCATGTTTCCATCCATCAGAACATTGGAAAATAGAGACAGGAGTGAGTTAGTTGCCCCCTCATGCCTGCTCCGTGGCTCAAAGAATTCCCCAGTTTTGTAGGCAGCATCTGTCTGACATGTTTTGTGGCCCGGGGTGTGTGTCCCTTTAAGAATTGCGACAGGTGACTGGGGAGGAGAGAAGAAAAGTATGAGATTGATGAAAAACTGACCTCCGTTGCTGTAAACGTTTCAGTGCAGAGGCTTCTGAAAACTGTAGCTTCTTCAAGAGAACCAGCTCTAGGGGATGCTGCTTGATAGAGTGCAAGTTGCTTTTTTTTTAACATAAATGATTGCCTTATATTTGCTGGCTTAGATCACCAGTCAGCCACTAGTATCATAATGAGTTACTGAGGAAAAGATCTAGGGTACTGCTTACATCCCGGCCTGTTTGCACAGGGAGGTGACTGGCAGTAACCATCATGTGCAGAGTGTTCTGGCAAATTCAGCTTCTTGGTCTGAACAGGCTGTACGTAGAGATGAGGATCTGAAGAGTGCGTCCAAACAGCAACCCAAGGGGTCAGTGTTTTGGGTTGAGGATCCTTCAGCAGAACTGGGAAGACAAAAGGCATCTATAATTGTACCCACCCCAGTCATTTCCTTTGTGAGATTACTCCATATCCCTCCATCCTTTGGGTGAAAATACCAGCCCCCCCCCCCCCCCACCCCAGGTTTCCACTAAATCATTTCCCTTATGCCTTAAACCTACACAATTCCGGTATTTACTGTTTTCACTTTGAAGTACAGACCCAGCCTGATTTATCTTTCTCTATCTTTACAGGTTAGCCTTCTGCTAGTGAGAGGCAGCAGTCCCTACCTTGACCTTACTTTCATGCAAACAAGAGATAAAGTTTTTCATTGCGACTTATAAACAGATTAGCCTACACGAGCACAAATGGATCAAACTCCCTACACCCATCACTGCTCCCTATGGCCTCAGCAGTTCACCAACCAGACACCAGGACTCTGTGGCGATGAGCAGTATATTGACTTTATCTCCGTGGTCCATGGCCGCCAAGACAGTCCTCCTCACTGAGTTAACCATCCCACGGGAGGAAGGTGTGGAGGCTGCCCACAAGCAGAAGCAGCTGATGTACTCAGACCTGGCAGCTGAGTGTAAGTCTAAAACCAGAAGAAAACCAGAAGGATCTCTTCAGTGCATTGATGACAAGATTACTCCGCGATATGGCAGTGACTGGAGCAAGGTTTAGGAGGGCCACCAGGGAGTTAGCTGAAGAGGCAGAAAAGGGCAGCTTTTTCCTGTGGCTGAGGAGGAAGGACAGAAATTGCGGGACCGACCAACCCCAATGGAAGTTGCAGAGAGTAGCGGAGGGATGTCCCTCCCACACCCTATTATCTTTCCATGGGATTAGTCCCTGCCCCCTGCTCCACCACTAGGGGATGTACCAGGGCTAAAGGGATAAAACATCAACGAATGGTGGCCTCTGGCTGACGACCCTGCAGCTGACTTAAGGACACTGTTGAAGAGGCGTCAGGCAGCAATGTCAAGCAGGAAACACCTTCCTGTAAATCTCATTGTCATAATGTTTGGTCTTCAGTCCTGACAAAAGAACATGAAATGAATTGTGTGTAATGCATTGGTTAAGATTTCTGCTGCTATGCTTTGAGGTATTTTATGTTTGCAGTTTTCTGCAAAAGCACTGTGTCCTTCTGGTAAGAGTGCTTTGGCTTTGGCTAAAGATAAGGAGCCATGTTGTTGAACTTAGGAATGTTGTGTCAGCTTTCGTCAGTGGAAGATTTGGGAGAGCCGGGAGAGATCAGATTTCTGAAGGACAGAGTGGGGCATGAGGGAGGATGCCACAGATTGCCATTGGAAAGAAAGTCCCCGTTGCAAGAAGTACTTTGTGCAGAGGAATGTCTCCAAGGAGGAAGGACCAATACTCCTGAGACAGCCAGTTCCTTTGAGATGGTCTTTGAGGGAAGTTCGGAATGTGGCAGCTGCTTTCACATAGACCATGGGCGCAATGCGTGAGTAAAGCAATATACCCCTGACTACTCCAGAAACAAGCTCCAACGTTTATGTGCACTGGTTTAGCTATAATGAGCTTCTATTTTTCTTTTCTTTTTCTGTAACTGTTAAAGTTGAAAATTTGATAAATATACTTTCTTTATAATTTTATGTTGGTTTACAATCTGTCATTTCTGAGCTATTATTTCTTGGTGACCAATAACTGTGCATGGGGCAGTACTTACACAGCATTCATTACAATCAATGTTCCTCAACTGGAACATCCCAACTTTCCTGTTTGGTCAAGCCCCAAATCATATCGACCTAGATGTGCATTGCTTATGTTAGCAGAGTCAGCCAATGAGCCAAGTTAGTGTACAAGCCCCATGAACGTAAGAAATAGGAGCAGGAGTAGGCCACTGGGCCCATTGAGCCTGCTCCACCATTCAGTAAGATCATGACTGATCTGGCCATGGAGAGGGTTACATGTACAAAAGTAGGGAGGTACACTCAATTCTCAGTCCATGGCATATCAATTATCAGTCATTCATCAATGTATTTATGAAATGTTTAAAAATAAGTTACAGGAAGCCAGGGGAAGGATGATATTTCCAATAAGATAAAACCAGTATGACTGTAAATATAGTAATCTGGTCAATGAGTGAATGGGAGCAGTTAGAGAGGAAGAACATGGACAAAGGAATGTTGACCAAAGAACATAACAGTTGCAAAATGCAGACCAGGAAGACATTCAGGGAAGAACTTTTATTAGAGACTAGAGTCAAAGAAAAGTACAGCACAGAAACAGGCCCCTCAGCCCATCTAGTCCATGCCGAGCTATTTAAAGCTACCTACTCCCATTAATCTTTAAACTTGATTAGTATTTTTATTTGATTTGAGATTAGAAGGATAAGAGGTGGTCTTGTTGAAGCATGTCAAATTCTTTAGAACGGTTAAGTGTAGATGTGCAATTGGTGCTTTGCTTGGCTGGGATGTCTAAAAACAGTGGTCAAGGTCTCTGAATAAGGGATTGGCCATAAGAAGTAACTTCTTCAACTTTTCAGAATTGACTCCCTCAGAGGGCTGTGGAGACAGTCACTGACAATTTGCAAGTCAGAGTCTAATACATTTTTTTTGTTAAAGAATTCAGTGAATAAGAAGTTATTGAGTTACAGAGATATACAGCATGGAAACTGGCCGAATCCTGCCTACCACTCCCATGTTGACCCTTTTGTAGTAATTATATCTCCTAACACTTGACCTGGATCCTTCCGTGTGACTCAAGTACTCATGGGGACCCTTTGCAAATGCTGCCACGGTTCTGCTACCAGCACCCTGTCCAGGAACTTTCTACTATCAGGTCTCCCTCAGTTCCCTTCTCTTACCCTTACCCTAAACCAGTGACCTTTAGTTTTATCTAACTCCAATATGGGGAAATTCCCTGCACTCTAGCATCCATTCACAAAGTCCTATATTAGGACGCTTGGATTTAGTGCAGAAAGGGAGAATCCCATAGAGAGATGCAGCAGGGACAAGAAACCTACTACTCCTACTTCCCATGTTTTGTTATGTTCACTGTAGTCTGAGGCAGTAACATAATAGATTGGATTTTGTTTATGGTTTTCCTATTGGTGAAACATCATTGAAAGTGCTCAGAATTGCGGTCACCAAAATAAGTAAATAAATTAGCTCACCTGAACTCAGGAACATTCTCCAATAACTTACAGCATTTCCATTTGCAGAAGCAAAACAGGACCAGTCTGCAAGAATCAGAGAATGGGAATATTGAACAGAAACACTGGAACAAGTTCTGTCTCAAAATCTGATCCAATTTGCCATAAATCTTTCCTAATGAAAACAAACCCACAGCGATTATTATATTTTGTAACTCCGGAAACTAATGGAAAGAAAAACACAGAAGCCCGGGAACAGGAATGCTTACTCAGTCAATATATTTACAATATTACTCAACTTTTACTGATATATTAAATACACAGCACTTCTCCTTGCTTAACTATGAATTCCACCTCAGTATAGAAGGTATCTCCACTGAAATATATAATGTATTGCTCTCTAGTTATCTTACCTATACATACAAACATGTATACAGTGTGTGTGTATATATATATATATATATATATAGGTACTGATTCGGTGTCAGTACGGTGTGTTGTGCAGATATTTTAGATTATGAAAACACTCAGTCCTCTTTTATTGTCATTTAGAAATGCATACATGCATTGAGAAATGATACAATGTTTCTCCGGAGTGATATCACAGAAAACAGGACAAACCAAAGACTAACACTGAGAGAACCAAATAATTATAACATATATTTATAACAGTGCAAAGCAATACCAAAGTTTGATGAAGAGCAGACCATGGGCACAGTAAAAAAAAGTCTCGAAGTCCCGAGTCGATTGACTCCCGAGCCCCTGAGAGCAGGCGGCAAAAGGGAGATACTCCCTGCCATAAACCTCCAGGCACCGTCAACTTGCTGATGCCTTGGAATTAGCCGACCACAGCCGACACTGAGTCCATCCGCCTGAACTGAGTCCATCCATCCGAATAGACGGATATTGCTTGCAAACCTATGGTCAAACCTTTCCATCAAGCTATTTGTATCTGGATGGTACAGTGCAGAAGTAATATGTCTTTCTCCATTCATTTTCAGGAATGACTAAAACTGACCTGCAACAAAATGTGGTCCACTGTCATTAACTAAGAGTTCGGGACAACACATCAGCTGTGTATGAGGCTGTTGTGCAGGGTATTGTGAACTCGTCTGGCCACTTTGTAGCTTCACCCGCTGCTACGAAGAAATTTAAACCCATGAATGGTCTTGCAAAGTCCACCTGAATCCTCTGCCAGGGAAATGCAGCACGTTCCCAGGGGTGGAGAGGTGCTGTTCCTGATATCTTCTGGATGCATTGACATCCCCAACAGCCAAAACTTTGAGCCAATGCTTTCATTTTGACTGCGCCTAAATGACAGCCATGTAGCTCCTCCAACACTTGAGCTCTCAGCTTGGATGGTACATCAACTCTCAATCCCCACACAGGGCAACCCCCCTCAAGGACAAATTCATTCTGACACTGGTTAAAAGAAAAGGGAGGAAATGGAATTTCTTGCTGCACTTTCCAGCCATTTTAGATTGCCATGTCAACCTGAGACAGTGTGGGGTCTTTTCTGGTTCCCCTTTGATTATTTCTGCCATAATAAGGAGATACTTGATTTGCATTAGTGAGAATAGAATGTCCTCTTTTGTAAATTTTCATCATACTTCCTTTTCCAAGGGTAAACAGGACAATCCATCAATATTTCCGTGATTAGTTGTCCTTTTGAGATTGATCTTGTATTGTGTCCATCTTCTTTGCAGTCCTGCTGCTGCTGTTAATGGAAGACTCTTCCTTGGATTGAACACGGACACAGTAATGGGGGTACATTCTCTCCCATAGAAGTACTGGTTGGAACGTTTTGCACTCCAAACCAATATCAAGACCTCTATGTCAATCTCTGCTGTTACATACCGCAAGGATATCTTGTGACTGTCTTATGAGGATGATGTAATAATCTTGCGGAGGTCACATGATGTAAATTTTCCCGCTGATATGAGGTCACGTGATGACCTGTTCTCAACAGGTATATATAAGGGTAGACTCCTGGTGATGCAGTTTACTTTTCCCAGTTGAGGTTTAAGTTTAGTTCGTCAGTTACTCCGTATTGCTGCATATTTTTTTATGACGCAGTTTTGTTTTAAAACGGAGTTTTACTTTATATTGTAAGGTACAGAAGTGTTTGGCCAGTAGTTTCACCAATTGCTGCCAGGTTTGTTGATGTATCTTTTCAGTAGTATTGGAGAGTGAAGATGGGAACCTGAAGGAGTCGTTCGCCAGTTTTGGAGAGGATCAACCATTATTGACTTTGTTCAAGTAAGAGTGATCTGCATGAGATAATCTCTCCTCAAAGCAGCAGGAAAGGTTGTGCAGTATCTAGTCTATGGAAGAAAAGGGTCAGTGCCTTTAAACCATTTTATTTCCATCGTCATGAGTCCTGTGGACAAGGCAAGTTCTGGCTGGAATCAGCAGTAACGTTGAGTCTTCTAGGAATTCTTTACTTCAGGAAAGTATCTCCTAATTGACTGTATAAATCTCTTGGACTTTCAAACTTACCATTCTAAGAACTGTGTTCTAATTTACCACTTTAAGACTGTGTTTGCATTTACCACTTTAAGAACTAGTACTGAGTTTAGCGGTTTGTTAAGTGGCTGCATAGCAGTTTACTTCCGGTTAAGGTTTTTGTTTGTTTATCTTTTTACTAATTTTGAGCAGAGTTTAATAAATGTTTATTTGTTTATAAAACCTGACTCATTTCTATATTCATTGTTGCCGGTCACGTGACACTGCATAATTTTTCTCTGCAGTGCAATGCCCCATAGCAAAGGCTATGGGGAGTTCACTTCAATCACTCATAATATGTGACATGACTGCACCTAAGGTGAGATGTCAGAGGCAAGTTTACTAGACGAAGTAGATCATAATGTGTGAGTACAGTGTCTGATATCACCACTTCCTTCACCTTTTGGAAAGCCACCTCACACTGCTTTTTGTCCATTACCATTTCTTCCTGATCTGTAGTAATGAGTTCAAGGAGTGGAGCACAGTGGCCAGGTTTGGCAGGAACCTGCTACTAGTCATAGTCATACTTTATTGATCCCAGGGGGAAATTGGTTTTCGTTACAGTTGCACCATAAATAATAAATGGTAATAGAACCATAAATAGTTAAATAATAATATGTAAATTATGCCAGTAAATTATGAAATAAGTCCAGGACCAGCCTATCGGCACAGGGTGTCTGACCCTCCAAGGGAGGAGTTGTAAAGTTTGATGGCCACAGGCAGGAATGACTTCCTATGATGCTCTGTGCTGCATCTTGGAGGAATGAGTCTCTGACTGAATGTACTCCTGTGCCCACCCAGTACATTATGTAGTGGATGGGAGACATTGACCAAGATGGCATACAACTTAGACAGCATCCTCTTTTCAGGCACCGCCGTGAGAGAGTCCAGTTCCATCCCCACAACATCACTGGCCTTTCGAAAAAGTTTGTTGATTCTGTTGGTGTCTGCCACCCTCAGCCTGCTGCCCCAGCACACAACAGCAAACATGATAGCACTGGCCACCACAGACTCGTAGAACATCCTCAGCATCATCCGGCAGATGTTAAAGGACCTCAGTCTCCTCAGGAAATAGAGACGGCTCTGACCCTTCTTGTAGACAGCCTCAGTGTTCTTTGACCAGTCCAGTTTATTGTCCATTCATATCCCCAGGCATTTGTAATCCTCCACCATGTCCACACTGACCCCCTGGATGAAGACAGGGGTCACCGGTACCTTAGCTCTCCTCAGGTCTACCACCAGCTCCTTAGCCTTTTTCACATTAAGCTGCAGATAATTCTGCTCACACCATGTGATAAAGTTACCTACCGTAGCCCTGTACTCAGCCTCATCTCCCTTGCTGATGCATCCAACTATGGCAGAGTCATCTGAAAACTTCTGAAGATGACAACACTCTGTGCAGTAGTTGAAGTCCGAGGTGTAAATGGTGATTACTGTGATTGCAAGTCCTAAAAGGACCTCAAAAGTGACATGTCCTTTGCCCTGGGGCATCCACCATTGCTTGAATTTTCTCAGCACACTTGTGTAAAGCTTATGTGTTAATGGTGTGACCACAGTAAGTGATGCTTAGTTTAAAGAGTTCACATTGGTTGCATTGTGCTCTGAGACCACAATCTTCTTATCTTTTTAAAGCTGTCTTGAGATTTTGGAGAGGCTCCTTGTCATCCTCACTGGTGACAGTGATGTCATCCAGGTAACACTGAGTGCCTGGAGTTACCTTTTCTCCAGTATAAGTTCTTAGTTGGAAGTCTGCAGGCCTCAGTTCAGAATCTTTGAAATGCCATTGAAACTCATTTTGTGGAATGGCTGAAACAGCTGATCCAGTGTCCAATTCCATTTTAATAAGTCTGCCGTTCACTTCTGGTGTGAGTCATACTGCTTGTCTCTTGTTAGTTTTCACATTGTAAATCTCAAGGCTATGTGTTACTGTCTTCACTATCAGATTTTTCATTGACAGCATACAGATTAATGCTCTATTTGAAGCTGCAACTTGCCCTTTTATCTTTTTCACTTTACTGTGCAGTACATTTATTTTTTGTCTGCCCAGCCTGCTCTTTGAGTGTGTCCTACTTCGTCACATTTTCTGAAGGTTTTGCCTTTAAACCTGCACTGGTCTGGTGTACGGGAGCCCCTGCCACAACGGTAACATAATTTATTCAGCCAGCCTATCTTCTGTCTAGACATTGCGATTTTGTTCACACTCACTTTCAATTTCTGACTGCAACTCAGTTGTGTCTCTGGCTGCTACTTTCACTGATACAGTGATCTCAACTGCTCCTTTAATTGCGAGTTGCTCTTCAGTTAGTAGCCGATTGTGAAAACTTTCTTGTAAGATCCTATAAACTAAACCAGGGGTCCGCAAGCTTTCTTGCACCGCAGACCGGTTTAATATTGACGATATTCTTGCAGACCGGCCGAAGGGGGTGGGGGGTGGTGGTATTGTCGGGGGGTGCTGTTCAAGTTTAACAGGGAGTGACAGGGAATGAGGAAAGGTGCAGCTGACTCATATCATTTCCCCGCGGCCTGGTAGCACATCTTTGTGGCCCGGTACCGGTCCGCGGCCCAGTGGTTGGGGACCACTGAACTAAACGATCTCTCAGGGCATCATTAAGCCCATCACTGAACTGGCAATGTATGAGCAATTTCTTCACTTCAGCCACGTAAGCATTAATGGACTCCCCTTCCTTTTGATTCTGTTTATGAAACCTAAAGAGTTCTGCACTCAACGATGGTTTCAGTTCTAAATGTTCCTGCATTACGATCACGATATCAACAAAGCTCATATCGGCAGATTTGGTTGGAGCAGTTATACTCTAAGCAAAGTGCATGCTTTCCCACCTGTTCCCACTGGCTTTCACTTTTCATTGGCTGTTTCATTTGCTTCAAAATACTGCTCAATTTGTTCAGTATACAGCATCCAGTTATCTGTTGTGCATCAAACATGTCTACCTTTCCAATGTATCCAGCCATTTATGCTTTTTAAAAAATTATGATTATTATTACCAATTTTCTGCCTTTTTTTAAATGTCTCTGTCCCCTTTCTGAAGAAAAACATGCTGCACTTCAACAGGTAGATAGCCATCTTGGCTTCATTTTAAAACTTCCTCGCGAAATGCCCTGGTTAAAATTTCTACTGCTATGCTGTGGGGTATTTCATTTTAGTAGTTCTCTGCAAAAGCAGTGTGTCCTGCTTGTAGAATGTTCTAGTTTCAGCTGAAGTTAAGGAGGTATGTTGTTCAATTTAGCAATGTGGTGTCAGCCAATCAGGGTGGTGGAATTGGGAGAAGGTTAAAGAGGGAGCTGGACGGAGAGAGATTTGTGATGGACACTGGTGGGCTCTGTGGCTTTTTGGCAGGCGGTGTGAAAAGAAGATCAAGAGAGAGACACCCGTAGGATTCGATCCAATAGGAAGTCACAATTGCCAGGAGTGCTTTATGACATGAAGGGGTCCAATATGGGAAGCTCTACTGGTGATTGGTGATGGGAATTCAGCACCATAACAGTTATACCCGGCTTTTGAAAGAACCAAACTCCAATGGTCACGTGCACTTCAGACTAGCTTAACTGTAACGGGGTCTTTTGTTTTCTCTTTTCTTTATCTTAATAACTGTTAGATAAAGCTGAAATTAGTAAATATACTTTCTTTATAATTTTATGCAGTGTACAATCTGTTATTTCTTGCCGACCTATAATTGTGTATGGGTAGTATTTACACAGCATTCTCTCAAATCAGGGTTCCATTAATCAGAACATCACAACTTTCCTACTTGGTTGAACCCCAAATCATAGCCACCCTAGACGTACATTGCTTACAGAAAGAAACCTTCTCACCGGCTGACTCAAGTGACTGTTAGCTGAACCAGCTATAGAGCCAAGTTTGCACACGAGCCCGTTGAGAGGGTTACACTTGTCACCACTGTTACGTTTCGTAACTCCACAAACTAATCAAAAGGAAAGCACGGGACCTGGATCCATGTGTACGCTTTGCTTTACTTTAGTGAGGCGCTCGTATCTGACGTGGTGAGGTAATTACGTATGCCATTCACGTACTTCTTACATATAGCCTGTAATGAATTATATAACCATAACCATATAACAATTACACACAGAAACAGGCCATCTTGGCCCTTCTATTCCGTGCCGAATGCTTAATCTCACCTAGTCCCACCGACCTGCACTCAGCCCATAACCCTCCATTCCCTTCCTGTCCATATAGCTATCCAATTTAACTTTAAATGACAATATCGAGCCTGCCTCTATCACTTCTACTGGAAGTTCATTCCACACAGCTACCACTCTCTGAGTAAAGAAGTTCCCCCTCGTGTTACCCCTAAACTTTTGCCCCCTAATTCTCAATTCATGTCCTCTTGTTTGAATCCCCCTGCTCTCAATGGAAGATGCCTATCCACGTCAACCCTATCTATCCCCCTCATAATTTTAAATACCTCTATCAAGGAAACAAAGAATACTTAATCAGATTATATATTTACAATATTACTCAACTATTACTGAAATATTAAATAGACAGCAGTGATGGAACTCAGTTATCAGTTAGAATATGTAAATGGTACTGATTCCTAATGTAGTTATTATTCTATTAGCTAGAAACAGCTCTTTGCTGGAAAGATTAACTTGATTTAATCAAGTCCATAGGGAATGAAGGTAGGGAAACTCCTTTACCAGTATTTACATTTCATCTGGACTGAACAAGGAACCAATGAGCTACAACTCAGCTGAAATAGGAACGTCACACCTGCTGATTCTATCTGTTTCCACTGAGACAGGACTCGACTGCTTCTGCTCTCATGAGTTACACATGCTCACCATTCAGTACAAAACATCTGCAGCCCATTAACTGGCACCGGCAGCCTGCATGCATCTTAACACCAAGTATATCCGAGAATAAGTCTGTCATTTTTAATTCAAGGTTAATGAATGAGAATTAGTCACAGAGATGTGTGGAATGAATCCCAGAAATGCCATTTCTACTGGAAAAAGGATTTTGCAGTCAAGGCTGTTTCATTTTACACCCTTGTTGGAATGTTTCAAACCACTCAGTACCATTAACTTCAATATCACTCACTACAGAATTCTTCACAAAGTCAAAGTCAAAGCCAAGTTTATTATCATATGTACACGTGCTTGTATGCACAGGTGCAATGAAAAACTTGCAGCAGCCTCACAGGCAAATAGCGCCATATAAGCAGCATTCACAAGAAATACATATGTTATACATCATTTTTACAAGACAGAACATAATTAGATTTTTAAAAAAATATCCATTTTAGTGTGAAATAATCAAAGGAGCCATTCAGGTTGCTAAACTTTAGGGATTAGTGCATTGCCAGTTGGTTCAAGAAGCGAATAGTTGAAAGGAAGAGGCTATTCTTGGGTCTAGTTGTTTGGGACTCCAGGCTTCTGTACTTCCTGCTGCTGGTAGCTGATGATGGACGTTGCCTTCCTGGGGCAGCATTTCCTGCAGATACTGGTATTGTGTGAATGAAGTCACCAGAGGAAGGTACTGGTGGTTATTAATCATCCTCTTTATTTGACAAAGCAAGATACAGCAGGCATCATATGGAGACGCTTTGGGTGGAAGGGTCTGCCTCTGTCCAACACTACACATACTTTATATGCTACAGATCAAAGAAAATTCAGGACTATTCAAACAAATCCAAATTTACAATGCCCTCTTGAATTCCACATGTAACAGTTTAAAATGCCTGGATCCTCTCACCATCAAACCCAACATAAGAGTTAGTTACTGTCATATCTATGCAATGGGATATAGATTGGATTTATGCAAACCTACATAATCAGTTAAGTGTCTGTTTCCTGGTTGGTCTAGTCCGTGATTCAAGGCTTTTAGGAAACTATTGTTCAGAGCTGCATTTTAAATTAAATTGACAATATATATTCAGATTTGAAGATTGGCAGCCGAAGTTATTTTTTAAATGTGCTAAACCCAAAAATTGCTCTAACAGTCTCTCCTCTTGGCCCTCCTGGACAAAAATAAATTTGTACCAGAAAAGGCCAGTCTGAAGGAGGATCTACTCAAAAAGGGCCACAGAAATGCCCTGCCTCAGAATTCACCCCCCCACCAATTACTTTATGTGCATGTACACCCATCCTATCAGACCTAATCGCTTCCTGCAAAATGCTAAGCAGAGAGATTGTTCCAGAAATGCAGCTTTGTTCATATTCCTGTTGTCTCTTCCCCTGCTGGCTGATTGCAGCTTAATCACATTCCTTGTCTTCACCCCTTCATTCTCTGGTCATAAAACTCCCTCTTTCCAGGGGCACCAGCAAGGTAGGTGCATCAGGCACACAGGACCTCTCATCGATGTACAGGAAGGGGTCGGAGTGCTCTCCACTTGAAAGACTGCAAAGACTTCTCCCTTTCCTAACTGTCCAGTCAATTATTGCACCAACTACTGAAAGGGCCCAGCTCGTTTGTATTCACTCCCCATTCAGGCTGGGGGAGACTGCCTTCAGATGCCGCGTGCAATCTTTCTCAGTCTGTCATGCCATCGAAGTTGTGGAACTTGCTTTAACTAAAATTCCTCCCCATCTATTTTCCCCAATATCTTTTCTGTTCTATGCTGTTCAACTAATCACCTACCTTCAACAACCAGCCTTCATTACAGAGCACCATTCCCATCACACTTTAGCATACTATTCACGGGTTTCTGTCATGGTCTTGGTGTCTCCTGCCTTCGTCTTTGCTGTGGATGTGTTTCCATCAACTGTGATCAAGTCTGGTATGGCCGGCTGGTGTTCATCACTTAGGTTCTCTGTAATTACACGGTTACTGGGACACTTGATCCCTCGCTCAGTCTGTGGGGGCAACGAGAACGTGAGTCATACACTTTAACCTGAGTCCAATGTTTCCACTGGCTGCCTTGCCGAGTCTGCACACAGACACAAGTGTCACTTGTTAAAAGTATCGTCTGTGGTCCTATCCATCTGGGAGCAAACCCTGCCCTTTCAGGCAGCACCCTCACCATGACTTGGTCACCTGGTTGTGGGAGGACTATTTCTTTTTCCTCTGGCTGTCTCTGATCAGCAATGTGCTGCTGTTGTTTTGCTTAGTCCTTCAACATGTTAAGCTGGTTACAAAGGTCTTTTACATTCTGAGTCATTCTATTTCTGTAAGTTTCAGGCTTGCCGCAACCCGTAATTACCTCATAAAGGAGTCACATTGCTTGCCCCATCAATAATTCACAGGGACTGAGACCCAGCGTGTGGTTTGGGGTTGCCCACAATCTCATCAGGATTCTTGGTGATACATCAACCCAGGTCTTTCCCATCTCAGTTGCAGCTTTGTCAAAGGCTTTCTTCATTGTTTGATTCATCCTTTCTACCATTCTTGAACTCTGAGGGTGGTAGGGTACGTGGAACTGTTGTTGAATCCCTAAGAGTCGGAACATTTCCTTCATCGTTTTCCCTGTGAAATGTGCTCCCTCATCTGAGTCCACTTGGACTTGGGTTCCCCACCTTGTGAGGACGTCCTGAATTGGAATCCATGCAGCCTTGTTGGGAAAGCCTCTACCCACCAGCTGAAGTGATCCATAATTACTAGACAGTAGTTTCTCCCCCTGCTTTTGGCAGGGGTCCCATGAAGTCCATCCATCTGGATGTTTTCCCAGGGTCGCCTCAGCTGTGGCTGGTTTGCCAGTTCCAGCTTGATGTCCATACCAGGGTTATACTGGGCACAAATGATACAGTGGTGGCAGAATTTCCCCCCTTCCCCAAACCTTGGCTACTACCAGTCCTGCTGGAGACTTGTGATCACGCTCTGCCTTCCCTGATACGTCACCCCATGATATAACTTCAGTAGTATCTGCCTAATACATGGTGGTGCCACCACGATTCCTTCCTCCCCAGGTGTCCAGCTCCCATCTGGTCCCTCCTTTGCTCCCTTTCTCCTCCACTTCTCCTTCTCTTCTGCCTCCACTTCTTACAATTTTATTAAACTGACTTCAGTTGTTTCTTCCTGCACCCTTGCAATTTCAGTTGCCTCTTGTTCCTCTGCTGCCTTCTTTCCACTGATGTCTGCCCATTCATTTCCTTTCTGCTCCTGACTCTCCCCTTTCTGGTGAGCTTTTACTTTATTTACTGCCACCTCCGCTGGCAGACTCATTGCTTCCAGCAGTTTTGTATTAGGTGCCCATACTATATACCAGCACCTGTTGAGGTTACAAACCATCTTCATGCCCATGCCATCGGATAATCATGCACCACCCTAAAGGCATACTGGCTGTCTGTATATACAGTGCCTATAAAAAGTATTTGCATCTCCCCAGAAGTTTTCATGTTTTATTGTTTTACAACATTGAATCACAGTGGATTTAATTGGGCTTTTTTGACACCAATCAATTGAAAGAGTGGATAGAGTGGATAGAGTGGACAGCCAGCGCCTCTTCCCCAGGGCACCACTGCTCAATACAAGAGGACATGGCTTTAAGGTAAGGGGTGGGTAGTTCAAGGGGGATATTAGAGGAAGGTTTTTTACTCAGAGAGTGGTTGGTGCGTGGAATGCACTGCCTGAGTCAGTGGTGGAGGTAGATACACTAGTGAAGTTTAAGAGACTACTAGACAGGTATATGGAGGAATTTAAGGTGGGGGCTTATATGGGAGGCAGGGTTTGAGGGTCGGCACAACATTGTGTGCCGAAGGGCCTGTACTGTGCTGTACTATTCTATGTTCTATATAAAATACTCATTTGCGTCAAAATGAAAACAACGTGATCCAAATTAAATTACAAATATAAAACACAAAATTACTGATTGCCTAAGTACTCACCCCGTTTAATATGACACACTAAACCATCACTGCTGCAGCCAGCTGGTTTCAGAAGTCACTTAACTAGTTAAGTGGAGATCACCTGTGTGCAGTCAAGGTGTTTCAATTGATTGTCGTAAATATACACCTGTATCGAGAAGATCCAGCAGCTGGTGAGTGAGTATCCTGGCAAAAACTGCACCATAAAGACAAAAGAACACTCTAAGTGACTCTGTGAGAAGTTGTTGAAAAGCACAAATCAAGAGATGGATACAAGAAAATTTCCAAGACAATGAGTATCGTTTGGAGTACAGTTAAGCTTTCCTTTGGTCTACACTGGTGCGGCTGATGGGGGATCTTGATGACCGGGCATCTCAGGATCTCCATACCTTCTGCCTAGGCTTGTAATCATGATCATCATCGCCCATTGTCCTTCGAGACAGATGGATGCCGACCAACCAACAACGGTTGAGTCAGTTATCAAAAATGGAATTATGGCACAGCTGTAAATCTGCCTAGAGCCAGCCATCCTCAAAAACTGGGTGACTGCAAGAAGGGGACTAGTGAAGGAGGCCACCAAGAGAGCTATGTCAACTCTGGAGGAGTTACAAGCTTTAAAGGCTGTGATGGGAGACCGTGCATACGACAACTGTTGCCTGGGTGCTTCACCATCGCAGCTTTATGAGAAAGTGGCAAAAAGAAAGCCACTGCTGGGAAGAAAAACTCACATGAACTCTGGGCTAGAGTTTGCCAGAAGGCATGTGAGAGACTCTGAACTCAGCTGGAAGAAGGTTCTATGGTCTGATGAAACCAAACTTGGGCTTTTTTGGCCATAAGCCAAACACTGCACATCATCAAAAACACACCATCCCGACCACGAAGCATAGTGGTGGCTGCATCATGCTGTGCGAATGCTTCACTGCAGCAGGCCCTGGAAGGCTTGTGAAGGTAGAAGATAAAATGAATGCAGCAAAATATAGGGAAATCCTGGAGGAAAACCTGATGCAATTTGCAAGAGAACTACATCTTGGGAGAAGATTTGTTTTCCAGCAAGACAATGACCCCAAGCATAAAGCCAAATCTACTTAGGACTGGCTTAAAAACAACAAAGTTAATGTCCTGGAGTGGCTAACTCAGAGTCCAGAACTCAATCCAATTCAGAGTCTGTGGTTGGTCTTGAAAAAATGTTCTGTTTCTCCCAGGGGATGAAGGGCTTATGAATGGTTGTAATCAAAGTCAAGGTGTTGGCTCAGTTCTCAACTTGATGTTGTCTGAACTCAGTAAGTGCCATCCTGACAGATACATCTGGGTAAAACCTCTCCACACTAATTCCCACACAATGCAAAACATAAAAGACAGATACAAGTTAAACAGAACATACTTAGAACCGCGCAACCTGCCACTTACTTGCGTCTAAACTCACGATGCCTGCTGCATTCCTTAGCATCACACTCGTAAAACACATATGCTAAAATGCAGCTTTCGAAACTAGTACACACGCTCCCACTGGCGTCCCAAATCTTCAATAACCACCCTTGACAACTAGTGGCTCCGTCTCACCAATTTAACTCACGAGGTTTCGTCTCGTGCCTAAACACACATGTGCACGTACACGCTAACAGTTCAGCTCTCCGTGTTCATGATAGCTCGTGTTCCCCGGACCCGAATAGATCCAAGTGCTAACTTAAAAAATGTTCACCCACTTAGACTGTGAAGATCGCTGGCCACACGATGGGTTGCAGAAGATGCCCCACTCCTGACACCAAATGTTGCCTGAATTAAGTCACTGGAGAAAAGTACTAGTAGTTATTAAACAGACTCCTTATTTGGCAAAACAAAATACGACAGGCATCAATTGGAGACCCTCTGGGCGGGAAGGTCTGCCTGTACCCAACAGTACACACACTTCATATGCCAAAGATCAAAGAAAATTCGGGACAATTCAAACAAGTCCATATTTACTATGCCCCCTTGAAACAGCTTAAAATGCCTGGATCTTCTCACCATCACATCCAAAATAAGTGTTAATTACTGTCATGTCCACACAATGAGTGTTGACTGGATTCATGCATATGTAGACTATCTGTTAAGTAAGTGGCCGTTTCCTGCTCAGTCTGGTCTGTGATCCAAGCCATTTTGGAAACCTATTGTTCAGAGCTGCATTTTAAATGATATCTGCAATCTATATTCAGATTTGAAGATTGGTAGCTGAAGTTTTTTGCTAAACATGCTTAACCCAAAAATCGCTCTAACAGATACAACCTATGGCGGGGAGGGATGTGCCTGGCATGTATTTGGCAGAGTCCACTACTTTCTACAGCCTTTTACCTTATTGTGCATCCAAATTGCCACACCAAAGCATGATACAACCAATCTAATTGTTTACAATATATATTAATGACTTGGATGAGGGAATTAAATGCAGCATCTCCAAGTTTGCGGATGACACGAGGCTGGGTGGCAGTGTTAGCTGTGAGGAGGATGCTAAGAGGATGCAGAGTGACTTGGATAGGTTGGGTGAGTGGGCAAATTCATGGCAGATGCAATTTAATGTGGATAAATGTGAAGTTATCCACTTTGGTGGCAAAAACAGGAAAACAGATTATTATCTGAATGGTGGCCAATTAGGAAAAGGGGAGGTGCAACAAGACCTGGGTGTCATTATACACCAGTCATTGAAAGTGGGCATGCCGGTACAGCAGGCAGTGAAAAAGGCGAATGGTATGCTGGCATTTATAGTGAGAGGATTCGAGTACAGGAGCAGGGAGGTACTACTGCAGTTGTACAAGGCCTTGGTGAGACCACACCTGGAGTATTGTGTGCAGTTTTGGTCCCCTAATCTGAGGAAAGACATCCTTGCCATAGAGGGAGTGCAAAGAAGGTTCACCAGATTGATTCCTGGGATGGCAGGACTTTCATATGATGAAAGACTGGATCGACTAGGCTTATACTCATTGGAATTTAGAAGATTGAGGGAGGATCTTATTGAAATGTATAAAATCCTAAAGGGATTGGACAGGCTGGATGCAGGAAGATTGTTCCCGATGTTGGGGAAGTCCAGAACGATGGGTCACAGTTTGAGGATAAAGGGGAAGCCTTTTAGGACTGAGATTAGGAAAAACTTCTTCACACAGAGAGTGGTGAATCTGTGGAATTCTCTGCCACAGGAAACAGTTGAGACCAGTTCATTGGCTATATTTAAGAGGGAGTTAGATATGGCCCTTGTGGCTAGGGGGATCAGAGGGTATGGAGGGAAGGCTGGGGCAGGGTTCTGAGTTGGATGATCAGCCATGATCATAAGAAATGGCGGTGCAGGCTCGAAGGGCCGAATGGCCTACTCCTGCACCTATTTTCTATGTTTCTATGTTTCTGTGAGATATTTTTAACAGCATATCTGCAGAAGACTATGACCTGTTAATGCAGAATAAACACCTTGCAGGATGAATGATGTGGAAAGCTGGAGAGAAGAACTGGTATCAGTGCAACAGGCTGCAGACAAGCTGGCAGAGTTGGCCTGTAGTTGAACACTTGAACTGAGTGAGACGAGCAAAAAATAAAATAGATACTAAAGCAAGCAGTGGAAGATTATTAAATCATGCATGCATAATTATTATGTGGAGAGTCATAAAGGTAGAGTATTCCTTTGGGAATACATTTTTGGTGCAGAATTTCAAGTAGCTGGTAGGCATTGATAGATAGTTTTGAATAACCATGTAACCATATAACAATTACAGCACGGAAACAGGTCATCTCGACCCTTCTAGTCCATGCCTCTTATTATCACCTAGTCCCACCGACCTGCACTCAGCCCATAACCCTCCATTCCTTTCCATTCCTTTCCTGTCCATATAGCTGTCCAATTTAACTTTAAACGACAACATCAAACCTGCCTCAACCACTTCTGCTGGAAGCTCGTTCCACACAGCTACCAATCTCTGAGTAAAGAAGTTCCCCCTCATGTTACCCCTAAACTTTTGCGCTTTAACTCTCAACTCATGTCCTCTTGTTTGAATCTCCTCCATGATGTAATATTTCAGTGGAACAGGCCTAGGTGAGGTAAGAATTTCGAAGTACTGAGTATTATCATTCCTCTTTCTCTCACCTCTCACTCCGGCATGAATATATATTCAGACAGTTCTTCTCGAACTAAAAAGTTCCATCAAAGAGTTTGACAGGCAGAAGAATCAAAGGTCTGAGCAGTGACAAGGCAGCCTGGAGGAGGACAGGAGACAGAAGACAATATCAGAGAAGAATGTTCTGCTGGAGGATTTCAATCAGGGAAATATAATTCTTGCGTGTAATTGATGGAAGGAAAGACTGTTCTGTAAAATAAGTCAAAAGTGAAATTGCTAAAAGGAGAAGAAATAAGCAACAATCTGGATATTAAGGGATTAAGCAATCGGGATGGAATGCAAGGTTAAGGATTTGCCATGCCGGAAATCTAGCATTATTGTTGATGCTGCAAGTCAATGATAATTATGTGCTTGGTAAAATCATGAACTTCTTTCATTCTGTTGTGATTGTGTCCTGACTTGACCCCAGTTTAAAAGAAGCGAGCAGGGGCAGTTGACACATCTTGCGTGCCACAGTCCCTAGGAGACACCGGATTACTTGGATGGAGAGAGTGTTTAAAAGGAGCCAGTGGGGGTAGTTGGCTCATTTTGCACACCACAGTCCCTAGGAGACTCCAGATTACTTGGATGGAGAGACAATTTAAAAGAAGTGAGTGGGGGTAGTTGGCTCATTTTGCACACCACAGTCCCAAGGAGACACTAGATTACTTAGGTGGAGAGAGAATTTAAAAGAAGTGAGTGGGGGTACTCAGCATATTTTGTGTGCATAATCCCAAGGAGGCATTGGACTGTGCATAGTTAACTATTTGGCAAAGTCTTTTTTTCCAGCCCTGATGAAGTGTCTCAAGGCGAAACGTCAACTGTTTACTCCTTTCCATAGATGGCTGTCTGAGCTGCTGAGTTCCTTCAGCACCTTGTGTGTGTTGCTCCAATGTAAAGATTAGGTTTACGTGGAGTGGATATTGTGGGAGGAGCCATTGTATGAGTGGGTCAGTGTTGGAGTGGGTAGGAGGAGGCTTGAGTGAGGAGAGGCAAGGGTATCAGAAGATTTTTTCTGTCATTTATTCTTCCTTTATTTCTTATTGTACATTTAGAGCAGTGGTGATGCTAGGCAGGATAGTGGAATGATCCTCTTGTGGGATGTGGGAAGTCAGGGAGACCGCCAGTGTCCCTAGCAACTTCACCTGCAGGAAGTGCATCCAGCTGCAGATTCTAAGAGTCCACGTTAAGGAGCTCGAGAGGCAACTGGATGAACTCTGGATCATTCTGGAATCTGAGGGGTTGAAAGACAGGACATACAGGATGGTAGTTACACCCAAGGGGCAGGACGAAGGTAACTGGGTGACTGTCAGGAGAGGGAAAGGAGATAGATAGCAAGTGCAGAGTACCCCTGTTGCAAACTCCTTCAACAACAGGTGTATGATTTTGGACATTGTTGGGAGCATGACCTAGCAGAGAAAACCCACAGCAGTCAGGTCTCTGTCACCAATCTGATTCTGTGATTCAGGAACAAGAGGGAGAAGAGGCAAGTTCTGGTGATAGAAGATTCATTAGTTGGCAGAACAGACAGGAGATTCTATGGATGAGAACAAGATTCCCGGATGGTATGTTGCCTCCCAGGTGCTAGGGTCAGGGACATCTCAGTTTGAGTTCAGAGCATTCTTAAGTGGGAAAGTGAACAGCCAGAGACGGTGGTCCTCATTGGTTTCAATGACTTGGATAGATGTGGTAACCAGTTCCTACAAAGTGAGTTCAGGGAGTTAGATGCTAAATTAAAGGGAAGAATCTCGAGGGTTGTGATCTCAGGGTTGTTACCATTGCCACGTGTTAGTGAGGCCAGCTACAGGAAGATAATACAGTTTAGCATGTGGCTAAGGAGATGGTGAAGGCAGAAGGGCTTCAGATTTTATGATTGTTGGGCTTCTTCCAGGGAAGGTAGGACCTGTACGGAAAGGATGGTTTGCACCTTAACTTAAGGTGACCAGTGTCCTAGTGGGAAGGTTTGCTAGTACTGTGCGGTGGGGTATAAACTGAAGTTGCAAGTAGATGGGAACAAGAGAGCAGAACAGATAGTGGAGAAAGATGTTGTTAAGCTTATGTAGCCTGGGGAAAAGTATACACAGGACAACAAATACTTTTCCGGTTTTAATTCCTTTATCTGTTTTAGATGTTTACATGTCAGAAGAGGGTCTCAAAACAAAACGAACGAACTTACAACCAGTTCTTGCCATTACAATCTCAGTTTAACTTTCAATCCACACCCTTGTGTAGCGGCTAATTGCGTAAGCAGTATGAAGATATATAGAGCTAACCGCACAAAATTAATACAGAACTAATACCGTAGTGGCAATTCTGAAGGAACACAATACAAAGAGCATTAGAATCCCCCCAACCCTGTATTTTATACATAGAAGCGAAAATGTAAGCGAATACATCTCATCTAAGATGTACACATGTGCTGAACTTCCGAACAGAGACTAAACATTCACGTTACGCTGTTACATGCACAATCAGTCCTGATACAATAAAGTTAGACAAAAGGTACACTTTGGCACAACTTTTACAAGATATTGCCTGGTAGTTAAATTATGGGAAGACTGACCTACTTGGCTGGTGAGGAACTTTGCACATGCCATGCTATCCAGTGTCGATGCCTTCACTCGTGAAAATCTAAAGCATCCACATGTAAAACATGACAAATTACCTGTACTCTCGATTCGCCAGCAAGCATAAATGAGATCACATGGATACCATCAATTAATGCTCACCTTTCCTCACCATGCCCAGTAACTCAATTCCAAAGCCCCACTAGCTTCTTCAGCAGAAAACAAAATGGTCTCCCCACTATCCCACACGTGCGTAATGACATCACCATCTCTCCTTAAAGGCGCAGACAACTATTCTAGCATTACCCGGATGGACGCCTAGGTACACTTTTAACGATAATGAATAAGATTCGACGGTCACCTGGTTACACCTACATACATCAGGAATGAAAAGGTCAAGCATGGTGGGACTAATGTTTTGAGACATGTATATTTCAGTGCAAGGAGTGTTGTAGGAAAGGTGGACGAGCTCAGAGCATGTTTCAGCATGTGGAATTATGACATTGTAGCTATTAATGAGACTTGATTGCAAGAAGGGCAGGACTGATTGTTCAATGCTCCGGTATCCTGTTTTAGAGCAGGAGGGATTAAAGAGGGAGGGGTGACATTACTATTCAGGGAAAATGCCATGGCAGTGTTCAGTCAGGACGGACTGAAGAACTCATCTCGTGAGGCTTTATGGGTGGAACTGAGGAATAAGAAATATATGACCTCATTGAGGGGATTATATTATAGACCACCCAATAGTCCACAGGATTTGGAGGAGCAAATCTGTAGCGAGATCATAGACTGTTGCAGGAAACTTAAGGTTGTGATAGTAGGTGATTTTAAATTTCTGCAAATTGACTGGGACTCCCATACTGTAAAATAGCTAGATGTGAAAGAGATTGTCAAATGTGTTCAAGAAAGTTTCCTTTATCAGTAATTAGTGCATAATATTCTATTATAGATTTATTTTATTTACCCACAAGAACATGAATGTCAGGGTTGTAGCTAACCTGAATGTAACCTGGTTGATGCAGCTATAAAGAAGGCAAGACAATGGCTATATTTCATTAGGAGTTCAAAGAGATTTGGTTTGTCAACTAAAACACTCAAAAAGTTCTACGGAGTGGAGAGCATTCTGACAGGCTGCATCACTATCTGGTATGGGGGAGGGGGATGGGGGGTGGGGCTACCGCACAGGACCGAAAGAAGCCTCAGAAAGTTGTAAAACTAGTCAGCTCCATCTTGGGTACTAGTCTCCATGATATCCAGGACACCTTCAGGGAGCTTGTCTCAGAAAGGGAGCGTCCAATATTAAGGACCCCATCACCCAGGGAATACCCTTTTCTCATTGTTGCCATCAGGAAGGAGGTACAGAAGCCTGAAGGCACACACTCAGCGATTCAGGAACAGCTTCTTCCCCTCTGCCATAAGATTCCTAAACGGACATTGAACCCATGTACACTACCTCACTTATTTAAAATATACATTCTGTTTTTGCACTATTTTACATCTGATTATTTAATATACATATATACTTACTGTAATCGATTGATTTATTATTTTTCTTTCTATATTATCATGTATTGCATTGAATTGCTGCTGCTAAGTTAACGCATTTCGTGACACACGCCGGTGATAATAAACCTGATTCTGATTCATATATATGTTGACATGTACAGTATGTACTCTGACAATAAATTTACTTTGAACATTGAAGCTGCAACTCGAGAGGGTGTGGTACTAGATTACCTAATAGAGAATGAGATGGAGCAGGTGACAGAAGTTTGTGTAGGATTACCACTTTGCATCTAGTGAACATAATACCAACAGTTTCAAGGTAATTGTAGAAAAGGATAGGTCTGGTCCTCGGATTCAGGTTCTCAATTGGGGAAAGCTCAATTTTGATGGTATCAGAAAGGACCTGTCAAATATGGATTGAGGGGGCTGATTTCTGTCAAAGGTGTGCTTGGTAAGTAGGAGGCTTTCAAAAGTGAAATTTATAAGAGTACAATGTTTGTATGCTCCAGTTGGAATAAAAGGCAAGAGTATTACGTTTAGAGAACCCTGGATTTTGAGAGATATTGATGCCCTGGTTAAGAAAAAGAAGGAGGTGTATAGCAGGCATAGGCAGACAGAAACAAAAAAGGTACTTGCTGAGTATAAGAGAACACTTATGAAAGAAATCAGGAGGGCTAAAAGAAGGCATGTAGTTGTTTTAGCAGACAAGGTGAAGGGGAATCCTAAGGGCTTCTACAGATATATTAAGATCAAAAGTCTAGCAAGGGACAAAATTGTTCCTCTGTAAGATCAGAGTGGTAATCTATGCGTGGAATGAAAAGAGATGGGGGAGATCTTAAGTAGATTTTTTGCATCTGTATTTACTCAGGAGACGGACACAGTCTATAGATGTGAGGCAATGCAGCAGTGAGGCAGTGGACCCTATACAGATTACAGAGAAGGAGGTGGTGGTTGCTGTCTTGAGGCAGCTTAAGGTGGATAAATCCACGGGGCCTGACAATGTGCTTGCTTGGACGCTGTGGGAGGCAAGTGCAAAAATAGCAGGGGTCCAGTAGAGATATTTAAAACACACGTAGCCACGAGTGGGGCTCTGCAGGACTGGAGGATTGCAAATGTACCGTTGTTTAAGGAAGATTCTAAAAGTAAACCAGGAAATTATAGGCCAGTGAGCCTGCAGTGGAAAAGTTATTGGAAGATATTCTAAGGGACCAGATGTACAAGTATTTGAATAGACAGGGAGTGATTAGGGATAATCAATATGGCTTTGTGTGTGTGGTAAATCATGTCTAACTAATCCTAAAGTTTTTTGAGGAAGTTACCAGGAAAGTTGATGAAGGCAAGGCAGTGGAGGTTGCCTACATGGACTTTAGCAAGGTCAGCATGGGAGGTTAAGCAACAAAGTTTAATGGCTCAGCGTTCAAGATGAAGTAGTGTATTGGAATAGTCATTGGCTTTGCGGAAGAAGTTAGAGAGAGGCTGTAGATAGTTGCCTCTCCGACTGGAAGCCTGTGACTTGTGGTGTGCTGCGGGGATCGGTGCTGACTCCTGTTGTGTATTTAATATTGTTTGATTAAGCATTCTTTGTTTAAACAACTCATTATGGTTGTATGTACAAAGTACATGAATGACGTACGTCATCACGCTAACACGTTATAAGTGAGTGCCTCGCTTAAAGTGAAAGTGAAACTAAGACCCTTTTTCCTGGACTCTTGTCCTTTTCTTGCAATTAGTTTTATGTTTTGGAGTTACAAAACATAACAGAAGTGATGACGAAATTTTAAATGAACCTGAGATGACTACCTACCTGTTGAAGCACAGTGAGATCTTTAAGTTAAAAAAAAAGCAGTGAGAACAGATAGAAGAAAAATAAAAAGTGCAGCACGTGCTTATTTTGGAGAGACACACATGGTCAAGTTTAAATAAGGCAGAAAATGGACAAATTCATTGGTTCAAAAGCAGCAAGTACCAGTGATAATAATCAGAGATTAAAAAGCAGATAAGGCTGGCTACACTGGAAAGATTGATGCCTTTGGTTGCACAAGAGATAACTAGATATTGTATACTGAGCAAATTCAGCAGTGTTTTGAAGCAAATAAAGTAGCCAAAGAGAAGTTTAGTTGTTCCAATCAAACCAGCTGAAATGAGCAGAATGCTTTAGGCTTCAAAGCGGAATCATAAGCAAGGGAAGTCCATTCCAATGTACGTGGCTGAATTGAAATGATTGTCTGAGCATTGTCAGTTCAGTGATGGGCTTAATGATACACTGATAGATCGTTTAGTTTGCGGAATCTTACAAGAAAACATTCAAAATTGCTTCAAAATGAAGCAAGACTTTCATTTAAAAGAGCAGTTGAAAAAGATGTATCAATGGAAACAGCAGACAGCGACACAATTGTGTTGTAGTCAGGAATGAAAGTGAGCATGAACAAAATTTTAATGTCTAAACAGATACTGCCTGGCCGAACAAATTATGTTACTGTTGTGACAGGGGCTCACATACACCAAACTAATGCAGGTTTAAAGGTGAAACTTGTCAAAAATGCAACAATATAGGTCACATACAAAGAGCAAGTCAGGCAGACAAAAATAAAGGACTACACAGGGAAGAGAAAAAGATAAAAAGTCAAGCTGTAGTGTTGAAAAGAGCACTAAACTGCATACTGTTGATAAGAAATCTGCTAATGATAAGACAACAGAGGACTTGAGACGAGGCATTGCCTTGAGATTTCTAGTATGAAAATTAACGATAGACAAGCAGTATGGCTTACCTTTGAAGTGAATGGCAAATTAATTAAAATGGAATTGGACACTGGCTCAGCTGCTTCAGTCATTCCACAAAATGGGTTAGAAAGGCATTTCAAAGATTCTGAACTGAAGCCTGCAGATATCCAACTGAGACTTTATATAAGAGAAAAGATAACTCCAGTGGTAATAACATTCACAACAGTGAAGTACAACAACCAACAGACACATTGAACTTGTATTTGGTAAAATCAGGAGGACCAGCATTGTGGGGACATGATTGGCTGAGACAACTAACTTGATTGGAGATCTATCCACCATTTGCATGCCACATCCCCTGCATGAAGCCACCTGAAAGCAAATTTCAAAAGTTACTGGATGATGTCACAACAGTGTTCAAGGATGGCATTGGAAAACTCAGATAAATCAAGGGTAAAAAAGTGTTAACTAAAAATACCACACCTAAGTTTTAAAAAGTCTGTCCAGTTTTTGTACCATCCATTGCATGGAGGATGAAGGAATTCTTTCCAAGGTTGAATGGAGCCCATGGGCAGCTCTAGTGATCCCAGTAGCCAAGAAGAATGGGTCTGTCAATATCTGTGCTGACTCTAAGGTCACCATCAACCCAGTACTGAAAGTAGATCAACTCCCTCTGCCCAGGTTAGAGAATACCTTTGCAAATCTTTCTGGAGGAAAACACTTCAGCAAAGTGGACTTAGCTAGGCCCCACCAACATAAGGAGATGAAAGAAGAGTCAAAATAATTTCTCACCAGAAACACTCATAAAAAGCTTTACCACTATAATGGGCTTATTTTTGGAGTAGCATTTGCACATGCACTCTGGCAAAAACCTCTAGACCAGGTGCTGCAAGACTACCTTGACACACAGTGCTACTTGGATGACATCATTGTTACCAGTAAGGATGACAAGGAACATCTCCAAGATCTCAAGACAGTGTTATAAAGATGAGAAGATTGTGGCCTCAGAGCATGGCACAACAATTCTGAATTCTTTAAACGAAGAATCACAAGTATTACACAAGTGTACTGAGAAAGTTGAAGCAATGGAGGATGCCCCAAGACCAAAGGATGTGTCACAGTTGTGGTCTTTTTAGGATTTGTCAATTACTGTAACAGGTTCCTGACAAACCTGGCTACTGGGCTCCACCCCTTGAACTGATTACTGCAGATTGGAAAGAAATGGCAATGGACGAAGCTGTGTGAGGTGGCTTTCCAAAAGTTAAAGGAAACAGTGACATTGAGAGTAATAGCAAGCTAATTTATCTTTAGACATGTGTGCTCAATGGACAACTTTAAATTGAATTAAGAAGTGTTTGGAACAGATAGAGGAAGTATTAACAAGTTGTCAAAAATAGGCTCAGTCCTCAGCCGGGATAGTAAGACCCAATTCCCTTTCCCAGTCAGTCCTAATCTTGTCAAATAGAGCTTTCCTAAATTTCATGATAATATTATAAATAGTAGCCGTTACACCTTTCTGAAACGGGTTAAGGCTAGTGATAGCGTCTAAAATATTTGTGGGGCGTAACGCCGGAAAGGAAGAGAGTATGGTATTTAGGAAAGTTCTAACTTGCAAATTTCTAAAAAAATGTGTTCTTGGTAAATTGTATTTATTAGATAACTGTTCAAAAGACATAAGGGAGCCATCTGAAAATAAGTCTGAAAACCGTGATATACCATTAGTCTTCCAAATTTCAAAGGCACGGTCCGTAGAGGGGGAGAGAAAAAATATATTGCCAATAATAGGAATCGCTAGCACAAATTGATTAAGATCAAAAAAATTTCGGAATTGAAACCAGATACGTAAGGTATGTTTAACTATCGGGTTGCAAACCTGCTTATACCGTTTCAAATTGGAAGGAAGAGAAGATCCTAATATAGAGCCAAGTACGTAGCCTTGAACAGATTGTAATTCCAATACTAATCATTTAGGAATGGATAGTGTATCTTGGTCAAGTAACCAAAATTTCATGTGTCGAATATTAATTGCCAGCAATAAAATCTAAAGTTAGGTAATGCCAAGCCTCCACCTCTCTTAGCTTTCTGTAGATGTATTCTACCCAACCTTGGGTTTTTATTTTGCCAAATAAATGAAGAGATTTTAGAGTCTACTTTATCAAAAAAGGGTTTTGGAACAAAAATTGGTAATGCCTGAAATATATATAAAAATTTTGGCAAAATAAACATCTTAACAGCATTAATATGACCAGTCAAAGTTAAATAAAGTGGAGACCATTTAAAGGAAAGTTGTGTGATATGGTCAATTAAGGGTAAATAATTAGCCTTAAATAAATCCTTATGTTCACAGGTAATTTTAATCCCAAGATATGAAAAATGATTATTAACCAACCTGAACAGCAGGTTCTGATCTAAGGGAACTTGCTTGTTAACAGGGAAAAGTTCACTGTTATTAAGATTTAATTTGTATCCTGAAAAAAGACTAAATTGGGCTAATAAATCTAGAGCTGCTGGGATAGATTTTTGAGGATTGGAAATATATAAGAGTAAGTCATCAGCGTAAAGTGATACTTTATGAGACTTTAACCATGAGTTATACCAATAATGTTAGGAGATTCTCGAATAGCAATTGCTAGTGGTTCTAATGCTATATCAAATAATAAAGGGCTAAGGGGACACCCTTGTCTGGTACCTCGAAATGGAGGAAAAAAAGGTGAGTTTTGAGTATTAGTACGAACTGACACCATAGGAGAATGGTATAACAATTTAATCCAGGATATAAATTTTGAGCTGAAGTTAAACTTTTCAAGCACCTTAAATAAATAGAGCCATTCAACCCTGTCAAAGGCTTTTTCAGCATCTAGGGAAATGACGCATTCAGGATCGGCTTGTGACTAGGTAAAGACAATATTTAAACTGTACGAATATTATAAAAAGAATAGCGATTCTTAATAAAACCCGTTTGATCTTCCAAAATAATATAAGGAAGTGTTTTTTCTAGTCTATTTGCTAATAATTTAGAAAAAATCTTGGAGTCAACATTTAACAAGAATATTGGTCTATAAGATGCGCATTGAGCGGGGTCCTTATCCTTCTTTAATATTAAAGAAATTGATGCTCTATAAAAGGATTCTGGTAGTTTACCAAGTTTTAGTGAGGCCTCCAGAACCCTGGATAACCAGGGGACTAATGAGGTGCAAAAGATTTTAAAAATTCCACGGTAAACCCATCAGGGCCAGGAGCTTTCCCCGAGTTCATAGAAAAATTAACATTCTTAATCTCATCATTAGCAAAGGAAGTTTCTAACATAGAACATATATCATGTGATATCTTAGGGAAGTCTAGGTTATCTAAAAAGTCACACATATGTTTAGAATCTCGTGGAGATTCTGATTGATTTAAAGAGGAAGCCCTCTTTGTGATAGATATCATGGGGAGATAGCTTCCTTGACCCACATGTTTTGGTCTTGTCCTACTCTGGAAACTTTTTGGAAAGACATTTTTAATACTATCTCAAAGGTTTTGAATAGTGATACTTCTCCCCATCCTATTACTGTTATCTTTGGATTACCTAAAACTTCTAGTAATTTACCCCCCTCAGCTCATAGAATGATTGCATTTCTTACTTTAATGGCGAAAAGATGTATTCTACAACATTGGAAGGAGATTAATGCCCCAACTACGTTTTTTTAGTTCTCTCAAACGATACCGTGTTTAAATTTGGAAAAAATCAGGAGTAATCTTCATGATACTTCAGTTAAATTTAACAGACCTGGAGATCATTTATTCAATATTTTCATTTAATGTGAGTATTTTTTTCTCTCTGACCATATATACATTCCCTTCATGGATTTTATCTGTTATTAGCGGAGGTCGGGTTTGAGGACGCGATCGTTTAATTGTTCAGTTCTAGTATATACCTAGTTAGCCCATTGCTTTGCTTTATTAGGTTAGTTGCATGGTAGATTTTTTTTTCTGGGTTTTTTTTTCGTTCTATTAGGTATATATGAGATATTAGTATATAATTATATTACCTTGTTATTCTGGAATTAACATGTTGTCTGTATTTATTTGTATTAATATAACTTTTATATTTATATCCTAACAATGTATTGGTTGCTATATGTTTTATTCTTTGTGTACTAATTCAATAAAAAGATTTAGAAAGCAAAGAAACAGTGACATTGAACACTGTACACACACATTATGATCTGCATCATCTAGTGAAGCTTGTCTGTGACGCCTCACCTTATGGTGTAGGTGCAGTAATGTCACATGTTATGAGCAATGGAAGTGAATAAGTGAATGCCCCATAGACTTTGTGTCATGTTCCTTTACCACCGCAGAGAATAACTACACACAGATTGACAGAGAGGCCTTGACTCTGGTTTGGGGTGTGAAACAATTTGACCACTACTCTTATGGGAGAGAGTTTACCCTCATTACAGATCACCAGCCACTGGTGTCCATTTTCAATACAGAGAATTGTGTTCTACCGACAGCAGCGGAGATGGGCTCTGTTTCTTGGAGGACACCATTACAAGACTGATTTCAAGAGGACGACTATTTATGGAAATACTGATGGATTTTCCCACTTACCTTCAGAAAAGGTAATACCCGAAAAAATAACAAAAGGGGACATTCCTCGACGTATTCTCCCTAATGCAAGTTGAACGTCTCCTTATTATGGTAGAGATGATCCAAAGAGAAACCAGAAAAGACCCCACACTACTCAGGTCTACATTGCAACCCAAAATGACTGGAATGTATGGCAGAAATCTACTTCCCCACTTTTAACAGCGCTGGGATGAAATTGCCCTTGATAGAGGTTTCTTTAAGTGGGGATTGAGAGTTGTTTTGCCATCCAAGCTGAGAGCTGAAGTGTTGGAGGTGATACATGGTGGTCATCCAGGCATGATCAAGATGAAAGCATTGACTCAAAGTTTTGTCTAGTGGCCTAGGATAGACTGGCAGATCAAGCAGCTTGGCATGTTCTGTTGGAAATAGCAATACATCCAGAAGGTGCCAAGAGCAGCACCTCTCCATCCTTGGGAGCAGCCTGCGTTGCCCTGCCAGGGGATTCATGTGGATTTGGCTGAACCATTCATGTGCACACATTTCTTGGTAGTAGAGGATGCAGCTACAAAATGGCCAGAAGTGTATCCAACAGCACCCACTACAGCCGTGCGCACTGCTGATATGTTGAGAAGCCTCTTCTCAAGGACTGGTATTCCAGAACACTTAGTCAGTGACAGTAGACAACAGTTTGTTTCAGTCATTTCTGAAAATGAATGGAATGAGACATTACATCTGCACCATACCGCCCATCTACAAATACCTTGACAAAGTCTAAAGAATGCACTGTGATCACGGTACGCTGACACTGAGTAAGAAGCCCACCAGTTTTCTGGTTGCATATCGCAATGCAGCACCGTCCACAGCCAACAACTCACCAGCTACGCTGTTCCTGGGTCGTCCCCTGCACTCACGCTTGGATCTCCTCAAACCCAACCTCAGAAGAAATATGCAGGACAAACTGCTGAGGCAAATTGAGAACTCCTCAAACAAGAAGGGTTGATGTTTCGTTCCTGGACAATCAGTCCTGGTGAGAGACTACAGAGGTGATCAAGAGTGGATGCTTGGAAAGATTAAGTAGGGAACTGGACCACTCTACTACACAGTGGAGATTGCGTTATCTGGAGACAACACGTTGATCAATTGAGGAGAGCAGAGTCAACTGTTAGGGAAGAAAGCTGTCGGGACCACTTCCTGCAGTCCCAGAGTCAAATCCTGCAACCACCATGGACGAGGCCCCAGAACCAGGCTTGTTTCGCAGCCAAGGGTCTTTCCCGCCAAGAGTGACCACCCTTTTCAGGGAAGATATTATCCCACAAGAGTAAGAAATCCTTCACAGTGATTAAATCTTTAGGCCCAAATGGGACAATTTCAAATTGACTATGCTTGCATTTATCCCATCGACAGACTGTTGATGTTTCAGCCCGGAACGTCGACTGTTTACTCTTTTCCATAGATGCTGCCTGACCTGCTGAGTTCCTTCTGTACTTTGCTTTGTACTTCCAGCGTCTTCACATTTTTTTGTTTGTTTCAAAAGCTGAATGTTACTTATTAAACACAAAGATAGAGCAATAGGTGATCAAGTACAGTTTCAATGATTATAATTACCTATTGAATTTCAATATTTTCAGTGTAGATGATAACTTTGTAGAGCTACATATTTTTATATTTCCAGCACATCCCAACTGACAGAACCATTTTGAATAAACCTATGGATACTCCAGCGAGTTCAAAAAATATAATCCCAGACATTATTTTATTACAGTGTTGAGGGACAGCTGCCCTGTATACAAACAGCCAGAATATTAATTGACAAAACAAATGGCAGAAATAAATCCTTAACTATTTGCTGATAAGTACATGGCCACTTAATGCCTTGAAGACACAAGAATCTCAAATGCTGGAATCAGGAGCTAACAGGAAGTACCCAAGGATCAGGCGGCATTCTGTGGAGGAAAGATCAGAGTCGACATTTCGGGACAAGACCGAGTTCTTCCCATTGCATGTTTTTTTTCTCACTTAATACCTTCCCTGATTTTATCTTGGGAGACTTAATGAGGTTAATTAATATAAATATTCATAATGTCTGCCTCTACATGGTTGCAATTGTGCAGAATCAGAATGTCTCATGCCCAGTAGTTAGTTTCTGTATCCCGAATGTTCCCCTGGAGGTTACAAAACTAACAGGATATTTTTGAAGGGTGATTCCCATTTGTACTTACTGGCTGCTACACTTATCCTATAATTCCCCTCAGACTTTCTGTGCCTTACAGTTCCTAACATATTCAAGCAATCCAGATGAAGGGCCTCAGCCCAATGCATCAACTGCTTATTGGCCTCCGCAGAAGCTGCCTGACTTGCTGAGTTCCTCCAGCATATTGTGAGTGTTGCTCAAGATTTACAGCATCGCAAAATTGCTCGTGTTTAACACTCAAACAATATATAGGGATATAAACCTATGATTTGTTGCTAGGTCTTTCAACATGCACATCAAAAGGTTCTCACAGAAAGTCATGTGGATGTGGGTAACAAGGATTCACAATAAAAAAGAAGGATGAAAGGCATTTTCTGGGAGTTGTGGAGATAAATTTATGTAGGATTGACCATCTGGATTTTGAGAAAGATTTTAAAGAGGGAGAGAGCAGTGATGAAAAGACTGTGATTGGATTAAGACTGAACTAGCTGAAGCTCTGCCACTAGGTATAGGAGAAAGATCAAGTTATGGGATCAAATCTTAAGGAGAATATAGAAATATGACAGGCACGTGCATCAAATATGTTGTGAACAAAGGTGAGTTGCTATGCGTTGGTTTAATTTGACCACCTGACTCTCGACAGATTGGATATATTGTTAAAGGAGACAGACATAGTCATGAACATGGGCACTATGATCGTCTCCGAATCAGGTTTATTATCACTGATACACATTGTGGAATTTGTTGTTTTGCTGCAGCAGTACAGTGCAGCAAAATTACTATAAATTACAATAAAAATATATAAAAGAAATAAACCGAGCAAAATGGTGAAGCAGTGCTCATGGATTCACGGATCATTCAGAAACCTGATGGACGATGGGAAGAAGCCTTGAGGAGGCCCCAGTACCTCATCCCTGATAGTAGTAATGAAACAAGAAAAGCACAATTTTGCAATAAATGCTGAAACAGCTCATGTATTTTCTGTTCAAAATGTTAAAAAATAGAAAAAGGGTTCCAACAAAGCCTTAAAGCAGATGATAGCGAGGAATAGCAATGATGGAAATACTTTACAGAAACAACTGGCCTCCAGGGTAGCACAGCGTCGCAGCCAGTAGAGCTGACAACTCACAGTTCCAGAGATGTGGATTCAAACCTGACCTTCAGTGCTGTCCGTGTAGAGTGTGCACCTCCCAGTAAGTGGGTGGGTTTTCTCCAGGTGCTCCGGTTACCTCCCACGTGTGCTTGGTGGGTTAATCGGCCACAGTAAACTGCCCCTTATGCGTAGGTGGGGAGAATCTGGGGAGAGGTGATGGGAATGTATTCAGAATGGTGCAGGGTCAGTGTAACAATGGGAGTTTGATGGTTGGCATGGAGTTGACGGGTCGAAGGGCCCACCCATGCTTTATCTCTCTGTTACTCCATTCATAGAAAAGTGCAGCACAGAAACAGGCCCTGCAGTCCATCTATTCCCTGCTGACAATTTAAACTGGCCACTCCCATCAACCTGCACCCACACTATAGCTCTCCATAACCCTGCCGTCCATGTACCCATCTAAACCTCTTAAATATTGAAATTGGGCTGCACACACCATTTGCACTGGCAGCTCATTCCACTCTCACAACCCTGAGTGAAGAAGTTTCCCCTCATATTCCCCTTAAATTTTTCAACTTTCACCCTTAAGCCATGACCTCTAGTTGTAGTCCCATCCAACCTCAGAGGAAAAAGCCTGCTTGTATTTACCTTATCTATGCCTCAAATAACATTGTATACCTCTCAAATCTCTCCTCAATCTTCTGTGTTCCAAGGAATAAAGTCTTAACTTATTCAATCTTTCCTTATAACACAGGTCTTCTAGTCTCGGCAACATCCTTGTAAATCTTCTCTGTACTCTTTCAAACTAATTTACATTTTTACTATAAGTCAGTGACAAAAACTGCATAAAATACTCCAAATTAGGCCTCATCAACATCTCATGCAACTTCAACATAACATTCCATCTTCTGTACTCAATACATTGATATATGAAGGCTAATGAACCTACTGCATTTTCTTTATGACCCTTTCTGCCTGTGACGCTACTTTCAATGAATTATGTACCTGTATTCCCAGATTCCTTTGTTCAACTGCACTCCTCACTGCCCTACCACTCACTGTGCAAGTCCTACCCTGGTTGGTCCCACCGAAGTGCAACACCTCGCACCTGTCTGTATTAAATTCCATTTGCCATTTTTCAGCACATTTTCCCAGCTGGTCCAGTTCCCACTGCAAGCTATGATGGTCTTCCTAGCTGTCCATTTCACCTATAGTTTTGGGTGTCATCTGCAAATATCCTGATCCAATTAACCACATTATCATCAAGATCATTGGTATATATGACAAAGAACAAAGGACCCAGCTCCGATTCCTACGGCACACCACCAGTCATAGGCCTCCAGTCAGAGAGGTGATCCTCTACTACCACTCTCTAGCTTCTCCCACCAATCCAATTGACTACCTCATCTTGAATGCCGAGCGACTGAACCTTCTTGACCAAGCTCCAACGTGGGCCTTGTCAAATGCATTGCCAAACTTCATGTAGGCAACATCTACTGCCATTCCTTCATCAACTTTCCTGGTAACATCCCCCAAAAACTTTTAAGATTGGATAGACATGAGCTACAATGCATAAAGCCATGCTGACTATCCCTAACCTGGCTATGTCATGGTGCGGTCCGTGAAATCCACATTCCGGTCCATCGATCCTTATTCCCGGTTTTCCGGTTTTCCCGGATTCCCTTGAGGCACCTGATTCTCGTTTTGGGCTGGCACATAAATACCTCTGCAAACCAGGGACTGGTCGTTGGACTCTTTACTCTCTCTCTCGCTCCCTCTCCCCTCCCATCCGAATCCTCGTCTGAAACCTCACCCGCAACCTTCGTCTGTATCCCCATCATGGGGCAGCAGGCTGAGGGTAACAGACACCAACAGAATCAACAAACTCATCCGTAAGGCCAGTGATGTTGTGGGGATGGAACTGGACTCTCTGACGGCGGTGTCTGAAAAGAGGATGCTGTCTAAGTTGCATGCCATCTTGGACAATGTCTCCCATCCACTACATAATGTACTGGGTGGGCACAGGAGTACATTCAGCCAGAGACTCATTCCACTGAGATGCAGCACAGAGCGTCATTGGAAGTCATTCCTGCCTGTGGCCATCAAACTTTACAACTCCTCCCTTGGAGGGTCAGACACCCTGAGCCAATAGGCTGGTCCTGGACTTATTTCATAATTTACTGGCATAACTTACATATTACTATTAAACTATTATGGTTCTATTACTATTTATTATTTATGGTGCAACTGTAACGAAAACCAATTTCCCCTGGGATCAATAAAGTATGACTATGACTATGACTATGACTATCAAGTTCAACTGGAGCCTTGCCATGTCAAGATAAGGAACTATCTATCTGTTGTTGCATTTGGAGCTATCTCTTTCTGTCCCGTGTTTACTGTCCGTGTCAAAGAAGAGTCCTGGCCCTAGGTCCTGTTCCCAAGGAGGAGTCCTGACTCTATGTAAAGCCCCGGTCCTAAGTCCTGTTCCCAAGGAGGGGTCTTGGCTCTGTGTTCCGTGTTCCTGTGCTCAAGTCCAAGGCTCTGTGTTCCTGTGTTCCAAGACCAAGTCCAGGCACCATGTTCCAGCCCTGTCCAAGCTTGAGCTTCATGTCCTCATTCAGTTCTGGTTCCTCGCCCAGCTCAGGGGTTCCTCGTCCTGTGCTGGGGCACCTCATCCTGTCCTGTAGCAACATCCTGTCCTTGCCAAGATCCTAGTCCCGAGTCCTAGCCTAGACCTGGGTTCCGGTTTCGAGTCAAGACGCAGGTTCCGAGTCCCAACCAAGACCCAGGCTCCCGGTCGTTGTCCAGGCTCTGGTTCCGGAGTTCCATGTTCCTAGTCCAGGCTCCTCGTTCTTAGTTCCCCGTCCGGGTCTCGTGTTTCTAGTCCAAGTCCTTGCCCAGGCCCTGAATCCTAGTCTCGTCCAGGGCCTGTGTCAACGTCCAGTGTCATTTCTTCCTGACTCACCTTGCTATCTCGATAAACCTAGTCCTGTTCCTAGTACTTCAGTGTCTGTGTCTTGCATTTGGGCCCGCCATTAACGCCCACCTTGCAACAGTCCATGTCTATCTAAATACTCATATCAGGACTGTCAGAATACCTTCCAATAGCTTTCCCACAACTGATGTCAGGCTCACCGGCCTATAATTTCCTTGTTTATTTTTAAGGGCCTTTCTTAAACACTGGAACAACAGCTACCTTCCAATCCTCCGGACCCTTTCCTGTTGCTAAGGATGATTTAAATATCTCTGCGAATGCCCCTGCAGTTTCTGCACCCACAGGTTCCATGGAAACACCTTGTAAAGCCTTTGGGATTTATTTGCCTCAAGATGGCAAAGACCTCCTCCTCTGCAATTTGTATAGGGTCCATGACCTCAATACTTTGCCTCACGTCTATACGCTCCATATCCATCTCCTAAGTAAATACAGATGCAAATAATTCATATAGGGTCTCTGTCATTTCTTTTGGCTCCATGCACGGATTGCAATTCTGATCTTCCAAAGGATCAATTTTGTCCTTCATAATTCTTTTGCTCTTAACATATCCAGAATTCCTTAGGATTCTCCTTCACCTCATCTGTTAGGGCCACCTCATGCCTTCTTTTAGCCCTCCTGATTTCTTTAAGTATTCTCTTTTATTCCTTGTACTCCATAAATACATCATTTTTCCTTTCTGCCTATACCTGCTAAACATCTGTTTAGTTTTCTTAACCAGGAACTCAATATCTCTCGAAACCAAGGTTCCCTAAACCTGATATTTTAACCTTTTATTCTGATATACACATACAAGCTTTGTAAACTCAAAATTTCACTTTTGAAGGCCTCCTAATAACCAAGTACACCTTTGCCCCAGCCTGTCACAATCCGCACTTGTACTTTCAATGAATTATGGACCTATATTCCCAGTTCCTTTTGTTCCACCTTTCTTACATCATCAAAAGTGGCCTTACTCCAATTTAGAATCTTAACCTAAAGACCAGATCTATCCTTCCCCATAAATATCTCCAAACCAATGTCCTTATGATAACAAGATGCAACATGTTGCCCTGCACAAACTTCTGTCACCTGCCCTTTTTCATTCCCTAATAGTGTTACATACCTCAAGGAGATCTGTGATTTTTTTTATGAGGATGATGTAATGGTCTTTTGGAGATCACCTGATGTAATTTTCCCGCCGATGTGAGGTCACGTGATGACATGTGCACCACGGGTATATAAGGGTAGATCCCCCATGACGCAGTTAGTTTTTAGTTTTTAGATTTCCAGGTAGAACGTGCTGTGTCTCCGTTTCTGTTGCGTATTTGTTTTTATGACACAGTTTCATTTTTAAAACGGTTGTACGTTCTGTTGCAAGGTACAATAGTGTTGGACTGGAAATTTTTGCTAGATGTGTTGATGTACCTTATTCCAACAGTAGTACAGGAGAGTGAAGACTTTATCGAAGTACAGGACCCAAAGGATTGAGAGGAGTCTGTTTCGTTCGGCAGCTTAACAAATGATTGACCTTATTGAGTCTTCGTTGAAGGAGCAGTGACCTGCATCGAAGATAACTCTTGCCAAAAGAGAAAAGAGTTCATGCAAGGTTTGCTCTCTAAAAGAAATTAAGGTCAGTTGTTTTAAACTGTTTATTTCCTGCATCATGAATCGTTTGGACAGAACCAGCAGGAAAGTCACGTCTATGAAGAAATCCTTCTCCAGAGAAGTCTCTCCCAATTGAACATATAAATCTGTTGGACTTTTGAATTTACCATTTTAAGAACTATATCTGACTTTACCACTTTAAGAACTGTTTCCACATTTAACGCTTTAAGAACCAGTGCCGAGTGACGAGTTGTTGAACAGCTGCATTAGCGGTTAACTTCCGGTTAAAGTTTTCGTTTTTTTTATTGTTTATCCATGTTTAATAAATGTTTGGTTGTTTTTATATAACCTGTCTCGATTGATATTCATTGTTGCCGTTACGCAACAATAGGAGATCTCGAATTGCATTCCCTCTCATTGGGACCTCTATGTACTGATGAAGGAAACTTTCCTGAATACATTTAATAAACTCTTTCCTATCCAGCCCTTTTACAGTATGGGAGTCCCAGTGGAAAGTTAAATTCACCTCCGATAAGAGCTTTATGTTTCTTACAACAGTCTGCAATCTCTCTACAAATTTGTTCCTCTAAATCCCATGGACTGTTGTGTGGTCTTTAATATAGCCCCATTAACATGGTTATATCTTTCTTATTTCTCATTCCACCCAGAAAGCCTCACTGGATGAGTTCTGCAGTTTGTCCTGACTGAGCACTGGTGTGACATTCTCCCTGACCAGTAACGCCATCCCTCCCCCTTTAAACACTCCCACTCTGTCACGTCTAAATCAACAGAACCCCGGAATACTGAGTTGCCAGTCCTGCCCCTCCTGCAAACAAGTCTCACTCATTGCTCTATAACTAGCTGTGATTTGTGTGTTGCTCTGGATTTCCAGTATCTGCAGAATCTTTCGTGCTTGTTTGAGATTTCTTCCCTTTGGAGGGGATCAGTGTGGTCCCACATTTACTACCGGCATGTTCTTTGCATTACTCGACTCTCTTCTTGTGTAAAGTAGGAGAGGACATCCTGAGCACGAAGTGATGCAGCAAATTAAATGGGAGAATGGGAGGGAAGAAAAATGAGATCCAATTTCTTCAGCATTACGCTCCCGTCCATTCAGAAATCTTGGGAAAGGAAAAACACCCCTGCCTTTCCTTCTCACATTGGAACCACTGAAAACGATGTTGAAAAATGTGAATTATTTTAACATGGCAGTGAAACATTGGCGTTAGCTTTATCATGAACACCTCCACAGCTACCACAGCTGATGAGAGTAAGTTAACTTTTTTAAAATGATGCCAATTGCCACCGGCTACTTTGGGCTGTGAAAGGTGCAAGTCACTTTTCATATTCTAATTGATAACTCTAAAGGTGGCTGGGATTGCTATTGTCTTCTCCTCAGCAGGATCTAATTGGCTGTGAAAGCAGCTTGACCTTTGACATTCTTGTAGCTGTGTTCATTGAGTTTGTGAACCTCATTCAAGTGACTTGACAGCTGGGAATTCCTGAAAGAAATTCCGTGACCTTCCCTTGTGTTAAAGCAGTAATACCTTTACATAAAATATATCTCCACCTGGTGAAGAAAGCCATCGATATTAGACTAGAGAATAGGAATTTCAACAAAGATGCAAATCTCACTCTAATTAAGAACTCGAATACTATTTCAAACAAGGTGGGACAGCTGAAATCTGATTGGTTGAGGACGAACCAATCAGGAGGGATGGACGACAGGAGTTGAGTAGATACAGTACACAACCAGACTACATATGTCTAGGCATCATCCCTGATGGAAATGCTGGAGTTTGTCATCAAAACATTGGTTAAAATTAACATCCAGGCCCGGCTGGAAGCCCAAGAAGAGTTTATGCATCATATACACCAGGAAAGCACTAGATCCTTCTCCAAATCCAATTCAATATTTTTGACTGATACTTTCAAGATTTTTGTAATCTAAATACAAGTTTTTGTAGTTTATGTTCATAGACGTCTTTTACAAGGCAAAAACTTCAGTTTCTAAAATGTATTTTCTTAATTTAGTTGTTTAAATCTGTTGGAATAGTTGAATAAACTTCTCGGGCTTCCAACCAGAAACAGGCATCGATTATAACTGATATTTCGATGACCATCTCTGCCATCTTCGTCAGGGATAATGCCTGGGGTATGTCTAGCCTGGTGGTATTTATACCCCCGTCATCAATCCCTCCTGATTGGATGATGACTAACCAATCAGGTTTCCGCTCTCCCACCTTGCTTAGAATTAAATTCCAATTCTTACTTAGAGGTAGAACTTTCTTCTTCTTCATGTTCCTTGACTGTTACACGCTTGGGCGATCATGGCTCTCCACATCGAACGATCCCTCGCAGCGTCAATGATATCTTGCACATTTAGATCTGTTATTTCTTTCACAGTGTCCATATATTTTTTTTCTTTGCCTTCCTCTTCAGCATTTCCCAGGTATACAGCCTTGTAATGTAAGGCATTCTATTTCTCCCTTTCTGATGACATGGTCCAGGAATTTAAGTTTCCTCTCACTTAATATTCTCATTAAAGATCTTTTCATATGGGCACATCAGAGTACTGTCTCATTAGTTACCCTATCTCTATATGATATTTTCAGCATTCTTCTAAGAAACCACATTTCTGTCGCTTCTAAGTTTCTTTGGAGTTCTGGCGTTACAGTCCAAGTTTCGGAAGCATACAGCAATTTAGACCAGATGTAACATTTTAGTAGCCTAATCCTTGTTGTCATAGAAATGTGTCTTTTGGTAAAAATAGTTTTCATTTTTTGCAAGTTGGTTTTGGCAATGGCAATTCTTATTATTTCTACTTTACTTCTAGCATCTTGTGATATAAAGCTGGTAATTAAAGGTAATTGAAGGTAATTAAAGCTGGTCTTTTGTTCAATCTCTTGGTTACCGATGTACAATTGGCAGTTGGGAGTATCCTGTTGTTTTGATGTCACCATACATTTGGTTTTTTTTACAGTTGATGGTTAGACCAAAATCTGCACTTGTTTGTACTACTCTGCCTAGGAGGATTTGTAGGTCTTCTGCAGCACTTGCTATTAGGGTGGTATTGTTTGCATATCTTATATTGT
The DNA here is from genome assembly GCF_030028105.1 of Mobula birostris. Lineage (NCBI taxonomy): Eukaryota > Metazoa > Chordata > Chondrichthyes > Myliobatiformes > Myliobatidae > Mobula > Mobula birostris. Next base: position 46,970,256 of record NC_092391.1, read on the forward strand.
TGATGTTAACAGTTCCAATTTTTATCCCATCTAGGTCTTCTATTTCTCTGAGATTCATCTCACTATAGATATTAAATAGTTCCGGGGTTAACTAAGCTGCAAGTGGTGGGTCTGGAACGAGTGGCAGATGAATCCTTTATCTGGGTGGAGACTGGAAGGTGCCTGCATATGCAGGCTGGGAGCTGTCAGCAGGAACAGACCTGACACTCGTCAAATGAGCTGCTGGAAAAAGAAGTACAAACGAAGAATTCAGAATTCAAATATCTTCTTCAAATACTCAGAATCTGCCAAGGCAATGGGTGGTGCCTTTCCTACGAAAGATCTGCAGCCATTAACAACCATAGTGAAGATGTTATTCAGTGCTGTGAAATGTACTGAGGTTTCAGCACCATTTCAAGTTCCAGTCATTCAGCTCCAAACTTCTTTCAGCATTTCCATCAACAGGCCAGACATCTTCAACTCTCCTGTGAGGTGCTGCCAGTGCAAACGATTTCAGCATAAAACCAACAGCTATTTAATGGTTAGCTTGAATAAATATTGTGCCAGTTTAAACAACTTGGATCAACTTATAATTTGGCATTTTGACACACTGTATTGAGTAATTACCCAAAAAATTCAATTCTGCATGCAAATATGGTGTTTTTTGCAGTTTACTCTACTCAAGTTCACACAAGGTTTTGGTTCCAAATCTCATCCAACAAATCAACTAATTAAGAGCTTCCCATCTGAGAGTTTTTGCCATTAGTGGAAACTTGTCATAGAGGCATAGAGCAGTACAGCAGAGAAACAGGCTATTCGGCCATCTACTCCATGCCAACCTGATCTTCTATCTAGTTCCATCGACCTGCACCCGACTATTGTTCTCCATACTCCTCTCACCCATGTACCTATCTAAATGTTACAGTGAACCTGCATCTACTACTTCCACTAGAAGCTTGTTCCACACTCACACAACCCTCTGATGAAGTTCTACCTCAGATTCCCCTTAAATATTTCACTCACCCTAAACCTATGACATCTAGTTCTCATCTCATGCAACCTAAGGGGATAACGCCTGCAAGTATTCATTCTATCTATACCTCTTTATAATTTTGTATACCTCTATCAAATCTCCCCTCATTCTCCTGCACTCCAGGGAAAAATGTCCTAACCTATTCCATCTTTCCGTGTAACTCTGGTCCTCAAGTCCTAGCAACATCCTTGTAAACTTTCTCTGTATTCTTTCAAACTTATTGATATCTTTCCTGTAGGGAGATGAACAGAACTGTGCGCAATGCTCCAAATTCAGCCTCACCAACTTCAGCATAGCATCCTAACTCCTAATTTATGAAGGCCAATGAGCCAAAAGCTCTCTTTCTGACCCTGTCTACCTGTGATGCCACTTTCAAAGAATTGTGGATCTGTATTTCCAGATCCCTCTGTTCCACCACACACCTCAGTGCCCTACCATTCACCGTGCAAGTCGTGAGCCAATTGTAAATAACTTCAGGAACGGGACTTGACAGCTGAAATTAATAGGACCCATTTCATCGTGTACTTGCCCACAGTAGAGGTGTGCATTGGGTACCACCATTCTTCTGGGAGACAACGCCAGTGAAATAGGGATGCCACAGCCACGCTCAGATACATCACCACCCTGGTGCTGACCAGCGCATTCTCAGCTAAGGCTTGTACACTCAGGAGCCCAATGAATCCTCAAATGGAAGCAATAAGTGGAGGTGTCTGGGGCGTGAGGGATGGGGGTATGTTGTCAGTGCCAACACTGACACCTCTGCTGGAAGGCATTTGACAATTTCATACATCAACTTCAGGGGCAAGATTGGCTTTGGTGGACCAGGTTCCAAGGTTAACAAATCACACACTACCCCATTCTAACAGACACCTGTCACTCAACCAAAAACAATCTATTGCTAACACTACTCCCACCGTGCAGTGAAATATCCTGAAATCTAAAAACACCCTTCCACCCCATGTTAACTCGCATCAAACAGGCAAACTTGGACACATTTGGAAACACTCCTGTCCTTGTCTCGGGATTAGGGTGGAGGAAGGGCCACTTGGCTGCTGTGTATTGCAGCAGGTCACGAGGTGGAAGGAGTGAGGGTGAAAGGTTATACCCTCAGACAGGAGCTCATTGACCAGAAATTCTGTTTCTCTCTCCTCAGTTCTTTGCCTGATCACCTGGGAGTTTCTAAAATGTTCTGTTTTTATTTCAGAAGAGCTTTTAATGTATTAGGATCTTCTTTCCCATACCCTATTCCTCCCGTCTGATACACACTTTTCTGCTCAGATTTGGAACACCCCCTCTTGCCTACCTCTCCCTTGCCAATATAACAAGTCCTGCATCTCTCTGATTCCAGGACCCATGCAACCCCACCAGCCCAGACTTAGGACGATGAGCCACAAGAGAGCACTGTAGCTGAGTCTGTGCGCTAGATCAGGTCTCCACACTTCACTAACAGGGCCGTGCCATTTTATTGAAGGAGGTACAGAAGCCTAAAGTCCTACATCACTAGGTTCAAGAACAGTTACTTTCTGTCTTGGACCAACCTGTACAATTCAAATCATCTCAGTCCATCAACACTAGTGATCGTTTTGCACTAGATGGACTTAATTGTTTTTTGTTCTAATACTGTTTCTTGTAAAAATTGTGTATATCTGTATAATTTTATGATTTTCTTGTGAATACGCCTTATGCGATGCAACGTGCCTGTGATGCTGCTGCATCCCAGTTGCACCTGAGTATGTGTGTACTGACGCGGATGACAGTAAGCTCGACTTTGACAATGGGCAGAATGTTGGCGTGCGACAAGTCACTGGGCTGAAGCAGACTCAGCAACCCGGAGTGCCAGTGGTGACTTGTGCCAGAGTTACCCGCCCAGTCTAGCTCTCAGACTCTGCCGGGTGTGCATAGCACAGCTGGTGGGTGAAGGCTGCCCAACTGTGAAGATGCTTAAGGTTGCCCAGTCTGGGTGGGTGAAATCCAGGACTGTGGTGGAACCCAGCTGCAACTTTACACCATGCCCGGGATCCTTATGTGTGTCCAGTAGACTTGGCCATCTCCATCGATGACCAAGACACTACTCACGGATGTCTCAGCAGTGCAACTTCCGACACCAGCTAACTTAGACTGTTGACATTCTGGCTCGACGCTAGTGTCTAAGAAGTTGTAGACAGTCATGGAGCCATATAGCACAGAAACATACCCTAATGCCCAGAACATCCATACTGATGATTCTGCACAAAGCCCACTTGGCCACATTGCGACTGTATAATTCTATGTCTTCCCAATTCAAGTGCCTGTCTCATAGGGTCAGGTACTCTAGCAACGTTTACAGAGTTTCCAGCCTGGTCTGCACTGGCACCTATGGTTTTGTACAACGTGTCTCAGGGTGACGATATTTGTGGTCTATGCCCAACACTGCTTCAACACTTTCTCAGTTGCTTGGCCTACTGCTGCTGCTGCCTGGTCAACACCGATCAAAACCAAAGCATCACAGGCCCCGGACCTGCTCACGATCACATTCCTCAAACACCTACAGCCTCTCTCATCAGTCACAGCCTCCCCTGCACCAAAGTGTCCAGTGGGCGGAAGTAGTGAGGCAGATGGTGGCGCAGAGCACGCAAGAACAGAGGAGATTCTGCAGATGCTGGAAGTCTTGAGCAACACACACAAAATGCTGCATGAACTCAGCAGAGAAAGACTATTTGCTCCCCTCCATAGATGCTGCCCGGCCTGCTGAGTTCCTCCAATATTCTGTGTGTGTTACAGAGAAAGTCAAGTTTGTTTCATTGTCATTCAACCATACATGAACGCCTATGAATACAGCCAAACAAAACAGCGTTAATCTGGGGCCAAAGTGCAAAAACACAGTACATATAGTCACACACAGCACAAGGCACATAAAACACATATAGGATACGAGCCACATATATAGTAAGATATCGGTAACATGCAGTCACACAAAAAAATATAGTCCAAGACCCTGAGTCCATGAATATTGCAGCAGAATTGAATTAAATTGAATAGACTTTATTACTTACGTCCTTCATATACATGAGATTACATTACATCGCTGTCTAAATATGCAATCACCAATTATAGTAATTTATAATAAGTATTATGTACAACAGGGTAGTCAATATAACATAGAAATACAGTTGCGTCAGTATGAATTAATCATTCTGATGTCCTGGTGGAAGAAGCTGTCCCGGAGCCTGTTGGTCCTGGCTTTTATGCTGCAGTACCATTTCCTGGATGGGCTGAGTCATGTCTCCAATGATCGTTTGGGCCCTTGTTACACACCTGTCTTTGGAAATGTCCTGAATAGTGGGATGTTCACATCTACAGATGCGCTGGGCTGTCCGTACCACTCTGCTGTGATTGAGGGAATTACTTTTCCCATACCAGGCAGTGATGCAGCTAGTCAGGATGCTCTCAATCATGTCCCTATAGAAAGTTCTTAGAATTTTGGGGCCTAAACCAAACTTCGTCAACAGTCTGAGGTGATCGACGTTCTGTAGTGCCTTTTTCACCACACAACCACATGAGATCCTTGGTGATGTTTATGCTGAGGAAGTTAAAGCTGTTCACCCTCTCAACCCCATCTCCATTGATGTCAACAGGGACTAGCTTGTCTCCATTCCTCCTGTAGTCCACAACCAGCTCCTTTGTTTTTGTGACATTGAGGGAGAGGTTGTTTTCTTGACACCACTGTGTCAGGGTGATGACTTCCTCTTTATAGGCTGCCTCATTATTATTTCAGATTAGGCCAATCAATGTAGTAGCGTCAGCAAATGTAATTAGCAGGTTGGAGTTGTGGGTGGTGACACTGTCATGGGTATAGAGAGAGTAAAGGCAGCTGAGGGGCACCTGTGTTGAGGGTCAGAGGGCAGAGGTGAAGGAGCTCACTCTTACCACCTGCCAGCAATCTGACAGGAAGTCTAGGATCCAGCTACACAGGCAGGATGAAGGCCGAGGTCTCAAAGCTGCTTGTCGAGCCTGGAAGGAATTATGGTGTTGAATGCTGAACTGTAGTCCAAGAACAGCATTCTCACATAAGCATCCCTTTTCTCCAGATGTGTAAGGACGGTGTTTAGAGCTGTGGCTATTGCGTCATCTGTCAATTGGTTGTGTCGGCAGGCGAATTGCAGGGGAACAGGCTGCAGATGTAGTCCTTGACCAGCCTCTCAAAGCATTTGCTTATTATTGAGGTGAATGCGACACGATTCCTTGCCTTTCTTGCTCTCTGACTCGGGCCCCACCACCTCAAATCAGCTCGTACACATCACGTTTCAACTGTGCTGTGTTTTCGAGACTTCAGTTCTCACCACAAAGATACCAGGACGTACAGGAGACCCAACAGCTCAGCTCCAAAAGGGAAGCTACAGCCTATTGATTGCAGTGTTCGATTACCAGAAGAAGTGTGATTAAATTGAATTGAATTCAGTTGAACATAGTACAGCTTGTCTTCTGCTGAGCAAAAACTAGGGGGCAGCACCGGCTCCCCAGCTTGGACGGCGTGCCATACCACCTTTGCTGGAGCGCACCGACTCTGATGCCTCTCTCTTGGGTGGCTGTAGACAGGTGACACCACGGCTTGAGGCCTAGTCCTTGCTATAACCGGCATGGTCCAAGGCAGGAGATAGTGGACAAGTCCTGGGCCAACAAGCAGGAATAATTATGGTGTCCATGTACATGTTCTTTGTTGCTTTCATAATCAATATGATGGCCTCAAATGTCTCACCTTTGCCACTCTCTTCAGTTCCATTATAAACACTATCATATTCCACACTTTATTCTTTGGTATCCCAGTGGGGCCACTCCACAGACTTCTTTTCCTGCTCCCCCCCCTCCATTTGAGATGATTTTTTTGTGTGACATGCCCCATTGGAATTGGAGTTTGTTTATTGTCAGTAATCCCGACATCCAGTGGAATTCTTGCCCTGCAGACTGTTCAAATGTATCATTTCAAAGGGAGGAGAAGATGGCAGTGAGACGCAGCGCGCGCAGTCTCTCCGGTGAAATGATATCGTATTTGTTAAATAGGGTACGGTGCACAATTCTGATTTGATGGAGACAGCCATGAGAAGCACGGAGGAACATCTAGAGAAACTTCTGAAATGCCCGGTTCGCTGCCGCTGCTACTGTGCGATCGAGAATCTCCGGAGGGGAAGGCCCCAAATCCTTGGCTTTGCCTGCTGCTGGCGGCCGGGACTGGAGTTGAAGCGCTCGACAGAAATGGTGCTCAGTGCTTGTTGTCGAAGGGCTGGTCGGAGGCTCGAAGTTTTCGGACGGCTCAGAGTCGGACTGTGGTCGGGCATGGCAGGGAGAGATTTCTTCCTTCTCCCGTCTGCATGAGATGTGGGACTTTTGAGGGACTTTGAACTTCTTTTACCATGTCCATGGCCTTTTCTTCATCAAGTTACAGTATTGCTTGCACTGTTGTACCTGTATGTTATAATTATGTGGTATTGGTCAGTTTTTCAGTCTTGGTCTGTCCTGTGCTTCTGTAATATCACACTGGAGGAATATTGTATCACATCTTAACGCATGCATTATTAAATGACAATAAAAGAGTTCTGCGTGTCCTCATAATCTAATCTAATCTAATTCATTACACCATACACTGAAGTTGTACAAAGTAAAACAAAAACAATGAAGTCACAGAGGAAGTGCAGTGCGGGTAAACAATAATGTGCAAGATCATAATGAGGTAGATTGTGAGGTCAAGAGTCCATCACGTTGGTCTTCACCAGGTGTCCATGTAACTCAGCCCTGATGAAGATGACAGTGATGATGTTACCACTCCATATTTCCAACTCAGTCACACCTTCAAATGCTGAGTTCCTTCAGCAGTTTGTTTTGTACTCCATATTCCAGGACCAGCTGACTCAAATTTTTCACTGTGCAACTTGCTATAACCTCCCGGCTGTGACCAATCTCACACGGAATGCAACCCCATCCTGTATATTAGCATGGGACACACACAAAATGCTGGTGGAACGCAGCAGGCCGGGCAGTATCTATTGGAAAGAGGTACAGTCGACATTTCGGGCCGAGACCCTTCGTCAGGCCTAACTGAAAGAAGAGCTAGTAAGAGATTTGAAAGTGGGAGGGGGTGGGGGAGATCCGAAATCATAGGAGAAGACAGGAGGGGAAGGGATGGAGCTAAGAGCTGGAAGGTTGATTGGCAATAGGGATACGAGGCTGGAGAAGGGAGAGGATCATCTGGGCTCCCCTCCCTCTTTCTTTCTCCGTAGGTTTCCCGTCCAATGATTCTCGCCCTTCTCCTGCCTCGTATCCCTTTTGCCAATCAACTGTCCAGCTCTTGGCTCCATCCCTCCCCCTCCTGTCTTCTCCTATCATTTTGGATCTCCCCCTCCCCTTCCCACTTTCAAATCTCTTACTAGCTCTTCCTTCAGTTAGTCCTGACGAAGAGTCTCGGCCCGAAACGTCGACTGTACCTCTTCCAATAGGTGCTGCCTGGCCTGCTGCGTTCCACCAGCATTTTTTGTGCGTGTTGCTTGAATTTCCAGCATCTGATTTCCTCGTGTTTATTAGACATGGGATCTGATTTCAAAAACAATATGTGACAGAAAATACTCAGCAGATGGCATCTGCGGAGAGAAAAACATAATTAATACCTCAGGTCAATGACCTTTCATTAGAACTGAAGAAGAGTCTCGGCACGAAACATCAACTCTTTTCCATAGATGCTGCCTGACCTGCTAAGTCCTCCAGCATTTTGTGTGCATTTCCTTAGAAATGAGCTGATCTCTTTTTCTCTCCCTGCAGAGATCGACTGGTTTGCTGAGTATTTCCTGCATTTTTCTGATTTTGTTCTTACTTTTGGACAATAAGACTGATGTGATTTACTTAAAAAAGCTGAAAAGCAATTTTTTTCTTGGCAATAATTTTCCTGGAGTATTATTGGGCCATTGTTCCAGATGGTACCAGGCCTCTTCAATAAGTTGAATTGTCAGTGATCATCAGACTGTCTCGGGGAAACAAGTGTGCAAAAAAAGTAATATTTATAGATCTATGAACCATCCAGAAATCTGACGGCTGAGGGTAAGAAGCTGTTCCTAAAACACAGAGTGTCGGTCATCAGTCTCTCGTACCTCCTCTCCGATGGTAGTAATGAAAAGAGGGCATTTTCTAAATGCTGGTGGTCCTCAATGCCAACTTCCTGATAACCCTTGAGGGAGAGCTAAAATCTTTCAAGCTAATCCTAATTCAAATTGTAAAAGTCAGTGAAGATCAAGTCTAAATATGAGACGATTTTTAATGTCTTGACATAAATAACATCATTCATTACTATTGACTTAAGACATAAATACTTATAAGATTATCTTGGACAATAATAAGTTTACCACTTTTTGAAGACTTTAAGATATAAAATTTCTAAAGAAATGACTTTACATTAATTCATAACAATATTTTATGGTCTCTCTGATTGCTCTTTCACATCCCTCAAAATAAATATCATAGATGTTTCAAGTGGCAGTCATGTTCCACTCAAATACAAAGATAAACATTCTTCCTTTTCAGCTTCTGCTGGACGGTTGACATCTCAATCAACTCCGTCATTTCTTCCGAGCTGGCTCACCACATGGAGCCAAAAGGAAAATCTGTCTTTCCAAAAGCAGACTCCATGTACACGCCAACACAACATGCCCTCACTCCCAAGGATGAATGAAGAAATACTTGTCATTAACTTGTGCTGCTCATCTGATTCCATTTGTCCCCTCGACTGCAGAAGCATATCTCCAGATGATCAGTACTTACTCCTACCTTCAGTTTTAGGAACTGACATTGCGTGAGTGGGCCAGTGAAGGAGTGGAGCTTTGAGGCTTTGACTCGAGAGGCTACGACGAGAAGAGGCGGAGGACAAGCTAGCTCGCAGTTAGTTTTTACAATGTCTCCTGAGACGGTGACATGCCTCTCATGCGAGATGTGGCAGTCTTGGGGGAGCGCCCCTCTCCCACAGAATCACATCTGCCAGAAGTGCATACGGCTGGGTGATCTGGAAGACTGTGTAAGGAATCTGGAGCAGCACCTGGATGACCTTTAACTCATAAGGGAGAATGAGGCAGTCATAGATGAGAGCTACAGGGAGGTAGTCACACCTAGGCTGCCGGAAGCAGGCCGTTGGGTGATAGTCAGAGGGGGGAAAGCGAAGGTGAGCAGACAGGTAGTGCAGAGCACCCCTGTAGCCATTTCCCTGAATAATAAGTTTACCGTCCTGGATACTGTTGGCGGGGACGGCCAACCAGGTGTGAGCCACGGTGGCAGGGCCTCTGGCACTGAGTCTGACCCTGTGGTGCAGAAGGGTGGGATGGAGAAGAGGAGAGCTGTCGTCATTGGAGACTCTATAGTCAGGGGAGCAGACAGGAGATTTTGTGGACGTGAGAAGGACACCCGCACGGTTTGTTGCCTCCCGGGTGCCAGGGTCCGGGATGTCTCTGACCGGGTGCACGACATCCTGGTATGAGAGGGAAAGCAACCAGAAGTCGTGATACATGTTGGGACCAATGACATAGGCAGGAAGAGGGATGAGGTCCTGAAGTGTGAGTTTCGGGAATTAGGCAGAAGGCTGAAGAATAGGACCTCAAGGGTGACGTTCTCAGGATTGCTGCCAGTGCTACGTGACAGTGATGGTAAGAATTGGAGGAGATGGCAGTTGAATGCGTGGCTGAGGAGTTGGTGCAGGGAGCAGGGTTTTAGATTTTTAGATCATTGGGATCTCTTCTGGGGAAAGTGGGACCTGTACAGATTGGATGGGTTGCACCTGAACTGGAGGGGGAGCAATATCCTTGCAGGTAGGTTTGCTAGCATGGTTCGGGAAGGGTTTAAACTAATTTGTGAGGGGGATGGGATCCAGAACGATAGAGCAGTGAAAGAAGTGCATGGAGTAAAGCCAGATCTAACATACAGAGAGGCTTTGAGGAAAGAGAAGCAGAATAAACGGTGTAAAGGTAGTAAGGTAGAAGGGCTGAAGTGTGTGTACCTCAATGCAAGAAGCATCAGGAAGAAAGGTGATGAACTGAGAGCTTGGATACATACATGGAATTATGATGTAGTGGCTATTACAGAGACTTGGCTGGCACCAGGGCAGGAATGGATTCTCAATATTCCTGGTTTTCAGTGCTTTAAAAGGGATAGAGAGGGTGGAAAAAGGGGAGGAGGGGTGGCATTACTGGTCAGGGATACTATTACAGCTACAGAAAGGGTGGGTAATGTAGCAGGATCCTCTTTTGAGTCAATACGGGTGGAAGTCAGGAACAGGAGGGGAGCAGTTACTCTACTGGGGGTATTCTATAGGCCCCCTGGTAGCAGCAGAGATACAGAGGAGCAGATTGGGAGGCAGATTTTGGAAAAGTGCAAAAATAACAGTGTTGTTATCATGGGTGACTTTAACCTCCCTAATATTGATTGGCACCTGATTAGTTCCAAGGGTTTAGATGGGGCAGAGTTTGTTAAGTGTGTTCAGGACGGATTCCTGTCACAGTATGTGGACAGACCGACCAGGGGGAATGCCATACTAGATCTAGTACTAGGTAATGAACCGGGTCAGGTCAGAGATCTCTCAGTGGGTGAGCATCTGGGGGACAGTGACCACCGCTCCCTGGCCTTTATAATTATCATGGAAAAGGATAGAATCAAAGAGGACAGGAAAATTTTTAATTGGGGAAAGGCAAATTATGAGGCTATAAGGCTAGAACTTGCGGGTGTGAATTGAGATGATGTTTTTGCAGGGATATGTACTGTGGACATGTGGTCGATGTTTAGAGATCTCTTGCGGGATGTAAGGGATAAATTTGTCCCGGTGAGGAAGATAAAGAATGGTAGGGTGAAGAAACCATGGGGGACAAGTGAGGTGGAAAATCTAGTCAGGTGGAAGAAGGCAGCATACATGAGGTTCAGGAAGCAGGGATCAGATGGGTCTATTGAGGAATATAGTGAAGCAAGAAAGGAGTTTAAGAAGGGGCTGAGAAGAGCAAGAAGGGGGCATGAGAAGGCTTTGGCGAGTAGGGTAAAGGAAAACTCCAAGGCATTCTTCAATTATGTGAAGGAAAAAAGGATGACAGGAGTGAAGGTAGGACCGATTAGAGATAAAGGTGGGAAGATGTGCCTGGAGGCTGTGGAAGTGAGCGAGGTCCTCAATGAATACTTCTCTTCGGTATTCACCAATGAGAGGGAACTTGATGATGGTGAGGATAATATGAGTGAGGTTGATGTTCTGGAGCATGTTGATATTAAGGGAGAGGAGGTGTTGGAGTTGTTAAAATACATTAGGACAGATAAGTCCCCGGGGCCTGACGGAATATTCCCCAGGCTGCTCCACGAGGCGAGAGAAGAGATTGCTGAGCCTCTGGCTAGGATCTTTATGTCCTCGTTGTCCACGGGAATGGTACTGGAGGATTGGAGGGAGGCGAATGTTGTTCTCTTGTTCAAAAAAGGTAGTAGGGATAGTCTGGGTAATTATAGACCAGTGAGCCTTACATCTGTGGTGGGAAAGCTGTTGCAAAAGATTCTTAGAGATAGGATCTATAGGCATTTAGAGAATCATGGTCTGATCAGGGACAGTCAGCATGGCTTTGTGAAGGGCAGATCGTGTCTAACAAGCCTGATAGAGTTCTTTGAGGAGGTGACCAGGCATATAGATGAGGGTAGTGCAGTGGATGTGATCTATATGGATTTTAGTAAGGCATTTGACAAGGTTCCACATGGTAGGCTTATTCAGAAAGTTAGAAGGCATGGGATCCAGGGAAGTTTGGCCAGGTGGATTCAGAATTGGCTTGCCTGCAGAAGGCTGAGGGTGGTGGTGGAGGGAGTACATTCAGATTGGAGGATTGTGACTAGTGGTGTCCCACAAGGACCTGTTCTGGGACCTCTACTTTTCGTGATTTTTATTAACGACCTGGATGTGGGGGTAGAAGGGTGGGTTGGCAAGTTTGCAGACAACACAAAGGTTGGTGGTGTTGTGGATAGTGTAGAGGATTGTCAAAGATTGCAGAGAGATATTGATAGGATGCAGAAGTGGGCTGAGAAGTGGCAGATGGAGTTCAACCTGGAGAAGTGTGAGGTGGTACACTTTGGAAGGACAAACTCCAAGGCAGAGTACAAAGTAAATGGCAGGATACTTGGTAGTGTGGAGGAGCAGAGGGATCTCGGGGTACATGTCCACAGATCCCTGAAAGTTGCCTCACAGGTGGATAGGGTAGTTAAGAAAGCTTATGGGGTGTTAGCTTTCATAAGTCGAGGGATAGAGTTTAAGAGTCGCGATGTAATGATGCAGCTCTGTAAAACTCTGGTTAGGCCACACTTGGAGTGCTGTGTCCAGTTCTAGTCACCTCACTATAGGAAGGATGTGGAAACATTGGAAAGGGTACAGAGGAGATTCACCAGGGTGCTGCCTGGTTTAGAAAGTTTGCATTATGATCAGAGATTAAGGGAGCTAGGGCTTTACTCTTTGGAGAGAAGGAGGATGAGAGGAGACATGATAGAGGTGTATAAGATAATAAGAGGAATAGATAGAGTGGATAGCCAGCACCTCTTCCCCAGGGCACCACTGCTCAATACAAGAGGACATGGCTTTAAGGTAAGGGGTGGGAAGTTCAAGGGGGATATTAGAAGAAGGTTTTTTACTCAAAGCGTGGTTGGTGCGTGGAATGCACTGCCTGAGTCAGTGGTGGAGGCAGGTACACTCGTGAAGTTTAAGAGACTACTAGACAGGTATATGGAGGAATCTAAGGTGGGGGCTTATATAGGAGCAACACACATCAAAGTTGCTGGTGAACGCAGCAGGCCAGGCAGCATCTGTAGGAAGAGGTGCAGTCGACGTTTCAGGCCGAGACCCTTCGTCAGTCGAAGGGTCTCGGCCTGAAACGTCGACTGCACCTCTTCCTACAGATGCTGCCTGGCCTGCTGCGTTCACCAGCAACTTTGATGTGTGTTGCTTGAATTTCCAGCATCTGCAGAATTCCTGTTGTTTGCGCTTATATAGGAGGCAGGGTTTGAGGGTCGGCACAACGTTGTGGGCCGAAGGGCCTGTACTGTGCTGTACTATTCTATGTTCTATGTTCTAAGAACAAACTTTCTGCCTTTCTCTGTTCTCCAGGGGCGATGGTGGTTCTATTTTATGATGTCATGAGACAGTGCACCCTGAAACCCTCCCTATCATCACATGGGATTTCAATCAGATCTGTTTGAAGATCTGTTATCTTTTCATCCTACACCTGCACTTTGGTGTATCTAATCTTCTGACTACTTCTACTCCTGACATATAGGCAGAGACTAGGAACTGCAGCACCAGTGGTGAGGACTGCAACTGTATGGTCAAGGGAGGTGGAGAATGTTTGTAGACTGTTCTGTCTCACCCAGATCTGAATACAGACTACTCCATATTCAGCGATGGATATTTGGATCGAAATAAGTATGCCATGGCCATCACTGACTTTAAGATCTGTGTGCCTTCAAGAACATACCGAATTTTCCTACACTAGAAGCCTTGGATGAACCAGGAGATTGGCAATCTGTTGAGGGATAGATCTGTAGCATTCCAGACTGATGATCCAGAACCCTACAAGAAGTCCAGGTACAACCTACAGAAGGTCATAGATAGAACAGGCAATTTTGTGTGATGTTAGAGTTACAATCAGATCCATGACAGCTGAGGCAAGGGTTACGTGCCATTACTGGTATACCTAACAGCATAAATGGTAGTGAAGTGCCCCTCCCTGATGAACTCAACACCTTTAATGCATACTTTGAAAGGGAGGGTAACACTACACCTGTGAAAATCCCCACAGTATCTGGTAACCCTGTGATCTCTGTCTCAGAGTCTAATGTCAGAACATCCTTCAAGAGGGTGAAACTTCTCAAATGTGTTCCTGGCCGGGTACTGAAAACCTGCACCAATAAAATGGCTGGAGAGCTCAAGAATGTCTTGAAACTCTCACTGCTGAGGGCTGAGGTTCCCAACTGCTTCAAAAGAGCAGCAATCATACCAGTGCCCAAGAGAAGTAGGGTCAGCTGCCTCAGTGACTATTGACTATTGGCGCTCACATCTATCATAATGAAGTGCTTCAAGAGGTTGTGGTTATGGATAGAATTAACTTCTGCCTGAGGGATGACCTGGACCCACTGAAATTTGTCTCCTGTAGCTGAAATCTCACTGGCTCTTCACTTGGCTTTGGAGCACCAAGACGATAGCAAAACATCCCCGAGGCTGCTGTTTTTTGATTAGAGTGGCGTTCAACAGCATCATCCCCTCAGTGCTAATCAACGGGCTTCAAAACCCAGGCATCTGTACTTCCCTCTACAATTCATCCTTGACTTTCACACCAGGAGACCATAGTCAATGCAGATCAAAAATAATGTTTCCTCCTCACTGACAATTTATGCAGGAGCACCGCAAAAATGTGTGCTCAGCGCATTGCTCAATTCTGTCTACACTTACGACTGTCTGGCTAGCTACAGTTCAAACATCATCTATGAATTCTCCAGTGACACCACTGTTGTTGGCCGAATCTCAGATGGTGATGAGGTGGTGTACAGGATGAGGTAGATTGTCTGGTTGATGTCTCGACATCAACAAGACCAAGAAATTGATTGTGGACTTCAGAAAAGGGAAGTCAAGGTAAAAGATGTACCAGACCTCACTGAGGGACCAGCAGTGGAAAGGGTGAACTGATTCAAATTCCTGGGCATCAACATCTCAGAGGATCTGTCTTGAGCCCAACATATTGGTGGAATCACGAAGAAGGCACACCAGTCGATCTGCTTTGTTAGAAGTTTGAGGAGATATGGTATGTGACCAAAGACTCTTGAAGGTTTTTACAGGTATACAGAGGAGACCATTCTGATAGGGTGCATTTTAGCCTGACATGGAGCCTTCAATGTATAGGATTGAAAGAGACTGTGGAGGGCTGTAGACTCAACCAGTACCATCATAAGCACAACCCTCCTCTCCATTGAGGAGATCTTTAAAAACCAAGGCCTTAAGAAGGTGGCATCCATCATTAAGGACCCTTATCATCTGGGATATGTCCCCTTCTTGTTACTACCATCAGGGGGAGATACAAGAGCCTGAAAGCCTACACTCATTTTTGCTTATTTATTTATTTATTTATTTATTTATTTTGTAATTTGTATCTTGTACTGTTTGCCATCTGAGATGATTGCTTAATGACAGTGCTTCACCCCAGGAGGTCTCCAGCTGATGAGGAGTAGATAACATGTGGTCATAATCTAAAGGGAGGGGGGTTAAATCTTTGATAAAATAAATGGAAGCTATTTAATCCTGCCTGATTCTACTACCTGAACACTCCGCTTCCAGGGTGTGAAATTTGTCAATTGATGGCTACCCTCCAATATATTCCCGTTATTCACCATAATGAACTACCTTGCCTTCACTTGACACATCTCCTTCAGCTGCCTGCTGTGTGACCTATCCAGCTCCTTCTGAAATACGTGTTTCATGTCCTTCTGAATAAATCGTGTGTATCTTCAATTCACAGTGTTACTGCTGATGGACTGAACACATGGCTATTTGTATTCATGAACTTACAATGCTTGCAAGATGAGTACCGCTTCCAAGTTAGAGAAATAAGTGTTTTTCAAGTTGTTGTCATTTAGAAATTGGACTACAGTGTTCAATGTACCCCTCAAAAGTGAAGCAGGATAAAAGATTTCCAAGATTCCGTTTGTTGGCTGTCAATAGACCAAAGTTATTTAGAATTATTTTAGTCATTATCCCAAACAGTTAATAATTTTTCAGAAGCTATGACATGAAAACAACATTTTCATCTGTTCTTTGCCCATTTTCCATCCCCCAAAGTGCAGTGAACATCAGACATTACAGCAGCTTATAAAAATGTCCATCTGAATAATGTACCATCTGGTGTAGGGGAACGCATAAAGAAAGAGTCAAAATTTCCTCAACTTTTTAATGAAGAAAATATGCTTAGCTTAGCAAATTATCCACTCACTTTGATTTCAAATTAGGCTGGATTAAGCTTCAGAGATATAGAGGCATACAAAGATTCTGAAATAATATATTATGGGATTCTTACACTAGTATATTAAATAATGCCTATTGAGATTATTCAAAGAGCTGCATGCAAAAGATTGAAAACAGATATATCCTTTTCTGAAATTGGGAGTCCCATTTATCACATGACAGATAGGTGGGGAGAGTCAGACACATTAATATCATCACCGTGAACATTGACATTTATATGAAAACTTACTGTGAAAGCGTTACAATGGAATGTTGAGAAGGGAGGAAAGGGGAAGCTGTGTCTGGTGGTGGAAGATCTTGAAGGTGACAGAACTTGTGGAGAATATTTTCCTCTCTTCTGCACTTTCAGCATTTTGTAGGGATTGTCCCTTTCAAAACTGCAATCCTCCCAATTATGGCACTTTCCCCTGGAAACACTTGAGATGGAACACCTGTCCTTTCACTTCCCTTCCACCATTCAAGGATGCAAATAAACCTTTCAGCTGAAGCTGAAGCAGATACTCACTTGCACTTCTAACCTAGTGTCCTGGAATCGGTGTTAACAAGGTTCTCTGCTCTACACTGGAGAAGCAAAATTTGATTGGGTACTCGCTTTGCTGAGCATCAGTGCTCAGTCCACTGTGAGATCCTGATCATCTCATTCCCTGTCACAATAATTCTCCATCCCATTCCTCATCTGACCAATCAGTCTATGGTCTCTTACCATAAGACCATAAGATACAGGAGCATAATTATGCCATTTGGCCCATTGAGTCTGCTCCGCCGTTTCATTATTGCTGATCTAATTTTCCTCTAGGACCTAACCTCCTGCCTTTTCCCCATACCCCTTCATGTCCTGACCAATCAAGAATCTATCAACCTCTGCCTTATACATAAAGACTTGGCCTCCACAGTTGCCTGTGACAATGTATTCCACAAATTCACCACTCTCTGGCTAAAGAAATTCTCCTCTTCTCCATTCAGAAAGGACACCCCTCTATTCTGAGGCTGTGTCACCACGAGAAACATCCTCTCCACTTCCACTATATCAAGGCCTTCCACCATTTAATAGGTTGCAATGAGGTCATCCCTTATTCTTCTGAATTCCAGCAAAAACAGGCCCAGAGTCATCAAACGTCCTTCATATGACAAGCCATTCAATCCTGGAATCATTTTCATGAACCTCAATAGAACCCTCTCCAGTTGCAGCACATCCCTTCTAAGATAAATGGGCCAAAACTGTTCACAATGCTGTAAGTGAGGCTTCACCAGTGCTTTATAAAGTCTCAAAACTACGTCCTTGCTTTTATATTCTAGTTTTCCTGAAATGAATACTAACATTGCATTTGCCTTCCTCACCACAGACTCAAACTGCAAAGTAAGTTTTAGGGAATCCTACACAAGGACTCGCAAGTCCTTTTGCACCACAGTTCTTTTAATATTTTTTCTCCACTTAGAAAATAGTCATCTTATTAATTTCTTCTACTGAAGTGCATGACCACACACTTCCTGACACTGTATATTCCATCGGCCACTTCCTTGTCCATTTTCCTAATCTGTCTAAGTCCTCTGTAGTCTCTTCCTCAAACCTACCTGCCCTCCATCTATCTTCATATCATCTGCAAACTTTGCAACAAAGCTATCAATTCCATCATCCAAATCATTGACCTATAATATAAAAAAGAATCGCCCCAACATATCAGTCCCTGTATAACATTACTAGTCACCGGCAGCCAGCCAAAAAATGCCCCCTTTATTCCCACTCGTCGCCTCCTGCCAATCAGCTTCTGCTTTATCCATGCTAGAATCTTTCCTGTAATACCATGTGCTCATAGCTTGCTAAACAGCCTCATGTGTGGCACCTTGTCAAAGGCCTTCGGAAAATCCAAGTACACAACATCAACTGGTATTCGCCTTTGTCTATCCTGCTTGTTATTTCAAAGAATTCCAACAGATTTGTCAGGCAAGATTTTCCCTTGAGGAAACCATGCTGACTACAGCCTGTTTTATCATGTGCCTCCAAGTACCTCAAGACCTCATCCTTCATAATCAACTCCAATATCTTCCCAACCACTGAGATCAGACTAACTGGCCTATAGTTTCCTTTCTTCTGCCTCTTTCCCTTCTTAAAGAGTGGAGTGACATTTGCAATTTTCCAGTCTTCTGGAACATTCCAGAATCTAGTGATTCTTGATAGAACATTACTAATGCCTCCATAATCTCTTCAGCCACCTCTTTTATAACTCTGGGGTGTACACCATCTCATCCAGGTGACCCATCTACCTTCAGACTCTTCAGTTTCGCAGGAACCTTCTCTTTATTTCTGGTAACTTCACTCACTTCAAGATCCCTGACATCTGAAACTTCCACCATACTGCTAGTGTTTTTCACAATGAAAACTGATACAAAATACTTATTCAGTTAATCCACCATTTCATTGTCCCCCATTACTACCTCTCCAGCATCATTTTCCAGCGGTCTGATATCCATTCTCGCCTTTCTTTTATACTTTATGTATCTGAAGCAACTCCCAGTATCTTCTTTAATATTATTGGCTAGCTTACTTTCATATTCAATCTTTACATTCTTCATAACTTTTTAGTTGCTTCCTGTTCCCAATCCTCAAACTACTTTTTGCACTATTATATGCCCTCTCTTGCCTCTTATGTTGGTTTGGACCTCTCTTGTTAGCTATGGTTGTGTCATCTTTCCTTTAGAATACTTCTTCCTCTTTGGGGTATATATATCTCCTGTGCCTTCCGGATTACTTCCAGAAATTTCAGCCACTGCTGCTTTGCCATTATCCCTGCCGGTGTTCTTTTCCAATCAATTCTGATCAACTTCTCTCTTATGTCTCTGTAATTCCCTTTACTCCACTGTAGTACTGATACCTCTGACTTTAGCTTCTAACACTGTTACAATGAGGCCACTACAGGCTCAAGAAACAAGACCTCATCTTCTGTCTGAGGACCTTGCAGCCTCTGAACCCTGTACTAAACTCTACAATTTTAGGCAATTTGATTTCTCTGAAAATCAAAGGAACTACAAACACTAGAAATCTGAAATATGAACAGAAATGCTGGAAAAACTCAGCAGGACAGACAGCATCTTATATTCCTTTTGGTTAGTCCCCAACCTGATGGCATGAACTCCAATTTCTCAAACCTCCAGTAATGCCTCCACCACCTCCCCCCGCTTCACCATTTCCCATTCCCTTTCCCTCTCTCATGTATCTCCTTGCCTGCCCATCACCTCCCTCTGGTGTTCCTTCCACCCCCACCTCCCCCCCACAACTTTTCTTCTTTCTTCCATGGCCTTCTCTCTTTCACCAATCAACTTCCTAGCTCTTTGCTTCATCCCTCCTACTCCAAGTTTCACCCATCGCCTGGTGTTTCTCTCTCCCCTCCTCCCACCTTTCAAATCTACTCCTCAGCGTTTTATCTCCAGTCCTGCTGAAGGGTTTCGGCCCAAAACACTGACTGTACTTTTCTCCATAGATGCTGTCTGGCCTGCTGAATTCCTCCAGCATTTTGTGTAAATTGTCCTGCTACTCTGCATTTTACCACTCCCATATTCTTTCGCCCGTGTTCTCACTTCTAATTGTTCCCATTCATTCATTGACCAGATAACCTTATTTAAAGTTTATCCCTTGGGTCTCCCCAGTTTTATTCTGTCAGAGATATGCCTTACCCACCCTCCCTGCAGTCTAAAAAACCTCCTTTGCCTCCTCCCCAGTTCTGAAGAAGGGTCTTCAAACTGAAACGTTAACTTTGTTTCTCTTCCCACAGATGCAACCTGACTTACTGAGCATTCCTGACATTTTATGTTTTGATTTCCAGTCTCAGCAATCTTCACTCTGTTCATTCAGCTCCGCTGGAAAAACTCGGTACATGATATCATAAGGAGCTGTGATAAGGCAGTGTAAGTTTTCTGGGAGCAATGGTTCTGGCTTGGGTTAAGGACAGTACCTTTTACCAGCAACAAATACTCCAAATGCACCTTGGGTTTAGAAACCATATCTCATTATGCCTTATCCACTGAACGCAGATGGAAACGAAAGGGGACAGATATTACTGCCGGATAAAGGAAACTGTGTATTACTGCCCTTTGTTAGAGTGCTTTTTGGGGTTGGCACATATAGCAAATAATTTCAGCAAATGACTTCAGATTTGAATATAAATTATGAAATAAATCTAAAATTCAGCTCTGAATAATGGATTCCGAAGAACTGTGAACCAAGCTAATTGGAAGATATCACAGTTGATTGGGAGACCAGACAATGCTGATTTAAATTCATTATTTGGGTGTCTGTGGTGCGGCTGCAAAGCAGGAGGTGTGATGTTTGTTTGCAGCTCAAAGGAAGCATTGAGGGAACGGATTGTAAATTTGGAATTGTCCTTTGATCTTTAGCACATTGTAGCAGTGGGTTGAACAGACCTCTTGCTCCTAAACAGGTTTCAATTATGATGCCTGCTGTGTCTGTTTGTCGAATAAAGAGTCTACTTCATAGCCAGCAGAACTTCTCTCCGGTGACTTTGTAATAACACCCTTCACTATTTTAAACACAGTTAACGAGTTACAATTACTTGTTTCTAAGGCTATAACAATGTTACTTTCAACCTTGTATTCTTCTTTTGCCTGCTTTACACATTGTTATATGTTCTTCAGTTTCTTTCTATCATCTCTGAATCATAACATCTTGTTCTGTAACACTGAATGGTGCCTGTGTTGTTAATTAAACAGCAAGCTGAACAGCCCGGTGCTGCAGAAAGGGTTAAATCCAAATGGCACCTAAAGCATTCTTCAGCAGGAAAGCAAATGTACAGCTCTGGCAGAAACTCCCCAACGATGAAGAAGTTACTGAAATGAGTGACAAACCCAGTGTCATAAGCAGAGATTAATTCCTACAATGATCAGAATCAGATTTATGTACAGATTTAAAAAGAGCAGCATTAGAAATGGTCAATGAGGGAAGCCACGACTCAGTTTCATCCTCCATTACCACCCTAAATAATTATCTTCCAGTTCATAATCTAAAGATCCACCATTAGATTTTATCTGATTTCAGTTAAGGACCATATCAGGTAATTACTGGTCTCAAAGTTTCCCGGAGGATATTATAGTTAATAACTCTGCACTCAAAATGATCTTTTTCAGATTCAGACACATTGTGATGTAAAAGAAATGACAGATATTTAAAGATGTACTTCCTGGGCTTGGGTTTGATTCTAATCAGGGTATGAACATTAAGATTTTATCAAATGCTTTAATTACACGGCAGCAGAACTGCTTATGGAAACTGTTTTTCCTATTAGTAACAGACCAAAAGACCGTAAGACATAGGAGCAGAATTAGTCCATTTGGCCCATCGAATCTGCTTTGCCTTTCAATCATGACTGATCCTTTCTATCCCCAGCCTTCTCCCCTTAACCTTTGATGCCGTGTCCAATCAAGAACCTGTCAAGCTCTGCCTTAAGTACACCCAGCAACTTGGCCTCCACAGCTGCCTGTGGTAACAAATTCCACAAATTCACCACCCTCTGGCTAAAGAAATTACCACGCATCTCTGTTTTAAATGGACGCCCCTCTATCCTGAGGCTGTGCCCTCTTGTCCTAGACTCCCCCATCATGGGAACCATCCTTTCCACATCTACCCTACATAGGTCTTTCAACATTTGAAAGGTTTCAGTGAGATCCCCCCCCATCCTTCTAAATTCCAGCGAGTACAGGCCCAGAGCCATCAAACAGTCCTCATATGATAACCATTTCATTCCTGGAATCATCCTTGTGCCATCAAACATTCCTCATATGATAACCATTTCACTCTTGGAATCATCCTTGTGAACCTCCTGTCACCCCTCTCCAATGTCAACACATCTTTTCTTAGATAAGGAACCCAAAATGGTTCACAATACTCATGATGAGGCCTCACCAGTGCCTCATAAAGCCTCAGCATCACATCCCTGCTCTTATAATTCTAGTCCTTTTGAAATGAATGCGAACATTGCATTTGTCTTCCTCACCACTGACTCAGCCTGCAATTTAACCCTATGGTGTTCTGACAAGGACTCACAAGTCCCTTTCATCTCAGATTTTTGAATCTTCTCCCCATTTAGAAAATAGTCTGTACATTTATTTCTTCTACCAAAGTGTATGACTCCGCATTTTCCAACATTGTATTTCATTTGCCACTTTCTTGCCCATTCTCTTAATTTGTCTATGTCCTTCTGCAGTCTTCGTGTTTCCTCAACATTAACTGTCCCTCCACCAGTCTTTGTATCATCTGCAAACTTGGCTACAAGGCCACCTATTCCACCATCTAAATCATTGATTTACATGCGTAAAAAGAAGCAGTTTCAATACCGGCCTCTGCGGAACACCATTTATCATTGGCAATCAACCAAAAAAGGGTCCTTTTATTCCCACTTGATGCCTCCTACCAATCAGCCAATGCTCCAAGCATGCTAGTAACTTTCCTGCAATACCATGGGGTCTTAACTTGGTAAGCAGCCTCCTGTGTGGCACCTTGCAATGGCCTTCCGAAAGTCTAAATATACAACATCCATTGCATAGTCTTTATTCATCCTTCTTGTAAACTTCTCAAAAAATTCCAACAGGTTTGTCAGGCAAGATTTTCATAGAACAGAACATAGAATAGTACAGCACAGTACAGGCCCTTTGGCCCACATTGTTGTGCTGACCCTCAAACCCTGCCTCCCATATAACCCCCACCTTAAATTCCTCCATATACCTGTCTAGTAGTCTCTTAAATTTCACTAGTGTATTTGCCTCTACCATTGACTCAGGCAGTGCATTCCACGTACCCACCACTCTCTGAGTAAAAAACCTTCCTCTACTATCCCCCTTGAACTTCCCACCCTTTACCTTAAAGCCATGTCCTCTTGTATTGAGCAGTGGTGCCCTGGGAAACCATGCTGACTTTGTCCTATCTTGCCCTGTGTCAGCAGGTACTCCATAACCTCGTCCCTAACAATTGACTGCAACATTTTTCCAATCACTGAGGTCGGGCTAACTTGTCTACAATTTCCTTTCTGCTGCCTCCCTCCTTTCTAAAAGAGTGGAATGACATTTGCAATTTTCCAGTTCTTCTTAGGCATGCCAGAATCCAATGATTCTTGAAAGATCATTTCTAATGCCTCAACAATCTCTACACTAACTCTTGCAGAACCCGAGGGTGCATTTCATCTGGTCTGGGTGACTTATATACCTTTAGGTCTTTCAACTTTTTGAGCACCTTCTCCGTTGTAATAATAACTGCACTCTCTTCTCTGTCCTCACACCCTTCAACACCTGACACACAGATAATGTCTTCCATAGTGAAGACTGATGCAAAATACTCATTTCGTTCATCTGGCATCTCCTTGTGCCTCATTATTATTACTTTGACCTCATTTTCTAGTGGTCCATATTCACCCTCACCTCTCTGTTTTATTTTTATATACCTGAAGAAAAGCTTTTACCAGTCACCTTAATATTTTTTGCTAGATTGCTTTAATATTACATCTTTTCCCTCCTAATGACTCTTAGTTGCTTTCTGTAGGTTTTAAAAGCATCCCAAACCTCTATCGCCTCTTAATTTTTGCTCTGTTGTATGCCCTCTCCTTTGCTTTTACATTAGTTTTGATTTCCCTTGTCAGCCATGGTTGTACTAATTTGTCGTTAGAGTATCTCCTTTTTTTTAATACATCTATCCTGCACCTTCCTCATTTTTCCCAGAAATATAAGCGATGGCTGCTCTTCTATCTTCTCTGTCAGCATCTCCTCCAATTTACTTTGGCCAACTCCTCTCTCGTGCCACTGTAATTTCCTTTACTCCACTGAAATACTGCTGCACCATACTTTATGTCCTCTCTATCAAATTTCAAGTTGAACTCAATCATATTGTGATCTCTGACTCCTAAGAATTCCTTTACCTTAAGCTCCACAATTGCCCCAGTTCATTACCCAACAACCAATCCAGTATAGCTAAGCTCCTAATAACACACACAGGATGCTGGAGGAACCCAGTATCAGTGAAAAAGAGTACGGTCAATGGTTCAGGCCATGACTCTTCATCAGGGTTTTCCCTCATAATGCTCTTGAGCTTTCTTTCAAAGCTCTTGGTTGCTCAATATGTGGCTTGCATATTTTGCATTTTAAATTGGTTTACCTTGGGATGAATATTCCTTAGTTTACCTCTCAATACATTTTGACCAGCAAATTTAAGTTCAAGTTTAATTGTCATTTAACCATACATGAATACCCATGAATAGAGCCTAACCAAACAGCGTTCCTCTGGGGCCAAGGTACAAAATGCAGTACCAACAGTCATACACAGCACAAGGCACATATAAGATTAGATTATGAGAACACTCAGTCCTCTTTTATTGTCATTTAGAAATGCATACATGCATTAAGAAATGATACAATGTTCCTCCAGAGTGATACCACAGAAAACAGGACAAACCAAAGACTAATACTGACAGAACCACATAATTATAACATATAGTTACAGCAGTGCAAAACAATACCATAATCTAATAAAGAACAGACCATGGGCACGGTAAAAAAAGTCTCAAGTCCCGATCGACTCCTGAGTCCCCGATAGCAGGCAGCAAAAGGGAGAAGCTCCCTGCCACAAATCTCCAAGGCACCGACAACTGCTGATGCCTTGGAAGCAGCCGACCACAGCCGACACCAAGTCTGTCCATCCGAAAACTTTGAGCCTCCGACCAGCCCCTCTGATACAGCCTCCCGAGCACCATCCTCTGCTGAGCGCCTTCAACCCAGCCCCGGCCACCGATACAATCAAAGCTGAGGATTCGGGGCCTTCTGCTCCAGAGATTCCGGTTACCACACAGTAGCTGGGCAGCAAAGTAGGCATTTCAGAAGTTTCTCCAGATGTTCCTCCGTACTCTCACGTCTGTCTCCATCAAATCAGAATTGTACATGGTCCCCTACTTGACAGATTACAGATATCATT
The DNA here is from genome assembly GCF_030028105.1 of Mobula birostris. Lineage (NCBI taxonomy): Eukaryota > Metazoa > Chordata > Chondrichthyes > Myliobatiformes > Myliobatidae > Mobula > Mobula birostris. The sequence goes on from NC_092391.1 coordinate 46,995,249, forward strand.
CACCGGAGAGGCTGCGCGCACTGCGTCGCGCTGCCATCTTCTCCTTCTCTAAGATAGCAATAAACATACTGTCACACAAAAAAAATGTATGTAATATAGCCCAAGTCCCTGTGTCATGGACATTGCCAGCAAGAGCAGGCCCACAGCGGTCTGCAGACAAAAGCAACCAAGCTTGTCTTCCACCGAGTGAACACTGGAGGCAGCACTGAAAGGAGGCACCAGCCCCCAGTCCAGCATGGAGGCTGCACCATACCACCGCCTCGTCTCCTTCCCTGACTGTCTGGAGCAGGCCACACCGCGGCATGTGGCCTATTTAAAAGTGCACAAACAGAAACTCGTCATTTGGTTCAGAATTTGTTTTCAGCATATTTGCTTGTATCACATATCAGTTTGATAGACATTGTTAATATGGTGACTTATAGAAAACCATTAATCAGAATTATCATCTCCAAAAGAAGTTTGGCATCCACGTTCAGAACAACTTTAGATTAGCTGCACTGTATTGTGCACACTGGCAGCAATTCAGTACTCTAATCATTTCACTGCTCAATTTCGGAGAACTGGGGAGAAGCAGCAGGGGCATTTGCTCAGTGTGGGAATTGAGAGTTCAGGTTGCAAGTAAGCTAATAAATGATTGTGTCATTCTTCATCAAGAAAGGTGGTGGAAATGTGGAAGTGCTATTGAGGTATAGCCAATTGAAAATGGAACGAAGTAAATTTAATCAGTTCAGCTTGTTTACTGCATATGAGTTTTTGGTTGCATTAAAATTGAAGGTCTGAGATGTCCTTATACAAGGTTCATTCAAATTTGTTTAAAGTTACTGATCCCGTACATTAATACAAGAAGCATAGAGTGCGCTACACCTAGATGCACTGATAGCTCTGGCAATCCATAGCTCCACCAGCAGGAATACACATTCTGGAATTAGATCATACAAAGTGAGCTTCTATTAAGCAATACACACAAAGCGATGGAGGAACTCAGCAGATCAGGCTACGTCCGTGGAGAGGAATAAACACTCGACGATTTGGGTGGAGACCTTCCAACTGAAGATTGCTTCTACGTGTTTTCCTGGTGCCATGGGCCTAATTTTGCCTTACCTTTAGTTTTCATCTTCTTCCACGCTTTTCATTGTTTTCTTATAGTGATTCCTCCCATTATTATGCACCCACCAGGTACATTTTCAGTTCTGGTGAGATCACCTGTGCATGTATTTGTGTGATGTTTTGCCAACCTTGGTCTTCCCCGAGAATTTAAACCAGGCAGTATTTGTAATATTTGGTGTTCTTTTCAGCACAAACTTAAAAGGATCATCCAATATTATCCCAGACTTTTGACATGTTGGTCAAGAGGGTCAGAAAAACACTGCAAGCTGGTCAGAAAAGGAGAAGTTAAAGGAATCCCCAGGAAAGCAGCCGCTCTAAAATGATATCGTATTTGTTAAATAGGTACCGTGCACAATTCTGATTTGATGGTGACAGACGTGAGAAGCGTAGAGGAACATCTGGAGAAACTTCTGAAATGCCTGCTTCGCTGCCGCTGCTACTGTGCGATCGAGAATCTCCAGAGGGGAAGGCCCCAAATCCTCGGCTTTGCCTATTGCCTGTTGCCGCGGCTGGGGTTGAAGTGCTCGGCAGAGATGGTGCTCAGTGCTCGGTGCTCGGTGTCAGAGGGCTGGTCGGAGGCTCGAAGATTTCAGACGGACTCAGAGTCGAACTGTGGTTGGGTGCTTCCAAGATGCCGCATCGGTAAGTTTCCGGCGCTGGAAGCTCATGGCAAGGACAGGTTTTCTTCCTTCCACCATCTGCGTGAGATGATGGGACTTTCGAGAGACTTTGAGACTTTTTTTTACTGTGCCCATGGTCTGTTCTTCATCAAATTACAGTATTGCTTTGCTCTGTTGTAACTATATGTTATAATTATGTGGATTTTGTCAGTTTTTTTCAGTCTTGGTTTGTCTTGTGTTTCTGTGATATCATTCTGGAGGAACATTGTATCATTTCTTAATGCATGCATTACTAAATGACAATAAAAGAGGACCGCGTGTCCTCATAATCTAATAATCTAATTATACCCAAATCCAACTCAGTAACAGGAGGGAAGTGGTGATTGGTAATGGGTGTTTCTTTCACTGGAAAGCTATCAGCATTAGGGTTTTGCAGGGTTCAATCAAATATCCACTCAGCAGCCTCTTTATTATGTACGGGAGTAGAACCCAGTGTGGTCTTCTACTGCTGCAGCCCATCTGCTTCAAGGTTCGATGTGCTGTGCGTTCAGAGATACTCTCCTGCACACCACTGGTGTAATGCCTCATTATTTCAGTTACTGTTACCTTCCTGTCAGCTAGAACCACTCTGGCCATTCCCCTCATTAATAAGGCATCTCACCCACAAAACTGTTGATTACTGGATTTTTTTTTGTTTTTTCTCACTATTCTCAGTAAGCTCTGGAGACTGTTGTACATGAAAATCCCAGGAGATCAGCAGGTTCTAAGATACCCAAACCACCATGTATGGCACCAACAACATCATTCTATGGTCGAAGTCATTTAGTTCACGTTCCTTCCCCCATTCTGATATTTGGTTTGAATAACAACTGAACCTCTTGGCTATGTCTGCTTGCTTTTATGCATTGGGTTGCAGCTACGTGATTGGCTGATTAGATATTTGCATTAACAACCAGGTGTACAGGTGTACCTAATAAAATGTAACAACAGAAGGAAATTCCTTTCTTCTACTAATATGATGGTAAAGAGGTTTTAAGATAATGTAAAAAATAGCTCCAGTGAGATAGAATATTCAAGACTCCCAAAAGATGTCAATGATTTGGTCAGTTGGGCAGAAAATGGCTTATGGAATTTAATCCAAATTATGTGATTATCTATGTGTGGAAGGGGGAGGGGTGGAAGGTGCAAAGGGCAAGGGAACATGCAATAAATGGTAGGTTTGAGTGTGGTTGAGAAGCAATGAGTCTATAGAATATTTCTTCACATGGTGGCGCAATGATTTTGGCGCCGGACCTGGGAGTGGAGGTTCCCGGGTTCGAAATCAGTTGGGTCCGCTCCCGAGTACGCTTTCCATCTGTGCTGGGTTGAGTGTCGAGATCGCAACTCGACCTCGTAAAATAAAGGGAAAAATACTGCGAAGATGTCTGTGTGAGGAGTGGCGTGCCACACAGTCTCTCTCTCTCGCTCCACGCCTTGTAAAAAGCCATGAAAAAGACATCATCATGGACGCACGCACACACATAGACTCGCACGCACACAGGCACACGCCAAAAAAAAAAAAATTTCTTCACATACCTCGAAGTTCAATAAAATGGTTCAAAAGGCGCACGGCGTCTGCTGTCAAAAGAAGACGTGGAGCTGGAGACTCAGATCACATTGAAACAGTTGGTGATGTTACCTGAAGGGCTATGGAACCAAAATTCAAAATTCAAAATTCTAAGTAAAATTTATTATCAGAGGACATACATGTAACCACATACAACCCCAAGATTCTTTTTCTGTGGGCATACGGAGCAAATCTATAGAACAGTGACTGTAAACTGTAAACATCTGGAACTGATAACTGTAAACAAACTGTGCAAATGCAGATATAAATAATTAGCAATAAATAATGGTCATGAAACAACAATATTATAGGGTCCTTAAATGAATGCAGTTATCCCCTTTTGTTCATGAGCCTGATAGTTGAGGGTAGTAACTGTTCTTGAACCTGGTGGTGTGAGTCCTGAGGCACCTGTGCTATCTACCTGATGGCAGCAGCGAGAAAAGAGCATGGGCTGGATGGTGACAATCTTTGATGATGGATGCTGCTTTTTTACTGCTATTTTTCGTGTAGATGTGCCCAATGATAGGGAAGAGCTTATCCATGATGTACTGGGCTGAATCCACTGCCTTTTGTAGAACGTTCCCATACCAGGCCGTAATTCAGCCAATCAGCACACATTCCACCACGCATCTATAAAAGTTTGCCTAGGTTTTTTGATGGCATGCCAAACCTCTGCCGACTCCTGAGGAAGTAGAGGCACTGTCGTGCTTCATTTGCCGTTATATTTATATGATGGGTCCAGGACTGCTCCTCTGAGATAGTGAAACCCAGGAATTTAAAGCTACTGACCCTCTCTATCTCTGATCCGCTGATGATTACGGACTCATGGATCTCTGGTTTCTCTCCCCTGAAGTCAACAGTCAGTTTCTTGGTCTTATTGACATTGAGTGCAAGATTGCTCTTATTACAAAACAAACAAGAAATAACCTGTAGATGCTGGAATCCGAGCAACACACACAAAATGCTGAAATGCAGGACCTGCCGAAGGGTTTCGGCCCGAAATATCAGCTGCACTTTTTTCCATGGATGCTGCCTGGCCTGCTGAGTTCCTCCTGTATTTTGTGTGGATTGTTGCCATTGCACCACTCAGCTGAGTTTTCAGTCTCCTTCCGGTACACTGATTCTTTACTCTGTTTGGTACAATCTCCAACGGTGGTGTCGCCAGCAAACTTGCATATGGTGTTGGAGCTCAACTTAACCACACAGTCATAGCTGTAAAACGAATAGAGCAGGGGGGCTAAGTACACATCTCTGCGGTGTTCCTGTGCTGATGGAAATTGTGGAGGAGACGTTTTTGCCAATCCAAACTGACTGAGGTCTATGAGTGAAGAAATCCAGGATCCAATTCTACAAGGGTGTATTGAGGCCCAGGTCTGGGAGCTTAATGATTAGTTTTGAGCGGATGATGGTGAAAAATACCAGGCTGTAATCGATAAAGAACATCCAGATACATACATCTTTGCTGTTCAGATGTTCCAGGGTTGTGCTTAAAGCCAATGAGAAGGCATCTGCTGTTGACCTGTTGCTTCAGTAGTTGAAATGGAGCAGCTCCAAGTCACCATTCAGTCAAGAGCTGATATGCTTCAACACCAGCCTCTCAAAACACTTCATCACTGTGGTTGTCCGTGCCACTGGGTGATAGTCATTTAGACAGGTTACCACACTCTTCTTGGGTACCGGTATGATTGAAGACTGCTTGAACCAGGTGGGCATCACACACTGCTGGAGAGAGAAGCTGAAGGCATTAGTGAATACACCAGCCAGCTGGTCAGCCCAGGTCTTCAGTACTCAGCCAGGTACTTTGCCCAGACTGGATGCTTTCCTTGGATTCACTCTCTTGATGGAAATCCCCATGTCATCTTCAGATACTGAGAACATGGGATCATTGGAAGACTTTGGGGTGCGCGATCACTCCATCCTCTTTTGGTGGTCAAAATGACCATCGAAGTCCTTAAGGCCATCTGGGAGTGAAGCTGTTGTCCCCTACGTCGCAAGATTTAGCTTTGTTGGAGGTTATGGCATTCAAACCCTGCCACAGTTGTCGAGCATTCCTCGTTGATTCCAGTCTAGTCCAGAAACTCCACTTCGCTCATGCGATCATACCTGCACCTTTCGTAGCATTCTTGACCTCCAGACTTGAATGCCTCTGATCTGGTTCTAACCAGTGCTGGAAGGTTCGAGTAAGTTGTACAACTCTTTTTCAGCTGGCATAGATGCGATGGGCTGAATGTTTTAGAAAGATCCATGGTTTTATACTGCTCCCCACCTCCCCATTTTCCCTCACAAAGACTCATGTCAGCTATTCTCCATTTGAGCCATCTGTTGCTGAAATCATCGCTGCTTTTGTGACCTCCATATTTCAACTATTATAATATTCTCCAGGCTTCCCATGCATCCTCCTGCACTGTGAACTTTATCCAAAGTCATTGAAAAATCTGCTTCATGTTTTCAATTCCATTCCAGCTCCAAACCCAGATTTTTATGAGCTTAGTTGGCAGCCATATCCAGCGATGTAAAGTTTTTATCTTCACTTTCAATTCTTCTTCTTATTTTTATAAATTTCATCAGTCTTCAACTCTGTGACCTGAGTTATAGGGAAAGGGCAAGTAAGTTAGTGCTGTATTCCCTGCAGCACAGGAAAATGAGGGGCGATCTCATCGAGGTTTAAAAATTATGAGGGGTGTGGATAGGGGAATGCACGCAGATTCTTTTCCCTCAGGTTGGTTGAGAATAGAACTAGAGGTCATAGGTTTAAGGTGAAAGGTTAAATACTTAAGGGAAACATGAGGGGGATCTTCTACACCCAGAGGATGGAACGAACTGCCAGTGGAAGTTGTAGATCCAGGTTCAACTGTAACATTGAAGAGAAGTTTAGAAAGGTGCACAGATGAGCGAAGTATGGAGGTCTATGGTCCGGGTGCAGGCAGAAGACAAGGTCGGCATGGACTGGATGAGCCCAAGGGCCTGTTTCTGTGCTGCAGTGCTCTATGACTCTATGACTCTGCTCCTTGAGCCTGACCTATAAGATTATTAAGGGATTGGACACGCTAGAGGCAGGAAACATGTTCCTGATGTTGGGAGAGTCCAGAACCAGAGGCCAAAGTTTAAGAATAAGGGGTAGACAATTTAGAATGGAGTTGAGGAAAAACTTTTTCACACAGAAGGTTGTGGTTCTGTGAAATGCTCTGCCTCAGAAGGCAGTGGAAGCCATTTCTCTGGATTCTTTCAAAGAAGAGTTAGATAGAGCTCTTAAAGATAGCAGAGTGAAGGGATATGGGGAGAAAGCAGGAAAAGGGTACTGATTGTGGATGATCAGCCATGATCACAGTGAATGGTGGTGCTGGCTCGACAGGCTGAATGGCCTACTCCTGCACCTATTGTCTATTGTCTATTGACCTCCCTCCTCTTCTGCCTCCTGTCATCATCTTTCAACCTTTGCACTCTCTTAGGTCTGCTCTTAGTACCTCCAACGGCTTCCCCTCCTTTAAGGCAATCTTTAAAATTCAGTTTTTCAGTGAAGCTTTCAATCACTCTGTCTATTGTCCCTTGGATTTGATGTTCACCTTTCTGAGTGACGTACACTCCTAAATAACAATATTGTAGAACTATCACCGTTCTGCCGCAAATGGTCTGGATAGTCTGACCACCTCCTGCTTCAGGGTCTCTGACCTCTGTGCCCCGGCCTCTCCTGGAGTTTGACCTTTGCCCACCCAATCCCTGTCTCTTTGCTCTCGTGCTTCAGCAGCACACGTCAGAAACCAAAGCAAGGTAGGAAATTGTTAGATTTTGCTTTAGCAACAATAAGGGAACATTTGCTACTTGAAGCTTATCAGCCCAGGTGCTGCTGCTTCTCTCTCGAAGGAGCTTTGATGGAATTGTACACAATGCAATCATCAGTAAATGTCTCCAGTCTGGTGTCTTGAAGGAGTGCCTGCAGATATAATTTGTCAGTGGTATTAATATGTGCCTGATACAATTTCTAGTTTTAACTGGATTCTTGAAGAAATTTTTTTGAGCTCCAGCGTATCTGTTCCTGCCACATTTAATGGCAGTGTGGAAAATACTTCTCTTGTTAAATTTGACTTTGCCATGTTTTGTTGCTTAGGAACAGTCAATACTTCAAAATGGCATTTGTTCCCAGTTTTCCAGCTTCCTGAGCAATTCTTCATTTTTCAGAGCTCGAAATAATCCTTTTATTTTTACTAGTCTCCTGATTATACACTGATTAAGCAACATGATGAATGAATTTGTCTGAAGTAAACGAGCCAAGATATCTGAGTTTTTTAAATAAGCACATCTGCTTATTGATGCTATCTGGCTTCGCACCACCTCCCCCCATCCATTTCGTTAACTTAATTTTTCCTCCTTTAGTTTTACTAAGTTTCTCAGTGCACAATTTTTACCGCTTTTTCTTCCTGTTTATCGCAGTGTGCTTATATCAGTACTTGACTTCCAATGTGTTGTCCAACAGTAGACTCCTTGGCTCCTTGGGTTCCCTCAGTAGTTTCTGTGCCAAACATTCTGCACTACTCAAAACAGCTCCTGTTCTCATTTCGCAAATTGTCTTTCCCATTACAATTTTTTTCCTTTGAACTCTGTCGGCTTTTCCTATCACACTAAGTAACTTCTTGTGTCCCCTCTCCTATTTTAAACTAACAAGACATTTGATGATTTTTTTTCCCCAAGAGGTAACTGCACTGAATTTCATCAATGGCAAAACTTATGGTGTTAGGCTTACAGACCATGATGAGAGAGCAAAGTTAAAACTGGAATATTATTGTTTTATATTTGTCACATGTACTGAGATGCTGAAAAGCTTTTGCTTTGCGTGCTATCCAGTTAGATATGCCATACAGAAATCGACCAAGGTAGTGAACTGAAAGCATAATGCAGAATATAGTGTCACTTTATAGCAGAAATTCAGTAAAGGCAGGAAGATAAAGTGAAGTCACGTAACAAGGAAGACTGAGAGGTGAAGAGTTCAAGAGTTCATCTTTAAGCACTTGAGAGGTTGTTGAAGAGCGATAACCGCAGGACAAAAGCTTTCCTTGAATTTGGTGGCGTGTGATTTTAACTTTCCCATCTGCCTGATGGGAAAGAAGAGCAGAACGTTGGGGGTCCTTGGCCACTTCCCAAGGCAGCGGGTCAGAGACAACAAAAGGGCAGCTGGTGTGCAGATGGACTGGGCTAAATTCACAACTTTGCAGCTTCTTGTGGTCTGGGGCAGGGCAGTTGCTATACCAAGCTGAGATGCATCCGGGTGGGAAGCTTCCTATGGTGCTCCTCCAAAACCTGGTGATGAGCCACGGGATCTTGCAGAACTTTCTTCACCTTCTGAGGAAGTAGAAGCTCTGGTGTGCTTTCCTCTGCATAGCATCCACATGACTGGACCGGGACAGATTGCTGGTGATGCTTACGCCGAGGACTTTGAAGCCGGTTCTGCTTGCTGCCCCATGATGTTTACTCAGCTCTAGGCTGAGCTGCAGTGCCTTTCATAAAACTACATTTCTGAAGCTATTTGCTTATTTTTATTGTTTGCACGATTTGTTTTATCTCTCTGTGCACCTCAGGTGTTTGATGATCTTTTTTATGGTTTCTTTCGAGATTTCTTTGTTTTGTGGCTGCCTGCAAGGAGACAAATTTCAAGGTTGTATAATGTATACACGTTTCCCCCGCCACCCGAAGGTAGAACGTTCTTATGAAACAGTTCGTAAGCCGAAATGTCGTAAAGCGAAGAAGCAATTACCATTAATTTATATGGGAAAATTTTGTGAGCGTTCGCAGACCCAAAAATAACCTACCAAATCATGCCAAATAACACATAAAACTTAAAGTAACAGTAACATGTAGTAAAAGCAGGAATGATATGATAAATACACAGCCTATATAAAGTAGAAATACTTTTCCACAATCATTACTGAACTGTTCTCCGTAGTGAACATCTCACGCAAGCACCATCGGCAGAAAATCTCACACAAGCGCTGTTGGCATAAACGCGCTCTCCAGTAACTTTTAAGCTCTGAAGCTGCCAAATCATCCCAAATAACACGTAAAAATACACAGCCTATATAAAGTAGAAATAATGTATGTACAGTGTAGTATCACTTACTGGAATCGGGAAGACAGCAAGCACACTGATGATGGTGTGTTAGACTGAGTCGTCGCAGGTTGGGGTGGTGCATTGGCCCCCACCCTCCAGGCCGCTGAGCGATACATTGCCGCGAAGCATGCAGGAATGCAGCGGTAGCCAAGAGGCACACAGCACATCTTTAAGAAAAAAGCTGAAATAAACATGCTAATTAATTAGGTGCCGCCGACATGTAATTGTCGTCCCAGATCAGTGCCGATTGCCGATTGCATCGCCTCTGATCTGGGCCGACAATTATGTGTCAGTGGCACCTAATTAATTAGCATGTTTATTTCGGCTCTTTTCTTAAAGATGTGGTGTGTGCCTCCCGGCTACCGTTGCATTCTCTGCGAATCGGTATCTGTCCGTGGCCTGGGTGTTGAGGTGGTGGGACACTGGGGTGTCATCTCGTCGTCTGTTTCCATTAAAGCAGGCAGCTCATCTTCTCCTATGACTGCCCGCCTCAATGTCGAAGGTCGAGGTTTGTCGTCTGCTGTGGAAGGCTTGCTTGACTGCTGAGCCTCGCGCATTTTTCTATAACACAGTTCTTTGTAAGGACTCAAACCATCCTGCAAATATCCCCTAAACCAACGTACCCTTTCAAAATTAAAGTCTTATTTTATCATTACTCATTTGGTTTCGATTGTTATCCTTTTTTCTTTCCAATTGCATCAGCTCTTCATCTGTCAGTTCTTGGTCGTGGGATGCCAAAACCTCTTCAACATCATGTTCATCAGCTTCCACAAGCCAAACTCACATTGTCCTTACTTTGTTCACCACGATCCAAACGCATAATTATGTCTAGTTCTACGCTAAGTGTACACCCTTATGAGCTCTTTTAGGCTTTTCCAATACCTTAGAACTCATCTTGCAAGCGGCTGCTCACAGGCATGTGTTTAAGCAATGATGGCGAGAATGCAGTTCTGAATCTGGGGCAGAGCGGCTGCTTGGGGTGCGCACTGCCTTTTATTGCGCACTGAGTTTTTTGCGCGCTGAATTTTTTATCGCGCGCTGCTGTGCAAACACCTTCTGAAAGCGAAAACAGGGTACTAATGTAGGTCTTTCGTAACAGTTTCGTAAAGCAAACGTTCGAAATGTGGAGGACACCTGTACATACTTTGATAGTAAATTTACTTTGAACTTTGATCACATCCTCAGCCTCTCACTATGCACCCCACGCACTCAGCTGTGTGGCCTGATTCTCCTCCAATATTGTGTCTTCAGGTGACCCCATTGCAGTGGGCCACATCTCATTCAGGAAGGAGTTAGGATCCTAGTTGTGTGGTGTCAAGGCAACAACCTTTCTATCAACGCCAGCAAAAGAGATGGTCAATGACTTCATGAGGGGGCGCTGTGTGCACTCTCCCGTTTGCATTAATGGTGCAGAGGTCAAGAGGGCTGAGAGCTTCAAAGCCGGTGTTGAGGTCAACAGGTTCTGCGGTCTGTAGACAGGTGATCTTTCGATCCTTGCAGGACATCACAGGACCTGTTGACTCCAATGCTGGCAGGCTTAGATACATCCAGCCTGCGACCCCTGTTGTTGATCTCAACGGCTCTAATAATCCAGAGCAGGCTCAGAACCTGGACTCCACTGCCATCAACCACCAAATTGCCGATTGTGCAACCTCCAACTCCGACTCCGGCCTCTTCACGAGCTGCTGCTGGAATGCTCATCTCCCCTTACCCCACTACCACGCCACAATCCCGATTCACTCAGCTCCCACCGCTAGCTCCTGGGTCCTCGGAGACTCCATCTTCCTCTCACCCCACCTATCCGTGAACACTTCAAACCTCCCTTCTCCTCAGACGCCACCAACCCCCTTCCCCGCTTCCGATCCCAGTTCTCATCCATGCTGGGTTTTCACCATTCCGTCCAACCTTCCCCTCTCCAAGGCAGAATGTTCTGTCCTCAGTAAGGGCCTCATCTTTGTCCCTCTCCACCCACAACTCAGTGAGTTCCGCGCCCACCACAACACTGAGCTCTTCTTCCACTGCCTCCATCTCCGAGACAATTTCTTTAGCAAGGACTCTCCACCTCACACCCACGACCCCTTCTCCCACCTTCAACCCTCCTGCTCTTTCTGGACACCCTGTCTTCTGCTTGCTCTGGACTTTTTCATTGCTAACTGCCAATGGGACATTAATCATCTAGATTCTAACACTCTTCTCTCCCATTCCAACCTCATTCCTTCTGAACGCTCCGCTCTCCACTTCCTCTGCACTAATCCTAACCTCACCTCACCATCAAACCCACTGTCGGAGCTGCTGTAGTAGTCTGGTAAACTGACCTCTACTTTGCTGAGGCCCAGCACCAGCTCTCAGACTTCTTACTTACCCTTGAACAGGACCCCACTAAGGAACACCAGGCTATTGTCTCTCACACAATCTTATTAACTCTGGAGATCTCCCATCCACCGCCACTAACCTCATAGTTCCTGCATCCCGCACCTCCCATTTCTACCTTCTACCCAAGATCCACAAACCTGCTTGTCCAGGTAGACCCATTGTTTCAGCTGGTTCCTGCCCCACTAAATTCATATCTGCATACCTTGACTCTGTTTTGTCCCCCAGGTTCAGTCCCTTCCTACCTACATCCGTGACACCTCACACACTCTTGATCTTTTCAAGGATTTCAGGTTCCCTGGCCCCCATCATCCTATCTTTACTATGATGTTTAGTACCATACACCTCCATCCCCCACCAGGAAGGCCTCAAAGCTCTCTGTTTCTTTCCGGACACCAGGACCAAAAGGGGTAGCCCTGGGCACTCACATGGGTCCCTGCTATGCCTGCCTGTTTGTTGGCTATGTGGAGCAGTCTATGTTGCAAGCCTACACTGGCAACCACCCCACACTTTTCCTACGCTACATCAATGACTGCGTTGCTGCTGCTCCCTGCATCCGTGTTGAACTTGTGAAATTCACCCACTTTGCCTCCAACTTCCTCCCAGCCCTCAAGATCACCTGGTCCATTTTCAACACTTCCCTTCCCTTTCTCGATTTTACTATCTCTATCTCCGGAGACAACTTATCCACCATTGTCTATTATAAACTAATGGACTCTCACAGCTACCTGGACTATAGCTCATTCCACCCTGCTACTTGTAAGAAAGCTATCCCCTTCTCTCAATTCCTCATCTCCGCTGCATCTGCTCTCAGGATGTGGCTTTTCATTCTAGAACGAATGAGATGTCCTCCTTTTTCAAAGAAAGGGGCTTCTCTTCCTCCACCATCAATGCTAACCTCAACCGCATCTCTTCCATTTCACACATCTCTGCTCTTACACCATTCTCTCCCCATCCTACCAGGGATAAGGTTCCTCTTGTCCTCACATACCACATACCACTCCACCAGCCTCCACATCCAGCACGCAATTCTCCAAAACTTCCACCACCTCCAACTGGATCCCACCACCAAACACATCTTTCCCTCCCCCTCCCACCTTCTGCTTTCCGCAGGGATTGCTCCCTATGCGACTCCCTTGTCCATTCGTCCCTCCCCATTGATCTCCCATCTGGTACTTATCCTTGCAAGCGGAACAAGTGCTTCGCCTGCCCCGACACTTCCTCCCTCACTACCATTCAGGGCCCTATTCAGTCCTTCCAGGTGAGGTGACACTTCACCTGTGAGTCTTTTGGGGTCATATACTGTGTTCTGTGCTCCCAGTGTGGCCTCTTTTATATCGGTGAGACCTGATGTAGATTGGGAGACTGCTTTGAAAAGCATCTACGCTCAGTCCACCATAATAAGCATAATCAACTAGTGGCCACCCATTTTAATTCCATTTCCCATTCTGGTATGTCCATCCATGGCCTCCTCCACTGTTGGGATAAGGCCACACTTAGGTTGGAGGAACAACACCTTATATTCCGTTTAGGTAGCCTCCAACCTGAACGTCAATTTCTCAAACTCCCAGTAATGCCTCCACCCTTCCCTCCCCCCTTCACCATTTCCCATCCCCTTATTCCACTCTCATGTTAACTCCTTGACTGCCAATTGCCTCCCTCTGGTGCTCCTCCCCACCCTCCCTTTCTTCTTTCTTCCATGGCCTTCTGTCTCTTTCACCAATCAACTTCCTAGCTCTTTGTTTCATCCTTTCCCCTCCAAGTTTCACCTATCGTCTGCTTTTGCTCTCTTCCCTCCCCCAATCTACTCCTCAGCATTTTTTTGTTCTCTAGTCCTGCCGAAGTGTTTCGGCCCGAAACATCAGCTGTGTTTTTTTTCCATGGATGCTGCCTGGCCTGTTGAGCTCCTCCAGCATTTTGTGTGTGCTGCTCAGATTTCCAGCATCTGCAGATTTTCTCCTGTTTGTTTACAGTATCTCGAGTTCGATCCTAACCTCAGGTGATGTCTGTGCAGAGTTAGCACACCCTCCCTGTGACCATTGTTAGTTACCCCAGGTATTCCTGTTTTGCCCCATGCCCAGACATTTGTTGGCTGGTAGGTTAATTGAGCTGAGTAAATTCACTCTGGTGTTAGTGGCTGGTAGGTGGAACAATCGGATTTGGCGTGATAGGCATGGAGTGAATAAGTTACAAGGAAATAAATGGATGCATCGACTAATAGGAATGTCCTGAGACTTGTTGAACTGATAGCCCTCCTTCTCTGTACATGGAATTATCAGAAAACTATGGACACTTGGCATCCCAAATTTCTGATCATGTATGGAGCTTTTAGCAGAATTGCTATGTGATAATACGAGGAGTGATTGATAAGTTCATGGCCTAAGGTAGACGAAGTCAATTTTAGAAAACCTAGCACATTTATTTTTAACCTAGTCCCCTCCTACGTTTACACACTTAGTCCAGCGGTCGTGGAGCATACGGAACTTGGACCTCCAGAAAGTGTCCACGGCAGGGATGATTGATAAGCTCGTGGCCTAAGGTAGAAGGAGATGAGCTATTAACTTCAAACTTTCTGCATAACCACTCAAAGAGTTGAACTGCATGTGCATGTAACGAGAGCTGTATAACTCATCTCCTTCTACTTTAGGCCACAAACTTATCAATCACCCCCCCCACCCCCCGTACAACACTTCAATACTTAGTATATTTTCCTCCCTGCTCTGGACTTACCATCAAACATCTTAGACTTCGATTCCGTAATCTTCTTCAAAAGTGACATCCAAGATGGGACCGAAGGAATTAGGATGCTTGGCTGCCTTGGATAGGAAATTCAGTGCAGAGGGAAGACAAGAAGGAGCAAAGAATAAAGGACAGGATGAACACTTTTATCGAATTGCCATATTCTAACACCAAAGACATTGTTTAATGCTCAGGTCACCGTCCAGACACATTGGACTAATTATTGTTGCCGCAAAAACAGAAAACCAAATTTGTTGTTAGCTCCTCAAGAATTATCTAGTCAGTTCCAGGGATCTAGGGAATAATTGTGAGTTTCACTTCCTGCAATTATCCAATGTTAAAAGTCTCTTCCACAGAGTTTAACAAGCTGATACAATCCCAGCTGTCCTCTCCTCTGTTAGTTGTTGACAGCAGTTACTAAACTTGAATCAGATTAATGTCTGTGTCTCTAATGATGGTGATACTAGGGAAATTCCCACAGCCTGCAATTTTCAAGCTGTATTTCACAAAAGTGTTTTGCGATGGTAGGTGTTAAATCCAGTCATGGTACCATAGCGCTGGAGAGGGATAGGAGCAGACAATTTGGGAAAACATTTAATTGGGTCAGGGGGAAATATGCTATTAGGCAGAAACCTGGGAGCAGAAGTTCTCATGGAAATGCATGGCAGAAATGTGGCAAATGTTCAGGGAACATTTGCACGGCGTTCTGCATAGGTATGTTCCACTGAGACAGAGAAAAGATTCTAGGGTAAAAGAACCATGGTGTACAGAGGATGTAGAAGATCTAGTTAAGAAGAAAAGAAAAGCTTACAAAAGGTGCAAGAAACTAGGTACTGTTAAAACTCTAGAAAATTACAAGGTTGCCAGGACGGAGTTTAAGAATGAAATTAGGAGAGCTAGAAGGGACCATGAGAAGGTCTTAGCGAGCAGAATACCCCAAGGCATTCTACAAGTATGTGAACAGCAAGAGGACGAGCCGTGTGAGAATAAGACCAATCAGGTGCAATAGCGGAAACGTGTACATGGAGTCGGAGGAGGTAGCGGAGGTACTAAATGAATAATTTGCTTCAGTATTCACCAGGGAAATGGACCTTGGCAATTGTGGGGATGACTTACAGTAGACTGAAATGCTTGAGCATATAAACATTAAGAAAGAGGATGTGTTGGAGCTTTTGAAAAGCATTAAGTTAGATAAGTTGTTGACTCCGGATGAGGTATACCACAAGCTACTGTGGGAAGCAAGGGAGGAGATTACTGAGCCTCTAGCGATGATCTTTGCATCATCAATAGGAATGGGAGAAGTACCAGAGGTTTAAAGGGATGCAGGTATTGTCCCCTTGTTCAAGAAAGGGAGTAGAGGTAACCCAGGAAATTATAGACCAGTGAGTCTTACTTCAGTAGTGGGCAGGTTGTTGGAGAAGATACTGAGAGGCAGGACTTATGAGCATTTGGAGAGACATAATCTGATTAGGGATAGTCAGCATGGCTTTGTCAAGGGCAGGTCATGCCTAACGAGCCAGATTGAATCCTTTGAGCATGTAACAAAACATATTGATGAAGGTAGAGCAGTGGATGTAGTGTATATGGATTTTATATAGGCATTTGATAAGGTTCCCCATGCAAGGTTTATTCAGAAAGTAAGGAGGCACGGAATCCAAGGAGACCTTGCTTTATGGATCCAGAACTGGTTTGTCCACTGAAGACAAAGGGTGGTTGTAGGTGGTTTATGTTCTGCATGAAGGATAGTGACCAGTGGTGTTCCACAGGGATGTGTTCTGGGACCCCTCCTCTTTGTGATTTTTATAAATGACCTTGATAAGGTAGTAGAGGGGTGGGTTAGTAAGTTTGCTGATGACACAAAAGTTGGGGGTGTGTGGATAGTCTGGAGGGTTATCAGAGGTTACAGTGGGATGCAGAAGTGGGCTGAGAACTGGCAGATGGAGTTCAACCCAGATAAGTGTGAAGTGGTTCATTTTGGTAGGTCAAATATGAAGACAGAATATAATATTAGTGGTAAGACTCTTGACAGTGTGGAGGATCAGAGAGATCTTGGGGTCCGTGCCCATAGGACACTCAAAGCTGCTGTGCAGGTTGACAGTGTTGTTAAGAAGGCGTACGGTGTGTTGGCATTCATCAACTATGGGATTGAGTTCAAGAGCCGTCAGGTAATGTTACAGCTACATAAGATCTTGGTCAGACCCTACTTGGAGTACTGTGCTCACTTCTGGTCGCATCACTATAGGAAGGATGAGGAAACCATAGAAAGGGTGCAGAGGAGATTTACAAGAATATTGGCCAGTCTGGAAAGTGTGCCTTATGAGAATAGGTTGAATGAACTTGGCCTTTTCTCCTTTAAGTGACGGAGGATGAGAGGTGACCTGATAGAGATGTATAAGATGATGAGAGACATTGATCATGTGGATAGTCAGAGTCTTTTTCCCAGGGCTGAAATGGCTAACATGAGGGGGCATAGTTTTAAAGTGCTTGGAAGTAGGTACAGAGGGGATGTCAGAGTTAAGTTTTTCACACAGAGAGCGGTGGGTGCATGGAATGCACTGCCAGCGACAATGGTAGATGCAGATACAATAGGGGCTTTTAAGAGATTCTTAGATAGGTACATGGAGCTTAGAAATATAGAGGGCTATAAAGAAATTCTAGGCAGTATCTTGAATAGGTTACATGGTCGGCACATCATTGTGGGCCGAAGGGCCTGTAGTGCGGTGTACATTTCTATGTTCTATGTTCTAGAAGAGTTAAGTTTTATATCGCTGCTTGTCACAGTTTTCACGCTGATCCCCTTTGACTTCAGTTTCACCAGGGCACCTTATTGGCAAACTTGACCCAATCTTTGACATCAGGGATAGTCGTTCTGTTTCTTTTTCTCAGCTCTGTTTGTGGTTAGATCAAGTCTGGAGCCATGTGATCTAAGTAAGCCTCAAACTGAGCATTAATGAGTACTGTTACAATTAAACACTGTATTGTAGCGCTATTGATGGCCTTTTTTATACCCGTAGCGTTGCTAAGTATAGACAGACAGAGTACTAATCATCCTTCTTCCCTGCCTTCTGCGGGGAAACATAACATGGGCAATTATCCACGTTGTCAAGTAGAGGCCAGTTCCCAGCTGTACGGGAAGCGCTGGGTGGAGGTTTGGTTAGTTCTGGGGTGCAGCATTGCAGTGGGATGGAATCTGGTCCTACTGCTCCACCGCCCTCTCTGTTTGACCTTGGGCTAAATCAGATGTGTCAAAGACAATTCTTTTAATGGAAACCAGTACTTACTGCAGGGGTTAAATATTCTTCAGCCTTTTCTCTGGATGTTTCCATCAATGAAGAGAGAATATTCTTGTATCCTCTCCTGTTAATGACTAGTTAACTGTTCACCAACTGGCTGAGAATGGACTGCAGAAGTTTAATCTGATCCAGTGAACATAGGGCATAGAACAACACAGCAGAGGGACAGACCCCCAGCTCACAGTGTCTCTGCAGACCATGACACCCAACTAAGCTAAACATATCTACCCACACAGAGCCCACCTCTAGTGACTGTGTGGGACTCTGTAATCACCTGCAGACCTTGGTGTTTAGCATGAATATTGTCCTGAATTACAAACTGGATAGGTCAGTCATGAGTTTTCCGGTACAGGTGATCCAGCCTTCGACCTGCTCTTCTGCATTCATAGGATTGGATCCCTGGTTTAAAGACTTTCTTGTCAGACCTTATGGCTAAAATTCTGCTCTAGTTGGTGACCCACCGGGTCTCATGGACACCTAGTTTGGAATGAAGAAAGAGGAACAGAGAACATCACAGGAACAGGCTCTTCAGCCCACCATGGCTGTGCCACATCTTCTGTCAGTACATCATCCTCATCCCAACATCACCTGCATATTCATGAGTAGATTTAAATGTCTCTCAAATGCAACTTCTGTTCCTGCTTCCACCAATCCCGCCATCAGTCTGTTCCAGGAATCTACTACACCCTGTGTAAAAGATTTGTCCTGCACACCTCCTTTAAACTCTTTCCACTCTCACTTTCAGACTACACCCTGTAGTATCTGTCATTTATGCCTTGAGGGAAAAAAAGCTCATTGTCACTCATAATATCAGATCTCCCCTCAGCCTCTACTGATCCAGAGAAAACAATCCGAAGTTAGAGTTTTAATTACTTTGATAAGATAAGATAAAATTTTATTTATTCCAAAGGACATTATTGTTGTAAGGTTGCTCAGTCTGAAATATATACTTTAAAATACAAAATGTGAGCATTGAGGTAGAAAAAAACCAAAATGTGCATTACAAAGTAATAGTGCAAAATACAGATGTGAAATAATACCATATAATTATATCTCTTCCCCTTACCTTTTTATTCTGGTATCGCCCCCCCCCCCACTTCCTGAAGAAGGGTTTCGGACTGAAATGTCAACTATTTATTCATTTTGTTAGATGCTACCTGACCTTCTGAATTCCTTTAATGTTTTGCATGTGTTACAATGCAGAATAGAGTTTAAAAGCTACAGAGAAAGTAGAGTATATATAAGCAATTATGTGCAAGATCATAACTAGGTTGATTGTGATGTTGGAGGGGTCCATCTTCTACAAGAAATCTGTTCAAGTGTCTGATAACAGTGGGATAGAAGCTGTCCTTGATCCTGGTAGTATGGGCTTTCAAACAAACAACAGCAGCACCAGCACAATTTCAATGTATGTGCTTTTGCCTGCCCTGTATTAAACCAATCCAAATGGTTATTCACTCTTGCTACAATGCAAACATTGATCTTTGACTCAACTAGTCTTGTGGCCAAATATTCTGGTTTAAAAAGTCACTAAGTTCACCACAAGAAGGAAATTTTATTGTTTTTCTTGACCAATTTTATTGTTTTTCTTGACTCTCCAGATGGAGGAATATTGGATTGGTTGATATTTTAACGCTAATAAAAGTGACATAAACTGTTACTTGTTTGTACAGTGAGAGTCCACTGCTAAGTGTTTTGGTTGATGGTGTCACAGAACACATTTTCACCAGAATAGAACATTCTGGCTCCAGATAAGATCATACTGAAACCTCCTGCTTCAAGAGATCAACAATTTTACCAGTCCCCAAGAAGAGCAGTGTAAACTGCCTTATTAACTATCGGCCAGTAGCACTCACAATCAGGTTTGATGAAGTGCTTTCAGATGTTGTTCATGGCCTAAGTAAAGACCTGGAGATGCTGCAATTTGCCCACCACTACATTAGGTCTACAGCAGACGCAGTCTGACTGGCTCCCCATTGGGCTTTGCAGCACCTGGACAACAGCAAAACAAACATCTCGCTGTTGTTTATCATTACAGCTCAATGTGTAACACCATCATCCCCTCAGTATTAATTAACATATGGGCCTCTGTATCTTCCTCTGCAAATGAATCCTCGACTTCGTTATAGGAAGACAACAATCAATGTGGATTGGTAGGAATATCTCCTTCTTACTGACAATCAACACAATACACCACAATGACGTGTGCTTAATACCCTCCTCTGTTCTCTCTACACTAACAACCATCTGCCTTGGCATCGTTTAAACACCATCTATAAATTCATCAATGTTGCTGACAAAATTTCAGATGGCGATGAGGAGGCATACAGAAATGAGATAGACTGGTTGGTTGGGTTGTGTTACAACAACAGCTTCGTACTCAACATTAGCAAGACTACAGAGTTGACTGTGGACTTGAGGAAGGATGGTGTGAGGAGAGCACACTCATTGAAGGTCAGCAGTAGAAAGGGTGAGGAGCTTCAAGTTCCTGGGCATCATCATCTCGGAGGATTTACCTTGGGCCCAACACGTCGAAGCAATGATGAACAGGGCAGACCTGAGGCTCTATCTCATTAGGAGATTCGGCATATCATCGAAGACTCTGACCAATTTCCACAGATGTACGGTGGAGAGCATTTTGAGTGGTTGCATCCCAGCCTGGTGTGGAGGCTCCAATGCACTGGAACAAAAGAGGCTGCAGATGGTTGTAGACTCAGTAAACACCACCAAGGGCACTACCCTCCTGACCATCCAGGTTATCGTCCAGCTGCCTCAAGAAAGCAGGATCTAAAATTAAGGACCTTTACCACCCTGTACGTGCCCTCCTCTCAATAGTACCATTGGTGAGGAAGTACAGCAGCCTGAAGGCACACATGCAATGATTTAGGAACAGCTGTGTCTCTGCCATCAGATTTCTGAATGGACCTTGAACCCATGAACACTATCTCACCATTCCTCTCTTTGTGACTTATATTAATTTTATGCATTGTTGCCACAAAACAACAAATTTCATGATATATGTCAATGACTCTGATTTTCAAACAATCGTGCATTTTCTAGAGACTACAGGAAACATTTCCTATGGCCCATTGAGTCTGATCTGACCATCAGGCACCATCTACAACTCAAAGGTTTACAGTTTGAATTAATACCTATTCTTAGACTGGCCATTTCGCAATTAAAATCCATCAGCTATACCTAACCCTGAATATTCCCTGGCTAAACCATTTGTGAATTTACCCTACATCATGAACATTGTCAAGTGTGTTATCTAAATCATTCATGACTGACTATGGGCAAAATCGTTGTGGTACACCAGTAATTCTTTCCTTTCCATTTCAGGGCATCACTTGTATACACCATATGTGGCTGAAGTATGATATTTAACTGATGGATGTAAAACCTTTGTCTCCCGTCAGTGACATCCCTGTTTATCTGAGGATTCATTCTCCTCTGCTAAAACATACAAAATGACGTAATGCCTAAACTAGTTTGGTTTATTAGGAAAAATTTATGGTCAAATAAAACATTATTTGTTCAATTTAAAATCACTGAATCTATAGCTGGAAATTTTCTCAATCATCAATGTTTTGAATATGACTTTAAATGGTATTTCAATTTAATCTACCGGCTCAGCAGATATGTTTCAAATTAGATCAGTAAGCCAAGAAGTTGATTCAGGGTTTATACAGTATTAGTCTTCACAACTCCGACTTAAACATGGATTTACTTCTTGCTGTAAATCTTTCTGTATCCTATGTAAATGTTTGTATGTAAGTGAAATTATTTACAGTATGTGTGACCCCTTAAACATACATACCATTCCTATGTGATTACATTACTGTGCAAGGGTTCCCTACAGAGAGATGTATTGGACTAAAATTATTATTCATTTGTCATCTAAGCTTTGGACATCCATTCGGCTAACCAGAAATTCCAAAGCTCTGTTGTAAGGCTAAATGTCAATTGTTTGAGAGAAATGCTATATCGTCTGGGAAGGAATAATCAGCCCTGGGAAATGAGATGCAAGATGATTTGTTTCTTAATAGGAATCCAAAAAGCCTCTTGCGTTTGAAATTTAAATCTATCTTGACTGAAGGACTTAAGAATTAGCACAAGGAGACATGTGTTGCCTTATTACTGAGTAGCCATGAATTAAGTCTTTGTTCTCAGCGGGCATTTGTTCACTTGCCTTCTGTACCCCAGTTCATGCTGCTGAGGAGGGAACACTGCTTTGACCCCCATTTGCCTTCTGAAGATTCATATGCCACCACCCCACCACACCAGCATTTAGAGAACAAAGGTGCGTAAAGAAGGCCAATAATCCAGTCCAAGTTAACCATATTCAATGACCGATGTTAACAACTCTAATCACGCCCTTGTTGCTTCTAAGTGCATTCGAAAAGCCTAACACTTCAACAGCTCAGTTTTCGTCAGGCAAGGTGACCACTATTTACTTGAACGTGAGGATTTTGTCTCACTGTCTCTGAAGGCACTAGAACATAATAAGAGCATTACAGATGAAGCCAGATTCTGGCTCAAGTCAAGGGAGCGCTGTGGGGAGCCTGCCACACACTCCTGCATCAACTTAGAATGCCTACAATGCCCAGCAGAACACAACAAATCAACAACAGCAAAGCAAGGCCCATTCCTACCTACACCCACCCCCCCACACACACATATACACCGTCCTTTAACTCCAGGACAGGCTGTCTTCTTAGGCCTCCAGCCTCCAGCAGAGGCGGATTCAGACTTGGGCCTGCCTATACTGGACTGTGTCTTTCCCAGTGGACTAGCAAGGACTTGCAGGCTCGGCTCCTACTAACAGGCCTCAGCGTCGGCACTTCCGATTCAGGATCAGGATCAGAATCAGGTTTATTGATGTGAAATTTGTTAACTTAGCAGCAGCAGTTCAAATGCAATATATAATCTAGCAGAGAGAAGAAAAATAGAATAAAACATCATAATAGTAAATAAACAAGTAAATCAATTATGTATATTCAATAGATTTAAAAACATGCAAAAACAGAAATACAGTATATTAAAAAAAAAGTGAGGTAGTGTCCAAAGCTTCAATGGCCATTTAGGAATCAGGTGGTAGAGGGGAAGGAGCTGTTCCTGAATCTCTGAGTGTGTGCCTTCAGGCTTCTGTACGGCCTACCTGATGGTAACAGTGAGAAAAGGACATGTCCTGGGTGCTGGAGGTCTTTAATAATGGATGCTGCCTTTCTGAGACACCGCTCTCTGAAAATGTTCTGGGTACTTTGTAGGCTAGTAGCCAAGGTGGAGCTGACTGGATTTACAACCTTCTGCAGCTTCTTTCGGTCCTGTGTAGTAGCCCCTCCATACCAGACAGTGATGCAGCCTGTCAGAATGCTCTCCACGGTACAGCTATAGAAGTTTTTGAGTGTATTTGTTGACATACAAAATCTCTTCAAACTCCTAATGAAGTATAGTCACTGTCTTGCCTTCTTTATAACTACATTGATATGTTGAGACCAGGTTAGATCCTCAGAGATCTTGACACCCAGGAATTTGAAGCTGTTCACTCTCTCCATTTCTGATCCCCCTATGAGGATTGGTTTGTGTTCCTTCGTCTTACCCTTCCTGAAGTCCACAGTCAGCTCTTTCGTCTCACTGACGTTGAGTGCCAGGTTGTTGCTGCGGCACCACTCCACTAGTTGACATATCTCACTCCTGTACACCCTCTCGTCACCATCTGAGATTCCACCAACAATGGTTGTATCATCAGCAAATTTATAGATGGTATTTGAACTATGCCTAGCCACACGGTCATGTGTATATAGAGAGTAGAGCAGTGGGCTAAGCACACACCCCTGAGGTGCACCAGTGTTGATCGTCAGCGAGGAGGATATGTTATTATCAATCTGCACAGATTGTGGTCTTCTGGTTAGGAAGTCGAGGATCCATTTGCAGAGGGAGGTACAGAGACCTGGGTTCTGTAACTTCTCAATCAGGATTGTGTATTAAATGCTGAGCTATAATCAATGAACAGCATCCTGATGTATTGTCCAGGTGGTTTAAAGCCGTGTGGAGAGCCATTGAGATTGCGCCTGCTGTTGACCTATTGCGGCGATAGGGAAATTGCAGTGGGTCCAGGTCTTTGCTGAGGCAGGAGTTCAGTCTAGTCATGACCAACCTCTCAAAGCATTTCATCACTGTCGGTGTGAGTGCTACCGGGTGATAGTCATTAAGGCAGTCCACATTATTCTTCTTAGGCACTGGTATAATTGTTGCCTTTCTGAAGCAAGTGGGAACTTCTGCCCGTAGCAGTGAAAGGTTGAAAATGTCCTTGAATACTCCTGCTAGTTGGTTGGCACAGGTTTTCAGAGCCTTACCATGTACTCCATCGGGACTTTCTGCCTTGTGAAGGTTCATTCTTTTTAAAGACAGCCTAACATCGGTCTCTGAGACAGAGATCACAGGGTCATCAGGTGCAGCAGGGATCTTCACAGCTGTAGTTGTGTTCTCCCTTTCAAGGCATGCATAGAAGGTATTGATTCCATCTGGTAGTGAAGCATCGCTGCCATTCATGCTATTGGGTTTTGCTTCGTAGAACACAATTTCTTGCAGACCCTGCCAGAGTTGCCGTGCATCCGATGTTGCCTCCAACCTCGTTCGAAATTGTCTCTTCACCCTTGAAATATCCCTCCGCAAATCATACCTGGTTTTCTGGTACAGGCCTGTGCTGCCAGACTTGAATGCCACAGATCTAGTCTTCAGCAGATGACATACCTCCTGGTCACACTCCTCCACACGGGTTTTAATGAAGTCGGTAACAACTGCAGCATACTCATCCAGGCTCGAAGATGAACCCCTGAATGCAGTCCAGTCCACTGATTTAAAGCAATCCTGTAGGTGCTCCTGTGCTTCCCTTGTCCACACCTACTTGGTCCTCATTACTGGTGCTACAGTCTTCAATCTCTGCCTATACTCAGGGTGTAGAAGTACAGCCAAGTGATCAGACTTCCCAAAGTGAGGGCGTGGAATAGCACGGTAGGTGTCCTTGATGGTGGTGTAGCAATGGTCCAGTATGTTGTTTCCTCTGGTATTGCAAGGGATCTGTTGATGGTAATTGATCAGTGATTTTTTTCAGACTGGCCTGGTTAAAATCTCCCAAAACGATGGTGAATGTGTTAAGGTGAGCTGTTTCGTGCATGTTGATCCCAATGCTCAGACCATCTAAAGCCTGATTGACATTGGCTTGAGGTGGAATGTGAACTGCTACCAAAATGACTCTGAAGATCTCCCGTGGTAGGTAAAAAGGACGGCACTTTACTGCTAGCTATTCCAGGTCTAGTGAGCAGAATTGGGACAGCACTGATATATTTGTGCACCAAGAAGAGTTGATCATGAGGCATACTCCTCCACCTCTGCTTTTGAGAGCCTTTATAGATCCATCCTGACAGTGTACAGTAAATCCATCGATCTGGGTCGCTGCATCCGGAACGGAAGGGGTTAACCTGGATTCCTTGAAACAAAGAACACGCACGGTGCTGATGTCCCTCTGATTCAGCACCCTAGCTCTGAGATCGTCGATTTTATTCACCAGAGATTGCTTTGGTTCGATCCTCAGCATTGATCTCAGAACACGCCGATCACTGAAACGTGAGGCTTCTAAGCCTGGACTTGCCATTGATGGGACTCAAACTCCGATCTCACTGATATGTGAACCCAGGGGGTCATCAGAACTCGTTCCTCCTGCCTGTACAGAACTTGACTCTGCAACAGCACACTGACCTGGGGGGCCCTCGTCCACGCTCTGTCGGCCTAGCATCCAACATCCAACCACAGATGTCCCATATCTGTTCCACTGGACTTCAAATGCGGCCTGACCTCTAATTTGCTCTCCTCCCTGTCTCTAAACCCTAACCTGTCTCCTAACTTCCCTCTTTCTCCTCAAAACTATCCTTAGAAATCTAAAGAACAATTAAAAGCAATTAAACATGAGCTGTCTTTCAATGGTGATCATAGCATAGCACTCCCTCCACCTTAAATATGCCCAATGACTTGGTCTCCAGAGGTCTCCATGGAAACCAATTCCAGAGACTGACCACCCTCCATCTGAAGAAATTCCTTCTGATCTCCACTCTAAAGGAGCATGCCTTTATTCTGAGGCCATGCCTTCGAATCCTAAGTTCTCCTGTCACAATACGTCCTGGATTCCTCTCTTACAGTGAGGCGGTAAGTCTCTAGTCTGGATACTAGTGTGTGAATAAATGATCTAGACACCTGAGTTTTCATCCCACCATGGCATTTAAGATATTTAAATATGCAGTTAAAATATCATTGACCATGAAGCTATCGGATTGTTAAAAAAAAACAAATTGCTTCACAATGTCTTTCAGCAAAGGACATTGGCAATTCGTACTCAATTAGGCCTGAATGTGGCCCCAAACATACTAATATTGTTGACTCTAGACTGCCCCTCAGGTCAGCGCAATTCAGGGTGGACAATGGCGAAGTTCAATTCCTGGGTGAGAGTAAGTAAAAATTTCTGAATGCAGTGCTGTTCGTCTGATGAGTTGAAGTAAAACAATTCAGAGATTGTAAAGGGGTGAAGGAACATATGGGTCTGTGCTGGGAAATGGTGCTGAGCTAGAAGATTCACATTAAGATTACATGGCGGAGTGAGCTTGAGAGGCAAGATATCCCACTGTTGCCTCTATTTCTTCTGTTCTTAAGTTCATAAACCTTATGTGTTGAAAACAGAGAAAGTTTCCCTAAGTTTTATCCAAGGCAATTTTAAGCAAACATATTGTTTGCTGAGTAAATTGAATTAGAAAGATTTGGATCAGAAGGGAATGTTGAGTTAAAAGCATTATCTTCCGGACCACACTGGAACCAGTAAAGTCCCATCTGTGAATGCCGAGGCGGATGATTCTTTTTGTTTGAATACTTCAGACCTGTGTTGCCTGGTTCTTTTCTGAATGCTGCAGAAAGTCATTATAATTGGTTCAAAATATAATGGACAACTCAGTCTAGCTTAGGCTAGACAGAAGGAAAATATTTCCCTTGTCTGGGCAATGTCGAACCAGAAGTCGTTCAGAAACTACAGGCAAGGCTTTCCCAGGTAATGTCTAGAAACACCTCTAACATGCAGGATTGACAAGGTGTCTGGAGCAGGCTTCATGAGTGAAAGCTAACCTGAGGTAATAATGTGTAATGGTTACATTCTTTGCTGTGGTTGGGACTTAACTTCAAAATCCTTGTAATTGTAAGATTCAGCAAAGTTCAAATAATAAAATAAGTTAATAATAAAACAAAGCAAAAGAAAATAACAAAACAATATGAAATAAATAATACTCTACTCTGGGCTAAGATGGTGCTGGAAAATCCCAGTGACTACTTATCGGTGGCAAACAAAACAAAGAGTACAACTAAATACTTTATTAGTAACATTTTTTCTGGTAAAATTTCTGGTGAATGATCACTACAAACAATGGAGAGGCAAGCAGGGTCAAGGCAAGCCAAGACAAGGCCTGAGCACCAAAAGTTAAGGCGAGCAGAGGAAAGACCCATCCACCGAAATGGAGAACGAGGAATGACCACAAACAAGAGAAAATCTGCAGATGCTGGAGGTCCAAGAAGCACACGCAAAATGCTGGAGGAACTCGGCAGGCCAGGCAGCATCTATGGAAAAGAGTTCAGTCAAGATTTCAGGACAATTCCCTTCAGCAGGACTGGAGAAAAGAAGATGAGGAATCAGAATTAGAAGGTGGGGGGGAGGGGAGGGAGAAACACAAGGTGATAGATGAAACCGGGAGGGATCAGGGATGAAGTAAAGAGCTGGGAAGTTTGATTGGTGAAAGAGATACAGGGTTGGAGAAGGGGGAATCTAATACGAGACAACAGAAGGCCGTGTAAGAAAGAAAATGGGGGAGGAGCACCAGCGGGAGGCAATGGGTAGGCAAGGAGATAAGGTGAGAGAGGGGAAAGGGGATGAGGAATGGTGAAGAGGGGGGCATTACCAGAAGTTCGAGAAATTCTACCCAGTCAGAATATAAAGTGTTGTTCCTCCTGCCTGAGCGTGGCCTCATCGTGACAGTAGAGGAGGCCGTGGATTGACATGTCGGAATGGGATTGGGAAGTAGAATTAAAATGGGAGATACCACTTTTTCTGGCGAATGGAGCGTAGGTGCTTTGCAAAGCAGTCTCCTAATCTACGTCGGGTCTCATCGACATACAAGAGGCCACACCAGGAGCACCGGATACAGTAGATGACCCTAACAGCCTCCAGTCCTGCTGAAAGGTCTCATTGACTGTACTCTTTCCCATAGATGCTGCCTGGCCTCATTAGCTCCTCCAGCATTTTATGTGTGTAGCGAAGAAATACTTTATTAGTAGTTTATTGGCCCTGGGAGAAATGAATGACTAAGGGGTAACTCCACTTTCCCCATAGCTCTGAAAGTCCCCAATCAGAGCCTCATCACTGGTTGCAGTTTAGAGTCATACCCACCTCAGAGTACTGAAATGTTACGTTTATCCAGTTATGCTATATGGCTCAGAGTGTTAGACAATATCTAGTCATAGTCATAGTCATACTTTATTGATCCCGGGGGAAATTGGTTTTCGTTACAGTCGCAGCATAAGTAATAAATAGTAATAGAACCATAAACAGTTAAATAGTAATATGTAAATTATGCCAGTAAATTATGAAATAGGTCCAGGGCCAGCCTATTGGCTCAGGGTGTCTGACCCTCCAAGGGAGGAGTTGTAAAGTTTGATGGCCACAGGCAGGAATGACTTCCTATGACGCTCTGTGCTGCATCTCGGTGGAATGAGTCTCTGGCTGGATATACTCCTGTGCCCAACCAGTACATTATGTAGTGGATGGGAGACATTGACCAAGATGGCATGCAACTTAGACAGCATCCTCTTTTCAGACACCTCCATGAGAGAGTCCAGTTCCATCCCCACAACATCACTGGCCTTACGAATGAGTTTGTTGATTCTGCTGGTGTCTGCTACCCAGCACACAACAGCAAACATAATAGCACTGGCCACCACAGACTCGTAGAACATCCTCAGCATCGTCCGGCAGATGTTAAAGGACCTCAGTCTCCTCAGGAAATAAAGATGGCTCTGACCCTTCTTGTAGACAGCCTCAGTGTTCTTTGACCAGTCCAGTTTGTTGTCAATTCGTATCCCCAGGTATTTGTAATCCTCAACCATGTCCACACTGACTCCCTGGATGGAAACAGGGGTCACCGGTACCTTAGCTCTCCTCAGGTCTATCACCAGCTCCTTAGTCTTTTTCACATTAAGCTGCAGATAATTCTGCTCACACCACGTGACAAAGTTTCCTACCGTAACCCTGTACTCAGCCTCATCTCCCTTGCTGATGCATCCAACTATGGCAGAGTCATCAGAAAACTTCTGAAGATGACAAGACTCTATGCAGTAGTTGAAGTCTGAGGTGTAAATGGTGAAGAGAAAGGGAGACAAGACAGTCCCCTGTGGAGCCCCAGTGCTGCTGATCACTGTGTCGGACACACAGTGTTGCAAGCACACGTACTGTGGTCTGCCAGTCAGGTAATCAAGAACATGAGTAACATGAGAAAATGAATTGTGTCCTCAAATAGAGGACACAAAGAATATCATGGATGAAACGAATATCTAACGAGGATGTCATGAACAGAGCAAACATAAAAAGAGAATTAATGTATGAGATCATGAAAAGGCAACGTAACTTCATTGGACATGTGATTAGGAAAGAGGAGTTAGAATGCACTGTAATTATGGGAAAGATTGAAGGGAAGAAAGCAAGAAGAAGGCAAAGACAAATGATGATGGAGACAGCAGCCAGAGAACTGGAAATGAATACCAATGAATTGATCCACTTGACCCGAAACAGGAGTGTGTGGGCCATGGCAGTCAAAGCTCAAACTGGGCACGGCGCCTGATGATGATGATGATGATGATGATGAGTGAAGAAAGACCAGAGGTTTGATCAATCAAAGCGCCTGGCCGATTTGGAAAGTTCAGGTACTGACGGAAACATGGCAGTGTGGTGCAGGCCCAGAGCGTATCGAAGCGAAAGGGCTCCAGTTCTCAAGCGAGGAATGACTTGATGTTTGGACGATTTAAATGCCGGGCCTGATCGGAAAGGTAGGAAGTCGGGACCAAAGGCAAGGATCAGGCCAGTTCTGCTCACTGCCCCATAACGTTTACTTGGCTCTGCACTGAAATGAACCTGTGGCCTGCTCTAGCTGCAGAGAAGCCTGGCTCCGTGCCTGCAGACTCACTTTTGTTCTGAATGCGACTTGCTTACTTTTATTGCTTGCATGGTTTGTTTTACTCTCTCTGCACATTCAGGGCTTTTTAAATGGTTTCTTTTGGGGTTCTTTGTTTCAAGGTTATTCAATGTATACATACTTTGATCACAAATGTACTTTGAACTTTGAATAAAAAAGCTGTCCAATGAAATTCTGCAGACTTGGATGACCATGGTCTTGTGTGACACTCCTTCATCACTTAAATTACCTATCAACCTGATCCACCGTGATTGGGGTCTATGTGGACAGTGTGCTGGGTGAACGTCCCAGAGCTGTTTAGCAAGGCTTTGTGTAGTAAATTGGCTTAAAATGATATCATTAGGTTCAGTGGTGTAGAGGTTAGGTTTTCAGAGCAATGACCAGTGATAGTTGAATCAGCGAGTGAAACTGATTCCCATCCTGGCAGCTGGGAAATTCAGATTCAAGTAATCAAGTAAATCTGAAACTGTGGTAAGTCTCTCTATCAGTAAAAATGAAATGACTTGATTCTCATGAAATCCAACCTGGTTCACCAGTATTCTTTCAGAAGATACCTGCCACCTTAACCAGGCTGGCCTTTAGAATTACTGGAATGGTTAGCATTTAACTGCAACCAAACCGCACCCCCCCCCCCCAAATCCTGTTAATAGGCAGTAACCACAGGCACTGCCAACAGCTTCCACATCCAGCTTTGGAACTAAAACAGGTGGGAGAGAAAGAGCAAGCCCTGTCAACGCAGCACTGCTGGACGGCCTTGATAGATGTCAAAGCTGCTTCCCAGTCAAAACTGCCTCATTCCAGAACCTTTTCAAAATCATTAAATTTGAAACTATTAGAATATGTTAAAATATTTTATAAACTATTAAACATATATCAAATATTTTATAAAAATTAAATTAATCTAAAACTAAGGGGCAACTCCACTTTCCCCAAAGCTCACTGAAATGTTATGTCTCTAAAACGTGTAGCAGCTCTTTAATATAATGGAAAGCATTCAAATGAACCAAATAAATTGAAACATATCGTTTATACTCACTTTCCTTCCTCAAAAGTTTTTTAAAATGCTGAAAATTTGAAATAAAGCCAGGAATTGCTGGAAACAATCAGCAGGTCAGGCAGCACCTATGGTGAGAAAGAATCAGAGGTTAAGGTTCCATTTTGAAGATTCTTCATCAGAAGGGTCGTCAATCTGATGCAGATGTTGAGTGCCTCCAGCATTTTCTGGTTTTATTAAGGATCAGAGACATTCTGGATACAAAGATGGAACATAAGAAATAGGAGCAGGGTAGGCCATCTGACCTGTTGAACCTACTCCGCCATTCAATAAGATCATGGCTGATCTGACAATGACTCATCTCCACCTACCTGCCTTTTCCCCATAACCCTTAATTCCCCTACTGTGCAAAAATCTATCCAACCTTGTCTTAAGTATATTTACTGAGGTATCCTCCACTGCTTCATTGGGCAGAGAATTCTAGATTCACCATCCTCTGGGAAAAACAGTTTCTCCTCATCTCCATCCTAAGTGTACTCCCCTGAATCTTGAGGCTATGTCCCTTAGTTCTAGTCTCACCTACAACTGGAAACAACTTTCTTGCCTGTATCTTATCCATCCCTTTCATAATTTCATATGTTTCTATATGATCTCCTCTCATTCTTCTGAATTCCAGTGAGTACAGTCCCAGGCAACTCAATCTGTCCTCATAGTCTAACCCCCTCATCTCTGGAATCAACCTGGTGAACCTCCTCTGCACCACCTCCAAAGCCAGTATATCCTTCCTCAAGTAAGGAGACCAGAACTGCACGCAGTACTCCAGGTGTGACCTCACCAGTACCCTGTACAGTTGTAGCATAACCTCCCTGCTCTTAAATTCAATCCCTCTAGCAATGAATGCTAACATTCCATTTGCCTTCTTGGTAGCCTGCTGCACCTGCAAATCAATCTTTTGCAATTCATGTACAAGCACTCCCAAGTCCCTCTGCTCAACCGCACGCTGCATTTTTTTTACTATTTTAACTAATAATCTGATCTTCCATTTTCCTTTAAAGTGGATGACCTCACATTTACCAACATTGTACTCCATCTGCCAGACCCTAACTACTCACTTAACCTATCTATATCTCTCTGCAGACTCCCCATATCCTCTGCACAATTTGTTTTTCCACTCAGTTTAGTATCATCAGCAAACTTAGATGCATTACACTTGGTCCCCTCTTCCAGATCATTAATGTATATCGTGAACAGTTGTGGGTTCAGCACCAACCCCTGCAGCACATCGCTCATCACTGATTCCCCACCAGAGAAACATCCATGTATCCCAACTTTTCTGCTTTCTGTTGGTTAACCAGTTCTCTATCCATGCTAATACATCACCGCCAACTCTATGCATCCTTATCTTACAGATAAGTCTTTTATGTGGCACTTTATCGAATGCCTTCTGGAAATCCAAGTAAATACCATCCATCTATTCTCCTCTATCCACTGTGCTCATTATATCCTCAAAGAACTCCAGTAAGGTTGTCAAACAGGACCTGCCTTTGCTAAATTCATGCTGCATCTTCCTGATGGATCCATTTCTTTCCAGGTGCCTCGCTATTTCTTCTTTAATAATAGCTTCAAACATGTTCCCAACTAGAGATGTAAAACTAACTGGCCTATAGTTACCTGCTTTTTGTTTACATCCTTTTTTGAACAGTGGCATGACATTCACTTTCTTCCAATCCCCCAGGACCTGCCCAGAGTCCAGAGAATTTTGATAAATTATCACCAAAGCCTCAACTATAACCTCTGTCATTTCCTTCAGTACTGTGGGATGCATTCCATCAGAACCAGGGGAGTTGTCTATCTTTAGGCCCATAAATTTGCTCAGCACTACCTCTTTAGTGATAGTTATTGTACTGAGGTTCTCACCATATCATCTCTCTTTGACATGATAAACATGTCCTCCACCATGAAAACCGACACAAAATGGAGAGATGCCCTTACACAGGTCATCAATATTGTGAGGTCATTTATTAGTCATGTTATTTATCCTGAAAAACAATAAGAGATAGACTCAGAGTGACAAATACAATGTTCACAAACCTTGCATTGTTGGCCATGGCAAATTTAAAACATGGAAGAAAACATTGAAATCGAATGGGTCAAGGACAGTGGAAGCAGACAGATCAATTGTGTTTGTTTCTGCCATGTGCTTTGGAGATGGAGGCTGCCATTTTGTGGAACTGTTTTACATCGTCCATTTTATGAGGTGAAGTAGCTTGGCTTTCTGTGTTTTAAAGTAGGCACAAGGATGCTTCAGGTAACCTGCTAAACTAGAGATAATTTCCAAGTAAGAAGTTATTTGTGAGGTGTCTTTGATATAATATAACATGCAGGTTTGTGAATGTTGGGATCTGTGCCTGCAATAAGAATATCCTGTAAGATCCTTTAATTCTGTTTACCTTTCACTAAGATCATGGATCATTGCCTATGTGGTGTTTTCCAGCACAATCCCCACATCCCTGGATTCCCTTCATTGGCAGAATGGAAGCAAATTTGTGCATCAGAAAATATGAAAAAAACCAAAAATACGCAACCATCCATTCAGCCTCTGTATGAAGGGAAGTTAGGCTATCATTTCAAAGGACATTTTCAGAATAAAATACCAAAGAATATTTCTGCATTTAGAAAACAGAGTAAGGAACCTCAAGGGCAAGCAGGTAATTATGAAATTTATGTGAAGCCTTGGATTGTTTGACCACTTATATTCAGAAGTGATTGAGAAATAGAGCCATTGTTAAGTCAAGTGATTTCACTCAAATTCTGGGTTGAGATGTATCTTGACTAAAGATGATTGTGCAATTTCTTACTATCCCTTACAGCCAGTTCTAGTACTGAGGTTGTAGAAATCTCAAGGTATATAGTTGTGGTACTGAGAGCAGAGCTCATGAATTTAATGGTACTAAATTCAGGCCTCCAAATATATGGGTTTCTGATGCTTGCATTTAGACTGCGCTGTTAATTGCCTCTTGGATTTTGTCCCGGGTTAGATCTGGAGCCAAGTGAAGATTCCTTGGCATAGGATT
Organism: Mobula birostris; assembly: GCF_030028105.1. Taxonomy (NCBI): domain Eukaryota; kingdom Metazoa; phylum Chordata; class Chondrichthyes; order Myliobatiformes; family Myliobatidae; genus Mobula; species Mobula birostris. The sequence goes on from NC_092391.1 coordinate 47,029,430, forward strand.
GGGATACAAAGGAGAAAGTTATTTACTATTTTAAATATTTTTGTTGTCCCTTAATACTTTTAATATTGTTACGTCTATTTTGTCTAATTATCAAGTGTTTAGAATTTTAAAATGTTGATGTTAACGGATCTTGAGAGAGGTGATCTCCTCTGCTTAGTTAGTCTCTGACCTGCTCTCCATTGTTGGTCTTAGGGTTGGGTCCAGCGATAGAGTTCAATTTTGTTTTACCCAAAATAAACTTTTTCATAATAAACTATATTTACAAGTATAAAACATGCAATGCCTTTTCATTCATAAATTTGTCAACAAGCAGTGTCAAAGCATTTACGTCCAAGACTTGGGTAAATGCCGTGTACTGTCAAAAGGCCATCAGTGTGGTCTCAGGACATATTTCCCAGAATCTGCTGCACTGCTGGTGAATGACACTGTTCTACGTGACATCCATGACAGAGAGGTGTTCTCCACAGTGAATGCATTCGGGGTGGTGGAAGAGTGAGTGACAACCAAAGTGAGCACAGATGAACCACAATGAACCATACAGCTAACAACCTTCTCGTCTTGTCCAAACCACACCAACTTCTGCCGCTGGGCTATAAACGTGCAGGAGCAATGTGTGGTTAAGTGCCTAGCTCAAGGACACAACACGCTGCCTCAGCTAGGCTCGAACTTGCGACCTTCAGCTCACTAGTCCAACGCCTTAACCACTTGGCCACATGCCAACACAACTTCTGGCCCCAGTCTTACCCTAGGAGAGGGTGAGACTCCAAGCACAACTAGTTGAGGATGTGTTAACATTAAGAACATGATGCTCGACCCTTGGGAAGCCAGTGGCCGACAAGGGAGGCTCCCTACACCCAAGCAAACATGGACATGCCTGTCATTCAATGACAGCTTCAGATCAGGCCAGCCAGATCTAGTCAAATGGAAAAGCTGGCTGTCAATTTCCTAAAGATTAAATATTTTCTCGGCTGCTTTGATGTTGAACAGAACCATTCGCAATCCACAGTGTCAACTAGGCTCTGGCCTCAGAGTGCTGACTGCTGGATCAGATGGAGCTGCATGGGAAGATGAGCAAGGTTCTTAATCAGAATCAGAATCAGGTTTAATATCACCAGCGCATATCATGAAATTGTGGCAACAGTGCAATGCCAAACATAATAATAGAAAAAATGTGAATTACAGTATATATGTATATATATAAAATAGTTAAATTAAATAAGAAGTGCAAAAATAGAAATAAAAAAGAAGTGAGGCAGTGTTCATGGATTAAATGTCCATTCAGAAATCTGATAGCAGAGAGGAAGAAGCTGTTCCTGAGTCATTGAGTGTGTGTCCTTAAGCTTCCGTACCTCTTTCCTGATGGTAGCAATGAGAAGAGGGCATGGCCTGGGTGATGGGGGTCCTTAATAGTGGATGCCACATTTTGAGACACTGCTCCTTGCAGATGTCCTGGATACTAAGGAGGCTAGTGTCCATGATGGAGATGACCAGGTTTACAACTCTGTGCAGATTATTTCAATCCTGTGCAATAGACACCCACACCCCCAGCCTCGTACCAGACCGTGGTGCAGCCAGTTAGAATGCTCTCCACGCTACGGTACATCTGTGGAGATTTGCGAGTGTCTTTGGTGACATACCAAATCTCTTCAAACTCCTAATGAAATATAGCTGTTGTCATGCCTTCTTTGTAGCTGCATCGATATGTTGGGTTCAGGATAGATCCTCAGGGAAATTAATACCTAGGAACTTCGAATCTCTCACTCTTCACACTTCTGGCCCCTCTATGAAGCCCACAATCAGTTCTTTGGTCTTACTGACGTTGAGTGCAAGGTTGTTGCTGTGACATCACTCAACCAGCTGGCATATCTTGCTCCTGTATGCCCTTTCATCACCATTCCAAAATTCTGTCAACTATAGTTGAACGGTCATTGGCATTTGAGCTCTGCCCAGCCACGCAATCATGGATGTAGGGAGAGTAGAGCAGTGGGCAAAGCTCACATCCCTGCCGTGCATCAGTGGACCATCAATGAGGTGGAGATGTTGATTCCGATCTGCACAGATTGTGGTCTTCTGGTTGGAAAGGCGAGGATCCCGTTGCAGATGGAGGTACAGAGGCCCAGGTTCTGGAGCTTTTCAATCAGAATGATTGTGTTAAACACTGAGCTGTAGTCAATTAGCAGCAGCAAACTGAAGAAAACAGAACAAATCACTGATGATGGGACTTTGATTAATTCCTGTTATCCCACAAAAGTAAAATGTGCCAATTTATGCTAAGTTGAATTTTTACAATTGTTGCATGATTATCTCATTCACTGTGAATTAGATCAGTTTATTATTTGGATCCAGCAAACATCCTTTCATCAATTTGTAATCCCTGCAGATGCATTTCTGCATTCCTTTCTCCTCCCCCTGTTCTCCTTAAGCCGTTCACCAGAATGGAATTCACTGTCAAGTTTCCTGGTGTAAGAAGGTTATTGGCACATGCTCCTGAAGCATAAAATGTTCTGTAGGAATTGCAAGCTACATTGAGTCAGCTGTAAGAGGCCAGCGAAAACAGGATCAAAGTATCTGCCTCAGCTTTCCAGATGAGCTAAGGATTCCTTCAGATGCCACTGGAGATGACTCACAGCCCGATGCTTCCCCTGTGCATTGTGGGTAGGATGGACAAAGGAGAGGCCATGGATGTTGCATACTTGGACTTTCAGAAGGCCGTTGACAAGCTGTCGTGCGTGAGGCTGCTTAACGAGATAGGAGCCCATGGTATTACAGAAAAGATACCAGTGAAACACTCTGGCTCTGTCAGTTATGTAAGTCTAGGAAAGACAATCTCCGGCCTGCCAAATGTGTGAGATTGAGGTGTAAGCCCACCCTGAAATCCCCCGTTTCTGCGGATGCTGCGTGATTCATTACCCCGTTACAAATAAGTGCCATGAAATAACAGACAGCACACCACATACAATTAAATGATTTAGCTTTATAATTCTTAATTTGATTCGAGGGTTAGGAAAGAAAAGGCAAAAAAAATGAAAAGGGCCCATTTTAATGAAATTGCCTCATGTGCACAAGTTGGAGCTTATAGTTTCTCCTTAGTCCATCCTCCTTCGATCTCCCTGGGCTTCGTCGAATCGTGGTCCCGCTCTGGGTCAAGTCCTACAACCTCTTCTCTCCAGCATCTTCTCTCTTCATCTCCCGTCGAACAAAAAAACCCAGCTCCCACCGGTGTCAGGCACACAACACGAGAAAACCACACTCTCTTCATTGAACGGCTCACATTCCAAAGCAACCATTATCTCTAACTATAACCAAGTCACCACTTCTACAGAAAGACCGTTATGTTAGCAGTGAAAGCTTTCCCAGGGTGTTACACCAGCATGGACAACAGATTCACTCACTGGCAGGAGGTAAAGAATGGGAATCAAGGGAGCCTTTTCAGGTTGATTGCCGGAGGCTAGTGGTGTTCCACTGGGGCCGGTATTGAGACTACTTCTTTTCACGTTATATTTGGATGAAAGAATTGATGGCTTTATGGCCAAGTTTCCAGATGACACAAAGATAGGTGGAGTGGTAGGTAGTATTGAAATAGAACATAGAAGATAGAATAGTACAGCACAGTACAGGCCCTTTGGCCCACAATGTTGTGCTGATCCTCAAACCCTGCCTCCCATATAACCCCCCACCTTAAATTCCTCCATATACCTGTCTAGTAGTCTCTTAAATTTCACTGGTGTATCTGCGTCCACCACTGACTCAGGCAGTGCATTCCACACATCAACCACTCTCTGAGTAAAAAACTTTCTTCTAATATTCCCTTGAACTTCCCACCCCTTACCTTAAAGCTATGTCCTGAGCAGTGGTGCAGTGGTGCCCTTGGGGAAGAGGCACTGGCTATCCACTCCATCTATTCCTCTTATTATCTTGTATACCTCTATCATGTCTCCTGTCGTCCTCCTCCCCTCCAGAGAGTAAAGCCCTAACTCCCTTAGTCTCTGTTCATAATCCATACTCTCTAAACCAGGCAACATCCTGGTAAATCTCCTCTGTACCCCTTCCTATAGTGAGGCAACCAGAACTGGACACAGAACTCCAAGTGTGGCTTAAATATAGAAACATAGAAAACCTACAGCATAATTCAGGCCCTTCGGTCCACAATGCTGTACCGAACATGTCCTTACTTTAGAAATTACCTCGGGTTACCCATAACACTCAATTTTTCGAAGCTTCATGTATCTATCCAGGAGACTGTTAAAAGATCCTATCGCCGGCAGCCCATTCCACGCATTCACCACTTTCTGTGTAAAAGACTTACCCCTGACATCTCCTTTGTACCTACTTCCAAGCACCTTAAAACTGTGCCCTATCATGTTAGCCATTTCAGCCCTGGGAAAACGCCTCTGACTATCCACATGATCAATGCCTCTCATCACCTTATACACCCCTATCAGGTCACCTCTCATCCTCCATCACTCCATGGAGAAAAGGCCAAGTTCACTCAACCTATTCTCATAAGGCATACTTCCCAATTCAGGCAACATCCTTGTAAATCTCCTCTGCACCATTTCTATAGTTTCCACATCCTTCCGGTAGTAAGGTCACCAGAAATGAGCACATTATTCTAAGTGGGGTCTGACCAGGATCCTACATAGCTGCAACATTACCTCTCGGCTCTTGATCTCAATCTCAAGGGAATTGAGGAAGCAGGGAATCTAGAGAAGGACTTTGACAGTTTGGGAGAATGTACAAAGAAGTGGAATATAGCTTAGAGAAGTGTATTGTCATGAGCTTTGGTAAAGGAATGAGGGCATAAACTCTTTTTTCTCAAAGCAGAGAACATTCAAAAATCAGAGTTGCAGAGGAAGTCCTTGTGCAGAATTCCCTGAAGGTTAACCTGGAGGTTCAGACAGTGCCAAAGAAGGCAAATGCAATGTTAGTATTCATTTTGAAGGGACTAGAATACAAGAGCAAAGATATGATGTTGAGGCTTTATAAGGCGTTGGTCAGACTGCATGGAGTATTGTGAGCAGTGCTGGGCTCCTGTTCTAAGAAAAGACGTGCTGGCATCGGTGAGGGTCCAGAGGAAATTCACGAGAATGACTCCAGCAATGAAAAGTTGACGTATGAGCAGCGTTTGATGGCTCAGGGTCTGTTTCTTGCTGGAGTTTAGAAAAATGGTTGGGGTGGGGGGGGTGGATCTCACTGAAATCTTTCAAATATTGAAAGGCCTAGACAAAGAATGGATTTAGAGATGATGTTTCCCATAGTGGGTGTGTCTAGGACCAGAGGGCGCAGCCTCAGAATAGAGGGACGTCCATTTGGAACAGAGATGAGAAGGATTTTCTTTAGCCCGAGGGTGGTGAATCTGTAGAATTCATTGCCACAGACAGCTGCGGAGGCCAAGTCTTTGAGTATACTTAAAGCAGAGCTTCATCGGTTCTTGGTTAGTTAGAGTGTCAAAGGTTACGGGAAGAAGGCAGGGAATGAGATTGAGAGGGATAATATATCAGCCACGATGGAATGGTGTCGGAGAGTTGATGGTCCAAGTAGCCTAAACCTGCTGCAACGTCTTATGGACTTATGGCTGTTTACAGGATCTAATGGTGGAAAACAAATGGTATCTGTACTTGACAGAAGAAAATATCTTTACATGGTTAAATGGTGAGAAAGTATTTTTGGGCATGTTAGGGATTATTTTGGAAATATGACATTATAGATAGCTCATTAATGGATTAATTCAAATCAGAACCAGCCTTCAGGAAGCAAAATCTGTTCATAAGTTAACTTCCAATAATACTTTGTGTTTAGTGAAACTAATCATTAGTTGTGGGACATTTGCACTCCATCCCATCAAAACTACACAGAGGAAAGACAAATCAATGAATGTTCATTTTACATAGGAAGAAGCATAGTCGACGTCTCGGCCCGAAACGTTGACTGTGCTTCTTCCTATGGATGCTGCCTGGCCTGCCGCATTCCACCAGCATTTGGTGTTTGTTGCTTGAATTTCCAGCATCTGCAGATTTCCTGGTGTGTGAATATTCATTTTAATTGGTGTTCATGGAAATCTTCAGAATGAGATCAAGTGGTCACCTTCAGTGTCAGCACATCGTTAAAAGCGTATCCCTGTCATTAGTCAGGGCTGTTTTACCGCTTAATATTCTAACTAGTTGTATATTCACACAACCATCCCTGAGCATCTGGAGCTTGTGCTCAGACACTTTTGGAATAGACACTAGTACTGAATATACAAAGGGGTTAGATAGGATATGTCCCTGTTGTAAATATGTAATTCTGCAAAGTTACTTGACTGTTTTCAACATGTTAAAGTCAGTGATTATAACCATTGAAACTTCAGTTAATTGTTTATTGTTATCTTTCAGTTTAAAGAGTCTAAAACATTGCGTCGGAAAAGTGAAGTTTTTCTTGGACTCTCTCTCCTAGAGATTTGTTGCGCAAATAAAGAATTTTGTATTCCCAGTTACAGCTTCCATGTGGCTGTTTACTTAGTTTACTCAGTCACAAGAAGACACTTAACCCATCTCTACACATTCGGTTCCATTGATTTCAATGGGACCATACAGTAGTGAGACACAAGGTGCTGGAGGAACTCAACAGGTCAGCTCCCTCTATGGAAGGAAGTGAACAGTCTGAATTTTGGACTGAGACCATCTTTCAGCTGTTGCCAGATTCAGAACTCTTTCACAAAGCTCGTGTTCACAACCAAAGGCAACTACTTTTTATGTTAAGGATGCCGCCCACGTTAATCAAGAGCATAGAGTTTATGCTCACACAGTAGCAGTAATTGCAGTCTCTTTCTATTGAACTTAAAAACAGATTTAGTAGACAGAAAGTAATGCATTCATGCCCGATGTTACACTTAGCACTACTGATCAAGTAGTAATTTTTAGGCATGTATCCCTAAACCTTGGAGTAGGCAAACCTCCAACATGTGGAGATTTTTATGTACCTAACTGTGTGGCCAGGGTAATAAGTGGAACTAACTGCACAGCTCAAAGAAGGTATTAATGTAAAAAGGCATTGCATGTCATACCAAATTCTTGAGTAAAAGTGTATGTACCCACATTACAGATGAACTTTAAGATAAACCCCCTGTGAACTAAAATTACAATTTTCTCTCACTCCTGATTAACAGGACAATTTTCAACCAAAAATGCCACAGCATTAAGACACCAGATTAACAAGGTTGTCAGCTAAATTTTCTAATTCTTTGCATTAGGACACATTGATTGGCTTCCTGCCTGACTGTTGAAGAAGCCCTTCCTCCTACGCGTCTGTACTGTTATGAAATACATTATCCTGACTACGGGTGAGAGTCACATCATCCATCACAAAGTGAAATCTATCCAAATATGATATAATTGCTTTGTTTTCCAACTGGATCATGAAGCAGCCACATAGTCATCGGGAATTTCTGGAAAAATCTCAGCTAAAAAAATAGTGAAACTTTGCTAAATAACATAAGCAGGTAGACCAGATATACGTAAGCTATTATTCCTCAGGTATTAAGCTCTGAAACCCCTTGTAACCTTAAGATTGTCAGGTCATCCGAGGTCACCGTGTCAAAAGTAGTGTCGCGTTGGACAGAGGAAACGGATGAGGTCCTCCGTGACTGCTTTGAATTGGTGGACTGGTTAGAATTCAAGGACTCGGCAGCTAACCTCGATGAGTATGCCTCAGCTGTCACGGACTTTATTTGGAAATGCACGGAGGACTGTGTGTCTCGCAAGACGGTCCAGGTATTCCTTAACCGGAAACCTGGGATGAATTATGAGGTCAAGTCCCTTTTAAAGGCTAGAGCTGCGGCTTTTAGGTCCAGGGATACCAGTCGCTACACGGAATCCAGGCATCAACTCTGGAAAGCCATTAAGGGCGCCAAGAGGCAATATAGAGCCAAGTTGGAAGCCCAGGCTAACCAGAGGGATGCCAGTAGGCTATGGCAGAGTCTAAATGAGATCACTGGTGCAAAGAAAAGGCTGGGAATATCAATAACTGTGGCGCTTCTCTTTCTGACGAACTTAATGTATTCTACGCAAGATTCGAACAGAAGAGGAGCGTCCCGCTCCCGCTGGATTAACCGGACCTGGTGGCATCGAGATTCATCATCACCAAGGAGGACATTAGAAGGGCCTTCCTGAAGATAAATCCAAGGAAGGCAACGGGCCCAGATGGCGTCCTGGGACGCGTTCTCCGAGCCTGTGCAAGCGAGCTTGCTGGAGTGTTTGCTGACATCTTCAACTGCTCCTTGCTTCGACCCTCTTCCCTCCGGGAGAAGGCTCAGGAGCTTGAAGCCTCGCACGGCCAGATTTGGGAACACCTTCTTTCCAAATCTGATAAGGCTGCTGAATGGACCTGACCCAGATCTGGGCCGTACCCTCCAAATATCCGGACCTGCCTCTCAGTTTTTTTGCACTACCTTACTTTCCATTTTTCTATTTTCTATTTCTGATTTATAATTTAAATTTTTAGTATTTACTAATTGTTACTCTTTTAAATATTTTATATTTGTAATCCAGGGAGCAGGAAGCTCAGAATCAAATATCGCTGTGATGATTGTACCTTCTAGTATCAATTGTTTGGTGACAATAAAGTATAAAGTATCATCCTTTCACGTTCACTGAGATGGTCTTGTTGAAGAGAGTTGTTCTTTCTACAGTAGCTCGTCACAACCATTCCTTTCCCCACCTCCCATCTTCCATAGAGGGAATCTACATGAAAGCTCTCCTGTCTTTTTCCTACCTTGCATCCAAAGCAGCTCAGTGATTGGAATTAGTTTGTTATTGTCACATCCTTCAGGAATCAGTGAAGAGCTTGTCTTGCCCACTGTTCATATAGTTATCACACAGTATATTGTGGTAGAACAATCTAAAGAAGTAACAATGGAGAATAAAGTGTAACAGCTACAGAGAAAGTGCAGTGCAGGTAGGCAATAAAATGTAAGATGATGAAGAGTTCATCTTATTGTGCTAGGGAACCATTTAGTAGTCTTATTACAACAGGGTAGAAGCTGTCCTTGACCCTGGCTTTTTTATCTTCTGCCTAATGGGAGAGAGGACAGAGAACATCTGGGTGGGTGGGGGATCTTTGATTTTGCTGGCTGCTTTACTGAGGTAGTAAGAATTGTAACCAGAGTCCATGGTGCGAGGCTGGTTTCCCAGATGTGATGAGCTGTGTCCCCAGCTCTCTACAGTTTCCTGTGTGGCCATGTGCAGGGCAGTTGCTGCACCAAGCTGTTATGGATCCAGATAGGATGCTTTCTATGGTGTATTGATAAAAACTGTAACGGTGCGTGCTGAATTTCTTCAGCCTCCTGAGGAAGTTGAGAATCCTGTTCTCCTGATCTAACTTCCTTTCTATTCCAGCAAGGCTTCAATTCTCAAACTTATATTTCGATTCTTTGTCCCTCTCTACTTGTGATCCCCCTTCCATCTTGAAGCACTTTTTATTTCCTTTAATATTTGTCTCCTCCATTTCATTTTCCTCACCGGAGACATTTGTGCTTTCAGCTGTCTCATTTCCAAACTCCGGATCGCTATAGCTAAACTATTCCATCTTTTTGTCCTCCTTTGGAACTCTACTTAAAATATGCCTCTTTGACCAGCACCTTCACGTTTAGCCCTATTAACTTGGTTACATTCTTTTTCTCTGATTACACCACAGTGAGCTTCTTCGGTGCAGTTTACTATGTTGCCAGTTTTATATCGTTGTTCACTTAGGCAGATGTCATAAAGCAGGGGTCCCCAACCTTTTTTGCACCGCGGACCGGTTTAATATTGACAATATTGTTGTGGACCGGCCGACCGGGGCGGGGGGCGGTGTTCAAGTAGGGTTAAACTCACCTCAACATGTCTTTCACTGTTAGGGCTGCCAACTTTCTCACTTCCAAATAAGGGACAAAAGTAGCAGTCAAATCCCGGGACACTTTACTCCGGAAAAGACTACCATGACCATGAAGCCTTGCGCGGGCACCTGTGTGTGCATGCGTGACATGCGCATGTGATGTACGCATGCGCGTACGTGCCGATTTTTTCCCCAGAAATCGGTTTTGCCTTCATCTTCCCAACTATACTGTACAATCATTATTTCTACTTTATATCGAATGTGTATTTATCATGTCATTCCTACTTTTACTATATGTTAGTGTTATTTATTTTCGGTTTTATGTGTTATTTGGTATGATTTGTTTGGTTATTTTTTGGGTCTGGGAACGCTCAAAAATTTTTCCCATATAAATTAATAGTAATTGCTTCTTCGCCTTACGCCATTTTGGCACGAAAGGTTTCATAGGAACGCTCTACCTTAGCAGGGGAAATACGGGAGAAGGGCGGTCCTGTCTGGGACAAACCAATTTAGCCCAATATACGGGATGTCCCGGCAAATACGGGACAGTTGGCAACCTTATGTTCAAGTTCAACAGTGCGTGACAGGGAATGAGGAAAGGAGCAGCTGACTCATATCATTTCCTCACAGCCCAGTACCGTCCGCAGCCCAGTTGTTGGGGACTGCTGTCATAAAGTTATAGAAGGATGCAGCACAGACACAGGCCATTCAGCCTATCATGTCCATACTGACCATCAGCTACCTATTTTACATTATCCCTACAATAATCCTACCTTTTATTCTTCCTTATTCTCTTTAACTTCTAGATTTTTACCACTTACCTATACCCTTTGGGGACAATTATCCTTCCAACCTGCGTGTCTTTGGGACGGAGGAGGAAACAGAACCACCTAAGGGAAAATTGTCACAGGGAGAGTGTGCAAGCTCGACACATTGGGATTGAACCAAGTTCTCTGGTTCTGTGAGCAAGCAGCCCTACTATTGGTGCAAGGATCACCAGGCAAGCCTGTGATGTGGCATTTAGAGCAAGATTCCAGGCTAATTGCACCACACTGCTGAAAGAACCGCTGGGTCAAAGTCAGTCAGAACTTTCAGCTCAACTCCTGACGTGGAGCTTCAACTAAGAAAAATACAGCCGACCAAATTAACTTGTACTAAAATAAAGACATATTAAAGTACAGCAATACGGCTTTGCACATTTGCCTGAGCAAGTCATGAGATTTTAAATGACATTATTGACGAAAAACAGCTGAAGTTGGATAAAGCTGTGGCTGAACGTCAGCCTGTAGCAAACACAGAAATTACACCACTGACCTCTGCACTCTTCAATGGAATGCGTTTTGAAGGCAGGGAGAGAGCACTTTGCGTGGAGTTCAATGCGTTTCCTACTCTCAGCCAATGATGAAAGTCAAGCCTTAGCCCTAGATGGTTATTAACCTCTGACTGATTGCCTGATGAACTGATTTGAGGGAAAAATGCCTCTTCTGTTGTAAGCGCTAAAGTGAATGTAAGCACCTCACATCTCACTGCACACGCACTCGCAGGAATGAGAACGTTGGTGGAGTTGATGGCAGAAGAAGTTACTTTAGCACTTCATTTACAGAGCAGGCTGCTGGACAAGTTGAATGCCCAGTTCTCCAGTGGGGTTCTCATACCAATGAAATGGGGAAAGTGAACTCATTGTTTCGTGGCTTGGGATGGGGAGACAGCGTCCAATAGCTGGAGTTGGATAGTCTGGCTGAGCACTGTTAAGGCTGATAGCCACCATGGCTGAGAACTAATTTTTTACGCTGAGCAGTGTGTGCTAAGAATGCACTGCCAGGGGAAGAAAATATAATAGGGGTGCTCAAGAGGCTCTTCGATAGGCATACGAATGTGCAGATAATGGAGAGGTATGGACCATGTGTAGATAAATTTAGTTAGGCACTTAATTACTAGATTAATTATGTTTGTCACAATGTTGTGGACTGAAGGGACAGTTCCTGTGCTGTACTCTTCTATGTTCCGACTGACAGAACATCTATTCTAAAACCAGTTGGATGGGACTTAAGGTGATATCTCCCCCTTTCTTTGCTTGACTTCACAGTTGTCCCCCGCACCACGACTCTTCAGTGACCAGCGATCGCTTTTGGAGTCAGCACACCCGAAACAGAATCAGGGTCTGGTTTGTTTCTACTGACTTGTGTCGGGAAATACGGAGGACAAGTGATCCTGCAGGTGCTGGAAGTCTTGAGCAACACACACAAAATGCTGGAGGAGCACGACAGGTTGTTTTGAAATTTGAGGGAGCTGTACAGTGGAGTTACAGGAACTCGAAGCTGTTCACCATTTCCACTGCTGACCCCTCAATGAGGACTGGTGTGTGTTCTCCGAACTTCTACTTCCTGAAATCCACTATCAGTCCCTTGGTCTTGCTGCTGTTCAGTGCCAGGCTGTTGTTCTGACATCACTCAGCCAGCTGATCTATCTCACTGTTTTACACCTCCTCATTGCCATCTGATATCCTACCAAAGGGAGTTGTGTCATTGACGAATATATAGATTGCGTTTGAGCTGTGCCTAGCCACATCATCATGGGTATAGAGAATACAGAGCAGCAAGCTAAGCAAGCATCCTTAAGAAATCCCTGTGTTGACAGAGCAGCTGCTGCTGGTCCCTAAAAGAGGTCTACTATCTTCTTGCCCACAAGGGCCTCCCAATCCATCCAACTCCCACCTCACAGACAGCCCATTGACACCATCTTGATGGATCACTGTTACACTGTTGTGGGAACTCCAGTCTCCCAGCTCAGCAGATCACAGTCCTAGGGGAGGAAGTTTTTAAAGCAGAGAATTAGTTACATCATTGCGAGTGGTAAGACTACACGACCATTATAGCAAATCCTCGGTCTACAGAGTAACCACAACATCAGCTGCGGATTAGCCTTCCCCATTTTACAATGGAACAAACTATTAATGGATAAAGCAACACAAAGAAAACAGTAGAGGAATTTAGCAGATTAGGCAGCATCTACAGAGAGAAATGAACAGTTGACGTGTCTGTTTGAAACCCTTCATCTGTGCTGAAAGACAGAGAGGAGGTGGCTGCTGCAAAAAGGTGGGGAAAGATGTGGAGCGAGAGCTAGGTGGTGATGGGCGGATCCAGGTGAAGGAGGTGATGGGTGGATTGGGGAAGGGGGAGTGGTGGTGTTGAGAATAGTGCCGCAAGCTGGGAAATGGAAGTGACAGAGGGCTGAAGATGATGGAATCTGAGAGGAGAGGAAAGTGGAGCATGGAATTAAGGGAGGGAGCTGCGGGGGGAGGGCAGTGGTGTGCAGAGGGGAGTAGCGGTGAAAAGGAAATAATGGGAGTAGTATGCAGACAATGGGCAGACGGAGAGAGTGGGAGAAGGAAAAGAGAATGGGTGATGGGGGCCAGGTGAATAAAGAGAAAAAGGATGGATGGGGGTGGGGCAAAGTTACTGCCTGACCCTATGAGCTCCGCTAGCAACTGTTTATTCATTTCCATTGATGCTGCCTGACCTGCTGAGTTCCTCCAGCATTTTGTGGTGGGTTTTTATTTGCAGTCTCGCGTAAAGGATAGAAAGAGCTGGTACGTTTACACACATATATTTATACTCCCTCCCCCTCCCGTCTTAGATGTTCAGAGTAAATGCATTCTCCAAGTTTGAAAGAAGTAAGTTTGGTCATTCAGTATCACTGCTAGTGGCTCGTGCTGTAAAATGAAATTATTTCCCAGCAATGGGCTATTTTGTACCACAAACAAGTATTCACAAAATGGACCTGTCTGCCGCACAGATGTTTAAGCCTATTATGTGTAGTAACGACAATAAAATTTACTTTTAATATATGACAAACAGCATTACTATTCTCTGTAGGTTTTACAATCCTGTTGATTCACTAAACTTTCTCGGGACCAGTAACTATTGAAAGAAAGGACATTCTAAATAGTAAAACACGGCTGCTCTGTGGTACACCCTCAGAATTCTGCTGCCAGGAGCAATAATGCAATCCAGATGTATTCCATTCAATATGTAGGTTGCATTACTTAGCAACTTCTAATAAAAGTATGTCCTTAAAGCAACCTTAAAATAGTTCATTTTTATTTTAATTATTTCAAAGTTTAGAGCAGACAGCATATGTAAGGGTCATTATGCTGAAGTCATCCTTTTCTCCATTCTTAGACCCTTTCCTGATCTTATGTCTTGTATTATACTCCAGACACAAATTTGGAGACTGGGAAAAGAACAGAGAATAAATGTTTTATAATATTTAAAGAAGCAGAAGTAAAGGATTGTTGCTTCCAAAAAGGCTTATGCGACCTCTTGCACTGTGGACGTTCTGTTTTTTTATCTATTCTGTAGATTTTCCTCACATTACCTTCAGTGAGTCAGTAAGATGTTCCACTCAATTACACCACCAAAGTTTATTTGGTACTTGATAATCTTTCTTATGGACAGCATATGTAGCAGTTAGCATAATGTATTACAGGAGCAGCGACGGAGGTTCAACTTGCACTGCTGTCTGTGAAGAGTCTGTACGTTCTCCTCGTGACCACATGGGTTTCTTCTGGGTGCTCTAGTTTCCTCCCACATTCTGAAGATATAGTGAACGGGTTAATAAGTTGTGGCCGTGCTCTGTTGGTACTCGAGGCACGATAGCACTTGCCTCCAGCACATCCTCCAACTATGTTGGTTGCTGATGCAAACAATGCATTTCACTGTATATTTTGATGTACGTGTAACAAATAAAGCTAATCTCTTTAATCTCTTCTTGTAAATAACAGAATCTTGCTCTACTTAGAGAGCTTAATCATCTATGGATAAAGATTAGATTAGATTAGATTCAACTTTATTGTCATTGTGTCGAGTACAGATACAAAGCCAATGAAATGCAGTATAAATACAAATAAAGCAAAGTTCAAAGTAAATTTATTATCAAAGTACATATATTTTACCATATGCCACCTTGAGATTCATTCTTTTGCAGGCATTTACAGGAAAATGGAATTTACAGAAAAAAGACCATACATAAAAAAAACGCTGACAGACTAAGAAGGCAATTTGTGCAAATACAAAAATATAATATTGAGAACATGAATCTTTGGAATTGAGTCTGTGGATCGTAGAATCAGTTCAGAGTTGTGCTGAGTCACGTTATCCATGGCAGATCGGGGTAATAACTGTTCCTGATTCTGGTGGTGTGGGACCTAAGGCTTCTGTACTTTCTACCTAATAGCTGTATCCACCGCTTTCTGGAGTCCTTTCTGTTCCTGGGCATTGCTGTTTCCATTATCAGGCCATGACGCAACCAGTTAGGGTACACTGCACTGGGCTTCTATGGAAGTTTGTCAAAGCTTTAGATGACATTGTGTATCTACGTAAACGTCTAAGAAAGTAGAGACACCGTGGTGCCTTCTTTGTGATGGCACTTACATGGCGGTCCCAGGACAGATTCCCTGATGAGATAACAATGAGGAACTTAAAGCTACTGGACCTCTCCACCTCTGACCCCCTAATGAGGACTGCAAGAAGCAGTAAAACTTTGGTTCTGTAGCTGTAGAAAATGTCTACGTTGGCACAGAGGACAAAGATGTAAAACATTTATGTCTGGGTGACCAATTTAAAACAACCACATGTCCATGTAAACCAGACATAGCAGGTTCAAGTTCCTGGGTGTCAAGATCTCTGAGGATCTAACCTGGTCCCAACGTATCGATGCAGCTATAAAGAAGGCAAAACAGCGACTATACTTCTTTAGGTGTTTGAAGAGATTTGGTATGTCAACAAATACACTCAAAAACTTATATAGATATACTGTGCAGAGCATTCTGACAGGCTGCATCACTGTCTGGTATGGAGGGGGGAGTTGGGGGGGGTGGTTACTGCACAGGACTGAAAGAAGCTGCAGAGGGTTGTAAATTTAGTCGGCTCCATCTTGGGTAGTAGCCTGCAAAGTACCCAGGACATCTTCAAGGAGCGGTGTCTCAGAAAGGCAGTATCCACTATTAAGGATCTCCAGCACCCAGGGCATGCCCTTGTCTCACTGTTACCATCAGGTAGGAGGTACAGAAGCCTGAAGGCACACACTCAGTGATTCAGAAACAGCTTCTTCCCCTCTGCCATCTGATTCCTAAATGGACTTTGAACCCATGAACAATACCTCATTTTTCATTATTAATTTTTTTATTGCAACACCAACAAATTACATCCAATACAACCAACCGCCAATTACATTTTGACTGTTTAACCCAGCCACCCCTCAACCTTCATCACCATCCCTCCTCCACCCCTCTCTCCCCCCCATCCCTCTCCCCTCCACCAACCAACTAAATAGTAGTACATACATAAAGAAAGCATTCCTATTTTAACAAAAGATATTTTAAGTTAGATATCGAATTTGTCCACATTAAGATTGTGTTTGGTCGTGCATCATTTACTCTGGCTGATGAAAGTTCCAGGTAAGAAATGTCCAAAAAGCTTCCAAGCCAGTGAGTATTTGAAATATCATGGGGAGGTTTCCAACGCTGGACTACAATCTTCTTAGCTGCAGTCAGGCCTGCCAGCCAGATTTGCGTGTTTTTTCCATAAGGGAAAGGTGGGAGTCATCATTTAGAAGATATACAGCGGGGTCCATTGGTAATTGTACCCCTGTTGGTTCTGTCTCATTTTTTAAATGTATATTATTTCTGTTTTAGCATGATTTTTAATCTATTCAATATACATATACTGTAATTGATTTACTTATTTATTCTTATTTTTTCTTCTTCTTCTGTATTATGTATCGCATTGAACTGCTGCTGCTAAGTTAACGAATTTCATGACACATGCCGGTGATAATAAATCTGATTCTGATTCTGATCCTGACATAGGGCACACGTATATGTAGAAATGTCAAAGAAGCCATTACTTTTTTAAAGCCATGTTAAACAAAGTGAACTCTCAATGTCGAACATTGGACGGGGGTCCTGGCACTGAAAACAAAATGCCTGAAAATCACCTTACTTGTTTGCCTTTTCCCAGAACTAGTGACACAGTTCCACGAGAATTATTGTGATTTACGCTGACAGCAGTTTCCTCACCAATCACCAAGTGTTTGCCTCGATCTCCTTTCCTGATAATAAAGTTCAGTAGCAAGCTGCCAAACCTATTGAAACACCATCTGCTTAACTGAGAATACTTTCAAACCGTCCTATGTTCTGTCGTTACTTGTTTTGACTATCCTTATTGCCGGTTGTAGTGTGCTGGGAAAAAGTCTATGTCCTTCTCTTGTTGAACTTTCAAGTATAAATTGTAATTATTTCCCAGAACCCAAGAAATTCAAAACATGTGTCTATACATCTGGCTTACTCACGTCCCATCTACATCAACGGAGCTGTAGTGGAGCTTGTATCAAGCTTCAAATTCCTTGGTGTTCACACTTCTGAGGATCTCACCTGGTCCCTGAACTCCTCCGTCCTGATCAAATGGCACAATAGTGCCTTTATTTCCTGCAGAGCATGAAGGAAGCTCACCTCTGTCCCAGGATACCGACAGACTTTTACCACTGTACTATTGAGAGCATACTCACTAACTGCATCTCAGTGTGGTATGGTAGTTGTCCCGTATTGGACTACAAAGCACTCCAGTGTGTGGTGAAAACTACCCAGCAGATTATCGACACCTAATTGCCCACCATTGAGAACATTTACCATAAACGCTGCCTGGGCAGGGTGAAGAGCATTATCAAGGATGCACCTCACCCTAACCATGGACTTTTTACTCTCCTCCCATCCGGTAGGCACTACAGGAGCCTCTGCTCCTGCACCAGCAGGCACAGGAAGAGCTTCTTCCCTGAGGCTGTGACACTGCTGAACCTCACATCACAGCGCAAAGCAATATTGCACCCATATTGTACTGTCTCAGTACTTTTATATTTGTGTGCTGTAGCACTTACTTTTTATTCGCAGTTATTTTGTAAATAACACTATTCTTTGTATTTCTGGTTAGATGCTAACTGGGTTTCATTGGCTTTGTATCTGTACTCAGCACAATGACAATAAAGTTGAATGTAATCTAATCTAATCTTTCTTTCTAGTCCTGATGAAGGGTTTCAGTTCAAAATGTTGACTGTTTATTTACCTCCATAGATGCTGCCTGACCTGCAGAGTTCCTCCAGCAATTAAAAGACTGAAGGATTCTAGATTCAAAATACATTTATTATCAAAGAATGTATAAATTATACAACCTTGAGATTTGTTTGCTTACAGGTATAACCACAAAGCAGGAACCTGAAAGAACCCAATTAAAGAAAAACTGAAAATATAAACCTAAGAACAACACGCAGTGCAAGAAAATGGGAAAAAAAACATAAATCATGCTAACAATTGAAGTAAATGACAATGTTCAGAACCAAACTGTGTCCTCAGGTCCAAACCCCAGAGCAGCCCCGAGCAGTATGTGTTTTGTATGAGTTCCTCCATTTGCCAGACATATGCCCTCACCCCATTTTTCTACTGCCTTAACAGGGATTAAGTTCCTCTTGTCCTTACCTGCCAACCCATGAAAACAAACAGCGCATCATTCCTCTGCAGCTTCTGCCACCTTCAAAGGATTCCCTTCATCATTTATCCCTCCCCACTGATCTCCCTCCTGGCACTTACCCCTACAAGCAGAAATGCCACACCTGCCCATTCACCTCCATTCAGCTCCCTAAACAATCCTTCAAGGTGAGGCAACACTTCACCTGCGCATCTGTTGAGGTCATCTACTGTACCGATGCGGTCTTGTCTACACTGGCGAGATGTGATGTAAATTTGGGAACAACTTTGATGAGCACATTTGCTCCATCTGCAAGAAGCAGGATTTCCCAGTGGCCACCATTGTAATTCCAATCTCCATTCCCATTCTGACATGCTGTTCCATGGCCTCCTCTACTGCCAGAATGAGACCACTCTCAGGTTGGAGAAACAACAGCTTATAGTCCATCTGGGTAGCCTCCAACCTGATGGCATGAACATCAATTTCTAAAACTTTTGGTAGTTTCACCCCCTCCTCCTTCCCTCTTTTTTCATTCTCCACTCTGGTTCCCTCTTACCTCTTCTCTTCTCACTTGCCTATCATCTCCCCATGGGACCCCTCCTCTTTCCCTTTCTCCCATGGTCCACTCTTCTCTCCTATCAGATTCTTTCTTCTTCAGCACTTTATCTTTTCTACCTATCCCCTTTTAGCTTGTACTCATTCCCCTCCCCTCACCTTATTCTGGCTTTTTCTCTCTCCCTTTCCAGTCCTGATGAAGGGTCTCAGCTGGAAACATCGTCTGCTTATTCCTTTCCATGGATCCTGCCTGACCTGCTGAGTTCCTCCAGAATTGTTTCTCTGGATTTCCAGGATGAGCATAATCTCTTGTCACTCCATATAAGGTAGGGTATAGGCTGAATCAAGATTGCAGGGTTCCAGGCCTGAAAGCGAATCCAAGTGGCAAGGTCTTGGTCTGAGAGCGAAGATCACCTAAGGTTTGGATGATATAAGTGCTGGGCCAAATTGAAAAGATTAGGGTGTTGGGACCAGAGGTATCAGACAAGCTGGTTCAGCTAGTTCCTCCACGAGATTACTCATCTCTGTGCTGAACTGAGGCTGCAGCCTGCAACTAATAGGCTCCTGAATTGGCTGCAGTGATGACTGACTTCATGGCTGCGGACTCATTCTTGTGAACTTCAGTTCTGAATGCTACAGTATATGCTTACTTCTATTCTTTGGGTGTTTGACAGTCTTTTTTTAATGGGTTCTATTGGGTTTCCTTGTTTTGTGGCTGCCTGTAAGGAGACGAGTCTCAAGGTTGTATAATGTATACATATTTAGATAATAAATGTACTTTGAACTTCAAACTTTCTTGCCTTCACCTGCAGGGTAGTTGCCATTCAATGTCATTATGTGTCCCGATAGGATCTTTCCTTGGTGCATTGATAAAAACTGGTAAAGATCGACAGGGACATGACAAATTTCTATGGCCTTCTGAGGAAATAGAGTCATTGGTGAGTTTTCTTGGCCATGATGTCAACATGGTTGGTCTAGGGCAGGGGTCCCCAACCTTTTTTGCACTGCGGACCGGTTTAATATTGACAATATTCTTGCGGACCGGCCGAGCGGGGAGCGGGGTAGGGTTGACAACGGACAAGAGTAGCAGTCAAATACCACACATCAAAGTTGCTGGTGAACGCAGCAGTTAGTTAGTCAGTTAGTTAACTCAGTTAGTCCTGACAAAGGGTCTCGGTCTGAAACGTCGACTGTACCTCTTCCTAGAGATGCTGCCTGGCCTGCTGTGTTCACCAGCAACTTTGGTGTGTGTTGCTTGAATTTCCAGCATCTGCAGAATTCCTCTTGTTAGAAGTCAAATACGTTGTGTCTACCCAGAGAAAGACTACAATAACCATGAAGCCTTGTGCAGGCACCAGTGCGCATGCATGTACCTGCCGATTTTTTTCTACAAATCATTTTTGGCGATTCTGTTCGGGGGTGCGGGGGGGTGTTAATCACGATCAGAATATAGGTGATAAGTGGCTAATGCACTCAATTTCATTTCTAAAAGGCTTTATCTAACAAATTTAATATTAAACACACAGTGCATATTTTCCTCGCATGAATATAGTGATGTCAATTATCGGGGAAGGACAGGGGAGCTTGAAGTAAGTATTGAACGAACTTCCAGTAGAAGTGGTTGAGGCAGGTTCGATATTACCATTTATAGAAAAATTGGATCGGTATATGGACAGGAAAGGAATGGAGGGTTATGGACTGAGTGCAGGTCGGTGGGACTAGGTGAGAGTAGCGTTCGGCACGGACTAGAAGGGCAGGGATGGCCTGTTTCCGTGCTGTAATTGTTATATGGTTTTATAAGTCAATAGCATCATAACATTTTAAGTATCATTTAGATATTAAACACACTGCACATATTTTCCCCGTAAGAACATATAAAATCATTGTAACACACCAATATCGCTGAATCAGTGGGAGCCCTGGGCTTGTTTTCCTGCAACAACATGGTCCTATTGAGGTGTGATGGGAGACAGCGATACTCGAAGGGAGTTCCTTATGTGCAGTCTATTCTGCAATTTAGTTTTCGTTGCATTCATTGCAGAGATATGTTGGAAATGGAAGCAACGTTTTCAGTGCTTTCGTGGCTATCACAGGATATTTAACCTTGACTTTGATCCAGAATGCCGGCAGAGATGTTACGTGAAACATACTTTTCAGCTCGCCGTTATTTGCAAGCTCGAGGAGTTGAACTTCTTCCTGCGCTGACATGGATGACGCGCGGGTAATGACCTCGCATGCGTAATGACCTCGGGCGCGTTCAAGCTCAGCAGTGGCCATGACAGGGAATGAGGAAAGGTGCAGCTGACTCATACTGCCAAATCATATCGTTTCTTCATGGCCCGGTAGTACATGCTTTGCGGCCCGGTGGTTGGGGACCACTGGTCTAGGGCAGACTATTTAGTCAGGTTCACATGTAGGAACCTGAAGCTCTCAAACTTCTTAGCCTCTGTAGAGATGGGCATGTGCACCATGCCCCTCCCCTTCTGAATGACCAGCTGTTTTGACATTGAGGTTGTATTATGACACCATTATACCAATCACGCTAACTAAGCTCTCTATCTCCTTGCTGGACTAAGACTCACCATTATTTTTAGATACAGACCACTTACACTGCTATCAACTGTAAACCTATTTATTTATTTATTGAGATACAGTGTGGAATAGGTCCTTCTGGCCCTTCAAGCTGAGCCGCCCAGCATCACCCAATTTAACCCTAGCTTAATCACAGGACAATTTATAATGACCAATTAACTTACTGATTGGACTGTGGGAGGATACCCGAGCACCTGGAGAAAACCCACACATTCCAAGGGGAGGATGTACAGACCCCTTACGGATGACGTCAGATGTGAACTCCAAACTCAGATACACCAAGCTGTAATAGGGTTGCGTTAACTGCTACACTATTGTGGCTCATAGATTTCGAGTAGAACCTATCCATGCAGACATGACTGTACTGGGAGTTGAGAGGGGGGCTGCTGCAAATAAGTTTTTCATTGCACCTGTGCACACTCCCATCAGTGCTGCCCTCTAGTTTTCCCTTGGTGGGAGACAAGCTGAATTGCATTCGACTGTGGCTGCACTGTGTGATTTCAGGAGCTGCTGTGGGTTCTTCTTGCAGAAAAGTGGATCCAGGGCAACAGCTATGCATCATCAACCTACAGACCTTGACTCTCGGGGACTTGGATATAATATTATTTTTTAATTTTTTTTTGCTCTTCTGCTAGCATAATTATACAGTCTGTGCTATATGTGCTGTGTGTGACTGTGGTTCTGAGTTTTATACCTTGGCCCCAGAGGAACGCTGTTTCATTTCATTGTATTCATGTAAATGGGTGAATGACAATTAAACTTGAACATGAACTACACATTCTTAACAATAAACTCAATTTTGACATTTTTTATTCGTTGAACCAAATTTAAGTCTGCAGGTAACACACATCAAAGTTGCTGGTGAACGCAGCAGGCCAGGCAGCATCTCTAGGAAGAGGTACAATCCACGTTTCGGGGAAGGGTCTCGTCCCGAAATGTCGACTGTACCTCTTCCTAGAGATGCTGCCTGGCCTGCTGTGTTCACCAGCCACTTTGATGTGTGTTGCTTGAATTTCCAGCATCTGCAGAATTCCTCATGTTTAAGTCTGCAGGTGAGAGTTATAAGTGTCTGTCTCCTGAAGTGGCAAGCTCCTGTGCTTACCAGCAGGTATCCAGCACAGATCCTGGTTTGCTGGGATCCTGGCCAATATGATGCTGCATGGTTGAGGACACGAGGGATTCTGCAGATGCTGGAAATGTGGAATAACGCACACAATACTCCGGAGGAACACAGGAGGTCAGGCAGAATCCATGGGGAGGAATAAAGAGTCATTGTTTCAGGCTGAGATCCTTCATCAGGACATGCTGAGTTCCTGCAGATTTTGAATGTTCTTCATGGCTGAGATCAGAACGGAGGCTGCTTCAGAGCTGGTTGTCGCTGTACTCAGAGCGAGAGTGACTCCGTCTCCCAGAATCATTGGCTGTCTAAGCAGTGAGTGTGATCGGGGTAACTATGTCTGCAAATGTCTTTGACAAGTCAAAAAGCTATTCAAATCATTAAATGAACTGAAACAAGTAACAAAGAATAGCTACTCCCATTACCTAAATTTGTGTTGATTGGGAACAGCTGCGTTTTACATCGTATATAAAGTAGAGAATCTTGTAAACTTTGTTGTGTATTTAATATTTCAGTAATATTTGAAAAATATTTTAAATATAAGAATTCTTTGCTCTTTACATAATGCCCTGTGGATTATATGTAAGAAGTATGTGAATGGCATATGTCATTACACAACTGCGTCATATGCAGACATCTTGCTTAAAGTCAAAAGTGAAGTAGACCTGTATCTCCTGGCTCTGCATATTTCTTTCAATTAATTTTATGCTTTGGTGTTACATAACAGCCTTCAGACTAAGTAAAAGATGGGAATCTCAGATTGTTGCAGGAACATCATGAAGATCAGAAGAGTGGAGCCACTAAATTACCTGAAACCAAATATATATATATAATATGGGTCAAAGGGGTGTTTTTAGATGACAGCAATAATTAACGTGACTGGACATTCATCTTCAAGGAGTGGTGAACACATAGGATGGAATCCCAGATGGGAGAATTGGAGATAAAAATCCAGAAGCATTTAGGAAGCATTTGGATTCCTCAAATACAACTCTTGATGGGTTTCTGGGCAAGCAACCAAAAGTAGATCCAATTGCCAGGTTGAACTATATTAATCTTGCCAGAAAATCAACATATTTACTGCATGTGGCTGCCATGCTCATTTCAAATTATATACCAAAAATATAATCATTTTTAGATTGTTAGGTAATTTATATTGGAATATCTGGCTGTTATTAATAATCATTAACATGCCCGTTTATAGAAGAATTAGAATCAAAATGTTCCCAGTTTATAAATGCTGCTCCTCATTTTTTTTTTGCTAATGTTTAATTTGTTGATATTCAGGTTAGTATCCTTTGACTAGCACTGCTATCACTTTTCCCAGTCTAACTCAGCTCTCAGCTACAAGGAAATATTACTGTTTATCAATAATTGGGTAATGAAGCTGCTGGCAAGACTAACGTCTCTTGCCAATCTCCAATTGCCCTTCAGGATGTGTCTAAGGAGCTGCCAAGGTGCTCTTGGAAAGTGTGATATAAGATTTAGGTCAAAGGATGAAGAAGATAAAGTGATCAATTACCAAATCAGGGCTATATTGTGGCCTGGAAGTAAACCTGCAGGTGGTCTCATATTTTTGCTTTTGGACTCCGGAGCTGTAAAGGTTGCAAATTTGTGCGATGTTGTTGATAACTCATGGAATGTTGTTGCTGTGCATTGTGTAAATAGTACACAGTACAACCATTTGGATGGAGGGAGGGAATGTTTAAGCGGATGGAAGGTGTATCTAGACTTCTTCGTTCTGGATGCTGCAGAGCTTCATGCGTATTGGTGGAAGAACTGCACTCATCCAGGAAGCTGATTATATCCCACCACTTTCCTGACTTGTACTCTGAGAATGGGAACAGATATTGGGGTTTAAGGGGAAGGGGAGCAGGATATGGTGATCAATCCCAGAAATTCTCTTGGAGCCATGATATTTATGTGGGTCTTCAAGTTAAGCTTTTGGTCCAATGACATAGTAGAATGTGCAGTGGTGAGAGTGCATTTGAATGACAAACTAAGAGAGCCAGATGCTCGCTGTCTGGAAGAGGATTTAAAAAAATGAAAATGTATGCTATTTTGTGAGTAGCACATTCCATTCAAGCACGTTATGCATTTGTACTTTCTTTTTGAACTCAGTGAAGAGGAAAATATGGACTTTCAATGACCCTTTAGATACCCAATCCAGCAGTCAACTGGGTTCCCATTAATGTCAGTCCCAGCGACATGAAGAATGCTAAATTTCAAGTTTGCTTGAGTCCAAAGGATAGAGTTCATTGTTGTGCATTGATGATGAAGTTCCGCCACAACATGCAGTCCAAGGAACTGTTTGGTCCAGCCCTTTTCTCTCGGCCATTCATACTCACCATACACATGGCTTACTAAGTTCAAGTTTAATTGTCATTCAACCATACATGAATACCTGTGAATACAGCCAAATAAAAGAGTGTTACTCTGGGCCAAGATGCAAAACACAGTACCAACAGGAACACAGCACAAAGCACATAGAAGACAGCAAGCACATATAAGGCTAAGGTACATTTTAGCACTGCTGGGACACATCATCAGTGATGTAACCTGGGGTCGTTGGGTATTTCGGGTCTTTCAACCTTAGATATCCTTGCCCAGGCAACCCAGCCAGGCTTGATCGGGCCCTGGCTTGTGTCCCAGCAGCATTGGTTCCCAGGTTGCACCTCTTGATCCATAAGCATTATGTAGCACATATAAGGTAGCAAGCACGTACAGTCTAAGGTATCAGTAAATTACAAGCACATGAAAAAATATAGTCCACAACTCTTCAGGCATGAATGGTGCAGAAATCTGCAGTCGAACACAGTATGGCTTGTCTTCTGCCAAGTGAACACCAGAAGGCAGCACTGACTCCAGCTTGGTCACTGCCTCCAGTGAGTGTAACTACTCCAATGCCCCTCTCCCGGGGTGCTGTAAACAAGCGACACTGTGGCTTGAGGCCTGGTGCTCTCGACCGAGGCCATGCGATTTCCCCGACGTCCATCCTTTCCGTTCACCAATAAATCAGTGAATCGGACTTGTTGCATTCCACATGAGCAAAGTTCAACAGGGTCTGTGATCACAAGAGAAGTAATTAAGGCGATCACTTGCTGTTAGACTGCACACCACTTTCACACACTGACTCCTTTAATGCAGGCAGCATCATGGTCCGCGCCACGTCCAACTCCCTCAGTTTTTCCACCAGCAAGCAACACGCTGATGGGGTAGACCTGCAGTACTTTGGTTGACCCCGTAGAAACCACCGTGATCAAATGCACTGCCATCTTACCAGAAAGGTACCTATCTGTTCTTGCTGCCAGATTACAGTTCTCGATCCAGAAGGCTACTAACATCGCACTCTTCCCTTCCCAACCCAAAATTCTCCAAAATGTTTTAAAGGGCTTTGCAGCCTGTGACGGTGTTGGATTTGCTGCCCATGAAGTTCCTAACCCAAACAACGATCTTAAGCTCTATCTGATGTAGATAGCTTCGGGTACCCTCACTAAAGGGAGGGTATACTGTATCCATGTACTCTTCAAAGGCTAAATCACTTCCCTGTTTATACCCCATGGGGAGTTTAGCTGCCAATACCCACTATTTGAGCAGTGGATCCCCGACCCCACCCCCCCCATACCAAGGATGAGATAACTCCAGCTAAGAAAGTATTTTTAAAACATTTTATTTATTTTCACTGATACACACTCAAATACAGACAAAATTCTTAAAACACATTTAAAACTCACAGAGGTTTTCTATCTTATTAAAGATTTCTATATTACAACCAATTTCTAAAGTACAAAGGATTTTCAAAACACAGGTACAATTCCTGTAATTTAAAAAGTTCCTACCAACGAGTAGCAGATGAACAAGTCACCCATTGCAGAAATCAAAAACAGTGGAATGGATTCTAGTTCCCCCCCCCCATCTTTCTGTCATTCTTCTTGCTATTCTTTGACTATTCCTAAATGGCTTCTCTCTGACATTTACGCTGTTTTTTTTGCCACTTGGTGACTTCACATGCATGTGATTTTTTTTTCACACTAATAGTCTAAAACCTTTTGGGGACAGAGGTCCAAAATAGCCAAAATTAATGTTGTTAAGGCTGACTCTAAGTACACAAACCTTACAACTATTGATAGATAAGCTATTTGATGTGCTAAGTGATAGTATTATGCTGGTCTGCAAACTTCTTTGAACCAAGTAACTTATTTAGTGATGCCTGGATAGATACAAGCCAATTGTCTTAATCTCTCTAGCAGTCAGCAATCTATGCTCTATAAGCAGTGCTGTTTGTTTGCAACATTGTCTTTTTAACTTGAGATTGATTATTAATTGCCACTTACTGTATATTAAAAACTGAAGGATGGCTCCCATTTATGACAAGAAGCTGAACAAAGATTATTGGTTGGAAGTTTAATTTACTCAAAACAGCTCTTTGATCTCTAGTAGTGACAGCTGCTATCTCAGAGGCTGAGCTTGACAGAAAGGTCTCCTGACCCTGGACAGTGAATATCCAGCACAAGCCCAGCATCCAAAACAGTGAATATGCAAGCTATGACAAATATTGACAAACTATTAAAAATTAATCACACTAGGGGAAAAAAATTAAAGAAATAATTAATACACACATTAAAACCATTAAAAAATCCAACTTCACAAATTAAATTTAAAAAATTAATTGAAAAGCTATGAATTGCCAGTCTTATCCCATCTCCAGGAAGTCATTCTTCTTCATTAAAATGAATTGAATTGACTTGAATTGACTTTATTATTTACATCTTTCATGTACATGAGTAAAAATCTTTATGTTATGTCTCCATCTAAATGTGCAATTTATAGTAATTTATAATAAATGTTATGTACAACAGGATAGTCAATATAGCATAGAAATAAAATTGTATCAGTGTGAATTAAACAGTCTGATGGCCTGGTGCAACAAGCTGTCCCAGAGCCTGTTGTCCTGGCTTTAATGCTGAGTACCACTTCCCGGATGGTAGCAGCTGGAACAGTTTGTGGTTGGGGTGACTCGGGTCCCCAGTGATGCTTCAGGCCCTTTTTACACACCTGTCTCTGTAAATGTCCTGAATAGTGGGAAGTGAAATGAGTGACATCGCTGACTGTGCCTGGCCTAACCAAATGTGGTGCTACACTTGATTTTGCTAGAGTAACTGTTAGCAACTAGCAAGTAGTTGACTCTTCACTGTTGGACATTGTACAAAGACCAGCATTGGAATACAGTCAGAATGACAGTGGCAAGGTCCTCTCTGGAAGTTCAAGTGTTCTGTGCTTCAACAGGAATAGCTACACCATGTTGCATCATATGGGATAAAAGCATCCTTTTCATAATTGATGCAAAGGCGGGATGGATTGGCTGTGTAATTAGTCAAAATGATGTAAACTGTGAATATGATCTGACTGAGTGTGGTTCAGAATTGTTGTCAGGCAAGCAGATAAAGGAGGAACTGATTATTTTCCCCATAGAGAAAGATATTGAATTGCATTGTCTACTATTTCGAATTCTTTTGGTTGCGGTTTTTTGGGTTTGTTTGGAATCTGTCTATCTCTGATCTCCAACTGAGACTTGTTAATTAAATTAAGAAACGGAGTAATTCAAAGCTTATAAATCTTTACATAACTAAGAAATGGAATAATTCAAAGCTTATGAATCTTTACATAACTAGATTCTGACAGCAGTAACCAGAATTCGCTGCTGTCGTTACTGCGCGGTCGGGAATCTTTAGAAGGGAAGGCCTCAAAATCTCTGGCTTTGCCTGCTGCTGGCGACCGAGATGGAGGTGGAATTGTTCAGATAGAGATGGCGCTCAGTACTCGGTGTCCGAGAGCTGATCAGAGCTCGAAGTTTACGGATGACTCAGAGTCAGGCTGTGGTCGGGTATGGCAGGGAGAGTTTTCTTCCTTCTCCCGTCTGCGTGAGATGTGGGACATTTGAGAGACTTTGAACTTTTACTGTGCTCATGGACTTCTTCATCAAGTTATGGTATTGTTGCACTGTTGTAAATATATGTTATAATTATGTGGTTTTGTTAGTTTTTTTCAGTCTTGGTCTGTCCTGTGTTTTTGTGATATCACATTGGAGGAAATATTGTATCATTTCTTAATGCATGCATTACTAAATGACAATAAAAGAGGACTGCTTGTCTTCATAATCTAAAAACTAACTGTGCTCTATTCTGATCACCTCACTATAGGAAGGACGTGGAAACCATAGAAAGGGTGCAGAGGAGATTTACAAGGATGTTGCCTGGTTTAGAGGGTATGCATTATGATCAGAGATTAAGGGAGCTAGGGCTTTACTCCTTGGAGAGAAGGAGGATGAGAGGAGACACGATAAGGGTGTACAAGATAATAAGAGGAATAGATAGAGTGGATAACCAGTACCTCTTCCCCAGGGCACCACTGCTCAATACAAGAGGACATGGCTTTAAGGTAAGGGGTGGGAAGTTCAAGGGGGATATTAGAGGAAGGTTTTTTACTCAGAGGGTGGTTGGTGCGTGGAATGCACTGCCTGAGTCAGTGGTGGAAGCAGATACACTAGTGAAGTTTAAGAGACTACTTGACAGGTATATGGAGGAATCTGAGTTGGGGGCTTATATGGGAGGCAGGATTTGAGGGTCGGCACAACATTGTGGGCCGAAGGGCCTGTACTGTGCTGTACTATTCTATGTTCTATGTTCTATGAATTCCAAGGCATTCTATACATACTTCAAAAGTTCAAGATGTGTGGGCTTCCTAACGAGTATTAAGGTGGCTAAGTCCCCAAGGCCTGATGGGATTTACCCCAGGTAATTAAAAGATGCAAGAGACATGATTGCTGGGCTCTTGACCAGTATCTTCATGTCCTCTCCAGTCACAGGTGAGGTCCCGGAGGACTAGCGAACGGCTTCTACATAAGAAGAGAACAAGGGGAACTATAGACTGGTGAGCCTCATGTCAATTGTAGGAAAGTTACTGGAGAAAATTCTTAGGGTTGGGATATATGAGCATTTGGAAACCCATGGTCTAATTAGGGAGATCCAGGATGGCTTTGTGCATGGCAGGTCGTGCTTTATCAACTGGATTGAGTTTTTTGACAATATGATGACAGAGATTGATGAGAGTAGGGAAGTGGATGTTGTCTACATGGATTTTAGTAAGGCACTTAACAAAGTCCCTTACGGGAGGTTAATCCAGAAGATTGAGATTCATGGGGTCCACAGTGAATTGGCTGTTTGGATTCAGAACTGGCTTGTGCATAGCCGACAGAGGGTAGTGGTTGAAGGAACTTATTCGAGCTGGAGGTCTGTAATTAGTGGTGTTCCACAGGGATCTGTGCTGGGACCTCTGCTGTCTGTGAAGCATATAAATGACCTGAATGAAAATGTAAATGGATAGGTTAGAAAGTTTGTGGATGATCCCAAGATTGGTAGAATTGTGGATAGTGTAGAAGACTGGCAAAAGATACAGCTCAATATAGAGGCAAACACGAGGAATTCTGCAGATGCTGGAAATTCAAGCAACACACATCAAAGTTGCTGGTGAACGCAGCAGGCCAGGCAGCATCTCTAGGAAGAGGTACAGTCGACGTTTCGGGCCGAGACGTCGACTGTACCTCTTCCTAGAGATGCTGCCTGGCCTGCTGCGTTCACCAGCAACTTTGATGTGTGTAGCTCAATATAGATCTGTTGCAGATATGGGCTGAGAAATGGCAGATGGAGTTTAATCCAGATAAATGTGAGGTGTTGCCCCTCAGTAGGGAAAATGCAAGGAGACAGTATATCGTTAAGTATACAGTTCTGGTCACCACACGGTAGGAAGGATATTGAGGCTTTGGAAAGGGTGCAGAAGAGAGTTAGAGGAGATGCTGCCTGGTTTAAAGGGCATGCACTACCACGAGAGGCTGGATAAACGGGTTGTTTTCTCTGGAGCACCAGCGGCTGAGGGGAGATTTGATAGAGGCTTACAAGATTATGACAGGCATAGATAAGAGTAGAGAGGGTGTATCTGTTTCCCAGGGTTAAAGTGTCTAATACCATATGGCATGCATTGAAAGTGACAGGAGGTAGGTTCAAGGGGGATGTGAGGTGTAAGTTTTTTACTCAGAGAGTGGTGGATGCCTGGAATGTGCTGCCTGACAGGGCGACACATGAGAGGCTTTTAAGAGACATTTGGATAGGCACATGGATGTAAAGAAGATGAAGGCATATGGACATGGTGTAGGTGGGAGGGATTAGCGTTTGGCTGTTTTTGATTTGCTTTTTAGCTGGTTCGGAACAACATTGTTCTGTACTGTACTGTTCTATGTTCTATGACTTTCACCTAAACATTGTATAACTTGAATTATGTGAAATAGATTAATTGAGAATAGTTAACAAGCCTGGGGCATAACTGCTGATGGGGATATAATAATTACATACTACCGATTATCTTTGATTCTGATGTGTGTTTGAAAGCCAGATAAAAAGCATTGGATTTATTGAATAAGGATTTCCTGAGAAATTCCAATTCTGTGTCGCAACTGCAAGCACTTCCCAGTGCAGCATCAGTGTGTTCGGGGGAGACATCCTTGTTGCTGTCTTTCTCTGTGTGTCATGAACTGTTAGATTAACCTCCAATTGACAGAACCTGGTACAGCTTCTATAAATTCTTTAATTTCAAAGGAGAGGGAGGGAGGTGTGAGAGGTAAATTAGATGGAATTTATTGCTTCAACCTCACGAAATTGATTAAAAACTTTAAGTTTTTGGTGGTTTATTTATTTTTGTAATGATTTTAATTTCTTTTAATATTTCTTGAGAGCATGATGAATTTTCAGTAGTTATAAAATACTTCAAGGCCTTTATGGACATCTGAGACAATTGTAAAGCTTTAGGTAAAACACACAAAATGCTGGAGGAACTCAGCAGACAGGCAGCAGCTTTACAGGGAAGCAAACAGCTGATGTTTCGGGTTGAGGGACCCTTCATCATAACTGGAAAGGAAGGGGACAGAATTATTTCCCTCCATATATGCTTTTTGAGTGTTGCTCAAGCATCTGCAGAATCTTTTATGTCTTTCTAAAGCTTCAAAAGACTTTCTTGGGGTTTGACTGTCAGTGGCAGCATAACCCTGTTCAGGGACCAGTATGCTGATATATGACCAGTATAGCTGGACCTTTGTACCTGAACTGGAAGGGAATTAATATATCCTTGCAGGAAGGTTTGCTAGTGTTGCTCTGGGTGGTGGTCTAAACTAGAGCTGCATGGAATTGAAACCAGGGGTCAAGGGTATGTAGGGGGAATGATTGTGGGGAAAGATGTCGTTACATACAAAGACAAGTATTGAAAGGTCGAGCACGGTGGGAATGCTGTTCTGAATTGTGTCAATACAAAGAGTATTATAGGTAAGCCAGATGAGCTTAGATCAGCACGTGAAATTATGACATTGTGAGACTTGATTACAGGGGAACAGGACTAGCAGCTCAATGTTCTGGGATTCCGTTTTTTTTAGACACGATAGAACGGAAAGGATTAAAGGAGGAAGGATGGCACTACTCATCAGGAAAAATATCACACTTTCCAGATATTGATTGAGACTCCCATACAGTAAAAGAGCTACGTGGGATAGGGTCTGTCAACTTTCCCTCATCAATATACAGAGTTCCCAACTAGAGAGTGAAATACCGGATCTCCTATTAGGGATCAAGACCGAGTAGGTGACAGAAGTGTATGCAGGGGGATGCTTTGGATCTAGTGATCATAATCTCATTAGTTTCAAGATAATAATGAAGGATAGGTCTGGTCCATGGGTTGAGATTCTAACTTGGAGGGCCAACTTTGAAGGAACCAGCAAGGATCTGGCAAGGTTGGATTGGGATAGGTTGTTCTCCGGCAAAAGTATGTGCGGTAAGGGCAGGCCGTCAAAAGTGAAATTATGAGAGTACTGAGTTTGTATGTTCCTGTCAGAATAAAAGGAGAGGCTAAAAGGTTTAGAGAACTTCAGGTTTTGAGAGATATTGAGACCCTGCTAAGAAGAGGAAGGAGATGTAGAGGAACCAAGGAACAGATGAGGTACGAGGAGCATTAGAAATGAAAAAGAACACTGAAGAAGGTAATCAAGAGTTATAAATAAGGCAAGGATTGCTCCAGCAGGCAAGGTGAAAGGGAATCCCAAGAGCTTCTACAGATATTTAAAGAACAAAAGCATAGCAAGGGATGAAATTGGTCCTTTTGATAATCAATGTGGTCACCTATGCATGGCTGAAAGAAGAAGGGAAGATCTTAAATGAGCTTTTGTATTTAATTGTGAGATGACACAGAGTCTATAGAAGTGAGGCAAAACAGCAGTGAGATCATGGAGGAGGTGCTTACTGTCTTGAGGTAAATTAGGGTGGATAAATCCCCAGGGTCTGACATGATGTTCCCTCAGACCTTGTGGGAATCATGTGCAGAAAATGCAGGGGCCCTAGCAGTGTTATTTAAAATGTCCTCAGCCACAGGTGAAGCGCTGGGGGATTGGAGGACAGCTAAAGTTGTTCCTTTGTTTAAAAAAGGCTCTAAGAATAAGCTGGGCAATTATAGGCTGTTGAGCCTGATATCTGTAGTGGGCAAACTATTGGAAGGTATTCTAAGGAACCAGATATACAACTATTTGGCTAGACAAGGCCTAATTAAGGATAGACAACGTGGCTTTGTGCATGGTAGTTCTTGCCTAACCAATCTTACAGTGGTTTTCAAAGAAATTGCCAGGCAAGTTCATGAAGGAAAGGCAATGGATGATGTTCAACATGGACTTTAGCAAGGTTCTACATGTGAGGTTGGTCAAGAGGTTTCATTCACTTGCCATTCAGGATGAGGTAGTAAATTGGATTCATGAGAGAAGCCAGAGAGTGTTAGTAGATAGTTGCATCACAGAAACTGAACTCCTTTCGGATTCAGGCTGAACTGCAGAGGACAGGGAGGGGGTATGGCGCCTGCACATGTAGCATGCAGACCCACCAGTGTGTTGACGTGCCCTGGTGCTCGTGAATTAGATCCTCACCTATGGGTACATAACCCCACTGCCTTGTGGACAGCCTTGGGAGAGTCACAGGCTACGGAAGTAAACCCAGACAGCAAAGGGAGTAGAGCCCTAAGGAGGCTGGACATCACTAAGCATCCTTTCGGCAGCTCCTGCAGCCAAGCTACTGTCAAATGTATTGCTTTGTAAGCTTTCCTTTGGACTACACTGATGAGGTCGAGAGGGGGATTTTGATGACTGGGCACCTCAGGATCTCCGTACCTTCTGCCTAGGCTTGTGATGATGATCACCATCACCCATTGTCCTTCATGACAGACAGATGTCAACCAGCACTCACTTTATAATTTCAATTAATCTTAAAAATTTTTGCTTTTGAATCTCAGATATGTACAGACACATTTACACTCAGTAAAGAGATTTGCCAGTCACCTTAGCTGGGAACACGACAGGTAGGAAGGCCCTATCTCCACTTACCAGGAGTTACAGATGGGAGTTGTCTG
This sequence comes from Mobula birostris, assembly GCF_030028105.1. Lineage (NCBI taxonomy): Eukaryota > Metazoa > Chordata > Chondrichthyes > Myliobatiformes > Myliobatidae > Mobula > Mobula birostris. Next base: position 47,063,546 of record NC_092391.1, read on the forward strand.
CTACACTGGTACTTGCTGTCTTCATCCAGTAACTGCCCTGGTGTGTGAAAAAATCAGCTGTCATCTCAGTCCAGAGAATTGTATGGAATGCATTCAGATCACAGATGGCATCAAAATGTGAACCAGCGTGTCATTTAATACAGATTGAACAAACAAATTAATTATGTTTGCAGTGAATTAAATAAACCCACCATCAAGACTTTATGTTTTATTAAACATCTGTTTCATCCTATTGTGAATGTTCCAATTTTATTTGGGAAAATAATCTTTCAAGAAAATTAATGCCAGGTGAAAGCAAGTACTTAAAATTTGAGACATTGAAGTCCCTTCTCAGAAAGTAACATATCACTCTGTTTCAAATCATTCTGCAGAGGAAAGATCCAAACATCTATGGAAACCAAAACTTAAAATTACCAGTCAGTGAAAACAAGTAATTAAAATAACAGTTCAGAAATCTCTGACTGAATCTCTACTTAACGTCTTTAGTGTAATTCTAAACAGAGGAAATTGTCCTCTGCAGATAAAAGACACAAATAATTTCCCTTCAGACTTCTGCTTGAAAGGGACTTGAAGCTCACACCTGGAGCACAATTGACAGTTCTATGCTTCTTTTGGAAGCTGGGCGGATGTAAAAAAGTGCTAGCAAGACTTCACGGTTAGGGTCAAAACTTGTCAAGATTAGGAGCCTTGGATGACTAAAGTTATTGAAGGTTTGATCAGGAAAAAAACGAAGGAAGCACTTTACAAGAATAGGCAACTTCCATCAAAAGATTTCCTTGAGGAATATAGAGGATGTAGGACAATATTTAGGAATTAAATTAAGAGGGAAAAGGGACATTGTGTAATATTCTGAACAGGAAAGATAAGAAGAATACTAAGTCATTTTGCAAGTAGAAAGAGGATGGTTAGGGAAAGAGTGAGTAATAGATTGTGGAGCCAAGGAATGTAGATACTCATTTCTGTACTCACCTAGGAGAAAGACGTGGAGAATGATGAGTTCAGGGAGAGAAATGTCGATAGTCTGGAGCATGCAAATGCTGGAACCTAGAGCAACAAGCCATCTACTGGGTAGCTCAGTCCCTGGAAATGTAGCACTGCTGGTAGGAGCAAAAGCCTGAAACTCTCAAATTTGCTCATTAATAAACATGAAATTGGATTAGCGTCAAAAAGTTTATAGAAATAATTATTTTCAAAATGAGCTCATCCTACCAGTGGCATGGATTTTGACAGAGTGTTTGCACTAGCATTCGTTAAAGGAATTTGCAACTCTGAAAACAATTTCATTTATTAAAGATGAGGTTGTAGCGGTGTGCTACACACAGCGCTAGAATAATCACACGGAGTCGGTGAGTTGGAGTTGCGCTGAAAGAGATTTATTCCAACTTCGCGGCCTGCTTTAAAGCCTTCCTGTTCCCGCCCTCCCTGGGGCGGGACTGCTGTGGGGAATGCCTATTCCCAGACCCTTCCTGCGCGCGCTGTTGTGAGCCGGTTCGTGTGTGCTGGAAAGTGGATCGCCACATAACGCCCCCCCAGAACCGGCGATACCTCCCCCAATGTCCACAGTCTGGATCGGCCTCTGTTTGGGAGGTCTGCCCCTGCACCGCGGTGTCTGAGCCTGGACCGGCTGCGCCAAGTCCACATGGGCCGGTTTGATTCGGTCCACCGTGAAAACCTCCTCTCTCCCCCCATGTCCAGCACGAACGTGGACCCGTTGTTCCTGATCACCTTAAACAGCCTCTCGTAGGGCCGCTGTAGCGGTGCCCGGTTTCCGCCCCGTCGTACAAAAAGAAACTTACAGTTCTGCAGGTCTTTGGGTACGCAGGTCGGGCTCTGTCCGTGCTGTGAAGTGGGGATGGGGGCCAGGTTACCGAGCCTCTCCCGTAGTCTGTCCAGGACTCTTGCCCCCTTGGGACTGGTATGAATTCTCCTGAGACGACCAGGGGTGCGCCATACACCAACTCGGCCGACGAGGTGTGCAGATCCTCTTTGGGCGCCGTGCGGATTCCGAGCAGGACCCAGGGAAGTTCGTCCACCCAGTTAGGCCCCTCCAGGCTGGCCATGAGAGCCGACTTCAGGTGACGGTGGAAGCGCTCCACTAGTCCGTTCGACTGTGGGTGGTAGGCAGTTGTGTGGTGTAGCTGAGATCCTAAAAGGCTGGCCATAGCCGACCACAGGCTGGAGGTGAACTGGGCGCCCCTGTCAGAGGTAATGTGGGCCAGTACCCCGAAGCGGACTACCCAGGTTGCGATCAGTGCTCGGGCGCAGGATTCGGAGGTGGTGTCGGTGAGCGGGACTGCCTCTGGCCATCTGGTGAACCGGTCTATCACAGTTAGGAGGTACCGCGCTCCTCGTGACATTGGCAGGGGCCCCACGATATCCACATGGACGTGGTTGAACCTCCGGCGGGTGGGTTCGAACTGCTGCGGCGGAGCCTTGGTGTGCCGCTGCACCTTGGCCGTTTGGCACTGCATGCATGTTTTGGCCCATTCACTGACCTGCTTACGAAGTCCATGCCACACGAACCTGTTGGCGACCAGCCGGACAGTTGTCCTGATGGAGGGGTGCGCTAAGTTGTGAATGGACTCGAAAACCCGCCGGTGCCAGGCTGCTGGGACGACGGGGCGGGGTTGGCCGGTAGCTATGTCACATAGTAGGGTCCTGTCACCTGGACCTATGGGGAGGTCTTGGAGCTGCAAACCGGAGACTGCAGTCCTGTAACTGGGGATCTCAGCGTCTGCCTGCTGTGTCTCTGTCAGCGCTGTATAGTCCACCCCCTGGGACAGGGCCTGTATGGTAGGTCTGGAAAGTGCGTCCGCCACGATGTTGTCCTTTCCAGAGACATGCCGGGTGTCCGTCGTGTACTCGGAGATGTAGGACAGATGTTGCTGCTGGCGGGACGACCAGGGGTCGGACACCTTCATGAACGCAAAGGTAAGCAGTTTGTGGTCTGTGAACGCGGTGAACGGCCTACCTTCTAAGAAGTACCTGAAATGCCGGATTGCCAGGTATAGTGCCAATAGCTCCCAGTCGAAAGCACTGTATTTGAGTTCAGGTGGTCGTAGGTGTTTGCTGAAGAACGCCAGGGGTTGCCAGCGACCCTCGATGAGTTGTTCCAGCACTCCACCCACCACTGTGTTGGATGCGTCCACCGTGAGGGCAGTAGGAACGTCCGTTCTGGGGTGCACTAGCATCGCGGCGTTTGCCAAGGCTTCTTTGGTTTTAACGAAAGCGGTTGCGGCCTCTTCCTCCCAGGTGTTGTCCTTGCTCTTACCCGACATCAGGGTGAACAGGGGGTGCATGGTTCGAGCTGCTGAGAGGAGGAAACGGTGGTAGAAATTCACTATACCCACGAATTCCTGCAGGCCTTTGATTGTGTTGGGTCGGGGGAAGTTGCAGACCGCGTCTACCTTGGCGGGCAGTGGGGTTGCCCCGTCTTTAGTAATCCTGTGGCCCAGGAAGTCGATGGTGTCGAGTCCGAACTGGCATTTGGCTGGGTTGATTGTAAGGCCGAATTCGCTCAGGCGGGAGTAGAGCTGGCGGAGGTGGGACAGATGCTCCTGCCAACTACTGCTGGCTATGAGGATGTCGTCCAAATAGATGAATGCAAAGTCCAGGTCACGTCCCACCACGTCCATTAGCCACTGGAAAGTCTGTGCGGCATTCTTTAGACCAAACGGCATTCGAAGGAATTCGAAAAGTCCAAACGGGGTGATAAGTGCTGTTTTGGGGATGTCGTCCAGATGTACAGGGATTTGATGGTATCCCTGGAGGAGGTCTACCTTGGAAAAGATCCTTGCGCCGTGTAGGTTTGCTGCGAAGTCTTGAATGTGCAGCACAGGGTAGCGGTCTGGAGTTGTAGCCTCGTTCAGTCTGCGGTAGTCACCGCATGGTCTCCAGCCCCCCGTTGCCTTGGGCACCATGTGAAGGGGGGAGGCCCATGGGCTGTCGGACCATCGTATGATCCCCAATTCCTCCATCTTCTTGAACTCCTCCTTCGCCATTCGGAGCTTGTCCGGGGGAAGCCTTCGAGCACGGGCGTGGAGGGGTGGTCCCTGGGTCGGGATGTGGTGCTGTACTCCATGTCTGGGCAAGGCTGCCGTGAACTGCGGTGTCAGTACTGCTGGGAAATCTGCCAGGACCCTGGTGAATTCATCATCAGAAAGCGTGATGGAGTCCAGGTGTGGGGCTGGCAACTTTGCTTCACCCAGGGAGAACGTTTGAAAAGTCTTGGTGTGGACTAATTGCTTCCCTTGCAGGTCGACCAGCAGGCTGTGGGCTCGCAGAAAATCCGCCCCCAGGAGTGGTTGGGCCACGGCGGCCAGTGTGAAGTCCCACGTGAACCGGCTGGAGCTGAACTGTAGCCGCACCGTGCGGGTGCCGTAGGTTCATATTGTGCTGCCATTTGCGGCCCTCAGGGTGGGTCCCGGTTCTCTGTTGCAGGTGTCGTAACTCGTTGGAGGTAAGACGCTGATCTCCGCTCCGGTGTCGACCAAAAAGCGGCGTCCCAACTGCTTGCCCAGACATACAGGAGGCTGTCCTGATGGCCAGCCGCCGTAGCCATCAGCGGCGGCTGGCCCTGGCGTTTCCTGGGAATTTTCAGGGTGGTCTACAGCGGCGGGTCTCTGTGCCCCACCGCTGGTGGTAGAAGCGCCATTGTTCGGTGGGCTCCTCACTCCCGTCGCCGGGTTTTGTAGGCTCTGCTGCTGGGCCTGGTCTGGTCTGTCGTTGGACATGCAGCTTGGTGATCTGTGCGACGGATGCCCCTCTCTCCTTCTTGGCATTCCACAGCACATCTGCTCGGGCCGCCACCTCCCGGGGGTTGCTGAAATCTGCGTCGGACAGCAGCAGGCATATGTCCTCGGGCAGTTGCTCTAGGAACGCCTGCTTAAACATGAGGCAGGGTTTGTGTCCTTCAGCCAGGGCCAGCATCTCGTTCATTAAGGCCGACGGTGGCCTGTCTCCCAAACCATCCAGGTGCATTAAGCGGCGTGCTCGTTTGCGCCGTGAGAGTCAGAAAGTCCTTATGAGCAGGGCTTTGAATGCTGTGTATTTGCCGTCCTCCAGGGGCGACTGTATAAACTCCTCAACTTGTGCAGCTGTCTCCTGGTCGAGTGAGCTCAGCACATAGTAGTAGCGAGTGGACTCCGAGGTTATCTGCCGAATGTGGAATTGAGCTTCTGCTTGTTCGAACCATAAATGGGGTCCCTTCGTCCAGAAGCTGGGCAGTTTTAATGAAACTGCGTGAACAGATGCAGCGTCGGTCATCTCTGGTCCAAATATCGTTTGGGCCGTCGGGGTCACCAATTGTAGCGGTGCGCTACACACAGCGCTAGAATAACCACACAGATCGGTGAGTTGGAGTTGTGATGAAAGAGATTTATTCCAACTTCGCGGCCTGCTTTAAAGCCTTCCCGTTCCTGCCCTCTCTGGGGCGGGACTGCTGAGGGGAATGCCTATTCCCAGACCCTTTCTGCGCGCGCTGTTGTGAGCCGGTTCGTGTGTGCTGGAAAGTGGGTCGCCACATAGTCACAGTTTTCGGCAATTAAAATGTTTGCATTGGTAATAAACTCCTCTTTCATAAGGAGCTCATTGTTATGAGGACAAGGATATACTTATTAATGAGTTGAATTAATTTGGAAAGATAATCTGAATCACAACAATAGAATTATTTATTAATACATTTTTAACCAAAGTCTTTGATGAAACCAATAACCAATTCAAAGTATCAAAGTTTCCTGATGTAAGAGACTTGGGTCACACTTAAAACAATATCATGATTGTTTTCTTATAGCTTTATGGCTGTAGTGTTAAATCATCAATCATATTATAAAATGTTCCAAGGAGACTCAGTGAAGTCAGTTGATATTTTAATAGTTTTGTTTTTCAAAGGATGTGTCCTGAATGAGGCATTTCTCTTACACAATCCCTAAATATATCACTGATAGCTTTAAATGTCAGTTCTTATTTCCATTAAAGAATTTGATTGAACTGCAGGTAAATTATAATAAAAACAGAAAAAATATTGTTCACAATTTTGGTCAACATTTGACAATATGTGTTCCAGAACACTACACTTCCTTGCTATTTGGTTGCTATTGCCTGCTTTTCAATTCCAGGTTTCAAAAGCCAGTTTTAAAATTAATCACTAAAGTGTTGAAACCTGGTGTTCTTGAGTCTTGTATCATCTTTCTTGTGTTGACAGTTAAGGCTCTTTCTCAAAGCTGCTTGCATTCAGTCGATCTTCAGGATGTGATCCTGGTCACCTGAATGGCCAAAGGCCTAAGATTAGTAAATTGGGGAGATGGTAGAGCTTTACCTCTTCCAAATTAAGAGACAAAGTGTACTTGTCCCAGAGGCTGACGAAGTGAACAACCTAATCCTGTTTTACTTTTTCTTATTTCCAAATTGGTCTCAAAAAAATCTATCAAATTAACCTCTGTGTAGGAGGGAATAACCTTTGTGAATGATGTACGACAAATGTTATGTATATCCTTAAATTTGTAATTTACATTGCAGAGATTAAATCTCCATTAAAGGATATCACTCACAATAAAGAAAACTGAAAATGCTGGAAGCGCACAGCAGGTGACAGGGTGTTAATGTTGTGGGCTTGAGACCCTTCATGATAGGTTTTAGACAAAGTGTAAACTATTTCTCGCTCCACAGATGCTGTTTCGCCTGCTGAGAATTTCTGACATTTTCATTTCTTCATTATTTCAGATTTCCAGCAAATTTTGGTTTTGATTTTCTACACTCACCATATGTTTACATAGAAAATACTCCAAATACATCAAGTGGAATATTCAGTATTTAAGGAATAGAAATGTCAAATTCTATTTTAGCTTGGAAGGCAAAGATATAACTTTAATCATATGAAAGAAAATAGTTGAAACATTTTGCAGCTTGGATATTTTCTAGAACTAATGCCTCAGATCAGTTTTGCAAACACAGCTTAAACATGTTAGTATTTTCACTGATCTTAGACAGATTTTCGGAGTTGGTTACTGTAGGTATACGGTATAAGATGCACAATGGAAGGCCTCAGTTATTTACCATCTTCCTTTTAAAATGGTAATGCCTTAATATTTAAAATATTATGATCTCCTTTCTAAGCACCATAAAAGATGCAATGAAAAGCAATGGGAACCACACCTACAAACATTTCAGCTGTAGGCCATCGCTACAGATTTCAGAAGAACTCAAGTCTTGCGCTGAATGAGTGGGCATTATGTGCATTCGTGGACAATATCTGTCTGTCAGGATGAAGGCTTGAGCTGGGATGGGATGTGGAGTGGCTGAGCGAGGAGGGGAAGAGAGCCAGCTGAAATTGGACCAGTCAGGGTCTAGGTCTAGAGTTCCAGATTATGACCAGTTGTGTAGCTAGTTTTAGAGGAGTTAAGAATGTTCCTTCCACTGAGAACTCTTGTTGGACTGATCAGAGAAAGAGGAGAGCAACTGGTGCTTGTGAAGAGATTGAGTGATTACGGAATGAAGGGTCAGGGAAAACTCCAGTTCTATTGAACTTACAGAATTTTGCAACTAAATGTCAACATGTACGTACTACCAGACTGTGTATGTTGTACATCCAACCAAAGACAAATACCTTCACTCCTGTCCCTCATGGTGACAAACTCAGAATACCCTAATATGCTTTTCAGCCACAAAAACAATTTCACAATTGAGCTGGATGTATCAATAACAACAAAAAGTTAAAATGCGACCTTTGTCAGTTTCATCCTTCTGAAAACTCACCTTTAGGATGTTTTTCCATTTCCACCTTTGCTCCAGAATGGAAACTGAAAATTGGTGTTCAGAAGTGAAGTTAAACAAGCGGAACATAACTACAGTTATGTTCGCGTATCGTCCCAACTGTTCAACAGATGACGCCATCGCCAGCACTCACCCACCTGGACAGAAAAGACACGTACGTTCGGATGCTGTTCATAGACTTCAGTTCAGCATTCAACACAATCATTCCTCAGCACCTGATGGGAAAGCTGAGCCTACTGGCCTGAACACCTCCCTCTGCAACTGAAACTAGACTTCCTGACAGGGAGACCTCAGTCAGTCCAGATCGGGAGCAGCATCTCCAACACGATCACACTGAGCATGGGGGCCCCCCAGAGCTGTGTGCTTAGTCCGCTGCTGTTCACTCTGCTGACCCACGACTGTGCTGCAACACACAGCTCAAACCACATCATCAAGTTCGCCGATGACACGACCGTGGTGGGTCTCATCAGCAAGAACGATGAGTCAGCATACAGAGAGGAGGTGCAGCGGCTAACAGACTGGTGCAGAGCCAACAACCTGTCTCTGAAGGTGAATAAAACAGAAGAGATGGTTGTTGACTTCAGGCGAGCACAGAGCGACCACTCTCCGCTGAACATTGACGACTCCTCCATTGAGATTGTTAAGAGCATCAAATTTCTTGGTGTTCACCCGGTGGAGAATCTCACCTGGTCCCTCAACACCAGCTCCATAGCCAAGAAAGCCCAGCAGAGTTTCTACTTTCTGCGAAGGCTGAGAAAAGTCCATCTCCCACCCCCCATCCTCACCACATTCTACAGAGGCTGTATTGAGAGCATCCTGAGCAGCTGCATCACTGCCTGCTTCAGGAATTGCACCTTCTCGGATCGCAAGACCCTGCAGCGGATAGTGAGGTCAGCTGAGAAGATCATCGGGGTCTCTCTTCCCGCTATTACAGACATTTACACCACACGCTGCACCCGCAAAGCTAACAGTATTGTGAAGGACCCCACGCCCCCCTCATACAAACCCTTCTTCGTCCTACCATCTGGAAAAAGGTACCGAAGCATTCGGGCTCTCACAACCAGACTGTGCAACAGGTTCTTCCCCCAAGCCATCAGACTCCTCAATACTCAGAGTCTAGACTGACATCTACATCATTTATTATTATATTGTAATTTGTCCTCTACTGTGCCTATTGTCTTGTTTATTAATTACTGTTTTGTGCACTTTATGTGCAGGTTTGTAGTCCAGTGCAGTTTTTATGTTGTTTTACGTAGTCTAGTGTAGCCTTGTGCTGTCTCACATAGTCTAGTGTAGTTTTGCGTTGTTTCATGTAGCACCATGGTCCTGGAGGAACGTTGTTTCATTTTTACCGTGTACTGTACCAGCAGCTTATGGTCGAAATGACAATAAACTTGACTTGACTTGACTTGACTACAGAACAACATTAGTGCTAGAGTCACTAACAATTTGCTGGAGGGACTCAGTGTGTCAAGTAGCATCTGTGGGAGGAAATGAACTCTTGATGTTTTGGGTCGAAACCCTGCATCAGGACCTTAACTATTATAGCCCCAAACCCCCTTACACTATGCTATATAGTCTACAATAACTTAGACTTGCAATTAATTCATCAGTGAAATTAGAAAGAAGCAAATGTGAGAAAGATAGAACTGAGTAAAGAGGAGAGAGAATACAAATTATGCATTTTATAAGATTTCTGAGATCAACACTGATTGGCAGAGATTGAATGGTTACTGAGAAACTTCCTCTCATTACAGAGCCATCCAGCTCTGCAAGGCAGAGGCATAGGATGAGAAGTGAAAGGGTTTACAGGGGCTGTGAGGAAGATATTTTTTCATCCAGAGTGTGATTGTAATCTGGAGTACACTGCCTGAGGTGGAAGTGAAGGCAGAAGTTTCCATAACATTTAGAAACAGGCAGGTGAGCACTTGAAATGCAAGGTATGGGGAGCTACAGAGCAAGTGCTGGTTAGTAGCCCGAGAATAGATAGGTAGTTGGTGGTGAGATGAGGGGATAGACACTGTGCTGCCTCACTCTCTGACTCTGATTCTCAGAGATGTACAGTATGAGAAGGTATATTTCAGTCTTATTGTGTGCTATCTGAAATGTCAAAGGTTGTTACCTCAGCTCATCTGACTTTAATAATGAACAGTAAGGAGGTGTTTTAATGTAATTGCATCACATCCCAGTGAATTCCACTAACGTTGTTATGTCATTTATTAAAGAAAAATTTGCTGTCATTGTCTATATTTCACTTGCTGCTCTGTACAATGCCTAACATCAACATTGATAGAAAAGGAGACAAAAGCTTTATCAGAGCGTTTCTTGTTTTGTAATCCAAAGCATAAAATGCTAATTGAAAGGAAAACAAGGAAGCCGGGAATGTGAGTCTAAGTTCGTTTTTACTTTCAAGCAATGCCCACGCACTTATCACATGATAGAGCCATGGTGAATCCAATTCATATACTTTTACAGATACATGTAACTCATAATAATTATTTAAACACATAAAGAATGCTTACTCAAATAATATACTGACATTATTACTCAAATATCAGAATCAGAATGAGGTTTATAATCACCAGCATGTGACGTGAAATTTATTAGCTTAGCAGCAGCAGTACAATGCAGTACATAACATAGAAGAGAAAGAAAAATTGAACAGATCAAAAATTGTGTGAAAAGCAGAAATATTGTATATTAAAAAAGTGAGGTCGTGTCCCAGGGTTCAATGTCCATTTAGGAATCGGACGGCAGAGGGGAAGAAGCTGTTCCTGAATCACTGAGTGTGTGCCTTCAGGCTTCTGTACCTCCTACCCAATGGCAAAAGCAAGAAAAGTACATGCCCTGGGTGCTGGAGGTCCTTAATAATGGACGCTGCCTTTCTGAGACACCACTCCTTGAAGATGTCCTGGGTATTTGTAAGCTAGTACCCAAGATGGAGCCGACTAAATTTACAACTCTCAGCAGCTTCTTTCAGTCCTGTACAGTAGCCCCACCCCCATACCAGAAATTACTGAAATGTTAAATACACAACACCATATAATTTGATAAAAACATCCAGTTACTTTTGTTAATGTTAATGACCAGGTACTGAAGATTTCCTGAAGTAAGCTATTTAAAACAGGAGTGACCCTGTTTGTTGTTAAAGAATTAAGCTTCCTTAAGATAGCACCCATAAAACAACACCCACAAAATGCTGGAAGAACTCAGCAGATCAGGTAGCATCTATGGAGAGAAATAAACAGTCGACATTTTGGGTCAAGACGCTTCATCAGGATATATTTTGAGTTCATTGCTCTGGATTTCCATCATCTGCACAATCTTTTGTGTTTACTTATTAAACATTCGCTGATATTGACAATAGTAATTTGTCATTTCAGAAGTATTGGCTTCAAAATGAGCCATACTACCCAAACCACACTGACGTTTCAGGTTGTTTTATTGTTTTGTATTGAGGTTACTGGGAGCACCTTACATCTTTACCAAAGGAGGTGTAAGGTACTCCTTACCTCCGCCAGCCTGCAGATCACCCTTGGACAAGGTGCAGCACCTGCTCTCCTGCCAATCAGTCATGTGAATCCATAGGAGTAGGTGGTGGATTGTCATATGAGCAGTCGGTGCACGTTACAAGCCCGGGTTATGCGACCAGTGACGCCAAGCAGACAATCTCTAAACAGTATTGATCATGGCTGGGGTCACGCATCTTGAAAGGACACTAACCAGAAGAAGATAATGGCAAACCACTAATGTAGAAACATTTGCCAAGAACATTCATGCTCACCATGATCACGCCTTCCATACGACATGGCACATATGATAATAATGATATATGTTAGTTTGATGGTCATGGAAAGCATCAGAAAAAGATCAGGTACGGTATTAAATGACCACCTTCTGCATTAGCACATTATTAAAGCTGTATCTTTACACAGTTAATGACAGATCTACATATTTCATCACTTACTATTCTAGCTAGTTGTAAACGCATGAGGGCCATTTCTCAACACAGTCACAAAAGAGGTATCGGTAGTTCGTGCTCACAAGCTTTTGGAACAACATATTGTTCATCCATCATCATGGACAAAGACCTCAACACCATTCATATTTTTTACGAGGTCGAGTTGCGAGCTCGACACTCAACCCAGCACGGATGGAGAGTGTGCCCGGGAGCGGCTCAACTGGATTCGAACTCGGGAACCTTCGCTCCGGAGTCCAACGCTGATGTCACTGTGCCACTAGCTGGATCTTGGTGTCGAGACTAGCACTTGATTTGGATTTAAGTGAGGGAGAGTTGCGCAGCGTCAGCCTCACCCTCTCTTCCCAATTCCCATCTGGATCCAGCGGCAAGACAGAGTCGAGAGGGCTGGAGATGGGGCTAGGCGCAGTGGATGACCAGGACATCTTCTGTGTCTTATCGTGCTCTACGCGTTCCACGACGCTTGCAGAGACCGCCTTCTTCACTGTTGGACCTTCCGCTCAATCCACCGGAGTCTGTCTTCACATGCGGGGATAGACAACTCCCTATCTCACCGAGGGTTTGAGACCCGTCGGCTACCCTCACCTGGTTTAGCCGGCTTGTCAAAGCCATTGCCTGGGTTGTGGCCGCTGTCGCGTGCAAACAGCTACGGGGAGCCACAGGTGAGAGTTGAGTGCCAGGTGGGGACCAAAGGAGGGCTAACCACCTTGAAAAGGCCGCAACATGTTTCCCCACCAGAGGTGCTACCCCTCCCCGACACCCCATACACCCCACGGAACAAATACTGATATTGGATATACAAAGGGATTCTGCTGGGTAGGATGTTCTACCATTATAAATGTGTAATTCTGCAAAGTTACCTGACTATATTCAAGATGTTAAAGTTAAGTAAGTGATTATGACCATTGAGGTTGTAGTTAATCAATTATTGTTACCCTCCTTTTTAAAAAAGTATTAAACACTGTGTCAGGAGAGTAAGATTCTCTTTGTCACTCTTAGACTCTCTCCTGAAGGTTTGCTGTGTGAATAAAGACTTTTATATTTCCCAGGTACAGCTTCTGTGTGGCTCAGTTCAGTCAGTCACTTCTTACAATGTGGCATCCTCTGACTTGTCATGAGCAGCATCACAGGAGATCTAGCATGATTGTGCATTTTTAACTTTCTCAACGTCCAATATCTCATAAAGATCTGTTACAATGTAAAGCAATAAATTACATCCTGAGATCTTAAGGACTGGCAATCCCACTGCAATAACTGTTCTGTTGTTTTACATTGGGCAAGTGTTCTCTTCAGCTTCCACAGCGCGTTCTTCACTAATCCATTGATCCACAGACATGTTGTTGACTCCAGCAGCAAACGAGCTTGACATATTTCCGCAACTTTCGCCAGAAACTTCGGGGCAGTGATTAATAAATTTGGCCCAAATTGAGTGCCTTGCACGATTCAAAAAATACAGTTCATATTCTCAAACAGGGAATAAACAGGAAAAGAGATTTTTCAAAATCCACCAGATTGCTATTGTAACATGAAAAACAAGGAGACAACAGGCGGGCAGGTACCCATCTTACCAGTTCTAATAATGAAGGAAGGAGAGAGAGGACAACAGTATTCCTGTGCCACTTATTATGAGTTAGGTAGTTCTCAGTGGAAAGTTATCTCCCTTCTGGCAGAAAGTTATGTCTTCAAGACCCATGTGACCTGTCTGCTATCTTTTGGAGGAATTATTACGCCACTCTTGCAAAGATACACAATTTCTAATTTAAAAAACAACAGTAAACAAACACATAGCCCTCTCCCGATGTGGCCTTTTATATATTGGCGAGACCCAACGCAGACTGGGAGACCGCTTTGCTGAACATCTACGCTCTGTCCGCCAGAGAAAGCAGGATCTCCCAGTGGCCACACATTTTAATTCCACATCCCATTCCCATTCTGACATGTCTATCCACGGCCTCCTCTACTGTAAAGATGAAGCCACACTCAGGTTGGAGGAACAACACCTTATATTCCATCTGGGTAGCCTCCAACCTGATGGCATGAACATCGACTTCTCTAACTTCCGCAAAGGCCCCACCTCCCCCTCGTACCCAATCTGTTACTTATTTTTATGCACATATTCTTTCTCTCACTCTCCGTTTTCTCCCTCTGTTCCTCTGAATATACCTCTTGCCCATCCTCTGGGTCCCGCCCCCCCGTCTTTCTTCCCGGACCTCCTGTCCCATGATCCTCTCGTATCCCCTTTTGCCAATCACCTGTCCAGCTCCTGGCTCCATCCCTACCCCTCCTGTCTTCTCCTATCATTTTGGATCTCCCCCTCCCCCTCCAACTTTCAAATCCCTTACTCACTCTTCCTTCAGTTAGTCCTGACGAAGGGTCTCGGCCTGAAACGTCGACTGCACCTCTTCCTACAGATGCTGCCTGGCCTGCTGCATTCACCAGCAACTTTGATGTGTGTTACATAGCCCTCAATCTTACTTATGGGCCGGTGTGGGCAAAATTCCAGACCACAACAGAAGAAATTTGCCACACAGCCAATAAGTGACGAGATTTCCTCCCCACGTCACAACTGTTTCCAAAATGACATCCAATCAGCTGATAGGTAAGTATATAAAGGCCAAACACTCAGAGGAAACATCACAATCAACAGCGCACTGATGATGTCTCCTTGCATGGTGCCGAAATGTTTGCAAGTAAATTGCCAAGATCGGAGAACAACTTAACCCAACTGTCAACCACCAGAGCTACATCTCTTCCGAATTATTTCCAGCAATGAAGCTACTGTCATTTCCAATATCTAACCACCAAGCAACATCACTAAAGCATTTAACACTACACAGCCTGGATCAGCAATCAAGATAGAAAGTATTTTTCAATGGTGAGAGATGTTCCAAGGGTCCTGGATCTCCTTGTTCTATCAATAAACACACAAGTTGGCAAGCATTTAGGATGAACCACAGTATAAGAGTAAAAATATCTTACTCTAATGATATAAAAGCCCAATGAGACCACATATGAAAATTATATACACATCTAGTCTCCCTATCAAAGGAAATTTTGATTTGCAATGGAAGGAGTGCAGTGAAGGTTCACCACATCGGTTCCTAGCATGGCAAGTTTGACATTGAGGAGAGATTAAGTAGGCTAACCTTGCAGTCTGTGCCTGTGCTTACAAGAATAGGTGGTGATTTCAAGGAAATATACAGGATTCTGACAGGCAAGAAGGGAATTGAATTTGAATTGACTTTATTACTCACGTCCTTCATATACATGAGGAGTAAATATCTTTACATTGCATCTCCGTCTAAATGTGCAATGTGCAATTTATAATAACTTATAATAAATAGTATGTACAACAGGATAGTCAATATAACATAGAATACAGTTGTGTTAGCATGAATTAAGCAGTCTGATGGCCTGGTGGAAGAAGCACAACTGGAGCCTGTTGGTCCTGGCTTTTAAGCTACGGTACCATTTCTCGAATGGTAGCAGCTGGAACAGTTTGTGGTTGGGGTCTCCAATGATCCTTTGGGCCCTTTTTACACACCTATCTTTGTAAATGTCCTGAACAGTGGGAAGTTCACATCTACAGATGCACTGGGCTGTCCGCACCACTCTCTGCAGAGTCTTGCGATTGAGGGAAGTACAGACCACGAGAGATCCTCGGTGATGTGTGTGCCGAGGAACTTAAAGCTGTTCACCCTTTCAACCCCAGATCCATTGATGTTAACAGGGGCTAGCCTGACTCCATTCCTCCTGTAATCCACAATCAGCTCCTTTGGTTTTGCGACATTGAGGGAGAGGTTGTTTTCTTGACACCACTATGTCAGGGTGATGACTTCTCTGTAAGCTGCCTCATTATTATTTGAGATTAGGCCAACCTGGAGATGCAAATACTAAATGATCATCCATTCACACAGAAAGTAGTAAACCCTTGGAATACGTGACCTAAGAGGGCTGGAAATCTTCAGCCTTTGACCGCCTTTCGAGTAGACGGCAATAGGTTTCTGGATGTGAAGGGAGTCACGGATAGGGTAGGAATAAGGTGAAGGTTCAGACGTGACCGAACTGAATGGTGGAACAGCCAAGTAATCTTTCCCTGCTCCCACTTCTTAAGTTTGAATGCTCTGATATTAACACTGGACCTCAATGGGAGCTCTCTTCTTCAGACTGGCTGTTCCATTTCCAACAGTACATCAACCACTGCCATTCAAACATTCCTCAGTAGTTAAAGGGGGTTTAGCAATGTCCTGAGAGTGCACAATATAAAATACTCTATAATTACTTCTGGCAACCCATTATTTAATGCTGAAAATCTGAATCCTTTCCCAACTTCACATTAAGAAGTAAAGACAGGAATTAGGTCAATCAGCTCCTTGCAACAGCTCCATTATTTACAAAGCTTTATGTTTTCCTGCTAAGCAAAGAGGCGAAGGTTTATGGGAGTAGATGGAACATAGAACATACAGTGGAGCAGTACAGCACAATACAGGCCTATTTACCTTTTAAACTATTCCAAGATCATTCTATCCTTTTCCTTCAACATAATTCTCCATTTTCCTTTCAACTATTCAACCATCTAGGAGTCTCCTAAATATCTTCAATGTATCTGCCTTTGCCATCACCTCTGCCAGCACGTCCCCCATACCCACCATTCTCTGTGTAAAAGAAAAACCTTTACCTCTATCATCCCCCTATACTCCAATCATCTTAAAATTAAGTGCCCACATATTAATCATTTCCACCCTGGAAAAAGGCATTGATTGTCCACTCAATCTATGCCTCTTATCATCTTATACACCTCTTTCAAGTCACCTCACATCCTCCTTATCCCCAAAGAGCAAAGCCCTAGCTTGCTCGACCTTTCCTCATAAGACATGTTGTCTAATCCAGACAGCATTCTTATAAAACTCCTCTAGACTCTGTCTAAAGCTTCCACATCCTTCCTATAATGAGGTGACCAGAATGGAACACAATACCCTAATTGTGGTCTGGCCAGAGTTTCATAGAGCAGCACTTTACCCTGAGGCTTTTGAACTCAGTGCCATAAATAATCAGTGAATGGGATTCAGAAGAAGGGGTGAATAAAAATAAGGCAGGGGCAAGTGGAGTAGTCATTGTGTTAATGGGCCAGTGTTGGAATGGCTTTGGCTCATCAGGCTTGGGTGAGGTAAGCATCTGGTAAGTTCCTTCTTCCTCTTGATTTTTTCATTCCTTGTCTTTTAGGGCCCAGTTGGTGCAGTGGGAATGGCTCCGGGGCAGTGTTTTGCCCTCTGTGTGAGATGAGGGGATTCTGGGAGACCTCCAGCCTCACGGATAATTACATCTGCACCAGGTGCACCGAAATGAGACTCCACAGAGAATGTGTTAAGGAACTGGAGCTGCAGCTTGATGACCTTTGGCTCATATGGGAGACTGAGGTAGTGACAGATAGAAGCTACAAGTAGGTGGTCACCCCTAGGTTCCGGGAGGCAGGAAACTGGGTGACTGTCAGGAGAAGGAAGGGGAATAGGCAGCCAGTGCAGAGTATACCTGTGGCAGTTCCCCCAATAATAAGTATACCACTTTGGATACTATTGATGGGGACAACCTACCGGGAGTGGGTGGTGGTGGGGGGAACCAGAGCGACCAGGTCTCTGGCGCTGAGTAGGGTGCTATGTCTCAGAAGGGAACAGAGATGAAGAACATAAGAAATAGGAACAGGAGTCAACCATCCGGCCCATCGACCCTGCCCCACCATTCAATAAGATCATGACTGATCTGTCCGTAAACTCAGCTCCATCTACCTGCCTTTTCCCCATAACCCTTAATTCCATTACTATGTAAAAACCTTTCTAACTGTTTCTTAAATATATTTAGTGAGGAAGTCTCAACTGCTTCCCTGGGCAGAGAGTTCTACAGATTCACCACGCTCTGGGAAAAACAGTTTCTCCTCATCTCCATCCTGAATCTTCTCTCCTGAACCTTGAGGCAATGTCTTCTAGTTCTAGTCTCACCTACCAATGGAAACAACTTTTCTACTTCTATCTTATCTATCCCTTTCTTTCAATATTTTTATTAATATTATATAAATTGCATGAATACAAATACAAAATTCATAAGGATACAAGTAAGTAATACGGATTACATTGCATTTAAATCGCAGTAATATGATCACAGTATTCCATGTCCAAAATCAACCATGTAGAAAAAAAGACTGAATTATGAAATGAAATAAAATAAAATAATTTTATTTTATTAAAATAAATCTACCCCCACTATCAAAATGAGCTGGTTGGTAAAAAAGAAGAGAAGAAAAAAAAAACCTTACCATATAATATTATAATAATAATGGCTCAGATCCATACTTTAATAACAGTTCAAAGATTATGAAAATAACTCAGAAAGGGTCCCCATTATATTAGAAAATCACGTTTAGAATCAGAAATCGAACAACGAATCTTCTCTAGATCAGGGCGCAACATAACATCAGATAGCCATTGAACATGAGTGGGCGGGGTGGCCTCCTTCCACTTCAGCAAGGTCACCCTCCTGGCCATAAGAGACATAAAGGCCAATACCCGCAAATTAGATGGCTTCAATTTTGTAGTACTATCCTCAACAATACCAAACAAGGCAGTCAGGGGATTGGGCTTAAAACTAACATTGAAAGGTACAGGAAAAGTTTGAAATACATCTTTCCAAAATTTTTTAAGGCTCGGACCTGTCCAAAACATATGAATTAGTGTGGCCACTCCATTAATACATCTATCACAGTAAGGGGCAATATCTGCGTAGAAATGACAGAGCTTGCCTTTAGACATATGAACTCTCTGTACCACTTTGAACTGTGATAAAGAATGACGAGCACATAATGATGAAGAATTAATCAATTTTAAAATAATCTTCCAGCTCTCTTCTGAAATGACAATCTGTAAATCCTTTTCCCAATCTCCTTTAATTTTATCTGGAGGCCTTTTTCAGTCCCAACAGCAGACCGCAAATGTAAGATATTGAACTGTTGTCAAAGTGTTTCAGATTAAAAATTGTATCTATTATATTCTTATCTGGACTTGTAGGAAATGTATGTAATTGAGATCTTAAAAAATCTTTAATTTGTAAGTATAGAAAAAAGTGGGTATTGGAAACGTTAAATTTCATTGAAAGTTGCACAAAATAAGAGAGATTCCCTCCATCAAACAAATCCTGAAATCGTTTAATACCCAATCTATCTCATTCTTTAAAAGGTAAGTCAATTATAGATGGTTTAAAAAACAATTAGAAAAGATGGGACTCGAGAGGGAGAATCTCAATAAACCAAAATGTTTTCTAAACTGTAACCAAATCCTTAAAGTAGGTTTAACCACCACATTGTCAGTTAGTTTATTTAAAGATAAAGGAAGCGAGGATCCAGGTAAGCTGTGTACTGTGTACATACATCTATTGATGCTTCTGGACACATCTTCAGTGATGTTCCTGGAATCATCGGGTGTTTCAAGTCTTTCAACATTATACAACTTCTTCCAAGTGACCCAGCCGGGGCTGATCAGACCCCAGCTTGTGTCCAGATGGCTAACTACTTCATGGCTCCCCTCTTTTGAGCCACAGCCATCTTGAGGCCCTCTCTGCCGCATCGGTGGTACTGCGGATGGCTCTCCTGTTCCTCTCTCCCTCGATGCCCAAGATGCTGAAGGCTCTAACTAAAGAATGGGCTACGAATCCCCTATAACCAATCTCCTAGTGGAGGTTAAGAAATAATGGAAAATTTCACAACAGAGTTGATTTCCAAAGAGACCCATATAGGACAATTCTCATGGTTAATGTAATATATCCAGAACGTAATATTTCGTATATTAACTGCCCAGTAATATAACCTAAAATTGGGTAAGGCAAAGCCTCTATTCTGTTTGGATTTTTGAAGGTGAGCTTTATTTATTTGAGGTTTTTTATTCTTCCATATATAGGAAGAAAGAATTGAATCCAAAGAGTCAAAAAAGGATTTAGGAATAAAAACAGGCACAGCTTGAAAAAGGTATATAAATTTAGGTAAGATATTCATTTTAATAGAATTAACTCGGCCAATCAATGATAAAGAGAGAGGCGACCAATTAGAAAGTGTTTTTTTAACATAATTCATTAAAGTTAAAAAATCTTCCTTAAGTAAATCTTTATAATTCTTAGTAATTGTTACTCCTAAATACAAAAACATGAGGAAATCTGCAGATGCTAGAATTTCAAGCAACACACATAAAAGTTGCTGGTGAACGCAGCAGGCTAGGCAGCATCGCTAGGAAGAGGTACGGTCGATGTTTCGGGCCGAGAAGAAGGGTCTTGGCCCGAAACGTCAACTGTACCTCTTCCTAGAGATGCTGCCTGGCCTGCTGCGTTCGCCAGCAACTCCTGTGTGTGTTGCTCCTAAATACATAAATTGTTCTCTTAAAATTTTAAAAGGAAGGTTAATATCAGTTGGTATTAAATTGTTTAAAGGAAACAGTTCATTCCTATGTAAATTTAATTTATATCCTGAGAACTGACTAAAATTCATCAGTAAGCAGAACACAAATGGTAAAGAGGTTGTAACATTAGATATAAAAAGTAATAAGTCATCAGCATAGAGCAACACTTTATGACTAGTACCTCTCCTTAAAATATCAGTAATCTCTTTAGACTCTCGAAAAGCGATTGCTAAGGGTTCTAAAACCAAATCAAAAAGCAGAGGGCTCAAAGGACAAATTTGTCTAGTCCCACGTTGGAGTTTAAAGGGTTTAGAATTCTAAAGATTAGTAAGAACCCGAGTGGAGGGAGATAAATAAAGTGGCTTAATCCAATGAATAAAATTAGGTCCAAAATTAAATTTTTCTAAGGATGTAAAAAGATAATTCCATTCAACGCTGTCAAAGGCCTTCTCCGCATCCAAACATATCACACGTTCTGATATTTCTTTAGATGGAGAATACACAACATTTAACAAACGCTGTATATTAAAATGGGAATATCGATTTTTAATAAATCCTGTCTGCAAGCCAACACTTCAGATAAAATTTTAGTATCAAAATTGAGTAAAGAGATAGGTCTATACAAAGAACATTCTGTAGGATTCTTATTCTTTTTTAGAATAAACAAAATGGAAGCTTCATAAAAAGACTGTGGTAACCTTCCTACCTTAAAGAAATCAGTAAGGGTAGAACATAAGTGTGGTATAAGCAAGGAGGAAAAAGCCTTATTAAACTCTGCAGAGAATCCATCAGGTCCTGGGGATTTCTCAGAATGCAATTCTCGAATAGCCTGAGCAATTTCTTCCTGGGAAATAGGTTGATCCAATTGCTTATGAGCATCTAACGAAAGATTAGGAATATTTAATTGATCTAAAAATTATTCATTGCAATATTATCATTAACAAAGTAAGAACTGTACAACTTAGAATAAAATTCACTATAAGTGTCATTAATTTCAAAGTGGTTAGTTGTCATGTCCCCATTAATTTTACGTATTTCTTTAATTTGCCGCTTCGCTATAAATGACTTCAATTGATTCGCCAGTAGCTTACTGGTTTTATCTCCATGAATATAAAATTGACTCCTATCTTTTAAAAGCTGGCTTTCAATTGGATACGTTAAAAGAAGATCATATTTAGTTTTGGTTTCAATACGTCTCTTTATGTTTCAGGATCGAGTACCGAAGCATATTTATGGTCCAGTTGTTTTAACTGATTAGCTAGTTTGTTTCTCTCTTTGTTAACTTTTTTAATGATGTTTGTGGTATAAGAAATAATTTGACCCCGGATATATGCTTTAAAAGTATCCCATATAATAAGACCAGATGTCTTTTCCAATATATTTTCTTCAAATAAAAGAGTATTTTGATTCTCCATAAATTTTAAAAAGTCCTCGTTGGATAACAGAGTTAAATTAAATCACCAAAGTCTACTCATAGGGGTAGGACTAGGAAGATTTAAAGATAGAAGTACAGGAGAGTGATCAGAAATGGCAATCTCTTTATATTCGATCGATTGAACCAATGGAATCATTTGACGGTCAATAAAAAAATAATCTATCCTGGTATAAGAATGATGGACATGAGAGAAAAAAGAATACTCCCTGTCCGTCGGATGAAGAAAACGCCAAGCATCAACTATAACACATTTAGTTAGAATGGATTGAATAAACAAAGCTGATTTATTAGGTGTGGCTGGTTTGACAGATGAGCGATCTAATACTGGATCTAACCAGCAGTTAAAATCTCCTCCCATCACAAGAGAGTAAGTACGCAAATCTGGCAAAAACGAAAATAGAAGTTCAAAAAATCCTGGATCATCTATGTTGGGGGCATATACATTAGCAAAAACAATCAATTTACTGTCTAAGCTCCCTGATACAATAACAAATCGACCATTAGGATCCGAAACAACTTTATGCTGAACAAAAGAAACTGCATTATCTACAAAAATCGAAACTCCACGTGATTTTGCATTAAACGAAGGATGGAATTGCAATCCTTCCACCAAATAAAAAATCAAAAGCTATCACAGCTGCGTATGTGCGTTTCTTGTAAGAAAATAATGGGTGCTTTTAATTTTTTAATATAAGCAAACACTTTGTTCCGTTTAATGGGGTGATTCAGCCCTTTCACATTCGAACTAAATAAGTTAATATTTCGAACCATTTTAAATACCAATCAACATGTAATTAAAAGATCTGGCCATAAGTTATTAAAACTAGAAAGCAAACCATAAGGTAAGGTAGTCAAAGAGACAATCATATAATCAACCCAATACAGCTCCCAGAGAGAAATAGGCCCTACTTCCTCCCCCACCCAAAGCTAGAAGGATGACCAATGGACAGTCAGCAAGCTAACAACTAAAAGGTTCCCTCCCCAAAAAAATCCTGTTGACAGAAACTCGAGTCCTTCAAGGTCAATTATGTCCCTACCAAGACACAACATAAAAAGGAAAATAACTCAGTATTTGAAAATATAAAAGGATCAGTTTAAACAAATTCAAAGAAAGATATATTAAAATAAAGCCTCAAAAAGGGATATAATAAAAAAGTATCAAAAAAAATATGAACAGCCAAAATATAAGCTTATTGAAACCTTATTTCAAATTCATATTAACAGAAGAAAAAAATGATCAAATAAGAAATATAAAAGTTTTGGACTTCAGCCTTCAGAAACTCTTTTGCGTCTTCAACCAACTTTATTCTTTTTTGCAATCCATTCTTCAAAACGATACTCGGACGGACGGGAAACCAAAGAGATGGTTTAAATCCTTTATTGTAAAGTTCCGACATACCTTCTTTATATTTCATATGATCAGCCATAACCTCAGGCAAATGGTCTTCCACAAATCTGACCTTATAACCATGAAAATCGATCATTTCTTGTTGACAGGTATGGCAACTTAAAAAAGGTCCTTATACGAAATTCATGAAAACTTAGAATGACTGATCTAAGACTCGCTGCCGATGACAATGGCTTCAAAGTTGGTGAGCGATATGTTGGATCGAGCTTCGGCTCAGAAGTGAATAAAACAAGGAATGGCTGCTTCAGAAAGTTTCCAAAGAACTTCGTAGGGTCAGCGCCTTCAATTGATTCTTCAAGACCCAGAATTCACACGTTATTTCTCCTGTTTCTATTATCTAGATTGATAATCCTTTTCATCATTTTTTCATTGGATAAGGATAACTCTTTGCAGAGTTTAATTGTATCTTCAACATCCTCTTCGAGTGTCACCAGCTTTGCAGCATTTTCCTGAATTCGGTTTTCATGCTCAGTTAAAGTTTGTTGGATTGTATCCAATTTGCCATTAAGTCGTTGAAGCTCCTCAGAAAATTCCGATTTTTGCCGTATAAGAAGTCACTGATTGAATCCAAAGTGACTGGGGATTCATCTTCTGTTTCCCTTTCTTTTGCAGAAGCTTTTGTTCTTTTCCCAGCCATAGTAGAGCAGTATTAAAGTATTATAATAAGGGTTAAAAAAACTGGTAGGAGACAATAAGGTAAATAGGATAGGAGAAATCTAAAACGATGTTACTCCATCAGCTGCCAACATGGCTTTCTTACCTATCCCTTTCAAAATTTTGTTTGCTTCCATAAGATGCCCTCTCATTCTTCTGAACTCCAGAGAGTATAGTCCCAGACGACTCAAATTTTCCTCATAGGTTTATCTACATCCCTGGAATCAGCCTGGTGAACTTCCTCTGCACTGCCTCCAAAGCCAGTATCTCCTTCCTCAAGTATGGAGATCAGAACTGCACATAGTACTCCAGGTGCGGCCTTACCAGTACCCTGTACAGTTGCAGCATGACCTCCCTGCTCTTGAATTCAATCCCCCTAGTACTGAAGGCCAACATTCCATTTGCCTTCTTAATAACCTGTTGTACCTGCAAGCCAACTTTTTGTGACTCATGAACAAGCACTTCCAAGTCCCTCCTGCACAACAGCATGCTGCAATCTTTCATCATTTAAATAATAATCTGCTCTTCTATTATTCCTTCCAAAGTGGATGATCTCGCATTTACCAACATTATATTCCATCTGCCAGACCTTGGCCCACTCACTTAACCTATCTATATCCCTCTGCAGACTCTCCACAACCTCTGTACAATTTGCTTTTCCACTCAGTTTAGTGTCATCAGCAAATTTTGCTACGCTACACTCAGTCCCCTCTTCCAAATCATCAATGTAAATGGTAAACAGCTGCGGGCCAGGCACCAACCCCTGCGACACTCCACTCACGACTGACTGTAGAAACGCCCATTTATACCAACTCTCTGCCTTCTATCGGTTAACCAATCCACTATCCATGCCAATACACTTCCTCAGACTCCAGTCATCCGTATCTTATTTATAAGTCTCTTGTGCGGACTGGAGATTCCATAGAAATAGCAATAGAGATAATATTCTGTGGACATGATAGAGACACACAGAGGGAACGTTGCTTCCCAGGTGCCAGGGTCAGGGATGTCTCAGATCAGGTCCACGTAACTATAAAAGGAGGAGGGTGAGTGGCCAGAAGTCTTGGTATGTATTGGAACCAATGACATAGGAAAGAAAGGTAAGAAGGTCCTGAAGAGAGATTTTAGGGACCTAGGTAGAGAGCTGAAAAACAGGACCTCCAGGGTAATAATCTCTGAATTGCTGCCTGTGCCATGGGGCACTGAGGGTAAAAATAGGGTGACTCGGCAGACGAATGTGTGGCTGAGGAGCAGGTGCAGGGGGCAGGGTTTCAGATTAATGGATCATTGTGATCTCTTCTGGGGAAGGTACGACTTGTACAAAAGGGACAGGTTACACCTGAACCAAGAGGGAGAAATATCATTGCGGGCAGGTTTGCTAGGGCAATTTGGGAGGGTTTAAACTAATTCAGCAGGGGAATGGGAACCAGAGTGATAGAACTGACATGTTAAGGATCCGGCCTGAACACTGGGTCGAAGGGCCTCTGTTGGTAGCTCTGGATCACGACAGTCTTTAATTTCTGTTTTCTTTCACCTGGCCATGTGGGTTCTGGCCCAGCCCCTTTCCTTTTTGGACTTCCTCCAATTACCTGCTTGTCTCCTCATTCGCACCCACCTGTGTCTAATTTTCACTCATTACCCTGTCCATTTAAACCCTGCCTTGACTAGCATCCTCTGCCAGTTCGTCCCAGTTCTGACCTGTATCGTTCTAGCCTGTCACTGCAACTTCTGCCAACTGATTTTGCCTGATTCTGTGTTTTGGATTTTGCCCATTCTTGGACCTGATTTTTGCCTGCGCGCTCTGGATTGTCTGCCCTCGCCTGGCTGCCTTTCCCGGTTAAGACCTCTGCCTGCCATTTCGGATTTGTGCCTGTCTTCTGTTTTCGAAAGACTGTTACCATTGTGCTCCCTAATAAATCCTGGTGAAAGAGTATTCATTGGTCTGCACTTGAGTCCCACCGAAACCCGACAGAACCCGTCATGACAATGGGGTAGTTGGATTACAAACAGAGACAATGTACAGTGAGACTTCTAGCTTTTAAAAAACAACAGAAGGCAACTAAAAAAGTCATAAAGAAGGAAAAAATGGAATATAAAGCTGAGCTAGCCAATAATATTAAAGAGGATACTGGAAATTTCTTTCGATAATTCAAGTGGAAAAGAGGGGTGAGAGTGCAAATTGAACTGCTGGAATATGATACTGGAGAGGTAATAATGGGGGATAAGGAAATAGTGGATGAACTGAGCAAGTATTTTGTAGCTGTCTTCACTGTGGAAGACACCAGCAGTACACTAAAAGTTCAAGAGTCTTGGGGGTGGAAGAGTCTGAAGTTGCCATTATGAGGGAGAAGGTTCTTGGGGAAACTGAAAAGCCTATGGTAGATAAATCACTTGGACCAGATAGTGTATACATCAGGGTTCTGAAAGTGGTGGCTGAAGAGATTGTGGAGGCATTAGTAATAATCATTCAAGAATCACTAGGTTCTAGAATGGTTCTGGAAGACTGGAAAAGTGCAAATGTCATTCCACTCTTCAAGAAGGGAGAGAGGCAGAAGAAAGGAAACATTAGGCCAGTTAGTCTGACTGCAGTGGTTGGGGAGATGGAGTTGATTGTTAAGGATGTAGCTTCAGGGTACTTAGACGCACATGATAAAATAGGCCGTAGTTAGTATGGTTTCCTGAAGGGAAAATCTTGCCTGACAAGTCTGTTGGAATTCTTTGAGCAAATAACAAGCAGGATAGACAAAGGAGAATCAATGAATGTTGTGTGCTTGGATTTTCGGAAGGCCTTTGACAAAGTGCCACACCTGAGTCTGTTTAACAAGTTAAGAACCTATGTCTCTTACTAGATACTAGCATGGATAGAGCATTAGCTGACTGGCAGGAGGCAAAGAGTGAGAATAAAGTGAGCCTTTTCTTGTTAGCTGCTGGTGACTTGTGGTTATTTGCTTCCATGTGTACTCAGTGATTATCATCTGAAATACAACCTGCTTCAGGATTTCCCGCAAAGCTTCTAGGGAGAGCTGCCCAGGGAGTTCATCCATAGGTGTGCCTTTTGTCACAGAAGCCACATGAGGTGAACAATGGCAGGATTTCTTGGGATAAAGGGGAATGCTCCAGACATGGCCATCATCGCATTTCACTTCAGAAAATTCAATTCTCCATTGAGTAGCGCTGGAAAATAAATATCTACTTGCGCGAGTTATCAAGAAAGGTCACTGCTCCACCAGGTACCTTAAAAACTGGATGTGAACCGGTTAACATAACAACTACTCTGGTAGTTACATTCCAATTAATGCTTTTCCAGCTCCCACTTACTGAAGCATGAGTTTCACTTCACTGCAAAATTTCTTTCTCTCACACATTTCTCAGAGCCTTTGTCAATGTTGTCTAAATTAGCTTTAAGATATAAACTTTTCCGAATTCCCTCACGTTGGCAGCCTGCCGGGTAACGCACCATCTGCTGGTGACAGCTTACCAGCTAGCATCCGGCTACTCATTGCTACACTGAGTAACTGGGGAATCTTAAGCCGTGAACTACAATCCAGCAGACGTTCTTTCGTTCATATTTTTGTCAGTGTGCTTCAGTGTGGTGATGCTCGTTAATAGTTTAATCACCTTCACTTTTTAGAGCACAATTAGAAAACGATCATTACAATCTTGATGAAACTTGCTATGGAATCAAAGTTTTTATTTGGGAATCTGCCATTTAATTTTCCTTTAATTTAACTTGTCAGGTGTGAATTGACATAGATAGCAGTCTAGGGACAATGCTGTTGGACATAACTCACCTTATACTGTGCTGGAATGGATGTAAAAGAAAACTCTGATGCTTATCAGAGAAGATTGCCAAATGACTCACACATTCTTGGCATCATTAAATGTCTTTAATGATTTGGATTTCATTGGACCATCTCCTGTACTGCTTTGATTTGCATATCAGCATAGGGGCAAGCTGTAATTTTTCAGGTTTTGAATGAAATGTGTGTTGCATGTAGCGAATTAAAGGAAATGTGAAGCCTTTAGCCAGAGCTGCCATGTTCTGACATCAGGCATGCACAGTCCATTTGAGATAGCTGCAGGGGCACACTGAAGTCATTAACAGACTTATAATGTAATACAGCATGGAAACAGGCTCCTCCCCCCAACTGGCCCATGCGGACTACAACATCTGAGAATGATTCCAGGAATGATAGGGTTGAAATATGAGGAGTATTTGATTGCACTGGGCCAGTACTCACTGGAGTTTAGAAGAATGAAGGGGGATCACTTTGAAACCTATTGAACATTGAAAGGCCTGGATTGAGTGGATGTGAAGAGGATGTACCCTATAGTGGGTGAGTCTAGGACCAAAGGATAGAGCCTTAGAAAAGAGGGACCTTCATTTAGAAAACAGTTGAGGAGAAATTTCATTAGCCAGATGATGGTGAACCTGTGGACACCAAGGCATTAAGTATATTTGGTGAGGAGGTTGATAGGTTCTTGATTAGTCAGGGCTTCAAAGGTTATGGGGAGAAGGCAGGAGAATGAGTTTGAGAGAGATAATAAATCAGCTATGATGGAATGATGGAGTAGACTTGATGGCCCAAGTAGCCTAATTCTGCACCTATGTTTTTTGTTCTAATCAAATATATGAAGCTAATGGAAGCCTGGTAGTCAGATCTGAACATTATTTGTTCTTTGGCCAATGCCTAAATTCTGTTACTTCATTGCCAAATACTTTAGTCTCTCCAGGCATCCCTGATAAAATCTGCTCCTTTGATCAGCATTTTGTTTAACTCTCAATATATTCTCAGTAGCTTGAGATTTTATTTGAGATCACATATCTCTAAAAATGTTTGTACATTTATCTAAATTAAGGCCCGTGAGTGGGTACAAACATGGAAGTTGATTAGGCCCTCCCATTACGTTGCAGTGGGAGATTGATGACTGAGAACTTTTCCTCTGACGCCAGAAAACAAAAACACTTTGTTAAGAAATGATAAATGGGTTTCTAAAGTCTATGTTCATTATTCCTTGCAAACACACGCATGTTTATTAAAGTTACAGCAATGCGCAGCAATATTTACTATCCGTTATCGGGTAAACACCATTCCCAACTATTGATAAACCAATATTGTGATGGATATAATGAAGTCCATTTAGGTTTCTCCTCTTCTGTCGTTGAGGTTTCCTTTCAAGGGAACAAATAATTCCTCAGAATACCAGATTAGCTAGCAACATGAAAAATTCTGGAGAGATCCGTTGTCCCATTTAGTATCAGAAAATGTATACAACCTGAAATTCTTACTCTTCACAAATATCCACAAAACAGAGAGGAAACTATATCCCAAAGAAGAAATGACAGAAAAGCATTAGAACTCCAAAGCTCCCCCACGTACCAGCAGCAGCAAAAGTGTCAATCCTCCCCCTCCCCCACTTGCTCCAGCAAAAGCATTAACCCCCACTACGCACCATGCAAGCACGAGCAAAGCCTCCAGAGACCACAATCTAGAGTCCATCAAAAACTACTATCCATCCCAACGCTTCGACATCTCAGACGGGCTCTCTCTCTCGCTGGCGAGGGAGAGGGAGATATCGCTCCTGCCACAGCAAGAGGGGAGACCAACAGCTCGCAGTTTTGATGTTATATTCAGCAGCATCGCTTCTATGAGCCCCCCGACTCGACCAACAGACTCTCATTCAGCATCGAGAGAGAGAGAGAGAGAGAGATCACTCGAGTTCTGGGGCCTCCGACAGCTGCGCGCACCACCCGCTGTCTCAATGTTTCAATCTTCCGCGATGCTTCAAGCAGTGACTTTGGCTAGGAACCAGGTTGTCCACAGGGCTGCACCCTGATGCTACATATCTTCCAGGCCCCACCTGAAGACATTGATATGCCAGGTTGCTTGACGA
The DNA here is from genome assembly GCF_030028105.1 of Mobula birostris. NCBI lineage: Eukaryota > Metazoa > Chordata > Chondrichthyes > Myliobatiformes > Myliobatidae > Mobula > Mobula birostris. The sequence goes on from NC_092391.1 coordinate 47,093,119, forward strand.
GTTCCAAGAGCGGGAATCCACCACCCATCAAGAACCGTAGCCTGGGCGCAGCTGTAGTTCATGGACTCCAACAGGACCCTAGCCACCTTGAAAAGGAAAGAAGAGACATGAGAAGAGGAGAATTAAACTGTTTCACAGATGAACTGGAAGAAGTTGCATAGCTCCACAAGAAACCCTGGCGCCTCATTTTGCTCCTCACACTCCACTTTATCTCAGTTATTCGGCCATAGAGAGAGAACGGGTGACTGCCCAATCTTGTTCTCATCTGACTATGCAAGTTTGAGGTCACTGGGAGCTGGAATACAAGCTTATTAAGGTTGTGTTAATTAGCAACAGATCTTTGCACCTATTCAGTATTTTGTTTATTGTGGTGTTTTTAACAGTTCACACAAGGAGACCGGAGGAAAGACCAAGGTTAGTAGATTTGCTGGAGAGAAAGGCCTTGGAATAGACTTGAAGAGGAATCTGAATTGAAAGGTTTTGAGAAAGAGAGTTTAAACGTTGGACCAGGGAAACTTACATGTGATTGCATAAGACATAGAGCACAGGAACAGGCCAAACCAGTGTTTTCCCTGTTAAATCTGTCAGCCTTATCCTTGATTCCCATCTCTAATTTCTAATTGTCCACCTCCTCTTAAGTGATTCTATACATTCTTCTTCAACCACAAGTTGTGGAAACATGTCCATTCTTTCAACATTCAGTAGGTAAACACATTTCTTGTGAATTCTGAGCAACACACAAAAAATGCTGGAGGAGCTGACCCAGGCCAGGCAGCAACTTTGGAAAAAGAGGAAACAGTCAACATTTCGGGCCGAGACTCTTTTTTAGGACTGGAGAAAAAAAAAATGAGAAGGGTCTCAGCCCGAAACATCAACTGTTTACTCTTTTCCATAGATGCTGCCTGGCCTGCTAAGTACCTCCAGCATTTTGTGTGTGTTGATTGGATTTCCAGCATCTGCAGATTTTCTACTGTTTGTGATACTTTCTGTGAGTTCCTCACTGGACTCCTTGTTTATTGGTAGCTTCGGCCCATGTTGTTCCCCGCAAACGGAAATATGGTCACGCCATGAAAACCTTTCATTGTGTTAGAGCCCTCAGTCAGGTCACCCATCATTCTCCATTACTGGAAATAAAGGAACGTGAAGGACAAATTCCCACATGCTGAAAATTGGAAATAAAAATAGTAAATACTGAGAAACCTCAGTAGTTCACAGCACATTTCTTAGAAAGTTTTTCCTTTAGTTGCTTCCAGTTAAGGTTTCAAATTGATGAGTTGATGCCTTTGTGGCCACGTTTGTGGATGATACAAAGAGGAGCAGGTAGTGCTGTGGAAGCAACACACATCAAAGTTGCTGGTGAATGCAGCAGGCCAGGCAGCATCTGTAGGAAGAGGTGCAGTCGACGTTTCAGGCCGAGACCCTCCGTCAGGACTAACTGAAGGAAGAGTGAGTAAGGGATTTGAAAGTTGGAGTGGGAAGGGGAGATCCAAAATGATAGGAGAAGACAGGAGGGGGAGGGATGGAGCCAAGAGCTGGACAGGTGATTGGCAAAAGGGGATACGAGAGGATCATGGGACAGGAGGTCCGGGAAGAAAGACGGGGGGGCGGGACCCAGAGGATGGGGAAGAGGTATATTCAGAGGGACAGAGGGAGAAAAAGGAGAGTGAGAGAAAGAATGTGTGTATAAAAATAAATAACGGATGGGGTACGAGGGGGAGGTGGGGCATTAGCGGAAGTTAGAGAAGTCGATGTTCATGCCATCAGGTTGGAGGCTACCCAGACGGAATATAAGGTGTTGTTCCCCCAACCTGAGTGTGGCTTCATCTTTACAGTAGAGGAGGCCGTGGATAGACATGTCAGAATGGGAATGGGATGTGGAATTAAAATGTGTGGCCACTGGGAGATCCTGCTTTCTCTGGCGGACAGAGCGTAGATGTTCAGCAAAGCGGTCTCCTAGTCTGCGTTGGGTCTCGCCAATATATAGAAGGCCACACCGGGAGCACCGGACGCAGTATATCACCCCAGCCGACTCACAGGTGAAGTGTTGCCTCACCTGGAAGGACTGTTTGGGGCCCTGAATGGTGGTAAGGGAGGAAGTGTAAGGGCATGTGTAGCACTCGTACCCCATCTGTTACTTATTTTTATGCACACATTCTTTCTCTCACTCTCCTTTTTCTCCCTCTGTCCCTCTGAATATACCTCTTGCCCATCCTCTGGGCCCCCACCCCCTTGTCTTTCTTCCCGGACCTCCTGTCCCATGATCCTCTCGTATCCCCTTTTGCCGATCACCTGTCCAGCTCTTGGCTCCATCCCTCCCCCTCCTGTCTTCTCCTATCATTTTGGATCTCCCCCTCCCCCTCCAACTTTCAAATCCCTTACTCACTCTTCCTTCAGTTAGTTCTGACGAAGGGTCTCGGCCTGAAACGTCGACTGCACCTCTTCCTACAGATGCTGCTTGGCCTGCTGCGTTCACCAGCAACTTTGATGTGTGTTGCTTGAATTTCCAGCATCTGCAGAATTCCTGTTGTTTAGTGCTGTGAAGCAGTGTGTTTGCAGAAGGACTTAGACAGATGACGAGAGGGGGCAAAGAAATGACAGGTGGACTACAGTGTCGACAAGTATATGGCCAAGCATTTGGGTAGAAGGAATAAAAGGCGCAGACTATTTTCTAAATGGTGCAGGGGGTGAATTCAGAAATCAGAGGTGCAAAGGGACTTGAGAGTCCTTGACTAGGACTCCCTAAAGGTTAACTTGCAAGTCGAGTCGATAGTAAGGAAGGCAAATGCCTTCAAGAGGACTGGAATATGAAAAGCAAGATTGTAATGCTGAGGCTTTATCAGGCATTTGCCAGAGCACATTTGTAGCATTGTGAGCAGTTTTGGATCCCATATTTAAGAAAGAATGTGTCGGCGTTGGAGAGATTCCGGAGGATGTTTACAAGAATGCTCTTGGGAATGAAAAAGTTAACGTACTGTGTGGGGGGTGTTGGGTTGCTCTGAGTCTATACTTGGTAGAGTTTAGAAGAATGAGGAGGAATCTTATTGAAGCCTATTGAATATTGAAAGGCCTAGATAGAGTGGACAAGGAAAAATTTCCAACAGTGGGAAAGTCTGGAACCAGATAGCTTGCATCAAAATAGAAAAACGAGGTGGAATTTCTTTGGCAAGAGGTGCTGAATCTATGGAACAGAAGGCTGTGGAGGATAAGTTAGCGGATACATTTAAAGCAGAGGTTAATTGGTTCCTGATTAGTAAGGGTATCAAAGGTTTTTGGGAGAGGGCAAGAGAATGGGTTAAGCGGGAAAGTAAATCAGCCATGATCAAATGGCGGAGCAGACCCACTAGGGCCAAATAACCTTATAGTCTAAATCTGCAACCTTTCATCAGAACCAGGAAGGGGGAAAATTAGTTAGGTAGAAGAGATGGTGGGGGAAGACAATGGGAATTTTTGTGAGAGGGTAAAATGACTTAGTTGTTAAGGACAAGTAACTCCTTTGTTGGTGTAATGGGTTGCTAATGTTATGAAGTCTGGTATGTTGCATAGTCTTACCTACTGGGACAAGCCCAGCAGACCAGAAGTCTGAAATGAAAGGAAAAGGAAGAGATGGATGGCAGACAAAAAAGGACCAGTCCTGACACTAACAGAAACAGAAATTTATCTGAGGTCAAAGAAATTGATTTAGAGTCTGGGAGGCTGCAATGGGCCCAGAAGAAAGATGAGAAGCTGTTGTTACATTTCGTGTTGTGTTTTATTCTAAGCCATAGAGAGGAAAGAATTGAACTTGGATTGGGAATTACAGTGGCAGGCAATATAAATTTGGATCCACAAAACTACTGAGATTTTCCCCTATTTTCTGTTCTTATTCCCACATAAAGTCTGTGCTGTTGAAAGCAAAGAAGATAAGAAGGAATATTCTAAGATGGCCTTAAATGAGTACAGGGTGGAAACAGGAACTGATGGAAATTGCAGATTGACCCAAATTAACTTCAAAGAGCTCAGAGAAGCTACTTGGTGAAGACCATGGGATTTTCCTGTTTTGTGCACCTCAGCATGGTACCCAACTAGAACTTATCTACTAAATTACTGGAGGATCTTCACTGGTTTAAATTGCTGTCCAAAAGAATCTTGTTCAAAAACAGCAATTGCATTATACTTTTTTGTTCAGAGTGGTGGCAGATTCAGAAACACATATTTTCACCCAAATTAGCCCACATTGATCTATACATTGGTAGTGTATTATGAAAGATTCAAGAGAAAATTAACCGCTATTCCTACTGTAGACACATGCCAAGAGTCAGCACTTGCAGAGACTGGCTGAGAGGTGGTTTGGTTCATCTTTATTACATGTCAGCAATAGCTTACCAATATCCATTGTAAATTGGTGAATTGGTTTATTATTGCCACGTACCAAGGTAGAATGAAAGCTTTGTTTTGCATCCCATCCATACAGATCATTTTGTCACATTTGAGCATTGTGATAGTGCAAGGGAAGATGATAACATGATGCAGAATAAAATGTTACAGATACAGAGAAAGCGTACCACAGATAACGATAAGGTGTAAGGCCATAACTATGTAGATTGTACTGTAGGCCAAGGGTCCATTTTATCATACTAGGGAACGGTTCAATGGTGGTACTGGAGTGTGACAGAAGCTGTCCTTCAGCCTGGTGGTACATGCCTTCAGGCTTTTGTGTCTTCTGCCCAATAGGAGAATGGAGAAGACAGAACGTACAAGCTAGATGAGGGTTTTGATTATCTTGGTTGCTTTACCGAGACAGTGGGAAGTGTGGACAGAGTCAGTTAAAGTTGATACAGCAATGTAGTTTCAGTGTGGCAAATGTTACCCTTAGGACTTCTTTAGTAACAAGAAAGCAGCAAAAAGGGAGTAAGCGCTTTAAAAAAAAAAGTTTGTTACATGAAATCACCACTGTATTATCTTGAAAAGTTATTAATTACAGGTTGAGTATCCTTTATCCAAAATGCTTGGAGCTAGAAGTATTTCAGATTTCGGGGTATGTAATGAGTTAACTTGAGACTGCCAGCATTTCCGCCTCAGAATTTACATTCCTCCAGTAAGCAGACTTTGTCTTACATTTGTTCATCATAATTATGTACTGATGCAGCAATTCAATGTGTGAGATTTTCATCAGTAATGATCTTAGAAAACTCATCAATGAATTTCTCTGCTGCTTTGTGATCATCAGACACATTATCACCACAAATCTTTAAAAATTTAATGTCGTACCTTTTCTTAAATTTCTGCAACCAGCCTACTGAATATTCACAATGAACTTCAATTTTCAGTTTGTCAGGATATATTTTGCTTGTTTCATGATTAGCATATGGTTAAGCGTCATTTGTTCACTCCAGTGCCAATGAATCCACTTCTTCAATGCACATTCAAGATCTTCATTTTTTTGCTTCATGCAGTGTTTTTTCTATTTTTTATTGACTTCCGTTCATTATGTATGTGAAATCACTTCTCAGAACTGCTTGTGGTGCGCTGACACCTGCACATCGGCTGCAAACCTTCCCAGCATTTTGTGGAATTTTCTATTTGCGACGTCATGTCAGCACTCAAAAAAATTTTGGATTTCAGAAGTTTGCGGATTTTGGAATTTTGGGTAAGGGGTACTCAGCCTGTGTTATCTGATTCACATTAAAATGGATAAGATACATGTGAGCTGGTTTGCATGACAATGTGTTAATCCGGATGTAAATATAATCCTTTCAAGCACATTAGTGAATTCTTTTACAGTAATGTAACTCTGATGCATTCAGCATTCCATAGAATTTCTTCTATGTGCCATTAGTGACTTCATTAATCATCTATAAAACTAATAAGGATAATGTCTAGTCCACATTACTTTATTTAATGAAATAATTCTCCAAGTTTGGTGATTTTTTAATTTATCTAAGATCATCTAGTCCAGATTTCACGCCAGATGGTTTTCCTTTCTCCTTAAGTGAATATGATTGTTCCTTTGCACAGAATGATTAGAACTTAAAAAAATACTGTCAAAAGGATAAAAATGAATGAATTCTCCCCTTAATCAGATTAAGTTTGTGAACTACCCCTTTTAAGCTATTATCATTTTCCTGCCAAGAAACTCAAAAATAATTGATGTTTCTGACTTTGAAGAAATGTGTATCTTGGGATTTTGTAGAGCATGAATAGTCCTATTCATGTTCTGTACACTTAGTCTGTGACTTTAAAGTCAAGTAGGGTAGTTGAATTTCTCTGGCACTGCATCTTAGACTACTAAGGATCTTCAACTAGTTCAGAATAACTACTGTCAAATTAAAAACTCACTTTTGGCAGCTCTTGGGACTAAAACCATGGAGAAGATGTAATTGTAAATAGAACTTACTGCTGGATGCTTGAAAATGAAATCTGCCCACTGCCACCTTCTCAAGAGCAAACAGAGATGGTCAATAAACCATAGCCTTGTTGGCAATGTCCAAATCCTGAAAAGGAAATTTAAAATGCTGGTCACTTTTGATGATAACATTTAAAAGATTCATGTAAATTATTACAAATTCAAAATAAATGTGTTTTTAAAGATAAATTAATAGTCTCATGTTTAAAAATGTTATTTGGCATTGACAGATTCAGGACTGATTCATTAAAAATACTGGTAAGTCTTATTGTTATATTGTTGGCAATAAGTTTTGTACATTTTATGCTTTATTCCTCCTTTATGGTTGGAAGGAAGAACTACACCTGTGCCCCAAAGACACAAGAGGCTGCAGATGCTGGAATTATGTGGAAAATACAACACTCTGGGAGAAGCTCCGTGGGTCAGGAAGTATCTAAGTAGCAATGGTTCATTTTCTTCTGTTGATGCTACCTGACCCACTGAGTTACTCCAGTATCCTTGTGCTTTTATCTCATGTTTGTTAAACTTGCTTTCTTTATAGCAACAACCATTTGAAAGGTAACAAACAGCTGTAAGTAACCGTTCAACTATATTGCTTTGTTTAACTTCTGGTTGTAAATGGAAGTCATTCTTCAATGGAAGTCATTCTTCAGTTCTTGAAGTGTAAGTGGAAAGCAACTTGAAGTTACAAAAGCACTCTTTACAAAACAGCTTTGTAAATAGGGTCACAACAGGAATTCTGCAGATGCTGGAAATTCAAGCAACACACATCAAAGTTGCTGGTGAACGCAGCAGGCCAGGCAGCATCTCTAGGAAGAGGTGCAGTCGACGTTTCAGGCCGAGACCCTTCGTCAGGACTAACTGAAGGAAGAATGAGTAAGGGATCCGAAGGGTCTCGGCCTGAAATGTCGACTGCACCTCTTCCTGCAGATGCTGCCTGTCCTGCTGCGTTCACCAGCAACTTTGATGTGTGTTGTTGTAAATAGGGTCTCTAATTTGAAGGCACTCTGTTTATAAAGAGTCACTGCATCTGCTTTATTTGTTCAAGACTACAGTTTAACACAATGGGCAGTTTAATTTGAGTTGTTTCAGACAGACAAGCTGACTCTTAAGCTGCTTAGTACGAGGCAGCTTGCAGAACCAGATGGATAATGTCATTTAGCATATTAATAACTGATGTGTTTATAGTTGGAAGAGGTTTACATACTCAGAAGTTAGCTTTACAGCATCAATGATCTGTGTCTTCAAGAAATGCTGTTAGACCATTTGTGTTAAAAGGATATTTGAGGAAATATCACATGCTTGTTAAGACACTGAAGTGAAAGACACAGGTTAAAATTGTAGAGAACAGTTCATACTTATTAGGAAAGGGGTAAAGAACATCAAAGAACCTGGAAGAACTAGAATCCATTCTTGAAGCTTTGGTTTCTGTAATAGGCAATTTGTTTCTCTGCGTCTTTGGCCTTTTCATTTCTAGGAATTGGGTTCAATTCCATGTTTTAATTCCAATGCATGGGTATATTGTGTATTCCTTAGAGGCAAGTAGTATTAACCTACTTGGGCCTTTAGTATTATCAAGGATCCTACTGATCCATCCAGCATCCTCTTTGACATTTTACCATCAGGCAGGAGACTCTGATACATAAAGACAAGAACAGTCAGGATGGGAAACAGCTTCTTCCCTCATCCCATTAGCCTTTTGAACTCGCTGCTACATCATATTCAAAGTGTCACCAGCTAATTTGTACTGTACCCTACAATATTTCATTTATACACTTAACTTTGTTCAATTATTTATAATTTATTTGTAGAATGAATTCATACTTTCTGAAATTATTACGTTTTATCTGTGTACAACTGTACTTAACACCCTGGTCCAGAGAAACGTTGTCTCATTTGGCTGCATTCATGTATGTAGTTAAATAACAATAAACTTGACTTGACTTGAAGGCAGCACCCGTACCAATAAACCGTAGAGATACTAATGAAGCCTGGAGAACAGATGCTTTGGAACATGCACTGGAATGATTAAAGTCTTTGAATGGAGCCAGTAAAAGAAGAATACAAGGACGGATTCCCATTCTGGGAACTGCTACAACTTCCCCAGTACAAACCTCCCATCAAGATTTCAGATGTTTGACTATTCAGAGTTTGTAGGCTGTATGTGCATGCCTTCATTTGATGCCATAGGAGCTCTGATGCTGATATCATGGAGAAGACTATGCAACTGAGCGCACGCCATGAGGCCTGCCTCATCTTTCACCTTCTAAATATACTAAGGGATAAGGTCCATCTCAAAAGTCCACTCCCTCCCTATGAATTATGCTGGAGCTTTCATATCTGACTATCCTCGATTGTCAACAACCATTATATGACAGAGGTAAATCAGAATTTCTACTCCAGAAGACTATGAGACATTAGAGAAGTTAATGAATGCAGATCAGCGAGCAGTAGGACAAGGGACCTAACAAAATCTCTTCTTTTAAAAATTTGTGTTTCTCCAAAATCTGCTGTAGCCATCTGCTATAATGAGGGGGAAGAAACACAAAACTGATACACTATGCCTCAAATAATTTCACCCCAACAGAATAGAAAAGTACTGCCTTAGAACAATGTCATACCATGGTAATCCATACACTTAGTGAATTGAACTCCAACTCCTATAAATGAAAAAGATCACTGCAAGGGCCAAACTAATTACGATACCAACAGAGTTTGCAGCATTAAAATAATGATTGCAAGTTACCAACAAATGAACAGAGAGCTACCATAGCTAGATATGGAGAATGTTAAATAATTTTGCAAGATGCCACCTTAAAGTGGGAATAAATTCCTCAGAGCTATGACTTACAATCTCTACTTGAGATGGAAGATGCAGAACAATCTTCTCCACAACCTAATATAGCATGACATCCTTTACAACACCATTCTGAAATATGGTACGGTGATGAGTCAGCAATGAAAATTCAGAAAGATGGATACACTCAATTATAATCCTTGCTCTTGATTATACAAGGAAAATTATTATCAGAAACTGCACTTGAACCACTTGAGTTGCGATTTTAGGGAATCATACAGCCGATTTACTGAGGTTAAGGCTCTAGCATTACGTCTAGACAATCCTGATACGTACTGACATTAATTCTTTTAGGAATGCAGTAGAAAGAGTTCTTCCCATCTGGTCAATTATCAGATGGAGAACACACCAAGATAAACTGCTTCCACATTTGTCTGCATGGAAGAACATTCATGAATTATTATTGACTAAACCATTTAGTACAGGTGTTACACATGCAAGGACATACTGCAGGCCATTTACACGCTCTGGTAATAAATTAGCCGTTAAACGAGTAACGAATGAGTCAAGCAAGCAGTCAGGATGGACCCTACCACAGTTAAAGAAGCCAGGGTTTTGATAGTAACAAACGAGAAGATAACCAGGATGATGTTTCAAGATTTCTCTTAGATGCTAAACCAAGTTCCAAAGGATTTCAAATATGATGCAAATGTGAAGCTGATGGTGAAGGTAAGGTTTGGATATGGCACCCTAGTTAAGATAAGAAGTAAATAGCTCCTGTCCACAAGTGAGAAGCCCTGATTCAACAATTCCACTGAGGATTTCACAAGCTACTCAAGTGAAGTTAGCCATGTAATATCGTTGAGTGATGGTAAGCAAATCACTGCAAATAGTCACGAACGTCTGGCCTATAATAAAAGAGCTGTCACAAACCAGCCCCTGTAAGACAAACAAAATCAACTGCACCAATACAAGTTTTGAAATGATTATATAGGCCTATTTCTGGCATCCTAAAGCAACCCACTTTATTGGAAAACTAATAAGTATATTCTTGTGATAATTGATCTTTATACAGGAGATATGAGGTTAGTCTCCACGACTTCTTGCGGTGAAACTGCAACTGTCAAAGCACTCCAAAACTCCATATTCCCATGTGCTGGTACCCCTGCCTGCATGCCGACTGGGGGTCTTCCTTTCATGGTAAAGGCTTTAGAGCTATGTGTGAACACACAGGCATACATGAGGAGTACGGATTTCCATCCCAGCCGCAATTGTGTGACCATCGTGAAGCAAAGTGATTGAGAGATTGAGTGAGGCTGGCAAAACTGATCTCCTCTAGAGGCAAAGTAGGCTACACTTGTCCCTGAAGTGCAACTATTAGTAAACAAACTGCCAGTTGTGAAAATAGTTGTACACGAGAATGTTACACCTGATTCCTTATGTCCATCTAAATACACTCCCAGTCACTAACTCAGGCCAACCATCACTTACACCCGATACAACTCTCCTCAAGGAACTGAGCGAGCTTATGGAAATTCAAGAGAAAGCAGAAGAACCTGACAGGACAGTCTGGAGACCAAAAAGGGGACTGGGTCCAAGAAAAGAAATTCCTTAAAAAACTTTCAACCCTTGTTTCCATGCTAGATTGAAACCTCCTTGTTTCATTACCCAGGATGGTAATCGAGACTTGGAGAGAAAGTAAAACTGTCTTCATTAAGAACATCAAACTTGCCCCAACAGGATTTATTTGCTCAGAATGAATGGAACCTTTATATTAGACCAACAAATGGGTCCTCCATGGAACCCCTACACCCCAACAGTGGAGGGGGGTGAGATGGATAGGAAAGATAAAACACAGGTTTAGATCAAAATTGCAACAAAAAATTTCCTGTTCCCTCGGGAAGGATTTCATACAAACACAAGGCCCAAGAATAATACACCGAGGTGCTGCCAATGCAGACAACGTGGCCTCCTCTACATTGGTGAGACCCGTCTTGGGAACCACTTCGTCGAGCATCTCTGCTCGATCTGACAAAGGCAGAACTTTCCAGAGGCCAAACATTTAAAATCCAATTCCCATTCCTGTTGCAACAGGTCAGTTCATGGCCTCCTCTTGTGCCAAGGTAAGGCCACCTTCAGACTGCAAGAGCGTACCTTATATTTTGTCTGGGTAGCCTTTAACCTGATGACATGAATATCGCTTTCTCCTATCAGTAAAATAAACTTACCCTCCTCATCCCCCTTCTTTTATTCCCCACTCCGGTCTCTTACCTCTTCTTACCTGCCTATCATCTCCCCCTGGATTCCTCCTCCTTCCTTTTCTTCTATGGTCCACTCTCCTGTCCCATCAGATTCCTTCTACTCCAGCCCTTTATCTTTCCCACCCAGCTAGCTTCATCTTTCACCTTCCAGCTGGCCTCTTTCCCCTTCTTCTACCTTTTTTCATTCTGGAGTCTTCCTCATTGCTTTTCAGTCCTGGAGAAAGGTTTGGCCTGAAATGTTGATGATTTATTACTTTCCATAGATGCTGCCTGACCTGTTGAGTTCCTCCAGCATTATGTATGTGTTGCTTTTTTTTTCAGAGTAACACAGACTCAACTCCAGGACAAAATGTTGGTTTTGCTGTATTATAGATTCACAGAGAAGTACAGCACAGAAACAGGCCCTTCGGCCCATCTAGTCCATGCTGAAACTATTTAACTGCCTGCTCCCATCAGCCTGCACCAAGACTTTAGCCCCCCATACCCCTACAATCCATGTACCTATCCAAACTTCTCTTAAACTTTGAAGTCGAGCTCACATGCACCACTTGTGCTGGCAGCTCACTCCACACTTTCATGACCCAATGAGTGAAGAAGTTTCCCCTCATGTTCTCCTTAAACTTTTCACCTTTCACCCTTAACACATGATCTCTGGTAGTAGCCCCACCCAACCTCAGTGCGAAAAAGCTTGTTATAGCCTTCATAATTTTATATACCTCAATCAAATCTGCTCTCAGTCTTCTATGTTCTAAAGAATGAAGTCTGGACCTATTCAATCTTTCCTTATAACTCAGGTGCTCCTGACCTGGCAACATCCTTGTAAATTTTCACTGTACCCTTTCAACCTTGTTTACATCTTTCCTGTAGGGTAGGTGACCAAAACTGCACACAATACTTCAAATTAGTCCTCACCAATGTCTTATACAACTTCAACATAACATGCACAAAACTCAGTGCTTTGACTTATGAAGTCCAATGTGCCAAAAAGTTTCGTTATGACCCCATCTACCTGTGATGCCACTTTCAATGAATTACGGACCTGTACTTCCAGATCCCTTTGTTCCACTACACTCCTTTGTGCCCAACTGTCAACTATGTAAGACCTGCTCCAGTTGGTCCTACCAACGTGCATAAACCTCATCTTTGTCTGTATTAAATTCCATTTGCCATTTTTCAGCCAATTTTCCAAGCTGACACAGATCCCCCTGTAAGCAATGATAGAATTCCTCGCTGTCCACTACACCACCGATCTTGGTGTCAAACTCAAATCCAGTTAACCACATTATCATCCAGATGTAGATGACAAACAACAAAGACCCAGCACTAATACCTGTGGCACACCACTAGTAACAGGCCTTCAGTCAGAGAGGAAACCCTCTACTACCACTTGTAATGTACACATCTATTTCTTTTAGAGCAATGACACCCTTTAGCATGATGTATGTCTACCCATGAATATTGACCTATTATCTACGCATGTGCTGTTGTCTACACATGCACATTGATCTACCCTCTCTCTCACTGCAATGTGAATACACTAGTTAAAGCCACGTCTTGCGTGCTTGCTTTTTATTTAATTGATAAGTAGTTGTGTGCATAGACACAAAAATTATCAATGAGTATGAACCTGAAAATCAGATAATATCACCAACTGCATCGACAGATATGGGACAAGACAGTGGGAGGAAAGAGTTAAACAGTATGTAGAGAGCCGTAACAGATGCTAACAAAGAGATGTGTGAGTAACTGCATAGTACACAGTGAAAGAAGCACAACTAGCAAATTTAAAGTAAAAATAACATGGCAATGACCTCAGTCAGGAAAGTTGACCAATTAGATAGCACTAATGAAGGCTGAGAGTCATATATCAAGAAGGTTGAACTGTATTGTAACGCGAACAACGTGGATGAGGAAAGGAAAGCCCCCACACTTCTTAGCTTAATGGGTGCTCGGACATACAGTCTTTTGCACAACTTAGTGACCCCTGGAAAACCAGCAAGCAAGATGTTTGACGAAATTGTTACGTTTACAAAATCACTTGAGCCCTAAAACACTGGTAATAGCTGAGAGATTTAGATTTTACAAAAGGAACCAGTCAAAGGATGAAAACATTTCTGAATACTTTGCAGAACTGCACAAACTTTCCCAATACTGTGACATTCAAGATGGACTTTCTGATGCATTCAGGGACAGACTAGTATGTGGCATACATAGTCAAAGCAATCAAAATAGGCTACCGTTAGAAAGAGCTCTAACCTTAGAATGGGCATTGACCATTGCAATATCATTACAGACTGCAGCAAAGGATGCAGCAGAACTACAGAAAAAGAGGTTAGAATGTGAAATGCACAAAAACCATGGAACCCCTACACACCAACAGTGGGGGGGAGGGGGGGTGGTGGAATGAGATGGATTGAAAAGGTAAAACACAAGCTTAGATCAAAATTGCACCAAAAAATTCCTGTCCCCTTGCGGAAGATTTCATATACATCACATTGCCCAAGAATAATACACCCAGATGCAGCCAATGCAGCCAATGTGGCCTCCTCTACATCGATGAGACTCGTTTGCCATAGTAGGTAAACTTTCCATTTGCATTAGCGAGAATGCATTAAGAGTGTCTTCTTTCGTGACTTTTTCAGGTGTTTTCTTTTCCAAGGGTAAACAGGACGATGCATCAGCACTTCCATGATTAGTTGTCCTCTTGAATTTGATCTTATAATTGTGTTCTCCAAGAAACAGAGCCCATCTCTGCATTCATGCTGCTGCTGTTTGTGGAGAACCATTAGTGGTTGATGATCAGCCATGAGGGTAAATTCTCTTCCATTCAAGTACTGGTTGAAATGTTTTACATCCCAAACCAGACTCAAGGCCCCTCTGTCATTCTGTGTGTAATTTTTCTCTACTGTGGGAAGAGAACTTAATGCAAAGGCTGTGGGGTGTTCACTTCCATTGTTCATAGCATGTGACATGACTGCACCTATGCCATAAGGCCAGGCATTACAGCCAAGTTTCACTGGATGATGTAGATCATAATGTGTGAGTACAGTGTCTGACATCACCACTTCCTTGGCCTTTTGGAAAACCACCTCACACTGCTTTGCCCATTACTTGTAGTAATGAGTTCCAGGGGTGGAGCACAGTAGTCAGGTTTAGGAGGAATCTGTCATAGCAATTGACAAATCTCTTAAAAGACCACAACTGTGACACATCCTTTGTCCTTGGAGCATCAACCACTGCTTGAATTTTCTCAGTACACTTGTGCAATCCCTCATTCATCACTGGAGAGAGGCAATCTTCCGATCCTTGCTGGACACGAGGAAGGTGAAGAAAAAGGGGTTGAAGAAGCGGATCTGGAAGAGGATAAAATGTCAGAGAGGGCCGTGACAAGCAGAGGAGAGAGGGGCCCAAAGTTGTCTGGAAGGAGTTTGTACATTCACCCCAAGTCGACGTGCATTTTCTCCGGGTGCTTCAGTTTCCTTCCACATTCCAAAGATGCATGGGTTAGTCAGTTAATTGGTCACATGGGTTTAATTGAGCGGGCGAGCTTATTGAGCTGGAAGGACCTGTGCTGGGTCTCTAAACAAACTTCGCGGAAATGAGACCCGCTCTCAGGGCCTGACGGCTGGCCACCTTTCGATTGCCAAGGACGTGACCTGGAAGACTAGTGCGCCATCAGGGTGCCAGATTTTCTTGGCTCAGTAGGCGGGCGGATTCGAGGTCGGTGCCACCGCCTGATGTGTCGTGGGAGTACACAGAAGATCGAAAGCAGCGAGCCGGCTGCTGGCTGTGTGCCCAGAGACCCGAGATCTTTGGGCACAGAGCTCGGAAAAAGCGCCGCAACAGACTTGTCAGCGAGTTGTTTTGTTATGTCTCCCCTCTCACTGTGAAATAGGGGTGCCTCGTTTTCCTTTATCAGGGAGGGAGAGAGCCTGTGGTATGTCGAATTACCGAGTGAACGAGTAGTCTTTGGGGTACTGCAAGTCGGTGTCTTTATTGATGCTTTCTGCATGCATGAGTGCTCGGTGGAGGGTCCGGATGCTTTTTTGCCAGTGGGGGATGGGAGGTCGTCGCTTTGCTGCTGCTTATGCGTGGGACAGGGGAGCTGGGGGGGGGAGCTTTGGGGTTCTAACATTTAACTGTCATTCATTCTTTGAGGCAGTCCTCTGTTTTCGTGGATGTTTGCGAAGAAAAAGAATTTCAGAATGTATATGGTATACATTTCTCTGACATTAAGTGTACCTATTGAAACCCATTGAAATATTAATACATGTTTAATGGACTCAACATGACAGTGTTTGCTGCAAAGCTGATTTCAAATCAAACTTTTGGAAAAATTCAGTAACCTGTTGTAACTTACCATAATTTTTAATGTCTTGCCCTGTATTGCTGTCACAAAACAACAAATTTCACGACATAAGTCAGTGATACACAAGAGAATATGCAGATGCTGCGAATCTTGAACAAGATGCACCAAGAAAAAGAATTTCAGATGTATATTGTATACATTTCTCTGACATTAAATGTACCCATTGAAACAAATACTGGAGGAAATCAACACGTCAGGCAAAATCTATGGAGGGAAATAAAGAGTCGAATATTTCCTGATATAATAAACCTGATTCTGACTCGGATAGCCTTTGTAGTTATATAGAAGAATGTTCATAGTATATTGTTGGCATTACGGTGTTTTTGTTGAGCTTCAAGCATATGCTATGTGTTTATTATGGAATTTTGCATTCAGTTCAGTAAAGTGTATGGAGATTAACTTAAGGCAGCATTTGGCATACTCTACAGAGCTAAGTAACACATTTCCCCATGATTTTGTTTATACTGTTCGGGCTCCTTAAATCATGTGTCAGTATTTGTTGTGTATTCATTCTCCCACGTTGCAACATAGGAGCGGCTGTTCTGTTGGTTCTAAGCTGAAGATGGAACCTCTGAGTGCACAGAGGGACCTTAACTCCAGCCAAGAGCACAGAGAAAGAGCTTCACAGGCTGTGGTGCTGGGGTGAGCATTGTGAAGGAGACGTGGTATTCAAGGCTTCATCACAGACGTCCCACTAGCAATTCCGAGCACGCCGCTTGGCACATTTGCTCTGGTGCTCAACACAATGAGGAAAGCAAGTTAATGCAGCCTGCCACATTCAGGCAGCCAGGTCAGTGAAACAAAAGACCAGTTTTGTTTTTTTCTGCAGACTTGCACAGTGTACTTACTGTTTTATCTGGAGCTCCCATAGGCTGTGTTCTTTCGCATCGGCCTTTGAGCAAGTGGAAAGAAGAAGTTGTAATTATCTCAGCACCTCAGCATATGTTCAAGATTCAAGATTGTTCAATGTCACTTCCTGTACACAAGTGTAAAGGAGAATAAGATAATTTTTAGTCCGGATCCGATGCAGCACAAAAAAAAAACTCATAAGATGTAGAACACAATACAAGGGGTGATTGATAAGTTTGTGGCCTACGGTAGAAGGAGATGAGTTATACAGCTGTTGTTACATGCACGTGCAGTTCAACTCTCTGAGTGAAAATGCAGAAAGTTTGAAGTTAATAACTCATCTCCGAACTTATCAATCACTCCTGCTGTGGGCCACTTCTGGAGGACCAAGTCGCTGACTTCTACAAAGAAGGGATCCGTGTGCTCCACGACCGCGGGACTAAGTGTGTAAATGTAAGAAAAAAATGTGCTCGGTTTTCTAAAATTGACTCCTTCTACCTTAGGTCATGAACTTATCAATCACCCCTAGTAATAAAAAAACTCAATAAATACATGAGATAGCTTGTATACATAGATTGCCTGGATCCATAAAGTGACATTGGGCTATACGTAAGGTGACTGATGGGAAATAAAGCAGTGCAGAAGTTAGTGGGTGGAGGTGTTGATCAGCCTTCCTGCTTGGGGAAAGTAAATCTTGTTGAATCTGGTGGTCCTGGTGTGAATGCTACACAGCCTCTTCCCTGATGAGAGCGGGACAAACAGTCCGTGAGCAGGGTGGCTGGGATCCTTTATGATGTTACTGACCCTTTTCTGGCACCTTTCTGTATATATGTCCTTGATGACAGGTAAGCTGGTGCTATTGATGCAATGGGCAGTTTTGACTACCTATTGTAAAGCCTTCCTGTCTGCCACAGTGCAGTTTCCGTCGCAAGCAGTGATGCTGCTTGTCAGGATGCCCTCTATTGCGCACCTGTAGAATGACATGAGTTTGGATGTGCAAAGCCCAGCTCTCTTCAGCCTCCTCAGAAAATAGAGGCGTTAGTGAACTTCCTTGACTGTGTAGGATGTGTTCTGGGACCATGACAGGTTGTGCGTGATGTGCGCTCCCAGGAGTTTGAAACCACTCACAGTTTCCACTGTAAAAGGGAGTGTGGATGGTAAGAGTTCTCCTGAAGTTGATAATGATCTCCTTTGTCTTGTTGACATTAAGTAAGTTATTTCTATATTTATACATTACAAGGGGTGATTGATAAGTTCATGGCCTAAGATAGAAGGAGATGAGCCCTCCTTACATACACATGCAGTTCAACTCCTTGAGTGATCATGCAGAAAGTTGGAAGTTAATAACTCATCTCCTTCTACCTTAGGCCACGAACTTATCAATCACCCCTGATGAGTTATTAACTGAGAAGTTTCACAATAATTTCTACAAAGGGTCAGGCGTAATATGTGTTTGGGGGTCTGAAGCGACTCTTGTCCCAGTGTCATCTGCTGATCTGTCATACTGCAACCACGATGTGACATATAGCTCAGGATTTCACTGAACTAGGGGAGGTCCATGTAGTTTAACAGTCATAAGTTCTGATACGTGATTTATGAGAATTCTTGAGCGTGTTGTTGTTATTATTAAGTTCATGTGACTGAATTCTCTCTCACACTCAGCAGTACTAATAGGAATAACTTGTGAACAGCTCAGTAATGGGCGTAAATCTTGAGGGATCAGTGTCCACGATCCTCCACATACTCTCTGAATTTATTACAGAGGAAGAAGAAAGCTTAAACCTCTTACAGAGAGATGATATTGCAGCTTCTCCATAATTAGGCAGTGTTTCAGCAGACCAGTTATCTTTATCATGGACACATTTCATTTAGCAGGAATTTATACATACTTTGAGGTTTAGAAGTTTGAGAACCTTTCAAGGATGTTGCCGTGAACATACGGTGCTGCAAATTGTTTACTAGTAAGAAACTGTAGATAATTAATGGAGACAATTTTGTTGTCACTTGTTAAGGTAATTTCTCCAAACTTCCCATTTTCAACTGCCTCTTGATCTTCTAGAGTTTTTGTACCAGGTTGCTCTTTCAGTCCATGCAGTGATCTTATGCTCCACTGGATCAAAATTTGTCTGCATAAACAATCGTAGTAGTGCATTTCTGTAAACACTCTGACAGTAAACTAAGTTATTGCAACATGTCATACATTAGAGCTAAGTCCAATAGAAACTGTTCTGAAGAGAGTCTTTTCAATAGATTTTTCTGTCACTCCCAGATCTTGTTACATCCTTTATTGCATTTTCAAAATGAAAACACAGTGCCTCATAATTTTATCACACTGCTGAAACTGTTCAAAACAAGCTAGCTACCCACCTGGTGCCCAGAACACGGCCGATTTTGCAAATTTGTTGTTCGAGTTGAGAAGCACATTCAGACAGTTCCTTTTGATTTAGAGGTGATCTACTGGAAACAGAGTACAATTTGTCCATAAATGATTGAAAATGACTTATTCCATGAACTTCTCTCACTGAATCACCTACTGCAAGTTCTAAACTGTGATTTAGACCGTGCCAAATTATCACATCAGAGTAATGTTCCTTGAGAATTGTAGCAACACCAGACTGGACACCAAGCATTACGCTCGCCCCATCACTAGCAAATGCTACAAGGTTCTGTTTCAAATAAGAGTCATCAAACTCATGGTTATTGAGACAGTTCAATAGATGCTTAGCAATAGTTGCAGCTTTCTGATCTAAAAGCATAAAATAGGGATCACCTTCCTTATCAATTTCACATTTCAAATAAACTATTCAGGCAATCTTAATGCTCAGGCTTGTTGATTCATCAATAAGAACAGAAAATTTGCCATTTATCTGCTTGATATGCTGGCAATATTTTTTTCATATTAATGGCTGTGTGATTAATTATCTCTGCAGCACTAGTGTGGGACTGCAGTCCAATTCCAATGTCAATACCATTTTTTTGAAGTTCCAATAAGCCAAAGTGATCAGAGTATGGTCTGTCATTCTGAGCTAAATAATATGCAGAACGAAAAATTGAACAAGTTGCCTTTAGATGCGAAGCATTCATGGTGTCACATAATTTTTCAAGAGCATCTTCACTAGCTGTATTTTCAACACTTAGAGCAGCAGTGTGAGCTTTTGAAAATATGTGATTAACAATTTTTTTTTCTGAGAGACTTCAAGCGTGTACTTCGATCGGCTCCGTAATGGGATACTTGGTACATCTGCCCTGCCGATTCTCCCGTGATCTTTAAGTTCTTGAGGCTGTAGTGCTTTACATAGCTAGCCAGCCATCCCTTACTAGCCTTAAACTCTTTCCTCTCGCTCTACTCAACCCCCTCATTTTAGTGCTCATAGAGGCTTAGTGCTTTCTCACGCATCATTTTGCCATCAACAGGGATATGCTTCTGTGACATATCCTCCAGCCACACACTTAATGCTTTCTCAGTCTTTGCAAGCACTTTATCACGAACCAGAGAGTCCATTTTTGCCATTGTAAGGGTAGCACTAACACTTCCACGAATTTCAGCTTTTTTCTGCTTTATTGTGCGAATGCTTGATTCTTTCTCACTGACCTTATGGCCTACTTCGGCAAGCAACATGCCACTTTTCAAAAGATCTAAGATTTTTATTTTCTCGGCGAACAATGCTCAAACAGCGAGTGCTGGAGAGGGACTGAGGATCCGTGAAATGGCGGGAGGCTACAGCAGGGTATGCTGGGACAATGGGTCGAGCGAGGAGGAATTTCACAAACACCTAAATAAAAAACAGTCACGGCTCCAGGATTTCACCAAAAATATCCTATCAAATATCCTAATGTCATTAGTGGTATTTTCCCCACCAGCCACCACCCCCTCTCCCCAACCCCCACTTCCGTAAAATTCCCTCTACTTAATATACGGCCGCTGTTAAATTCCACGCTTGTTTATTTTGACTTTTTTTTTACAGAGATGTCGGAGCGGTGCTCCAGCAGCACTGCACCCCTGGTCAAGAGTTGACGACGGCCGGGGGAAATCGATGGAAAACGAACAGATGAGAAAACCGTGAGCTCCAACATGCTCATTAGACTGTTTCAATAAAATGGGCCCTTTTTCTTTACTGAACCTATAGTCAAATTAGGAATTATAAAGATCAGTAGTTTAAATGCATATTGTGCACTGTTTGTTATTTCATGGTACTGATTTGTAACAGGGGAACACATCACACAGCATCCACCCAAACAAGATTTCTCAAGTTTGGCCGCGCTGGAGGATGTCTCCTCTTAGATTAACGTGACTGGCCAAACCTGAGGGTTACAATTATATACAGTTGCATTGTTGCACCAAGAGGGGCTCCACTATATGTATCACATACTGTCAGCACATGTTCACATGTTCAGGTTTGTGTGATCAGTGAATGATTGACGGAGCCCAATCACAGTAGATGTTTATGCTGTTCCAGTGTTCCAGCTTTATCATTTTGATGTTCTGAGTCAGATATGTACTCTCCATGATTACAGTGATCCCACTTGCAGTAATCCTGCCAATAAATTTAGCCTTGCTGTGATCACCACTTCAATTCTGAAACAGCAGGGGCTGGACAGACCTTGTTATGTTCAACCTTGAACTCCGCCTGAGTAGCCACTCCCCGCTGAGGCGGGAAGAGAGAGGTGACTCACTCACGCTTCTCCTCTTAGGCGTTTCCTTGGCAGGGGAGGGTGAAAGTTGACTTGTTTCGACTGCAAGTTTTGGAGGTTCTGAGGTGGCCGATAAGTGGGGCAGGAAGTACAGGTGGACACATATGCAGTGCGAGAGATGGTGCTTTTTTTTCCCTTTTCTGTTTGGATTCTGTATGTTCCTTATGTCAAACTCAAAATAAAGTCATTTATTATAAAATACGTATATGTTACCTTGAGATCCATTTTCTTGCAGGCACTCACAAAATAATAAATAAATACATTGAATTTATAAAGAACTATATGTAACCATAGACTGACAAACAACTAATGTGCAAAAGAAGACAAACTGTGCTAATAAAAAGAAATATTTTTTGATGCTATTCTGGGTGTGCCCTCTCCACTTTGTTCACCTATAGCCCAGGGATTCCCACAGGACAGTGATGAGGTCACACTTGCAAGAAGGCTTTACAAACATCCTTGAATTGCTTCCTTGCCCTCCTGCCAAGATGTTGTCAAGGTGGAGCTGGGAATAGGATGTCTGTTACGGGAGTCCGATGCTGGGCACATGAAAAATCAAGACCTGCCCATTGGAGCCAACGGAGGGCGTTTAGACCCTCAGTGCTGGGGATGTTGAGCTGGAAGAGAAAATGCTGATGTTAGTGTGGTCACCCTGACTGTGGATTTGGAGGATATTGACCTCTCCAGAGGTGCTCCAGGATTCTGAAGCACACATTAAGGCAGGCATCACCATTACCTGGCAGATTAATAACTTAGCTCATTTTTTTTTGTGTGGGAGGAGGGACTTGGGGGTTCATGAGCCTGATCTGTTTTGTTCATTTTTTTTTGTGTGGAAGATGAACTTGGAGGGTCGATGTGCCTGATCTGTTTTGTTTATTTTTTTGTGTGGGAGGAGGGATTTGGGGGGGGTCAATGTGCCTGATCCATTTTGCTTGGTTTTTGTGCGGAAGAAGGGATTTGGGGGTTGATGTCCCTGTTCTGTTTTTGTTTGTTTTATTTTTCCGGGGATGTGGGAATTCATGACTGTGCTGACTTTTCTTTCTTGGTTTCATGGTTACCCGGAGAACTGAAGAATTTCAGAATTGTATACTTTGATAATAAATGAACCTTTGAAATCTTGATCTATACACACTTTGCCTTGGAACACTACTGACCATGCTGGTGTAGTGAAGACGATGGTACATTTCTAGAATTGTGCCTACCTTCACTGAGAACTGGCTCCTGAGATATGAAAAGTGGGTCAATGACATCCTTGGTGTCATTACTGGAGGAAAAGAAGAGAGTTAATTATAAACTGAAAGATCAGAATGTGAACATGATCAGAGTGAAGTTATACGGAACAGCTTGCAAAAATAATGTGTGAGCATCTGTGCAGGAAGACAGAAATTGATGAAGATTTCTCTTGAGCACCTGCAGTTTGGATGTACAAAGTTAATGAAAGGGATATATCTGGCTGAGGGGGCTTCAAACTATTTACAACACCCAGGTGTGATATGCAACATTCTTTGAGAGTTTCTAACTGCCAGCTTCCTTACACCAGCTTACCTGTCAAATTGAAAAAACTAGACCCAAAGCTCCGCCAACAAGAATAGCTTTAGTAATTACACAGATGAAGATGAAAGAACCAGAAGGTTAAAGTAGCAGTTTATATACTATAGATTAATGTATTCCTGGATAGCCTTTCAACGTGGTGTGGGCTACCAACAGACACTAAAGCACTTGTGCGAAAATTCCTTCCTCTGTTATTAGCAGATTTATTTTTAAACCTGACTTCCCCTCAGTCAGGTAGTGGCAGGGCAAACTTCAAATGAATGAAAGCAATGTTTCAACACTAGAATCAGAATTTTAAAGCCTTAACTTTATAATTTTTATTCAAGATCAGTCTGTACTTTCCTTGACAGCCTGGTCTATTTTATTATTAATGTATTTCAGGTTGATCTGTTCGAGGTTAGGATGGCAACATACAGTAGCAACATCACTGTTTAATTGATTCCATGACAATCACTGGTTTGAACCATAATCTATGGTTTAGAAATTCTATCAAAAAGCATGATGATTTTGTGCACTACGGAACCAGAAATTTCAGAAATCCAAATGCCCATTACAACTCACTGGTGTGTTTATTGTCTTCTGATTTTAGATAACATTCCCCTCCAGTGTTTTCTCATTATTCCTCGTCACCTTTACCCCTTTCAATCTTCCTCTCGTCCTCTCATTTTTGTTTCCTTTCCCTGATACGCCCAACTCCCTTCACACAGTTTCATCCACCTCCTGGTTTTATCTGGTCACCATGCATGCACGCAAACACACACACACACACACACACACACACACACACACACACTCACTCACAGGTGATGAACACGTACAGTAGTGACTCTTCAGGTAGTGTGCAATGCACATTTGGTGGCACTGTAGTAAACCTGCACAAGCCAGTCGCAATATAGCCTTGGAGCTCACCATTCCTTGGACTGAAGGAGGAATTAGCTGGAACGTTAATGCCTGCTTTAGGCTGCTGCCTTATCCCACCCACTGCCAAGGAGTCTGAAAAGTCCATTGGCTTCAGTTAGGTCTCCTTTAAGTGATAACTTAAGATCTTGTTTCAGTGGACCAAAGTTTTACAGAACCCCCGGTCACCCTCAAACTGCCATTGCCAACTATTCCCACATGTTCCCATCTCTGCCTCTCCTGTCAGTCTCCACTTCCACATCCTCCCTCCTTTACCTACTCCAGTCACCCTTTCAATGAGGAGTCTCTTATCCCTGTACGGGTGATCTTGGTCTGGTCTACCGACAGGCAACTCCGCCAAGTGATGTTCTGATGATCACTGATCATCGAATGTCTCCACCTCCACACCCAACCAAACGTTCCCTTGCCCTCCAGCCCCACTGAGTGTCACAACCACAGACTCTCTGCACCTGTGCAGGCTGCGGAACAGGTTTGGCAATTGCACTTATGAATATGCAACATTCCTGCTAATTACTGTTTCATTATGGTGGCATTTAACCCCCTTCTTTTCGATCTAGTCTCGTCGAAGCGACCGAAGCCACAACAATATTTACGCTCCTGCTTACCCTCATCCTTGTCCGGTAAACCGGACTACCGTTTCAACAGGCGCTGTGAAGGACAGGATTTGGTTAATGCTTTCAGCTGTCATGTTGGTGTTAGCTTTCAGTTTGAGTTTTAGTTGACGGATTTGTTGGCCTAGCATTTATTCCTTTTTCTTTAAATTCTGCAGCAGTTCCCATTAAAGTCAGTGAACTGTCGGCCCACTTTGGTGTCTCTCTCTCCACAATTGGGCCGTATCCAAACGTTCTGCCACTGACCTGCTGTGCTGAGCAAACAGTGGGAAGACCTCCCTGTGCACAAAGTTCTCTCCTATCCTGTTCGATCTCCAGGGCATAGTGCAGGATAGAATTTTCCTGTCCGGGGGCCTTGCCCAAAACTTCCTTCCTCCTATCAGCAACTTGGAACTCCTGTCCCTCTATCTTTTAGTCCTCACAAGCAGAATAAACCTTCTAAAAGATGTCAGAAACCACTGGTCACTTGAGACCTGATCCAAGAACGTAACCGAGCTGCAGATATCTGAGATGAAAATTCAATATTTTGCAGACAGAGTTCTGAAGTCACATGCTGACTATTCTGCACAACAGAAGAAAGCTGAATTACTTTTCCAACAAGGAACTGAGATTAAATTATGATATTGCACTAACTGCTGGAGGTAGGTACTGTTGTAATGATGTTCCTTTCATGATTGAGGTTGCTGTGCTACGGTACACTGCACGATGCTGATATCAGCTCATGCAAGCTCACACTACACTTCGAAGTCAGTTCCTTATTGAACTGGTAGACCAAGAAGTGAGGTATATTGGAGCTCAGCTGCAGTTGCTGAGCCCACTGCTACTGTTAGGCGCACTGCAGGCTTACAGTCACTGCCCAGAGCGGAACAGAGAGCAGAATACTTGATCACATTGTCACCCTTTGTGGCTGAGAACGGGGATTTAAAACCTAATCCACGTTCAGACAATCCTCTGTGCCCAGTGGACAGGGAGCTGAAAATGTTCTGTTGCCTCCTATTTATGACTGAAAAGAAAAATCGCTGAAGCACGTGTTTTGCTACAGCTACTGCTCTGGCCAAGACTGCAAGAAATTGCAGACAGCGTGGGCAGAGCTCAGTCTTTCACTAAAACCAGCCTCCCCGCCATTAACTCTTTCTACACTTTCTGCTGCCTGGACACTTTTCCCCCCAAACCAGACATTTTCTCTTTTTCCGCTTCTCATTGGGCAGATGAAGCAAAAGCTTGAAATCTCATAGCACCAAGCTCATGGGCAGCTTCTATCAGTTCCTGGATGGACCTCCAACACAACAAAGATGAACCCTCTATCTCTCAGGCTACCTCATCACTGCAATTGCATTTCATTTGTCTGCTTGCACTACAATTCCTCCGTAACTCTAACACTGTGTTTTGCATTCCATTATGTTAACTTTTTACTACCTCAATACACTGCTGTATGAAAGGATCTGCATGTACATTTCAAAATGAAAAGAGGCTGACAAAGTTACTCGGTGGTGCCCAAGAACAGCCACCTGTCTGCTGAATTACTCAGCCCACAGAGCCAAAAGAAAAATAACCACCTGGTTTTCTTCAGTTTCAATAAAATACGGTATGTGAAGATCAGTAATGTAATTATTTCTCCAAATGAAACCCACCAAAGCCCTGGGAAGACAGGATCTGGACTTGATTTCAATACACTGCAGCACCCCCATTCAGCGCAGGTGGCTGGAAACTCCACTGAAACTTCCAGCTTGTCAATACAATTCCCAGAACATAGAATTTCAACGGTTGGGCTTCTTAATTCATTTTTGGCCAATGCAGTTTGGTAGTTCCGCTAAAGGTTAAATACAGTAAAAATAAAAAGCAGTAACTCTCACCACTTGTCCGCTCTTGGAGGGTCTTTACTCTCCCAATGCTGAATGTTGTTAGAGTGGCATGGTGCATTGAATTCCTATCCGAGCTTTTGTCACTTTCCAGGAGGCGGATAGTTTGAAAGCTTTTGTTTATGCTCTCTTGATGGATTAAGTTTGTGGACAGGGCCTTTAAAATATAGTAGAACACAACTATCATGTTGGCACGACTGAGGTGCAGGAACAGAATCAGCTCAGAATGCAGCAACTCACGGTGTGGCACGTTAACATGGCGGCTAGCGCAACGCTTTACTGTACGAGCGACCCGGGTTCAATTCCTGCTGCTGCCCGTAAGAAGTTTCTGCGCTCTTCCCATGACTGTGTGGGGTTCCTCCAGGTGCTCCGATTTCCTCCCACAGTCCAGAGACGTAGCAATTGGTAGGTTAATTGGTTATTGCAAATTGCCCCATGACCAGGCGAGGATTAAATTGGGGATTGCTGGGCAGAGCAGAAGGACCAATTCTGGGCAATATCTCAATAAATAAATAAAATTTAAGAAACACTGAAGGATAAATTCTGCTTTATGGTTGCTTGATGAGCTGATACCTTGTCCCACTAATCTGACCATCGCATGACACTTACACCTTTTCTGAATGTGACAATCCTTACATTAAATGAATGGACACCTAAGAAATTGCTCGGTGTTAAGGTGGAACCCAGTGCTCCACTGGAAGATTGATAGCGTGAAGATTTTCCTTTACAATTATTACAAGGACAGTTGCCCTTCCTTGCTTTCAGAATGGTCAGGAGTTACATGGTCATTACATCACCTTTCAGGGTGAGCCGTCATAAGCAGGTGTACGTGCTGGCATTGTGCACATTGAAAATCATTGCCACAGTACAGATAAGGTTAAACAACTGGGTCAGACCTCAAGACTGGGATTAAGGAAGCTCAGTTTGAATTTCCAATCATCATGCAAGCACATTAATAATTAATAATTTTAAATTGATTGCAACCAATATACCTGCCTCTCTGCTGGTAACTAAGATTAGATAGTTTGAAGTATTGAAGAAAATACTTTAGCCCCTTAAACTGAACAGGAATCATACTGTGAGTTTTTTCCTAATAAAGGGTTTAACATAAGTGTTCTCTCAAATCTTTTATGACAACAAACCCTTGACAGACCACAACATATTAAACAGAGACATACTTTCAGATTACAGAGACTTAACTTTAGTTGTGCCAAATGATTTATAGCCACCTTCTTGGCTGAAGCAATGGCACTAGACATGTAGACCCAAGAATGTGGAGAGTTTTAACCAGATGTTAATATTTTCCAATTGTGTCAGACCAAGCATTTCATTTGGAAGTATTTGCTTGACGGCTGAGACCCTGGCCAGGAGACACTGGCCCTCACCCAGGGTCAGGCACTGGTCATAAAGTTTAGCAGACAAGCATAAACTCCTGCTTTGTAATGCTGTACATTATAAATCGACAGCATGGGGTGATGATTAGCAAAGGAAAGCCAGGCTTCTGATCAGACCAACCACGGCTGGCTCATAAACCCATGAAGGTTAACTCATTATTCCTTTGTTTTTGCATCAGCTATTTATTTACCTTTGCAACTTTAATTCTATGTCTTTGCATTCTCCTACTGCTGCAAAACAACACATTTTTGTATCATTTAAGTCAGAACCTGATTCTGATCAGTTTTTCCCCCTCACAAATCGTGGGCACGTGGCCAAGTGGTTAAGGCATTGGACTAGCGACCTGAAGGTCGTGAGTTCGAGCCCCAGTCGAGGGAACGTGTTGTGTCCTTGAGCAAGGCACTTAATCACACATTGCTCTGTGACGACACTGGTGCTAAGCTGTATGGGTCCTAATGCCCTTCCCTTGGACAACATTGGTGTCGTGGAGAGGGAAGACTTGCAGCATGGGCAACTGTTGGTCTTCCATACAACCTTGCCCAGGCCTGCGCTCTGGAGGGTGAAGACTTTCCAAGCGCAGATCCATGGTCTTGCAAGACTAACGGATGCCTTTACTTACTTACTTACTTACTTACCAATCAACAGTCATCTCTGAAATCCCATAGCAAAAGATTGGCTGTGGGCAAGCTGTGCCCGAGCACCACCCTAAAGGAATTGGGAGCAGTCTAATCCTCAGCTTTGTTGCAGTTGGGTTTTACCCATTGACTTTTGTCCAGAAGCACTGATTTGTAATTTGTCTTGTTTCCTGTCTTTGTGATGGGCATTCACTGTCCAGGGCCAGGAGGCCTCTTGATTTTTGCCAAGCTCAGCAACTGAAACTTCTAGAGATCAAAGGGTTGTTTTTGAGTAAGATAATCTTCTAAACAATATTTTGTTGTATTGCTTTTTGTTGTAAAAAGGAGCCAGTCTTCAGGTTTTTTTAAATATAAATGGCAAGCAATAACACTGGGCAACAAAGATTTTGCTCTCTGGAGACCTCTCAGTGTAACTGGTGGATTTTGGTCTGCAGATCATGAAAGGGTGGATATGCATGGAAGGACAGGTTTCAGAAGGACTATAAATTTCCATGAAGGATTTTGATATTGTGATAAGCGTGGACGCTGAAAAGGCATTTGATTCGGTTAATTGGAATTTTCTTTACAGAGTTTTACATAGATTTGGTTTCCATGACACAATTATTAAAACTATACAGGCACTATATGACAACCCTACTGCTAGGATTAAAATCAATGGATATTTATCAAATACTTTTACCCTAGAAAGGGGCACGAGACAGGGTTGTGCGTGGTCACCGCTACTCTTCGCATTACACCTAGAATCATTAGCTCAATACATCAGACAAAATGAAGATATCAGGGGAATTACTATCAAAGGGACAAAGCATAAATTGGCCTGTTAAGCGGATGACATTTTGATCTATCTAGGGCAACCAACATACTCTTTACCTAAATTGATGCAATCCTTTGAACAATATGGTCAATTATCAGGATACAAGCTCAACATAGATAAGACCCAATTACTTTCATATAACTAAAGCCCACCAAGAGAAACTGAAAGCAGATATCCCTGGGCATGGCAAATAGAGCCTTTCAAATATTTGGGCATCATTATGCCAAAAGATTTGTCAAAATTATCAGAATGCAATTATCAGCCTATATATAAAAAAATTAAGGAAGATGTAACAAGATGGAACCTAATTCCTTTTTTTAGTCTCAGTTCAAGGATTGAATCTATTAAAATGAATATATTGCCCAGACAATTATATCTCTTTCAGACCCTACCAATAGAGATTAATCAGAATCAATTCAATGAATGGAACAAAATGTTATCAAGATATATATGGCAGGGTAAAAGGCCTAGAGTTTGTCTCAAAACTTTGCAATTAGCCAAGGAAAAGGGGGGATGGGGCCTACCTTCTCTTAAAATTATTATTTTGCAGCACAGTTGAGAGCTGTGATATGTTGGTGCAACCCATCATATGACGCTCAGTGGAAAAACATTGAGGAGAGGATGCTTCCCAACCCCATACAGGCAATTTTGGCTGATAACAACCTACAAAGGTACATAAATACCATTGATAATCCATGGGTGAAATTGTCTCTTAAAATATGGAAAACTATTATAAAAGAATATAAACTAGAGGGAGATATTGCAATTCTTAAATGGTGTGCATGACTCGGATTTTACGCCGAGTAATCTGGATGCTAGATTTAAGGACTAGACAGCTAAAGGAATAACAGTTCTTTGCAATGTAATGAAAGAAGGAACACTGTTCAGTTTTGAAACGTTTAAAGAGAAACACTTACTAGAAAAACAAGACTTTTATCAGTATCTACAGATGTGACAGTATGTTAATAGGAAGGTTAAAAATGTAACCAAGGCAAGTACGTGTTTGATAGAGCTATTTAGAAAAGCATGTAATTCAGGTAACGGTGGTAGAATCATTTCAAGTGTGTATAAGGGTTTGTCAAATCGTATAACACATTCGACTTCATACATTAAAACAAAATGGTAGAAGGAAGGAAGGATAATTAAATCTGAGGAAGAATGGACAATAATATGGAGGTATCAATGTGGAAGTGTACCAGTTCATAGAAATGGAAGGGGTTTGGATGGAAAAACTTGATAAGATTTTTTATTACACCCTCTCAGGAATCCCATTATGATAGTAACCTCCCTGTTTGCTGGAGAAATTGTGGAAATCAAAATGCAAACATATTTTCTGCAATTGCCCGATTATCAAAGACTATTGGAGTGGGATACACAATGCCCTATAAGACATTTTTAAATGTGAAATACCCTTAGAAAGTAAAACCATATATTTTGCATATGTACTTCAAGAACAGTTGAAAAGAGATAAATATTTAATGAATTTACTGCCGGTGGCTGGTAAAAAGAGTCTTACCCGGAAATGGTTATCACAGGAGAGCTCAACTTTAAACGCATGGATGGAAATTACAATGGACGTTTACAAAATGGAGAAGATAACAGCATCTGTTAATTATAAGTTGGAACAATCTGATTCATACTGGGAAAAATGGTTCAACTACATAACACCTCATAGGCCTAATTTTATTCTCACAAATCAATGAATATGTTGTAAAAAAAAATCACTCCGTACATAGTTTTCTCCTTTTGCTTGTTCTTTCTTTCTTCTCTTTTCTATAGGTGTATACCTCAGATAAATATTATGTGGAGATTTGTGGCAAATATGATTATATGATATATATGTACAATATCTGAAATACATCTTATGGAAATGTTTGTTTGATGATGAACTTCAATAAAAAATAGATCACAAAAAAAATGATTTTGATATTTCAGACAGGTGTTTTCAGAATAATTGATGCCAAAATCAAGGAAGGCATTTTTGTTGGTCGAAAAGTCAAACAGGGTCATCAATGAAGGGTAATTTGAAGAACTTCTAGTGGGACTGAAGAAAATCTCTTTCAAGGATGCTTTGGATATTTTCATGGCAACTGCAGCACATCATACTACGTGCAGCTGGTTGACAACATGTTTCAAACATACAAAACCATGAAGTCCAACATGTCACTAAATGTTCATTTTCTGCATTCCCACCTATAGACTTCCCTGCAAACCTTGGTGCCATCAGTTACGCGCTTATTGAAAGGTTTCACCAGGGCATTGCGGTCATGCAGAAATGGTATCAGGACATCTGGAATCCACTAATGCTGGCTGATTATTGTTGGACGTTTAAGTGAGAAGTCTTGGACATGGAGAACAAATGAAAATCATCAGCAAAACATTTTTAGCTTCATTGCAAAGCGTCAGCATGGTTATGCAATTAAATGCATTATATTTAATGAAAGCTAATTTCTTGTTTCGCTAAATTCCTTCGTGATACAAGTAATCTGAAATTATATTTGTGGTCAGCTTAAAACAGTCTATCATAAACAAAAGAATTCTGAAAAAAGCAACGCTTTTGAAAACAGTTGTTGTCTAGTGTAATCAGCCTGAAATTAAAAGGACAGCTTTGCAAACAAGCACACTGTTGATAGTACACAGTATGCTGATTCACAGCACCTGGTCTGCTTCCCAAGAACTGCAGTGTAAGACAATAGGAGTATTTAGTTGGCTTGTTTCAAACCAGATAAGCTGGCTAGGTTATTTGCAGACCAGATTGATATTACATCTTTCTGGAGGGTGCAGCTTAGTCATGATGGTGCTAAATGGCAACTCCTTTGCTTACATCTCTGGAAACAGCTCTATTTCCATCCTTAATATCTCTATTTGTCCTTTACAGGGTACTTTTGAAGACCCTGACCTGGAGTTCCATGCGAACCTTGTTTTTTTGCGGGAGTGAGACTCACCCTTGGGATTTCATGACTGGCCATTATTCAACGTGCCAAGGATGCGGCCTAAGAGCTTCGCTCACCTTCGGAGTTCGGGATCTCATGGTTCTGGAGACAGGCAGATTGAAGGTCGGTGTCCCGGCAGGAAATTAGTGTGTCGTGGGATTCGGAAGATTTATGGCTGGGTGCCCAGGGACCTGAGATCTTTGGGCACAGAGCTCAGAAAAAGCAAAAAACACCAAGAACAATGACAGAAAGAGAGGGTGAACTAGAATGCATTCCTCTGTCTTCAGTTTCTGTGATGGATGATTCATTCATCTGCAACTCAGTGGAATGTGCTTTTAGCTTACAGGAACTTTATGGTTTTAGAAATCCTCTGTGTTTTAGCGCTTGTTTATAGTTTAGAAATGTTTTTTAAGATAGTAAACCTCAGTGAGCTTTAAATGTGTTTTAAGGATTTTGTTTGGATTTAAATGTGTGTCACTAAATAAAAAATAAACATTGTTTAAACTACTTTGTTAGCTGTACATATCTTCACTTTGATAGAGAGGAGGGACCCACTGATGAAAGGGTGGGTATTGGCAGTTAAACACACAGTGATGGATCATTAGGGAAATGAACAAGTCTTTGAAGAGTAGGTTACCTCCTTTTAGTGAGGGTATCTGTAGCTATCTATATCAGATCTTTGTTTGAGATTAGAGCTTTACAGTCAGTAAACTCAATATTCAAAGGTTCAAAGGTACATTTAATGTCAGAGAAATGTATACAATATACATCCTGAAATGCTTTTTCTTCACAACTATCCTCAAAAACAAAGGAGTGCCCCGAAGAATGAATGACAATTAAATGCTAGAAGCCCAAAGACACCCCATCTTCCCCCCCACGCGTAAGCAGCAGTGAGCAACGATCCCGCTCCCCACCAGCAAAAAAGCATCAGTGCCCCGCCCCCCCCAGCAAGCACTCAAGCTTGCAGCAAAGCATCAATAAAGACACAGAATTGCAGTACCCCAAAGTCTACTTGTTCACCCGGTATTCAACATACCACAGGCTCTCTCTCTCTCTCTCTCTCTCTCCAATAAGGGAAAAAGAGGTGTTTCCGTTTCACAGCGAGAGGGGAGACATAACAAACAACTCACTGATTTACGATGTTAAAAGTCTGCTGTGTCGCTTTACCCAAGCTCTGTGCCCAAAGAACTCGGGTTGCTGCTCTCAATCTTCCATCTCTCACGACACACCAATTCCCTGCAGAGTCCACTGGCCTCCAGAGCCATGAGATCCTGGAACTGTGAAGGCGAGCTAATCTTCTAGGCCGCGTCCTTGGTATCTCGAATAACGGCCATTAATGTGACCCCGAGAGTGGGTCCCATTCCCGCAAAGAACCAAAGTAAGCGTGTAACTCCAGGTCAGGGTCTTCAAAGGAACCCTGAAAGGGAAAAATAGAGATATTAAAGATAGAAATAGAGCTGTTTCCGAAGATGCAAGCAAAGGACTCACCGTTAGGTGTCTTTAGTTCCTTAGCTCCACCCCATAGGTTCAATATCATCACATCTTTGCACTTGTACCACAATAGATGAGATATTCTTCCATTTATTTTGCTCACTTACCGTGGTAACTGGCTTTATGTCACAAATGAATCATGACTATAGAACAAGCAGTCAACCAACTGAACGATCTCGCTCCTCAACACCATCTGCAATTCTGCCAAAAACGGCTGTGCATCAGTGATTTTATAGATAGTGTTTAAGCTGTGCCTGGCATATAGTCGTGAGTGTAGAGAGAGTAGAGCAGTGGGCTAAGCACACATGCCTGAATTGCGCAGGTGTTGAACGTCAGCCGGGAGATGTTATTTCCAATCCATACTGTTACATACTCCGTAACTGGGTTGCCAAACCAGCAGAAATGGATCACTCAGTTGGAGTCTGGATTACTAGAACTAAGAAAGTTTTATTAAAGAAACAAGCAACACAGTACTCTAATCAAAAGGATAATGAATGCAACAGTTCAGCAATGATAAACATATATGTACACAGAATTCAGGATCAATCAAGCTCTATCATTGTCTAGGGGCAAATGACCAGTTTCAAAGTGACACAAAGTTCAGTTCAATTTAGTTCAATTCGCAGTAATCGTTGCCGTGGTGATGGACAGTGGGGGGGAGGAGAGAGAGCAAAACGAATGAATATTCAACACAGCTTCCACACACAGACCTTCGCAGTCAGCTGTCGGGCGAGTCCTTTGTGATGTCATCTGAGGTCACCGACCGTGACCTCTCCGTTTCCAGATACGATTGTTTCCCTGCGCTGAACCTGGCACCCAGGCAAGGGTGGACACACACCAGGTTCCCGCCGATCGTGCCTTTCCATCCTGTGCGTTTATGGCTTGATCCCGCGATCAGCCATCCAAAAGCTTCCCACCGACTTGTGAGAGGCGCACCGCTTCCAGGGT
The DNA here is from genome assembly GCF_030028105.1 of Mobula birostris. Taxonomy (NCBI): domain Eukaryota; kingdom Metazoa; phylum Chordata; class Chondrichthyes; order Myliobatiformes; family Myliobatidae; genus Mobula; species Mobula birostris. Next base: position 47,127,624 of record NC_092391.1, read on the forward strand.
CTCGTTACCTCGGGCGTCGTGTGTGTCCTGCCTTAGTGAACCTGTCCCTTTTTATCCCCCTGCTGGAGTATCGCCTGTCCATCACTTCAAACAGTTCAGGGTTCAAAGGGGGAGCCGCTCTTGACAGCTCCCGCCTTCTGTTACTCTCTCTCCCCCATCCCTTCATTACACATCTCCAAATGCTGCTTCATTGTTTTCCTTATCTCTCTCTCTCCTGAAGACAGGTGGCAGACCAACTGCTGATCACACAGGACAGCTAACATCTTATCTATGTGTATTCCCGTCACAATCCTAATTGGGGTATCTTGATGAGAAAGTCAAGTGTCTTTGCGGCGGGAGGTACAGAGGCCCAGGTTTTGAAGCTTGTTGATTAGGACTGAGGGTATGATGGTGTGCAACACAGAACTGATGTATTCAAAACCATTGATCTGCAATATTGATGAGTAGAGCTCTTTTGACAAGCACAGCATCCATGAATGTGCCCTCATTAATTTTGTGAAACTAGGTTGCTCAGGAGTTCATAGAATCAGTCTCCAGCTGAGACACATTTAGGGCAATCAAACATGTTTCAATTGGTACCATAGGTTCTGTAACCTTTTGCAATCTAGTTATCCATTCAGCTGATAAATAATCACAAGTTGCCGGTACGGATTTCTTCAGACCAATATAGAGGACTCTGAGGACCAGTTTCAAATTCAAACAGCAACGTGTGCATCTGTAGTCTGAGTTTACAGTACTTTCTTGGAAAGAGGGCCTTGCTGTTAATAAGTGATTTGAGCATCAACATGTGATTTTTAATTGACATTCTGTCCCCCATTTCAACAGTTCACTTTCAGACACTACAACTGTAGTTTGATTCGGTTTTGAATGGTTTCATTCACTGTGGATACATTGATAAATCCAGTTCTGGGCACTACATAGATAAGTGTCAATTTTTAAAATGCTGCCACCTTCCCAGCCATGTAGAGCTATTCAGTGTAGGATTCTTGCAGCTCACGGTAAATGTTCTATGTGTTTTGTATGGCTGCCATTGATATGCATCGTGGAGCCAAAGAAACTCCAGAAACAACAGCTCTGGAGGTTTCTCTTTTTTTTTAGTCGGCTGTGCATTTACAATGCAAACATTATCATCCAGGAATAAAGCAAGCATTTCAATAAAATTCACAGTCCTTTTTGCTGTTAAAGTTGCACTTTCCATTCTGCATGTTCCCATGAATATTCTGTAGGAATATAGGAAAGAAATGGCATTCAAATTTGAATGGGACAGTGTCAGTGCTAAATCCCGAGCACAATGTTATCTCTCCAAATCTTGTGTTGAAAGCCAATTTCTCCCATAAACATTCTGTCATGGAAATTGCTTCTCTTCATTTAGAAAGAATGTTGAAATCTGTTTTCATTCAAAAGAGTATTCACATGTAGTTCCCTTTGTTCTGAATGTAGTGGTTTTATTGTTTTGATGTGTGTGATAGGGTACAGTGATAGTATGCAATTACATACTCAGGAAAGAAATCCTTTGTTTCTTCACTTCTCCATATTGTTGTATGTCTGATTTGCCTGCATTCAGGGACCGGGCTGCTTAAATGAATCAACAGCCCCTTCAGTAAATAGTTGGCCAGTGGATTATGTGACCCTGATGGCCAAGTACCAGTGAGGTACGACTCTTGACTGGTTTCCTTTGGTTCTGCTTAAATTGAATAAATGCTACTGTGTTCTCGTTTTCAAAGCCATATGGGAGCACTTCAGTCCTCTGAGGCTGCTGACAGCTTTAACCACGTCCTTCCAGCAGAGGTGTAAATTGCTTTGAGTTGAAGAGCTGCAGTCTCTTGTGTCCTGTGTGACTAAAGCAGATTTTCACAGGCCTGAAAGATATAACAAGTTCCAATGGTTCTTTAAGTTTGTTACAGCCGGGGATGGTGATGGGGACAAGCTCCCACTACCTATTAAAATGCTCCCAATGGCATGCATGTCAAATAACCTCTGACAACCAAGTCCAGCTCCTGGCATTCACCTGTGGCTTAGCCACTAACCTTGGCGGGACCGTTTCGCCTGACAAGAGAAGGGGAAAAGGCAGGTTACTGGTGCCTTAAAACCAGTCACTTCGGGCAGATGGGACGTGTCAGCCGTGGTTGGCTGCTCATCTAGGAGAAGGAAAACTCTGATCTCAAGCCTCCACTGCCTTGTGGCTATACCCACTCATGGGGAAAGCTTTGAGAGTAAACCCCGAGGGAGAAATCAGGACTGGAGTCCCTAAGGCAGCCCTACGTTGAGTTCAATGTTGACTGGCAACTCCTGCTGATACCAAACTGTATCCTCTCTGCCAATTCTTTGGGTTCATCAGAAGCATGGAGAGAAGGCAACAGCTTGCTCCCTATATTGTACTGCCCAGGCTTGCGTACCTATTCAGCTAGGATGCAATATCCAGGGTCTACTCTGACCGACAGAAGCAAAGAAACAGAAGCGGTGTCTTCTCACAGTTAACATTGTTCTCCAGGATCTTGGAAACTGCAGCCACCCCAAAGACAGCCAGCTTCCAAGGACAACAGTGGTGGTACCAGTGTGTTTTGGAACTTGAATTGATGACAAACGAAAGAGGAACTGGTAAAATGACTAGTACAATATTTGCCTGTGTAAAACATATGTGTTGAATTTGTTTAGTATACACACTGCTCACAAAAACAGGCCAGATATGGGCATCTTAATGTTCACTGTTTTCTTGGAACGAGGTTGTTTCTCATGACCACAGCATACTGGCTGGAGTCATTGGGCCCAGGAAGCAGGTCAGCCATCAAATGTATCAATGTACTTATCAAATAGATTAATGTAATTTAAATCCTGGAATCAGTGTGTTCGATTTCCTTTCATCGCATTATAGTACTGGTCTGTCGAGGAGGAGCAGCGTAGTGTTCTAAAACACATGGGCATTATCTCCTTACTTTTATATTCTATTCCCCTTGAAATAAATGCCAACATTGCATTTGCCTTCTTTACCACGGACTCAACCTGTAAGTTATCCTCTGACAGACTTGCACAAGGACTCCTAAGTCCTTCAGCACATCAGATGTTTCAACCTTCCTCCTATTTAGATAATAGTCTGCACTATTGTTCTTTTTACTAAAGTGCATTATCGTACATTTCCCAATACTGAATTCCATCTGGCACTTTGTTCCCCCCATTTTTGAGTTTGCCTAAGCCTTTCTGCAATTGCATTGCTTCTTCAGCACTACCCACCCCTCCTCCTGTTTTCGTATCATCCGCAAATTTTGCTACGAAGCCATGAATTCCATTATCCAAATCATTGACAAACAATGTTAAAAGTAGCGGTCCCAATACTGACCCCTGGGGAACACTGCTAGTCACTGGCAGCCAACCAGAAAAGGCCCCTTTTATTCCCACTTGCTGCCTCCTGCCTGTCAGCCATTCCTCTATCCATGCCAGTATCTTTCCTGTAACGCCATAGGATTTTATCTTGTTAAGCAGCCTCATGTGTGCCAACTTATCAAATGTCTTCTGAAAATCCAAGTAAATGACATCGACTGCCTCTCCTTTTTTCCACCCTTCTTGTTACTTCCTTGAAGAACTACATTTGTCAGGTAAGGTTTCCTTTCAGAGGAACCATGTTGACTTTCACTTATTTTATCATCAGTCTCCAAGTGCCCTGAAACATCATCCTTAATAATAGACTCCAACACTTTCCTAACCACTAAGGTTAGGTTAACTGACCTACAATTTCCTTTCTTTTGCCTTCCACCCTTCCTAAAGAGTGGAGTGACATTTGCAATCTTCCAGTCCTCCGGGACCATATCACAATCTTGTGATTCTTGAAAGATCATGACAAATGCATCTGTAATCTCTACAGCAACCTCTCTCAGGACACAAGGAAGTGGTTCATCTGGTCCTGGTGACTTCTCTGAGAACCCTGGAACGTAGTCCATCTGTCCAGGTGACTTATCAACCTAAGACTTTTGAGTTTGCCTAGCACGTTTTCCTTTATAATAGCAATGGCACTCACTGCTGCTCCCTGACACTAATGGACCTCTGATGCACTGCTAGTGTCTTCCACAGTGAAGACTGATGCAAAGTACCTGTTAGGTTCATCTGCCATTTCTTTGTCCCCCATGACTACCTCACCAGCATAATTTTCCAGTGGCCCAATATCAACTCTCACCTCCCTTTTACTCTTTATGTAACTGAAAAAAACTTTTGGTATCCTGCTTTATATTATTGGCTAATTTGCCTTCATATTTCATTTTTTTCCTTCTTATTGCTTTTTGGTTGCCATTTGTTGGATGTTAAAAGCTTTTCAATCATCCAACTTCCCATTCACTTTTGCTACCTTATATCCCCCTTCCTTAGCTTTTATGCAGTCCTTAACTTCCCTTGTCAGCCATGGTTGCCTACTCCTGCCATCTGAGAAACTCTTCTTCTGTGGGACATATCTATCCTGCACCTTGTGAACTATTCCCAGAAAGTTCAGCCATCTTTACTCTGTCATCATCTCCACCAGTACCCTCCTCCAATCCACCCCGGCAAGCTTTTCTCTCATGCCTCTGTAATTCTCTTTATTCCATTGTGATACTGATATATGAGAGTTATGCTTCTCCCTCTGAAACTGCAGTATGAATTCAATCCTATTATGATCACTGCCTCCGAAGGGTTCCTTTACATTAAGCTCCTTAATAAGATCTGGGTTATTATACAATGCCCAGTCTAAGATAACCTTTCCCCGAGTAGGCTCAAGCACCAGCTGCTTTAAAAGGCCATCTTGTAGGCATTGAACAAATTCCCTCTCATGTGATCCAACACCAATTTCCTAATCCCCTTGCATACTGAAGTCCCCGATTACAATTGTGTCATTACCCTTATTTCATGTCTTTTACAGCTCCCTTTGTAATTTCATCCCCACATCATGGCTACTATTTGAAGGCTTACATATGATTCCCATAATAGTTCTTATTACCCTTGCAGTTTCGTAACTTCACCCACAAAGATCAAACATTCTCTGACCCTCTGTCACCTCTTCCTAAAGATGTAATTCTGTCTCTTACCAACAGAGCCAAACTACCGCCTATGCTTTCCAGCTCGTCCTTTCGATACAAAGTATATCCTTTGATATTAAGCTCCCGACTGTGGTGTTCTTTCAGCCACGACTCAGCGATGCCCGCAACATCATACCGACCAATCTGTAATTGTGCCACGAGTTCGTCCAGCTTATTCTGAATGCTACGCGCAGTTAAATACAGCACCTTCAGTCCTGCATTCTTCACCCTTTTGAATTTTGCCTCTGTGGTACAATTTAACTCTTTGCCCTGTCAACATTTGTCATCCTAATCTACATACAGCTTCTACTTGTAAACTTGCTGACTCATTCCTCAGCTCTATCATACTGGTTCCCATCCCCCTACCATATTAGTTTAAACCACTCCCAGCAGCTCTAGTAAGTAACTGGCCTGTAAAAATTTTGTATCTTTTAGTGAGATCACCTCTCATTCTTTGCATCCAGAGAGTAGGGGCCTAGCCTATCATGGTCCCCTTACATTGGCGTAGCAGCCAGTGCAGTCACTACCTTGCAGCTCCAGGGGCTCAGGCTCATTCCTGCCCTCCAGTGTTGGCTGTGTAGAGTTTGCACGTTTCTCTGTAACACCATGAGTTTCCTCCGGTCACCAGATATTGTCCCCAGTGTGTGGGTGTGGGGTCAAGTGTGGGAGGAGTTGTTGGGGACGTGGGCAGAATAAAAATATGATATCAATGTGGGATTAATGTAAACGGTTAATGGTTGACATGGGTTGTTGGTAGTGTAAATGTTTACTGCTCGACATGATTCAGTGGTAATGTTAATGGTTAATGGTCGACATGAGTCAGTGGTAGTGTAAATGGTTAATGGTCAACATGGGTCAGTAATAATATGAATGGTTAATAGTTGACATGGGTCAGTGGTAGTGTAAATGGTTAATGGTCAACATGGGTCAGTAATAATATGAATGGTTAATAGTTGACATGGGTCAGTGGTAGTGTAAATGGTTAATAGTCAACATGGGTCAGTGCTAGTCTAAATGGTTAATGGTCAATATGGGTCAGTGGTAGTGTAAATAGTTAATGGTCGACATGGGTCAGTAATAATATGAATGGTTAATGGTCGACATGGGTCAGTGGTAGTATAAATGGTTAATGGTCGACATGGGGCAGTGGTAGTGTAAATTGTTAATGGTCAACATGGGGCAGTAGTAGTGTAAATGGTTAATGGTCAACAGGGGACAGTGGTAGTGTAAATGGTTAATAGTCAACATGGGTCAGTGGTAGTGTAAATGGTTAATGGTCGACATGGGACAGGGTAGTGTAACTGGTTAATGGTTGACATGGGACAGTGGTAGTGTAAATGGTTAATGGTCAACATAGGTCAGTGGATCAAAGGGCCTCTTTTCACATTGAAGTCAATGATTCTGATGTGGTGACATTCCCACCTGTCATCATGTCATCAGCAGACTCATACGTATTACATTTGCCTCAGTCAAAAAGTTGATGTAGCTTATGAACAGATCCGAAGCACTAATTCTGCCTCCTTCCCTCTGACCTGTACGGTTCAGACATCAAAGTACTGCTTCATTCTGTTCTAGCCTTTCTCTTCCCAGCTGCATGATTCAGTTTTTGGTCACAATCTAAAGAATGAAATAGAAGTAGAACTGACTTTTTCACGACTTAAAATACTTTAGCAGAAATGACATCCAGGAGCAGAGTCCAATGTGCTCCTGCTGCAATAAGCAGAAGATGAATTTTAACTCCAGCTATACTGATGGAGCCAGTCACTGGGTGATAAAGTGCCTGGACAGTCACCGAGGTTGTCAAATGCATCTTCCGGTTGATGTCAGTGTGAGGGTGTGCGCCTGAAATCTGACAGCAGCAAGCCCCGCCAGAGACCTGTGTGGTAACCTGCAGGGAAGTGGACAAGGCAGACATCATTACATTCTAAAAGTATTCCACAGGCCGTCTGAGGGCTGCTGCAGTGCTGAGTAAAAGCTGCAGCATAAATTCAGACAACAGCAGGGGTATTTTATACAACACCTGACTGAAATAGCTTTCACCAAATCATATCCTTCTCAGAGTGATAGGCTGGGACCTCTGATGCCAAATTATTATGGCGCTAATTACTTTGGGTTTCTGGGGAGATGTTTATTGTGATGAAGTTGCTATAACCCTTTAACCCCATTACAGGTTATATCCCAGTTACAAACACCTGAATTGTAGACACTCCTGTACATGAATGACCTTCCATAATATTGCTAAAGTCAAAAGCCATTCGATATACATTCGATCCTATGAATGGCAGAACTAGCTTTCTCTCTCTCTCTCTCCACTCTCAGTAATCGCATTCTTTTATCAGTCTTGTGCTTTTGATGACATTCGTTACGACATTGCAGAGGCATGGATACCACACTGAGCAAACGCAGAGCAACACACACAAAATGCAGGTCAGGCAGTATCTATGGAGAGGAATAAACAGTTGACATTTTGGGCCAAGATCCTTCATCAGGACTGGAAAGGAAGGGCAGAAAGCAGAATAAGAAAGTGGGAGGGGTGGGGGCGAAGGAGGCGAGCTGGCAGGTGACAGATGAAAGCTGGTGAGGGGGATGGTTGCTGGGTGGGGAGAGGGTGAAGTGAGAAGCCTGGGAGAAGATGAGTGAAAAAGATAAAGAACTGAAGACGAAATAATCTGATAGCACAGGAGAGTGCCATCAGAGGGAGATGATAGGCAGGTGAGGGAAGGAGAAGGGGTAAGAGGGGAGACAGTCTGGGAAAAGAAAAGGGGCTGAAATTACTATAAGAGAAATTGAGGTTCTCAAGCTATCAGTTTGGAGGCTACCCAGACGAGAATGAGCTGTTGTTCTGAAAGCCTGAGAGCAGCCTCATTATTACCATAGAGAAGGCCATGAACTGACATATTGGAATAACAATGGGGGTGAAGGTGCTTGTCAAAGCAATCCCTCAGTCTAAGTTGGGTATTGCCAATGTAGAGGAGGTTGCACCAGGATCACCTGATGCAGTAGATGACCCCAATGGACCCGTAAGTAAATTGTTGCCTCACCCGGAAAAACTGATTGTCTTAAAGCAGTGATGTGAACTTAATAGTGGACAGGGTGGAGGTTTGTGTGTTTTTTTCTGACTTACGGATCAAATCGATTAACGGAATTCCGTATAAAAAGACCCCCTTTGTTAAAGGGACAGTCTGTAAAGAGAATCATAAACTGCCTTGAAAATGATTGGGAAATTGTGGGGAGGAGAATATAGTCCAATAAAAATCTTTTGGTCTGACCACTTTCTAACTTTTTTTAGAGTTGTGATTCCAGTTTAGTTTTATTATTGATAAATAAAGTGAAAGTTTGAACTTTGATCTTATGCTAACTAACAAATGGGGAGGGAATCCCAAGGCTACTTTTCATAATATAATTACTCAATGCAAGATCATTACTAATTGGCAATTAATGGGCACTAATTTGCACCTTCACACATAAAGTCATAAATCAACGAAGATTGAATATGGCTATTTATGGCTGTTATAAAATATGCACTCTGTGGCCACTTCATTAGGTCCACCCGTACACCTGTTCGTTAATGCAAATATCTAATCACCCAATCATGTGGCAGCAACTCAATGCACAAAAGCATGCAGACGTGGTCAGAAGGTTCAGTTATTATAAAGCCTTAGAATCACAGCACAGAAACAGGCCCTTTGGCCCATCTAGTCCATGCTAAACCATGTAAACTGCCAGCTCCCATCAGCCTGCACCTGGACCATGGCCATCTATGTACCTATCCAAACTTCTCTTAAACATTGAAAACAAGCTCACATGCACTATTTGTGCTGGCAGCTTGTTCCACACTTTCATGACTCTCCTTAAGAAGGTTCCCCTCTTGTTCTCCTTAAACTTTTTACCTTTCACCCTTAACCCATGACCGCTATTTGCAATCCCACCCAACCCCAGTGGGAAAAGCCTGCTTTCATTTACCCTATCTATACCCCTCATAATTTTGTGTACCTCTATCAAATCTCCTCTCGATCTTCTATGTTCCAAGGTATAAAGTCCAAACCTGTTCAATCATTCCTTATAACATAGGTCCTCTGTGCCCTGTGTAAGACCTGGTTGGTCCTTCTGAAGTGCAACATCTTGCACTTGCCTGCATTAAATTCCATCTAATATTTTTCAGCCCATTTTTGAGCTGGTCCAGATCTCACTGCAAGCTCTGATGGTTTTCCTCGCTGTCTACTATACCCCAAATCTTGGTGTCATCCGCAAATTTGCTGATCTTGTTAACCACATTATCATCCAGATCATTGCTATAGATGACAAACAAAAACATACCCTGCACCAGCCCCTGGGGCACTCCACAGGTTACAGGCCTTCAGTCAGTGAGGCAACCATCTGCTACCACTTCCTGGCTTCTCCCACAAAGCCAATGTCTAACCTAGTTTACACACTGAAAGTGCTGGAGGAACTCAGCAGGCCAGGCAGCATCTACGGAAAAAAGTACAGTCGACGTTTCGGGCTGAGACCCTTCATCAGTGCTGGTAACATCTTTGAAAAACTCTATAATATTGGTTAGATATGACTTACCATGCACAAAGTCATGCTAACTATCCCTAAACAGTACATCGCAACTTCCACCATCTCCAACAGGATCCCACCACCAAACACATCTTTCCCTCCCACCCATCCCACCCCCATTTTCTGCTCTCCACAGGATTGCACCCTACAGGATTCTCTTGTCTCTTCATCCCTCCCTCTGATCTCCCTCCTGATACTTATCCCTGCAAGAGGAACAAATGCCACACCGGCCCCTATACCTCCTCCCTCACTACCATTCAAGGCCCCAAGCAGTCCCTCCAGGTGAGGCAACACTTCACCTGTGAGTTTGTTGGGGTCATATACTGCATGCAGTGATCCCGGTGTGGCCTCCTGCATATCGGTGAGACCCGACGTAGATTGGTAGACTGCCTTGCCGAGCACCTACCACCGCCAGAAAAAGCAGAATCTCACCCATTTCAATTCTACTTCCCATTCCCATTCCAACATGTCAGTCCATGGCCTCCTCTACTGCCACGATGAGGTCACACTCAGGTTGGAGGAGCAACACCTTATATTCCATCTGGGTAACCTCCAACCTGATGGCATGAACATTGATTTCTTGAACTTCCTTTCACCATTTCCATTCTCATTTCCCTCTCTCACCTCATCTCCTTACTTGTCCATCACATCCCTTTGGTGCACCTCCCCCTTCCATTTCTTCCATGGTCTTCTACCCTCTCAGATTCCCTTTTTCCAGCTCTTTATGTCTTTCCCCTATCAGCTTCCCAGCTCTTTACTTCACCCCTCACCCTCTCCCAGTTTTACCTATCACCTACCACTTTGTACTCTTCCTCCCCTTCCCCCACCTTCTCATCTTTTTTTAACCAATTCTGGTGAAGGATTTTGGCCCTAAATGTCGACTGTTTACTCTTTTCCATAGAAGCCGCCTGGCCTGCTGATTTCCTCCAGCATTCTGTGTGTATTGCTAGGATTTCCAGCATCTGCAGATTTTCTCATCCTAATCAGTCCATCTGTATCCAGATACTCATATGTCCAGTCTTTTAGAACACCTTCTAATAACTTTCCAGCTACTAATGTCAGAGTCACTGGCCTATAATTTCCTGGTTTATTTGTAGGTTCTTTCTTAAATAGTGGAACAACATTGGCCTCCTCCAATCCTCCGGCACCTCACCTGTCAGGCCCTGGGGATCTACCACCCTAATTTGCCTCAGAACAGCATCTGTATTAGGTCCATGAAGTTGATGCCGTTTTGCCTCACTTCTATAGACTCTGTGTCTGTCTCCTGAGTAAATACGATACAAAAGGTCTATTTAACGTCTCCCCCATCTCTTTGGGTTCCATTCTGATCTTCCAGAGGACCAACTTTGTCCCTTGCAACCCTTTTGCTCTTAACATATCTGTAGAATACCTTAGGATTCTCCCTCACCTTGTCTGCTAGGGCAACTCCATGCCCTCTTTTAGACCTCCTGATTTCTTTCTTAAGTATTTTCTTATACTCCTTAAGCACCTCATTTGTTCCTACCTGCCTATGCATCTCATTTTTCCTTTATCAGGGACTCAATGTCTCTTGAAAACCAAGGTTCACTGAACCTGTTGTCTTTACCTTTTCTTCTGACATACACATACAAGCTATGTGTTCTCAAAATTTCACTTTTGAAGGTCCCCCACTTACCAAGTATACATTTGGCAGAAAACAATCTGTCCCAGTACACGCTTGCCAGATCCTTCCTGATACCATCAAAATTGGCCTTTCCCCAATTTAGAATCTCTATCCGAGGACCAGTCTTATTTTTTTCCCACAGTTACCTTGAAACTAAAGGCATTATGATTATTAGAGCAATTTTTGGGTTTAGGAAATATACATCTAGCAATTGACTTTGGCTACCAGTCTTCACATCTGAATATGTATTGTAGATTTAATTTGGAGTGCAACTCCAAACAATGGATTCTTAAAAGTGGTAAGTCCCAGATCAGACAATGCTGATTAAAATGCATTGGGTGTCTGTGGTGTGGATGCGAATCAGGAGATGTGAAGGTTGTATGTAGCTTCAAAGAAAGCATTGTCCATACAGTGTAAATATGGTGTTGCCCCTTGATGTTTGGCACGTAATATATCGAGCCCCATGTTGGGCCAGCAAGACCTTTTAACCAAAAGCGTTTCTATATGATGCCTGTTGTACCTTGTTTTGTCAAATAAAGAAGCTGCTTTGTATTTACCAGTAATTTTCTCCAGTGACTTAATTCACACAACAATGATTACTAGATTCAAAGTGTTCCCCCACACAAACCTCTGTCACCTGCCCTGTCTCATTCCCTAACAGGAGATCAATTATTGTACCTTCTCTTGTTAGGACTTCTACGTACTGATTAAGGAAACTTTTCTGAACGCATTTAACAAACTCTTTTCCCTCCAGCCCTTTTACAGTATGGAGCCCCAGTCAACATGTGGAAAGTTAAAATCACCTGTTATCACAACCTTAGGTTTCTTGCGAAGTCTGTGGTCTCTCTACAAATTTGTTCCTCTAAGTGCTGCATACTGTTGGGTCATACCTTTCTTATTTCTCACTTCCACCCATACAGACTCACTAGACGAATTCTCCAGTCTGTCCTGATTGAGCACTGCCGTGACATTTTCCCTGACTAGTAGTGCCACCTCTCCTCCTTCAATCCCTCCCACTCTGTTGCGTTAAAAACAACGGAACCCCAGAATATTGAGCTTCCAGTCCTGCCCCTCCTCAACCAAGACTCATTAACAGTTACAATATCATAATTCCATGTGTTGATCCCTGCTGTGAGTTCATCTGCCTTTCCTACAATCCTTCTTGCATTGAAGTATACACAGCTCAGAACTAGTCACACCATGTTTAACCTTTTGATTTTTGACTTTGTCTGAGGTCTTAACAACATCTGTCTCCACAATCTGGCAATCTGGTTCCCATTCACCTGCAATTCTATTTTAAAGCTCCCCCCGCCCCCCACAATGTGCAGTACTAGCAAATCCTCCCACTAAGATATTCGTCCCCCTGCAGTTTAGGTGCAAACCATCTCTTCTGTACACATTTCCTGGAAGAGAACCCAATGATCCAAAATTTTGATGCCCTCCCCACTCCTACACCAGTTCCTTAGTCACATGCTAAACTATATGATCATATGATTTCTGGCCGCACCAGCATATGGCACAGGTAGCAATCCTGAGATCACGATCCTGGAGGTCCTGCCCTTTAACTTAGCGCCTAACTCCCTGAAGTCACTTTGCAGACCTCATTACTCTTCCTTCCTATGTCATTGGTACTTACATGGACTACACCCTCTAGCTGCTCATCCTCCCACTTAAGAATATTGAGGACTTGATCCTGGCACCCGGGAGGCAATATACCATCTGGTAATCTCATTCTTATCCACAGAACTGACTTTCTACTCCCCTAACTAGTAAATCCACAATCACCACAGCTAACCTTTTCTCCCCCACTCCCCAACTTTCCTTCTGAGTCACAGAGCCAGACTCAGTGCCAGAGATCTGACTGCTGTGACTTTCCTCTGCTCGGTCATCCACCCCAATAGCATCCAAAGTGGTGTACCTATTGTTGAAGGGGATGGCCTCAGGGGTACTCTGCACTGGCTTGTTTAACTGTTTATCCCTTTCTGACTGTCACCCAGTTTCCGGTGTCCTTTACTTTGGGTGTAACTACCAGTCTATATGTTGTATCTATCACCCTCTCAGCCTTTGGAATCATCCGGGGTTCATCCAGTCCCAGCAACAGCTCCTTAATATGGAATGTTTGAAGCTGCAGCTGGATGCACTTCTCACACGTGAAGCCATCAGGGATATTGGAGGTCTCTCTGCCTCCCCACATCCCACAAGAGGAGCATGTCACTATCTTGCCTGACATCTCTTTACTGTTCTAACTGAGCAAATATAAAGGAAAACAGTAAAACAGTAAGTAAACTGGGGGGGGGGGGGGTTGGGAGTCTACCTACAGCATTTCACCTTCTATCACTCAAGCCTCTTTTCGCTGAAGCCTCAAGTAACCTCTCTTAACACTGTCCACTCCAACAATGGACACTGTACAAAGGCTGCTCTGCTTGACCCTGCCTTATTTTTATTTGGTTTGGCAATCAATCCCGATAGCTGATTGTTTACTGCTCAAAACATCAAATTGCTGAGAATTGCTGCCCTGTGTTGTTCAGACCAAACACCTTTTATGGGGAAGAAAGGTGATCTAAGTGATTTTGACCGTAGAATGGTTGTTGGTGGTTTTTTATATCTCAGAAACTGCTGATCTCCTGGGATTTTCATGCAGGACAGTGTCTAGAGTTATCAGAGAATGGTGCTATAAACAAAAAACATCCAGTGATCAGCAGTTCTGTGGGTGAAAACGACTTGTTAGTGAAAGAGGTCGAAGAACAGTGATCAGACTAGTTCAAGCTGACAGGAAGGCAACAGTATCTCAAGTAACCATGCTTCACAACAATGGTGTGCAAGAGTGTCTCTAAAACACACAACACATCGAACCTTAAAGTGGATGGGCTACAGCAGCAGAAGACCACAGTGGGTTCCACTCCTGTGTCTATTTTATTAGGTACACTTCATACTGAGTGTATTTTTGCATCTGGTCCACATGACCCTCAAGCTAAAACCAAGTACAAAATATAGAAAGATATATGGAAGTCATTTTTATGTGCTGTATGTAAAATGACTGTTTTAATCTATATGCATGCAAACTTAATTACACGCAGCAAATCTAAACCAATAAACAACTGCTGGGATTTGATATGTTTTTCAAATATTTTAGATAAATGGAATATCCTATCAATTAGGTGTATTATGCATCCAGAAGCATAACCTAAGATACAGAGACTAAAGTTTGGGTGTAAACCCATGAGTAAATGTTGACATTTCCTTCTGCTCCTCCCACTTTCTCCAGACTCAAGGAGTAGTCACGGGCACCTGCATGGACCCAGCTATGCCTATTTCCTGTTGGGTAGGTAGAACAGTCCATGTTCCAAGCCTTCCCCTTTAAGGCTCCCCAACTTTTCTTCTGCTACATTGAAACTGCATTGGTGTTGCTTCATGCACCCATGCTGATCATGTCAATCTCATCAACTTTGCCTCCAACTGCCACCCTGCCCTTAAATTCATTTGGTCTGTTTCTGACACCTCCCTCCCCTTTGTTGATCTCTCTGTCTCCATCTCTGGAGAATAACTGTTGACCAACATCTTTTATAAATCTACTGATTTCCATAACTATGTTGAGTATACCTCTTCCCACCCAGTCTCCTGTAAAAATGCTGTTCCCATTTCTCAGCTCCTTTGCCTCCACCACATCTGTTCCCTGGAAGACACTTTCCTTTCCAGAGATGTCCTCCTTCTTCGAAGAATGGAGTTTCCCTTCCTCTGCCACTGATGCTGTCCTCACCCATACCTTCTCCATTTCCTGGACACCCATCTTCCCAATGTCTCAACAGTGATAGAGTTCCAACCACCCCATGAGCCTCTGCATCCAACACATTATTCTCCTCAACCTTTGCCATCTCCAAAGAGATCCTACTACCATCTTTACCTCCCCCCTCTGTTTTCCATGGGGCTAGCTATCTCCTTGCCAATTCATCACTCCCCACAAATCTCTCTCCTGGCACTTATCTCTGCAAATGTTCAAAGATCTACACCTACCCATTCACCTCCTCTCTCCCCTCCATTCAGGGCCCCAAGCAGTCCTTTCCAGGTGAGGCAGCACTTCACCTGAGAATCTGCTGTGGTCAACGACTGTATCTGGTGCTCCCGATGCAGCCTCATCTACGTTGGTGAGATATGTTGTAAATTGGAGTACTGCTTCATCGAGCGTTTTCTCTCCATCCACCAAAAGCAGAACTTCCTGGTGGCCAAGCATTTGAATTCCAATTCCCATTCCTAATTTGACATGTCCCATTTGTGCCAAGATGAGGTCACCCTAAGATTGAAGGGCAAAACCTAATGTTCCATCTTAGTAGCCTCCAAACTGATGGCATGAATATTGACTTCTCCTTCCAGTGAAAAAAAAAAATCTCTTCCCCTCCACTGTTCTTCTATTTCCCACTCTGGCCTCTACCTCTTCTCACCTGCTTATCACCTCACCCTGGGTCCTCTCCTCCATCCCTTTCTCCCATGGTCCACTCTCCTCTCCTATCAGATTCCTTCTTCTCCAGCCCTTGACCTTTCTCTCCTACCTGGCTTCACCCATCACCTTCCAGCTGTCCTCCTTCCTCTCCCCCCACCTTTTTATTCTGGAATCTTCCCCCTTCCTTTCCAGTCCTGATGTAGAGCCTCAGCCCAGAACATCGACTGTATATTCATTTCCATCGATGTTGCCGTACCTGCTTAATTCCTCCATCATTTTATGTGAGTATCTCCGGATTTACAGCATCTGTAGACATTTCCGTAATTGTAATTCTTTGGCCTGAAAGCAGCCTTTGATTAATTGGTGTTTCCTTTGGAATAAGTCCCAGTAAAATAGTGAGAAGAGAGATTTGATAAGAGCATCTTTAAATTATTTCTATGATAATTACCTCACTGTTCCCATGGACTGGTATTAGTATTGGTTTATCATTATTACATATACCATGATATAGTGAAAAGCTCAACTTGAAAAGTGTTAATACAGACCAAATCTTTAAACAGTGCATTGGGGTAGAATATGGTAAAATCGAATTTCTTCAAACTCCTAATGAAATATTGTCTCTATCTTCCCTTCTTTAAAGCTGCATTAATATATAGGGACCAGATTAGATCCTTAGAGATCTTGATACACAGGAACTTGAAATTGCTCACTCTCTCTACTTCTGTTCCCTCTATGAGGATTGGTTCATATTCCCTCATCTTATCCTTCCTAAAGTTCACATTCAGCTCTTATTGACATTGATTGCAAGGTTGTTGTTGCGACACCACTCAACTAGTTGGTATATCTCACTCCTGTACACCCTCTCATCTCCATCTGAGATTCTACCAACAATGGTTGTATCATCAGCAAATTTATAGATGGTATTTGATCTATACCTAGCCACACAGTCTAGAGGGAGTAGAGCAGTGGGCTAAGCATATACCCCTGAGGTGCGCCAATGTTGATTGTCAGCGAAGAGGAGATATTATCACCAATCCACACAGACTGTGGTCTTCCGGTTAGGAAGTTGTGGATCCAATTGCAGAAGGAGGAGGCACTGCTGCCTATTCTTACTGATCAGGATCTGTTGGTCAGAAAGTCAAGGATCCAGTTGCAGAGGGAAGTGTTGACCCTCGGGGTCTGGAGTTTGGTGATGAGTTTGCTTGGAAGAATAGTATTGAAGGCAGAACTGTAGTCAGTAATCAGCAGTCTGTGGTCAATAAACAATAGTAGGTACCTTTAGTAGGTTCAGGAATGAATGTAGGACCAAGGAGATGACATCCACCATTGACCTTTGGCAGTAGACAAATTGCAGTGTGTCAAAGTTGTCTGGAAGGCTGGCGTTGATGTATGATATGACCAGTCTCTCGAAGCACTTCATGATGACGCTATGGGTGTACCTACACCTCAGGGACTGCAGCGGTTCAAGAAGGCAGCTCATCAGCACCTTCTCAAGGGCAACTAGGGATGGGCAATAAATGCTGGCTCAGCTGGCAATGCCCATATCCCGTAAATGAATTTAAAAAAGTGTTAGAGCTGCTGGGCAGTGGTCATTAAGATGGTTTATTTTTGTTCTTTGGTACCAGGATGATAGTGATACCAGCAGGAAGGAAGCACAGCCTGAAGCAGTTTAAACTGGTCTGAAATACCCCTGGAAGCTAATCTACAGAGAATCCAAGGCACAACCAAGATCACCATCTGGTCCGATGCTTTCTTCATTCTGCGATGGTGACAGCAGGTTCAGAATCACAGGAGACTGGCAGGGCGGGTGGTACATAGACTGGGTGAAGCCAATTGGGAAGGGATGTACTTGCTTTTTTGAGGGATGGAGGAATGAAGGATTCAGCTCATTGGATAGGAAATGTTTCATCTTGCAGCATGTTCTGTTATATTAGCCCTGGACTGAGACTTGATTTTGGACTGGCATTGTCTCTTAGCATGTCTGATAGCTTCATAGAGAGCTTATACTCATTTCTTATAAAGCTTATGGTCACTTGATTTGGACGCTGCAGACCCAGACTTCAGGAGAGAGTAGGTCTCCTGGTTCAATCATGGTTTCTGGTTTGGAAAGACCTCCGTGCACAGTTCGGGATGCTTGGCCATGAAGATGAAAATGGATTCTGCAACTTGACTGCCCCCTGCTCTTACCGATTCATAATTAGGCAGTGTGAGATATCTATTAACAATCCGTTGAGTAGGCAATCAAATTAAATGGTTGCCCAAGTGGACAAATGATGAATTACAAAGCTCAAATCTCTGTTAGGTTTTTTTAAGCATTTTACAGAAAGGAGAATGAAGTTCATGGATTCACATAGAATTAAAGAACAAACTGAAACATTACAGACTTAAAGTCATATGGTTTAAAACTATTGATTTTGGAAATATTATTCCAAAAGAATGACAATCACAACCATGAAGTTAAATTTGTTTGGTGTATTGAAATCAATTGGCTTTAATTATGATTTAGCACAGCTTTAAATCTCAGTATTTCTGATTTAACAAAGTACAGCATTGACAATGCTTTTTACAGTAAGCAGAGAGACTATTCAGCCTATTAAGTCTCTATTATGTCTCACATACTAAATGCTGGAAGAACTCAGCAGGTCGGGCAGCATCTACGGAGAGGAATGAACAGTCAATGTTTCAGGCCTTCATCAGGGTGCTTTATCTGTCCTAATGAAAGGTCTCAGCTTGAAGCATTGACTGTTTTTTCCTCTCCATAGATGCTGCCTGACCTGCTGAGTTCCTCCAGCATTTTCTGCATTTGCTTTGGAGAATCTCTTGTGTTTCTGTTAATTCTCAGGTAAAACCACCCTGGCCCTTCTACCTTTCACCTACACCAGAAGCAGTTTACACCAGCCAGTTAACCTCCTGACCTATGTGTCTTTGGGATGTGGGAAAACCCAGATAAACCTGGGAGAAATATAAGTAGTCTCAGGGACAACATGCAAACTCCACACAGAAAGCATCCAAGGACAGGTCAAATCCTGAATCACTGAATCTGTAAGGTAGCGGAGCTTCCTGCTCCACTTCCATAATGACAGATTTCCATCTGAGACATTGCGTATAAAACAGTTCAAATTCACCTCAGATCGCCATTGCAGTCTGATCGCAGCCAAAGAGTAGTGTGTGCTCTGCAGAAGCTAACATTACCAATCACTACACTCCAAATGTACTTCATTGGGGGAAAAGTACCTTGGAATATCCTGAAATAAAGAAAGGCGATATCTAAATGCAAGACATTTCAACATTGTGATCTTGCTCCCTGCTCAGCTGAGACATTCCCGGATGTAAAATTTCCACTCTCCCATCAGCAGCTTTTATTCTGAGTGAGACGTGGCTATACTGATGCCAGTTAATGCTGAATACTGGACACTGTTTGAGTGTCCGCACAGTGAGCAGTCAATGGAAAATGCCCAACCACTATTTCTTGAGGAGACTGCTGCCGGCAGGGAGACCAAATTAGCTGACCGATGCAGCTGAACAATCCTCTGTTGTTTTCCTCCGGACTGTTTAAATGTCAGCCTTTGTCAGCACTGTCAGCCTGATGGATGTTTTCAGCCAGATCTGACACAGTGTGGGAAGTGCAGGTGGGAAACCCCCACATTTTTAAAAGGCACAGCTTGATGCCATCTAAAGGTAGATCGCTGCCTGTTATGGAACACTGGTAATGTTGTGATGCGCTTCTAACATTGTACTCAAATGACGCTGCAGTCTTTTTCTCCCCCGAGCTTGTGGTACAGTAGCTATGTCAGTTCTCCTAGCTTCCATCCACCAGCACCAGTTTCTTCTGGTGGAGGTATCCAGAACAAGCGAGCACGGCCTCAAAATTGAGAGGTGACTTTGTGGAACAGAAGTAAGGAGGAATTTTTTTAGCCAGAGAGTAGTGAATCTGTGGAATGCTCTGCCAAAACAGTGGTGATGGCCAAGTCCGTGGTTATACTTAAGGCTGGAGTTGATAGTTTCCTGATTGGTCAGGGCATCAAAGGATCCACTGGAAGGCGGATGTATGGGGTTGAGTGGAATCTGGGATCGGCCATGATGGAATGGCAAGTCAGACTTGATGGGCTGAATGGCCTAATTCTGCTCCTATGTCTTATGGTCTTGGCACTTGCTCCACTTCCACTCCTCCTGATGCACCATCAATAACTCCAAAAGACTGGAAGTAGGGTAAATACTGAAAGGCTTTTATTCGCAGTAAAATGTGATCTCCAGCATGCTGAGTATCTGCCCCTGGACTGAGAAGGAGGAGCAATGGCGCAATCGCCTTTATTCAGGGCTCTGTGGGAGGAGCTACGGGGCAGTCAGCAGAGGGGCGTGTCCAGACAGGTAACCCAGTTACAACATATATATCTGGTTTACCACACCTCCCCAATGTAAGAGTCCAGTGACACTGATGTTATTGGTTCGACCGTGGGTTCTTGAGATAATGAGAGAATTAGCAGACTATTTGTTGAACGAATACAAGCTGACAAGTGAGCTTAAGAATGGAATAAATGCATACATGCTATTTTATCCCTCATAAAACACATAGAACTGGGGATAAATCCCTATTTATCCAAATATTTTGCAATGTAGGGAACCAGCGAGAAAGAGGAGATGAAGAGGTAATAGACAATAAAGCAGAATAATTCATGTTGGGTTTCCTCAGTAAAAGGCCAGCTCAGAGAAATGATCAGACTGTCTGCATTCATGTACAAACTTTTAAAATGGTATGGAGTGGTAGTTGGACTGAGCTTTTCCATGGAAACTAATTTTGAATGAGTTCAGTATTCGAACCAATCCTCTAAAACAAAGCAAAATAATTTATTTATTAATATTAACCTTTGAAAATAGTCCAAGGATTTTGACATAAAAGATTATGCAGTCTTAATGTACAAAATAATTCCAATTGACTGTTTTAATGATGTCTTTAATTAAAAAATGTTGAATCCATATTTAGTCATTACTGTTCTTTCTGAGCATTAATCAACTGCCTCTAATGAAGCTAATTTCCCCTTGATAAAGAGTGCAAGAGAATTGAATCGTAAGGAAGTTATATTTAAATGGCATCTGGTTTCATCAATAAGGCAGCCATCAATAGATGTGACGGGCCAGCTACAAATGGATCTCGATGTACTTTAATGATAATTACAGCAGCAAGACAGAAAGTAGGTCATCACCCCTTGTAAGTTAGAACTATGCGACTGCTACAAGCTTGTAACAAAGCACAAAATGCATGGGAATACTTACCAACAGATATAATGCCACTTTGTTAATTAGGTCTATAAATAATACTTGATAGAATGCAATGGAATATTTGTCTCCCGGTGCTGTAATTCCTCCGACCATTATCTTAGCAATGTTAACAGCCCATTAATATTCAATAAGGGAGAATATCTGTGAGGAACTTAAGGCAGTCAGCATTTATGTGCTCATAACCCTTGCAGTATTTTTGGAGAAAGAGCTTGTGGTCTTGCAGCTAAATACATGGAACAGGAAGAGAGGGAGAAAGAGAAAAAAGTTTTCATGCCTGCCAATCAGCTGGATATTGACATCAAATTTTCACAAGGAACAAATAAAATATTAAGCTTTATTTTTACACCAGTGCATAACAATGATGTGCATAATGAGTACTTTGGATCAACTGTTCATAAAATGTCCGACTGCTTCTACTGCAATGTTGATCAGTTGCTATGATTTACAACAGTTAAACTGCTATGAAAGAACAGTAGTCTAATGGCAATCTTATTTTGAATAATCAAGACTTCATTCTTTACTCATGTTAATAATATGCTTGATAACCAGCATAAGCAATTTCTCTTCACTACTTTGCAATGTTGTGTTCATCAGCATTTCATAAAATATCAAATTATTTGCCTTTTTTTCTAAAAGAAACTGAAAGAGCAATTCACTTTTTTACTTCATTGTTTTAATGGATGTTTGATCTCATCTCAATTCCTCTAGAAAGTATAAAGACAATCTGTCATGAATTTCTTCTGTCCTCAAAGCTCCTAAATACTGGTACTTTGACCAATAGTTATTTAAAATTCTCCCTTTCTCAGTCACCCCTTTTCTCCCCTTGTGCTCCTAAATGGATAGGATGGAAATCTTTGATATGTGGGAAAGGCTTTCTGTTTTTGGAATGCATGAAACTTGAGCACAAGCCCGGTGTTACTTAAAGGAGGAGTTCAACGAAAATCCACCTTCCCTCACCCACTTCCTCAGAAGTACAAAAGTACTGTCCAATTGCAGATGGAAACATTTTCACTTTCCACTGGCATCTGTTCTTCAAAAGGTGTGTGTTCTTCCATCAAATGAGTAAGTCTTTTTAACATGGTGTTTTATCAATGCATTTGTGGTCTATTTCCTTTCACTGAATATTACACAGCCTAATTAGTTGCATTATTTCTACAGATCTTTAAGTTGATAGCTTTGAAAGTGACTGAGTTTATTACAATCATTTCTCCCATTTACAAATGTGGCACATTCTGCTGCTGTGCAAGTTATTTTGTTTGGCCCCAGAAGGGCATTACCTTAACCATTTATCAAGATTTGACTTTACTTGAGTGTCACTTATCTTACACTCCCTTCCTAATCTTGCCAAAAGTGTTGGACAAGTAATGGAGGCACCATCTTGTCCTCAGCCTACTTGGTGGAAAGAGTGGATGCATGGTTGGATTTTTATTTGTTTTCATCTGTTCTCTGAGAGCCACGTTCAGACTTTGCTGAATGTTTGTTCTTAGCCCAACTGAAATGAAATCCATCCTGCTAAATAGGTCTCAAAAACTCCAAGATCCTCTGTGTAAATTTATATGCAATAGAAGCAACTGCCCAGGGATACTTTGTTTTATTTTGAATGCCATTTAGTTTTGTTAATTCATTCTGAGATAAAAAAAGGTTGACGAAGGAGTCCTTGGGACTGAAAATGATTTCTATACAGAAAGCGGTGTAACGTGCAATGTTTAAAATTTCCTCAGATAGTGTAAGAGAGAATTTATAGCGCAGAGCAGCCTGGAAGGAGGCCCACTGTGTCTTCATTAATTCTTTGAAATAGCCATTCAGCGAGTCCAAAACTTGTTCTTTCTCTATTATACTGTGCTATATTTCCTTTACAATTGGCTGTTCCAGTGGAATGCTTTCAGGCAAAGAATTGCACAAAAATGTTATCAAATAGATTTTGTAAAGGGTCTGTAGACGACAGTTGTGTACAAGCCTGAAACTGGTAAGTGACCTTGTGCATTTCGTCACTCATCTCTTGCTGACAACATGTACGAGTACGGTCAGTTTTCCTATAATAGTGCTGGCTGAGGCAAGTACAGCTGTTTCTCAAGAAAAATAAATACAGTTTGCAGGAGAAGAAAATATTTACTAAAAGAACAGTGACATGAGCTTGAAAAATATTGGATCAATCATTTCCATTAAGATTAAGGTCATAAATTTTGGAAAAACACATGGTGAGAGGATGTGGTGTACAGAATAGCAATACATCTTCCGAAGAACCAAACCTTAGTTTTCATTCTGACAGTAACTTGCTGCATCTGAGTCTTTATAGTGCTTACCTTGAGCTTGTTTCTTTCCAGTTATATTTAAGCAACGCCTGAGATTTTGTTTGATTTGTCCATTCACGGGATATGATCATCACTGGCAATGCCTTCTGTCCTTAATTGCCCTGAACTGAAGAAACAGCCAAATTGGTGGATACAGTGTCACATACAGGCCAGACTGATTGCAGATGGCAGATTTCCTGCCCTGACAGACACTAGTGAGTAGGTCGTTTTTTAACACAACCCAATTGCTCCATGGTTACTGTTACTGAAATTAGATTCTTGTTTCATACTCCAGAATATTTTATATTCAGCAGCTGCCACAGTCAGAATTAAACCCACACCTCTACAACAGTGGTCCAGAACATAGAACGTTAAAGCATTACAGGCCCTTCACCGTGATGTTACGCAAACCTTTTAACCTAATCTACAAACAATCTAACCCTTCCCTTCTCCCAAGTCCTCCATTTTCTATCATCCATATGCCTACCAAAGAGTTTCTTAAACGGCCTTTATGTATCTGTCTCCACGTCCATTTCAGGCAGTATGTTCCATGTACCCACCACTTTCTATGAAGAAAGCATCTCTCTGCTATCTCCCTATGCTTTCCTAAGCACCATAAAATCATGCCCCTAGTATCAGCCATTTCCACCTTGGGAAAAAAGCCCCTGTCTACCTCCTCAACCTATGCCTCTTAATATCTTGTACACCTCTATCAAGTCACTTCTCACCCTCATTCATTCCAAAGAGAAAAGCCATCTTCAACCTCACTCAACTTATTTTCATAAGACATACCCCCTCGTCCAGGTGGCATCTTGGTAAATCTCTTCTGCACTCTCTCTAAAGTTTCATCCTTCCTATAATGCAGCAACCAGAAGTGAACACAATATTCCAAGTACGGTCTAAACAAGTTTTATTGAGCTGCAGCATTACCCTGTGGCTCTTGAATTCAATCCCCTGACTAATGAAGGTCAACACACTATTTGCCTTCTTAACAATGATATCAACTTGCATGGCAACTTTGAGGGATCTATGGACATGGACAACAAGACTCATTGGCCTATAATTCCCAGGGTAATTCCTACTCCCTTTCTGAACACAGGAATTTCATTTCGCACCCTCCAAACATCTGGCACTATACCTGTGGCTGGTGAGGACACAAAGATAATCTCTGCAGGCACAGCAATCTCTCCCCTCACTTCCCATAGAAACGTGGGAGGTATCCAGTCCAGCTCCAGGGATTTATCTATCCTAATGGTTTTCAAAAGTTCCAGTATATCATCTTTTCTAAAGTTGACATGTTCCAGCGTATCAAGTTGTTTTACAATGTCCTGACAAACATCAAGGTCCTTCTCTCTTGTGAATATGGAAGCAAAGTATTCATGAAGGACCTCCCCTACCTGCTCCAAATCAAGGCACTTCTACTTCTATCCCTGATTAGTCCTACCCTCACTCTAACCATCCTCCTGTTCTGCACATATGTGTAGAATGCCTTGGGGTTTTCCTTAATCTTACTCACCAAGGCCATCTCATGCTCCTTTCCAGCTTCTGGTGTTTGAACAGCAGCCAATCAGAGATCAGGAGGGAGAGAAGGAGTGACTCACTCAGTCAGGAAGAGTGCATTAAAAGGCATCACTTCAGGGGAGTTTTGACATTTAAACAGCAATTGCACACTAAAATAAGGCAGGGACAAGTGGAGTGGTCTTTGTTGGAGCGGACAATATTAGAGTGGGGATTTCGAGGCTTCAGCGAGGAGAGGCTTGAGTAAACGAAGGTGAAAAGCTGCAGGTAGATATTTTTTCAGTTTATTTATTGTTTCCT
Source organism: Mobula birostris (assembly GCF_030028105.1). Lineage (NCBI taxonomy): Eukaryota > Metazoa > Chordata > Chondrichthyes > Myliobatiformes > Myliobatidae > Mobula > Mobula birostris. The sequence goes on from NC_092391.1 coordinate 47,152,683, forward strand.
TCTTTATAATTGCACAATTAGAGCAGTAGGGATGCCAGAGAGGATAGTTGAATGCTACTCTCTTGGGATGTGGGAAGGCAGGGAGACCTCCAGTGTGCTTGGCATCATGTGCAGCTTCCAACATCTGCATGAAGGAGTTGGAGCTGGAACCAGATGAACTTCAGATCATTTGGGAGGCTGAGGGGGTGATAGACAGGATTTATGGAGGGGTAGTTACACCTATTTTGCAGGACACAGGAAACTGGGTGACAGTCAGGAGGGTGAAAGTAGTTAAACAGCCAGTTCAGAGTACCCCTGTTTAAGTTAACATCCTAGTGGGAAGGTTTGTTAGTACTGCATGGGGGGTGGAGGGTGAATGCATTATTCTAGAGTTGCAGACAGATGGGAACCAAAATACCAGAACAGATAGTAGAGTGGTTGTGGAGAGAGATCCTTTTAAGACCTCAGACAAAGTCAGGAATCAAAAAGTTGAGCATAGAAGAGTACAGCACAGGAACAGGCCATTCGGCCCACATTGTTGTGGTAAAACAGCTAAAGAGCAACCAAAAACACCTTCCTACCTCCACAAAGTCCATATCCCTCCATCTTCCTTACATCCAAACATCTCTTAAAAGCCTTTAATGTATTTGCCTCTACCAAAATTCCAGGTAGCGCATTCCAAGCATACACAACTCTAAGTAGAAAAACTTACCACTCATATTCCCCCTTGAATCTACCCCCTCTTACCTTCAATGCATGCCCTCTGGTATTAGACATTTCAACCCTGGAAACAGATACTCCCTGTCCACTCTATCTATGTCTCTCATAATCTTATAAACCACTAACGGTTCTCCCCTCAGCCTCCTGCACTCCAGAGAAAATATGCAAGTTTATCCAGCCTCTCATGATAGCACATGCTCTCTAATCCAGGCAGCATCCTGGTAAACTTCTTCTGCACCCTCTCCAAAGCCTCTACATCCTTCGTATAGTGGGGCGACCACAGCTGTACGCAATACTCCAGGTGTGGCCTCACTATAGTTTTATAAAGTTGCAACGTAACCGCTTGACTTTGAGCACAGTTGTTCAACTAATAAATTCAAGCATTCCATAAGCCTTCTCAACCACCATATCGACCTGTTGAGCCACTTTCAAGGAGCTCAGAATTTGGATCCCAAGATCTCTCTGCTCAGCAGCACTGTTAAGGATCTTGCCCTTAACAGTGCACTGCCTTCTTGCATTTGCCTTACCAAGGTGTAGTACCTTAATTTATCTATCATTTCTCAGCCGATATCTACAACTGATCTACATCATATTTCATTCTTTGCCAGTCTTCTACACTATCCATAACTCCACCAATCATGGTATTGTCTGCAAATCTACTAACTCACCCATCTACATTTTCATCCAGGTCATTTATATACATCACAAATTGCAGAGCTCCCAGCACAAATCCCTGCGGAACTCCACTAATTACACACCTCCAGCTTGAGTAAGAACCGTCAACTACTACCCTTTGCGCAAGCCAATTCCGAATCCAAACAGCCAATTCGCTGTGGATCCCCTGCGTCTTAATCTTCTGGATTAGCCTCCCATAAGGGATTTATGAGGTCAAGCACCTCACTAAAATCCATGTAGACCTACCCTCATCGATCTCTCTTGTCACCTCGTCAAAAATCTCAATCAAATTTGTAAGACATGACCTGTCCAGCACAAAGCCATCCTGGCTCTCTCTAATTAGGCTATGGGTTTCCAAATGCTCATATATCCTATCGCTAAGAATTTTCTCCAGCAATTCCTCTATAACTGATGTGACATTCACTGGTCTACAGTTCCCAGGATTTTCCCTTATTCCCTTCTTAAGTAGAGATACAACATTAGCTACTCACCAGTCCTCCAGGATCTCACCTGTGCCTAGAGAGGACACAAAAGTACTGGTCAAAGGCCCAGTAATCTCACCTTTGGCCTCCTTCAACAACTTGGGGTAAATCCCATCAGGCCCTGGGGATAAATCCACCTTAATACACATTAGGAGACTCAACACTTCCACCCCCTTGCCTTCTAAACGCCCTAACGTATTTATAGACTCAGCACTGATCTCCTGGTCCTCTGTGTCCTTTTCCTTGGTAAATACTGAAGCAAAGTACTCATTAAGGACCTCACTCACATCCTCTGCATCCAAGCAACTGTTCTACCCTTTATCCCTGACTGGTCTCAGCCTCTCCCTAGTTATCCTCTTGCTCTGGATGTACACTGAAAAGAATGCCTTGGGAGTCATATTAATCCTACTTGCCAAGGACTTTTCGTGGCCCCTCCTGACTTTCCTAATTCCCTTCTTTAGTCGTTTTCTGGCTTCTTTATATTCCTTATGTGCTTTGTTTGATCCTAACTTCCAAAGCTTTACATACTTCTCTTTTCTCGTCTTGACTAGATTGATCACCTCTCTGGAATCCAAAGTTCTCTCATCTCTCCATCCCTGAGCTTCCTCCTAACAGAAACATACTTTTCCTGTACTCTGTGCAGTTGACCCTTAAATCCCCTTCACATGTCTGTTGGGGACTTGCCAGAGACAAGGTGTTCTTAATTAACACTTCTTAATTCCTGCCGAATGCCCTCATAATTTGCCCTTCTCCAATTTAAAACTCTTCCACAAGGACCATACATATACTTAACTATAGCTGTCCTGAAAGATAAGAAGTTGTGGTCACTGTTCACCCCCTGAAAGGTCAGTCACCTGGCAAGGATCATTACTCAACACCAGGTCCAGTACAGCTCAACCTCTCATTGGACTGTCCACATATTGATTTAAGAAACCTTTCAGGATACACTGAAAAATTCTCTCCCAACTAAACTCCTTACACTGAGAAGGTCCCAGTTTATAATAGGAAAGTCAAAATCCCCCTTAACAATGACCCCATTTTTTAATACATTTCCTTAATCTGATTACATATCTGTTCCTCAATATCCTCGTGGCTGTTAGGGTGTCTGTATTACAATACCATCAGTGTGATTGCACCCTTCCAATTCCTGAGTTCCACACAAATGGACAATGTCTGATCCTTCCATTATGTCTCCTCCAAGTGCAGCTGTGATACTGTCCCTGATTAGTAGTGCAACTCCAACTTCTCCACTATCTTTTCTAAAACTTCAAAAACCTGGTGTATTAATCATCCATTCCTACCCCTCTCTCAACCAAGTCTCAGTAATGACCACAACATTGTTGTTCCATGTACTGATCCATACTCTTAAGTTCATCACCGTTACCATAATGCTCCAGACATTAAAACATACACACTTCAAACAATCTGGCCCATCATACCTGTTATTTCAATTTTGCCTTTCAATACTTTCACAGACAGCTATCTTCTAGTTCAACCTTTCCCTTTCTGACCCCTGGGGTTTCTGTCCCCAGACCCCAGCAAAACCAGATTAAGCTCTCCCAAGTAGCATCAGCAAATGTCCCAGCCAGGATATCAGTTCCCCTCTAGTTCAGGTGAAACCTCCTCTACAGTTCACCCCCTAACCAGTAAAACTTCTGATGATCCAAGAACTTGAAGCCTATTCCCCCGCACCATCTCCGCAGCCACTCATTCATCCATGGTACCACACTATTCTGACTTGCACCAGCCCGTAGCACAAGGAGTAACCTGGAGATTACTACCTTGGAAGCCCCGGTCTTCAGCTTCTTTCCTAACTCTATGTACTCACTGCATAGGATGTCCTCCCCTTTTCTGCCTATGTCATTGGTGACCATATGCACCACGACCTCTGGTTCTTCCCCCTTCCTCTTTGAAAAACATCCTGCAGCCGCTCTGATACATCATGGACCCTAGCACCCAGAAGACAAAACACCACCCTGGTCTCTCTTTTGTGGCCACAGAATCTCCTTTCTGTCCCCATAACTATTGAGTCCCTTATAACTACCCTGATGCCTGAATTTACCCTTCCCTCTCAAGCCTCAGAGCTCCACAGTGCTACTAGCCTGGCTGCTGCTTCTGTGATCTGAGGGTCATCCATCCCAGAAGTATCCAAAGAGGCATACTTGTTGCTGAGGGGAATAGCCACAGGGGAACCCTGCACTGACTTCTTAATCCCCTTACTTCTGGTGGTCACCCATCTACAGTCCGAAGGGTGTACTCTGGGTATAACCAGCTCTTCAAAAGTCTCGTCTATAATATTTTCAGCCTCCTGAATACATCCAGTTCCTTGACCCGGTCAGCCAGGTGCTGAAGTTGGGAGCACTTCCTGCAGATATAGCCATTAGGGAAACGGTCAGGTATCCTGAATTCCCACATCTGACAGGAGGAGCGTTCCATCCTAACTGCTCTATACTAAAAAAGAAAAAAAAGCTTACTGCTTCTTAACTGTGCCACTGCCTGTTCACGCCAAAACCTGTCAAGCCAAGGCCTTCACACTCTATCACTGGCACACTCAAACAATGTCCACTCCTATAATGACCACTCCGTTTGAGTCTAGGTTCCTTTTATTTGCAGCTGAGGTTAGGCCTCTGACACCGACACTTCCTGCGCCTGCACAGCCCAAAAAGACCAGCCTTGGCTGAATCTGCTCCTTTTATCCTTTCTCTCCTGACTTCCACAGGGCTCTGACTTTGACACATCCCTCGCGCCCGAGCGTTTGATAAAAGCTGTTCCGGATTGCGTATATTCTAATGCAAGTAGCTTTGGAGAAAAGGCAGATGAGCTCAGGGCATGGATCAACACATGGAATTATGACATTGTAGCCATTAGTGAGACTTGATTGCAGGAGGGGCAGGGCTGGCAACTCAATATTCTGGGGTTCCATTGCTTTAGACATGATAGAGTGGGAGGAATTGAGGCGGGAGGTGTAGTGTTACCACTCTGGTGAGAATGTTATGGCAGTGCTCAGTCAGGACAGACGGGAGAACTTATCTAGTGAGGCTTTCAGGGTGGAACTGATGAATAGGAAAGGTATCACCATGTTAATGGGTCTATTTTATGGAACACCAACAGTATGCAGAACCATGAGGAACAAATTTGTTAAGAAATAGCATAATTGAGCAAGTTACCAGGAAAGTTGATGAAGGCAAGGCAGTGGATATTGTCCACATGAACTTTAGCAAGAGGTTTCACAAGGTCCCACATGGGAAGTTAGTCAAGAAGGTTCAGTCATTTGATGTACAAGACGAGGTAGTAAATTGGATTAGATATTGGCTTTGCAGGAGAAGCCAGAGACTGGTAGTAGATGGTTGCTTCCCTGACTGGAGGTCTATTACTAGTGGAGTGCAGATGTAACCCATCCTTCCAGTACAGGTTACATTTTCCGTAGAGGAGATCCCAAAAATCCACAAAACTGAATCTGCCCCTGCACCAATTCCTAAGACACACAGTCATCTGCCAGATCGCCCTTTTCTTACACCCACTGGCACATGGCACTAGCAGCAGTCCAGAGATTACTACCCTTGAGGTCCAACTTTACAGCTTTCTACCTAGTTCCTTCTATTCTCTCTTCAGGATCTCATCCCTTATGTTGTTGGTACCAATGGGTACCACGACTTCTGGTTGCTCAACCTTCCCCTTTAGAATGCTGTGACCCTGGAACCTTGAAGGCAACGTGCCATCCTGATGTCTCTTTCATGTCCACAGAATCTCCTGTCTTCTCCCTTAATTATTGAATCCCCTATCACCACTGGCAATAGGCCCATGTTGGTGTGTGGCCAAGTGATTAAGGCATCGAGCTAGTGATCTGAAGGTCGTGAGTTTGAGCCTCAGCTGAGGCAGCATGTTGTGTCCTTGAGCAAGGCATCTAACCACACATTGCTCTGTGACGACACCAGTGCCAAGCAGTATCGGCCCTAATGCCCTTCCCTTGGACAACATCGGTGGTGTGGAAAGGGGAGACTTGCAGCATGGGCAACTGCTGGTCTTTCATACAACTTTGCCCAGGCCTGCGCCCTGGAAACCTTCCAAGGCGCAAATCCACGGTATCACAAGACTAACGGATGCCTATAAATATATAAATCACCACTGCATTCCTCTTCTCCTCCCATCTCTTCTGAGCCACAGAACCAGACTCAATGCTAGAAGTGTGGTCGCCTTGGCTTCCCCCGGTAGATCACACTCCCCATCCACCCCCCCCACACAAAAGTATACCTGTTATTGAGGGGAATGACCATAAGTGTACTTTGCACTCTCTATTTCCTTTCCCTCTCCTAACAGTCACTCAGCTACCCACCTCCTGCAACTTAGGGCTGACTACCTACCTGTAGCTCCTATCTGTCACCTTCTCATTCTCCCATTTGAGCCGAAGGTAATCCGGCTGCAGATCTCGTTCCCTGACACAGTCTGTGAGGAGTAGCAGCTGGATGCACCTCATACAGATGTAGTTATTAGGGAGACTGGAGGGGGCCCGGAACTCCCACATCTGATATGAAGAACACACAACTGACCCTGGACCTATTGTCACCACTCTAGCTAGGCACTGATGGACAAAGAAACCTACCTTAGCCTCCGCCTTTCCTCGACGAAGGTTCTTGAGCTAAAGCCTCAAACCCTCTTTTGTAACTCTGTCCACTCACACAATGTCGTCGTGGCTATCCCTCGAGGTCGAGGATGATGGTCTTCGTTCTGAAGAAGTGGCCCACAGAGCGAAGACGCCTGTGCGTGTATTTGTTTAACATGTACTTGATGCTGCACTCCAAGAAGCGCACGATACTTCACAAATCAACCAACTGATTCCAATGGCATGGAAACCACGATGACTGGAGCTGATGGATTTGTTGCAGCCTTCATCCGCCTTCACAGCCGTTGAGGTTGAAGTAAATTCATCCACCTGTTCCACCGTTGAGGTCTTGGTTGGGTTGTTCTTTGTCAGGGACCTCACCCTCGACCTTACCGCCATGGGTGACCCTACCAGGAGCATAGCTCCAGACGGCATCGTTCTTGGGATCACAGGACCACACAAGCTTCTCCACCACGACAAGGTGACGATCCACGGAGAAGTCATACAATGTCTGCTCTGCTTAAAACTCACTTCTTTTTATAGGCCTTTGGCAAGTGCCTGATAAATCACGAACCTTGTGCAATGAGTTTGAAAGTCATACTAATAATAATAAGCAGCACTGAGTGGTGTAGTTCACAACTAGAGGAAAGCCCAACAATAACCCACTGAAAAGGAGGTAATGTAGAAAGATAAATGGCCTCTGTCAGGTGAAGTTGCTGACATTTTGTTCCAAGAAGCACTATGGAGAAGCAAGATAAAGATGCAGAAGATCTGAGCCTGCCCCTGCAGTGTGATGGCACACCATAGAAGTCTGTCACAGCCACAGTTAAAAAGTAATTTGCCCTGAATTTCCGACAAAGGAGTCAGTAGATGGGTCGTTGCAATAATGAACACAATGATCTATCAAACTTGATTTGAAATGGAAATTGAACCATCTCCATACATCTTCACTGAGCAAACTGATAGCCAACCAGATCATCCAGCTACATTCACTTGAACTGGTCACAGGAAAGGCGTAAGGAAACAGAGGGATCTTCTTTTGCTATCGTTCTACCTGAATAAGTTCCAAGTGCTTCCCCTTGTGTCATGGAGGATGAACTGCTTTTGACAAACATAATTATGTGCAACAGAAGCACACCACTGAGAATATTGAAAACTGCGTGTATGTTTTACAGACGTCATATTAGTAAATTATTGATGACATATCATCACACAATCTTAAAATCTTTCAAATCATCACTTTATAAAAGAACCTTTTTTGCACCAGAGAAGATAAAAAAATGTAGACTAGAAGTGTGAGCAGATACATGCTACTAAAGGATATGATCAATGTTTGTTCTGAGACCAATAGTTCAACACTCAGTGGCCACTTTATTAGGTGCACCTGTACACTGGCTTGTTAAAGCAAATATCTAATCAGCCAATCATGTGGCAGCAACTCAATGCATAAAAGCATGCAGCCATGGTCAAGAGGCTCAGTGTTGTTCAGACCAAACATCAGAATGGGGAAGAAATGTGATCTAAATGACTTTGACTGTGGTTTGGCTGTTGGTGCCAGATAGGGTGGTTTGAGTATGTCAGAAACAGTTGATCTCCTGGGATTTTCACACAAAGCAGTGTCTAGAGTTTAGAGAGAATGGTGCAAAAAACAAGAAAAAAAGCAGCATTTCTGTGGGCAGCAAAGCGTTGTTAATGAGAGAGGTTATAGGAGTATGGCCAGATTTGTTCAAACTGACAGGAAGGTGACAGTCACTCAAATAACCAGACTTTACAACAGTAGTGTGCAAAAGATCATCTCTGAGTGCACAACACATTGAACCTTGAAGTGGATGGGCCACAGCAGCAGAAGACCACGAACATACACTTAGTGGCCGCTTTGTTAGGTAAGGAGATACCGAATAAAGTGACATTGAGTGCAGGTCTTTACTCTCTCAATGAAGGAAGACTGTGGTGCAGCATAATGGGAATCCTTAAATGATGAAAAGTTCAGAGAGTGTTCCCATGTCTGGGAAAGAGCAGAGCCAGAGACCACTAATATAAAGAAAACCATCAATAAATCCACTTAGAAGGAATCCAGCCAAATGTCAATTCACAGTTTGACTGCACATTTAGAACATTGATTCTAACTTGAAAATTTGAACCCCTGAGGTGCATGAAAAGAGAGAGTTTTCAGTGCGTGTCAATAATGGAGATATTAGTGAGGTGGGGCATTTGTTTCATTGTCATGCCAACAGCAATGGAAACATTTTAGTCACTTATTTTATAGGCAGATTATTTTATTCAGTGAAAATCAGATACACACACCAAGCCTACTTTATTCCCACTGGGAAAATTGATCAAAATCATCAGAGTTAGGATACTTCTTGAGGGAATTTTAGCTTCTAGTTTAGGTTTGTCCTGCTGGGATCTGATTCTGGCTATTCAGAGATAAAGTTCATGCAAGGATCGCTAGTCTGGTGTGTTCAGGACTCCAGAAAATCTGCTGGAGGAAAGCAGGTCAAAATCCTGTTCTGAGTCTTACCACATGTTAACATTGCGTTTAAGCAATAGTCTCATAGGAGGCAATTATGGTCATGGTTCCCTTCTGTAATCAGTGAGATGTTATGGGAGGGTTCACGTACGCTTGCTCCATAATGTTAGAAACAGATGTATGCCCCTTCCAAAATCACCTCTCAGCAGCAGCACCTTGTGTTCAAGCAACAGTCGCCTCCCTGATGGGCAAGAGGGACTAACTTTGCTGTCTGTGGATTCCTGGTGAAAGGTCACTCTGATGAAGAAACAAAATGATTCTGAGATTACAATCAATTTTATAGTTTCAACCATAAATGCTAGGAATATGAAATAAAAAATACAGAAATTCATGGAAATTCCCTGCAGCATCTGAGACGAAACTGATCTCTCCTCAATCCAAAATCGTAACATGGTGCTTCCAGCGTTTTTGGTTTTATTTCCTGTCATTAATGCTCATTTTGCTTTGAATAACCTAAACAATATGACTTGTTAAAAGCAAATCCAAGAATGATTGAGAAGGTTTTACTTGATATGTTTGTTAATTGTATTATTCTGAAAATAAGTACAACTTTTATACATCTTATTCCTTTTCCTCTTTTGTTTCGGATACATTATGCCTTTCTAGTGTACTAAATTACTTAGCTTCTTTTATCAAAATACTCACATGTGCATGGCAATCAATAACATGCAAAGCTGCAGTATATTTATATTGGCTGATGTTTGAGAATGTTTTACAAATTTGATCCCTCCAGAAATGAATGTGAAGGAGTATTGTTAAAAAAAAAGTTCATTCACTACTTCAGTATGTCCCTTGATTTTTACCAATTTAATATATTTAGTCATGCATTCAAAGAATCAACCTCTCCTTTTCACAATAAATTTCTCCAGTCCTCTAACTCTCTGATTACTCAGGCTTCCAATATCCACCAAGGCATTTTCCTCTTGCCTGTGCACACCCCTGCTCTCTGCTCTCTCCTCCTTTTACAGCTAACTCTTCAGGCTATTTGTATCTCCTTCATTGGCACACTATCATCATTTTTCTTATGACAAATGGAGTGCCTTTAGAATTATTTTTACTTTCAAGGCACATTATTAACCCAGTTTGAAATCTATCTCAGCTTTAAAGTTAATATTATTGATATGACAAACTTCAAACATTGTTATTTTAAATGAGTTTCTTCCCCATAAAATAATGGAAAACTTAATTCCAAGCAGATGAAGCATTTGTGCAATTATTGCACAAGTTCATTTTAGGCATCCAGTATCTATACCATCCCCTCCAAGTTCAAACAAGCCAAATGGGATGGAGCAGATGATGCCTACATCAGTTTAAAATACTTGGATGAATGGGGCTTTTGCAAGCAGTCAGGACACAGTCTGTCATCGTAAAAAGTCTCAATAAGGAGCATTCAGACGATATTAAGTTCTTAGAATGCGAGTACTCTGTTGTTGAACCAATCAGTGATGTGGAATACTGATACACGTTTCAATGAATGGGCGAAGAACCAATTGCTCCATTAAATGGCTATTGTCTTTTCTTGTTGCTAAACTTAAGTCTGACATTAAGAAGCTGACATCAGGGATGCTGCTGAAGGGATTATCTATGAAATGCATTCATGTTAGTACTGAGGTATGTTAAAAATTCCTGTGTTGTCCAGTGACGTCAATATAAATGATACACCTACATCATAAATGTAAGTGTAGGCTTGATTTTATACAGAAATGTTACAGAGCGAGGAAGGATTTTTTTTATAACATGAGCCCGATCTGTTCAGGTTTCCCTTCCAGCTTCCTAACTGGTTCTTTTCTTCAGCTTGTACTTATGGGCACACTATCTGCAATGTGACATCAATTGGTCAAATGAGGAAGCAATGTGACCGTGTGTTTTTCAGCTTTTGAAAAGCAGGGCTCTTATATTCACAGAGGTATTCCTGAGCCATGGGACACAGAGACGGCCATTTGCAATAATAGCTGAGGAACTCAGCAGGTCTGGCAGTATTTATGAAACGGAATCGAGTCGATGTTGGCTCTTTATTTCTCTCCATAGATGCTGCCTGACCTGCTGAGCTCTTTACCATTTTGTGTGTGTTACCCTGGATTTCCAGCATCTGCAGAAATCTGCATTTACAACAATGTCTTCTATAAGATTACCAATGATTCCTTTCCTCATTCTATCGCAATAACTTTTATTTAAAGTGCATACCTGATTCCCTTTAGAAAATATAGAATCGGCTTCCAAAAAACTTTGATACTGACTAACTCATGCAGATGTTCAAGAGTAGGCTCTCAATTTTTGGAATATGTTGAGAATAAATTGGAATTGGTGTACGATTTGACTTACTGTACAGCATTTCATGCATTGATCATCTACTTAAAGTAACAATTGACAATGAAATACAAACCTGCTATCTGAGAAATATTTCATTCTTATACCTCCAGATTTATGTCATGAACTCACAACACCCTGCAGTAATACAACTCTGTCACAATTGACCACTTCATTTCAGCCAAGTCTTTTTGTAGCACAGAAAAAATAGTCAATTCACATCGATCTGGACACACACAGAAATTGTTGTTTCCTCTCAATAAAAGCAAGGGAAATACTCGAGGCTACAGGAGAAATATACTGGCCTAATTCACTTGACAACACAGAAGAATAAGCTATTCATTCAATCTACATGTTGTTATACGATTGGGAGAAGAATGTACAGTGCAAGTTAATTTCAGCAGTATTGTACCATGTCGCTGAGGATGGCAGAGTAATTGAAGGACTCAGCTCCCCAATAACATTTGTGTGTGTCTGAAATAATAGGTAACTATCTTCCTTCACTGCTAGAATTCACCTATCTGCAAATCTTCAGAACAGTAAAAATGATACTATAATTTGATTACAATAATGTATCTTAAAATATTAGATTTAATGAATAAAACTGGTGGTAATGAAATATTAAGCAACACACACAAAATGCTGGGGGATCTCAACAGTTCAGGCAGCATCTATGGAAAAAAATAAACAGTCAAAGTTTCGAAATATTATGCTGGTGCTTTTTTTTAAACACAAAGAATACAGAAAAATGTGATGAGAATTTTCATTCATTGCTCTATATTGATAGTTTTTTAGAGCAGCTTGTGGTTGAGCCCACTAGGGAAATGGTAATTCTGGAGAGAGTGTTGTGTAATTAACCAGCTTTGATTAAGGTAAAGGATCCCTTAGGATGCAATGATCATAATATGATAGAATTCACACTGCAGTTTCAGAGGGAGAAGTTAAGGTCAGACATATCAGTCTTACAGTGGAGTAAGGGGAATTATAGAAGCATGAGAAAGGAGCTAGCTAAAGTTGATTGGAAGAGACACAGCAGGGATAACAGCAGAACAGCAATGGCTGGAGTTTCTGGGAGCAATTCGGAGGTACAGGATGGATGTATTCCAAAGGTGAAATATTCTAAAGGGAGTTTGAGGCAAGTGAGGCCAACAAGGCAAGTCAAAGATAGCGTAAAAGCAAGGGAGAGGGTATATAATATGGCAAAATATAATAAGAAGTTGGAGGATTAGGAAGCTTCTAAGAAGCAACAGAAGGCAAATCATAAAAGCTATAAGAGAGAAAAGATGAAATATGAAGATAGGCCAGCCAATAATATCAAAGAGGACACCAGAAGTTTTTCAGATACACAAAGAGTAAAAAAGAGATACTGCGGATACTTTGAGGAATTATTCCAAAAAGCACAGTTAATTTGTTAGGTTGTAAGTTATTTTTAAGTGCTTCAGAAATTGTAGAAAAAAACTGACTTCCAGAACAGTTCCAGCATAGAACAGGACCAAAACATGCGTGTCAGTGTAGTTGTCTCAGTTTTACATCTATCGCAATAACTATCAACATTAGAAAACATTTTAGACAATCTCTCCTTCATCAAATAGTAGTGATGTACAATTTTAAATTGAATCAGTGAATGACTAGCACAGGTCGAAGAAGAGTTAACCAGCTTCAGAATCCGCGTCCAGTCCTCCGTCATAAAAGTCAAATTAAGTTTCTTTTCCCAATCTTGTTTAATCTTAAATAAAGGACTCTTATCCCATTGTAATAGTAAATTATAAATTCTTCCAATGGAACCCTTCATCAAAGGGTTCATACTCGTAATAGTATCTAACAGGTCGGCATCCAATAGGTAAGGAAAATTACTTAAGTATTTTTGGAAGAAATGTCTAACTTGAAGGTATTGTAAAAAGTGTGAGTATGAAAGAGAATAATTATCAACTAATTGTTCAAAAGACATCAGTCTATCTTCTTTAAATAAATCCAAAAAAGAATTAATACCTTTAATTTTTCCAAAGTAAAAAAATTGGATCACTCAAAGAAGGCTTAAAAAATGTTATTGCATTTGATACATTGATAGCTAGGAGGGCCATTTTGTTGAAGTGGAAGGATATGTCGGCTCCCACTTTGTCACAATGGTTCTCTCAAGTGATGCTATGTCTTAGTTTGGAGAAAATTAGAAGTCGAACCTTTGAACCTATGTTTAATTTTGAGAAAAGATGGGGTTCATTTGCGCGTTACTATCATTTGAGTTAATTGATAGATTTCTTCCACGATCTACTTGTAAGTTTTTGGTACTTTTTTTTTTCTTGATGGTGGTTTGATGTTTATCTTTAGAAGCTTTTTGTATGACGCATGACTCCGGGGTTGAACATCTAATGTTTTTTTTCTCACTTTTCCTTGCTTTAGTAGGGTTTTTTTCTCCTTTTTTTGTCACGAAATTTTTTTCAATCTTTAAAACAATGCTTTTTTTTCTTGAGACATTTTAAGTGTTGCCTACTTCAATGTACTCTTGTTAATTTTGGATAATAATAATAAAAAGATTTGAAAAGAAAAGAGTAAAAAGAGGTGAGAGTGGATATCAAACCACTGTAAAATAATGCTGGAGAAGTGGTAAAGAGGGACAAGGAAATGGTGGATGAAGTTAATAAGTATTTTGCATCAGTCTTCAATGTGGGAGACATTGGCATGGCAGAAATTCGAGAGTATCAGGGCAAAGAAGTGAATGTGGTTGCTATTACTTAGGAGAAGGTGCTTGGGACCTTCTCCTGGACCAGATGAACTACACCCCAGGGTTCTAAAAGTGATCACTGAAGAGATTGTGGAGGCATTCAAGAATCACTAAATTCTGGAATGGTTCCAGGGGACTGGAAAATTGTAAGTGTCACTCCACTCTTCAAGAAGGGAGGGAGGAGAAGAAAGAAAATTATAGGCCAGTTAGCCTGACTTCAGTGGTTTGGAAGATGTTGGAGTCCATTATAAGGGCTAAGGTTTTGGGCTACTTGGAGACACATAGAAAAAATAGGCCAAAGTCAACATGGTTTCTTTAAGGGGAAATTTTGCCTCACAATTCTTTGATGAAATAACAAACAAGATAGACGAAGGAGAGTCAGTGGATGTTGCTTACTTGGATTTTCTGAAGGCATTTAACAAGGTGCCTCACATGGAGCTACCTAACAAGATAAGAGCCACTGCTACTGTGCGATTGAGAATCTCCGGAGGGGAAGGTCCAAATCCTTGGCTTTGTCTATTGACTGTTGTCGGGGCTGGAGTCGAATCGCTCGGCAGAGATGGTGCTCGGTGCTCAGTGTCGGAGGGCTGGTTGGAGGCTCGAAGTTTTCGGACGGACTCAAGAGTCGGCTGTGGTCGGGTGCTTCCAGGGTGCTGCATCAGTAAGTTTGCGGTGCTGGAGGTTCATGGCAGGGAGTTTCTCCCTTCTACTGTCTGCGTAAGATGATGGGACTTTCGAGAGACTTTGAGACTTTTTTTTTACCGTGCCCATGGTCTGTTCTTTATCAAATTACGGTATTGCTTTGCACTGTTGTAACTATATGTTATAATTATGTGGTTTTTGTCAGTTTTTCAGTCTTGGTCTGCCTTGTGTTTCTGTGATATCATTCTGGAGGAACATTGTATCATTTCTTAATGCATGCATTACTAAATGACAATAAAAGAGGACTGCATGTCCTCATAATCTAATCTAATCTAATCTAAGAGCCCGTGGTATTACAGAAAAGATGCCAGAGTGGATAGAAGATTATCTGACTGGTCAGAAGCAAAGAGTTGAAATAAAGGGATCCTTTTCTGGTTGGTTGCCAGTGACTAGAGGTGTTGTGACTGATTCTTTTTATGTTATATGTCAATGATTTGGATGATGAAATTGATGGCTTTGTGGTTAAATTTGTGAATGAAATGAAGATAGATGAAGGGTCAAGCAGAGTTGAAACAAAGAGTCTGTAGAAGGACTTAGACAGATTGGGAGAATGAGCAAAACAGCAGAAGATGGTTTCTAGTGTAGGGAAGAGTTGGTCATGTATTTTGGTAGAAGGAATAAAGGCATAGACTATTTTCAAAAGCAGGACAAAATTCAAAAATCAGAGGTGCAAAGGGATTTGGCAGTCCTTGTGCAGGATTCCCTAAAGATTAACTTGCAGGATAAGTCAAGGCAAAGGGTAAGAAAGGCAAGTGCAATGTTAGCATTCCTTTTGAAAGGACTAGAATATAAGAGCAAGGAAATATTGCTGAGGCTTTATAAGGCATTTGTCAGACAGCACTTGGAGTAAGTAGTTTTGGGCCCCTTATCGAAGAAAAGATGTGCTGACTTTGATGAGGCTCCAGAGGAGATGTACAAGAATGATTGTTGGAATGAAAGGGTTAATGTATGAGGAGCAATTGATGGCTATGGGCCTGGACTCATGGGAGTTTAGAAGAATGAGGGGAGAAAGCATCAGAATAGAGGGGTATCCATTTAGAACAAAGATAAGGATGAATTTCTTTAGACAGAGGATAGTAGATCTGTGGAATTCATTGCCACAGATGGCAGTGGAGCCAAGTGATTGGGTATATTTAAAGTGGAGATTGATGTTCTTGATTAGTCATGGCATCAAACGTTGCTGGGAAAAAGCAGGAGAATGGGGTTGAGAGGGATAATAAATCAGCCATGATGGAATGGCACAGCAGTCGTGATGGGCTGAATGGCCTAATTCTGCTCCTACATCTTGTGGTCCTCCAACCTGACATTAGAGGAGAGTATGGACATCCCAGTCTGAATGGGATAGGGAAGTTTAATGAAATTGGACAGCCACTGGGAGATCCTGCTTTTTGCAATGGACAGAGCAAAGATGCTCGATGAAGCAGTCCCCTAATTTGCATTGGGTCTCACTGATGTAGAGGAGACCACAATGGGGACACCTGGTACAGTAGATGATCCTGACAGACACCTTACTGAATTGTTCCCTCATCTGGAAGGACTGTTCGGGGCCCTGGATTGTGGTGTTGGAGGAAGTCTAGGGGCAGACGTAGTATTTGTCACATTTACAGGGATAACTGCCAGGAGAGAGATCAGTAGGGAGGGATGAATGGACAAGGGAGTCACAGAGAGAATTATCCCTAAGGAAAGAGGAGAAAGTGGTTAAGGGAATTATGTGTTTACTGGTAGGATCTTGTTGTAGATGGCAGACGTTTTGGAGAATACTGAGTTGGAATCAGAGGCTCGTGAGCTAGTAAGGACAAGCGGAGCTCTATCCCTGTTATGGCAGTTGCATAGGGTGATGGCAGATGTGCGTGATATGGAGGAGATAAGGGTGAGAGCAGCATTGATGGTGCTGGAAGGGGAACATTGTTCTTTGCAAAACTAGGACATCTCAGATGTTCTGGAACAGAAAACCTCTTCCTGAGAACAGAGTTGGTGATGATGGAGGAACTGAGAGAAGGAGTAGCATTTCTATAAGTTACAGGGTGGGGAGAGCATAGTCAAGGTTTGGTGAGAGTCAGTAGGTTTATAAAGAATGTCAGTTGATAGTGTGTCTCCAGAGATAAAGAAAGAGATTCAGAAAATGTAGAGCGATCTCAAAGATGGACCAAGGAAATTTGAGGGCAGGGTGAAAGTTTGAGGCAAAGTTGCTAATACTGACTAGCTTGGTCTGGGTGCATGAAGCAGCACCAAGGTAGTCATCAATATAGCAGAGAAAAAGTTAGCTTGGAACATCGACTGTTCCATGTAGCCGACTAAACGGCAGGCATAGCTGGGACCCATGTGAGTGCCCAGGTCTCTGGTTGGTTTGCTACTGGAGTTGTTGACAAGAATGATCTGATGCATGTAATTCTTGAGAACGTAAAAACTGGCAGCAGCATCGATCATACTGGCAGTGAATGGTTTCCCCTGCAGTGGAAGGCAGAGGTGAGAGTAAGTCCAGTATTTGCTGCAAATTTTCCATGAACAGTGAACTAGAAGCAAAGGCAGGAGAAATGTGAAGTATTAATTGAATTCCACATTCATGTCCAGCTTTTAATTATCATTGAGCTTCAATGCCGCACATAGGAGGAGGTCAGGTAATTCCAGTTTCAAAACTGAAAAAGCATAATATTTGGTCCAGAATTATGTTAAATATGCAATATTCTGCATAAACCATGTTAACTATGGAACCATGATAGTGAAAGCAACAGAATCTGAGAAGTGAATGAACTAAATGCAAAATAGAAAGCAAAACTTCCAAAAATGTATCGTTTCCCCTGAAATTGAGTTCTAGAATTTATTATAATTAAGAGGCTCTCACTCATTTAAGTGTATTGGTTACTCATTAGTGGTGTATAGATAATGACATTAAAATGTTTTGTAGGACCAATAAAGAAATTAAATACAGACTATGAACATTTGCTGATGATTTATGTATCAATTATGTGACAGTTTGAATTTCTAAAGTATATCTATTTGATCTCATGACTGCTAACCATAATTTGGAAATGTTTCTTCATAAATATTATCAGTTAGTTTTCCTTATCAAATGCAATTGAAACTATGATTAAGGAGAACTGATTTGCATAAAGACACTGACACAAAAATTCAGCTAGCAACAAAATAAGGACTCAGCTGCTGGTGTGTGATATCAAATGTGATGTCTCAGCAGACACCAAATTTTATCTGAGAGATAATGTTTCAGCACTTTAATTGTGAACAGCTACTGAAATGGTCACACAGTTTTATAGCAAATAGCGACTAAGAGTAACTTACAGTATAAATATATGCAACAAAAATCAAATTATTGCAATTAAAAGAGCATAGATGTGTATTGCAAGACATTTTTTTTCTCAATATACCATTAAGAAACTTTGTAAAGTTGTATTCAGGAAGGATTTATGTTGTTGAGAAATTGCTCCAACACTATATTTGCCTAATTTTGAGTTATCTTATTTCTATAACTTCAACTACATCTCAAATAAGAAGCATATTCATCTGATTTGCATATTTCCCTTTCTGTTCTGTGACTACATTTTTGAGAAATGATCACAAGTCAATCCAGGTATGAGAGATTACAGACAATCTTGGGTTGTTTTCTGTGAGGTAGTGGAGGTTGAAGGGAGACAAGATTATGCAAGATTATGCAATACATAGATGGAGTAGACAGCTGGTATCTTTTTCCCTCGGGTCAAAATGTCTAATACTAGAGGACATGTATTTAAAGTGAGAGACAGGTGAGTCCAAAGGAGATGTGTGGGGCAGGATTTTTATGCAGGGAGCAGTGGTTGCCTGGAAAGTACTGCCAGGGGTGGTGGTGCAGACAAAATTGATAGATACAAGAATAGGCAGAGATTGGAGGGATATGAACATTTTGTAGGCAGAATAGACAAATTTAGTTAAGCATTTAATTGCTAGTTTAGTTCAGTGCAACATTGTAGGCTCTAGGGACTGTTCATGTTCTGTACTATTTTAATATGCTCTAAAGAAAGTTGTAGCACTTGGTGCACACAAATATTGAAAGGGACTCTAGTTCATAATTCTCAATTCTAATTTTTTCTTCCGTGATGGAAAAATGACAAAGGAACTCTCTAGCATGGTGAATTATTGAAAAATGTTTATGATTAATTTTTGCATAGGAATATTCCATGGTTCAATTTTGACTAATAAAACATAAAAAAAAAAAGACTGCTCTTTCCACCGTAGAAACACAATTACTACTCAGGAATATTGATGAGGTTATTTTCCATTTATGCATTGCTTTGGAAACAGGAGTATAGTCAAACCAAATTTAGAAGACCTAAATTTTAGTCAGAGTGGAAGGTTTTAATTCATCATTTGAAGGATTGCCAAGTAGAGGTTGTAGGGATAGGAGAGAGAGGTAGATTTCCAAAGCTTATGCATCAACACCAAAGAGTAGAGTAATGGCAGTCTAAGATTGACAAGAGGCCAGAACATAATGGACACAGAGTGATCTCTGGGTGTTGTTGGGCTGGAAGAGATTTTAGTAATTGTGATGGACAGCACAGTGAAGGGAATTAAACAGAAAATTTATAAGATTAAAACTAATTGATGTTTAGACATGGAGAATTATTAGCTTTATTACAGTGCAAAAAGTGCTTCTATTCTAAGCTCAATAAACAAAATGCTGGAGGAACTCAGCAGGCTAGGAGGTAAATGGACAGCCCACATTTTGGTCAAGGTCATTCATCTGCCTGAGTTCCTCCAACATTTTGTTTGTTGCTCCAGATTCCAGCGTTGACAGTCTCTTGTGTTAATATTTTTATTCTAAAGTTGTTCCACGTGCTTTCACCTGGTTGCTGGTTGTAGGTGTAACATGACCCTCGGTGACCCCTTTTTTCCAGTATATGTAAATGTTGTTTGTTCTGTAACCTGCCTGACGTAGCATGGCACTTGTGACCAGCTGCCACCTTCCTCGTGGAAATCAAGGTGCTGTGACAGTCACTATGTGTGTATCACTGTGCCCAGTGACGTGACGCAACTTTATGGCCACCAAGTACAAACAAGTAACTGCTCTACTCACAGATGTCTGCTCCCCTTAAAATGCATTGCTGATAAGTATGTATATCCAAGACTGAGGCTACATCCACACTACGCTGGATAATTTTGAAAACGCCGGTTTCGAGTAAAAATGACAGGCGTACACACTAAGCATTTTTCAAAATATCTCTGTCCACACGAACACGGATATTTGGGCGAATCTCCTCTACTGGGCACGCGCAGGACACACAGAAAACAAGCGAAGAGGAAACAGTATACTTAGTGCGCATTTGTCCAGTCACAGAGTAGAAAAACTTAAAAGGAATTGCTTTTGGCTCTTGCACAGGAGGACTTAAAACTGAAAAAACGAAATACTGGAGCGTATGGAGGCAACCGACAGGGAGTTCACGGACGGTATGACCCGGCTGACGACGAACAGTGAAAAACTGACTAACTCTGTTGCATTAATAAAGCACCTTGTTAAATTTATAAAACATATCTGCATCAGTGTTATCTTATATTTCCATACAATGTTACATTAGGCTGTTACACATCTATTGTCAGAGAAGTAAATAGGTAAACCACCTTCATACAAGCAAGGACAGAAAACTGGGCAAAGTGAGTATACTTATTTATTCGGTAAGCTATGGGTCAAAGTATTTGGTGAGTACGTTTCTAACTCTTCTGGCTTCAGTCTCGTTGCTGTCTGCTCTGAAATTGTTAGGTTGTGTCGGGGTTGCGTTCAAGAAAACAATGAAATGCCGCACTGCCGCCATCTGTTCTGGCACGTCATGACGGCGTTTTTAAATAGTCAAAAAAGCTCACTTTACAATTTAACTCTCACGCCTTTCACACCGACTGCGCGTTATAACAGCCGTCCGGCAGTGCTTGCGCAGTATCAAGCAGAAGCAGAAAAAGCGTTGTTATTGTGGTGTTGGCATGACAGCATTTTTAAATATCTCTGTTTGCCCTGTACACACTACAACGGATATTAGGCGTTTTCAGATTTATTCACTCTGGAGATCGTTTCTGAAAATCTCCGTTTTCGGGGGATGAAAACGCCGCTCCAGTGTGGACGGAGGGTCAAAACGAAGAGAAAAAGCTTTGTTTTCAAAAGTATCCGGCGTAGTGTGGACGTAGTGTGAGGGTGATAGATTCTTGCCCATAGAGAGAGTTGAAAGCGGTGGGGATTGGGTGAGAAAGCAGTAAGATTGGGTGATAACGAGTTCATCGAGGAGAGCATTACTCCTACTTGCTCTTCTTTATTTATTGTTTTCACTCTTTCTTTTCCATGGCCTAGTTCTGCTCCTATGTCTTATGGTCTTATGGTTTTATTCCCCATCTTTTGTCTAATAGTTTCATTCCTCTTTCTGCGTAAATATCTTAAGGTTCTCCCAATGGGCAAATCACGGTTTTATGGTTATCGATCATGAAGATTTGTCAATTTCCATGAATTTCAATTTTTCATGAAGATTTTCCATTTCAATTATTATTAGTTATTTACCATAAATTTTGGCCAGCTCACAGCTAAATAACCTATCTTTCTAAAATTAGCATATTAAAATTGTGGCACATCATTTAAGAGAGAAAAAAAATCACTTTTTTCAGGAACTAACACTGTAGTGAGATGATGCAAAAATCCACTTCCGCACTATCCTGTTCTGTCCGTTTCTGGTCTGACCTTTTACCATACCCAGCAAAGTCCAGGCACATCCCTGGGGGTAAGAAGGAAATATCAAAGCCCAATTACCTTAAGTGTTTCATTCATTATGTTAAGGTGCCACTTAGAAGACTTGACAGTGTTACCTTCCTGAAGGAGCTTAACATTATTGCTTGTGGCACCTTTTGAATGTGGTGCTGAAGTGAGGGCCTCATTATTGGACGTAAAAAAATAATCCACTCAGTCATAAATAAGGGCAATTTCTCCATATCAGATCTGTAAAACTGCACAGTCAAACTCTCCTCAGGCATATCTCATTGTGGGACACTGCTGTCTAAAAATTAGGTGGCGTGTTTACCCACATTACTGAAGTGCTAGGCTTAAGAATAAAAAGGTACATTTAAAAGTACCTTATCACTTTCACAACATCGTTCTGTCATAACAGTAATGTGGTCATTGCAATAATGTAGGGATTACCCCAGCCAATCTACAAAAGGCAAACTCACACAGCTAGCAATTTTGAACAAATAGTCCATTTTAGTCAGATTAAGTGAATGGTAATTATTGGCCAAGACGCTAGGGCTATCTCCCCTCATCTTCATAATGGAGGCATTGCATCGATGAAGTTCACGTGAGACAACAGGTCGTACTTGAGTTAACGTCGTAACCAAAGGCATTTGCGTAATCCCTTAATACTTAACTTCCTTAACTCAAAGAACACCAGTCTCTGAGTGGAGCTTGATTCAGAGTGAGAGCACAATCAATTCAGTAATGGGTGATAGATTGTGCAAGGAAACAGTGCAGCATGTTGTAATATTGTTCATTAGCTTTGTAATTTATACATAATTTGTTAACCTTTGAATAATTATTCGGGCTTAAAGTTGTTAAATGCACTATTTTTGGTGCATGTCGCGCCCTGACCAACACACCACAGCAAATTCTTAATACGTGTAAATGTAAATGGTGAATAAAGTTGATCCTTGATATTTTGACATGTTAAAGGGCACTGTGAAATGAAAGCTCCTTCTATACTTTCAGCTCCACTTGAAGGCGAGGAACAGAACTCTCCGGCGAATACTTGTACTGGAAAAGACCCTTGCTCAAGGAACAGCTAATGAGTTGTTCCTCATTTTGTCAGGGATAATCCCTAATATCTGCTATGTTTGACATGAGCCTTTTAGGTGTAGCTCATGATTTACTAAAATATCATTTTTAATAGTGATATGAACTGGATTTTAATTGCAACATGCTCTGGTACTGTTCCACAGAGCCTGGCTAATCTCTGCTAACTCAAATGTTTAATCTTTGTGTTAGAATCTGGACTTACCACCTTAGATGGATACAGCACAAAAAACAGGTTCTTCTGCCCACTGTGCTGACCATCAACCACTCATTCATGCTTCTAAATACTACATTTTATTCTCTTCACTTTATCATCCCCACTCACCTGCGCACCAGGGGCACTTTACACCTGCTATTTAACCTGCCAACTTGCACATCTTTGGGACACAGGAGGAAAGACAAGGAGAATGGGCAAACTCCACCCAGTCAGCACCTGAGGCCAAGATTGAGCCCAAGTCTCTGCCTCTGCGAGACAGCAGCTCTATCAGCTGTGGCACCACTTGGTAGCAATCAGTCCCTCATTAATCCAAACATGAGGAGGCTAGACCTTCCAGAAATTAGAGTCGTGCCCCATCTTACACCCTCTGGAATACCTGGGGCAATGAAAAGGGTGATTGCAGCTGAGGGGGTACTCGATATGAAATGAAATTAAATGAACGTGAAATGGGTTTACAACAGAGAGCTCCCTCAGTACATATTTTGAAGACACATCGACTGACTAAGGAGTCATGCTTTCTGGGATGTTTCAGAGTCAGAATTGGACTTATGTTGTGAAATTTGCAGCAGGAGTATAATGCAAAGACATTAAAAACCTATAAATTACAGAAATAAATAGGAAAAAATAACAAGGTAATGTTCATGGGTTAATGTACCTTCAGAAATCTGCTATGGTGGAGGGGAAAAAGTTGTTTCAAAATCATGGAGTGTGTGTCTTTAACTACATACAATGCTCTCTAACACTATATGCTGTTGTACAGCGACAAGAATATTTTTTTTTCCCTGGATTTCCCTTGGATAAGGAGACACATTTGCACATGGCTTCCTTCTGATGTGAGTTGTTTCCTGTCTGTTATTGGAGTCCATCTCCTGAAGTAAAACCAATCAGGCAATCAGTACATGCTTACTATGTGATTTTTAATAATAGTCTTGATATCATTGAGATTTCCTTCATCTGTCCCTAAAATAACTGATGATGGTGTCATAAGCCTTAGTGTTTCAGGGCAAATAAAAAGCACTGGCTGGTTTGTAAGTGGAGAGTGGGTTTCCTTTTGTCAGATTCTGCATAATACATTTATGAAAATAATACATTTTCATTTCCTCAGCATCCCTGAAAAAGTGCTCTTTATGAAAGACCTTCTGAGTTCATAAAATGAATCTCTTTGACATGCTGTGTAGGCACAGAAGGAAGGCTTGTTTATGTTGTTAGCACAAAACTGTCATTAGACTCAAAAAAAGGATGTTCCAGAAGAATTAGTAATATTTTGCACATTTTCTCTTTGGATTTGCATAAAATGTCCCAATGACCTTTTAACATTTTGGCACCATAGCAGTTCCAGAAAAAGAAAAATGACTTTGCATGGACTTCAGCTCATTCTTGGGATCTAGCTCCTGCTCTACTTGCATTTTGTCATTTCTCTCTATTGATGTTTTGGTCTGTGGCTTGGATTGATAATTTTATTCTCAGCTCATTTTGTTGGAAGCCTCTTGAGCAGTCACAGAATGCAGATAGCAATCTTCAAGCGGGGGTAATGAAGAAAATTGATGAAGGCAAGGGAGTAGACATGGTTTACATGATTTAGTAAAGCTTTGACAAGATCCTGTATGGTAGGCTAGTCCGGAAGATTAAGGCACGTTGGTGATTTTTCTGGGTGATAGGAAGCAGAGGGGAGTGATGGATGGTTGTGTTTCTGACTGGGAGCCTGTAACACACAGTGTGCCACTGGGGTTGGTGCTGGGATATTTATTGTTGGTAATAATAAATCAATTTACCACTCTGTGTTCTCATGTGACACCAGCTGCTGTAGCCCATTGCAGAACTTTATGCAAGCCGCTACAGAATTTATGTAGCCTGTGGGTTTTTGGCATATTCATACTTTCAGCCATCTAAATGCCTTGGATGAAAATATAGTAAGTTTAGTTAGTAAATTTACTGATGACATGAAAACTAGCGGAGATTTAGAGAGCAAAGAAGGTCATCTAAAGATACAAGAGGATCTGAATCAGCTGGAAAGTTGAGCAGAGTGGTGACAGGTGGAATTTTAATCCAGGTAAATGTGGGGTGCTGCACTTTGGGAAGTCAAATTCTGCTAGGAACGTATGGATAATCAGAATCAGGTTTATTATCACCAGCATGTGACGTGAAATTTGTTAACTTATCAGCAGCAGTTCAATGCAATACATTATATAGAAGGGAAAAAAATAAAAAGTTAATAATAATAAATAAATATGTAAATGACATGTATGGGAATTTAGACATGTTGCTGTGCAGAGAGAACTTGGTAGGCAAGTCCATAGCTGATGGAAAATGGTGACATAGGTGGATAGAGTAGTGACAAAGTCATCTGGTATGCAAGGCCTTTACAGTCTGAGGCATTCAGTACCAGAGCCGTAACATCATGTCACTGCTGTGTAAACCGTTGGTCAGGCCGCACTTTCTCTATTGTGCCTCTCTCTATTGTGTACTGATCTGTAGATAATACATTATGGGGAGGACATGGTAGCAATAGAGAGAGTGCAGATGAGACTCACTAGGATGTTGCCTGGAATGGAGGGCTGTAGTTATAAAGAGTGATTAGATAGGCTGGATTTACTCTCACTAGAACATAAGAGGCTGAAGGGGAGTGGGAGAACTGTAGACACAGCCTAGTGCATCAGGGAAACCAGTCTTTGCTGCATGGACTCTGCCTACACTTCACACTGCCTTAGTAAAGCAGCTAACATCATCAAAGATCCCACCCACCCCGGTCATTCACTCCGTTCCACCATCCCACTGGGCAGAAGATACAAAACTCTGAAAGCATGAACCAGCAGGCTAAAGGACAGCTTCTGTCCCACTGTTATTAGATTAGTAAACTGTCTGCCCTCGAGTATGACAAGATGGGCTCTTGACCTCACAAGCTACCTCATTATGAAATTTTAACCTTTTTGTCTACCTGTACTGTGCTTTCCCAGAAATTATAACACATTATTATGCATTTTGTTATTGGAATAGGAATTATTTTATTGTTGTCAGGTGTGCCTAGATACAGTGGAAAGCTTGCCTTGCATACTGTTCATGTAGATCAGAACATTACGCAGTGCCTTGAGGTAGGACAAGGTAGAGCAAAACCAATGCTGAATTAAGTGTAGCAGCTACAGAGAGAGTATCATGCAGGTAAACAATAAAGTGCAAAGCTGTTGTGTTACCTTGTATTAACTCAAAACACTGATGAAATGAATGATCTCTGTGGATGGCATGTCAAACATAGTTTTGCCAGTTTCTCAATCCTTGCTTTAAGTGATGCTGACTGCTGTAACCCATTATAGAGGCTCATGCAAGCAGTTACAGAACTTTCAACCATCAAAAGTTACTTTCTTCACACTTTCAATGTGAAGCTCATGAAGGTCACTAGGATCAATTTGCACACATTAACGATGTGGCATGAGTTTAGAGCTCACCCACAAGGACCCTATTAGCATAGACTGATCAGTATAGTCTGTCCAACCCCAAAGTGCTTGAGGAGCGTTCAACATTGATATCTCTCTCTGGGCTCTGGTTCCTGCGTGTTTAGTCAGGGATAGCATTGCAGTGATTGATACTTGTGTAGATGCTTCATGGCACTTAGTAAGGAAGGGCTTTGATATGTCAGAGCAAAAATATGATTTAACATCAAGACCAGGAGAAAGAAATACAGTGCTGTGCTCAATGAAAAGACTGTTATTTTGTCAATACTCCCTGGAATATTGACACGCCTGAGATGTTGTGAGAAGCGTTACTCATTTGCCTCCACCGAGGTTCCATCGCACTTCTGATGGTGGAGTGATTGAGGAATGGAGGGAGGCAGAAGAGTAAATAAAAGGAGTGACTGTAAAGAGAAACTATAAAATGATTGTAGGTAATCAGAGGCTACATAGGGTTTGCCCAGAGAGAGATGACCACTCCTGTCCTCTGAAGAAAGGCTCAATGTTCCTCACTGTTACACTCTGAGCCTCCATTGCCTTGCTGAATGGTGGCTGAAGATACCTACCGGGATCTTGCTATGAACAGTGATTGCAGTAACAAAGCTGGACGAGCCCCAGTGATATTGTTAGACAGAGGAGGGAAAGGAAGGAAGTTGTAATTCATAATGAGCGTTCAGCAGGAAACAGAGCATCAAATTAAAGGTCAAGTGGAGATGGAACATGTGAATGGTAGCAATGTTTGTCAAAAGACAAGATTATTTTTAAATGGCTCTACCAAATGCAAAGAAGTGAGAGGAAAAATAATTTGCAAACTTCATTCATATTTTATAGACACTCAATATTAATTGGATTTTTGAATGCCATTTTTAGATGGAAGTATTATAATTAGAGCTTGTGGAAGCATTTAGAGTGGTGATGGGTGTAAATATATAAATTGTGATGTCGTCAGGTTCAGCCCAGAGCAGTGACTGCACTCATTAGATACCCTAATGCAATCACAATAAGACTTCGTCACTCAGAGCACTAAGCAGCTGCCTGTCATCGCCATGCTTCACTCAATAATCTGTTTTGAACTTTAGTTTGGGTGCCACGGCAGCATAGCAGTCAGCGTGATACTATCACAGCTCAGGGTATTCGGTAGTTCAGAGTTCATTTCCAACCCCGTTCTGTAAGGAGTCTCTGTACGTTCCCCCCGTGGAACGCATGGGTTTCCCCAGGGCGCTCTGGTTTCCTCCCACAGTCCAAAGAGGTCCCAGGTTGGTTGTTGGTCATTGAAAATTGTCCGGTGATTAGGCACTATGAGGTTGCTGGGGCGGCATGGCTCAAGGGGATGGAAGAGCCCATGCAGAGCTGTGTCGCTAAATAAATGACAAACAAATATAATTCCTGTAGCTAGTGTAGTGGCCAAGTGGTTAAGGCATTGGAATAGTGACCTGAAGGTTGTGAGTTCGAGCCCCAGCCGAGGCAACGTGTTGTGTCCTTGAGCAAGGCACTTCATCACACATTGCTCTGCGATGACACTGGTGCCAAGCTGTATGGGTCCTAATGCCCTTCCCTTGAACCACATCGGTGTTGTGGAGAGGGGAGACCTGCAGCAAGGGCAACTGCTGGTCTTCCATACAACCTTGCCCAGGCCTGCGCCCTGGAGAGTGAAGACTTTCCAGGTGCAGATCCATGGTCTCGCAGGACTAACAGATGCCTTTAGTGTAGGTTATGCTACATATCAGCTGAATATCATAACCTAGAGTTATGTTTTAGTTCAGCTCAAAACAAATGACCTCACCCCATAACATAAGCACAAACTTCACCTATTTTAAAAAATGCAGAAGTCAAGTTTATTCTCATATGCACAAGGACATGTATGCACGTGTAAGCAGGTGGAAGCGCATCTTAGACATCAGGAGCGCAAAGACTGCCCATACACAAGAATTTCAGGAACACTGATCTGTTTTCATTCCCCGTCATACGTGGCTGGGCATTGAGGAGATTACTGACTATGCGAGGAAAAGCAGCACCCTCCCTCCCCAGTGCTCTCAGTGTTCCCCAAATTCCATCAGAACATGGACTTTGCAACCAGAGGGGAGAACGCATTGGACCTCCTTTACACAAAATTCCCGACGTGTACTGGGCGGAGACCCACTCCCACCTCGGTTACACAAACCACATCTCTGTTATGCTAATCCCAGCATACAGACTGCTCATCAGGTGCTCCAGACCAGTTCAGAAGCAGGTGAAAACCTGGCCAGCAGGAGCCATCTCTGCTCTTCAAGACTGCTTTGAGCACAGTGACTGGCACATGTTCAGGGAGGCTGCAACCGATGGCGACTCTACCAACTTAGAGGAGTACACGGCATCAGTGACTGGCTACATCAGCAAGTGCATTGATGATGTCACTGTGGCCAAGACCATCACTACATTACTACCATCACTACAGGCGCTAACCAGAAGCCAGGGATGACCGCGGCGGTGCGTGCGCTGCTGAGGACCCGTGACTCCGCCTTCAGAGCAGGAGACAAGGCAGCCCTAACAACAGCAAGGGCCAAGCTGTCCTGGGCCATCAGAGAGGCAAAGCATGCACATGCCCAGTGAATCCACAGTCACTTCCAGGACAGCGGCGACACGTGGCGCATGTGGAAGGGCATTCAGGACATCACCAACTACAAGACAACACCACCTGCCTGTGCTGGTGATGCCTCCCTCCCAGATGCGTTGAATAACCTCTACGCTCATTTTGAGGCAGAAAATGACGTGGCGGCGAGGAAGACCACCCCTCCTCCAAACGACCAGGTGCTGTGTCTTACCGTGGCCGATGTGAGGAGAACCCTATGCAGGGTCAACCCACGGAAGGCTGCTGGACCAGACAATATTCCTGGCAGAGTGCCTACAGAACGTGCAGACCAGCTAACTGAGATTCTCACTAACATCTTCTACATCTCCCTGAGCAGCTCCGTCATTCCTACGTGCTTCAAGGCCGCCACCATTGTCCCCGTGCCGAAGAAGTCTTCAGTGTCCTGCCTCAACGACTACCATCCTGTTGCACTCACATCCATCATCATGAAGTGTTTCGAGAGGCTCGTCATGAGGCACATCAAGACCCTGCTGCCTCCTCACCGGACCCCCTGCAGTTCGTGTACCGTCCCAACCGTTCAACAGACAACACCATTGCCATCACCCTCCACCTGGCCCTAACCCACCTGGACAAAAAAGACACATACATTCGAATGCTGTTCATAGACTTCAGTTCAGCATTCAACACAATCATTCCTCAGAAACTGATTGGGAAGCTGAGCCTACTGGGCCTGAACACCTCCCTCTGCAACTGGATCCTAGACTTCCTGACCGGGAGACCTCAGTCAGTCCGGATTGGAATCAGCATCTCCAACACCATCACACTGAGCACGGGGGCCCCCAAGGGCTGTGTGCTCAGTCCACTGCTGTTTACTCTGCTGACCCACGTCTGTGCAGCAATACGCGGCTCGAATCACATCATCAAGTTCGCCGACGACGCGACCGTGGTGGGTCTCATCCGCAAGGACGATGATTCAGCATACAGACAGGAGGTGCAGCGGCTAACGAACTGGTACAGAGTCAACAACCTGTCTCTGAATGTGAACAAAACAATAGAGATGGTTGTTGACTTCAGGAGGACATGGAACAACCACTCTCCACTGGACATCGACGACTCCGCCGTAGGGATTGTTAAGAGCACCAGATTTCTTGGTGTTCACCTGGCAGAGGATCTCACCTGGTCCCTCAACACCAGCTCCATAGCCAAGAAAGCCCAGCAACATCTCTACTTTCTGCAAAGTCTGAGGAGTCCATCTCCCACCCCACATCCTCACCACATTCTACAGAGGTTGTATTGAGAGCATCCTGAGCAGCTGCATCACTGCCTGGTTCGGAAATTGTCTTGAGCAGCTGCATCACTGCCTGGTTCGGAAACCATCTTGGATCGCAAGAGCCTGCAGTGGATAGTGAGGTCAGCTGAGAAGATCATCGGGGTCTCTCTTCCTGCCATTACAGACATTTACACCGCACACTGCATTGGTAAAGCAAACAGCATTATGAAGGACCCCACGCATTCTTCATACAAACTCTTCTCCCTCCTGCCATCTGGAAAAAGGCTCCGAAGAATTCAGGGTCTCACAACCAGACTATGTAACAGTTTCTTGTCCCAAGCCATCAGACTCCTCAATACCCAGAGCCTGGACTGACACCAACCTACTGCCCTCTGTTGTGCTTATTGTCTTGTTTATTATTTATTGTAATGCCTGCACTGTTTTGTGCACTTTATGCAGTCCTGAGTAGGTCTGTAGTCTAATGTAGTTTTGTGTTGTTTTACGTAGTTCAGTGTAGTTTTTGTATTGTTCATGTAGCACCACGGTCCTGAAAAACGTTGTCTTGTTTTTACTGTGTACTGTACCAGCAGTCATGGTCGAAATGACAATAAAAAGTGACTTGACTTGACTAAACAAATCTTATGCATGCTTCAGGCATGCAACACACCTCAGGCCACAACAGCTTCCAGACCAAATAGTGGAAGGTAAGTAACTGCTTGTGAACCTGGTGGTGCGGGATTTTGAGTTTCTTTATCTTCTGACCGATGGCAGGTGCAGGGGAAATGGCAAGGCCTGGATGATGGTGATGTTTGATACTATCTAAAGGAGGTACTAACTCAACATCTTTCAAGGTGGGGAGAAATGTGCCTGTGATGTATAGGGCAAATGACCACTTCTCTCTGCAGCTCTTTATGTTCCTGTGTATTGTAGTCTGGCATATGATCACCCTCCCACCCTTCCCCTCCTGAAGTCAACAATCAGCTCTTTAATTTTACTGATGTTGTGTGAGAGGTTCTTATTGCAGCACCACTCAGCCAGGGCTCTTATCTCACTCATCACCACCTGGGATTCTGCTTTTAAGTTTTTGAAAGCTCGGAGATATTTTCATGTCCGTAAGCAGCTTGTGTTTAGAAGGTTACACAAAATGACATTTAAAGGAGCACTATATCTTCCACTGAGCTAAGATGTCAGAAGTTCATTACTGTGATGTTAATCCTGTGAGAGCTCTCCAAAAGGAACAACTTAAAAGCAGATTTTTAATTGCATTGTCTCCCCTCTACTATTTCCCTGTGTGATTAAGGTTTTATGTTTAGTGCACATCTGGTAGGGCATGGTTCTGGAAGGCAACACACCTGGAAGCGTTGATGTAAAGAATATCACAGCCCCAGGGCTATATGTTTCTTAAGGCACCATGAATCCAATAGGTAATAAAAACAAGATTGAATTTTTGGTTAACTTAGAGAAATAAAGCCTTTAAGCAATAACTCAAGGATGTATCCATCTAATATCACCAGCCCTTCTTACGTCATTCAATTAAATCATGACTCATCTCAGCCTCACTGTGACTTTTTATATCTTTTATAAAATGTTTAATTGTAAAGAAAGCACGGCAGCACCTTGACCTCCTTAGAAGTTCACGAAGACTCAGCATGACATCTCCAACTTTGACAAACTTCTATAGTTGTATGCTGGAGACTGGCTGCATCACAGCCTGGCATGGAAACACCAACCATCAGGCTCTTGAACCAGTGGGGATAACTCCATTCATCTTCACTTGCCCCATCACTGAAATATTCTCACAACCTATGGACTCACTTTCAAGTACTTTTCATTTCATGTTGTTGATACTTATTGCTTGTTTATTTTTTTTCTTTTATATTTGCACATTGGTTGTTTGTCCAACCTGTTGTGTGTAGTCTTTCATTGATTCAATGTTGTGAAGCAATAAAACATGAAAACTTCCAAGGGGAGGGTGCATACTTTTTATAGGCACTGTATATGCTGATGGTAATTGGTAGGATTTTGTTCAATCAAGCCTGGTTGAAATCCCTGACTATGATTGGAAATGTCTCAGGATGGATGTTTCTTACTTGGAGACAACATCATGCAGGATCTCAAGCACTGATTGTAGTTGGTCGCTGCTGGTTTGTAAACTGCGGTTAGGATTATGCAGGAGAACTCCCCAGGTAAATAGAATAGATGGCATTTGACCATTAGATGTTCAAAATCAGGGGAACATGAGTTCGACAAAACAACACACCAAATTTCTGTCTTTCTCTCTCACTCACACTCACACCAATTAAATCTGAGTGAGCCCACTGCCCCTCTTTTGCTTCCCCTTTCTCTTGGACCAACTTCCCTCCACCCTTAATCATTCCTTCCCCTAGTCTCTGTATTGATACATTTTATTGGTGTGCTGCTGGGAGGAGAGGCAAGAGTGGAATAAGGGACAAAAATGGAACCAGAGGAGGATTGCATTTGGGAGTGGGGACGGGTCTGTGGCCAAGTATTCGGGCAAGGATATTCCAGGAGCACCATAGTCTATCTTCTAACATTAAACTGTTGGTATCCCAATCCAGCCCATTGCTGAGGGAAAGGCACTCAGGGGAAAGGCTCAGGGCTGGAGAGGACTTTCTAGGGAGCAGATGGTGAAGCAATGCAGGGAGAGGTGGTCTAGAACAGAGGGCTAGTGAAAAGAGAGGGATAGGGAGATTGAGGGATGGGGCAAGGAAGAGAGTGAGGTGCCAAAAGGCAGGACAGTGGGTGTCAGGGTTGGAGGGAGGGAGCTGGGAGGTAGTCAGGGGAGAGAAGGACACTGAGGGAATGCAAATCATACAATTCATTTTAACTTAGCCAATATCCACTCACCCTCTCCAACCAACAAACTTCATGACATGTCAGTGATAACTTAATTCTGATTCTCTCAAACCTACTATGATTTGAAAATAATACCAAGAAGTCTAACCATTGATATAATTTCAAACCTTTCATGTAATTAGTTCAGAATCATTGATAGTCATGGGCTTGTACCACACAGAAACAGGCCCTTTGCTGTACCACGTTTATGCTGACCTTTTTAATCATCTACACTAATTTCACTTGCCCACATCAAGACTACAGGTTTCCCCCGCCATCTGAAGGTAGAGCGTTCCTATGAAATGGTTCGTAAGCCAAAATGTCGTAAAGCGAAGAAGCAATTACCATTTATTTATATGGGAAAATTTTGTGAGCGTTCGCAGACCCAAAAATAACCTACCAAATCATGCCAAATAACACATAAAACCTAAAATAACAGTAACATATAGTAAAAGCAGGAATAATATGATAAATACACAGCCTATATAAAGTAGAAGTACTTTTCCACAATCATTGCCGGCACTGTTCTCCGTAGCAAAAATGTCACGTAAGCACTCTCAGCAGAAAATCTCACGCAAGCGCTGTTGGCAAAAACACTCTCTCCAGTAACCTTTAAACTATGAAGCTGCCAAATAATACCAAATAACACGTAAAAATACACAGCCTATATAAAGTAGAAATAATGTATGTACAGTGTAGTATCACTTACGGGAATTGGGAAGACAGCGCCGAGCACACTGACGATGGTGTGTTAGATTGAGTCATCGCAGGCTGGGCTGATGCAGTGGCCCCCACCCTCCAGGCCGCCAACCGATACATTGCCACGAAGCACTCAGGGGTCCAGTGGTAGCCGGGAGGCACCCAGCACATCTTTAAGAAAAAAGCCAAAATAAACATGCTAATTAATTAGGTGCCGCCCGACACGTAATTGTCGGCCCAGATCAGTGTCGATTGCTGATTGCATCGCCTCTGATCTGGGCCGACATTTACGTGTCGGGCAGCACCTAATTAATTAGCTTGTTTATTTCGGCTTTTTTCCTAAAGATGTGCTGTGTGCCTCCCGGCTACCGCTGCATTCTCCGCGAATCGGTGTCTGTCCGTGGCCCGGGGGATGGGATGGTGGGACACTGGGGTGTCATCTCATCGTCGTCTGTTTCCATTAGAGCAGGCGGCTCATCTTCTCCTATGACTGCCCGCCTCGATGTCGAAGGTCAAGGTTCGTCGTCTGCTGTGGCTGATGTGGAAGGCTTGCTTGGCTGTTGAGCCTCGCGCTTTTTTCTATGGTACAGTTCTTTGTAAGCACTCAAACCATCTTGCAAATATCCCCTAAACCTACATACCCTTTCAAAATTAAAGTCGTACTTTATCATTGCAGTGAAAATCTCACGCAGTTGCTTCACCTTCATTTCGCTACTGCATTCGGTTTTGATTGTTATCTTTTCCTCTTCCAATTGCATCAGCTATTCATCTATCAGTTCTTGGTCATGGGATGCCAAACCCTCTTCAACATCATGTTCATCAGCTTCCACAAGCCAAACTCACGTTGTCCTTACTTTGTTCACCACGATCGAAACGCTTAATTATGTCTAGTTTTACGCTAAGTGTAACACCCTTACGAGCTCTTTCAGGTTTTTCCAATACCTCAGAACTCATCTTGCAAACGGCTGCTCACAGGCACGTGTTAAAGCAATGCTGTTCCGAATCCGGGGGAGAGCGGCTGCTCAAGGCGTGTGCTGCCTTTTATCGCGCGCTGATTTTTTTTCGTAACAGTGAAAACACCTTCTGAAAGCGAAAACAGGGTACTAATGTAGGTCTTTCGTAACAGTGAGGTTTCGTAAAATGAACATTCGAAAAGCGGGGGACACCTGTATATCCTTCTGGATCTTGCCTATTCAGGTTATTTTCTGTGCCAGGAAGAAATGAGACAAGGCTTAATATTAAGCATTATGTGTTGGTCATGGTGAACACTGCAAGCCTGAGCAGATACGGCTGTCATAGGGGAATGCCGTGTGACGAGAGGCCCAAGCAAGGCCAGTAAGAACCCACGTGCTGGAGTATCCAAGGCCAGAACCATGACATGATTTCGAGACTGACGTGAGAACAGGGCTCTTGACAAGAACCTGATGAGACTGGACGAGAATCCAAATGGGACAGAAATCCTAAAAGCGGTCGCAGACTGAACCGAAGTTGGGTTGATAATTGAGCCACGAACCTGAGTTCAGGTGATCTTTAAATATCCAAATCTTGGTGCTAAAACATGGCTGCCAATTAGTGGAGCGGGCCAGAGTCGATAAAGGAACTGCGCCAGCGAGCCATACTTTGGAGAACTGGTGTGTCTAAACCCCAGAGGCTGGCATGGTTGGGCGTGTACTGTTACATACCACCCTTCAGCCCAACTCATCCCTCATGACCAAGGAACCTATCTGTAAGCTAGTTCCATTTGCCCGGCTCTGGCCCATATCCCTTTAGATAGATAGATAGATAGATAGAT
Source organism: Mobula birostris (assembly GCF_030028105.1). Taxonomy (NCBI): domain Eukaryota; kingdom Metazoa; phylum Chordata; class Chondrichthyes; order Myliobatiformes; family Myliobatidae; genus Mobula; species Mobula birostris. The sequence continues at coordinate 47,188,047 of NC_092391.1, forward strand.
TTACTTTATTAATCCCGAGGGAAATTTGGTTTCGTTACACCAATCGGTGCGCCGGTCGTGCATACAGCCTGGTACAGCCGTTCCGATCTGTTCTTACTTTCTTCTTCTTACTTTTTAATTTACATTATTTTTTGTATTTTTTTTCTCACGATAACACGTCGACGCTGCACCCTCTCTAACATGCTGGTAGAGAGAGTTTTATTTGGGTTTTCTTTAGTGCTGGAAATGGTTACACCCTGACACATGGGACAGAAGCAAGGTCGCATTGTGTATTCCACGGATCAGCAAATTCCGGTCAGCTTAGCGAACAGAGCGGCAGACACCCCTGCTGAAATCCGGAGGAAAACACACAGAGGGGGATCACAAAGCTGAGGAAAGAGGACTGGGTCGAGACAACAGAGACTTTTGGAGAAGAGGAATTCGGTGGGTAATACCGTTTCGGCTGACCGGAAGTGCACTGAGAGCGGTAAGCGTAAAGGAGTTCGGTGCTTACTGTACTGGCTAACAACGGATAGTGCAATCCGGGGTATATTACGATCGAGGAACGTGTTTGCAGACTGGATATTGAACTTTCTTACAACTGTCCCATCCACGTGCCTGCGTCCACGTCATCCATGAGCAGGACAGAAGCAGGCAAAGGGGTGTCTGGATCGTCAGGTGGCTCTGTATCTCCCAAGAGTGATTCTGAGCACTGGTGTAAGAGAAAGCATTCAAATGGACTCCACACTTTCTCACATTCCTGTAAGGAACAAATCCATGTTTCACCAGCAGACCTCATTGAAAGAACTTATTTTATAAAGGCAAATTCACTTCTCATTAATGTGATTTAAAAATTACTGAATGTTGCTGACAGTGTGGGAATGAATGCAGAGTTTTTCTGGAATAACATTATTAATCCTCACCCCCCCCCCCCCCCCCACTATGCCACACTCTGCCACTTCTCATGGACCAAGAGAGCTGTCACTCACACTATCAGTGTCATTGTAAACTTGGGCCAACACTTCTTCAACTGAGTCATTTCAAATAAACTAAGAAAGTCATAAATTCAACAGTTTCAGTTTTCTTTATCTTCCCTGTCCAAGAAAGGTGGCAGATGGAATTTAATATAGAAAAGTGTGAAGTGAAGTGTTTTGGCAGAAAGCAGAGAGGGGAGTTAAAGTTAATGCACAGGCTTAAAGAGTGTGAAGGAACAGAGATACTTAGGGACTTGTGTGTGTGAATCATTGAACATGGCAAGACATATTGAAAGTGTAGTCATCAAAGGAGATGGAATCTTGGAGTTTATAAATACAAGTACTGTGTACAAAAACAGAATTGTTTAAAATGCTGTATGTTTGTAAAGCAATGGACAGACACAAGTGGAGTATTATGGCCTAGATAAACATTCGATCAGCACATGTCTGAAGGTCTTGGGAGGTATAGAGATTTAGATAATTGACTCCAGGGGTGGGAATTCGTGGCTACAAGACCAGGCTGAAGAAGCTGAGATTTTTCTCTTTGAAGCAAAGGACTCTGAGGGGAGGATTGACAGGAAGTTGAAAATCATGACAGGTTTAGGAAGGATAAAAGTGCAAAAACTCAGGCACATAGACAAAAGGAACTGAACAAACAAGAGGAACAGAGAGGATGCAAGGCCATGGTAACCTAGAGATCACTACCTATGGGAGTGGCAGAATCAGACACGATGACTGAATTCAAGAGGAGGTTAGACAAGCACAGGGTACTTGAGGAAAATAAACTAGCAGGGTCACATCACAGGGATAGAGGAGGAGTTGGGGGTCCAGTGCATATGAAAAAATACTGCACATACTTGTAATATATTACTGAAGACGTTGATGAGACTCAGTTCTGATGGGTGTCATGGCCTCCATAATCTATATGTTAGTCTTTTGTAAGAATTAGATTTTTTGATTATTGTTTTCTAAGACTCTATAGATTCTGGAATAGTACCTATAAAACAGAAGTTAGAGTAAAAAAGGAGCACAACTGTCCGGTTTGATATTGGAAGTAGAAAAAATGCTGGAGTCCATACTGAGGAATGTGATATCAAGGAAATTATGTTTGATTAATTACTGGAAAAACCTGAAGGTGTGTCCAGTGAAGAAGATGGGACACAGCCAGTGGATGCATTGTATTTGGATTTTCAGTAGGTTTTCAATCGGATCGACACAAGAGGCTGTGAACAATGTTAGAGCACATGGAATCGGGGAGTAATATGCTAAAACAGGTGGAGCTAATTAACAGATAGAAAGCAAAGAGTGGGAATAAATGGGTCCTTCTCAGGGTAACAAGATGTGACAAGTGGAGGATTGACAGATTATGTGCTTGACATTTTAACAATCTGACTGAAAGGATCAAATGAAACATTCCCAAGTTTGCTGACAGTCACAAAGAAGGCATGCCAATGCCTCTCCTTTCTTCAACGTTTACAGAGATTCAGCATGTCATTGAAGACTCTGACAGACTTCTACAGAAGTGCACAGGAAGGCATTCTGACTGGCTGCATCACAGCCTAGTATGGAAAATCCAGTCCACAGGAACACAGGAGACTACAGACAGTGACGGACACAGCCACTTCCATCACCTCTCTCCACCATCCAGGATATTTACAACAGGCAATGTCTCAGGAAGGTGACATTCATCAACAGGAACTCCTAACATCCGGGTCATGCCCACATCTCACAGCTGCTGTCATGCAGGAGGTACAGGAGCCTGGAGAAACACACCTCAAGCTTCAACAACTTCTTCCCCAGTGCCATCAGGTTCCTGAACTGATCAGAAAATCCCTAATTCCACCTGGGACTATTTTTTCTCAGCTTGCAGTAATGTTGCTCTGTTTATGTTAGTATAACGCTCAGGTCTATCGGCTCGTGTTTATCTAGGGGAAAACCTGTCCACCCGTCCAACCGTGTCTCACGGTTTGCATAGTTACTGTGTAATGCCACCTGGTACAAACTCACACATCAAATATCAGACAGCACACAATGTACGATTTACAGATTACACTTTATAAATCTTACTGGAACTATGTAATTAATAGAGATACAATATAAAAGGGAAAGTAAAAAGCATCAGACTTATCAGAATTCAACCACTTCATGCACAACCGTTGGAGCTCAATTAATGGGGTCCTCTTTCCACCACGCGATTCCCTCCGACCCCCTCGACTTGCCGCTCGGGACCAACCAGGGTGGTCGACCAGAGCGCTTCCAGCACGTCCGTCCTCTTCGGGTCTCCTCCCGAAAAGCTCGCCAAACCACACGGTTCCCAGCCATATGAGACAGAATATCACCCACAAAAAGAATAACATGGACACTCATTGGTTCGTTCCAAACAAGCAGAGAGAGAGAGAACTCCTTACATCGCAGTTATTATTACAGAAAAGCCATTTTTTAAAAATAATATAACAAAGAAGCCATTTTGTTAGCCTTCGCAGTAACATAAAAGAAGAAACCCCTTACATTAGTTTATTTTGTTATATAGGTTATGTATAATAATTTTAGTTTATATGCACACATTTTATCATGTTGTAACATACTGTGCTGCTGCCGCAGAAAGCTCAGTTTCTTTGCATTTAGACCACAAACTCCTGTGACAATAAGCTTAAACTAGAAACTTGAAATTGAACAGCACAAAACAACTGGGAGTGTGAGTCGTGACAAGAGGATATGGACAACTGAGTAAGTGGTTAAAAGCACAGCAGATGGGGTACAATGTGAAGTTACGTTGGCAGCAAAATTGAAGTGATGAGAGACTGGGATATATTGGTATTCCAAGGGATGTGATTCCCTTGTACATAGGTTACTGAAAGCCAGCATGAAGGTACTAAAGCCAGTTTGGAAGACAAGCTGTACATTGGCCTTTTTTGCAAAAGGTTATGAACAGAGAAGAAAAGGTGACTTTGTACAGGAGAATTTCTTTGGCAGTCATTCGGGCTTGAGGGTAGACCTTCTTCCACTTTACTTCTCTGAGATATGTGGGGCTGGTGAGATCAATGCTAACTCTTCCACAGATGCATATTAGTGGTGAGTCTGAACTCTCCTTGCACTGTTTCTACATGGACCAATGATGTCCTCCTCGTTCTTTCTCTCAGTCCTACCATCCATTTTATAGAAGTCTATAGAGGTCAGGAGAAAACCTGAAGATCCTGGAAATCAACATAATACACCTTTTCCAGTCCTAATGAAGGGTTGCAGCCTGAAAAGTTGACTGTTTACTCTCTTTCATAGATGCTGGCCTGCTGAGTTCCTCCAGCATTTTGTGTGTATTACATTGAATGTCCTTAAGAAGGTGGCAGAATCATTTTCGGATACAAAAGGCACAAGGGAATTGGGGAAAGAGTGTGAATTTCAGCAGTCATCATACTGAGTGAAAAATCTGACTTGAAGAGCCCAATGACCCATTCTTGTTCCTATTGTTTATGTTTCTATATGTCAATAATCTTCCTGAGAGGCCGAATGGCCCACCCGTGTTCCTGTTTCTTAGTTCCTTACAGTTGAACTGATATACATAGAATGTAAATGAACTCAATGGGTTGAATTATCATCTTCCATACTACAATTACTTGATGCAATTACATATAGGTACAGTCAAAGACATGCATGCTAGCGTTTCTACTTTCTTAGGAGGTTTTGTTGTCACGGTACACTCAAATACATTTCTAGGGGTGTACTATTAGAAGTATCCTGACTGATTACATCATGGTCTGGTACATCAGCCTAAATGTACAGGAAAATAGGAAGCCTCAGAGAGTAATGGACTCTGCCCAATGCATCTTGGGCACATCCATCCCGCCATCAGTAACATCTGCAGGAGGAGCTGCCTCAGGAAGGCATCAAATATCATCCAAGATTACCACCATTAAGGCAATGGCATCTGCTTGCAGCTACCATCAGACCCAAGATACAGGAGCCCTGAAATCCCACCTCATCAGGTATAAAAATAGTTACTTCCCTTCAATCATTCTTGTACCAAGCAGAAGATCAGTAAATTACTGCAGTTCAACAACACTAGGACCACGTTGAACACTTAGCACTAAAATGGACTTTGTCTTTGTTTGTCCGAATTGTGTTGTTTCTTGCAGCTATGTCCGACCTAGACAAGTTCCTGCAAATTCATTAGCTAAAAATGTTGTAGTTCTCTGATGTCTGTGGAGCCAGGAGGTTATCAATAATCTTTGGCATGCACCTAATGAAAAGCAGTAAATGTCAGGTCAGATACATAAACTGTTGTGTCTTACTGACCATCCGATGACCTCAGATGCTTAGCTAGGAAAATAAAGTTTGAGAAACTTTTACTTAAAAGATAAACAATGAGAGCTCAGTTTTACAATCTTTCCCTCACAAACTCTACTAGAAGAAGAGCTATAAGAAACAACGCCAGATTCCAGATAATATTTATAACATCTGTGAATGTTCCAACTTTTCGCAAGATGGGTCATATCCATCAGTTGTCCTGCTTTTTGATGCTAAATGTGCCATCTCTGGGAAGGTGGAAGAATATAATGTCATTCATTGGAGACTAAAGTGCCTCATTGTTGCCACTTGTCAATCTTCTGATATATGAACCTAGATCTGTGTTCCAAGCTCAATTCTTTTTGCAACAGCCTCCTTCACAACTACTTGGAAGGACCTCCTACCCTTCGACTCCAAGAAACATTTAGAAAATCAATGAGTCGTGGTGCCTGGGGACTTATTCAGGTTTGCCTGACATTTTGTTTGAATGGCTGGAAACTACTCAGCTGGTTACAAAAGAGCCATTTCAGATATATTGTACTCTTGGAGAAATGCACAGAAACCAGGAGTGAGTAGGTTGTCCAACAGACGGCTGAGCTCTTCCCATCTGTGTCGTGGAGGTAACTATCACCCCACAGATTTCAAACTCTGGCAATACACATTGAAGATCATTCAGTTTGGGCAGATAACACCCACTGTCCTATTACTTTCAAAGGAACTGAATAATCTAGGACAGTGACGTGATATTAAGCTTAGTAATCACCCACTAACATCTGCAGGACTAACTAAAAACATTACGCTGTAAATTCATTTCTTGTCTGTCCAACCTTGGATATGAATTGCTAATTTTCTATGCAAATGTCTCTCATTTTTCATTACCAAGATGTGCTGTTAACAAACTGATCAGACTGCTGTTGGTACAAAGCTGCCCTCTGCGAGGCACAGTCAAATTCAACGATGTGATGAACCAAAGATGATACTTCTCAACTGGAAAATTCCTGTCGTTGATACTGATTGAGCACATTAAGCAATTAGTCATAAAGCATTTACCTTTTTTTAATTAACATGGTTAATGAGACACTGCCTACTTATGAGAACAGTCATCAATTGCAACATATAAACGTAGTGAGAACAAATTCAATAAGACAGTTCAAAAGGGATTTGATGGATATTGGAGTACTTCCAAGGAAATTGTAGGAAATGTGGTTAAATGCATTGCCTGCTGCAAGAGTATGCTTCTGTGCTTAATAATCAACTAATTCTTTAAGGATCACAAGGGCAGCTTGCTCTGATTTTGAAAGCAATACACTGTTCTGGGATTTCCATATAAAACTGTCATTATGGTTCAATCCGTACTGAATATTAAGCCTGCCATTACTGGATTGGGCAAACCATTTCAGCTTCATCACCCAATGGAGACCAAACGTGAAGACTTTACCACTGATAAAGTTGCCTACCGCTGGGGATGCATAAGGCGAAGGAAAGTTTGAGGCATATCAAAAGATGATTAGGTAATGTCATATCACTCTGGAGTTAAAAGCAGATGGAAAGACTGAGCTAAAATGCTGTCCAGTTTTGAATAACTTCACCAGAATGAGAGAAAAATTGGCATTGGATGCTATACGTGTGACTTCAAAGGCTGAATGATGGCAAAATTTAGAAGTGTGCCTGGTCCAGCAACATCAGTGATGTCTAGAGACAAGGGAGGGAGCTGAGAGGAGAAGGAAACGTTAATGTAAAGTCTTTGTCATTTTTGAAAGTTATAAATTTATGAGGGGGAAGAAAGCATTAATATTCTGGAAGGAATGTTAGCAACTGTTGGAAGTGAAAATGTATTTAGATGAAAGGACTACAGTCTGAGCAACAAAAGAAAAGTGTGATCATATAATGTAATTTTCCGTTGTTTGAGAAAGGGATGGGTGGAGCTCCAGAGAATCTACGAGCGTCAATGACATCAGGCAATGTGAAAATAAACAACAAAAATCAAGAGCACAGAGACGTGACGAGAGTAAATTGTTCCGAAGGATTATTGATGACTAACATAATGTTGTTTATGCTCTTGTTAGGTCAAAATCTTGCTGTACTTGCAGATTAAAACAGGAACTCTGCGATAAATAATTTCAAAGGCTAAGATCAATTGCCATTCAGTCAGACTTTCCAAATGTTTAAGCAATAATCTATGAGAGAGAAGGTTAAGAAGGGGATTTATCCTATGAAATGTCTTTCCAAGGCGATCTGAAGAGAACTAAAAATGAGCTAAAGAGACAGAAATAGAGAGCTGGCCCATTCAACCCAGCCCCCAGATTGCACATTCCACAATCGTCTAGAAAACGTCAATAAAAAGACAAAAATCCACTCACCAATTTTGGAAGAAACTTGGGAAAATTGATATTTGACCATAAAGGCAATCAGACAGGGGATTCAACACAGGATGATAGAAACAGGCCTTTCAGACCACCTTGCACAAGCCAACTACAATACCTATCATGCTAATCTCACTTGCCTTCATTGGACCCATACCACTGTGCACCCTTCGATTCCAAGCGCCTCTCCCAGTGCTGTCAAGCATTGTAATTGTCTCTGTCTCTACCACATACTCGAGGAGCTCATTCCAGATATACACCATCCTCTGGAGGAAAAACTTACCCCTCCGATTGAATTTCTTCCACTCTCATCATAAACCTGTGCCCACCATTCCTAGACTGTGCTGCCCTGTGGAAAAAGAAGCTCTGTCCTATGTATGTCCTTCATCATTTTATAAAAAATTGTCAGTTCACCCCTCAGCCTCTTAGGTTCCAGTGACAACAAATCCAGTCTACCCAATCTCTCTTTCTAAAAACAGCCCTCCATTCCAGGCAACATCCTGATGAATATCTTCACTTTTTTTCCATTGCTTTGATATCCATCCTACGATGGCCAGAACTGTGTACAACAGTCTATAAGCAGTCTAAACAATACTTGTACAACAGCAACATGAAGTCCCAACTCTGACTGCCTCAGCCTATGAGGGAGAGCAGCCTTCTTCAATACCCTAACCGTTCACGTGACCATTTTCAGGGAGCTATGGACTTGTACATTAGTGCTCCCTACCATTTACTTTATATGTCCTAGCAGATTTTGACCTCCAAAAGTGCATTACCTCACACTGATCTGGACTAAATACCATCTGCCACTACTCAGCTCAACTTTCCAGCAGATCCAATTCCTGCTGCAGACCTAGAGAACTACATTTAACACATCCACTAATTTTCATAATGTTAGTCATTTTGCACTCCACGTAATCAAGTTGTCATCCCTGCATGTAAACTTACCTGCACTCTTCAGAGCTGTGACTAAGAATGCAATATCTCTGAGGAAATTACTATTTCCTGATTTCTTCTCTCTTCAACCAAGTGATTGATGTGGATGTTAAGAATTATGGTCTTGGGGCATTAATAAAAACTAATCAATACTGTTATGCTGAATATCATTTTTATTGGCATTGATATAAAATCAAAAGACTGTTCTTCCGATCTTCATTTAACGTTGTTTTGTGTGGCCATATATTGAAGACATTTATAGAAACCTCAGCAATGTTGTATCTACCAGGCTGCTGTGATCAGTCAATCGGAATCAGAATCTGATTTATTATCCCTATCTTATATGATGGCAAATGTAAACACGAGGAAATCTGCAGATGCTGCAACTTCAAGCAACACACATAAAAGTTGCAGGTGAACGCAGCAGGCCAGGCAGCATCTCTAGGAAGAGGTACAGTCGACGTTTCGGGCCGAGACCCTTTGTCAGGACTAACTGAAAGAAGAGCTAGTAAGAGATTTGAAAGTGGGAGGGGGAGGGGAGATCCAAAATGATAGGAGAAGACAGGAGGGGGAGGGATGGAGCCAAGAGCTGGACAGTTGATTGGCAAAAGGGATATGAGAGGATCATGGGACAGGAGGCCCAAGGAGAAGGAAAAGGGGGAGGGGGGAAGCCCAGAGGATGGGCAAGGGGTATAGTGAGAGGGACAGAGGGAGAAAAAGGAGAGAGAGTAAAAGAATGTGTGTATATAAGTAAATAAATAACGGATGGGGTACGAGGGGGAGGTGGGGCATTAGCAGAGGTTTGAGAAGTCAATGTTCATGCCATCAGGTTGGAGACTACCCAGACAGAATATATGGTGTTGTTCCTCCAACCTGAGTGTGGCTTCATCTTTACAGTAGAGGAGGCCATGGATAGACATATCAGAATGGGAATGGGACATGGAATTAAAATGTGTGGCCACTGGGAGATCCTGCTTTCTCTGGCGGACAGAGCATAGGTGTTCAGTGAAACGATCTCCCAGTCTGCGTCGGGTCTCGCCAATATATAGAAGGCCGCATTGGGAGCACTGGATGCAGTGGCATCAACACAATGCAAAGACGCAGAATCATAAAGTCATCAAAAAGTAGAGTGTAGAAACAGGCCCTTCGGCCCATCTAGTCTGTGCTGAACCATTTAAATTCCCATCGACCTGCACCAGAACCATAGCACTCCATACCCCTACCATCCACGTACCTATCCAAACTTCTCTTAAATGTTGAAATTGATCTCACATGCACCAGTTGCACTGGCAGGTCATTCTACGCTCTCATGAAACTCTGAGTGAAAATGTTTTCCATCATGTTCCCCTTAAACTATTCACCTTTCACCCACAACCCATGACCTCTAGTTGTAGTCCCATCCAACCTCAGTGGGAAGAGCCTGTATGCATTTACCCTATCCATAAACCCTCATAATTCTGTTCATCTCAATCAAATCTCTCCTCAATCTTCTTTGTTCTAAGGAATAAAGTCCAAATCTCTTCCATCTTTCCTCCAGTCCTGAAAACATCCTTGTAAATTTTGCCTGTAGCCTTTCAACATTATTTACATTCTTCCTGTAGTTAGGTGACCAAAACTGCACATAGTACTCCAAACTAGGCCTCACCAACGTTTTATACAACTTTAACTTAACAGCCCATCTTCTACAGTCAATATATGGATTTATTAAGGCCATTGTGCCAAAAGTTTTCTTTACAACTCTATCTACCTATGACACCACTTTCAATGAACTATGGACCTGTATTCCCAGATCCCTTTGTTCTACAACGCTCCTCAGGGTCCTACCGTTCACTGTGTAAGGCCTACCCTGGTTGGCCCTACCAAAGTGCAACACCTCACACTTGACTGCATTACATTCCCTCTGCCATTTTTCAGCCCATTGTTTAAGCTGATCCAGGTCCCACTGCAAGCCATAATTGTCTTCCTTGCTCTCCATCACACCCCATTCTTGGTGCCATTTGAAAATTTGTTTATTCAGTTAACCACATTATCATCCATATTATTGATGTAGATGACAAACAAAGGACCCAGCACCAATTTCTGCAGCACTCCACTAGGCCTCCAGCCAGAGAGGCAACCATCCACTACCACTCCCTGGCTTCTCCCACAAGGCCAACATCTAATCTAATTTACTACTTCATCTTGAATGCCAAACAACTGAACCTCCTTGACCAAACTCTCATGCAGAAATTTGTCAAAGACCTTGCTCAAGTCCATTTAGACAACATCCACTGCCTTGCCTTCATCAACTTTCCTGGTAACTTCCTGAAAAAACTCTTTAAGGTTGGTTGGACACAGCTTACCATGCACAAAGCCATGCTGACTACCCCTAATCAGTTCATGACTATCCAAATACTCATATATCCAGTCCATAGAATGCCTTCCAATAACTTTCCCACTACTGATGTCAGGCTCACTGGTCTGTAATTTCCTGGTTTACTTTTAGAGCCTTTCTTAAACAGTGGAACAACATTAGCTATCCTCCAATCCTCCAGTACCTCACCTGAGAGTAAGGATGATTTAAATATCTGTGCTATGGCCCCTGCAATACTACACTTGCCTCCCACAGGGTCCAAGGGAACACCTTGTCAGATCCTGGGGATTTATCAAGACAGCAAACACCTCTCCTCTGTAATCTGGATAGAGTCCATGACCTCGATGCTTTGTCTCACTTGTATAGACTCTGTGTCCGCCTCCTGAGTAAATACAGATTTCTTTTCACTCCACGCGTGGATTACCAATCTGATCTTTCAGAGGACCAACTTTGTCCCTCGTAGACCTTTTGCTCATAACATATCTGTAGAATCTCTTACGATTCTACTTCACCTTGTCTGCTTGGGCATACTCCATGCATTCTTTTAGTCCTCCTGATTTCATTCTATAGTGTTTTCTTGCATTTCTTATACTCCATAACCACCTCATTTGTTCTTACCTGCCTATATCTGCTGCTGTTGTTCTTGTTCCTTTTCACGCCTTGTGGCGCATTGGGCGGCATTTTTTGCCGTTTCCTTAGCATTTGTCTGTTTTTTACAAGGTTGAGTTGCTAGTTCTTTTTTTTTATTGTTTCAGTTTTATTAAAAAAATATTGATTCTTATCATGATCTAACCATGAGAAGTTAGCAATCACATGTAGTGACGGAAGATCTACAAAGAAAAATTGGCAAAAAAATTGGTATTAACTGCATGACAAAGAAAAATTTCTACTTTTGTCATTGAAAATTTTCACACAAAACATTAAATAGGCAGTAACATTCCATGACTCTGGAGTCCCTTTCTTCTTGAAAGGCAGTGCCTTAAAAAAAAAATCAGCTACTTACAATTAAAACAGTTCAACGCTCAACTCAGCACGGACAGAAAGCGTGAAAGAGGCCGTCCAGATCTGAACCTGACACCATTCGCCTTGCAGTCTGGTGCTGATGCCACTACACCACCGGCCAGCCTATACTGGCTCTGCACCTCCTTATTTTCTTAACCAGGGCCTCAATATATATCTTGAAAACCAAAGTTTTCAAAACCTATTATCTTTACCTTTTATTCTGACAATCACATACAAGCTTTGTACTCTCAAAATTTCACTTTTGAAGGCTTCCTACTTACCAAGTACACCTCTGTCAGGAAACAACCCTGCCCTAATCCACACTTGCCAGATCCTTTCTGATACCATCAAAATTGGCCTTTCTCCAATTTAAAATCTGTTCCCATGGACCGGACCTATCTTTTTGCATACTTACTTTGAAAATAATGACATTGCGATCACTAGACACCAGATGTTCGCCTGCACAAACTTCTGTCACCTGCCCTGTCATATTCGTTAATAGCAGATCAATATTGCACACTTTCATGTTAAGACTTCTGTGCTCTGATTAAGGAATCTTTCTGGTACACATACGATGAACTCTCTCCCATCTAGACCTTTTACACTATGGGAGTCTCAGTCAATATGTGAAAAGTGAAAATCACCTACTATAACAACCTTAATTTTTTTGCAACAATCTGAAATCTCTCTACAAATTTGTTCCTCTAAATCCAGCAGACTGTTGGGTGGTCTGTAATATAGCCGCAGTAATGTGGTCATGCCTTTCTTATTTCTCACTTCCACCCATAACGCCTCACTAGACGAGTTCTCCAGTCTGTCTGACTGAGCATTGCCGTGACATTTTCCCTGATTAGTAATGTCACCCCTCCACCTTCAATCCTTCCCACTCTGTTGTGTCTAAAACAACAGAAACCCAGAATACTGAGCTACCAGTCCTGTCTCTCCTGCAACCAAGTCTCACTAATGGCTACACCATCATCATTCCAGGTGTTGATCCATGCCCTGAGCTCCTCCACCCTTCCTACAATACATCTTACATTGAAATATACGCAGCTCAGGACATTGGTCACAGCATGCTCAGCCAAATGATTCCTGACATTGTCTGAGGACTTGACAACATATGTCTCCACAACCTCTCCACTATCTGTTCTGACACCCTAGTTCCCATCCCCCTGCAGCTCTAGTTTAAACCTATTGTTGCGGGAGATGGCCTCAGGAGTACTCTGCACTTTTCCCTTTCTGTCTGATGAGAGGCCAAGGTGAGGATGGTAAGGACCCAAGTGCTGGAGTTTCCAAGACTAGACCCAAAACACGATTTCGAGATTGAGACGAGAGCAGGATTCTTGACTAAATGTAAGACGGCAATCCAAATGAGACAGAAGTCCAAAACACAGTCGCAGACTCAACTAAAGTTGAGCTTATGCTTGAACACTGAACCTTCTTCCTCTTCTTCTGACCTCTAATGGTGGTTGGCATCCAACCTAAAGGTGCATTACTGCCACCAACTGGACTAGAGTGTGGTGTAGAGAACTGGGAAATAAGATCCCTACAGGTCCTTTATCGCCCACTGTAAGTCCAAATGATAGCAACCAATTCTGCTGTGTATACTGATAAATGATTAGTAAGATGTTTCTTTATTGTTACCTGTAATTCAGGCACAAAAACAGCCACACCAACTTTCCTAGTTAAATTATCTTTTGATCCGTCAGTAAAAATGGTTAACATATTATAATAATTATCCTGAACATATTGATGAACCAAAGAATCTCGGGCATATCAGAATCCTTAGTCTTCATTAAATCATGCAACCTAAAATCAACAAAAGTCATTGGAAAAAACCAAGGTGGGGTTACCAAAAAAGCTACAGTGGGACATATTGCATAATCCAGCAAACCCATATTCCTAGTGCGATAAGAACCCAGCCACCCAAAGCTAAAAACACTCCTCTTGTGATGTTCCCAATGGTCTTCCCACACACTTTTCACAGGGTGATCATTCCTCTGCCCCCTCAAGTTAACCCAGTACATTAACAACAACTTTAACCTCCGCAACTGTAAGGGTAATTGTCCCATTTCAACCAGTAAAGCTGAATCTGGAGACGACCATACTGCATCACAACACAGTCTCAAAGCCTGTGCTTGTATTGCATCCAAACATTTTAAATTTGATGATGCTAATCCATAAGCCACACAACCATAATCAAGCACAGATCTAATTAAACAAATATAAATGGTTAACCAAGATTTTTGTGTCACATCCCAAATATACCCACATTTAATGCTCCTTTACAATTATCAATTATTTCACTGATATGGTGCTTCCATGGCAGCTTATAATCCATCCACATGCCGAAAAATTTTACCGCAGACACTTCTCCAAGAGTTTGACGATACAATTTCAAATCAAGTGCAGGTCCATTGATCCTCTTTGTAAAATACATAACTTGTGTTTTAGCTACTGAAAGCTTAAAACCTCCATCTATTCGCCCAGTTTTTGACATTATTAATTGCTAATTGCATCCTATAAACAGTTAAATTGAAATTCTACCTCTAATCCATAAAGCTCCATTATCTGCATATAGTGATTTACCCACCCCAGTTTTATCTCAGAAAAACATATCATTAATCATAATATTAAACGATAAAGGGCTACTAATACTGTCTTGTGGGCTCCCATTCTCTACCTCTTAAAAACTCAAATATAGCTTACCCTCCCTTTCCTACATAGGCCATCTAAATAAAAATTATACTGTCTTCCCCTCACTCCTAATTTCCATAATTTAATCAAAAGACCTTTCCTCCATTATGTATCATTTGCTTTTTCAACATCAAAAAATACTGCTATTACAACTTTATTTACCTGTGCTTTCCTAATACCATCTTCTAAACAAAAAACTGAATCCAGTGTCATTCTACCCTCCCGAAATCTGCTCTGATAAAATTCTATATCACCTCTTTTTTTGCAAAATATAATTCAACCTATCACCATACATTCCATAAGTTTACACAAATGGCGTGTTAATGATATTGGTCTATAACCGGAAGGATCCAATGGGGATTTTTCAGGTTTTAGAATAGACACTACTACTGCCATTTTCCATAAGGAAGATGCCTAACCTCCAAATATGATTCAAAAATTTTAATATTATCTCAAGAGAGTTGTCAGTTATGTGATTATACATACAATAAGATATAGTGTAGCTTCCTTTTCTGGAGATATCTGACCTGCACTATGAACAGCCTTCTTAAATTCATACGAAAAAAACTCTTAATCACTAATACTATCGTGGCTACAGCTGGCTTCAACACATCAGGGTATTCACTCAAAACCTTATCCCTGCATTGTTTAGCCTCTTCACTTCGATTATTTTGATTATGAATTGCAACAAATGACCTAGCCAGCAACTCAACCTTCTCTTTCTCAGTGACAATCAGTTTACCTTCTTTATTCAATGCTCGAATGTTATCAGCCCCATGAATCTGACACCCCTCCTCACATTTTCTTAATTATTTCCCAAACATCTCCAAGTTTAATATTCCTTCCAATACTACCACAGTATGACCTCCAGTAAACCTTTTTCTCAACCTTCACCACTTTCCTCATCACGGCCTGCGCCCTTTTATAAGGTCACTCAGAGAGTGATACTTCTTAACTTTCCTAAACACCTAATTTCTCTCCCTAATTGCCTCTGCACACTCCCCAGTCCACTATGGTACAGCCTTTCTCCTATTAATGTCCTTTTTAATAGGAATCACTTCCACTGCAGTTTGATGAATAATGTGACATAACCTTTCATCACAGAAATCCACATCATCCTCAGCGTTCAGCCCTGACAGACGTTCATCACATCAATCCATAAACTTCTCCAAATTTGCTTTACTAAAATTCCACCTCCTTAAAGTGGTCTCCTGGCCCCTATACAAATCCAAATCCAAGCTTATAACTATAGGAAAATGATCACTCCCCAGTGTTTCATCTCCCATAATATCCTACACACTCACTTCAGCCAGAATGTTCGAAGCTAAGGTTAAATCTTTAGCAAACAAGAGAAAATCTGCAGATGCTAGAAATTTAAGCAACACACACAAAATGCTGGAGGAACTCAACAGGTCAGGCAGCATCTATGGAAATGAGTAAACAGTCGACATTTCGGGCCGAGACCCTTCATCAGGACTCAAATCTAGAACAGATTCAGAACTATTATGAGCATTAAATCTCATACCCACAAAGTGGGAAATATCAAAGAATTCTTCTACAATTAAACCATTGCTATCACTCCACGAACAACCCCAAATCTAAAGCACTAAATCTGAGTTCAGGTGCTCTTTAAATATCCAAATCTTGGTGCCAAAACATGGCCCACTAATTAACGGAGTGGTCCAGAATATTTAAAGGGACGATGCCAGCTATCTGTACATTGAAGAAGTGAAGCGTCTAAACCCTGGAAGCTGGAACCTGTTCCCCATCAAAAATCTGGGTAGTGGTGGGACTGATGAAGGTGGGGTATTCACAGATTTCAATTTGGATACATAGAAGGTGGGATTGATCTTAAGGGTCTTGGGGAGCTGCAATTAGAAGCTACTGCGTTCACTTTCTGAAGAACCTTGAAGGGTCCAATGAACTTGGGCACCAGTTTCCTTGACTCCACCTGGAAAGGCAAATCTTGAGTAGACTACCAGACTTCTTGCCCAGGCTGCAAAGCTAGTCCCCGACTTCGCTTACGGTCAGCTTTCTGTTCAGACTTATGGGTAGAGGCCAACAAAATCTCCCTCACTCTAGCCCATTTCTCCTTGCAGTGTCGGACGAGATCTTCAGCGGCAGGAACCCTAACCTTGGCCTCCCGTTCAGGGAGGAGTGTTGGAGAACACCCAAATTGACACTCAAATGGGGACATCCTCTGCCCACATCAAATGATCACAGCACTCATCTGGTTTTCCTGAAGCTAGGCATCTCAGGGTTCGCTCCATATCCTGAATCGCTCACTCTGTCTGACTAGAGGAAAGTCTCACTGTAGCTCAGATGAGTGTTTAGAATGCTTTCCAAAAGTACAAATGGAATTGCGGCCCCCGATTCGACACAATGTCCACCAGAAATCCATGGACCCTGAAGACCTGAAGAAGGACAATCTCAGCTGTCTCCATCGTTGACAGTAGTTTGTCCAAAGCTATGAACTTACAGACTTTCAAGAAGAGATCCACAGTCTCCATGATGACGCTCTTCCCCTTGGAAGGTGGACGACCTGTGATAAAGTCCATGGAGATGTGTACCTATGGTCTGCACTGAACAGGTAGTGGTTTAAGGAGCCCTGAGGTTGGGTGCAGGTCTCCTTGCTCTGGGCGCACACCTTGCATGCTTGCACATATTGTTGAATTTCTTTAGCCATTTCAAGCCACCAGTATCTCCTCTTAATGAACTTGATGGTTCTGGCGACCCCCTGGGTGAATGGTCATTCGAGGAGCATGCCCCCATTGAAGAACCTTAGACCTGTCAGAACTTGGAAAGGATTGAGACCTGGAGGACTGTTCTTGGGAGTCTCCCCTTACACCTGGGCCTTGTGAACAACTGTGTCAATTTCCCAATGAGTTGGCGATATCACGTTAGCTTGGGGCAAAATGGCGGTAGGCTGCTCCTCTTTCTCGGGTTCATCTAACTGATGAGACAAGGCATCCATCTTCTGATTCTTTCACCCTGGTCGATAGGTCAGAACAAAATTGAGCCGGTTAAAGAGACTACCTGGCCTGTCTGGAATTCAGTCATTTGACCTCATGAATAAAAGCCAGGCTTTTGTGGTCTATCCACACAATAAAAGGGTTCAGCCCCTCAAGTATTGATGCCATTCCTCCAATGCCAATTTGATTGCGAGCATTTCTCTATTACCGATATCATAGTTCCCTTCCGCTGGGGATAGACGCCTGGAGAAGAACACTTACTGTCCGAGGTTATCAGTTGAGATAAAACTGCCTCCGCTCCAATGTCCGAGGCATCCACCTCCATGATGAAGGAAAGCTTCAGGTTAGGTGAGACCAAAATGGGAGCTGTTGTGAACTGCTGTTTGAGCTCTGCAAAAGCAGCCTCCGCTTCGGTAGTCCAAACGTAAGGGCCTGTGGATCTTTTAGTTAGTACTGTCAGTGGAGCTACCATTGAGCTAAAGTTTCTGATGAACTTTGTGTAAATGTAGGCAAATTCCAGAAATCGCTGGGCTTGTTTCACACTGGATGGTTGTGGACAATCTCTGACAGCCTGTGTTTTAGTAGGGTCCGTCTTGAGATTACCATAAGAGATGATAAAACCCCAAAGTGAAACTGTGGTCACATGAAATTCAGATTTTTTAAGATTGACACAAAGTCCCTGATCTAGGAGCCTCTTTAAGATACCTCTGTTGTGAGTGACGTGCTCCTACATGGACTTCAAGAAAATTAGGATGTTGTCCAAATAGATAAGGTGTACTTATGGAGAGTATTTTGGAGCACGTCGTTTTGAAGGCCTGAGAAACTGCTGGCTCATTAGCAAGACCGAAGGACATGAGCAGGTACTCATAGTGCCCCATCAGTGTGTTGAATGCAGTCTTTCACTCGTCTCGCTCTCTTCTTTATGCAGACTAGACTGTACACACTGGGCAAGCCTAGCTTCAAGAATACTCTTGCCTTGGAGAATCTTGAAGGGAGTGTTCATCAGTAGAACAGGGTAACGATTCTTGGACAATATGCAATTCAGCCCTCTATAGTCAATGCGTGGCTGCAGGCTTCCATCCTTTTTCGGTACGAAGAGGCCTGCACTGGCTCTGAGGTGGAGGGCCAAATGAATCCCATAGCAAGTGCCTCTTCCATGTACTCCTCCATCGCGGATCTCTCCAGGCCAGAAAGCCTGGAGTACAATCAACCCATGGAGGCCAAGTACTAGGGAGTACGTCTATTGCAGTCGTAAGGTTGGTGCAGTGGAAGCATCGAGGCCTTTCCCTTACTGAAGACCTCTTTCAAATCTTTGTAGAAGGAGGGGATTTCAAACGGCTTGAGTATTGTAACTACACCTGAATATCCCTCCGAGTATGACTCCTGAGGCTGCTTAGGTAGCGGGGGTAGTTCTGCAGACCGCTGACTCTCCTACATAGGTTCACTAGAGTCCTTTGTTGAAACAGAGTCCAAATCAGAGTCTTTATCGGACTCCAGAGACTTGGCCACATCAGAATCCAAATCTTCATCCATTTACTCAGACGACAGCAACAAGGTGCTATGAGTAGTCTTTGTCCTCCTGGGACAAGGCTCCAAGGATCTACGTTTAGGAGCCATTCTCTTAGACAGGACCTGGTGACTGGTTCCCTCGTGTTTGGCTGTTCAGGTTTCAGAATTCTTGGGCACTTCCTTGGCGGGCTTCTTGGTTTGTTCCTAAACTAGAGACCCATTCTCTCCCTTTCCAGCACCACACCCCCCCCCCCCCCGCCTCCACTAGACAGGGTTGGGACTTGCACAGTCCTGTTGACTGGACCTGTCTTGTCCACCCTTGGAGGCAGGACTGGGTCTCTCAAAGGCTTTGGGTTACCCCGAGTGGAAGTCCACCTTCATGTCAGTCGATGGTCTCGGGAGAGTCTGGGGGTCAGACCACCAAACTGAAAACGTTCCTTCTTGCAAAGACAACCACACAATGGTTCTCCCATCCTCCAAGTTCACAGAAGGATTATGCTTGGGCATCCACATGTTCCCCTATCTTCATTTGCAAAACCAAAGTCTGCTGCAGGATCTGCCTGGATCCAAGAGGACGTCAGTCCAGGGCAGATAAGGTGAGGTGCTGGCTCAACTCCTGCAGGGGTATAATGAGCTGATGAGTCCCGGAAATTACCAGCTGCCCCAGAGTCCACAAAGGCGTTCACCTTTCACCGGTTTATTCCCCAGTACATCTCTGCCTTCAGCATGACACCGGCATCTGTAGGGTTGGGAGTAATGGCTGCCACCATCTCAGACCGCTAGACACTGGACGGTCTTAGCAGCTTCCCAATATCTGCAGCTTCAGTCATTCGGCCCACAAGTGACCTGCTTCCCCGCGGTAGTAGCAGCAACCTTGACTCCCACACTGGGACCTCTCACAAACGGGGAGTCGTGTACAGCTGATTTGCATTGGCTTGATAGAGTCTTGTGCAGGAGACGGGCTGGTCATTGTCTCAGTGGAACTACGATGTAATGAAATAGCCCTCTTTGACCTCCTGAGATGGCACCACTTTCGCACTGCCAGGCAATTATCAAGGTGGATGGATCCCAAAGCGAGGGCATCCTTTGATTTGCCTCGGAGTCTGTGGAGGTACAGAGTGGCCAAGGCCTACCCATTCCAGTCACACTCCTTGCCAAAGTCCAAAACTCAATTGCATAGTCGGCTGCTGGCTGCTCCTGCATCAGACGGTCCGGGGATCTGATAGCTCCACCGGGATGGCAGAACACCCTCTTCACAGTATTCATGAATTCTTCTGAATCAGTGTAAATCCCTGACCTCCGCTCCCACTGCGCGATGCCCCAGGCCAAAGCTCTTCCGGTTGGGAGAAAGATCATGAAGGCCACCTTGCCACGCTCTGTAGGAGACCAGGAAGGCTGGAGTTCAAACACAACAAGCATCGTGTGAGGAAGTCGCGGCAAGAGCCTGGATCATCGCAGAATCTCGCTGTGGCCAGAATTTGGACTGACTCTGCACTGTGATTGACTGCCTCACCCGAGTGATTCTGGCTTCCTCCATGCAATAGTTAGCACATGGCGACCTGGAGGTCACGCATCTCCAGGCTCTGTCTTGAAGTTCTCTAGCTGTGGCTGGCCATAGCTGACAAGAGGCTCCAATTCACTGCTGGATCCATGTTTGGCTCAATTGTACTGTGATGAGAGGCCTAGGTGAGGATGGTAAGGAGCCAAGTGCTGGAGTATCCAAGACCGGACTCAAGTCATGATTTTGAGATTGAGACGAGAACAAGGTTCTTGAGTAGAAGCTAAATGAGAATCCAAAGGAGACAAAAGTCCAAAACGCAGTCGCAGACTGAACTAATGTTGAGTTGACGATTGAGGACTGAACCTGAGTTCAGGTGCTCTTTAAATATCCAAGTCCTGGTGTCAAAACATGGCCACCAATTAGCAAAGCAGGCCAGAGTCTTTAAAGATGCTATGCCAGTTATCCATACTCTGGAAAATCAGAGTGTCTAAATTCCAGGAGCTGGCATGGCTAAGTTTGTACTGTAACAGTCATAAGTGACGCTGGATGTCTCCCTGTCTTCCCACATCCTGCAAGAGGAGCATTTACCAATCCTGCCTGGCATCTCTACTGTCCTAACTGAGCAAATATACAGAAGGAAAAACAATAAATAAACTGTGGAGAAAAATCTACTGACAGTTTTTTACCTCCTCTCACTCAAGCCTAGTCTTGCTGAAACCTCGAAGAGCTAAAGCCTCAAATTCCCACTCTAACACTGTCCACTCCAACAAAGGCTACTCCACTTGCCCCTGCCTTATTTTAATTTGTTCTTGCCAGTCAATCCCAATTGCTGGTTAGCCATTGCTCAGAACACCAACTTGCTGTGTTTCAATGCCTTTTGTACCCAACTGGCGAGCCTGAGTAAGCTTAGTCTTCTCACACTTCTGATCTCCAATTAGCTGCTGCTCAAAGAAATGATTATAAATTACAAAATAAATAAATAATGCAAAAAATAAGATAATGTTGATGGATTCATGGACCATTCAGAAATCAAAAGATGGAAGGGAAGTA
Source organism: Mobula birostris (assembly GCF_030028105.1). Taxonomy (NCBI): domain Eukaryota; kingdom Metazoa; phylum Chordata; class Chondrichthyes; order Myliobatiformes; family Myliobatidae; genus Mobula; species Mobula birostris. Next base: position 47,209,664 of record NC_092391.1, read on the forward strand.
ACTGAGGTAACTGTACCTGAATCATTGAGTGAGGGTCTTCCGGCTCCTGCACCTCCTCTCTGATGGTAGTAATGAGAGGGCATGTTCCGGATGGTGATAGTCCTTAATAATGGATGTCGGCTTTTTAAGGCATCATCTCGTTGGTGGGGAGGACTTTGCCGGAGGTAGAGCTGGCTGAGTCTACGTACCAGGCTGTGATGCAACCAGTATGAAGGTTCCACACTGTACATCTACAGAAACTTGCAAGAGTCTTTGCAGACATACCAAATCTCCTCAAATTCGAACGAAATATAGCTGCTGGCGCATCCTTCTTCGTGATTGCCTTAATGTGTTGGGCTCAGCATAAATCATCTGCGATGCTGGCACTCAGGAACATGAAGCTGCTCACCCTTTCCACTGCTGGCCCCTCATTTAAATGAATTGGCTTTATGTCTTACATTCTTCACATACATGAGAAGTGAAAATCTTTATGTTACGTCTCCTTCTGAATGTGCAATGTGCAATTTATAGTAATTTGTAATAAATAGTATGCACAGTAAGATATACAACAGAGCAGTCAATATAACTTAGAAATACAATTGTGTCAGTGTGAATTTATCAGACACAATCCCAGAGCCTGTCGGTCCTGGCTTTTATGCTGCGGTACCGTTTCCCGGATGGTAGCAGCTGGGACAGTTTGTGGCTGGGATGACTCAGGTCCCCAATGATCCCTCGGGCCCTTTTTACACACCTGTCTCTGTAAATGTCCTGAATAGTGGGAAGTTCACATCTACAGATGAGCTGGGCTGTCCACACCACTCTCTGCAGAGTCCTGCGATTGAGAGAAGCACAGTTTCCATACCAGGCAGTGATCCAAAGAGGATTAATGTGTGTTCTCCCAACTTCCTGAAGTCCATAATCAGTTCATTAGTCTTGCTGACATCGAGTGTGAGGTTGTTGTTGTGATATCGCTCAACCAGCTGATCTACCCCTCTCTCCTGTTTGCCTCCTCATTAGCATGAGTCACAATCAATATTACAATATTTCCAAAAAATATGGTACCATTGGTGAGATGGGATCTCTGTATCCAAATACAGTGTTGGGATTATTTAATACACACCCCTTGTCCAGTTAATCTCCAACAATTTCTTCTGTAACTTATTCTCAACCTGATATTAACTATAATGTGTGTTGGCGCGTAGCTAAGTGGTTAAGGCGTTCGTCTAGTGATTTGAAGGTCGCTAGTTCGAGCCTTGGCTGAGTCAGCATGTGATTCCTTGAGCAAAGCACTTAACCACACATTGCTCTGCGATGACACCGGTGCCAAGCTGTATGGGTCCTGATGCCCTTCCCTTGGACAACATCGGTGGCATGGAGAGGGGAGACTTGCAGCATGGGCAACTGCCAGTCTTCCATACAACCTTGCCCAGGCCTGTGCCCTGGAAACCTTCCAAGGCGTAAATCCATGGTCTCATGAGACTAATGGATGCCTATATTAAAAAAATTAACCATATTGAACTATAATTTTCAAGCTTTGTCTTGCGCCTTCCTTATGGCTCCCAGCCAACGACAATTCTGGCCAGTCTGTGACATGCTGGACCTTGCAGTTACAGAAGTAGTCATTGGTCACTATCCTCACTCCAGCACGTGGTAAGATTAATTGTGTGAGAATCTATGGCTTATAACAGGTTACTGGAGTCTTTGATCTCACCCCATCCATTGATTTTTTTTGTATGGAATTTGATGGAAACTGAATTGGATGTGTGTTTAAGTGAATAAGAAAAAGAATGTGACTAGTGCGGAAAACCATCATGGACCAAATTTCTTGCTTCTGTGATATAATTCCATGAATTCATCTTTGTAGTTCCATAATTGCCCCGCTTTTCTGAGGAAGTTTAAAACTGAAGGTTTTTTTAAATCTGCTTTGGTTTAATTTGCCTCAGGAAGTCAGATCGATGCCATTATATACTCAGTGGTCACTTTGTTGGTACACCTGTACACCTGCTCATTAACACTAATATCTAATTAGCCAATCGTATGGTAGTAACTCAGCGCAGAAAAGTATGCAAGGACGATCAAGAGGTTCAGTTGTTGTTGGGACTAAACATCAGAACGTGGAAGAATTGTGACAAAAGTGACTTTGGCCATGGAATGATTGTTGGTGCCAGACGGGGTGGTTTGAGTATTTCAGAAACTGCTGATCACTTGGGATTTTCACACCAAACAGTTTTTTAAGCTTACATAGAATGGTACAATAAACAAAACACATTCAGTGAAGAGCAATTCTGTGAGCGAAAATACCTTGTAATGAGAGAGGTCAGAGAAAAGTGGCCAGACTGGTTTGGACTGACAGGAAGGCGATAGTAACTCAAATAACCATGTGTGAGAACATGTACAGAAGAGCATTCTTGAATGCACAACACATCAAACCTTAAAATGGATGGGCTACAGCAGTAAGTACCTAATAAAGTGGCCACTGTGTGTATATGACCAAGGACAGAAGAGATGAGGTACACCAGTTGACAGGGAATATTGCAAAATTTTCAGTAACTTCAGAGTGTGTTGTGGGGGGTGGGAAGCAAAGAGATGTGGCTTGCATACACCCTGAGCAACACCTACAAAATGCTGGAGGAACTCAGCAGGCCAGGCAACATCTATAGAAATGAGAAAACAGTCGACATTTTGGGCCGAGACCCTTCATCCTTCATCGGGGCTGTAAAGGAAGGGGCTAAGTCAGAGTAAAAAGGTGGGGGGAGGAGGTAGAAGTACAAGGTGGCAGGTGATAGATGAAACCATGAGAGGGAGAGGGGGTGTTGTTCTCAGAAGTTGATTGGTGAAAAAGATAAAGGACTGGAGAAGGGGAAGTCTATAGGAGAGGACAGCAGACCATTAGGAAAAAGAAAAGGGAGAGGAGCACCAGAGGGAGATGATGGGCAGGAAAGGAGATAAGGTGAAAGAGGGAAATAAGAACAGGGGATGGTGAAAGGGGGGGGGGCAGTTACCGGTCACCCAATCTACGTCAGGTCTTGCAGATACATAGGAGCACCGGATACAGTAGATGACTCCAACAGACTCGCAGGTGATTGGGAGTCTACTTCACCAAGTACCTTTCTCCGTCCGCCATAAAGAGCAGTATCTTCCGGTGGTTACCCATTTCAATTCTACTTCCCATTCCAATTCCAACAGTCAGTCCACAGCCTCCTCTACAGCCACGATGAGACACACTCAGGTTGGAGGAGCAACATCTTATATTCCATCTGGGTAGCCTCCAACCTGATGGCATGAACATCAATTCCTTGAATTTTTGGTAATTGCTCCCCCTCCTTCCTTCACCATTCCTGATTCCCTTACCCTATCCCCTCTGCCGGTTTCACCTATCACCTGCCACCTTGTGCTTCTTCCTCCCCACCCCCAACATTCCTACTGTGACTTCTGCCCTTCTTTTCCAGTCCTGAGCCAGGGTCTTGGCCCGAAACATGGACTGTTTATTCATTTCCACAAATGCTGACTGACCTGCTGAGCTCCTCCAGCGTTTCGTGTGTGTGCTGCTTTGGATTTTCAACATCTGCGGATTTTTGTGTGTTCTTGAATGCACCCTGATACTGCAAAATGTTTGAATAACACAGCACAGTGGGAGAAAGCTTTCTATCAACATTTTAACATTACATTCGGGGCAGGAGTATAACCTTTCCCCTTAATAGAACTAGCGAACGACAATGGAATCTGAACACCAACCTCACAGCTAACCACATGAGAAATTTCTGTAAGTAGCATAGCGTGTTCCAAAATTAAAGTTAACTTTATTGATTCAAGTAGCCTGTTAGAATGTAGGCTGATCTAATCAACAGCCACATGGTTAGTCTCACAGTCATTTCTTGATGTTGTAATATAATGTGATAGGTTTTATTTCTGGCCAGTGAAAGCATAGCAACTCTTTCAAATTGCATCAGCAATGCAGCTTTCTAATTGGAGCCGGTGGACAGAATTATAAACTGATCAATTCAGGCTGCTTCACATTTGATTTAGCCTTAACTCTCAGCTCAATGAGCTGTGAGCCTAACAATGGGCTTTCACCATATGCTTTTAAGTAAACCTCTATGCACAGTGGCTCCCTTCAGTCTCTCCAGGGTCCAATCAGCAGGTAAGCTTTGAACAACTTAAAATGCTGCCTATTGGAAAGTTGTTGGGAAAGATTCTGAGCTGCCATTGGTGGAGATAGAATAATCTTTTGACGTGCCATGCCTGCAATGTGGCTGCCTTTGTATTATCAGGCACCATTAATGCATACTGAATAAAATCACTATGAAAAATTGGGAAAAGAAGCCCAAGGTTGCCTAAGCCCGTTACAATATTGCTGCATGCTGTCGCAGTCTTGCTTTGCATAATTTCAACGCGGTGTCGGCTTTGCTCAAGCACAGATGTAATGAGTCCATCTAGGTTAGAACAAAACTACACAAGGATGCACCTCCGTGTCCCTGGCTCGTTCGCTGGTTGGCGGTGAGCTGATTGGTCATAACTGGGATGTTTCAGTAAAAGGGCCACCACTTTCAGCCTTCTAATCCAAGTCAAATGAGGACGAGAAACAGCCAAGGCAGAGAGAGCAAATAACAATTAGCTTGTCTGTAGTAAAACTGTTTGTGGGCAAGGAAACGTCAATGGTCCTTTTGTCTTCACGGATTTAGCATATGAAAATCATTGAGTGGACAAAGTCGGTGACTGAGGGTGGTGCCAATGCAGGACAAACATGCTTTTGGACTCTATTCAAGCCTGAAGACTTAACCACGTAAGTCCAGGCTCTCTGCTCACGGGTTACTCCATCTGACCTCTCAAGTGAACAGAAAGGCCATTCAGCAATTACCAAAGAAAGACGAGGGAGATTATTTTCGGTGTCCGGTCACTTTTATCCATTAATTTACTCTCTTCCAAAAAAAAAGATAGTTTGGCCTTTACTTCAGTACAGCTAGAGTGAGGCCAGGTAAACTGAGTTACTCTGCTTCCGACATGCTAATTCTTTGAGATGTGCTGACTCCAGGTTGGAGTTTCACAAAGATGAATTGTTCAGTTCGTTCAGGGGAGGTGTGTAAAAGTGGCTCGGCATTGGGAGGAGAACATTGTTAGCTGTGGGAAGCAAACATGGTGATGAAAAGGAGGAATGGTTTGATTAATTCATGAGATGTGGATATTGTTCGAAATGCTGTATGAATAATTCATTCTTCTGAACCAGACCAGTGGGTGTGGAGTCACCTCTCGGCCAGATTGAGTGAGGCTTGCACATTCCCCAGCCTGATGGACAACAGCGAAGTGTGTTTTCTCCACAGCCTAGTAGTTTCACAATTATGCTCACTGACACTGCTATTGTCTTCCACACTTAGTGTCTTCAGTATAAATTCTCCACCTTCTTTGTGACATCTATTGTGGTAACACAAAAAAACAACGTAGCTACCATCAGTGTACTAGCCCACAATCCCCTAGAATGTTTGCTGGATGTTTCTCTAATTGTTTTCAATAAATTTGTACCTCTGAGAACTTAATATTGGGATTAAATCCAAAACATGCCAAAAAAAACCCCAGGTGAGCAATCTCTGTGCCCATGTTAGCACAATTCCTGTTCAATTTACAGGATCTAGGCTTCAGCTGTCCCTAACTGCCCCAGCAAAGGTGATCAAATCATAAACAAGAGAAGATCTGCAGCTGCTGGAAATCCAAACAACACACACGAAATGCTGGAAGAACACAGCAGGCCAGGCAACATCTGTGGAAAAAAGTTCAGTCGACATTTTGGGCCGAGACCCTTCGGCAGGACTGGGGAAAGAAAGAAGCAAATGTGATCATCAGCTGCTTTCTTCAAACTCAATCCACTGAATATATCCCCACAGTGCTTTTGCATAGGGAGTTCCTGGATTTAGACCCCGTGGTGATGAAGGGACAGTGATATTCTAGATTAGATTGGATTAGTTTAGATTATGAGGACACTCTGTCCTCGTTTATTGTCATTTAGAAATACATGCATTAAAAAATGATACAATGTTCCTCCAGAATGATATCACAAGAAAAACAGGACAAACCAAGACTAAAACTGACAAAACCACATAATTATAACATATTGTTACAACATTGCAAAACAATACCGTAATTTGATAAAGAGCAGACAATGGGCACGGTAAAAGAAAGTCTCAAAGTCCCAATAGTCTCATCATCTCACGCAGGCAGCGGAAGGGAGAAACTCTCCCTGCCATGAACCTCCAAGCACCGCAAACTTGCCGATGCAGAACCATTGGAAGCACCCAACCGCAGTGGACTCTGATTCCGTCCGAAAACTTCGAGCCTCTGACCAGCACTTCGACACCGAGCACTTCAACACCGAGCACCATCCTCTGCCGAGCGCTTTGACCCCGCCCCAGCCGCCGAGCAACAAGCAAAGCCGAGGACTCGGGGCCTTCCCCTCTGGAGATTCTGGATCACACAGTAGCAGCAGCAGCGAAGCAGGCATTTCAGAAGTTTCACCAGATGTTCCTCTGTGCTCTCACGTCCATCTCCATCAAATCAGAATTGTGCACGGCACATTACTTGACAAATAACAGACATCACCACCGGTGTAGCCGCTGCGAGCTGCGTCGCGCCGCCATCTTCTCTCCTCTCCTCTCCTGATATTTTCCATGTCAGGGTGGTGTGTGAGTGGAGATAGAGGGGCGGTGTGCAATTGGTCATGTTCCCGTGATCCCGTTGCTCCTGCTCGTTCTTGACGGTGGAGGTCACTGGATTGGGAGATGATGTTTGAAAAGCATTTCCTAGGTGGTGTACACTACTCCTACACCATGTCAGTGGCACTGGAGTAAACGCTGAGGTGGTGGATGAGCTGCCAATCAACCAGGCTCCAAGCAATGATGCAGCCAAGAGGAACAAAGCTATCACCCCATTACTGACTAGCTTGCACCAAATCTGTGTGCTCTCAGAAAAACATATCTTCAGGATCTGTGCACATTTTCATGATTTAATTCAATTGGAATTTAAGAGCTTGGAAACCAGGCAAGTTTTTATGATACATGATTATCAGCTATTGAAATGCGGTCTAAGCACATGTGATTTCATTTGCTGGAGGTGTTTACATTTGCTTCCACTTACTCACTTGGATTCATTTGACCTGATTCTGGTTTTTATTTCACTGGTAAATGGTGTCGGTATTAAGGTGACCGTGAAAACGGTAGACAGTCTGCTTCCTGACAATTGATACAGGCATGGGGTTACCATAGGAACTGCAATCCCGCAAATACCTTCCAGCTTTGCCGCACGCACTTCCAACGCCATGCTCAGTTGCTGTTAGCTGCAGGGAATTTGCTTCATGGGGTTCTAGATCTGAAAGGGAATAAAATGCCAAGTATTTACAAATATGCCTTGTCCAAGCTCTGTGCTCTGGATATTTAAACATGTTCATGTAAATCAGCAAAATGAAATTTAATAGGGGCGCTGGGTGACTGCATTCAATCACAAATCTAGAGGTTTAAGTCCCTGTACCAAATGGAATTAGTAATTATTGGGGCACAGTAACGTAGCAGTTAGCGTGACGCTATTACAGCTCGGGGTGTTTTGGAGTTCAGAGTTCAATTCCGGTGCCGTTCTGTAAGAAGCCTCTGTACGTCCTCCCCGTGGAATGCATGGGTTTTCCCGGGTGCTCTGGTTTCCTCCCACAGCCCAAAGACGTACTGGGTAGGTTAATTGGTCAGTGTAAATTAGAACATAGAACATAAAACATAGAATAGTACAGCACATTACAGGCCCTTCGGCCCACAATGTTGTGCCGACCCTCAAACATTGCCTCCCATATAACCCCCTACCTTAAATTCCTCCATATACCTGTCTAAGTAGTCCCTTAAATTGTCGCATGATTAGCTTAGGGTTAATCGGGTTTGTTAGGATTGCTTGCGAGGCGTGGCTTAAAGGGCCGGAAAGGCCTACTCCGCTCTGTATTGCTAAAATAAAAACAAAAATAATCAAATATGTCTACATATATATTGATTTTTTTCATCAACTGAGCTGTGGAAAAGGATACTGGGTAATCAGGATAAACATTACTTATTCAAAGAGTCGCCATGATCAGTAGGTCATTGCTTATAGGGATATGGAAATCTGTGACTTGCAAAGAGAATTGGCAGACACTTGAGAGACAGTGACACAGAGGGCTGGGGAGAGAGAGCAGGGGAAATGGGACTGACTGGGTTGCTGAACCAGGACCAGTATGGCCTTCTCTGTACTCTAACGGTTCTATTATTCAAAGAATTTACTTTGTACTACACAAATGTACCCTATGGGGATGCTTCAAAGAAGGATTAAGTGTCAGATGTCTGAGGTAATCTCAAAATGCTGGAGGGACTCAACAGGACAAGCAGCATCTATGGAGAGGAATAAAGAGCTGATAGATTTCTCTACTCGGGCTTCTGCCAGGTAGAGGTATCAATTTTCACCATCATTTTGATGACAAACTCTGCCAGATTCATCAGGGATGACACCCTGGCATGTCTAGTCCCGTGGTATTTATACCCCTGTCTTCCACCCCTCCTGATTAGTCCTCATCCAATCAGGTTTCTACTGTCCCACCTTGTTTACAATTGAATTCCAGTTCTTCCTTAGATCGAGACTTTCGTGTTTGTTAGAATTCTTTTCCTCTAGTTTTATTTTAATGGCTTCATTCACCAGGCGGTCCCAAAAGCCATTGTGCGGCACTGCAGTTTTGTGCTGTCGAAGTCAATCCTATAGCCATTGTGAATGCAATGTTCTGCTACTGCCGATTTCACTGGGTAACCTAAATGGTTACACCGCCTGTGCTCGTTGGTGCGGGTTTCCACTCTGATGTTTGAGCTGAGTTTCAAGCTGAGACTCTCCATCGGGACTGTATATTAGCAGACACGTGCCTGAAGAACAAAGTGTTCCCATTAAATCCAAACTCACCCACCCCATCTACGAGACTTCCAAGTGTCACCATTGTCCTACATGAAGACACTGTATTGCAACCCCTCAGGGACTAGGAGTGTTAGGTTGATTGACAAAGTGCATTCAGAGTTGAGGTACCCTGCCTTCCTATTTCTGCAGAGGCAGTGATACGCTCCCAGCTATGTCCCCTTTCCTCCTGCCGGAAGCCTCTGATATCTGATCAAAGTGGGCACTTTTCAAACAGGGATCCAGTGTACTGTTACATCTCAACATGCAAATAAGGTCGGGCATGAAGTTTGTCCTGCAAGAAGTTAACTTATTTACTTCAAGCTTGTTGAGTGCAAGTGTCTGCAAACGTATAGCTACCGAATGGCACCTGCCAACGATACAGGATAAGCCCCAGCAGTATTCTGATCCTGCTGGCTTGGAGAACAGCCAGCACACATATGTACATCACTGCAGGGATATATCCTAGTCAACCGCGGAATGCATCATTTTTATGTCCATTCCTGCTCATACAAACAAAAATATCTTCAGGCTTTCAACCAGGGGTCACAGGGCTTTCAGAGAGGGTGGAAGGCTGGCCCAGTTTTCATTAACTACACCAACAGTCCTGAGGACAACTGGAGGTGGTATTGGAAAACCACAAGGGAACGCTAGTCAAACCTAGTCCCAAAGGCTGAACAATGAGTCCTACTTCCTTCAGCGACTCTCAAACAAATTGAATTCTTGAAACCACCACAAAACTTGGAAAGAAATTTCCTAAATGATCTCATAATTCGAATAGGAATTAGTTTACTATTGTCACAGTCTTGCAGATTGTTCATATAGATCAAATCATTACACAGCGTATTGAGATACGACAAGGAAAAGGATCAACAATGCAGAATAAAGTCTAACAGCTACAGAGAAAGTGTAGTGCAGGTAGGCAAATAAGTGCAAGATCATAACAAGGTAGATTATGAAATCAAGAGTCCAACCTTTCAAACAAGAAATTTAATAATATGGTAACACTTATCAGAGTAGGGAACAATTTCATAATCTTATAACAGCACGGTAAAAGCTGACCTTGAGTCTGGTGGTATGTGCTTTCAGGCTTTTGTACCTTCTAGCCTATGGAAGTGGAAGAAGAGAGAATGCCCTGGGTGGGTGGGGTCTTTGACTATGTTGGACACTTTACTGAGGCAGTAAGACATATAGACAGAGTCCATGGAGGCAAGCCTGGTTTCCGGGATATGCTGATCTGTGCCCACAACTCTCCGTGAAAGCTACTGTATCTTAAGTAAAACAGAACTGTAAATACTCAGCATGCCTTGCAGGGAGAAACAATTAAAATTTTATATCTATCCTCTCTTGCCACGAATGTCCCCTAACTTGTTCATTATTTCCAGCAGCTTCTGGTTTGTTTTAGATTTATAGTACTTTTCTATGTGTATTACAGCACAGAAGGAGGCTATTTGGCCCGTCGAGTCTCTGCCAGCCTACAGAACGATCATATTCCCCACTATTTTATCCCTTCAATATCTTCTCTCCACAGCCATATCCATTCCCCAGAGTCTAGCCTTCACTTGCACTGCTCGGCAATTAACTGACAAAGTGTCATGCCTGTGGGATGTGGAAGGAAATTGGAGCACCCAGGAGAAACCCTGATGGCTTTAGGGAGAGTATTCAAACTCCATACACAGAGAGTAACCAGGACTGAACCCAGGTATCTGATGTCCTGATGCAGCAGCTCTTCCAGCTGACTACCCTTTCCTTTGTTTTTAAACCCAATCTCTTCTTTGTTGGTAAGCAATTTAAACAAAAGTCTCACACTGCTTGTGTGACAGCAGTGACAGAGGTTGTTAGAAGCTCCATTTACCTTCAAACCAGGCTTAAAGTGTACATGCACTGCCTCAGTCAGCGATCACACCCCTCAGGATTAATGAGTGCTACAATGATTTTCAGACCTGAAATAAGGGGGAACTGAAATTTTTTTTCAAATAACAAATACAGTCTGTGCTGTAGAAATCAACCTCAGAAAGACTTATGCAAGCACTCGGAAAATCTGAACAGCAGCCATGTTTTATGGTTGTGTCTGAAACCCCACGTGCCCCTGTCTGCCCACCTCTGCAGGGTTTAAGGTCCTTTCGAATCGCTGACTGAGATGAAAGTGCTGTGCGAGAGGACCCCAGGGGATTACCTCGACACACTCCTCAAAGAAGAAAATACAAAGTGTCTCTCAGGTTGGTGATCCAGTAACTGATCTCATCACTGTCACTATTGGACAGGAACCCAAGGGCACATTTTGATTTGGAGAATAGCTAGCTATATGGTTGCTTAATACATATTTATAACACCTAAACAAGGTGTCCACTACTTTTGCACTGGGTTATCACTGCAGCAGCAGAAATATTCTCTGCATTTTCCTCAGAGGTACATAACTTTATGATGAAGCTACAGTGCACAAAATTATTCTCCACAATAGCTTTATGATTTGAATCTGCTCCAATATACGCTGTAGTTTCCAATTTCTCACTATACTTTATATAACATTCTTCAATGTTGTGGATATAATTCAAAGTAATTTGATTAATGTAATAGCATTATGATTGTTAGAAAGCCCTGCCAGTGGCCCTGCATACCGGGTGCCTTCATCATCTCAATCTGCCCTCCTTCAGGCTTGCTCCTGTAATTGAAAGCAAATCCTCCTTTCATATCGATATCCTTTCTTGTCTTTCTCTGTGGAGCTCAGATGAGGGGCAATTCAGCTTTACCTCGGCCAGCTGCCAAGCAGTGCTGTAGGCTAGCCTCCTGGTGAGCATTGCAATCACTGACACTTATTGCTTTATTAAATGGAAACTGTTCACTGCACTGAAAATATCCCAAAGAAGTCGCCCTAAATGGACCATTTTGTTTCAATCATTTGAGATGATTTGAGTAAAACAGCAGACATCTTCAGCATCATAATTCTTCTTTTGCTGTCTTTATTTATTCTTTGTAACTCATAGACATCACATCTTGCCCTGTACAGCTGCATAAAGGCAAATTTCATGACATGCAGAATGTCAGTGATATTCAACCTCATTCAGATTCTAATTCTAATTCTGGCAGAGAATACATGCGTGAGGGAGCATATACCGCCTTCTAATGTGTCGTACTGATTTTCAAATTTTCTCAAATAAGTACTCATTTCCTGAGCCCCATTATCTCTCATGCACTGCTGCTGACTGGATTAGGAGGTTAAAAAGAGTTCAGTTTTCAATGGGCCAATATTTGACTGAAAGATTAGACTCCTAGAGTTAAACTTTGAAACAGAGATTTCTGGATTTTTTGTAGAATGAGACCCTAGAAAATCTATGGATAACTTACAACACTCTTGCAAATTTGATGATAATATTACAAAAACTCATTCCCGCTTCCCAAGTAGTCTATTTAAGTAACCTTCAACGTGAGGTGTAATTTTTGCTCGAGGTCAGTTTTTTGATAAAACTGAATGATTTAATAATTTCCATAAGAATGCCAAAACCCTGGAAATAAGTCACTCTATTGGTTAGAGTCATAGAGCATTTGCCCTTTCAGAAGCATAGGGGGGTCTTCTGGCTGGCTGTGGTGTCGCTGGGCCCCGTGGTGATACCCTAAGCCAACTGATTGACACGTTTGTGTCTGACTTGTGCCAGAATCCTGAACCGAGACCAGGCACCATGAATTCTCTGTGTATTCTGCAGGGCTTGGAGAGGACGTTTTCAATAACGGAAGAGTCTAGGAATAGTCTCAGAATAGAAGGACATCCCTTTCAAACGGAGATGAGGAGGAATTCATTTATCCAGTACGTGGTGAATCGGTAGAATTGATTGCCACAGATGGATGTGGAGGCCAAGTCATAGGGTATACTTTAAGGTGGAGGTCGGTTCTTGATTAGTAAGGGTCTCAAATGTTATGAAGAGCAGGCAGATGAGAGGGAAACTAAATCAGCCAGAGCAGTCTTGAGATGCTGAATAGCCTAATTCTATTCCGTTGTCTTATGGTCTTATCATTCCCACAGTCCCAGCAGATTTCATTGAATGCTATCAACTGTAACCTCATTTGTGTTGTAATGGCTCAAATTAGCCAGCAAGCATTCAAACCTAGTTAAATATTCAACCAACACATACAAAATGCTGGTGAATGCAGCAGGCCAGACAGCATCTATAGGAAGAGGTACAGTCGGCGTTTCGGGCCGAAACCCAGTGACCTCATCGCCATTTTCACTGTGTTAGTATTATCACGGCTTCTGTGTTAAACTGCCCGCAAACTTGTTCTTGTGCCAGTTTATACATATATATATAGACAATGCCTCAGCTATGCAGTACTCTCTACACTATATATTCAGCTATACAGTCTATACTATATATTCAGCTATACTGTACTCTCTATATTATACATTAAGCTATACTAGTTAAAGTTACATTCTCACTTTCACCACTCTCTCCATCTCACCCTTCCTCTCTCCCTTTCTCTGCAGTCTGTGGAAGAAACTGCCCTGTGAATAGAATACATTTGCCCATGACAAAATGCCTACAGCTTGCTGAAAGCCGTGCCAGAGGAATGCAGTCTTATCTTGGAGCACTGCTTCCCCTTCTCCCATGGATATAGCACTAATTGTTCAGTTCAAGCCACTACAATCCTGAACTGCGTAACATCAGTTAATCATAATCAGATACCAACTAATAGAGCCAATACCTCCCAGAGGCCAACCATCTAATTGCACTTTCCATTCCCACACTGACATGTCTGTTCATGGCCTCTTCTACTGCCACATCAAAGCCAGATTCCGCTCGGAGGAGCAACACTGCCATAGAAATCCAGGGAAACTTGGTTGTTTGGATTCAGAATTGGCCTGTCCACAGAAGGTAGAGGGTGATAGATGGAGCATATTAGGCTTGCAGGTCGTGACCATTGGTGTCCAGCAGGGATCTGTTCTGGAATTAACACCTCATATCCTATCTTGGTAGCCCCCCAACTTGATGGAATCACCATTGATACATCTGCACTCAGTGGCCACTTTATTAGGTACCACCTGTACTGAGGTACATTAAAAGGAGGCAACTGAGTGTATGTTTGTAGACTTCTGCTGCTGTAGCCCATCCACTTCAAGTTTCGATGTTCCGTGCATTCAGAGGTGCTCTTCTGCATACCACTGTTGTACCGTGTGAATTATTGTCATATTCCTCTCGTCTTGAACCAGTCTGGTCGTTCTCCTCTGCCCTCTCTCATTAACAAAGCATTTCCGCCCATAGAACTGGATATTTTTCTTTGTTTATTGCATTAGTCTCTGCAAACTTTAGAGACCCTTGTATGCGAAAATCCCAGGAGATCAGCAGTTTCTGAGATACCCAAATCACCACGTCTGGAACCAACAATTATTCCACGGTCAAAGTCGCCTAGATCACATTTCTTCTCCATACTGATGTTTGGTTTGAACAACAACTGAACCTCTTGACAATGTCTGCATGCTTTTATGCATTTGGTTGCTGCCACATGATAGAATGATTAGATATTTGGCATTAACAAGTAGGCATGCAGATGTATCTAACAAAGTGGTTACCTCGTGTAATTTCTGGTAACTACTCCCCTCTGTTTCCCTCCCCCCACTGTTATCCCTTATCTATGTAGCCCCATTATTCCCTCTCTTTTTTCTCCTCCACCCTCATGACCTGCCAATCACCTTCTCCTTCCTCCCTCTGGTTCCATAGTCTAATGACCTCTTCTATTAAACTTCTTCTTCTTCAACTCTTTGCCTTCTCTACTCTGTCCAACTTCTCACATTATTTTACTTTTCTCCCCCTCCCATCACCCTCCTCTCAACTTACCTCACCTATCACCTACCAGCTCATGCTCCTCCTCTCTCCCCATCCTTTTATTCTGGCTTCTGACCGCTTCATTTCCAGTCCTGATGAACGGTCTCGGCCTAAAACATTGTCATCTGAGGCGTGTAAAAATGGGACAGCAGTAATCGTGGGGGACTTTAACTTGCACATAGGCTGGGTGAATCAAGCTGGTCGAGGAAGTCTTGAGGAGGACTTCATAGAATGCATCCATGATAGCTTTATTAAACAGCATGTTACTGAACCTACAAGGGAACGTGCTGTCTTAGATCTGGTCCTGTGCAATGAGACAGGTAAAATTAATGATCTTGTAGTTAGGGATCCACTTAGAAATAGTGATCACAGTATGATTGAGTTTCTCATACAAATGGAGGGTGCAATAGTTCGATCTAAAACCAATGTATTATGGCTAAACAATGGACACTACAATGGGATGAGGAAAGATTTGACTAGTGTAGGCCGGGAACACAAACTATATGTTGGGACGATTGAGGAATAGTGGAAGACTTTCAAAAAGATTTTCACTGTGTTCAACTAAAGTATATTTCAGTCAAAAGCAAGGACAGTAACGGTGGGGAGAGCCAGCCTTGGATAGCGAAGAAAATAAGAGGGCATCAAACTCGTGCATACAAAGTCGCCAAGAGTAGTGGGAAACTGGAAGACCGGAAAATTTTAAAGAGCAACAAAGAACCAATAAGCGAGCAATAAAGAAAGGGAAGATAGATTATGAAAATAAACTAGCATAAAATATAAAAATGGATAGTAAAAATTTTTAATTACTATACAAATCAGAAAAGGGTGGCAAAAGTGAACTTAGGTCCCTTGGAGGATGAGAAGGGGAAATTGATATTGGGTAATAAGGAAATAGCAGAGGCTTTAAGTGACTATTTTGTGTTGGTCTTCATGGTGGAGGACAGGTCTAATATGCCAAAGAGAGATGTTATGGATGCGATGGGAGGTGAGGCCCTCAATACAATAGCTATCACTAAAGAGGTAGTGTTGAGCAAACTTGTGGCCCTGAAGATAGATAATTCCCATGGTCCTGATGGAATGCATCCCAAGATACTGAAAGAAATGGTAGAATTTATAGTAGAGGCTTTGGTGATAATTTACCAGAATTCTCTGGGTTCTGGGCAGGCCCCAGCGGATTGGAAGATGATGAATGTCACGCCACTGATCAAAAAAGGATATAGGCAAAAGGCAGGTAACTATAGGCTAGTTAGTTTAACATCTGTAGTCGGGAACATGCTTGAAGCTGTCATTAAAGAAGCAGCAGTGAGTTATCTGGAAAAAAATGGATCAGGCAGACACAGCATAGATGCAGCAAAGGAAGGTCTTTTTTGACAAACTTACTGGAGTTCCTTGAGGATATAATGAGCACAGTGGATAGAGGGGAACAGATGGACATTATTTACTTGGATTTCCAGAAGGCGTTCAATAAGGTACTGCATAAAAGACTTATCCATCATATAAAGATGCATAGAGTTGAGTGTGATGTATTAGCATGGATAGAGAACTGGTCAACCAATAGAAAGCAGAAAATTGGGATACATGGGTGTTACTCTGGTTGTCAAACAGCGGTGAATGGTGAGCTGCAGGGGTTGGTGCTGGGCCCGCAATTGTTCACAATATACATTAATGATCTGGAAGAGGGGACTGAGTGTAATGTATCTAAGTTTGCTGATGACATTAAATTGGATGGAAAAGGAAATTGTGCAGAGGCTATGGAGAGTCTGCAGAGAGATGTAGGTAGGTTAAATGAGTGGGCAAGGGTCTGGCAGATGGAGTATAATGTTGGTAAATGCGAGGCCATCCAAATTTGAAGGAAAAATGGAAGATCAGGTTATTATGATTATGATTATGAGGACACGCAGTCCCCTTTTATTGTCATTTAATAATGCATGCATTAAGAAATGATACCATGTTTTTCCAGAATGATATCACGAAAACACATGACAAACCAACTTAAAATCTAACAAAAACCACATAATTATAACATATAGTTACAACAGTGCAAAGCGTAATTCGATAACAGTGTAATTTGATAAGAACAGGCCATGGCACGGTAAAGTCTCAGAGTCTCTCAAAAGTCCCATCATCTCACACAGACGGTAAACCTCCAGCGTCGCCAACTTGCCGATGAAGCATCCGACCACAGTCCGACTCCGAGTCCATCCGAAAACTCCGAACCTCCGACCACTCCTTCGACACCAAGCACCGAGCACCATCTCTACCGAGTGCTTCGACCCCGGCAACAGACGATAGGCAAAGCCAAGGATTTGGGGCCTTCGTCTCCGGAGATTATTATTTAAATGGTAAAAGATTGTAGCATGCTGCTATGCAGAGGAACTTAGGAGTGCTTGTGCATGAATCTCAGAAGGTTGGTTTGCAGGTGTAGCAGGCTATCAAGAAGGCAAATGGAATGTTGGCCTTCATTGCTGGAGGGATTGAATTTAAGAGCAGGGAGGTTATGCTACAACTGTACAGGGTACTGGTGAGGCTGCACCTGGAGTACTGCGTGCAATTTTGGTCTCCTTGCTTGAGGAAGGATATACTGGCTTCGGAGGCAGTGCAGAGGAGGTTCACCAGGTTGATTCTAGAGATGAGGGGGTTAGACTATGAAGGAGAGATTGAGTCGCCTGGGACTGTACTCACTGGAATTCAGAAGAATGAGAGGAGAACTTATAGAAGCATATACAATTTTGAAAGGGATAGATAAGATAGAGACAGAAAAGTTGTTTTCACTGGTAGATGAGACTAGAACTGGGGGACATAGCCTCAAGATTCAGGGGAGTAGATTTAAGACAGAGATGAGGAGGATCTGCTTTTCCCAGAGAGTGGCGAATCTATGGAATTCTCTGCCCAATGAAGCAATGGAGGCTACCTCAGTAAATATATTTAAGACTAGGCTGGATAGATTTTAGCATACTAGTGTATTAAGGGTTATGGAGAAAAGGCAGGTAGGTGGAGATGAGCCCATGGCCAGATTAGCCATGATCTTATTGAATGGCAGAGCAGGCTCAAAGGGTCAGATGGCCGACTCCTGTTCCTAATTCTTATGTTCACTTCCCTCTTTAAACGCTGTCTGACCCGCTGAATTTCTCCACAATTTGAGTGTGTGTTGATCCAGACCCTGAGTATTAGTGGCTTCACTTGGCAGCCTGGGCAGATCGATCAGGCAGCTGGTTCTTAGATGAACCAACAGGAACGAGGCACATGCTAACACTTTGCACTGTTGGACGACTTTGTTTTCTGGTTGGAACATGTAAGGAACCATCCCTAGATAGGCAGGATGTGGAAGGGGAAGCCTGTAAAATACAGGGAAGCTAAACAGATTAGGAGCAGGAGCTGGGTGATCAAAGCTGAGCTGTCACTTAATTGGATCATAGCTGATTGATAATTACTCAGCTCTGCACTCCCGTCTACTCTGTAAACCTTTCACCCTTTGCTATCAAGTATCCAACTCATCCTTTGAGAGAGAGTTCCAGAGTCACAATACTTTGAGAAAAAAAAACTGGTGTATGTCTGTCTTAAATAGAACAATATCTTATTTTAAACAAGGTCCCTGATTCTAGATTCTCCCACATGAGGAAGCATTCTCCCTACATCCAATCAGTCAAACCCCTTGTTTATTTATTTGTGGCAATATTACTTTAAGTGCTGTGTGTGTATAAGTGCAGTATACATGAGTACAATTGAATGACAATAAATTGAACTTGAAGTAGAACCTTTCAGTATATTGCATGTTATTTCTCCTCCTTCCAACCAACCGTAACAAACACAGCCTGTCCAACTTTCCCTTCCAAGGCCACAGCTCCATTCCAGGTCCCTGTCACGTATACGTTCTCTAATCTGCTTCCAATGCATTAACATCACCACTGCCAGATGCGGAAAGCTCCAACGCCAACATGTGTGCAGCCAGATTTCTTTGGCGTCTGCTGACTGAAGAATACACAGCAATCATTCCCTCATCTGTTCCAGGTATCCATCTCTCTGCCTAGAGACGGTGTAGAATTCCCAGCTACTGTTGCAGATCTATCCTGTTACTGGCTTACTGGTGTCTATTCTCTGGTGAACAACAGAAAACCTGCTTTCAATAACTTCTTCCCTACTCTTGGGCTCCAGTGAGATGTTCCCCATTTACTGGAGGATGTGGTGACTGGGAGCTAAGTCCCTCAGAAACTGAAGCTGGTTGGTATACAATGCCCTTACTTGTCACAGCAAGCCGGCAATATTCTTGGAGACCCTCACAACAGAGTTTTCCTGAACTCAAAGTGAAATAAGCAATATTTTTACACTGTTAAGGACAAAGATAACAGTAGGTGATTCAAAGTCGTGTCTATTGCCCTATGCACAAGTACATGTGTACACAGACTCTATGAAAAATTTACTTGCAGCTGTATCACAAGGACACGGCATCATATAAGAAGCAATCACAAGAACCTATAAAGTAAACAAAAATTAAGTAGGATTTTACAAGACAAAACCCAATTAGAAAGAAAAAAAGACATTGCAGTGCAAACTGATTAAAGTGGTCAGAATGTTGCCCTACTGAGATAGTGATAAGGGTGTGCTGGTTGCTTCGAGAGCTGAATAGTTGGTTCAAGATGGCGACCTCCATTGAGCTCAGGTTTCAGTTTTTGCTGTTTTTTAGTGGTTTATTTTTGAGTTTGTGGCAATGGTTTTGAGGACAGAGAAGGGAATTAGGGGTCAGGTTATGGTTTTTGAGACAGGGATGTGTGGAAAATTAGAGGAATTAGAGGACAGGCTGGAGTCTCCACATTACGTTCGACGTGGGACATCTGTGGACAGACCAGCATGGACAGAGGCTGGTGCCCCACCCCCCCCGATGGTTAGCGTATTGTCAGAGTGTTCCATGCAACCATAAGATATAGGAGCAGAATTAGGCCATTTGGCCCATCAAGTCTGCTACAGCAATTCATTATGGCTCATTCACTTTTCCTCTCCACCTCCACAGATTCTCCACTCTCTGGCTGAAGAAATTCCTCCTCATCTCTGTTCTAAAAGGACATCTCTTTATTCTGTGGCTTCTCCTTTGGTCTTAAACTCTCCCACTATTGGAAACATCCTCTCCACACCCACTCAATCAAAGCCTTTCAATATTCAACAGTTTCAATGAGGTCACCCCTCATTCTTCTGAATTTGACTGAATACTGGTCCAGAATCATCCAACACTCTTCATATGGCAAGCCATTTAATCCTGGGATCACTTTCGTAAACATCCTTTGAGCCCTCTTCAGAGTTAGCACATTCTTTCTAAGATGGGGACCAAAATTGCTCAGAATACTCTGTGAGCTCTTACCAGTGCTTTATAAGCCTCAACATTACATCCTTTTATATTCTAGTCCTCCTGAAATGAATGTTAACATTGTATTTGCCTTACTCACCACAGACTCAACCTGCAAATTAACCTTTAGGGAATCCTGCACATGGACTTCCAAGTCTCTTTGCACCTCAACTTTTTCTATTTTCACTCCATTTAGAAAATAGTCAGCCCTTTCATTTCTTCTACAAAAGTTCATGACCATACACTTCCTGGCACTGTATTCTATCTACCATTTCTTTGCCTATTCTAATCTAAGTCCATCTGTAGCCCTCTCTACTTCCTCAAAACTACCTGCCCTTCCACCTGTCTTCATATGGTCTGCAAACTTTGCAACAAAGCCATCAATTCCATCATTCAAATCACAGATATAGGTTCATAGGTTAGGTTCATTTATTATTAAAGCACGTATCCATATCCAACTCTGAAATTTGTATTATCTAGATAGCTATGAAATAAAGAAAGAACATGAAAGTCATTCAGAGAGAAACATCAAACCCACCCACTGTACAAAATAGTACAATATCCCAATCATCAATCCCCCTAAAATTCCCCTCTCTCCTGTGCGAAACAGAACAAGAACATCAACCTCCAAACAACCTCTCCCCCACACAAAAACTAGCAGAACACTAACAGAATATCAACCCCCAAGCATCCTCTCCTCTAACAACAAAATGGAAAAGGAATGGGTGATAAACAAAAACACAGAATACAAAAACTATAAGTCTGAAAAGGTCCACAGTCCATAAACACAATAGTCCAATCCATAAACGCAGAACCACGATACCATCCTACAATATCAACATTACATCCTTGCTTTTATATTCTAGTCCTCTTGAAATGAATGCTAACATTGCATTTGCCTTCCTCACCACAGACTCAATCTGAAAATTAACTTCTGGAAACCCTGCACAAAGACCCATAAGTTCCTTTGCGCCTCAGTTTAACATAAACAGAATCAGCTCCAACACAGACCTCTGTGGAACAGCACTGGTCACTGGCAGCCAACCAGAAAAGGCTCCCTTTATTCCCACTCTTTGCATCCTACTAATCAGCCACTGCTTTATCCATCCTAGAATCTTACTTGTAATACCATTGGCTTGTAGTTTATTAAGCAGCCTCATGTGTGGCACCTTCTCAAAGGCCTTATGAAAATCCAAGTACACAACGTGAACTGATTCTCTTTTGTCTATCCTACTTGTAATTTCTTTAAAGAATTCCATTAGATTTGTAAGGCAAGATTACAGGCAAACTGGCCTATAGTTTCCTTTCTGCTGCCTCTCTTCCTTCTTGAAGAGTGGAGTGACATTGGCAATTTTCCAGTCTTCAAGAACCATTACAAAATCTAGTGATTCTTGAAAGATCATTACTAATGCCCACATTATCTCTTCAGCCAACTCTTTCAGAACCCTGGGGTGTACGCCATCCGGTTCAGGTGACGTATCTACCTTCAGACTTTTCAGCTTCCCGAGAACCTTCTCTTGAGTTATGGTAACTTCACATACTTTATGACTTCTGACACCTGGAACTTCCACCACACTGCTAGTGTCTTCCACAGTGAAGACTGATGCAAAATACTCATTCAGTTTGTCCGCCATTTCATTGTCCCCCATTACTACCTCTCCAGCACTGTTTTCCTTCGGTTTGACATCCACGCTTGCCTCTCTTTTACACTTTATATATCTGAAGAAAATTTTTGTATCCTCTTTAATATTATTGGCTAGCTTA
Organism: Mobula birostris; assembly: GCF_030028105.1. NCBI lineage: Eukaryota > Metazoa > Chordata > Chondrichthyes > Myliobatiformes > Myliobatidae > Mobula > Mobula birostris. Next base: position 47,231,486 of record NC_092391.1, read on the forward strand.
CTTGCATGTTCTATCTTTACCTACTTAATGACTTTTCTAGTTGCCTTCAGTTGTATTTTTAAAAGCTTCCAAATCCTTTAACTTCCCATTAGTTTTCTACAGTAGGAGTTCTGTGTGGGCGAAAGAAATGAGGTGTGATGACCCTCTGGGTTTGTGAATCAGAGAGACCAGAGTTTGAGATCTAGTGTTTGGGTATCCGCCTTGGAGTGAGACTGGAGTTTGAGACTTGGTACGGTGATTGCTGGGTCCTGTGCTTGATGCATCTCCTGTAGGTGCATTTGATGGTGTAGAGGGAAGTACCCATGATGTATTGAGCTGAGTCCACTTCTCTATTATGTCCCTGAGCATTTGATTTGCCATACCTGTCAGGATACTTTCAACTACATGTACATTGATAACAGATTGTTTGAGTATTCATTGATAAAATGAACCTTCTGAACTTTCTAAGAAGGTTGTTGTTCATCCATCGTTGTCGTCGATGAAGACCTCGACACCATTATGATGATGATGGTGTCGAGACTAGCGCATGATTTGGATTTAAGTGAGGGAGAGTCGCACAGCATCAGCCTCACTCTCTCTTCCCAATTCCCATCTGGATCCAGTGGCAAGACAGAGTCGAGAGGACTGGAGATGGGACTCAGTGCAGTAGATGACCAGGACGTCTTCTGTGTCTTGTCGTGCTCTACACGTTCCACGATGCTTGCAGAGACCGCCTTCTTGACCGTTGGACCTTCCATTGGCCTTGTCCGCTCAATCCGCCGGAGTCTGTCTTCACATGCTGGGGTAGACAACTCCTTATCTCACCGAGGGTTTGGGACCTGTCGGCTACCCTCACCTGGTTTAGCCGGCTTGTCAGAGCCGTTGCCTGGGGTGTGGCCACTGTCGCATGCAAACAGCTACGGGGAGCCACAGATGAGAGCTGAGTGCCAGGTGGGGACCAAAGGTGGACTAACCCCCTTTAAAATGATGTGACATGTTCCCCCACCAGAGGTGCTACCCCTACCTGACACCCCATACACCCCTCTAAGAAAGTCATGGTCATAGTCAGACTTTATTGATCCCGGGGAAAAATGGTTTTCGTTACCGTTGCACCCTAAATAACAAATAGTAATAAAACAATAAATAGTTAAATAGTAATATGTAAATTATGCCATGGAATAAGTCCAGGACCAGCCTATTGGCTCAGGGTGTCTGACCCTCCAAGGGAGGAGTTGTAAAGTTTGATGGCCACAGGTAGGAATGACTTCCTATGACACTCTGTGCTGCATCTTGGTGGAATGAGTCTCTGGCTGAATGTACTCCTGTGCCCACCCAGTACATTATGTAGTGGATGGGAGACATTGTCCAAGATGGCATGCAACTTGGACAGCATCCTCTTTTCAGACCCCACCGTCAGAGAGTCCAGTTCCATCCCCACAACATCCCTGGCCTTACGAATGAGTTTGTTGATTCTGTTGGTGTCTGCTACCCTCAGCCTGCTGCCCCAGCACACAACAGCAAACATGATAGCACTGGCCACCACAGACTCGTAAAACATCCTCAGCATCATCCGACAGATGTTAAAGGACCTCAGTCTCCTCAGGAAATAGAGATGGCTCTGACCCTTCTTGGAGACAGCTTCAGTGTTCTTTGACCAGTCCAGTTTATTGGTAACAATAGAAGGTAAAGATAAGGTTTAAGGCAAAGATACTGGCAAGCCTTCCTTGTGATCACATCCATGTACTGGGCCCAGAACAAGTCATGTGATATGTTATCACCAGGAATTCAAAGTTGCTGATTCTCTCTACAGCCAATCCACCAATGAAGACTTGCACAGTTTGCCCTCCTTCCCCTTCTTGAAGTCAACGATCAGCTCTTTAGTTTTACCCATGTTGAGTGGGAGGATGCTGTCGCAACACCACTCTCCGGGTGTCCTATCTCACTCCAGTAAGCTGTAGGTTAGCATCAGTATCAGTGATGTGGTCTGTGATTTTGCACATGGCATTGGAGCAATGCTCAGCAGCATAGGTTCAATTGCAAGATTCATTGTAAGTTCAATAGCTATCACGACAGTATTTCAGAGCCTGAGAAATGGTTTGAAGTCTATATCTTTAGTGGGAACACACTTTAACTGGAAAGACACCTCTGAGTGTTCAGATGCCTTTGCTGGGCCAATGCAATTCAGGTAGATGGTCTAACAGTTTCTGAGGACCCCAACACCAGAACTAATGTTGTGAGGGCCGATCCTCCCGGAGCTCCAATACTCCATTTATACATAGAAGGAGCAAATATGCTTCTGATCATGTTTGTTGCACTCGTCTGGTCGCTTCCTTGATCTCAAAATAATGCAATTGAAGGTTTCTGACACTGGGTTTGATGGAAGACACTTAACATGCCCCCACTGTCTTACACTTGGATGATGCAGACAGCTGTGTGTCTCATATAACCATATAAACCATATAACAATTACAGCACGGAAACAGGCCATCTTGGCCCTTCTAGTCCATGCCGAACTCTTACTCTCACCTAGTCCCACCGACTTGCACTCAGCCCATAACCCTCCATTCCTTTCCTGTCCATATATCTATCCAATTTAACTTTAAACGACAACATTGAACCTGCCTCAACCACTTCTGCTGGAAGCTCGTTCCACACAGCTACCACTCTCTGAGTAAAGAAGTTCCCCCTCATGTTACCCCTAAACTTTTGCCCTTTAGCTCTCAACTCATGTCCTCTTGTTTGAACCTCCCCCACTCTCAATGGAAAAAGCCTACCCACATCAACTCTATCTATCCCCCTCATAATTTTAAATACCTCTATCAAGTCCCTCCTCAACCTTCTACGCTCCAAAGAATAAAGACCTAACTTGTTCAATAGTCATAGTCATGGCAATTTACAAACCACATCTATGAGTAGTCTCCCACTGTGATGCAGTTGCCTGTGGTCTGTAGACAGTACTGTCTGTCTACAATCATCAATGAATCAGATACCTGTTACACCACTGGTGTTCAGGGCAGCATCTGTCTATAAAGCTGTCCTTTTAATTCCAAGTGGACTACTGGTTACAATTTACATGAGAACTGCAGACTGACTCATTTTTGCGTCAGGCCTGCTGTGTTCAGATAATTCCGTAACTCCCAAGTCCTCAGCAATGGAAGGGTGCTGGAAAGCAGAGTGTTGCTGTAGTTCAGTCGCCCACTCCTTGGTTGGTTGTGATGGATTGTGTCTAGGAGCAGGCACCTGCAGACAGGTGCCAGTGGCCACCAGCCCTGAATTGGTTTTCCGACACTGGATTAAGAAGGCTGCACTCCAGATGACTGACTGCCATTGGATTGTGGCTCTGTAATCCCACTGGCTCCTCAGGAGGAACCTCTGCTGGATAGTACTCAACAAGTTGACAGCAGAAGGTTGAGCTGCGGATCAGAACCCTGCAGGACCCGTTCCCAACAGAGCCGTGGCAGCCTGGACTTTAATTAGCATTTTGCAGCTCACATTTTTCTTAGCAAAGTGAATCCGTAGATTCACTTGGACCTCTTCCCTATGGGAACCCTTTGATTTTGTGCTCTTTTTCTATGCAGAAAGTGAATCACCAGGCAAAGATGTGCTAACTCACTGACTGCATCTTTTCATCATGCAGCTACACTGCTTGAGAACAGAACAAGGAGCAGGGCTAGCTAGACTGGCAAGGGGTAAGGGGTTGATAGAACTGCCAGCACTACAACGTGGCCTCCGGTCTATCACACGGATTGTGAGGCAGAGGCCTGAGCAGAGACACAAGAGATTCTGCAGGTGCTGGAAGTCTTTAGCAACCCCACTCAAAATGCTGGAAAACTCAGCAGGTCAGGCAGCATCTATGGAGGGAAATAAACAGTCGATGTTTATTCAGTTTGTCAGGACTGGAAAGGAAGCAGACAAAGCCAGAATAAGAGGAGGGGAGTACAAACTGGCAGAAGATAGGTAAGACCAGATGAGGGAGAAAGTGTGTGGATGGGGAAAAGGGTTATGAAAGAAGCTGGGAGGAGCAGAAGGGGGCAGATAGGATCTGATAGGAGAGGACAATTATGTAAAGGGAAGGAAAGAGAATGTGAAGAAACGATAGGCAGGAAACCCTGTGGTCTCCCACTCTCAGAGGTTTGGTCCTCCCTGCCTGCAGTGTCCACATTGCTCTGTTCAATATGACCGTCATGTTGTAGGAAGGCCTCCTCGTTTCTTCAGTAACCCTCAGATATTCTGCTGAGTTCAAAGGTTTCAAAGGTACATTGAATGTCAGAGAAATGTATACAATATACATCCTGAAATACTCTTTCTTCGCAAACATCCACAAAAAACAGAGTGCCCCAAAGAATGAATGACACTTAAATGTTAGAACCCCAAAGCCCCCCCAGCTCCCCCCTCCCACACATAAGCAGTAGCAAGCAACGATTCCTCCCACAACTACCAGCGAAAAAAAGCACCTGCACTCCCCCACCAAACACTCAAGCGTGCAGCATAGCATCAATAAAGACACAGACTTGCAGTACCCCAGAGACTACTCGTTCACCTGGTAATTCAACATACCACAGGCTCTCTCTCTCCCTAATAAGGGAAAAAGAGGTATCTCTGTTTCAGTGAGAGGGGAGACATTGCTGATTTGCGGTGTTAAAAGTCTGTTGCGTCGCTTTTTCCGAGCTCTGTGCCCAAAGAACTCGGGTCTCTGGACACACAGCCAGCAGCCAGCTTGGTGCTTTCGATCTTCCGTGTACTCCCACGACACACCAGGTGTCTGCACCAACCTCCAATCCACCCACCTCCAGAGCCACGAAATCAATCCCGAAACCCCGAAGGTGCACTAGTCTTCTAGGCCGCGTCCTTGGTATATCGAATAGCGGCCAGTCGTGACATCCCGAGAGTGGGTCCCATTCCCGCAAAGAACCAGTCAGCATGTAACTCCAAGTCAGAGTTTTCAAAAGAACCGTGAAACGGAACAATAGAGATATTAAAGATGGAGATAGAGCTGTTTCTGAAGATGCAAGCAAAGGACTCACCGTCAGGCGCCATCGTCTCCTAAGCTCCACCCCTTAGGTGGTTTCCAGCAAGAAGCTAGAAGGTAGAAGGAATAAAAGCATAGTCTGTTTTCTAAATGGGGAGTAAATTCAGAATTTGGAGGTGTAAGGGGATTTGGTAGTCCTAGTGCAGGATCCCCTAAAAGTAATCTTGTAAGTTGATTCAGTGGTAAGGACGGCAAATGCAAATTTAACATTCATTTCAAGAGGACGAGAATATAAAAGCAAGGGTATAATGCCGAGGCTCAAACTGCATTTGTAGTCTGAGCCAGCAGTTTTGGATTCCTTATCTAAGAAAGGGTGTACTAGGATTGGAGAGGGTCCAGAGGAGTTTTGTGAGAATGATGCCAGGAACAACAGGGTTTATGTACGAGGAGCATTTGATGGCTCTGTGCCGGGTTCTCACTAGAGTTTAGAAGAATGAGATGCGATCTTATTGAAATCTAACAAAAATTGAAAGGCTGAGATAGAGTGGATGTGGAGAGCATATTTCCAATAGTGGGAGAGCCCAACACCAGAGGGCACAGCCACAGAATACAAGGGTGTCCTTTTAGAACAGAGATGAGGAGCAATTTGCTTAGCCAGAGGATGGAATTCATTGCCACAGATGGCTCTGCAAGCTAGCTCCTAGGGTATATTTAAAGTGAAGGTTGATAGGTTCTTGATGAGTAAGAGCATTAGAGGTAATAGGGAGAATGGAGTTGAGAGGGATAATAATATCAGACATGAGCAGAGTCAATGGGCTGAATGGCCTTATTCTGCCTCTATGTCTTATGGTCTAACACTAGGATGAATTAACATGTGCTTTATTAACACAGGTGAGGCACTCAATGGCTGTGTGATTGCTGCAAAGTATCAAGTATGGCCAAAGAGTGAAGTTATTTTGAGGACAATAGTGTGTATTGATCTGGGGGGCTTCAGCGTGAGCAAACTTGTGGTGAAGTACCCCACTTTGGGTGGTGGGAAGTTGCTATTAAACAGCATCTGAGAGATTCTGTAGCCCATACTTTGATTAAATCCCGTGCGGGCGTGCCATGGGCTTTTGCTCCAATGCCTGCAACCTAAGCAGTCCATTCACATTTGGAACCACATTGTTAATCTCCTATTGCATCATTTCCTGACATCAACGAGCCATTTCCTTTGGATTCAGATCTTTGGAAGCAGAGTGCATTGCTGGAAAACAGTGTAGAGCCGATTCAGTTGTGGACTAGCCTGAGAACCAGTTGGAACAGAGGAGTGATGCTGTGGCCAGTGCTGATCGCACTTAGCATCTGCAGTAGAAATCCAGCAGGAGTCGAGGCCAAGTTTTCTTTTAATGGACTTCACAATTTATTTGTAAGAGAAGAGCCAATGCTTCCGTTTGTATGGATGCAATTCAGAAATTCTGAGGCTGCAGGTGTTGTCAATATAGTCTTGACTTCTTGTTCCATACTACTAGCCTGGAGGACTGAGGTCTTTACAATAATGTCGTTAAACAAATAGTCTCAATACCTCAAGAATAAAGCTTTTCTGTAATAATTCTTTCCCAACCAGAATATTTTACAAATGGTATGGATGAAATTATATCACAGACAAAACCTCCAGAAGAATTACCCTATTAAAACAAGCTGTAAAAATACAACAGACAAAGGAATCTAGCTCAGGGCTTTTGTGAGAGCACCTGTGATATTATTAAGGTTTTCAGTTACAACTTAAGGCAAGGCTTTGAACAGATCTGCTGCCTTTGTTCTCCTGACAAATATGCCGAGTGCTAAATGGAATATAGCTCAATTCTTCTATATCTAGTGAATGACAGTAATTAGAGGCTCATTTCTATTTTGCCTTTCGTCTTTCATTCCACTGTTAATTGTCCATATAGAGACATAACTAATTCATTTTAGTGGTGAAGTTAGATTAAGTCATGGTTCTTATGAGTTTAAGTTGATTTGCTTGGGTTTTCTTTACATTGTATAATGAGAAAATGGTTTTGTGGTGATCATTTGGTTGTTAAAATGACGTTATGAAAGAAACTGTATGAATAGGGTGAGACATTCTGGAAGGTGGTTTAATCACTATTTGAAAGTGATGAGATAGTTCATCATACAGAGAGGCACAGCTGAGCAGAGTTGCCTCCCAGCTCCAGAGTGCCAGATTCAATCTCGACCTCTGGTGCCGTTAATGAGTTCACTTTGTCCCTGAGATCACATGGGTTTCCTCTCCTGGCTCCAGTTTTCTCCCACATTCAAAAGATCTGTGGACTGGTAAGTTAGTTGGAGACTGGAAGCTGCTTGCAGTATGCAGGTGAGTGATTGATCAAGGAGGAGCTGATTGAGAATAAAATAAGTTAGGTTAGGTTTAGTGTCAAAATTTTTTTTAGATTATGGGGACACTCAGTCCTCGTTTATTGTCATTTAGAAATGCATGCATTAAAATATGATACAATGTTCCTCCGGTATGATAGCACAGAAACATAAGACAGACCAAGACTAAAACTGACAAAAACCACATAATTATAACGTATAGTTACAACAGTGATAAGCAATACCATAATTTGATAAGAGCAGACCATGGGCACGGTAAAAATAGTCTCAAAGTCCCGATAGCCCAACATCTCACGCAGACGGTAGAAGGGAGAAACTCTCCCTGCCATGAGCTTCCAGCACTGCAAACTTGTCAATGCAGCATCCCGGAAGCACCCTACCACAGTCTGACTCTGAGTCAGTCCGAAAATACCGAGCACCGAGCAGCATCTCTGCCGAGCGCTTCGTTTGGTTGATAGTCTGCATATTCAATGGGCTGAAGGGCCTGTTACTGTGCTTTATCTCTCTCTGTAACTATGATTCATTAAGAGCAGGCTTCCCCACAACTTTGAGAAGTTGAGAAAGGGTAAATAATCTCAAGATGAATGAACTGAATACGGTGCTTGATATGCTACTTAACATCTAGAGAACAGGTTTTATGCTTATCCTGTGTGCAGTCTGTGTCATCTTAAATATCTTCCATCTTTTGAATTTTCACCTTTGTTGCTGCTACCACACCAATGGGAGGAGTGCAACATTGACAAGAACTGAATATGCATGAAAGCTACCCTTCTTTACACCACCACCTCATTCTTCCCAAATCATAAAGGAAACCATTGAAGACAAGTGACTTTAACCCTTGTACAGGAAAGAAAAAGCTTATTTTTAGCGTGTGATACCTCCAAGTTCTCTCATCACTTTTTGTTTATTCTTTACCTATCACACAAGGATTGGTGGACTTTAGTTGTGGGAAGAAATTGGATAGGCTAGGCCTGTTTTCCAATGGAGCAAATGAGGCTGAGGGGTCAACTGATAGATGTATACAAGATTTTGAGATGAATACTTGGAGTAGATAATAGACACCCAGAAATTTGAGAAGGAGAAGCTAAGGTCAGATATATCAGTATTACAGTGGAGTAAAGCAAATTACAGAGGCATGAGAGAGGAGTTGGCCAAAATTGACTGGAAAAGAACACTGGCAGGAATGACTGCAGAGCAGCGGTGGCTCAAATTTCTGGAAGCAATTCGGAAGGTGCAGGATACATGTATAAATCCCAAAGAGGAAGACGCATTCTAAATGCAAGATGACACGACAGTGACTAACAAGAAAAGTCAAAGCCAATATAAGAGTTAAGGAGAGCGCATATAATACAGCAAAAATTCGTGGGAATATGATAGAATATGAAGGTAAGCTATTCAATAATATTAAAGGGGAGGTTAAAAGTTTCTTCAGATACATAAAGTGCAAAAGAGAGATGAAAGTCGATATCAGATCACTGGAAAGCGATGCTGGAGAGATAGTGTTGGGGGACACAGAAATGGCGGACAAACTTAATAAGTGAGAGAAAATCTGCAGGTGCTGGAAATCAAAGTAACACAAACAAAATGCTGGAGGAACTCAGCAGGCCAGGCATCATCTATGGAAAATAGTAAACTGTCGACATTTCAAGCCGAGAACCTTCCTGATGAAGGGTCTAGGCTTGAAACATCAACTGTTTACTCTTTTCCATAGATGCTGCCTGGCCTGCTCAGTTACTCCAGCATTTTGTGTGTAGAATGTAATAAGTATTTTTGCATCATTCTTCACTGTGGAAGACACTAGTAGTATGGTGGAAGTTCCAGAGTGTCAGGGATCAAAAGTATGTGAAGTTGCCAATACTAGGCATGAGGTTCATGGGAAGCTGAAAGTTCTGAAAGTAGATAAGTCACCCGCACCAGACGGTGTATACTCTAAGGTTTTGAAAGAGGTGGGTGATGAGATTGTGGAGGCATTAGCAATAATCTTTCAAGAATCACTAAATTCTGGAATGGCTCCAGAAGACTGGAAAATTGCAAATGTCACGCCACTCTTCAAGAAGGGAGGGAACAAAAGAAAGGAGGTTATAGGCCAGTTAGTCTGACCTCAGTGGTAGGGAAGATGTTGGAGTTGATTGTAAAGGATGTGGTTTTGAGGTACTTAGGGGCACATGATAAAATAAGCTGTAGTTCGCACGGTTTCCTCAAGTGAAACTTTTATCTGACAAATCTGTTGGAATTCTTTGAAGAAATAACAAGCAGGATAGACAAAGGAGAATCAATTGATGTTGTGTATTCGGATTTTCAGAAGGCCTTTGACAAGGTGCCACACATGAGGCTACTTAACAAGTTAAGAGCCCATGGTATTACCAGAAAGATACTAGCATGGATATAACAGTGTCTGATAGGCAGGGGGCAAAGGGTAGGAATAAAGGAAGCCTTTTCTGGTTGGCTGCCGATAATTAGTGGTGTTCCACAGGGGTCTGTGTTGGGACCACTTCTTTTTACCACAGTGATACGCAAAAATGATGAAGTGATACGCTGATGAGCAAAAATGTTGGAACAATGTACAGGGAGGAGGTCAAACACCTAGAGAGCTGGTGCAGGGATAACAACTTGATGCCTAATGTCACCAAAACCAAGGAGATGATCGTCGATTTCAGACGGTCTCAGCCTGAGCACACACCCCTCAGCATCAGCGGCTCCACAGTGGAGAGAGTGGAAAACATTTAAGTTCCTTGGGGTGCAGATCTCGGACAATCTCACCTGGTCCAGGAACACCACTGGGATTGTGAAACGGGCCCAGCAGAGATTGCACTTTCTGAGGAAGCCTAAACAAGCATCACTCCCCACTAATGTCTTAACTACATTCTACAGAGGCGTGGTTGAGAGTATGCTGACCTTTTGCATCATAACCTGGTACTCCAGCTGCAGTGCTGTTGACAAAAAAGCCTTGCAGAGGGTGGTTGGGGGAGCAGAGAAGGTTATTGGGGTCTCCCTACCTTCTGTCCAAGACCTCTTTCAGAGTCAATGCCTCCAGAAGACACGGTACATCATTAAAGACCCCTCACACCCTCTCAATGAACTGTTTGTTCTTCTGCCATCAGGCAAACGTTACAGGAGCATCAAACCTAAAACCACAAGGCTACTAAACAGCTTCCTCCCACAGGCAGTCAGACTGCTAAATAGCTGCACTACCTGACTCTGCTTTGGACACTTTTAACTTGCACTGGACACTTATAACTTGATTTTAACTGACATGTGGCTGTTGTGTTTTACTATTTATTGTTATGTTTATTATTTAGTGTTGCATTTGTTATGTTATGATTGCACTGCTCCTGGGAAACGCTGTCTCATTCTGCCCTGCAGAGCTGATGTACGGTTAGAATGACAATAAAGTTTTTTGAATCTTGAATCTTTTGAATCTTTTACATTATATGTCACTGAATTGGATGGCTTTGTTGCAAAGTTTGCAGATGATACAAAGATAGGTGGAGGGGCAGGTAGCTTTGAGGAAGTAGAGAGGCTACAGAAGGATTTAGACAGATGAAGAGAATGGGAAAAGAAGTGGCAGATGGAATACAGTGTTAGGAAGTGTACGGTCATGCACTTTGGTAGAAGAAAAAAAGGGTAGACTAGTTTCTAAATGGAGAGAAAATTCTAAAATCTGAGGTACAAAGGGACTTGGGAGTCCTTGAGCAGGACTCCCTAAAGGTTAATTTGCAGATTGAGTCTGTGGTGAGCAAGGTAAAGGCAATGTTAGCATTCATTTCAAGATAACTAGAATATAAAAGCAAGGATGTAATGCTGAGGTTACAAAGCCCTGGAGAGGCCTCCCTTGGAGTATTGTGTGCACTTTTGAGCCCCTTGTCTTGGAAATGATGTGCTGACACTGGAGAAGGTTCAAAACAGGTTCACAAAAATGATTCCAGGATTGAATGGCTTGTCATATGGAAAGTGTTTGATGGATCTGGATCTGTATTCGCTCGAATTCAGAAGAATGAGGGGTGAACTAATTGAAACCTATCGAGTGGATGTGGAAAGAAGAGTCTAGGATCAGAGGACACAGCTTCAGAATAGAGGGGAATCCTTTTAGAATGGAGATGAGGGGGAATTTTTTTTTTAGCCAGAGAATGATGAATCGTCACAGGCAGCTGTGGATGCCAAATCTTTACATATATTTAAGAATGAGGTAGATAAATTCTTGATTGGTCAGGGCATGAAGGAATACAGGGAGAAGGCAGGAGATTGGTGCTGAGAGGGAAAATGGACCAGCTATGATGAAATGGTAGAGCAGTTTTGATGGGCCAAATGGCCTAATTCTGTTTCTACATCTTATAGTCTGATAGTCTTCTGGTCTAAAGTCACTTTTTCCCACTGTAGTGAGATATATATATATATAAAACAAGAGGGCACAGGTTCAATGTGGGAAGAAGGAGTTTTAATGGGGGACTGCAAAGAAAATCTTCCACGCATAAAGTAGCTGATATCTGGAACTCACTTTCTGAGGGAGTGGCAGAATCAGACGCTGTGGTTAGGTGTAAGTGACATTCACACAAGCACTTGAGAAGGTAAGGCATCGAAGGATTCAGCCCAAATGGGATTACTGAAGATGGACAAAAGATCACCATGGAGGTAGTGGACTGTAGAGCCTGTTTCTCTGCTGTACAATCTACTGGTTTTGCTCGACTACTCTGAGAGAGGCCCAAAAGTTTATCGTTGGTAGATGAGTTGACTGGTTAAGAATGTTGATTTCCTTTTTTAAAGACCATTAGTGAAACAGATGATTTCCCCCCCCTAATAATCCAGTAGTTTAACTGATACTGGGTTTATGTTCCACATTTTAACAAATTACATAAATTCCCAACTCCCATGGTGGAACTTGAACATGGCAGCACAGCGGCATAGTCACTAGTGCTGCTGTCTCACAGCACTGCTACTACATGAGTTCAATCCTGACCTCAGGAAGATGTCTGTGTCTGTTTCCCTGAGTTACACAGTTTCCAATCCAGAACCAGGAAATCTGCAGATTGACAAGGTTAATTGACCACTGTAAATTTTCCCTGATGGGGAGAGTTGATTGGAATGTGGGGAGAATAACAACGTTTAGCATTGGACTAATGGAAAGAAAATCAGCATGCACTTGTGAGGCTGAAGGAGCATTTCCATGCCCTGTCTTTCCATGATTCTACCTGTGACTCTTGACACAGGTTCAATATTCAGGCCTCTGGATACTAGACCGACAACTCTACCAAAGTTGGGTATTTTCTACGTTTGACAGGATCACAAAAACAAAGGCCTTGCAACTTCCTCAGTCACGCCCCTGGTCCAAGCTGGCTCCCATCAGCAGATCAGCCCCAGTCATATGTTCTCCATTCTTCCCCTGAGTTCTGTGTCCGCATGCTCATGGGTCAAGTCTCATTGTTTTTTTTTGATTATGAGGACATGCAGTCCTCTTTTATTGTCATTTAGTAATGCATGCATTAAGAAATGATATAATGTTTTTCCAGAATGATATCACAGAAACATATGACAAACCGACTTAAAAGTTAACAAAAACCATATAATTGTAACATATAGTTACAACAGTGCAAAGCAATACCGTAAGTTGATAAGAACAGACCATGGCACGGTAAAAGTCTCAAAGTCTCTCGAAAGTTCCATCATCTCACGCAGACGGTGAACCTCCAGCGTCGCAAACTTGCCGATGCAGCATCCTGGAAGCATCCGACCACAGTCCGACTCCGAGTCCGTCCGAAAACTCCGAGCCTCCAACCAGCACTCTGACACCGAGCACCCAGCACCATCTTTGCCGAGTGCTTCGACCCCGGCCCCGGCAACAGGCAATAGGCAAAACCGAGGATTGGGGGCCTTCGTCTCCGGAGATTCTCAATCGCACAGTAGCAGCGGCAGCGAAGCAGGCATTTCAGAAGTTTCTCCAGGTGTTCCTCCGTGCTTCTCCCAGCTGTCTCCATCAATCAGGATTGTGCACGGCCCCTAGTTAACACATACGATATCATTCAGAACGGCCGCGTGCGCTGCGTCGCGTCGGCATCTTCTCCTCCCTCCTTTTTGGGGCTCAGGGTCAGGAGGTCCCTTTGTCTGTCTGCTCCACCCACAAGCCTGTTGATCCACTCTGAGGGAACATGGCCGTAATAGCTCTTTCCCATCAGGAGGTCATTGGACTAGCCACTGCCCACCTCATCCTCTGCTAGCTTTCCTCTAGAAGTGTAAAATCAGAACCCACTTCAACCTGCATCGGTGGTTCCATCCAATCACAAGTCAGGAGTTGCAATATCCAACCAGGGTGACTTTCATGGCAATAAAGCAAGGGGTTTACTAAAAACGAACGTGTGAACTGCTTAACTGCCAAGGAAATCCACAGTGGAAATATCAAACAAGGCTGTTTCAACCCAAATTGGAAATATCTGCTCCATTAAAGACACACAGGCAGAAAGGAAAACTAAATGGAAGTTGAAATAAGATCAACAAATGTAAGCAATGTCAAAGCAGGAGAGAGGGCTTCCATTCCCTGTTCAAACCAATTGATTCATTTGATGCTTTGATTTTTCTAATGTCTCTGATTTTGAAAATGAGACATGTCCATTTAGAGCAGGACACTAACTGAGGGAAGATATCTATTTCTGAAACAAGGAAGTGGGAGAGTTCAGCTTATAATTTGATATACGATGTATGATTCGGAGCTGCATCCACGCATGGACCAAGATGATTATTTACTTATCATGTTACCAAATAAGGGTTTGTATCCTGCTATGTATGTTAATCTGAAATGAAAATCAGCATTGTGTTATTTCAGTGTACAAGGAGAAGAAACTTGAAGTGAGCAAAGTTATTTACATTAAGTTTAAACCTTGCTGCTCCCAGTCAGTGTCATGCCATGTGAGAATCATCTCAATTACAACTGGGACAATTACAGTACATACAGTAATTTTGTGTTAAAGTTCTGATCGCATGTAAATGGATGGTTAAGTAATTATGGTTTGCGTTAAAGAACTGTCATTCAGTGAGCAAAACACTTAAATTTTGGACATTTATGTGGACTCAGTATGTCCCTTAAGCCAGAAATTCTTCCACATTCTTAAAGCTCCAGTCTGTATAATAATCCTGAGGAAAAGTTTATCTATCATGTGGTATCTTTCAATTGCTTCAGTGTGTTAAGCCAAACCTTAACTGATCCAAACGTAATACAGCTCCAGTCACCAAGCTGTTGATATTTATGATACTTGAGGTCATAGGTTGGGGTTGAACAAGGATGTTATGTCCTAGCTGTCTACGATCAGTCAATACGCAAGCCAGGGCTGTACGATATGGAGAGCAAGCTGTTGCCCATGCAGCAGGCTCCTCCTCTCCACACAGGAGCGGCAGAAACCGATGCAGTTTGGCACCAATGGTGTCGCAAGAGATGCTGGTCAGCGTCAAACTCAACGTAGGACTGCCTTAGGGACTCCAGTTCCAGCTTTTTCCTCAGGGTTTACTCCCCCACGAGAGTGGGTATAGCTGCAAGGCCAACAAGTCCTATTGCCCGAAGCGACTGGTTTTAAGCCACCAGTAACCCACCTTTGCCCCTTCTCCTGTCAGCAGAAACGGTTCCATTTGCTTAGTAGCTAAGCACCACGAGGCTGGATCTGGTTGTCAGAGGCCACTGGAAATCCTCAATCTGATTAAACGGGGCAACATAAATTCACTTCACTTCAGATCCTTCCCTAATTACTGACCTGTCGTGTGTACCTACATCTGCACTATGTAACATCCCTAATCGACTGTCTACAAGACTGAGTAGAGTTGGTAATAAAACGTTCCAGAAATTTGATCACATCCTCTTCACCCCTTCAATGTCTGATAGCTAAAACTATCAGTAGTGGCTGTCAGTAGATACTCTGTGGATGGGGTCACAGCAAGGTAACTTGGTTGCAGGTTCACAGGCAACAGTTCACATTCCATGCTGTGACAGAAGATTATCAGTATGATCTTGACAGCTAGTCCTTTTGATCAATCTACAGGAGGGTTTAAAAAGGTCTCTATTTGAACAGCTGCACGGAGCCACCTCCTGGGCTGTTCTTTCGATGTTGGCCCAACTACTTGTGTTCGCTCCCATTTATCTGGGATGGCTGCGTTTCAATACTGTTTGCAATTCTCTCTCCCTCTCCCACCCTGCTCGCCCCTCTCTTCCCTCTCTTCCCCACTCTCCCCCCTCTCCCCTCTCTCCCCCTCCCTCCCCCTCCCTCCCCCTCCCTCCCCCTCTCTCCCCTCTCTCCTCTCTCTCCCCCTCTTCCCTCTCTCTTCCCTCTCGCTCCCCTCTCTTCCCCACTCTTCCCCCTCTCCCCACCCCTCTCTCCACCTCCCCTCTCTCCCCTCTCTCCCCTTCCCCTCTCTCCCCCTCACCCTCTCTCACCCCACCTCTCTCCCTCTTTCGCCTTCCTTGTCCCCTGTACTCCTCTCTCCCTCCCCTCCCCTCTCTCCCCCTTCCTCCCTTCTCTCGCTCTCTCTCTCTCTTTCTCTCAGGTTCATTCTGTGCAATGACATTGCTAATGGGTGGACTTGGTCCCTTGTTCTGTCTGTGAGGCCGGCAAGGTGGAGAGCCATAAAACTTAACCTGAGCCCAGTGGTTCCACGGCTGCCTCGCCATTTGTCACAAGCACACCTTTGCTCCTATCCACCTGGGAGTGAAGCCTGCCTTTGCAAGAAGCTCCCTTACCATGACTTGCCCACCCAGCTGTGTGAGGACTATCTTCTCTCTCTCTTCTGGCTCTCCCCAATCAGCAATATGTTGGTGCAGTTTTGCACTCTCTCATCGTATTAACCTGGTTATAATGGCACTTCACACTTACATATAATCTTACTAAATTGGCTCCGGTCATTTCTTCCAATTTCTGTCACGTCACATTTTCTGTGGCTCCCTTTGCCCTTTGATCTGCACAGTGTTCCTCACTCCCCTTTCCAGTGTGCCTTTACTCTAATTTCTGCTCCCTCTGCAGACAGCTGCACTACTTCTAACAACTCTTCACAGTGTTTGGCCCCTAACCTTTGGATCTCCTGATATGATTCCCACACGTTGTAATGTCTTCTGTTCCTGCTTGGGATTGCTGTCTCTCTGTGGGCCATATTGTCTGCTTTGGAAATCACACGTTTGCTGTCCCTGTCTTGTCCATGTTATTTCTCCTTTCCCTGAGTCTGATAGCCCCTGCCTTACTTGGTGTGTCTATCCCCAGAACAGTTATCTCATTGTTTGGGGACATCCAAAAATACGCAGAAATCTGCAATTCTTCAATCTCAAGTACCTGGGGCTGACTTCTCTCTGTCCTCATAGTTTCACCTCCTGCACCGATAATGTAAATCACCTCTCTAGCTGTGGACAAGAATAGATACTAACAACCCTGTATCCACTAACATTTCACATTGCTGATCCCCCTAATAAACCTCTTCGATACATCTGTGGGTGACCACACGGGCAATAGAGGCTGCTGCCGGCCATCTCTCTGACCTGGATGCTGACTTCACCATCTCTATAACCTGGTGAGCAGTAAAATCAGACAGAGAGGACACTGCTGTGGATTCTACCTGCTCTGGTGAGTGGTTCTCACACCTTCCTCCCTTTCTAGAACACTGACTCCAAACATGGCCCGAAAGGCCATAGCTGTGACAAATCATCTCCAAATATTCAGACAGTTCCATGCTTGGTGCCCTGGCTGCCAGCACACAAAGTAAGTCTTCTGTGTCTGCACAGCAGCTACATCCACAACAAGCACTTTATGACTTACCTTCCTCCTCCTCTGGTCTATCTCACCAACCCATGATACTACAGTGAGGTAGGTCGATCCTCAAATCTAAAACTTTCAGGTGAGCTGAGCTCAGGCCTTCCTTCAGCATTTTCAGGAAGACGGGATCATCCCTCCCTAGATTTCCCATCCCTCATAAGCTTGATATTCACGTTCTGCATAATCCATGACAGGCTCATCAGTTCTCTGAATCAACAACATCATCGTTCCCCAGTCGTGCCTCAGTTCCCCATTAAAGAAACAATATTTCTCCTCATTACTGACATTCCTGGAAGTTGTCCACGTACCATCCCACGCCCCCCGGAGCATACTATCCCGCATATTCACAGGTTCAAAGGTCAAATTGAATGTCAGGGAAATGTATACAATATACATGTTGAAATGCTTTTTCTTTGCAAACATCCACAAAAACGGAGACGTGCCCCAAAGAATGAATGACAGTTAAATGTGAGAACCCCAAAGTCCCCCCGCAGCTCCCCCCTCCAGCATATTAGCAGCAGTGAGCAGAAAATCCCCTCACCCCACCAGCAAAACAAAACGCGCATCGGTACCATCACCGAGCCCAAGTATATGCAAAGCAGTAGCAAAGACACGGACCGAAGTTACCCCAACAGCTTCATATTTCACCCAAAATTCTCTTTCTCCCTGGCAAGGGAGAGGGACATGCCCCCCATTTTCACAGCGAGCAGGAGAGATAACAACATCCCGCTGGTTTACGATGTTAAAAGTCCATATCATCGCTTTTATTGAGCTCTGTATCCGAAAATCGCAAAATGGGACCCCGAGAACAGGTCCCATTCCTGCAAAGAGCCAAAGCCTGCATGTAACTCCAGGTCAGTGTCTTCAAAAGAACCCTGAAAGGGAAAAATGAAGATATAAAAGGCAGAAATAGAGCTGTTTCCGAAGATGCAAACAAAGAAGTCGCTGTTAAGTGCCACCATTCCTCCTAAGCTCTGCTTCCTCAAGCACTTTGCTTTTACCAATGTGTGTATGTTTTTTGGGTACATCTGGTGAATCTCAACCATTCCCTTGAACTTGCATCAACATTCTGAATGCCCACAAGCAGCCTTAAGTGAAGACAGCTCAGACAAAATGCTCTGCTTCTCCCTGGGGGTGAAGGGCTTATGGATAGTGGTATTCAGGGTCAAGCGCTGGTTCGGGTTAACAGGATTCTCAACCCAGCTGATCTCAATAGGTGCCTTCCTGACAGATATACCTGGGTATAACCTCTCCCTCCAATATCACCAAACTATTTCCCATTTTAAGCAAAAGATAAGGATGGATAAAAATTAAACAGTACATACATAAACCACAGAGTATATGATCCACTGTCTTCCAGTTCTGTACCGCTGAACTCATGATGCCTCATGTATTCCTTTCCATGTGAGAGTCTGTTATCCCAAAGTTTCAATATACACACACCCCTTTTGTGTCCTGAATGATCAGTAACCACCTTTCACAACTGGTGGCCTTGTCTCACCAAAATACCCCAAAATGTCTAGTCTTTTACACACACACACACACACACACACACACACACACACACACACACTTTTACATCTACCAGTTCAGTTCTCCACCATGTTGTTCATGATCTCGTGGTTGTTGACATGAAACATGAGTGCTACTCTTGAAAATACCCATCAACTTCAACTGCTGCAATTACATGCCACAAAATGGGTCACAAATGTATCCTGGGCGAGCCCCCAAATGTTGTGGCTGTGCTCAAAATCTCTGGAGAAACAATGAAGTTGCATGGTATGGAAGTCTTTATTTTTCACAACAAGCAGGAATAATTCTGGAGACACTCCTGATAGAGGCTCACAAACTCAATGAACATCACATTTTTCGTACCCTTAAGATTAATATTAACAATAGGTGAATCAATACAGTTTTAACAGTTACAATGACATTGTTTACCTCAATACTTTAGGTCGATAATGCTTCCTGTGAATTGTATACACACAATGGAATACACCTCTGAATGCTCAAAGGCTGGGACATTTCCCTAAACTTACACAACGGTGAAAATTCCTTAAACCCATATTTGATGTAGGGCTATGAACACAAATCCATTGCTTTAATTACAGTATGTACAAGCATCTCATGCTCACCATTTTGCAAACCATATCTATCTGTGGGCTAATTTAACTTCAATTTACTGCTTGCAATTTATGATAAGAACTAGAAGCTCATTGCCAGCTTCCTGTACTTCCTGAAGGCTGGTTCTTGTTTGAATTAGAATCTGCTATATTCACATAACTACAGAATACATAGAATATAGAAATCTACAGCACATTACAGGCCCTTCAGCCCACAATGCTGTGCTGACCATGTAACCAACTCTAGAAACTGCCTAGAATTGTCCTAGCACATAGCCCTCTATTTTTCTAAGCTCCACGTCTTAAAAGACCCTATTGTATCCACTTCCACCACCATTGCAGCAGTGCATTCCACGCACCCACTACTCTCTGTGTGAAAAACTTAACCCTGACATCCCCTCTGTACCTACATCCAAGCACCTTAAAACTGTGCCCCTCGTGTCAGCCATTTCAGTCCTGGGAAAAAGCCTCTGGCTATCCACACAATGAATGCCTCTTATCACCTTATACACCTCAGAAGTGACCTGATAGAGGTCACCTCCATCGCTCCAAGGAGAAAAAGCCAAGTTCACTCAACCCATTGCTCTCCAAACTAGGCAGCACCCTTGTAAATCTCCTCTGTACTCTTTCTAAAGTATGCGCATCCTTCCAGTACTGAGGTGACCAGAACTGAGCACAGTACTCCAAGTGGGGTCTGACCAAGGTCTTATATATTTGTAACATTACTTCATCTCTGGAACTCAGTCCCATGGTTGATGAATGTCAAGACACCACATGCCTTCTTAACAACACTGTCAACCTGCACAGCAGCTTTGGGTGTCCTATGAAGATCTCTCTGATCCTCCCCACCGCCAAAAGTCTTACCATTAATACTATATTCTGTCTTCAAATTTGACCTACCAAAATGAACCACTTCTCACTACTCCTTAACATATACCATTGGGGGTACTTAAAAGGTAGTGGGATCTTACCCCCACAACTCTCCCCATGGTAATACAACCTTAAGAAACCTTACAATGCCTAGACAAGTTGAATATGCGGCAATTTTTAATACAGATGTGATCCACTTTCATGTATCTGCAGTTCTTCAAACAATAGGCAGAATGAGATGTACAGAGTTTGATTTTTTTAAATTAAAATCAATCTGTTGTGTCAAAGGAGTCCCAGATTATTCTGAAAAGTGAAGTAAATATTGTGCTATTGATTTACAGGCTGTATTTCGTGGAACATCAAAAAATTGATGTCAGCTTGTCACATCTGATTGGAGTAAGCAGTGTTACTGAAGGGTTGATGTAAAAACTGTTGTAAAATGGCCAACGAGACTGAAAGGAAGTTGTGTTTTATCAAAGGATGAGAAAGTGGAGCATATTTTGTCTAAGTTAATGTTGAACTGTAAGTTCATGGAATTCTAAAGATAGAACACAGAAACAGGCTGTTCATCCCTCTGTGTCCATATCAAACATCAAACGTTCATTTATACTCACCCCATACTCATCCCACTTTTTATGCTCATCACCTCTGATCATCTCTGTCCTGATTTGCCCTCTCACCTGTCCTGGGGATGCAGTTACAGTGTGCGCCTCTGTACGTTTGTGTTTCTGCCTGTATGTTTGCTTGTGTCTCTCTATACAGGAAATAGAAGATGAAACATAGAACAGTACACCACTTTACAGGCCTTTCGGCCCACAAAGTTGTGCTGACATTTTAAGCTGCTTCGAGATCGATCCCTTTCCTCCTCCAAATTCCTCCATTTTTCTCTCATCCATGTGTCCATTTCATAAATGTCCCTAATGTATCTACCTCTAGTACAGCCTGGGCAGTGTGTTCCATGCATTTTACCACTCTCTATATAAAAGTGCTACCTCTAACATCCCCCCTCCACTCAGTTCTCCAATTAACTATTGCCACCTTCGGAAGAAGGTGCTGGTGCTGGTATACCTCAAAGTTCCAAGTACATTTATTATCAAAATATGTACACATTATACATCCTTGAGATTTGTCTCCTTACAGGCAGCCACAAAACAAGAAACCCCCCGGAAAAAAAAAATATTAAAGAAGACCAACAAGCACCTAGTGTGCATTGAGAGAGAGAGAAAAAAAACAAATCATGCAAACAATAAAAGTAAGCGAACAGCATTTAGAATGAAGGTGAGTCGTCAGACATGAAGCCAGGAGCAGTCGGAACAGGAGACAGCCTGAGCCTTACTGCAGTGAAGAGTAGAGTGAACATCGTGGAGCAGTGAGCAAAACTGACCCGACCCTTGCTTCTGGACCTGACACCCTCTCTCTTCAATCTATCTGGTCCAGCTTTTAAATCATCCAATTATCATGTCATTCCTTGAACTAGGTCTTGGACTCTGTCACCACGTTACAACCTGTACCCCACCTTTCCAAATCGGCCCAGTACTTAACTCGATCAAACTTTGCTCTCAGTGTAGGTGGATGGGCCTCGAATCTGCCTCTCCTCCTTTTCTCCAATTTTGCTCTGCTCCGCTCACTCTGACTGCCTTGAATATGCCTCAACTGTGCTCCGACTTCATCTCAAACATGTCTTACCTTGCACCCGCATGCTTTGACCCTTCATTCTTTGCTGTGATCGTTTACCACAGAAAAAGGGTTTTTAATGAATAGTTCAGCTGTATTTCTTATTTTGTTAACCACCAATAAGTTGTCATTTGCCCTCAGCAGTGGCATTTTCAACTGGATTCACTATGTGTTTGTGTGCTTCTGCCCGTAAATGTGAGTGTGTCTGTGTGTCCTGTATGTGGGTTTGTGCAGGTGTCTTTGTATGCATCTGTGTATGAATGTATGCATGCGTGTGTTTGTGTCTGCATTATGTTTATGTGTATGTGCATTTACTGTTTTTGTGTCCATGTGTATGCATGTGTGTGCCTTTGTGATTGTGTGTGTGTGTGTGTGTTAGCGGGTGGCATGTGAGGTCTGGAGTTGAAGGCAGCTGAACCCCCAAGTTACCACTTCCACTAGGTCAGGCTATGGAGATTCTGTATCACTACCCCAGAGTTCTGAGCCACTCCATAAGAATAGCTCCTGCTAATCCATTCTTGTTGTAGCCCTACTAGCATAACAGTCAAAGGCGAGAGGTGTGGGACATGCTTCCTAACCCACACCCACCTCTGAAATTACCTTCTCCCCAAGACCATGGTGAAGCCTAGTGGAGAATGACCCTGTGTCTCCTGCTGATGGGTTACCTTCCGGCTGGGTCAGGCAAACGTATCAATAAACCATCCGACTGTAGGTCAGCTCGTGCAAAGCCACACCAGTCTGCTTCGACATTTCCGTTAATATTGTATTTGTTCTTGATCTACATTTGATCTGTCATCCCCAGGTAGTTCAGTAGTGGAACAACACAGTGACACAGCAGGTAGTGCTGCTACTTCACAGCTCTAGTGACCTAGGTTCAATCCTAACCTGGCTGCTGACAATGTGGATGGCCTTTGCACGTTCTTCCTCTGACACCCAGGGTTTCCATGGGGTGCTTAGGTATCCTCCCTCATCCCACAGTGTGTGGGTTGGTGGGTGAATTACTGGCTGTAAATTGATCCTACGGTGAAGGTGAAGGACTATTCAATATGGGGAGAACAGTTTAGTTTAGCTGAGGGGCAAAGGCAACCAAAATGGAACTGATGAGTGTGACAGAGGGAATAAGTTCCAGGGTTACAGAAGATCAGAGCAGAAGAATGGGACTGGTAGACCTGCTCTGCTGGGAGCAAGCATGAATCCAATGGGCTGATTGGCCTCCTATATGATATTTGTAATGTGTATAAATGACTAGGATGGAAATGTAGATGGGTGAGTTAGTAGATTTGTAGATGATACAAAGATTGGTGGTGTTTTGGATGGCATAGATGACTGACAAGGAATACAATGAGATGTACAGAAGATCAGTTGCAGATGAGGGCAGTGAAATAGTAGATGGAGTTTAAACCAGCCAAATATGAAGAGCTGTACCTTGGTGGGTCAAATGTGAAGAGACAGTTTGGGTTGCTCGGAGTCTGGTCTAAATTCTAACTTCATTGATAGGACTCTCGTATCAGCTACCATCTCACACGCCTCCCCTTCTTCCCACTTTTTATTCTGGCCTCTGCCCCCATCCTTTCCCGTCCCGATAGGGATCTCTGCCCAAAACGTCGAGTGCTCGTTGAGTCCTCTATAGAAGTTGCCTGACCTGCTGAGTTCCTCCAGTATTCTGTGTATGTTCCTCAAGACTTCCAGTATCTGTAGGATCTCTTGTGACTGCCCTCATATCGATCGTTTCGTTGTGGCTCATGCCCTGCCATTGGTCAAAACGCAGAATATCAGCAGCTTGGCTAAATTAATTTGGTGGGATTGGTTTCAGCCAATGAAAATGCATGAGGTTAAACTTTTATGAGGGACTACAACCTAACTCCACATCCAGGCTGCTCCAGCCAAGGTGAAATGCTGGAATAATACTTTAGTTCAGGAGATATAGAAACTTCGGGGGAAAGGTGCAGTGTTACATCAACTGCAAGGGCAACATTGAAGGAAACACCATATGACAGTGAGTGTGAAAGGAGAAACTTTGCCAAGGCAAAGTTTAACTCAAGCAAATGAAGCAATGCTCTCTATTCACCGAGCCAGAGCACCTTCATTACTTACCATTTTCATTAGATTCTTGCATTCTTGAACCTTGATTCACCATTCTTATTAACAAGGGAACATGCAGAGACATTAGTAACAAAACAGGTTCATAGGGTTGTAAAGAGAGCTTTTGGCATATTGTACTTTATAAATCAAAGTATTGAGTACAGGAATTGAGGTCTCATGTTGAGGTTGTGTAATACATTGGTGAGATCTAATTTGGAGTATGGTGTGCAGTTCTGGTCACGTACAGGAAAGTTATCGATGAGGTTGAAAGAGGACAGATTAAATTTACAGGGATGTTGCCAGGACTCAAGGGCCTGAGTAGTATGGAGAGAATGAACAGATTTGGACTTTATTCCCTGGAGCGTAGGAGAATGAAGGATGATTTGATAGAGGTTTACAAAATTATGAAGGATATAGATAGGGTAAATGCAAACAAGATTTTTTTTTCCACTGTGGTTGGGTGAGACTACAACTAAAGGTTATGGATTAGGAGTGAAAGGCGAAATGTTTAAGGGATGAGGAGGAACTTCTTCACTCAGAGGGTGATGAGAGTGTGGAACGAGCTACCAGCAGAATCGGTGGACGTGGGTTTGATATCAACATTTATGAGAAATCTGGGAAGTACATGGATGGAAGGGATATATATAGGTCCATTGTCCAGATGCAAGTTGATGGGACTAAGCAGAATAATAGTTCGGCATGGACTTAGCCAGATGGTGGTGTAGTGGCATCTGCACTGGACTTTGAGGTAAGTGGTCCCAGGTTCGAATCCAGCCCGGTCCTTGCATGCTTTCCATCCATGCTCAGTTGAGCATTGAACTAACAAAGCTGCCTGATAAAAAAAGCAGTCCAAAGCCAAAGAAGCAGTAAGGCTGCCATCTGATCCACCACAAAGTGTGGAGAGCAACAACAAGAATGAACTAAATGGGCCAAAGGGCCTGTTTCTGTCCTGTAATATTCTATGACCATATGACTCTATTTGGAATCTACATGTGTGCAGAACTGCCAGGGCTATGCATCATTGCTCGAAAGACCAGTGTTGCCCTTTATAGCTGCAGCTGAGTGTAGTTAAATAATACACTTCTAAAAATGAAGACTACAGTTAAGTACTGTCTAATTCTGTAATAGTTTATGTAAGGACTCAGGAGAGAACTTGACATTAAATAATCAGCCTCATTACATTGAAAAGTCCCTGACAAGCTCCGGTGCTGAAAGGACGTGATTGGAAACAATTTAAAAATAAGTAGCAGAATCTTTGGGAAGATTAAATTATTTTATAAATAGGATAGCCTACAAAATACCCAAAAGTTACTGCCATTTTACTTAGAATAGATTCTCTCATATAATTGCAATGCAAGATCTCATATTAATAAATACTAATTTAATAAAGGGCATTTAATTTCAATCAAATAAAAACCATTTGTGTAAACCTCCCGCAAATGATTTTCTGTGAAAGGTATTTAGAGTGAGGTAATTTCATCTTGCCCTTGCTGTTTCAATAAAAATCTCCTACATAAAGCCTTTTATATGTCAGTATCAAAGCTGATATGCTTTAAAAATAGTTTGTTTATTTAGTTGCCATTTCTAGCTTTCATATTGTTTAATTTCTTCATTATATTCTTAATGTCTCTCAGTTACTTGAGATGAAAGCCACATGCAGTTGCAAGATGACTAGAAAAGATAAAGACCATAAAAGCCTTTAAATTCCATTAAAACTTGGAGACTTCTGCTGTTGATTAACTTAGTCAAAACAAGTTACAAGTATATTCAGACAGAAACTTTATGCCTTTCTGTTCCATTCAGCCTTTCAATCTGTCCTATATACCAAAGTGGTATCTGAAGCATTATTTCACCTATGATATAATATGCCCTGGGAGAGAAATTACCAGAGAAGGACTGGGATGCCAGGTGTATCACTGGACTGGAGCCAGAATCAAAGGAGTTTCTGAAAAGAAAATGGGTTTATTGACACAGTAAGAAGACAGTTGGGTGGAGGATTTCAATCATGAACCCTGCTGAGCGCAATAGGGGTTTTTTTGTCCCTCAAGGAAAGGGTATTTTCTGTTTGTGGTAAACGACTTGGACGAATACATGGATGAGTGGGTTAGTAGGTTGACATAGTGTTATGATGAGCCAAAATAACAAATATCTATTGGTCAGCTGACAACCAATCCCAGGCTGAGTTTCACTGATTGGTCACTGTTCTGATCAAAGTCTCGAGTGTTCTTGGGTAAAAAATTTAGATAGTTGTGCTTTGAAATGTACTGTTGAGTTTTGAGATTCTTGTGGTTGAGTGGTTTTACTGAATAGTTTATTTCGAGTTCTGGCTTTTTCATATGCACATTCCCTCACCCTGCTATTCTCTGCCAACTGGATTCTGAAGCCCTGGTAGAGATCTTTGATAATATTATGCATTTCACTTTCATGCTAAGCCTGTGCGTAAAGTGGAGGAAATAACTCAACAGGCCGTGACATCAAAAAAGTGGCCATGTCCTCAGCACAGCCTCATGGTGTGAAGGCTGGAAACTCGTACAAGTTGTTCTGGGACCTACCCAAAGATGGTAACTGAAAGTAGGGTGGACACTAGTTTGAAAACAAGGAGGAAGAGGAATGCCACACCTAAATTTGCCAGAAGAGCAGACCCTGACCCTAGACTCGAAGTTTCTAGAAAGTGGGGTCCCAGGAGCTCTGAGCTCCATACAGCAAATCAGCCGTTGGGGATGACCAGATAAAGGAAGAAGGGTAAAATAAGCTGCAAGTGCCAAGTGATGTAAGAGAGATCCTTGACCTCCAGCTTGAGGGAACTCGGAAAAAAAGATAAATTTGGAGAGTAGTGTAAGGGGGTTTCGATTTTTATGTTACTGCGAAGGCTAATTAAAATGGCGTTTTTGTTATGTTAATCTGGGGAATGCGGCTTTGTTGTGCTTTAACGCTGAGAAAGTTTGCGCTAGCAGCTTATTGTGGTTTAGAGGGTGATAAGAGGGTGCTATTAACCAATTGGGATAGTTGTTATGGTTTTGGTGTATTTGAAGATACTGTATGCGCGGGGTTTTGGGGAGAAGGCGGGAGAGCGAGACAGAGGATGGACCAGGTGCTGTGAGTCCACTAACGGGGTCGGACCCCGAGCGGGACGTTCGACGAGGAGACGGAGACGGACTCGGACTCGTGTGGAGCGTCTGGTCGACCACCGTTGTTGGTCCCAGGCGGCCGGTCGAGGTGGTCCGAGGGGTCGCAGAGTGAAGAAGAAGGTCCTTGAGCTCCAACAGTTTTTGTGCACGAAGAGATTGAACTTTGATAAGTGTGGCGCCTTTTATTTTCCTTTTATATTTTATTCTCTTTTAATTATATAGTTCCAGTAATATCTATAAACTGTAAATCATTTAATTGCATCTGGTGTATTGTCTGTTATTTGGGGGGGGGGGTACCTCACACAGCATCCACACAAACGAATTACCCAGTTTGGCGGGGCCGAGGCTGTTTCCCTAGACGACAGCGAGCCGAGCGACCCTGAGGGTGGCCAGGGGGGCTACAGTAGCAAACAGACTACAGGAGGCCATACCTTCTTCAGATGTATATACTCTGGGCCATGCTAGTCAGTCTGGAGCCAGGCACAATGGATATTTTCCAGTCGGGACCCTTCAGCTCTTTTATCCTGACAATTTTGTTTTGGTCCAGAGTGAGGTGGGCAACAACTGGGCCAAAGACCACGACGCGGAGAATGCTGAGCTGATGGACTCCATCATGGATGTGGTACAGAAGGAGTTGGAGAGTTTCGGCTGCCTCCAGGGATTCCAGCTCACCCAGTCCCTGGGCAGGGGCATGGGCATGGGCTTGTGCACCCTCTTCTCATCAGCAAGATCTGCAAGGAATGCCCGGATCATATCACGAACACCTTCAGCGTGGTGCCTTCACCCCAAAGTCTCAGACACAGTGGTGGAGCCCTACTACCACCAGCTGTTGGAGAACACGGACAAAGCCATCTGCTTTGACAACAAGGCCCTCTACAATATCTGCTTCTGCACTCTCATGTTCCGCACCCCTTTCTATGGGGACCTCAACCACCTGATCTTGACAGCCACGAGCAGTGTCACCACCTGCCTCTACGTCCCCAGCTAGCTCAAAGCTGAACTGTGCAAGCTGGTGGTCAAATTGGTCTCCTTCCTCCATTTCCATTTCTTCATGTTGGGATTTGCCCTCCCTGACCGACTGGGGCAGCCGGCAGACCTGCACCCTGACAGTGCTTAAGCTGACCCAGCAGAAGTTTGACGCCAAGAACGTGAGCCCCGCACGGCCGCTACCCGACTTTGGCGGTCATCCTCCGAGGCTGCACGTCCATGAGGAAGGTCGACGAGCAGATGCTCAAACAAGAGCAGAAGCTTCTTTGCAGACTGGATACCCCACAATTTCAAAATAGCTGTCTGCGATTTCCTGCCCTGGGGCCTCAAGATGTCCACCACCTTCATATGCAACTCCAGCATCAAATGTATGCTCATTTTTGGGTGTAATCAGTCAGTATCCAGCATTCCTCCCAGCAATGCGCTGGTTGAGGGCGCCACTCAATGCCCTGCTCAATAAGGATACGACATGGAAATGGTCCAAACAATGCCAAGAGGCTTCTAATCAGGTGCAGAATATGCTGTCATCTGACCTTCCCTTGATGCATTTCAGCCCAGAGTTCCCAATTGCTGTCACAACAGATGAGTCCAACTACTGGTGGGAGTTGTCATATCCCATATCTTCCCTGATGCCATGCATGCAGCTGGATCACTGGTTGCAGTAGAAATGAACTACTAACAAATTGAGAAGGAAGACTTGGGAATCACCTTTGCTGTGAAGAAATTCCACAAGATCCTTAATGGCAGATGCTTCATTCTCCTTACTGATCACAAGTCACCATTGTTCATCTTTGGTTCCAAGAAAGGCATTCTGGTGTATATAGCTAACTGTCTACAAAAGTGGGCGATAATGTTATTAGCCTATGATTTTGAAATCAAGTACATATCAACCCAGGCACTTGCTCTCTCCAGACTTACTGATCAACAGGTTAATGAAGACGTAGTTGTGGCTGCAATTTCAGTTCACTGCATAGTCCACTGCATTGTATCTGATGCTGTTGAAGGTCTTCAGGTTACTGTCAACAAGAACAGAGCAGAAATGACAACAGATTGGCTTCTTCAGTGTATCTCCAGATACCTCAGTGACAGATGACCAATCAGATTGAGGAAGATGTCTACCCATGCCATACCTTGCTCTCAAATGTGGACTCCTGCTTAATGTTTGGAGCCAAAATAGTGATTCCATGAATATTTCAACCAATTTCCACTGTGGTCAGCTTTACTTCAATTGAATGAAAACCCTGCACAGGCCTGGCATAAATGAAGATACCACACATGCATGCATACAGTGTACCTAGTGCTCTATGGCAACAAAGAATGCAGGTAGAGCCAATCCACAACCACGGCCTCAGGCTATCAAACCTTGGAGCTGCATACAAATTGATTCACTGGCCCACTTGACGTGTTCCCACTTTGTCTTGGTTGATGTCTATTCCAGGTGGCCAGAAATATCTATGAAGTCAACAATGACAGAGGCTACCATTCAACAGCTACTGAAGATCTTCAGCTGCTAGGGGATGCCAGAAACACTTGCTTCTGATAACGGCAGCCAATTCAGTTCAAAGCAGTTTGCTACATTCTTCCAGAACATGGAATTATCCACATCCGCTCACCCCTGTATCATCCACAGTCCAGTGGCCAAGCAGAGAAGTTTGTGGATATCTTTAAACAACCATTTCTGAAATCAAGGGGGGAAGGAGTGTCAGCTGAGGCTCTCAACACATTTATGCCGTCATATCAAATTATGCCGCATCCAGGCCTCAAGGGGAAGTTCCCAACTGAAGGGTTTTTGGGAAGAAAACTGCACACAGTATTGGACGCAATGCTGCTACAGCGTCCAACATCTGTAACAGCAGGTGGTCAGGTGCACAAAGACAGCCGCACAGACCTTGGTCGATGGGTGATGACTAAAAAAATGGGCGCCCTTCAATCCTTAAGAACAGAAATGCGAAGACATTTTTTTAGTCAGAGGGTGGTGAATCTATGGAATTTGTTGCCATGGGCAGCGGTGGAGGCCAAGTCATTGGGTGTATTGGGTGTAAGCCGGTGATCCAATCAAATTCAACCCTTGGCTCAAATCCTACAGCTAATCACCTTCAAGAGGGACATGTTACAGCGAGCCAAAACAACCAAAATTTGCCAGCGTATCAAGCAGATAAATGGCAAATGTTCTGTTCTCTTTGATGAATCAACAAGCCTCAGCATTAAGACCGCCCTAATAGTTTATTTAATGGTCATCTGACTTTCACTCACTGGTCGTTGTTTCTATCAATATCTCAAATGTTCTTGGGCAAAGCACCTAAGTAGATGTGCTTTGGAATCTACTCTTGAATTTTGCGGTTATTGGAGTTGCATGGTTTTACTGAATAACGGTTTACTTTGAGTTCCAGCTTTGTTCTATCTCCTGGCTTTGAGTCTCATCAGTAAATATAGGCAAAGGGAACGCAACAAAAAGGTTGCCAAAAAATACAGTGGGATATAGATCAGCTGCAGATATGGGCAGAGAAATTGCAGATGGACTTTAATCCAGCCAAGTGTGAGGAGTTACACTTTGGGAGGTCAAAGGTAAAGGAACAGTACAAACAGGACTGCTGACAACAGGACCCTTCACAATAGCTCCGTGAAAATGGCTGCACAGGTTGGTAGTGTAATAAAGTTATGGCATGCTTACCATTATTCAAGAATCAGGAAGTTATGACGTAGCTTTATAAAACAACGCACACAAAATCCTGTCGAAAGGATTCGGCCTGAAACGTCAGCAATACTCTTTTCCAAAAATGCTGCCTGGCCTGCTGGGTCGCTCCAGTATTTTGCGTGTGTTGCGTGGATTCCAGCATCTGCAGATTTTCTCATGTTTGGGCTTTATAAAACTCTGATTCATCCACTCTTGAAGTATTGTGCACAATTCTGGTCACCCAGTTACGGGAAGGATATCGAGGATTTGGAAG
The DNA here is from genome assembly GCF_030028105.1 of Mobula birostris. Lineage (NCBI taxonomy): Eukaryota > Metazoa > Chordata > Chondrichthyes > Myliobatiformes > Myliobatidae > Mobula > Mobula birostris. The sequence continues at coordinate 47,262,389 of NC_092391.1, forward strand.
AGGGTGCAGAAGAGGTTTATCAGGGTGCTGCCTGGACGAGACAACATGCACAATAAGAAGACGTTGAACAACTTGTTTTCTCTGGAGTGCCAGAGGCTGCAGAGAAACCTGATAAATGTTTCTAACATCTGTCAGGCATAGATAGGGTAAATAGACAAGCGAAAATCTGCAGATGCTAGAAATTCCAGCAACATACACAAAATGCTGGAGGAACTCAGCCGGCCAGGCAGCATCTATGGAAAAGAGTACAGTCGATGTTTTGGGCTGAAACCCTTTGGCAGGACTGGAGAAAAAAGTTGAGAAGTAGATTTCAAAGGTGGAGGGAGGGGAGAGAGGAACACAAGGTGATAGGTGAAACCGGGAGGGGGAAGGATGAAGTAAAGAGCTGGGAGGTTGAGTGGTGGAAGAGACAGAAGGCCATGAAAGAAAGAAAAGGGGAGAGGAGCATCAGAGGGCAAGGAGATAAGGTGAGAGAGTGGAAAATGGTGAAGCAGGGTGGGCATTACCAGAAGTTAGAGAAATCAATATTCATGCCATCGGGTTGGAGGCTACCCAAACAAAATATAAGGTGTTGTTCCTCCAACCTAAGTGTGGCCTTTTGTCTGATTGCTCCTGAAATATCTAATACTTGAGGGCATACATTTAAGGTAAGGAGGTCAAGTTCAAAGAAGACGTGCAAGGCAAGTTTATTTACACAGAGAATGGTGGGTGCCTGGAACACATGTCCAGGAGCAATGGTGGAGGCAGATACAATAGGGGTGTTTAATAGACTCTCTTAGATAGGGACATGGACACACAGAGGATGGAGGGATATGAATGCTGTGCAGGCAAAAGGGATTAGACATCCTTATCTTAATTAGTTTGGCATAACATTGTGGGCTGACAGGCCTTTTCCTGTGCTGTAATGCTCTAAAAGTTTAATCTCATGTTATTTTAATCATCATTCATGCAAAGAGTCTTTCATCAGTCATTTTCACTCTACTGTCTGCCAAATGTTTTGAATTCATACCAAGAAAATTGTATTTTTGGGTTCATTTATTTATCTTGGCTTTTCCTTTCTTACTATAAACTTTTCTTGAAGTGAATGCACTATGAGATAATCAGATACAATAACGCTGCTATCAAAAGTAGTTACTCCCCTGAGACAGTTGTCATTCGTTTAGTCTCTGGCATAGTGCAAGGCATTCCCTGAGTAACAGGGCAGAGATAACCCTGGGACTCACGGAAAACATTAAAATCCATGCTGGAACAGGTGCAATGAAAGAGATTCCAGGCCCTTTTCCTAACAGGTAGGGCATTGCTTCAAGCTAGGTGACCCTGTCCCTCCTCCATATATCCTGGCTAGAATGTGCATTCACTGTAACAAGTGGGAATCCAGGCATGGATAGCATGTAGCTCAAAGGATTGCATCAGTGGAACTCAAATATATAAACATTTCAGGAAGATGAAACGTTATCCGTCTCTATTCAACATCGCATAAACAAAATGAATTTCATCATTGAATCACAGTGTGCATGCAATTGTGTCATCCTCAAAAAAAAAGTAACAGAGAGCTCTGGCTTTCATTTTCCTTCACAGTTTGAGGATATCGAACCCCCCCCCCCCCCATCCTTCCACTCTCTGCCACTGCACCCCTCCACCATTCTTCCCCTAACTTTCACTCTTACCTGTAATCTGCAAATTCAACACCAGCTAAAAGGGAAACACATGTCCTCTGAATGATTCAGCTGCAGCCTGGTCACTTGATTCCCACATTGCTTCACCAAAGGAATCCAGATGTTATTAATTCGTCCTTTAAGAATATGTGAACCAATCCAGTCTCACCACCTTTCACAACAGGATGAAGCAAGAGTTTAAGTGCATGGGAACACCAGCAATGGCGTTTTCTGCCACAAGCTTCAGAACTCCCGACTCGGATGTACATCACCATCACCAGAATCTAGATCCTAGAACTCGAGGCAACAGAACAATGAGAGCAATGCACAAAATGCTGAAGGAGCTCAGTTGGTCTGACAGCATCTATGGAATGGAGAGGGACAGTCAACAGTTCAGGTTGAGACCCTTCATCAGGACTGGAATGAAAGTGGGGAGATAGCCAGCATAAAAAGGATGTTCGGGGTACATGACAGTGGGTGGACGCAGATCAGGGAATGCTGGTAGGTGGCGGGGGTTGGGGAGAGTGAGAATGATGTAAGAAGCTGGGAGAAGATAAGAGAAAGTAACAAAAGACTGAAGAAGATGGAATCTGATGGCAGAGGACAGTGGGGCATGGAATAAAGGAAGGAGCTGGGGAGGATGGTCAGTGCGAAAGCAGGTTCAGCAAAAGAATGAGAAGAGTTCAAGAAGGCAGTTCTCCACCACCTTCTCAGACACAACGAGGGATGGGCAATAACTCCTGGCCTTGTCAGGATGCCCCCATCCCAAACACTGAATATACTTAAACAAAATCATGTAAAGAAACAGAAAACATGCAGAGAGTACCAGGTTTAAGTAGGAATTGTGAAAGATGCTTGAAACCATATGGATATTTTTAAGGTATTCCACAGCCCATGCTTTACAGAAAAAAAGCTTTTTGTTCTCTTACATAAATAACTTATTGTAAGGTACTTCGCACAGAAATATTTCAAAGTGATCTGAAACATGCCAACTGAGCCTATTGAATGCAATAATATTGCTGACAATTAAAGAGATACGTTGTCTGAAAACCATTGCATACAGTATTAACTGGAGCAATTCGATGAACATATGATGAATTCATACTAAATCCATAGGGATTTTATTTAAAGTAACAGCAAGTCAAGTGAAAAAGAAACTATTGGAAACTCAGTAAGTCAGGCAGCATTTAATGGAGAGGGGAACAGAGTTAATGATTTAGGTCAATGGCTTTTAGTTTGTTCACCTGCACTGCATTCCTCTGTAACTGTAACACAGTATTCTGCTTTCTGCTTTTCTTTTTGCTTCCTCCAAATACATTCTTGTCTATGGAACAGTCCACCTGGATGGTATGCAAACAAAGGTTTTTCATTGCATGTCGGTACATGTGACTATAATCAGGGGTTCAGTGCTAATTTTTTAGGTCCCGGAGCTGAAAAAATGGTTGCCATTTCCTATATCCTTTCTATATATATGTCACACCCAACTTCTGTACCAGCTCATTTTGTATACTGGGCAACTTCCTTGCCCCATTCATGTAATGAGCAGGTACACAAATTGGGTATGACATATATATATGAATAGGGCTTCTTATAATGTTAAGCACCAAACCAAGATGAAAGAAATATATGAATTCCAGAGCTCCACAGAAGTATAGTGATAGTTAAGAGATTAACAAGATTATAGCCTATCACTACATCTCTGTGTATACCTGGTACAATAAAACATATAATACTTAATTTAATAATATGACAAAGTATTGCACGGTTGCACTCACTAATTGTCATAAAATTATCGAGCAAGTAAAGAAAAAGATAGTAATCATGTATTTTACCAATTTAAAAGTAATTACCTACTTACCAAATGCCACCAATGAGAAGTTTCACAATGATTTCCACAAAGGATCAGGCATAATATGTGTTTGGGGATCTGAAGCAACTCTTGTCCTGGTGTCATCTGCTGATCTGTGGTACCGCAGCGATGATGTGACATACGGCTCAGGATTCCACTGAACTAGAGAAGGTCCGTGCAGTTTAACAAACATAAATACTGATACATGGTTTATGAGAATTATTGAGCGTGCTGTTGTTATTATAAAGTTCATGTGACTGAATCCTCTCTCACACTCAGCAGTATTAAAAGGAATAACTTATGAACAGCTCAGTAATGGGCGTAAATCTTGGGGGATGCGGTGTCCACGATCCTCCACATAATCTCTGAAGGCATTTATTACAGAGGAAGAAGAAAGCTTAAACCTCTTACAGAGAGATGATATTGCAGCTTCTCCATAATTAGGCGGTATTTCAGCAGGCCAGTTATCTTCATCAAGGACACACATTTCATTTAGCAGGGATTTATACATACTTTGAGGTTTAGAAGTTTGAGAACCTCTCAAGGATGTTGCCTTGAACATATGGTGCTGCAAATTGTTTATAAGACTAGTAAGAAACCGTAGATAATTATTGGAGACAATTTTGTTGTTGCTTGTTAAGGTAATTTTTCCAAACTTCCCCTTTTCAATTGCCTCTTGAGCTTTTATAGTTTTTGTATCAGGTTGCTCTTTCAGTCCATGCAGTGATCTTATGCTCCATTGGATCAAAATTTGTCTGCATAAACAATCATAGTAGTGCATTTCCGTAAACACTCTGACAGTAAACCAAGTTCACGCAACGTGTCAAACATTAGAGCTAAGTCCAATAGAAACTATTCTGAAGAGAGTCTTTTCAACAGTCCTTCATAGGTTTTTCTGTCACTCCCAGATCTTGTTTCATCCTTCATTGCTTTTCAAAATGAAAACACAGTGCTTCATAATTTTGCCACACTGCTGAAACTGTTCGAAACAAGCTAGCTACCCACCTGGTGCCCAGAACACGGCCGATTTTGCAAATTTGTCGTTCAAGTTGAGAAGCACATTCAGACAGTTCCTTTTGATTTAGAGGTGATCTACTGTAAACAGAGTACAATTTGTCCATAAATGATTGAAAATGATTTATTCCATGAACTTTTCTCACCAAATCACCTATTGCAAGTTCTAATCTGTGATTAAGCCAGTGCCAAATAATCACATCAGGGTAATGTTTCTTGAGAATTGAGGCAACACCAGACTGGACACCAAGCATTACGCTCGCCCCATCACTAGCAAATGCTACAAGGTTCTGTTTCAAGTAAGAGTCATCAAACCCATGGTTATTGAGACAGTTCAATAGATGCTCAGCAATAGTTGCAGCTTTCTGATCAGGCAGTTCAATTAGATCTAAAAACATAAAATGGGGATCACCTTCCTCATCACGTTCACATTTCAAATAAACTATTAGGGCGGTCTTAATGCTGAGGCTTGTTGATTCATCAAAGAGAACAGAACATTTGCCATTTATCTGCTTGATACGCTGGCAAATTTTCTTTTCCATATGTGATTATGTGATTAATTATCTCTGCAGCACTAGTGCGGAAATGCAGTCCAATTCCAATGTCAATACCATTTTTTTTTTGAAGTTCCAATAAGCCAAAGTGATCAGAGTATGATCTGTAATTCTGAGCTAAATAATATGCAGAAAGAAAAATTGAACAAGTTGCCTTTAGATGCGAAGCATTCATGGTGTCACATAATTTTCCAAGAGCATCTTCACTAGCTGTATTTTCAACACTTGGAGCAGCAGTGTGAGCTTTTGATAGTTTGTGATCAACACTTTTTTTTTCTGAGACTTCAAGCGTGTACTTCGATCGGCTCCGTAATCAGATACTTGGTACATCTGCCCTGCCGATTCTCTAAGATCTTTAAGTTCTTGAGGCTGTAGTGCTTTACATAGCCAGCCAGCCATCCCTTACTAGCCTTAAACTCTTTCCTCTCGCTCTACTCAACCCCCTCACTTTAGTGCTCATAGAGGCTCAGTGCTTTCTCACGCATCATTTTGCCATCAACAGGGATATGCTTCTGTGACATGTCCTCCAGCCACACACTTAATGCTAACTCAGTCTTTGCAAGCATTTTATCACGAACCAGAGAGACCATTTTTGCCATTGTAGGGGTAGCACTGACACTTCCACGAATTTCAGCTTCTTTCTGCTTTATTGTGCAAATGCTCGACTCGTTCTTACCGATCTTACAGCCTACTTCGGCAAGTGACATGCCACTTTTCAAAAGGTCTAAGATCTTTATTTTCTCAGCGAACAATGCTCAAATGAGTGCTGGAGAGGGACTGAGGATCTGTGAAATAGCGGGAGGCTACAGCAGGGTATGCTGGGACAACGGGTCGAGCGAGGAGGAATTTCACAAAACAGTCACAGCTCCAGGATTTCACCAAAAGCAATCAAATATCCTAATGTTATTAGTGGTATTTTCCCCACCAGCCACCAACCCCTCTCCTCAATCCCCCGCTTCTGTAAAATTCCCTCTATTTAATATGTGGCCTCTGTTAAATTCCCCTCTTGTTTATTTTGACTTTTTTTACAGATGTGTCGGAGCAGTACTCCGGTGTGCTCTGGTAGCACTGTACCCCTGACTATAACAAACCAATACCAATACAAAAGGGATTGGAATGGGTTAACAAAACAAGTACGGTTAAGTTACAGACTTAAATCAGTGGTCCCCAACCACCGGGCCGTGGACCGGTACCAGGCTGCAAAGCGTGTGCTACCGGGCCGTGAGGAAACGATATGAGTCAGCTGCACCTTTCCTCATTCCCTGTCACGCACTGTTGAACTTGAACATAGGGTTGCCAACTGTCCCGTATTTGCCGGGACATCCCGTATATTGGGCTAAATTGGTTTGTCCTGTATTTCCCCCGCTAAGGTAGAGCGTTCCTATGAAACCTTTCGTGCCGAAATGGCATAAAGCGGAAAAGCAATTACCATTAATTTATAGGGGGAAATTTTTTGAGCATTCCCAGATCCAAAAAATAACCTAACAAATCATACCAAATAACACATAAAACCGAAAATAAATAACACTAACATACAGTAAAAGCAGGAATGATATGATAAGTACACAGCCTATATAAAGTAGAAATAATGTATGTACAGTATAGTCGGGAAGATGAAGGCAAAACCGATTTGTGGGAGAAAAATTCGGCACTGACGTGCATGTGCACATCACATGCGCACGTCACGCATGCGCACACAGGTGCCTGCGCAAGGCTTCATGGTCATGGTAGTCTTTTCTGGGGTAAAGTGTCCCAGGATTTGACTGCTACTTTTGTCCCTTATTTGGGAGTGAGAAAATTGGCAACTCTAACTGTAAAAGACATGTTGAGGTGAGCTTAACCTTACTTGAATACCCGCCTCCCCCGCCGGTCAGCCGGTCAGCAAGAATATTGTCAATATTAAACCAGTCCGCGGTGCAAAAAAGGTTGGGGACCCCTGAGTTAAACAATAAAGTGCAAGACCCTAACAAGCTAGATTGCACAGTTAGGAATCCATCTTATCATACAAGAGGTCCATTTAAGGGTGTGATAACAGCAGGATAGAAGCTGCCCTTGAGATTGGCAGCAAGTGCATTCAGACATTTGCATCTTCTGCTTGATAGGAAAGGGGAGAAGAGAGAATTGGCAGATGCAGTGACCGGCATGGGCTCAGTTCCTGTGTTGCAGGGCTCCTTTACTGAGGTCTATGCACAGTTCAATCATGACACAGTATCACAACCTGAGGAAGACCTGCTTATTCCATCACCTACTGTCGCTGCCAGGCACGCCATCTGTAATACTCTGTATTTCTCAGACATCCCACCCTGCAAATACTCATTTCAGGGAGGTAGCACCACCGCACCCTGCAACCCCATATCACCCCGGTCGACCTCCAAGGGTGTATGAAATACTTTGTTTAGTGATTTTGTCTAATCTGTAAACCAAGTTGGGTATATGCAGAAAACGTAACATTAAAATATGTACTTATATTATCATGGAGTCATTTTTTTTATTCTATTACAACTTAAAGCAAGTCTTCAGGGAGTTTGGCCTCATCACGTAGGACATCAGTAGAGTAGTTCCTTAGCCAGCTAGTTTAAATAACGTTAGCTATGCTAATGAATGAATGACATCTGTTAAACTCACCTCAACATGTCTTTTACACTTTAACCCACCATGGGCAATAGAAAAGTCACTGTTGCAAACAGTGCAGCGAGCAACACTGTCATTATTTTTGAGGTCGACTGTAAAGCCCGCCCACAGAGAAAACTGATAGGTCTACTTAGCACAAGGAGAGACCAATCAGGATGTCTCCCTCTCCCTCTCCCAAAAATCGATTTCCGGGATATTGTATATAACTTGCGGGCATCAGGGAGCCGCTATCAATATGCGGGAGACTCCCAGAACTTCTGGGGGAGGTGGGATGTTTGCTTTCTTTCCAGACCAGATGAAGCTTCTCGACCTGAAATACCAACTGCCCAGTTCCCTCCATAGATGTTGCCTGACCTGCTGAGTTCCTCCAGCATTTTGTGTGAGGATCAGTTTGCTCATTTTGGGGTGAGTGGGCCTCAGATGTTATCATAGTTTCAGCCACTGAGTTCCTACATTAACAATTGCCCACCACTGATATACCGTACGTAGCCAGCCTCGCAGAAATTTCCAGTTTCAGACATTAATCCTTCTCCTTGTCGCCTTTATCATTTAAAAGCAGAGTGCTGGTGTGAAACTGTTGAAGTTACATCTTTATGTCTGTGAAACTCTGTAATCTTGGTTTTGTTTATCGCTGAGTTCCAAGGGAAAACTGGGGCAAAGAAGAACCTAATCTTTTAAGTTGATCTATTTTGGTAACGAGAGTGGAGGATCCCTAGTTATTATTATAAGAAAGGCCGTGATATAAGTTTGTTTGAAAAGCAATCTGACGCTGTCATCTATGGAGGCTGGTAAAGTATAGTGGCAACAGCCACTCTGCTGGGTAGCTGTCCCGTCCAGCTGAACAAACAGGAACCTCTGCAGTTGACACAATAAATGTTCTGAATAACACCCCATTAACAAATGCTCTAACTATTCAACACTCTTTCACAAAAGTCATCAAAAATTTTAATGCTGACTTCAGTCTTGAGGATGTTTGGGGTCATTTGTACTGGTCCCAATCCAGCACAATATACCAGACATAAGCCAGACCCTGTCTTTGGAAATACTTCAGCAATAATTTGCAGCAGGACATTTGGGCTGAGTTGCAGCCCTCTGGACCGGCTGCACTTCCTCGCTGGCTGCCTTGTTGATTCCCCAGATAAAATTCCCAAGGAATTCTTAAATTACTGTAATTACATTGTTGCCTTTGTTCAGTGGGATTTGCGAAAGGTAACATTCATCCTGGAATGTAGGTCCAATATTAGACAAGGCGAACATTATGAGCTGTCAAAGAATTTTAAAGAGAATAATGGGAATAAGTTTGATAAGTGCAGAGTTATCCCCTCACCTCTGCATTTTACATTAGTGAATTGTAGAAAAAAATGCTTCTCTTAACAGCTTAAAAATATCTGCGTAAATTTCAGAAATATACGTGTGTCTGTGTGTATCCAGGATGTTCAAATATCTAAATACTGTATGTCTATATTATAAGGCCATAAGACCATAAGATATAGAAGCAGAATTAGGCCATTTCATCATGGCTGCTTGATTTTGCTTTTCACCTGCAAGCTCCTGCCTTCTCCCCACATCCCTTCACGGCCTGACTAATTAAAAATCTCTGCGTTACACATGTGCAAGTCATTTGAATGCATAATTTACATCTGTTACTCTCGTGCAGTGATGTTTATATTGCTTTTTTTTTTACACGCATTGTCTTTTTCAAGTCAAGTCAAGTTGCTTTTTATTGTAATTTCGACCATAACTGCTGGTATATTTCATAGTAAAAATGAAACAATGTTCCTCCAGGAGCATAGTGCTATATGAAACAACACAAAACTACACTAGACCAAGTGAGACAACACAAGGCTACACTAGACGATGTAAGACAACACAAAAACTACACTAGACTACAGACTTACACAGGACTACTACATCGACTCAGGCCTAGGGGGCCGGCGTCGGACAAAGGACTACATAGGACTACATAAAGTGCAGGGCAGTACAATAAATTATAAACAAGAAAATAGGCACAGTAGAGGACAAATTACAATATAATAATAAATGATGTAGACGTCAGTCTGGTCTCTGGGTATTAAGGAGCCTGATGGCTTGGAGGAAGAAACTGTTGCACAGTCTGGTCGGTACCTTTTGCCAGATGGCAGGAGGGAGAACAGTTTGTATGAAGGGTGCGTTTATCACAGAGGTTATGTATAATTTATATTAAGTTCAAGTTAACATGTGTTTGTCATGTTTGAAATGTACTGTGCTGCTGCTGCATACCACTGCTTTTCATGATAGTAAGATCTCTGCCAACAATAGATCCAGAACTTCTTTCAAGAAAAAGACAGGACCAATGTTCCCTTTAATTTGTATTGACCAGTGTGCACAAAAATCCTGGGCTGTGCAATTTTTTGCCCAATGACAACAACATGTGTGCACTGAATTTTATACATAGAGGTTTTAACAGCTAGTAAAATCTGTCAGTAAGAACTTTGATCTCCTCTGGGTTTGAATACTTTTGATCTCGTTCCTCTGCACTCTCATAAAACATATGTAGCCAAGCTGTAGCGGGTAATGAAGGATTTTCTAGTCGAAGCTTTTGTACACCATCCATATGTGATTTGCTTGTGAAATGACACTTTAGTATGTCAAGTTTCCAAATATCACTCCACTTCTTCCCACTTGCAGATTCTCCAGCAATTTTTGCATCATGACAATATATTGAGAGAAACACCAGTTTCTCTATTGTAGATAATTATGTCCCATAGCTGCATGTTCCTGACCTCATGAAATTTCAGTGTAGCAGTTTCTATTATTAAGTCATTTTACTTTAAGTGAACTGCCAGTTCTTTTGTGCTTCACGCCCTTTGCTTCCTTGGAATTTGACATAGTGAAAAAAGATGCTTTCCTGGCATGAAGAAGAAGAAGGAAGCCCTTAACTCCAAGTGGAGTCATCGGGACGCCGTCTTGACAGGGGTTTTTTAGCAGGCTTTCTTATTTTTATGAGGCTGAGTCGCTAGCTCGACGCTCAACCCAGCACGGATGGAAAACGTGCAAGGGAGCCAGCTGGATTCGAACTCAGGAGCCTTCGCTCTGAAGTCCGTTGCTGATGCGATTATGCCACCAGCTAGCTTTTCCTGGCATATATGGCGAATAAACTTTCCTTGGGCTTCCAGCCGGATATATGTATCAATTATAACCTATGTTTCGAATGACAAGCTCTGTCATTTTCATCAGGGATAATGTCTGGGCAGGTCTAGTCCAGTGGTATTTATTTCCCCATCATCTATTCCTCCTGATTTGTTCAGGACTGACCAATTAGGAGGGACAGACTATAAGAGTATAAATACCATCAGACTAGACATGCCCAGCTGGAACCCCAAGAAGCACTTACTTGTCGACATAGTGAATCAGTAATTTCTTCAATAAAAACAGTATAAATAATCCAGTTCTAAAATCTGCAGACAAATCGTCACGAACTCCATGTTGTCAACACCATGCGCATCAGAAGCTGGAAAGACAAATGTGGTTGGGTGCAATCGTGAAATATACTTGACATGCCGGTGAGATCACAAGGGTGACAAACTTCTGTGTACAGTTTAAGTTCCTTTGTGTGCTAGTAACAAAAGATGTGTGCTCGTGCACGAGCGCACACCTTAGAGGGAACATTGACCGTGACACGTTTGTATATTTTAACGTCTTTTTCTCAGTGTAAGTGGTACTGCAATCCATCCTGCTCTGATTACAGGAGATCCCGACATGCAGCCGTCCTCCACTGCTATGAGCTCCCATTGCACTGCTCAAGCTGCTCTCTGTAGATTCAGTGCCTTCATGCCCAACAGGATCTTAGCTCGATGGAAGTCATGATACCCTACCTGCCTGCAGGACTTGCTTCTTCTGCTTGAGGTCTGGTGCTGGATATGCTGCTTGGCTAAAGGCATGCTTAGGTCAGGTCAGGTCATGTTCTGCCTGAGAGGAGGGTCAGTCTGAAGTAGAGCAGGTGGGCCCAGCCACACACCAAGGGAACTGAGTAAGTTTTCCCTGGAACTAACTTGGATTCTGCTCGATTCTCGTAGAAACAGGCCGTTCGGCCCACCGGTCTGCGCTGACTGCTTACTCTAATTCTATTTTATTTTCCTCACACTCCCATTGATTTCCCCTTCCAGAAAGGATATTACTCTCTCCTACACACCAGAGGCAATGAACCCATGAGCCACATAGCTCTAGGGTGTGGAAGGTAAGTGAGGTAAAGAAAGCAATCGCCGTCATGATGGAGAGAATATTTGATCAGCACACAGGGTCAGGACTGAACCCAGGACACTGGAGCTGTAAGGCTCTGCACTTCCGAGTATTTTTTTAATCATGGAAAAGTGAAAATAAAATGGTATTTTGGTAAGGTTTTGTCACAGTACACGCTAGCAACGACTAGACCCAGGTGTGGAGGAATGATAGATTCTCATGGTGAGTGCTGGCAACGACTGGATCCAGGAGCAGAGGAACGGCAGACTGTCACAGAAACGCTAGCAATGACTGGGCCCAGGAGCAGAGGAACGGCAGACCGTCACAGAAACGCTAGCAACAACTGGGCCCAGGAGCAGAGGAACAGCAGACCATCACAGAGAGCGTTAGCAATGACTGGACCCAGGAGCAGAGGAACGGCAGACCGTCACAGACAGCGCTAGCAATGACTGGACCCAGGAGCAGAGGAACAGCAGACTGTCACAGAAACGCTAGCAACAACTGGGCCCAGGAGCAGAGGAACGGCAGACTGTCACAGACAGCGCTAGCAATGACTGGCCCAGGAGCAGAAGAACGGCAGACTGTCACAGAGAGCGTTAGCAATGACTGGACCCAGGAGCAGAGGAACGGCAGACTGTCACAGAAACGCTAGCAACGACTAGACCCAGGTGTGGAGAAACAGCAGACTCCCCATGAAGAGATGGAAACAAGAGGTTATACATCGGAATACCAACAGAGAATCGGAGGCACAACAGAGCGACACCAAGAGACAATTCATTCTCCTCTCAAGGACCCTGTGATCAGCGCTAATCGAGAGTCCGAACTAAATAACGACAGAAAGCGGAAAGCCTGTGTCAGTCACAATTAACCTGACAAGATTAAACAGTAAGTACAAGTACTTAACGACTCTGGTTTCGACAACTATTAGTAAATACAGGTGCTCAAGGAGCGCAATGCTCTACAGGGCTGATGACAGGTTTTGCTAACTACTAAATAATAGTTACAGCTACCATGTAGGTTAACTATTCACAGCTTTCTGATAGGGTCTTGCAAAAATTAAGGCAGAAGTTAATGAAGAATTGGCCTATCCCAATAAATGAGTAGTAAGATTACAGGACTATCGACAAAAGCTCCTCATCCACCCTCAGTTCACATTAGAGCTGAGGAGATGTCTTGGCAGAAAGAGAGAAGACAGAGCCTGAGCTACTAGGAGAGTTTGGATAGGCTAGGCCTCTATTCTTTGGAGTGGAGGAGATTGAGGGCTGGCTTTATGGAGGTGTATAAAATCATGAGATGTTTTTATTGGGTGAATGCACACAGTCTTCCTCCCAGGGCTGAGGCATTAAGAACTAAAGGGTGTAAGTTTAAGGTAGAGTAAGAGAGATTTAAAAGGGACCCAAGTCTCCAATTCTTCATGCTGACGGTGATGCATACATGGAACAAGTTGATAGAAAGAGTAGCTGAGGCAGACACATGTAAACGACAGGTACCTGGATAGGAAATGTTTAGAGAGATATGGGCAATTGGAATTAGTTTATGTTGGCATCTCAGTCAGCATGAGATGAGTTGGGCCCAAGAACAAGACTGCATGCTGTTTGAGCCTATGACTCGATATGTGCTGGTCACAGCGGACACTACAGTTGACCTTCCGAGAGTAAGGTCAAGGGTCATTGAGAGAACCCCAATCATCCATTTTGCCCTTTTATGTTTGACCTGAGAATATTTCATTTGTAGATGAACAAAGCAAAAATGTTGAATGAGCTCTCAGGAAGTGTTATTCTTGCATAATATTCCATTAGAATATCCTCCTCATTTGTTTAACTTCTAACGAAAACATACAATGGATTTTCTCTGTCATGATTCAGTTGACAAAATTAGCCCTCCAAACATCCGCATGCCAACCCAACCACATTCTTAGGAATCTGTTTTTTGAATTACATATAATTACATTGTTTTCCTTCTCTTTTGTTTTCCTTTATCAATCACTTTACCCCGTCTTTTTCACCTTTGTTGCCCTCACGACCTATGCATCACCCACACCTTTCCTACTCCTTATTCCCTACTTGTTCCCTACTCCTTCCCTTTATTCCATGGTCCACTGTCCTCTCCTATCAGCTTGCACCTTCTTCAGCTCTGTCTTTCTTCTACCTATAACATCCCAGCTTCTCACTTCATTCCTAGCGCACACCACCATCCCACCTACCTCACCTCACCTGCCAACTTGTGCTCCTTCCCCTCCCCGTATCCTTTTGTTCCTTTTCTTTCCAGTCCTGAAGAAGGGTCTTGGCCTGAAATGTCAACTGTACTCTTTCCGTAGATGCTGCCTGGCCTGCAGAGTTCCTCCAGCATTTTGTGTGTGCTGCCAGATTGTTATTTCCCTCCATAGACGCTGCCTGGCCCACTAAGTTCCTCTGGTATTTTGTGTGTTGCTCCAGATCACGGCGACTGCAGTCTCTCTTCAGTCGTGAATGAATCCAGTATCTGGGTGTTAATCGATGTTTCTGGAAAAATAATCCAGCTGTTGATCTTGCTTTGTGTGAGTCTCTCAGTGACAGAATAAACAATGAAAGCTGTGTAAAATTTATGTTGCCACAGATTCTGGAAACGCTTGGAGAGGCAATGACTTGCTCCCTTCATGGAGCCCTGTACTGGCACAGTTTAATCAGATTTGCCGTGTGTACGTATTCGGTCCAGATGATAAGTCTCAGACCCCCAATGTCGACTGTTCATCTCCCTCCACATATTCTTCCTGACCTGCTGAGTTCCTCCGGCATCTTGCTTCTTGCTGACACACACATCACTTGGTCTCGGTCAAAGTAACTTCTTTCAGTGTTCGCTGAAAAGCAGAAAAGCCTGAGGATGTGGGAAATCCGAACTGAAAACAGAAAGTTTTCAGGAACTCAGCAAATCCCACGGCATAAGTGTAAGAGAGAGTCTATGTTTCAGGATGATGATTCCTCTCGTCAGTTCCCTGAGTTCTGATAGAAGTTCAGTGGTCTGAGACAGCAAGAGACACAAGAAATAGCTGATGCTAGAGACCTGGAGCAAGACTCACCAATAAGCCAGTGGAGGAACTCAGCAGGTCAGTGAACACCTCTGGAGGGAAATGGACAGTCAACATTTCAGGCTGAGATACTCTAGCAGGACTGCAAAGGAAGAGGGGATACAAGCAATATAAAAAGTTGAGGGGGAGATAGAATCTGACAGGAGTGGACAGCAGAACATGGAATAAAGGGAAGGAGGTGAGGGTGGATAACTATATGGGTGATGGGCAGATCGAGAGGGTGGGGTAGGGGAAGGAGATGGAGCATTGCGGCCAGTGGGATAAGGGTTCAGAAGGGAGTGGAGGGGAGCACTTACCAGAAGTCAGAGAAATCAATGTTCATGCCATCAGGTTGGAGACTACCAGAGTAGAATACCAATAGTGACAAGATGTGAAACGTTAGCTCTGTTTTCTTACACGCTGAGCATTTCTGGTGCTTTCTGGTTTTAGCCCTGCAATCTCCATCTCGAGGTCCTAGTGCAAACCTGGAATGGTGCTGCACATTATCTGACAGCATCAGAGGAGTGTGGGCTCTGTGTAACTGATCTCAGCCAAGATAGAAATTAAATTGCTTTAATTAAGTTCTTAGTATCCCTGATCTGGGAGAATAATAGAAACAACTTGCTTCAGAGAACGTTCCGGTGCATTCAGCCCACTGAGTAGGTGGTGTCAGTAAGAGGATGATGCAAAAAACCATTTTGTAAATTTATGGTCCTTAGTTTATTAGAGTTTCTGGCCAAGCTGGGGTGGAGGGATCATCAGTCTTTACAATGATGACAACACAGCTTTGACTTATTGAATGCCAAGGCTTCACAGGATCATTATCACCAAGTCCCATGAGGATTTGTTAGGCTAGAGAATCCCACACAGGTTTTAATGTATTTCTCAAAGCAAGAGGGAGGTTGAAGAGGTGAAGAGGTTTAGGGAGGGAATCTTAGAAGGAACACCATAAACAAGGGATGCGAAAGGATTGAGTATAGAAATTGTAGAGGGTTGTGGTGGTGACAGGGATAGAGAGTGGTGAGGCTTTAAGAGAAGAGCTTTTATAAACAAGGATGAGAGTTAAAATATAAACAGAAGAGATTTGTCAAGGCTAAAGGTCTCAACGCGAAACGTCAAATGTTTATTTTTTCGATAGATGCTACCTGAGCTGCCGAGTTTCTCCAGAATTTTGTGTGAGAGTTAAAATGTTTTAAATGTGTATCAGAAACTAATGGTCTAAAGTGCTAGAGGAAGCAAGAAGTTGTTCAGGCCAATCCATAGCTGCCTACATCTATGATGCTTGGACACGTATGGGACGTGTAGGAAGAATTGTCGTCTTATGGAACTGTAGGAATTTCCAGCACAAGAGGAGGCCAAATGCCTCCTTGTAACCACAACAGCAACTAAATCCCTTGATGAGATAGGTCTTTAGCAAGAGGGAATAGATGCATGTGTGTATTACCACGTTCAGTTACAAAGATTAAAAAGTGTTAAAACCCTCTTCTTCTTGAATTGTAGGTTGAATGGATCTTGGAAAATAGTAATTAAAGGTATAATTAAACTTGGCAGCTTCACCTCACAGACTGAGATTGAGAACTTCTTTCTGTGGGATCTTACTGGACATGTTCTTTTCCCACTGTGTTTGAGGGAGTACAGGCTTTTCATGTGGGTTTTCGTATCAACCTTGCAACACCACTGCAGTTGTTTTCTTTGGAATGCAAGTGGCTGTGGGGAGAATTAATTAATCTGCATAAAATTATGAAGGAACCAGCCGTACTAAATAAGAAAGAACTAATTCCCTTAGGATTCAAAAATCAGGGGAGTTCGACAAAAAGTCATTGGTGGAATTATTCAAAGGGAAGCAAGGAGAAAGAACATTCACCACTGGGTGGTGGGACTCACTTCCTGAGAGAGAATGACCAGAAGAACTTTGACTTGATACTAAAAGGTGACTCCTTCTGGACTGATACAATCATAAAAAAGCAAATGGATTTTATATGTGTAGTATATTTCCTCTGATTATAGAGTCATAGTGTCACACAGCATAGAAACAGGGCTATTGGCCCAACTTGTCCATGCCAACCTATACTAGCCCCATGTTGGACCTGGAGATGACATTGTCTAGAATGTTCTTCAGAATTCAAAAATGAGGCACAAATCTTGGGTTTACAGACATTTTACTAGGTATTCATAACGATGAAATATCAGCAAAGCACCGTGTGAGTGGGTAAAACAGCAGTAGGTAACTATCTTTAACAAAGAACCTACCTCATGGTCTTTCTTTATCCTGAAAACTAGCTCAAGCTGCACAGATAAGGAAATCTCTCTGCTAAGAACAGTTTGTGAGTCACAAGGATTCATACTGCCATGACCTTTCAGCCTTACAAACAAACTACAATACATAAATACCGAACCTTCTGAAAATCTACTGAACACTTACAGACAAACAAGTGATTATACAAACATATTAGCAAGTATAAAGAAAGATAAAATATAAGAAAAAATAACAATATAGACACTAATCAAATGCCCATTATACTTCTAAACCTTCCCTATCTAAGTACCTGTCCAAGTGAAGTTCAAATGCTATGAATGTACTTACCTCAATCATTTCCTCTGGTAGCTCATTGCATATACTGATCCGGGTGAAGAAGTTGCCCCTCAGTTTCCTATTAAATCTGTTCCCTCTCACCTTAAACCAACACCCTCTAGTTCTTGATTCTCCAACCATGGGAAGGGGGCTGTACACATTCTTCCTCTCTGTGACCCTGTTGATTTTATACACGTCTGTACAATCACCCCTATTCTCTAGTGCTCCAATGAAGAAAGCCCTAAATAGTTCATCAAAGTTACTGGTGAACGCAGCAGGCCAGGCAGCATCTCCAGGAAGAGGTACAGTCGACGTTTCAGGCCAAGACCCTTCGTCAGGACTAACTGAAGGAAGAGTTAGTAAGAGATTTGAAAGTGGGAAGGGGAGAGGGAGATCCAAAATGATAGGAGAAGACAGGAGGGGGAGGGATGGAACCAATAGCTGGTCAGTTGATTGGCAAAAGGGATATGAGAGGATCATGGGACAGGAGGTCCGGGGAGAAGGAAAAGGTCGGGGGGGGGGAACCCAGAGGATGGGCAAGGGGTATAGTGAGAGGGACAGAGGGAGAAAAAGGAGAGAGAGAAAAAGAATATGTGTATAAAAATAAATAACGGATGGGGTACAAGGGGAAGGTGGGGCATTAGCGGAAGTTAGAGAAGTCAATGTTAATGCCATCAGGTTGGAGGCTACCCAGACGGAATATAAGGTGTTGTTCCTCCAACTTGAGTGTGGCTTCATCTTTACAGTAGAGGAGGCCGTGGATAGACATGTCAGAATGGGAATGGGATGTGGAATTAAAATGTGTGGCCACTGGGAGATCCTGCTTTCTCTGGCGGACAGAGTGTAGGTGTTCAGCAAAGCGGTCTCCCAGTCTGCGTCGGGTCTCGCAAATATATGGAAGGTCACATCGGGAGCACCGGACGCAGTATATCACCCCAGCCGACTCACAGGTGAAGTGTCGCCTCACCTGGAAGGACTGTCTGGGGCCCTGAATGGTGGTAAGGGAGGAAGTGTAAGGGCATGTGTAGCACTTGTTCCACTTACAAGGATAAGTGCCAGGAGGGAGATCAGTGGGGAGGGATGGGGGGGACGAATGGACAAGGAGTCGCACAGAGAGCGATCCCTGCGGAAAGCGGGGGGGGGGGGGGAGGTGGTGGGGTGGAGGGAAAGATGTGCTTAGTGGTTGGGTCCCGTTGGAGGTCTCCCAGTCTGCGTCGGGTCTCACCAATATATAGAAGGCCACATCGGGAGCATCGGGAGACCGCTTTGCTGAACACCTACGCTCTGTTCACGGCCTCCTCTACTGTAAAGATGAAGCCACACTCAGGTTGGGTCTTATATTCCGTCT
Source organism: Mobula birostris (assembly GCF_030028105.1). Classification (NCBI taxonomy): domain Eukaryota; kingdom Metazoa; phylum Chordata; class Chondrichthyes; order Myliobatiformes; family Myliobatidae; genus Mobula; species Mobula birostris. Next base: position 47,281,273 of record NC_092391.1, read on the forward strand.
GGGTAGTCTCCAACCTGATGGCATGAACATCAACTTCTCTAACTTCCGCTAATGCCCCACCTCCCCCTCGTACCCCATCCATTATTTATTTTTATACACACATTTTTTTTTCTCTCTCTCCTTTTTCTCCCTCTGTCCCTCTCACTATACTCCTTGCCCATCCTCTGGGTTTCCCCCTCCCTTTTCCTTCTCCCTGGGCCTCCTGTCCCATGATCCTCTCATATCCCCTTTGCCAAGCACCGGTCCAGCTCTTGGCTCCATCCCTCCCCATCCTGTCTTCTCCTATCATTTTGGATCTCCCCCTCCCCCTCCCACTTTCAAATCTCTTACTAACTCTTCCTTCGGTTAGTCCTGACAAAGGGTCTCAGCCTGAAACGTCGACTGTACCTCTTCCTAGAGATGCTGCCTGGCCTGCTGCGTTCACCAGCAACTTTGATGTGTGTTGCTTGAATTTCCAGCTTCTGCAGAATTCTTGTTGTTTCCCTAAATAGTTCAACCTCTTTCTGTAACTCAGTCCGTTAAGTCTGGGCAGCATGCTTGCAAATCATTTCTGCATCCTTTCCAGCTTAACAGCAAGCTTCCTGTAGCAGGGAGACCAAAAATGTACACAATATTCCAAATGCACCCTTACCAACGTCTTGTAGAACACAAAATTCGAAGTTCAAAGTAAATTTATTATCAAGGTATGTAATGCATTTGTCACATATAGTATCTTGAAATTCATTTCCTTGCAGGCATTTACAGGAAAATAAAAAATATACACAATAGAATTTATGAAAAACTATACATAAACAAAGACTGACAAACAGCCAATGTGAAAAAGAAAACAAATCATGCAAATAATAAAAAAAGAAACAAATAATACTGAGACCATGAGTTGTAGAGTCCCTGAAAGAGGGTCTGTAGGTTGTGGAATCCATTTAGTGTTGAGGTGAGTGAAGTTATCCACACTGGTTCAGGAGCCTGATGGTCGTAGAGTAGTAACTGTTCCTGAACCTGACAATATGAACTTGGTGGAATTGCAATTATGTAGTTATGTAACATAACTTCTCGACTTCTATACTCATTGTCTTGACTGAGGTAGGCCAGCATGCTAAAAGTTTGCTGATCCCTGTCTACCTGTGACACCACATTCAGGGAACCATGTATCTGTACTCTTGGCCTCTCTGACCTACAACACTCCCCAAGACCCCTCCATTTACTGTGCAAGCCCTAATCTGGTAAATCTCACCTTGCATTTATCCGAATTGAACTCCAATCCATTTGCTATTCCTCAGCCCATTAAGATGAAGATCTAGATTCCTCTGTAATTCTTGATAATCATGTATGATAATTCACAAAGAAAAACACTTTTACATTGACTTTTACTGTATTTTAAGGATAGCTCACCAACTTTCTAGATGTAGGAGTCCAGCTGTATGGACCAGACAGCACCTGGGTCATGGGCAGTGCAGTGTAGGGGCCACATCTCTGACAAATTCCCTGCAACTAGCAGATGCCAACGAGCTAACTAATTTCAGTGATTTATGTCTCTTTGGTATGTACAGATATTTAAGCATTATTAAAGCAGACTTTTTAATTGCAAGCACTAAGAAAAATAATTAACTAAAAGCTTATGAGTAACTAAAAAAGTGACTAAAAGGCTTCCCTTCCTCCACTATCAACTCTGCTCTTAAACGCATCTCCCCCGTTTCACGCACATCTGCTCTCACTCCATCCTCCCGCCACCCCACTAGGAATAGGGTTCTCCTGGTCCTCACCTACCACCCCACCAGCCTCCGGGTCCAACATATTATTCTCCGTAACTTCCGCCACCTCCAACGGGATCCCACCACTAAGCACATCTTTCCCTCCCCCCCCCCCGGCATTCCGCAGGGATCGCTCCCTACACGACTCCCTTGTCCATTCATCCCCCCCATCCCTCCCCACTGATCTCCCTCCTGGCACTTATCCGTGTAAGCGGAACAAGTGCTACACATGCCCTTACACTTCCTCCCTTACCACCATTCAGGGCCCCAAACAGTCCTTCCAGGTGAGGCAACACTTCACTTGTGAGTCGACTGGGGTGATATACTGAGTCCGGTGCTCCCGATGTGGCCTTTTATATATTGGCGAAACCCGACGCAGACTGGGAGACCGCTTTGCTGAACATCTACGCTCTGTCCGCCAGAGAAAGCAGGATCTCCCAGTGGCCACACATTTTAATTCCACATCCCATTCCCATTCTGATATGTCTATCCACGGCCTCCTCTACTGTAAAGGTGAAGCCACACTCAGGTTGGAGGAACAACACCTTATATTCCGTTTGGGTAGCCTCCAACCTGATGGCATGAACATCGACTTCTCTAACTTCCGCTAAGGCCCCACCTCCCCCTCATACCCCATCTGTTACTTATTTTTATGCACACATTCTTTCTCTCACTCTCCTTTTTCTCCCTCTGTCCCTCTGAATATACCTCTTGCCCATCCTCTGGGTCCCCCCCCCACTTGTCTTTCTTCCCGGACCTCCTATCCCATGATCCTCTCGTATCCCTTTTGCCTATCACCTGTCCAGCTCTTGGCTCCATCCCTCCCCCTCCTGTCTTCTCCTATCATTTTGGATCTCCCCCTCCCCCTCCAATTTTCAAATCCCTTACTAACTCTTCCTTCAGTTAGTCCTGACGAAGGGTCTCGACCTGAAACGTCGACTGTACCTCTTCCTACAGATGCTGCTTGGCCTGCTGCGTTCACCAGCAACTTTGATGTGTGTTGCTTAACTAAAAAAGTGAAGTTAGGGTACAATCATTTTTAAATATTAACTTATTTTCCCCAACACAAGAGACTCTGCGGATGTTGGAAATTTTGAGCAACATGCACAAATTGCTGGAGGAACTCAACAGGTGAGACAGCATCTATGGTGGTAAATAATTCTGCCCCCTTCCTTTCCAGTTATGATGAAGAGTCTTGGCCTGAAACGTTGACTTTTATTTTCCTCATAGATGCTACCTAACCTGCTGGAGTTCCTCCAGGATTTTGTGTGTGTGTGTGTGTGTGTGTTGCTCAACTTACTTTCCTCATCAGCTCCAATACCAACATCCTAAAATCAGCACTGGTATCAATAGGGATTCTGATCCTGAGCCATGTCTCTTTGATATGTACAGATACTTAAGCATTATTAAAACAGACTTTTTAATTGCAAACAATAAGAAAAATAAATAACTAAAAGCTTATGAATAACTAAAAATGTGAAGTTAGGATGAACCTTCTGGCAGGATTTCAGTGGAATACTATAAAGGTGAGAGCCGACAGATTCAGTTTTCTAAGTTTGTCAGTAAGATCCCGTTTCATTGAACTTGCTCAAAAGCCGTTTCAATGGCTTAACGTCAATAGTTTTGATCAGAATTGTTGGGAATAGTAAACATGAGGGACGGCTTTTTTAAAAGCCTTTATGATTTTTCTAGAATGGCCAGTGATTCGGGTGCTTGCCCATGCTGCCAACAACACACCTTTGGCATCAAGCAGCAGGACAGAATCACACAAGCCAGGCAGACAATTCAGTAAGGAGTAGCACCTAGGCTGGCTTCATCACGTCTGCAGAATAGAAAATGGGAAGTGCACAAAGTGTCTCCCAGATGGACATCCAGCAGGTGGACAGCAAAGTTAGGAAGCCTGGAAATGTGTTTCAAAGCCATCTGCCTGCAAGTGTGAAGGCTTTTGGAATCAGCCCAACATCTGTGCTTTTTAGCCAAATACCTTAAGCTCTGTAATTCTGTTACCTATAGCTCACTAAGGGAATCATTACTTCTGTGTGCACCCAAAGACATAATAAAACATGATAGTTTGATTACAGCAGCCAAGAGCTCAATAATCTTCAGCAAAAGATTTGAAAAGATTGAAGTGTACGGGTAAACATGCTGTGATGCTCAGCAAAGGTAGTATATCAAACAAGGGCATTAACCATTCGAGTCTCTTTGCAGAAGGGGTTAGAAAGATTATCCATTGACAGACACCCATTTCACGTACAAGGTTAGCTTACTTTAAGAAGGAGGGAGCTGTAATTAGATTAAATGCTTTCACTTCACCAGCTATTATCTTCACATATAGAAACATAGAAAATAGGTGCAGGATTAGTGGCCATTCGGCCCTTCGAGCCTGCACCGCCATTTATTATGATCATGGTTGATCATCCAACTCAGAACCCCACCCCAGCCTTCCCTCCATACCCCCTGATCCCCGTAGCCACAAGGGCCATATCTAACTCCCTCTTAAATATAGCCAATGAACTGGCCTCAACTGTTTCCTCTGGCAGAGAATTCCACAGATTCACCACTCTCTGTGTGAAGAAGTTTTTCCTCATCTCGGTCCTAAAAGGCTTCCCCGTTATCCTCAAACTGTGACCCCTCATTCTGGACTTCCCCAACATCGGGAACAATCTTCCTGCATCTAGCCTGTCCAATCCCTTTAGGATTTTATACGTTTCAATCAGATCCCCCCTCAATCTTCTAAATTCCAACGAGTACAAGCCCAGTTCATCCAGTCTTTCTTCATATGAAAGTCCTGCCATCCCAGGAATCTGGTGAACCTTCTTTGTACTCCCTCTATGGCAAGGATGTCTTTCCTCAGATTAGGGGACCAAAACTGCACACAATACTCCAGGTGTGGTCTCACCAAGGCCTTGTACAACTGCAGTAATACCTCCCTGCTCCTGTACAAACATAAAGTTCTGTTAAAACATGAACATTCCCTGGATCTTTAAAACTTGGAAACTTAAACAAACAAATTCAAATGTTTATTGGGTTCAAAGAAAACTCTTCTTTGAGACCAAATCATAGAAATATTGCAGCGTAGATTAAAGGTAAAGATTATATATGTCACATGTGCATCAAAGCACACAGTGGAATGTGTTGCTTGCATTAAGTCAAATCAGCAGGGGCTGTGCTGGGTCGCCAGCCCATGCTTCCGGTGCCAACAGAGTGTGCCCAAAATTCATGAACCCTGCCTGATTGTACATCTTTGGACTGTGGGAGGAAACCAGAGCACCCAGTGGAAAGCCATGCTATTACTGGAAGAACGTACAAAATCCTTACAGACAACAGGAGCAATCGAAACCCGGTCTTACAGATGGCCCTGTGATGCAATTGCACTAAATGCAACACAAGTATGCCACCCCCTTCAAATTAGTTGCCAACTCCTTGTAGAGTATCCCATCAATTCAGTGCTGAGCCCATTTCCCATGTATTTTTCTTTCAAGTTCCCAAAGGCAGTAAAAAGTCTCCCTATACGTCACTTTTGTGTTTTTTGTTTGAAATGATATAGCTGCATCTCCCTGGCCTCCCTGCATCTACCTGCTAATTTGACAGCTCCCCTCTGTTGACTGAAGACACGTGAGTTTGCAGATGCTGGAACGTGGAACAAAAATCAAAATGCTGGAGTAATTCAGTGGGTCGGGCAGCATCTGTGGGGAGAAACTGAGAGTTGCGGTTTCTGGTCGACACCTTTCAGATGGGTTTCATCTTTTGCTCCAATCTCTTTACAAACCAACATCCCGTAGTTAGTGATCACATTTCTTTCAAACTTCTATGCTGAAAGGAGAACAACCCAGCCTTCTACACTCTGACCCTTTGTTCAGTCTCCTCATGCTTGGAACTATTTCACTGAATCCCTTTGGCTCCCTCACCAGAAACTCACATTGTTCCAAAGTTAGGTTGCCAGAATGCAACACAGTGCTTCATATGCTGCCTAATCCATGTTGTGTTCAGGTTTAACATGACTTCCTTGGTCTTGTACCTGTGCCTCTACTAATGAATCCCATGCACATTACTCCTCTCTTCACTTCTAAGGATTCAGACACGGATGCACCCAGATTTCTTTGTTGCTACACTCACAACACGCTGGAGGAACTCAGCGAGTCAGGCAGCATCCGTGGAAACGATCAGTCAACGTTTCGGGCCGGAACATTGACTGATCGTTTCCACGGATGCTGCCCGACCTGCTGAGTTCCTCCAGCGTGTTGTGAGTGTTGCTTTGACCCCAGCATCTGCAGGGTATTTTGTGTTTTCTCTGTTGCTAAACTCCCTTTTGGACAGTAACAACAATCTATACAATCGCATACAGTAGATTAGAACCATCGACTGCAGTAGATCCAGCCTTGTGTAGGCCTTGCTTCGGCGCAGTGAAATGAGATTCCATGCTTGCCAGCATAACTCATGAAAACGCAGGCACTTGTTTGGTTCTTGCACCATGAAACCCGACCAGTTTTGTGGTACATGCTAACACACGACAAATGTTCAGAGCATTGTGAAGTAAAATTGGGTCAACGTTTAGAAATCAAATAACTGGCCGCTCACAGAGCACATTGGCTTCTTTGTGTGCCATTCGCAACAGCTGCTCATCCTCTTTATTTCTACTCCCCTCTGCTCTGGGATTACTCTGGGTGTCCCACAGGGCACAGCTGCCATTTCCCCATTGTTACCTCCCTGTCATTGTGGTGGCCCTGTCTGGGAGCTGGAGATATTGGGCAGGCTTCAGAGGAAGAGCTAATGTGGTCAAGGGTCCCAAGAGAGAAGACAAACAAAGGGAATGTGAGGAGACTCTACCCCCTCACACATTTACGTAGCTCAAAAGGATTCTCCTAGTCTGAGATTCTCCAGTTTGGGAATATAAGAATCAGAATCAGGTTCATTAACACTGAAACATAAGACCATAATACATAGGAGCAGAATTAGGCCATTCAGCCCATCAGGTCTGCTCTCCCATATACTATTCTTCTCAAAGCCCATTTTCCTGCCTTCTTCCTGTAATTTGACACCCTTACTAATCAAGAACCTATCAACCCATATTTTAAATATACCCAGTGCCTTGGCCTCCACAGCCATCTGGAGCAATAAGCTCCAAAGACTCATCACCCTCTGGCTAACGAAATTCCTCTTCTATGTGTTCTAAAGGGACATCCTTCTGTTCGGTACATATACCGAAATACATTCAGGTTTATCACACTTATCTATGCTGAAAGTCTTTTCTCCCCATTCCAAAAAGCGGAACGGGACAACATAAAGGGGCCTAAGGGGATGCTGGTGTGCATCATAGCGGATGGAAACGACCGAGGTCAACAGGAACCCAAGAGTGCTGTACTTTATGATGGGAGGTAGGAAGAGGTGAAAGGGAATTGAATTTACTGAGGAGGGTGGAACCTGTTGAGAGGCCGACCAGGCGCTCTTGACATCAAGAATGAAATCACTTGGCACTCGTACCAACTCTGTCACAGACAACTGCCGGTCCTCTTTTGGAGCCATTCCGAGCCCCAGCAGGACCCATGGGAGATGATCCATCAGGGAAGCCCTCAGAGCAGCCTTTAAGGAGCGATGAAACAGCTTGCATAGGTCATTGGAATGCCGGTGATACACCGTGGTGTGATGTAGCCTAACACTGAGGTTCCAGGCCATCGCAACCCAGAGGTCTGAAATGAATTGGGGACCGCATCCAGAGGAAATATCAGATGGGGTGACAAACCGAGCAACCCAGGTGCTGGTGAACTCCCAGGACACATCTGCAGCTGTCATCAATGCTAGAGGGATGTCCTCTGACAGCTTGGTGGTCCATCTTGGTAGGAAGGTGTATGAAACCATGGGGCGCATGGGGGTAGGAAAGAGGACCAACAAGGTCCACATTGACATGGTCAAACTATCACTCAGGGACCACAAAAGGTGCCAATGGACATGATGATTAATTTTTGCTCACTAGCACTCCACACAAGCTGCAGTCCAGTCACCCACGTCCTATCACATGGTTTGTCACATGATGTGAGCAGAATTATCTGCAGTTTAATGTGGAGAAGACTAAGGAGCTGGTGGTAGACCTGAGGAGAGCTAAGGTACCGGTGACCCCTGTTTCCATCCAGGGGGTCAGTGTGGACATGGTGGAGGATTACAAATACCTAGGGATACGAATTGACAATAAACTGGACTGGTCAAAGAACACTGAGGCTGTCTACAAGAAGGGTCAGAGCCATCTCTACTTCCTGAGGAGACTGAGGTCCTTTAACATCTGCCGGACGATGCTGAGGATGTTCTACGGGTCTGTGGTGGCCAGTGTGATCATGTTTGCTGTTGTGTGCTGGGGCAGCAGGCTGAGGGTAGCAGACACCAACAGAATCAACAAGCTCATTCGTAAGGCCAGTGATGTTGTGGAGATGGAACTGGACTCTCTGACGGTGGTGTCTGAAAAGAGGATGCTATCCAAATTGCATGCCATCTTGGACAATGTCTCCCATCCACTACATAATGTACTGGTTGGGCACAGGAGTACATTCAGCCAGAGACTCACTCCACCGAGATGCAACACAGAGCGTCATAGGAAGTCATTCCTGCCTGTGGCCATCAAACTTTACAACTCCTCCCTTGGAGGGCCAGACGCGCTGAGCCAATAGGCTGGTCCTGGACTTATTTCCTGCATAAATAATTTACATATTACTATTTAACTATTTATGGTTTTATTACTATTTAATTATTTATGGTGCAACTGTAACAAAAACCGATTTTCCCTGGGATCAATAAAGTATGACTATGACTATGACTATCAGAGGCCATGCCAGACAACCTTTAATGCAACCAGTTTCTGTAAGGCCTCTGGCCTGGATGCGAGAGGCCATGTATGGAGTCAAAAACAGTCCATCTCTAGTTTGTGGGAATGATGGGGTGAGAGCAACTGGTTGAGACACCACACAGGAGAGAAACCCTAGCTTCCATGAACTTAAAGTCAGCCAACCACAGGCTTGTGACTGCTGTTTGGTAAGCCTGGACATCTGGGTCAGTAACTTGGTCAGTTACCATACTAGCACAATAAAGCCCTATGTGCAAATTGCATGTGCAGAAACCCCAAGAGGCCAAATGGGGTTATCAAAACTGTTTTGGGAATCTCCTCTGAACACACAGGTACCTGATGGTAGCCTCTAACTAGATCGACTTGGGAAAAAAATTGACTTTCCAGCTAAACTTGCTGAGAAATCTTGGACGTGTGGGACTGGATAACGATCAGGTTGGTGACCTTGTTAAGGCATCAGTAATCACCACATGGGTGCCAACCACCACTGGACTTAGGGATGATATGGAGAGGAGAAGCCCAGGGACTATTGAATTGGTGTACAATGCCAAGCCTTTCCACAATGGCAAACTCAGCCTTCAAGATTGCCAGCTTTTCTGGGTTCAGCTCGGTGGCCCAGTTGTGGAAATGTGGTGCTTGACTCCATGTTTTCTGGCTTTTGTGGAGACTGTGGGCTTGGTGGTGTCAGGAAAATCACCCAGCAGTTGAGTAAACTCACATGCGGTGGTGCATGTGACAGGGTTGTTGTGGGGAACTTACCGGCCGAGCAGGGTGATGACCCAAAGTCCTTGGCATCCACAAACTGACAGTTCGTAAGCGACTAACCGTTCTTGGGCACACAGGAAATCTGCACCGAGCAAAGGTTGAGCACTTTAGCCAGGACAAAGTCCCATGTGTAATCTTGTCCACGGAAGCAGCGCGTCACCCGTCATGTCCTATAAGTCTGGATGCTGCTGCCGTGGGTGGGCTCCAGCGAGGTTTCATCTTTGCCTTCTGATCATTAGGTGATGCTGGCGGAACACTCACTCGAGCATCTGTGTCACACAGGAAGCGTCGCCCTGAAAGGGTGTCCATAATGAACAGTAAATTAGATTAATTAGATTATGAGGACACTCAGTCCTCGTTTATTGTCATTTAGAAATGCATGCATTAAAAAATGATACAACGTTCTGCCAGAATGATATCACAAGAAAACACAGGACAATCCAAGACTAAAACTGACAAAACTACATAATTATAACATATAGTTACAAAAGTGCAAAGCAATACCATAATTTGATAAAGAGTAGACCATGGGCACGGTAAAACAAGGTCTCAAATTCCTGATAGCCTCATCATCCCACGTAGGCGGCAGAAGGGAGAAACTCTCCCTGCCATGAACATCCAAACGCCGCAAACTTGCCGATGCAGCACCATTGGAAGCACCCGACTGCAGCAGACTCTGAGTCCGTCTGAAAACTTCGAGCCTCCGACCAGCCCTCCGACACTGAGCACCATCCTCTGCCGAGTGCTTTGACCCCGCCTCGGGGGCCGAGCAATAAGCAACAAGCAAAGCCGAGGGCTCAGGGCCTTCCTCTCCGGAGATTCTGGACCACACAGTAGCAGCAGCAGCGAAGCAGGCATTTCAGAAGTTTCATGAGATGTTCCTCCGTGCTCTCACGTCCATCTCCATCAAATCAGGATTGTGCATGGCACCCTACTTGACAAATAACAGACATCGCCACCAGAGTGGCCACTGCGAGCTGCGTTGTGCCACCATCTTCTCCTTCCGGCATGACCCTGGCAGCTGGAACTCATGGTGTTAACAGACCTCTGATGTCCCAATGTACTAGCACTGTCAAAGCTGCAAGGCAGTGGGCACTTCCTAGCGTTCCTAGCAAAGTAAGTGTGGTAAAAGCGCAGGCCTGGCATTATCTGTTTTGCAGCTGCGGGCGTCCTTATGTTGGGGTCCTTGCTGACCAGGCTTGCTGAAAGGAGGACGAATGATGCATCGCTGCCCAGATGAGTGTAGGCTATCAGCCATTTTAGCAAGCTCCCTGTAGTCTGTCACCGGTGTATTAACAAGGGCTATGCGAACTTGATCAGGCATTTTCTGCATGAAGAGTTCTTTAAAAATAAAACAAGGATGGTGATCTCCCAGGAGAGACAGCATGTGGTCCATTAGTTCTGAAGGGTTACCATCACGGAGGCCAGGCAAGGAGAGCAACTGTTCAGAGCTCAGGCTCCGATAGTTCAAAGGTCTGTAAAAGGTGAGGTTTCAGCGATTGGTGCTCAGGCATGTGTTCTAGTTGACTCACCACTCTCATGGCCGTGGAGTTTTCGGCAGAAATTTTTTGAAGAGCGAATTAGGCTTCGGCTTGTAAGAACCAGGCAATGTTATTTTGCTCCCAAAGCTCCAGCAGTTTCAAAGCGACTGTGTTCAATAACTCTGGAATCGTTCTAAAGCATTGGGGTCACCAATGTAGGACTTTGTAAATAAAACGGAAGAGGTGTTTGATTGATTCCTGAGATGGCAGGACTTTCATATGATTAAAGACTGGATGAACTAGGCTTATACTCGTTGGAATTTAGAAGATTGAGGGGGGATCTGATTGAAACGTATAAAATCCTAAAGGGATTGGACAGGCTAGATGCAGGAAGATTGTTCCCGATGTTGGGGAAGTCCAGAACGAGGGGTCACAGTTTGAGGATAAAAGGGAAGCCTTTTAGGACCGAGATTAGGAAAAACTTCTTCACACAGAGAGTGGTGAATCTGTGGAATTCTCTGCCACCAGAAACAGTTGAGGCCAGTTCATTGGCTATATTTAAGAGGGAGTTAGATATGGCCCTTGTGGCTAAAGGAATCAGGGGGTATGGGGGGAAGGCTGGTACAGGGTTCTGTGTTGGATGATCAGCCGTGATCATACTGAATGGCGGTGCAGGCTCGAAGGGCCGAATGGCCTACTCCTGCACCTATTTTCTATGTTCCTATGTTTCTATGTTTTATGTTTCAGAAAAGTCGTAGCAATTCATTTATGAACACCAATAAACTGAACTCAAAGCATGCTTAAAACTCTTTACGTAATAACATCATCACATCAGCCCTGCCTTTCAAAGTGAAACCCTAACTCAATGTTGGTGGTTGTGAATTATGTCCATTTCTCCCAATTACTTTAGCCTACAGCCTGACCTGTGGATCAGAAGCCTGACGTCACTTCTGTGACCTTGGTGTTTGACTGTCCCTCAGGAAGGATGCAACTTACTCAGGATGTGCACATTTTTTCAGTGGTATGGCTTCTACTTCAGCACAAACTAGAGGAGATTTGCTTGAATATTGAGTCCAGTGCTGAGATTGGTCTTGGGTAAATTTTCCTTCCGTATAATACATAAACACCATAGTTCTAGCCCTTGCAAACCCCGCCACCCCCCTACACAACTCCACCTCTCCTGGTCATCAACATCTCCACTGATCTCCACCAGAAGGAAGATGCTGGCCATGACTTGTATGTGGCAGAGCTCCACCTGAATTAGGGTGGGGATGCATTCCATCCCGAGACGCAGTGGACATGACCTTCACCAATCAAAATCAGAACCAAAATCAAGTTTATTATTCAGCAGGCCAGGCAGCATCTCTAGGAAGAGGTACAGTCGACGTTTCAGGCCGAGACCCTTCGTCAGGACTAACTGAAGGAAGAGCTAGTAAGAGATTTGAAAGTGGGAGGGGGAGGGGGAGGGAGAGATCCAAAATGATAGGAGAAGACAGGAGGGGGAGGGATAGAGCCAAGAGCTGGACAGATGATTGGCAAAGGGGATATGAGAGGATCATGGGACAGGAGGCCCAGGGGGAAAGACAGTGGGGGGCAGAGAACCCAGAGGATGGGCAAGGGGTATAGTCAGAGGGACAGAGGGAGAAAAAGGAGAGTGAGAGAAAGAATGTGTGTATAAAAATAAATAACGGGTGGGGTACGAGGGGGAGGTGGGGCATTAGCGGAAGCTAGAGAGGTCAACGTTCATGCCATCAGGTTGGAGGCGACCCAGACGGAATATAAGGTGTTGTTCCTCCAACCTGAGTGTGACTTCATCTTTACAGTAGAGGAGGCCGTGGATAGACATGTCAGAATGGGAATGGGATGTGGAATTAAAATGTGTGGCCACTGGGAGATCCTGCTTTCTCTGGTGGACAGAGTGTAGTTATTCAGCAAAGCGGTCTCCCAGTCTGCGTCGGGTCTCGCCAATATATGGAAGGCCACATCAGGAGCACTGGACGCAGTATATCACCCCAGCCGACTCACAGGTGAAGTGTTGCCTCACCTGGAAGGACTGTCTGGGGCCCTGAATGGTGGTAAGGGAGGAAGTGTAAGGGCATGTGTAGCACTTGTTCCGCTTACAAGGATAAGTGCCAGGAGGGAGATCAGTGGGGAGGGATGGGGGGGAAGAATGGACAAGGAGTTGCATAGGAAGCGATTCCTGCAGAAAGTGGGAGGGTGGGGGAGGGAAAGATGTGCTTAGTGGTGGGATCTCCTTGGAGGTGGCGGAAGTTACGGAGAATAATATGTTGGACCCGGAGGCTGGTGGGGTGGTAGGTGAGGACCAGGGAAACCCTATTCCTAGTGGGGTGGCGGGAGGATGGAGTGAGAGCAGATGTGCGTGAAATGGGGGAGATGCGTTTGAGAGCAGAGTTGATGGTGGAGGAAGGGAAGCCCCTTTCTTTAAAAAAGGAGGACATCTCCCTCGTCTTGGAATGAAAAGCCTCATCCTGAGTGCAGATTCGGCGGAGACGGAGGAATTGCGAGAAGGGGATGGCGTTTTTGCAAGAGACAGGGTGAGAAGAGGAATAGTCCAGATAGCTGTGAGAGTCAGTAGGCTTATAGTAGACATCAGTGGATAAGCTGTCTCCAGAGATAGAGACAGAAAGATCTAGAAAGGGGAGGGAGGTGTCGGAAATGGACCAGGTAAACTTGAGGGCAGGGTGAAAGTTGGAGGCAAAGTTAATGAAGTCAACAAGCTCAGCATGCGTGCAGGAAGCAACGCCAATGCAGTCGTCGATGTAGGCCGCCTGTCCCATGATCCTCTCATATCCCCTTTGCCAATCACCTGTCCAGCTCTTGGCTCCATCCCTCCCCCTCCTGTCTTCTCCTATCATTTTGGATCTCCCCCTCCCCCTCCCACTTTCAAATCTTTTACTAACTCTTCCTTCAGTTAGTCCTGATGAAGGGTCTTGGCCTAAAACGTCGACTGTATCTCTTCCTAGAGATGCTGCCTGGCCTGATGCGTTCACCAGCAACTTTGATGTGTGTTGCTTGAATTTCCAGCATCTGCAGAATTCCTGTTGTTCATGATTATTATTACTGTGAAATATCATGAAAATCGTTATTTTGTGGCAGCACTAGAGTGCAAGACAAAAAAAAATCACTGTAAGTTACAAAAATAAATGATTAGTGTGAAAGAGGATGAGCAAGGTGGTGTTCATGGATTCATGGACCATTCTGATGGCACAGGGGAAGAAGCAGCTTCTAAAACACTGAGTGTGGTTCTTCCGGCTCAGCTACCTCCTCTCCAACGGTAGTAATGTGAAGAGGTCATGCCCCTGATGGTGAGATCCTTACTGATGGATGCTGGATGGATCCTTACTGAAGGATGTTATTGAGCGATGTTGCAATAACAATCTTGCATTCAGTGTCCGCAATACGAAGAAACTGATTGTGGACTTCAGGAAGGAGAAGTTGGCAGAACACACACCAGTCCTCATTGAGATGTCAGCGGTGGAAAGGGTGAGCAGCTTCAAGTTCCTAGACAACAATATCCCTAAGGATCTACCTTGGGCCCAATACATTGATAAAATCACAAAGAAGGCATGCCAACACTCTACTTTGTTAGAGGAGATTTGAGTTGTCACCAGAGACTCTTGCAGACTTCTACAAATATACAGTGGAGAGTATTCTGATTCATTGAAAAATGTATCAAAGTCTGGTACAAATCATTGTACAGAGCATTTCCTACCTCTCTAATGTTCTGGACACTAGTTCAAAGTTCAAAGTAAAATGTATTATCAGAATATATATATATATATATATATATATATATATATATGCACGACGGGTGATTGATAAGTTCGTGGCCTAAGGTAGAAGGAGTCAATTTTAGAAAACCTAGCACATTTGTTTTCAACATAGTCCCCTCCTACATGTATACACTTAGTCCAGCGGTCATGGAGCATACGGATCCCTTCTTTGTAGAAGTGGTCCACAGCAGGGGTGATTGATAAATTTGTGGCCTAAGGTAGAAGGAGGTGAGTTATTAACTTCAAACTTTCTGCATTATCACTCAAAGAGTTGAACTGCACGTGCATGTTACGAGGGCGTCTTGGACCTCCAGGGGGTCCACAGCAGGGGTGATTGATAAGTTCGTGGCCTTAGATAGGAGGAGATGGGTTATACAGCTCTTGTTACGTGCACGTGCCGTTCAAATCTGTGTAACAGTTACTGAGAAAGTGCAGTGCAGGTAAGTGGTAAGGCGCAAGATAATAACAAGCTATACTGTGAAGTCATAAGTCCATCTATTACTCAAGGGAACCACTTAATAGTCTTAAGCTGACCTTGAACCTGGTGGTACATGTTTTCAGGGTTTTGTATCTTCTGACTGATGGGAAAGGGGAGAAAAGAGAGTGCCTGGGGTGGGAGGGGTTTCTTCGATTATGCTGACTGCTTTACTACGGCAGCAAAAAGTATAGACAAAAGTTCATTTCTGTGATGTGCCGATCTGTGTTCACAAGTCTCTGCAGTTTCTTGCTGTCACGTGCGGAGCTATTTCCATGCCAAGCCATCATACATCCAGATATAGGATATTTTCAAGGTGTATCGATAAAAATTGGTCAAGGTTATATGGAAACATGCCAAATTTCTTTAGCCTCCTGAGGAAGTAGAGGTGTTGGTGAGCTTTCTTGGGCTTGGCATCTACATGGTTGGACCAGGACCGACTATTGCTGATGCTCCCCCCTTAGAGCCTGAAGCTCTCAATCCTCTCAAGCTTAACACCATTTACGTAGAAAGGCATTGATGAATTACCCCACTGACTTCTGGAAATCCATGACTTATGATGACTCAAGCTGAGAACAGGAAATTTTGGGATAACACTCGAAATCTTGAGTACATGAATCAGGGGCGCATTAAAGCCTAACGTAAACTGTGATCAGAATGCTGTATCTTAGAAACATCTTGTCCTCTGCCTTCTGTAGGAAAATATGTGGCTTCCATGGACCAGCTTGGAGCCCACAGGACTGGAGTTAAAGCAGGTCATCCTCCATCCTAAGGGGCCATTTAAGGAGGAGGAAGGTAGACTCCAGCCCTGACCACATCATTGACCAGGCTGACCCTTGTCCTCCACAATCTCCACACATTTTGGACAACCCTTATCCCCCAGACATGAGCATCTCCAATTGAGTGACCACTTCCCATGAACTCCTATCACGTAAAAGTCACCCAGTCATTTCGAGAGGTCTGTCTGCCTAGGAGTTTAACAGCTGTGGGCCAGTTCAAACAAAATTCATCTCAACTGCATCGGCAGAGGTAAAGGGGTGGTCAATGCTTTGGGTCGCGCCCCTGCATCAGGACAAGCTATCACCCACTGAAAGTTGCTTTAAGTCCTGTTTGTCTGCCTCCTGCTCTCACCCGCTGAAAGTTGCTCTCCAGACACCATCCGACAATGGTTATGGATGCCTGAGGATCTGGTCATCTGACCAGTAAACAAGGCACATCAGGATCTCACCCTCGATAAAGTCAGATTATCTGGTCAAATTCACTTTGCTGCTCCTGGGAGTTGGCACTGACCAGATTGGTTCTGTTCCCTATATTACTGCCATCAGTATTTCATTGACCATAACAACACAGCTTTTGACATGGGAGATGGTTCAATATATACAAAGCTCGCTACCTTACATTATGAATTGTGAATTGAAGTGACAACATCAGAATACTGGAGAGCTGATAATAAGTTTCAAAGGCTCAGGTTTCGTTAACTGAGCATAGTTATTCTTCATTTTATTTCAGGGACATCGTTTTTTTTAGTGTGATATTCTGCTTTCCCTTTGAGCTTAGCTGTCAATCAGTCAGTACAATGCTGCAGACAGTAGAGCTGGCACCGAACAGCTCCAGTGATCTGGATTGAATCCTGACCTCCAGTGCTACTTGTGCGGAGTGTGAAAGTTCTCCCTAGGTGCTCCATTTTCCTGTCACATTATGAGTGAACCAGGCAGACATCATGAAAGCTAGCAGTCAACAACATGTTTCTAACCCATAATTTATGCTGTGTTTACAAGCAGGGACTTGCAATGGGAGGGGCTTTGCTTTTGATAATACCGTCTTCGCTGCTCTCAGAAACTAACCAGGAAAGATTAAGTGACAGAAGAAGGTAAATATAGCCCTTTGTAGGATTAATCAGCGGGTGCTATGCATTGCCATACCCACTATGTGACAACAAGATTATGCAGCGCAGAAGTAGACTACTGGTGGTGATATTAGCAAATGAATACTTGTCACAGTCTTATGACATATCCCTGTAGATTTAAGTAGCTGCGATAAACTAGTAAAATAAATGTGTTGTATAAAAAGAGTGTAAAAGGAAAAATTACACAGCATAGCTCATTCTTCAATATTTGTAGGTATTTATTACAGAATGAAATGACAGGCCATAAGATTGTGTTGTGGTGAAGTAATGATCTTGTTTGTTTCGTGACATGAGGCCAGTTGCCATGGTGCAGTATGATGATGGTGTGGATAGTCATAGAGCAATGCGGCTAAGAATCAGGCCCTTTGGCCCAACTTGTTCATGCTAAGATGCCAGCCTCATCGGCCTGTGATCAACCCAGATTCCTCTGAATCCTTCCTGTCCATGCTTTAAGTGTCTGAAGCAGAGTTTTGGTGTGGTTCCTTCATACGGCTCCACATTGAGCACCCACAGTGACGATGAGCAGCTCATGAAGTTCACTTTCCTATCAGCTGTGTTAAACTGTTCTGAGAACAGCACAGCCCTTGAACACTGGAGCAGGACTTAGCCAAATCGTGTGCGATGTTTGAAGGGGTCTGGAATCTACCTGGGCCCCTACAAGGGAGTCTGAAGTATCTTTCTACTTCTCTAAGTATCCTTTTCCTTTGATCACTCCATACCTCACTCTTTGTCAATGCCCTTGTCCCCACTCCCAGCAGTCATATCACTAATCTCTGCCCTGTCCTGTCCTCCTCCTGTTTATCTCTCCAACCTTGCCCCATGATCATCCCACTGACGTACAGCCCCGTTCACCCACACAGCCTTCTGCAGTCCAGTCCTTCCACACCTTCATCATCTCCCATTCTCCTGTCCACTTCCACACCTACACCTCTCTGCCCCAAGTCCTGAAGTTTCTCTCCTGACACTTCAATTCCCCTCAGCTGTGGCTGTGACAGCAGAATCCTCCCTTTGCATTCTTCACTCTGCGCAAGGACAATCATCCAGGTGGCATGTGATAGGTGGATCTTGCTGAGGAGGGGCGATTGGCAGATGGAGTCAGGTGATGGGGAGGGCAGAGTTACCAGCAGAGGCTGAGAAGTGGGAAGTGGTAGGAGGGGGAAATAAAAGGCTGCAGGTAGTGGAATCGAATAAGATAAGAAGTTGAAACTTAGAACCAAATAACGGAGGTGGGGAGGGCAGATTGGAGCAGTGGAAGGGAGGGGAACCAAGTGGGAGGAGTGTGTGGCTGGTGGGCAGATGGTGTGGATGGGGAGGGGAGAAGAAATAAACTGGGGGGACAGGGAACTGGAGGAAGAGTTTGTGAAGAAAGACGTGAGTGAGATGGCCTATGAAAATCAGAAGGAAATTAAAAAAGCATAGAGCAGGAGTGGATTACCTGAAATTGGAGAATTTGCTGTTCATGTCGTGCAGTTGTTCACTGCCCAGGTGGAATGGGAGGTGCGGTTTCGCTGGACCAAACTTGACTCTGTCTACTGATCAATCTTTCCTCCCCTGGACCCACCTACCACTTGCCATCTCTTGCCCCATTCCTCCCCCTTCCCTCTGCAAACTGATCATCTCCCCTGTATTCTTTCAGTCTAGATAAAGTGTCTTGACCCACAACTTCAAAAGTCCATTTCCCTCCACAGATGCTAACTGGCCTGTTGAATTTCTCCCATTGAGTACCTTCTGCTCTTGTTGTTTAGAATCTATTTTACCTTCCATAATGCTTTGGGTATAGCTTTGCTGTCCTGGGATCTCACACAGAAGCCATATGAAAGTGCAAAACATTTTGTAGACTAGATACGAAATCAGAGCAAGAATCACTTGGATCCTGCTTCCCCATTCGTCAACATCATGGCTCACCTTCTTCCTCGGAACCATTTTCCTGCCCTCTCCCATGTTCCCAATTCCCCTAATATCTGAAGGCCTGCCTGTCTCTGTTCTAAATTAGAAACTCCACAGCACTGCCAGTTAGGAATATCAAACATTCACCACCCGCTACAGCAAACAATTTCTCTTCACTTCCTTCCCAGATGGGCTACCGCACATTCTATGAAGGTTCTGGGTTCCTCCTCAGCGAGGTGAAACGGTGAAACATCCTTCCAGAAACCAGTCTGCTGAGCCCTGAGAAAATTCCTCAACCTTCAATGAGATCTCCTGTCCTTTTTCTCCCCCCCCCCACACTCACTGGAATGCAAGCCCATTCGCCCTACCTGATCACAGTGAAATCACTACTGCTGGAACCAGTCAAGGAACATTCAGTGTTTTTCTTTCTTTCTTTCTCTCTCTCTCTCTCTCTCTCTCTCACTCTCACTCTCACTCTCACTCTCACTCTCACTCTCACTCTCACTCTCACTCTCACTCTCTCTCTCTCTCTCTCTCTCGTATATACTTTAAAAGTTGGGCCCTGCATTGGTTAGAAACGGTTCCGCAGGGCTTAGTAGCTAAGCCACATGCGAAGGCCTGGAGCTGCACTTGGTTATCAGAGGCTATTTGAGATGCACACCATTGGGAGCACTTAAAAGGGAGTGGGATTTATCCCCGCTACCTCCCCCGGCTATGACAACCTTGAGGAACTGATCTTAAGAACTTTATAAGTAAGAAGTCAAAAACTGCACACAGTGCTCCAGGTGCCACCTCACCAAGGCCCTTTATAATTGCAATAAGGAATCCTTCCTCTTGTTCTCAACCCCTCTCATAATGAATTGCAACACCTTCTGTCCTTGTTGTTGCTGTGCCTGCGGGTTTGTTTCGAAAGACCCTTTGAAATTAAACACCACTGGTTGATTATTATTTTCACATGTGCTGAGATGCTGCCGAAAGCTTGCCTTGATGCTGCTCGTACAGATCAAGTTATTACACGGTGCATTGACGTAGAACAAGGTAAAACAATACAATGCAGAAAAAAGTGTAAAAACTACAGAGAAAGTGCATTGCAGGGAATCAATAAGGTCAAGGTTATAACAAGGTTGATTTTGAGGTCAAGAGTCTATCTTATTGTACAAGAGGTCCATTCAAGAATCTGATAAAAGCAGGATGGTATCTTCTGCCAGATAGGAGAAGGGAGAAGAGAGACTGCATGAGGTGGCGTGAAGCTTTTGATAAAGCTGGCTGCTTTAGTGAAAGGTATAGACAGAGTACATAGAGGGAAGATTGGTTTCTCTGATATGCTGAACTGTATCAACAGCTCGCTGCAGTTTCTCATGGTCGTGTGCAGAGCAGTTGCCAGATGAAGCCATTATGCATTCAGATAGCATGGCATCCATGGTGCGTCATTAAAGATTAGGAAGGGACGATGGAACATGCCAAACTTCTTTAGCCTCCTCCGTAAGGAGCTTTCTTGGCTGTGACATCAACATGGATAGACTATTGGTGACATTCCCTCTTGGGAACTTGAAGCTCTCAACTTTCTCAAACTCAGTACCGTTGATATAGGGAGAAGTATGTGGACTGTCCCCTTCCTAAGGTCAATGATCAGCACTTGTTTTGCAGAATTCAAGGGATAGGTTGTCATTACATGACCAATTTCTCCAAAACAATTTACAAACTCCAGAGCTTTCCTGTTTTGTGCACAAACGTGGATACATTCAACTTTTCCACATTAGATTGTGATCTGTCATTCTCTTGCTCACTCACCTTGTCTTTAGTTCACTGAAGCCACTTTAAATCCTCCTTTGTACTCAGAATTCCATCCACTTTTGTATCATCAGCTGTCTTGGAAATGTAACACTAGGTCCTTTCAGACAAATTGTTCACAGAAATCATGAAGAGCGGGCCCAAGCACTGACCCCTGCTGTAGCCCACCAGCTGCAACCTGTCAACCTGTTAAAGATCTATTTATTCCCACTCTTCTTTCTGTCTCATAACCAAAACTCTACCCATGTATTCCATCTAAATCTAACCTTCTATGTGAGGCTTTATCAAAGCCCTTGCAAAACTCTGAATGCATCACTTCCACTGCTTCCCACTTATCTGTCCTTAATCGTGTTCTCAAAGAGCATCAATAGATTACAGAAGTGTGATTATTATATCATAAATGCAGGTTTATTCTGCTCAGTCCTGTTGTTTCTGGTTGTTCTGCAATTAATCATTTCAGACTGCACAGAAAAATAAAACCGTATGTTCATTGTAATTACCAGTAATCTATATCAAGACTTTTGTTTTTTTTTAATTTTCCCCCATTTTAAATGTCAACCCTACAGAAGCAATGTCTTAAAAGAACATGACATTGCCCAATTGCAGAAGTGTTCCTTCCTGTGCAACCAGATTATCAGCAGATTCAGATGGTGGGTAACATGGATAGAAACTTTTACTTGTGGCAATATTTAACTTGGGACATCCCGATCAGCATGGATCAAGGGTAGGGATATTCTTTTATCAGATCAATATTTTTACAATTCCGACAACTGGCAACGATCAGTTGTTTTAAAAAAGCTCTTTGCGAAAGCTTTCTTCCCCAACTAAGGGAGCATTCACAAGGCATTCCAGTTCCATCTGTTTGTCGTTATATTTTATGATTATATATGTTCTCTCTCAGTAAAATCAGCAGCTTTAAGAATCATTCACTGCTTTCTTTGTTCTTCACATTAAGGCTGGTTTGTGCCGCATGTGATTGATGGAAGCTGAAGCCAGACCACCAGTTAACCCAGTTCAGCCCAGGAAGTGTCCTATGCTGAAAACTGGACACAGCTCTGTTCAAGGTTTCACTCTGTTTAATCAACCCTAGCTGCCCTTAGTCGCTAAACTTCATTTATGATATGTTGACAACAATTCCATGTTTTGTGGAAACAAAACAGTACTTAAATCCTATTTAGAAAACCACAACTCACTTGTGAATCTTCCTTCGTTTGAATGAACATTTTGGATACATTCTGCTTTGCAGCATTCTCTGCGTTGTAATTTTGGCTAAGTTTTTATACAATTCTTTATTTTATTGTGCCTTATCAAACAGAAGCTGAATGTTGATGGGAATTATTTTCATTGTTTTAATAGAAAATGTATAAACAAAAGTAGCTACCTTATATTAAAAAGATTCAACTGTGCATTGATTACAAATGACAAGTGTGTGAGAGAGCCCGTCAGCATTTCATTGAATGTCTGAAACAATGAGGTTGTTTTTCATCCTAAAAAACTCTGTACCTCAGGAATGTGTGTTCAACGGAGAGTTGCCACTGAGATCAGCAAATATTGGAATCATTGGCACTGCAGTTCAAACAGGAACCTGCCGGAGGAACACAGCAGGTCAGGCAGAATCTGTAGAAGAGAAAGGAATGGACGATGTTTCGAGTCGAGACCATTCATTGAGATCGAGGGTTTAGAGGGAGGATAGTCAATATAATGCAGTGAGAAGCAGGGACTGGTAGGTGATAGGTGGGGAGAGTTGATGGACAGATTGGATGAGATAGAGGAAGAAGAGTGAAGGAGTTGGGAACAGAGACTGGGGAGGGGCTGATAGGTAGAAAAAATAAATAGGCAGAAAAGTAAGAATTTGAACTTACCGTTTTCTATGTCCAAGGTGCCTTCCTGTTACTGCAGTGCCCTCTGGTTAAGAAAGAGCTGGAGTGCAGAGTTAGGTATCTCACACACTTCCTCCAGGGGTACGCACTGCAAACACAACGTCGCATCTGAGAGGGTGCACAGCTCAGCAACACACACAAAATACTGGAGGAACTCAGCAGGCCAGGCAGCAGTTACAGAAAATAGTACAGTCGACGTTTCGGGCTGAAAAAAAATCTCAACTGTACACATTTCCAAAGATGCTGCCTGACCGGCTGAGTTCCTCCAGCATTTTGTGTGTGTTCCTCAGATTTCTGGCATCTACAGCTTTTCTTTTCTTTGAGGGGGCACACTTCTGGCCTGTGAAGAAGCATCCCAGCTGGGTCCAGGGACATTTTGATGACAGCATTCCCCTGACCGCCCTGCCCACCCTCCAGCATTGGAACAGCACCCTCCCCCACCCCACCCCTCCGACCACACGTCCGAAGATCGAGTGGATGTGACTGAACAGAGCTGACTTACAGCAGTCCCATCACATTCAGGGGGAGAAGCTGCAACTACTCACCTCTCGTGCCGTTGTACACCATGGACTTCCCTAGTACCAGCAGAGAGCATTAACATTCTGAAAGCAAAACATTATAAATGCAGCACATAGGAACTAACACATAAAATGCATATTGAACAGGCTAGGTGGCATCTGCGGCGAGAATGCTAACAGGCACATAATACAGGCTGGCATTTTCCAGGATCTGGAACGGTCTGCTCATGTGACAAAACAAAGCTGGATACAGTCACCACAAACCTCACTGAGGAAGGGCCACATCTTAAGAGATCACACTGGAGAATGCCTCAGTGTCACAGTGTTCTCTTGGAGGACTGGACTTGGATGCAGAGGAACGGCAGGCTTTTTCTGTCATGGAGGAGACTGGCACAGACTCAACCTGGGAGCTGTGGACAGCAGGCTCATGACTCAGCCCAGGAGCAGCGGAATGGCAGAATCCCCAGGAGGAGATGGAAAGAAGAGGCTAGAGATAGGAATATCAACAAAGCCTCGGAGGAGCGAAAGTGGCACCGTGAGACAATTCATTCACTCCAACACAGTGACTCACTCCGCTAAGGCACTGAGCGAGAGTCCGCTTTAAATAATCATAGAATGCGAGGAACATAGAATGCCGGTCACAGTTAATTTGACAGAATTAAGCACAAGGTCTTAACGGCTCTAGTTAATGAAACATCCTGGTTTCCTCGGCTGCATAAGTCTAAGGAAGACAATCTCCGGCCCCCACCAAACGTGAGGTTCAGATGTGACCCCGCCCCTAACCCTGTTTGTGTGGACGCTGTGTCGTTCGCTACCCTATTACAAATTAATGCCACAAATTAACAGACAGTACACTGCATACGATTAAAGGAATTATATTTATGAATCTTAACTGAAGGGTTGGTAAGGAATAACAAAAAGGGCCCATTCTAATTAAACAGTCAAATGTGCAGAAGTTGGACTCATCTGGAACTTCTCTGTCACTCACGTGCTGGGCCCTCGGTCAGCGTGAAAGCACACACCACCCTTCGAATGTCACTCACAATCCATCTCGAACAAACAGGTCTCCCACCAGATCGTATGCTACGGCCATTTCTCCCCAGCGTCTTCTCTCTTCATCTCCCACCGAACAAAAACCCCCAAGCCCAACCTTGGTGTTCCTCACCAGAGAAACTTCCCGTTAATCCAACCATCCCAGTTGGATGGCACACATGTCTCCTCTCCCTTGTCTTCAACAGTAACCCAAACAAGTTGAAAACAAGCAGCTCGCACAGAACTGCCAAAATGAAATACATACAGCATAACAGTAAAAAAAAAATATGAACCGGGGCATTACCTCAAGAAAACGATGAGTAGATACAGATGTTCAAGAACCATGGAAGCTCAATGCTCCATAGCAAGCTGCAGAGCTCATGACGCTTCCCTTAAGTGAGAAGATACTTAATATAAATACAAGCCAAGACACAAGAGACGGCTGATTCTGGAAGCTGGATCAAACAACAAACTCCTGGAAGAACTCAACAGGCCGGGCAGCATCAGTGGAAGGAAGTGGAAAGGCAACGTTTTGGTTGAAGACTCTCCATCTGGTTTTTTGCCACTGATTTCCTCCAGCAGTCTGCTTGTTAATAAAAATGCAAAAAGGAATGAACAAGGAATGAATCGTTTTTGCATTATATTCCTTCAAACTCCACTTACCCTAATTTATCTGCACTCGCACTTTTTGAGCAATGACATTAGTATGCTTTTATGAAAATTATAGTAAAGGTATAGTTTTGTAAATTTAAGAAATGGGAGGATGCTAGAAGTGAGCAGCAAATATTTCAAATGTGAAAGAAAGACTCTGATCTGGCTGGCTCAGATTTGAACTGTGACTGGAAATTGAGCTGAAAGTTATGAACAAAAAGGTAAGCTCTAGGTAATGAATTATGGCTCAAATGTAGCTGGGCTTAGGGTTCTTTAAATAAAAATGGTTGTTGTTGGCACTGATAGGTGCCTTCACAGCTTTCATTATTGTTTTCACAGGTTGCTTTTGGAAGGTTTGGGTCCATTAACTCAGCCTGTTTTTACGCCTGTTTCTTGTATTCAATTAGTTGTTTTGTTCAACCTATACATTGGGCCTTTTCATGGAATCCAGGCTGATAGGAATGATATCCACACACACTAACTCTGAACGTAAGTATTTCAGATTCCCATTTTGTTAGAAATGACTGAAAGAGAGATTCCCAAAATTCTGACCACTAAAATGCAGGAACTCTCAGATTCAAACACTGAACACAGTTAGGAATGTTTTAATTGGCCTTGGTATCCTAATGTGGAAAATTTGTACCTACCATACAGTATACGCATTTTAGCTTCACAGTCGAATTGGCTTTTGGTCAGGAAACGGCCAGGGAACTTAATGCTGTAGTAAGTTTGAAGGAGTAGAGGTAAGAACAATCAAAGACATGCAAATCTGAAATACCTGCCCTCAATGCCTGTGATAATCAGGGTATCACGATCCAGTATTATTCATTTACTAAACAAGAGAAGAATCCCACAGTTATTTCTTTTCAATATACCACAGGAGTACTTACAACTAAGTGTGGTCACTGTTGTCCTGCAGGAAATGCACTTAGAATTTGAAGGTAAAATAATGCCATAAAAGTGTAATAATATCGTTCCCTCAAGTGGAGTTATAGGGAAGAAAGCTTTTGGCACACTGATCTTAATCGGTCAGCGCACTGAGTATAAAAGTTGATAGTTCAAAGTGTGGTTGTACAAAATATTAGTGACACTGCCCTTGGAGTATTATGTTCAGTTTTGGTCACCCTGCTGTAATAAAGGTGTTATTAGACTAGAAAGAATGTTAAAAAAAGGTTTACAAGGATGTTGCCAGGACTTGAGGAACTAAACTGAATTACAGAGAGAGGTTTGACAAGCCAGTACTTTATTCCTCAGAGTGTTGGAGACCAAGAGGTGATCTTTTAGAGGTGTATAGTCATAGTCATACTTTATTGATCCCGGGGGAAATTGGTATTCGTTACAGTTGCACCATAAATAATAAATAGTAATAAAACCATAAATAGTTAAATAGTAATATGTAAATAAGTCCAGGACCAGCCTATTGGCTCAGGGTGTCTGACCCTCCAAGGGAGGAGTTGTAAAGTTTGATGGCCACAGGCAGGAATGACTTCCTATGACGCTCTGTGTTGCAGCTCGGTGGAATGAGCCTCTGGCTGAATGTACTCCTGTGCCCACCCAGTACATTATGTGGTGGATGGGAGACATTGACCAAGATGGCATGCAACTTGGACAGCATCCTCTTTTCAGACACCACCATCAGAGAGTCCAGTTCCATCCCCACAACATCACTGGCCTTATGAATGAATTTGTTGATTCTGTTGGTGTCTGCTACCCTCAGCCTGCTGCCCCAGCACACAACAGCAAACATGATAGCACTGGCCACCACAGACTCGTAGAACATCCTCAGCATCGTCCAGAAGATGTTAAAGGACCTCAAGCTCCTCAGGAAATAGAGATGGCTCTGATCCTTCTTGTAGACAGCCTCAGTGTTCTTTGACCAGTCCAGTTTACTGTCAATTCGTATCCTCAGGTATTTGTAATCCTTCACCATGTCCACACTGACCCCCTGGATGGAAACAGGGGTCACTGGTACCTTAGCTCTCCTCAGATCTACCACCAGCTCCTTAGTCTTTTTCACATTAAGCTGCAGATAATTCTGGTCACACCATGTGACAAAGTTTCCTACTGTAGCCCTGTACCCAGCCTCATCTCCCTTGCTGATGCATCCAACTGGTAGAGTCATCCGAAAACTTCTGAAGATGACAAGACTCTGTGCAGTAGTTGAAGTCCGAGGTGTAAATGGAGTATGGAAAGGGAGACAAGACAGTCCCCTGTGGAGCCCCAGTGCTGCTGATCACTCTGTCGGACACAGTGTTGCAAGAACACGTACTGTGGTCTGTCAGTCAGGTAATCAAGAATCCATGACACCAGGGAAGCATCCACCTGCATCGCTGTCAGCTTCTCCCCCAGCAGAGCAGGGTGGATAGTGTTGAACACACTGGAGAAATCAAAAAACATGACCCTCACAGTGCTCGCTGGCTTGTCCAGGTGGGCGTAGACACGGATCAGCAAGTAGACGATGGCATCCTCAACTCCTAGTCGGGGCTGGTAGGTGAACTGGAGGGGATCTAAGTGTGGCCTGACCATAGGCCAGAGCAGCTCCAGAACGAGTCTCTCCAGGGTCTTCATGATGTGGGAGGTCAATGCCACCGGTCTGTAGTCATTGAGGCTGCTGGGGCATGGCGTGTTCAGCACAGGGACGAGGCAGGAAGTCTTCCACAGTACAGGAACCCTCTGGAGCCTCAGGCTCAGATTGAAGACATGGCGAAGTACTCCACATAGTTGAGGGGCACAGGCTTTGAGCACCCTGGTACTGACACCATCCGGTCCTGCAGCCTTGCTTGGGTTGAGACGTTTCAGCTGTCTTCTCACCTGTTCAGCTGTGAAGACCACCGTGGTGGTTTCATGTGGGGAAGGGGTATAGTCATGAGAGCAGGGTGGGGGACTGTGAGGAGGGGTAGGAGGGGAGAATGGAATATGTGTTGGTTGGGGGCCGACAACAGATGGCTCATGTGGGGGATGGGCAGGGACCACAATGTCAAATCTGTTAAAGAACAGATAAAATTCGTTGGTCCTGTCCACACTGCCTTCAGCTCCTCTGTTGCTAGTTTGCCGGAACCCAGTGATGGTCCTCATCCCCCTCCAGATCTCTCTCATGTTGTTCTGCTGGAGTTTCCACTCAAGCTTCCTCCTGTACCTGTCTTTAGCCTCCCCGATCCTGACTTTCAGGTCCCTCTGTATTGCCCTCAGCTCCTCCCTATTTCCATCTCTAAACGCCCTCTTTTTAGCGTTCAGGATGTCCTTAATGTCCTTTGTCACCCATGGCTTGTTATTTGAATAACAAAGGATAGGATATAATGTATAGGATATATTGAGGGTATAGGTAAGGTGAATGTCCTCAGTCACTTCCCAGGGTTGGTGAATCAAGAACCAAAGAGAATAGGTTTAAGTTGAGAGGCCAGAGATTTAATACAAAACTGAGGGACAACGTTTTTTATGTAAAGGGTGGCTTGTGTGTGGAATGAGCTGCCAGAGAAGTGGCTAAGGCAGAAAGACTAGCATTTAAAAGATCATTGGACAGGTATATGGATAGGAAAGGTTTAGAAGGTTAGGGGCCAAATGGGACTAGCACGGATAGTGCATTGTAGTCGGCATAGACTATTTGGGCAGAATGGCCTATTTCTGTGCTGTATGGCTCTATGACTGTAAGATAAGTTGGATTTCACCACAACCTGGTATGCAAAATGAGTGCTGCATGTAGCCCTGGAATCCAACCAGGAGATCCAAAAAAATATTAAAAATGGAGGAAATTACTTGCAAAATGGGTTAATGTTCTGGATGCTTCCTGGCAGAAGTTCTGTGAGTTCTTGTTCTGCACCAGATGTGATGGAAGTATTACAGAATGAATTCAGAATTCATATATGGGGGCCTTTGCCCCATCGTAGGCCCATCAGCCAGAGTGGGTTTATTCAGCCCCAACCTCCAACCTTCATGTTCTCGCCGTTGGACTGCAAAAAAAAAAGCAGTTTGTCTGGGATCTTCTTCAGACTGGCTTAGATCCCTCACCCGCCTCCCCGACCTTGGATGAAATGTTTATACTCAATTACGTTCTCCCTGTGGAACGTGTGGGTTTTCCCTGGGTGCTCCGGTTTCCTCCCACAGCCCAAAGATATACCAGGTGGGTTAACTGGTCAGTGTAAATTTGTCCCAAGATTAGGTCAAGGTTAGTCAGTGCTGTGGGGTTTGCTGAGGTAGCATGGCTCAAAGGGCCAGAAGGGCCTACTCCACACTGTATCTCTAAATAAAACAAAAATAAAATCAAATGAAACCACTGCCTTCTTTTTTTTACATGTAATCTTAAATGTATGGGCCTATCCTTAAGGGAAATTGATTCTTCCTAATTAGTCTATCCAGAACTCTGGAATTTGGCCCGATTAAATCCTCTTCCCTGTTTTAGAACTAAAAGAGAACTCAGTCTGTTTAATCCCCCTTGATGACTAAATGTTATTCCACATCCTCAGAATTCCTTGCTGAACTCTCCAGTGTTACCACATTATTCTTGTATTGTGGCAAACTGATGTTTGGCTTTGTACTGTTAAAGCATAACCATCAATAAATGAATCAGTCTACTCGGCCCCTCGGGTCCAGACTGGTTACAAAGAGAGACACAGCTAGACCACAATGAATGAGATAGTATTTTATTGATCACTTTACTAACTAATGTTCTTTTCATTCCTCTATATATTTTTTAGTTATCTGTCATTTATTGTGTATCCCTTCTTTTGTTTACCTCTCCAAATGTAGTAGGATGTCGAACTTAGAACAGTACAGCACAGGAAAAGGTCCTTCAGCCCACAATGTTGTACTGAGCCAATCAACTCAGTAAGCAAATGGCCAACGAAAATAATCCCATCTGCCTACACTATGTCCGTATGTTTCCATGGTTCTCACATTCATGTGCCCATCTAAACATCTCTTCAAAGTCTCTACCACCACTCCATACATACCAGACTCCCACCAATCTCCTTAGAAATTACCCCCTCGCACCTTAAATGCATGCTCTGGTATTAGGCATTTTAACCCCGGGAAAAAGATATTGTCTGCCTACTCTATCTAGGCCTCTCATAATCTTCCTTTCTTTCTTTCTTTCTTTCTTTATTAATCTTTTTATTGATTTAGAAAGAGCATATATACGAACAAGAGGAGAATTATCTCAAATATATATATCAATAACAATACAAACAGAAAGTGAAATAGACATTAACAAAATCATACATCGTATTAAGCAAATATGTAATATATAATAAAAAAGAAAGACAACTAATTCTCTTCTTATCAGTTCGTAGAGAGAGAAAAAAAACTTTAATTTTTTTAAATGAGAAGAAAAAAAACCTCCACTACTCTATAAGAAAAAAAGGGGAAAAAAAGGGGGCTGGGCAGTCCATTCTGAGGATACGACTTTCTGATCAAATCTAAAACTTCGAAATGAAATAATTGGGAGAGTAATAAATCAACTCAAATGAAAATATTGAGTAAAAGGTCGTCAGATTTGTTCAAATTTAAAGGGTTATCAAACGTCCGACCTCTTATTTTCTCTAAATTTAAACAGGACATAATGGAGGAAAGCCAATAAAAGACAGTAGGTGGATTAGAATCCTTCCACTTCAATAAAATGGCTCTCCAAGCCATTAAATTTGAAAAGGCTATCATACGTTGAGTGGAAACAAGCCTCTCATAATCTCATAAAACCTCTATCAGATCTCCCCTCAGCCTCCGCTGCTGTAGAGAAAACAACCCCAGCTTGTCCGGCCTCTCATGATAGCACATGCTCTCGAAACCAGGCAGCATCCTGTTAAACCTCTTCTGAACCCTCTCCAAACCGTTAGCATCCTTCTCATTATGGGGAGACCAGATCTGTATGCAATACTCCGGATGCGGTCTAATTAGAGTTCAATAATGTTGCAGCACAACTTCGTGACTTTTGAACTCAAAGCCTCGACTAACACAGATGAAAATGCCATCTGCCTTCTTAACGAGCCTGTCAACCCGTGTAGCTACTATCAGGTACCCTCCGCTCATCAACACTGTTTGGGGTCTTGCCCTGAACAAGATGCAATATGGCTGGATGAAATTCCAAACACAAGAAAATCTGCAGCCGCTGGGATTCCAAAGCAATACACAGCATTTTGTATGGGTTAATTTCCATCCGGCATTTCTCCTCCCATATCTGCAAGTAATTTACATTCTGCAGTATTTTTTCCCAGTCTTCTACACTATCTATAACACCACCACTTCTTATCATCTGCAAACTTACTAATCCATTCATCTACGTTTTCATCCAGGTCATTTATGTACATGACAAGCGGCGGAGGTCCCAGTACAGATCCCTGCAGAACCACGTGAAGGTGACGAGATGGCATTAGGGTTACTGTCCACAAAGTTCTGAACTCAAACGAAGATCTTAAGCCTATCTGATATGGATAGCTATGGGCACCCTCACCGAAGGGAGGTTATATTGTAGTCACCTACCCTTCTAAGGTTAGGTCAGTTCTCTGTTTATCCTCCACCACGAGATTACCTCCCAATACTCATTATTTGAGTGGTGAGTCCCCCCTCCCTACAGGAAGAGATTCTTCCAGCTAGCAAGGTAGATTAAACACAGTACATGTATTGTTAGTGATACATGTTTAAATTTAGAGAAATTTCTTAAAACACATTTAAAACTCACAGAGGATTTATATCTTAAAAAAGATTTCCAAATTACAAATGATTTCTAAAACACAAAGGATTTCCAAAACATAGTTACAATTCCTATAAGCTAAAAAGACATGTCAACAAGTTGTAGATGAACAAATTGTCTGTTGCAAAAATCGAAGGCGGGGCATGGATTCTAGTCACCCTGACATTTAATATCTAAAGCTAACATTTAACATTTTTCATCTAACATTTATACTACTTTTTCACTACTTGGTGACTTCACATGCATGTGATACTTTTCAGATATCTTTGCTAGTAAGTGAAAAGTCAGTCAGAAATCTATGGTCCTAAATGCTCTGGAAACAGAGATCCCAGACACCTAAAATTAATGCTGTGAGGACTGACTCTCTGTGTGCATAAATCTCCCAACTATTGTTTTGGCATCTGTTAGTCTTGTGAGACCATGGATCTGCACCTGGAAAGTCTTCACTCTCCAGGGCGCAGGCCTGGGCAAGGTTCTATGGAAGACCGGCAGTTGCCCATGCTGCAAGTCTCCCCCCTCCACGACACCGACATTGTCCAAGGGAAGGGCAAAGGTCAATACAACTTGGCACCAGTGTCGTCGCAGAGCACTGTGTGGTTAAGAGCCTTGCTCAAGGACACAACACGCTGCCTCAGCCAAGGCTTGAACTCACAACCTTCAGGTCACTAGTCGAATGCCTTAACCACTGGGCCATGTGCCCACTATTGATAGATCAGTTATTTGATGCGCCAAGTAACATAATCAGTCTGGTCTACAAGCTTCCTCGAACTAAATAACTTTGCCAGTGTTGTCTACTGTTATGTAGGCCCAATTAACATAAGCCTATTGTCTTACACTGCATCTCTTGATGCTGTGGGCCAGCAGTCTGTGCTCTATAGACAGTGCTGTTTGTTTGCAAAGCTGATCTTTTAACTTCAGTCTGATTATTGTTTGCAATTTACATTAAGAACTGAAGACTGCTTCTTGTTTACGACAAGAAGCTGAGCAAGGATTATTGGTTGGGAGTTTAACTTACTCAGAAACAATTCTTTGACCCCTGGAAGAGTTAGAAGCTGTGTTAGAAAATTAAGCTTGGGAAAAAAGGCCTCCCAGACCCTGGACAGTGAATATCTATGACAAGATCTCCAAATAGATTAAGTGCCTTTAACTACAACCCTCTGTTTTCTATAGGCAAGTTGGTTCTGAATCCAAACGGCCAATTCACCAAGGTTCCCATGCATCTTAATCTTAGGAATTAACTTCTCAAGAGGACCTTTGTCAAATTCCTTATTAAAATGTATGTAAATAATATCCACAGCTCTACATTCATCAATCACCCTCATCACCTCATCAAAAAACTCAATCAAGTTAGTAAGATACGATTTACTCCACGCAAAGCCACGCTGACTCTCCCTAATTGGGTCACAAACAAGAGAAAATCTGTAGTTGCTGGGTATCCGAGCAACACACACAAAATGCTGGAGGAACTCATTAGGCCAGGCATCATCTACAGAAAAAAGTACTGTCGATGTTTTGGTCTTAGCCCAAAATGTCGACAGTACTCTTTTCCATAGATGCTGCTTGGCCTGCTGAGTTCCTCCAGCATTTTGTGTGTGTTGCTCCCTAATTAGGTCATGGTTTTCTATCTGCTCATGTCCTCTCTAGTAACTTCCCTACCACTGATGTGAGACTCGCTGGGCTATAGTTTCCAGGATTATCACTAGTTCCCTTCTTGAATATTGGACCAACATTAGCTGCTCACCAGTCATTTGGACCTCACCTATGACTAGAGAGGACCCAATGAAACGGGGGTCAAGGTCTCAGTAGTCTCTTCACTTACTTCTCTCAATAATCTGACATATATCCCATCAGGCCCTGGGGACTGATCCACCTTAATGCTCTTTAAGAGGCCTAACACAACCTCCTCCTTTATTCCAAAATGCCCCAACATTGCCCCAGATCAACATCCTGGGAGTTACCATTGACAGGAATCTAAGCTGGTCAAGCAATATAAACACTGTAGCTACCAGAGCAGGTCAAAGGTTAGGAATCCTGCGGCGTGTAACTCATCTCCTGACTCTCCAAAGCCTGTCCACCATCTACAAGGCTCAGGTCAGGAGTGTAATGGAATACTCGTCACTCGCCTGGATGAATGCAGCTCCATCAACACGCAAGAAGCTTGACACCATCAAGTACAAGGCAGCCCACTTGATTGGTACCCTTCCATAACTATCCAATCCCTCCACCATCGACGAATGGTTACAGCAGTGTGTACTATCTACAAGATGCACTGCAACAACACACCAATGTTCCCAAGGCAGCACCTTCCAGAGCCACGACCACTAGCATCTAGAAGGACAAGATCAGCAGATACCTAGGAACAATACCACTTGGAAATCCCCCTCCAAGTCACTCACCATCCTGACTCGGAAACAAATTGCCGTTCCTTCATTGTCGCTGGGTCAAAATCATGGAATCCCCTCCCTAACAGCACTGTGGGCGTACCCACACCTCGAAGGCAAGAAGGCAGATCATCACCACCTTCTAAAGGACAACTAGGGATGGGCAATAAATGCTGCCATAGCTGGTGACGCCCACATCCTTTAAATTAATTTTTTTTAAAGCATATTAGTGCTCTCAGTACTGATCTCCCTATCCTGCACATCCTTCTCCTTGGTAAATACTGTTGTTGAGGACTCAACAAGGAATTCACCCACATTGTCCATATCCAAGCAACTGTTCCCCCCTCAACATCTCTCAGGACTGAATTCCATTTGCACCTCGGTAGGTTAAGGGTAAGGTCCTTAGCAGTGTTGCTGAGCAGAGAGATCTTGGAAGCAAAGTTCATAGGTCCTTGAATGTGACTGCACAGGTCGATAAGGTGGTTAAAAAGGCTTACAGAGTGCTTGCTTTTATTAGTCGAGGCACTGAGTTCAAAATTCATGAGGTTATGTTGCAACTTTATAAAACTATGGTTTGTCCAAATCTGGAGTACTGCGTACAGTTCTGGTCGCTCCTCTGAGGGAAGGATGTTGAGGCTTTGGAGAGGGTGCAGAAGAGGTTCACCTGGATGCTGCCTGGTTTAGAGGGCATGTGTTATCGTAAGAGGCTGGATAAACTGGGGTTGTTTTCTGTGGAGTGATGGAGGCTCTGGGGAGAACTGACAGAGGTTTATGAGATTATGAGAGGCATAGACAGAGTGGACAGAGAGTACCTGTTTCCCAGGGTTGAAATGTCTAATACTAGAGGGCATGCATTGAAGGTGAGAGGCGGTAGGTTCAAGAGGAATGTGAGAAGTAAGTTTATTACTCAGAGAGTGGTGGATGCCTGGAATGTGCTGCCTGGTATGGTGGTACAGGCAAATACATTAGAGGCTTATTAGAGCTGTTTGGATAGGTACATGGATGTAAGGAAGATGGAGGGATGCTGACATGGTGTGAGTAGGAGGGATTAGTGTTCAAATGTTTTTGATTTGCTTTTTAGCTGGTTCAGTACAACATTGTGGGCTGAATGGCCTGTTCCTGTTCTGTACTCTTCTGTGTTCTCTGTTCTATTTGCCAATTTTCTGCCCACATAATCCCTCCATCAACGCCTTCCTGCTTTCATCCTGACTGACAATCACACAGTAAATTTGTGTATCATCTGCAAACCCTTTGCTCGCATTTCCTGCATGTAATTTCAGATGACTGACATGACTCGTTAAATGCCACCACAAGCAGCCTTCCAGTTGCTTTAACACCTAACAACATAATGCTTTGCTTTCCGCTGCTGAGACAGCTTTAGACTTGACTTGTCACTCCTGCATGGTCACGTGGACTTTGCTTTTTCTGTTCACTCTGTAATCTGGGATCCAGCCAGACCCAGGTGGACTCCATCAAATGATGTTGCTTCATTCACCTTCTTTGCTATTGACTCAAAACATTCCATCAATTGTCAGATGTGACATTCCTTTAAGCAATTCATGTTCCATGCCTTTGTTTGGGCCTTTCAAAATGTCCATTTACACAGTTCCCCAGACAATTTTCCAATAATTTGATCTCTACTAACGGCAACTAGCAGGCATATAATTAGTGCATTTCTTCCTTCCTTGGCAGATTACCATTCCTGAAACTAAAGAGGATTGGGCAGAGCTCTGTTATTTCTTAAATAAAGACAGAAAGTGATGGCGATACTCACTGGGTCAA
This sequence comes from Mobula birostris, assembly GCF_030028105.1. Classification (NCBI taxonomy): domain Eukaryota; kingdom Metazoa; phylum Chordata; class Chondrichthyes; order Myliobatiformes; family Myliobatidae; genus Mobula; species Mobula birostris. The sequence continues at coordinate 47,316,872 of NC_092391.1, forward strand.
ACACCTGCTGCACTAGAGAAACAAAGATAACTTTTATTCATCAAAACTAATTGGCCTGTAATATGAACCCTCCTGCTCTTTCCACAGATGCTGCCTGACCCACTCTATATGAACAGCATTTCTGTTTTATTTCAGATTTTTAGCATCTGCAATTTTTTTATTCTATTTCATTTCCTCACTTCTCTGACGAGTCCACAATACGTTTTATCCAAGTTGAATCTATCGTTAAAGACACCAAAATCTCCTCTTATTTCCTACCCTTATCATATCTAATATTTCACTCTCTTCTTCCTTAACTGCAATGTCTACATTACTGTCCTTTATACTGAAGAACAATACAAAAGATTTACTTAGAACTAAACCCACATCTTCCATCACCTTATACAGGTTATTTTTATGGTCCCCTACTGGTCTTACTCCTTCCTCTGTTCTCCTCTTTCCTGCCAATATTTCCTCATGTACTCCCTTTTGTCCTTTCTTCTGCAGTTTCTTCCCTCTGTGGTCAGTACTCCTCGAGATCTTCTGCAGTGAAAAGTAAGACCTGTAAGTTCTGAAGTTCTCTATGAAACCCAACCAATGAAGGCACTGATTATGTTGTCAACTGCAAATATGCCGAATCGGAGCATGTGAGGATTTCTGGTCATTTCTGCCAGCTTTATAGTTTGTGGATGTCGCACAAAACTTGCAATTCTGCTCTGAAAACACGATCATTCTGCCTTCGATAATTATTGTAAATCTACCTCGACTTTGCATTAGTTTTCAACTCAGTGATGAATTTACTAAATGATAAACAAAAAGCCATCTGCAACAAAATACAGGATAAGTTTCAACCTCCAGTGAGTTTCAGTCCAGTGAAAAATAAGGTGGAAACCAAATGTTCGGGTGGGTCTTGGGAAGCTTTACTCTCAAACCTTCATCTGCAAATCATTGCTGCTGTATCCACGTGCAAAGCAGCAGCTGGCTATAGAACTAGACCAGGACCTTGAAGCCAAAAGTCCTTGGAAATTTGAGGAAGTTCTGCTTTCAAGAAGATGCCATGAGCAGAGGGTTTAGGAAAGACTTAATTTTGCTAGAGACAGAAGGAGGCCTTTCAGTCCATTGAAAGCATGCCAGCTCTCTCCAGAGCAATTCGTCCCTTCTTTCCACTGTCTTTTACTTCTAGCATTGCAAATTACTTTTCTTTTCCAAAACCCTGATGGATTCTGTTGCACAGGTCTTACAGGCAGACAGGTGCTATAACACTCCCACCTCCCCAACACTTCAATAGGTATATCTAATATCAGAAAAATGTTTACAATATGCATCCTGAAATCTGGGTCTCCTCGGCCTTGAACTACTTAGCTTTTTCATTATACTGTAAAAACTCTTCATGATTTTGAATGCCTCCATATTAAATCAACTCTTAGCTTTTCATGTTTCCCAGGAGTTGGGAGTCTGAGACTTTTCTTGGAGGGGATTTAGAGGAACACATTTATCAATTTTTAACGTTATCTTTTCAAACCTTGCTGCTTACCTGCACCTGGCAAGGGAACTCCTGCTCGGTCTAGAGCTAAAAGGCATTGCAGTAAAGGGTCTTGACTTGCATCAGTTAATACAAAGCAGACCATTAACAGGAAGGTCTGAAATGTTGGGAAGTGGAACTCCTGATCAGAATCAAAATCGAGTTTATTGTCACTGTCTTGCCAAACATAAAATGTGTTGCCTTGGGGCAGCAGTACAGTGCAGAGATATAAAAATTACTGTTAATTACAAAATAAGTGAAGAGTGCAAAATAAAAAGGAACAAGAAGGTAGTGTTGATGTGTTCTTGAACTGATAAGAAATCTGATTATAAGGTTCACATGCTCAGAGCCTCAGCGGATGGGATGAAATTAGTACTCTCCCAATGTCAAAGCCAAAATGAGTGAGTGATGAAAAAAAATTGAAGACTGCAGACCTTTGAAAATTTATGAAGCACTTCACACAAACAACAAAGAGTAAGAAGATGGGGGTGTGTGGTTGGGAAGGGGTGAAATCAAACAACACAGAAAATAGGTTCCAATCTGAAAATCTATATATCAATAATGTGAACACAATTAAAATATGGAAATATATTTTGAAACTAGAATTCCTTAGAATAAAACCTGAGGAGTGTTTGAAAGAATTTACAAATTTCAAATTCCTTTAGTTCCTCGGAGGTAGTTGGTTGTAATCCCCGTGAGACTCCGCACCAGTGCAGTAATCAATTCCATGTCACGGTGCTCAGGGTTTCAAATATTCCTTCTATTATACTTTGACAACAAAGGTGACAATTCAGTCTGCTGCTTCACGAGTCTCTCACAACCCAGGCTGATTTGTGAAATTGTGCCCGGTTGCCTTAACAATACATTCTAGTGCGCAGTAGGGAAGAATATCTTTTTCATTATATTTTTTTCCTTCTGTTGTGAGTGTTTTTTTCTGCCTTGATACCCAAGGAGAGGGAGAGGGAGGGAGGGAGAGGGAAGAGGGGAGAGAGAGAGTGAGTCAGAGAGTGAGTGAGAGAGTGAAAGCAAGAGAATGAGAGTGTGGGTGTGTGAGAGAGAGAGAGAACGAGTGAGAGAGAGAGAAAAAGAGAGAGAAAGGGAGCGAGAGAGAGAGAGAGAGAGAGAACCCTGCTAGCAGTATGGTACAGTTATGGAATATAATTGCACTTTGTTGTATATATGAGAGGGTTATGAGCATAAAGAAGACTAGAGATCAAATGAGGGGGTGTTTCCCAGTTTAGAAGGTGTCCAAAACAAATATGGCTCAGAAGCTTCACTGGAAACCCCAAAATTTGCATTTCATGTGAACTCACCAAGAACAAAAAACAGTGATAGAACAGAAAGATGTCCTTTGGCCCATCAGGTCCGTGTCGACCCAGTCTTCTGCCTTGTCCCATCTACCTGCACCTGGACCATATCCCTTCAAACTCCTCTCATCTAGGTACCTATCCAAACTTCTTTTAAATGCTACTATTGAACTCACATCTACCACTTCTGCAAGCAGACCATTCCTCATTTGCACTGTCCTCTGAGTGAAGTTCCTGTCCGATTCTCCTTGAAAATTTCACCTTTCACCCTAAATCAATAGCCTCTAGTTTGAGTCTCACCCAACCTGAGGAGAAAAAGCCTGCATGCATTCACCCTATCTGTATTACTCATTCTCCTGCACGCCAGGAAATGAAGTTCTAACCTATAACTCCAGGAAGGTAGCTTTATTCCTTCACAGTCGTCACAAAATCATGGATGACAGATCTTGCTTCAACAAATCGTCCATCTATCATAAGCCTCTGAAAATAATTCATTCTCACTGCAGGCTGTGCCGTACTGACGTTTCAGACCACAGCTTTAGACTCGTAGAGTTCCACAGCACAGAAACAAGTTCTCCAGTCCACCATGTCAACATTGACCTTTTTGTCCAAAGATATTAATCCCATTTGCCTGCATTAAAACCATACCCCTCTATGCTTTACCTATTTAAGCCCCTTAAATGTAGTGATTGTATCTGATTCCATTAACTTTCTGGCAGATATCAAGCCCTCTCCGTGTTACAAACTTTCTCCCTGGATCACTTAAACTTAGGTCATTTTTGACACCCCTGAATGATTCTGAACATCCATCCTACATAAGTTTCTCACAATTTCATTTATCATTATCATGTTATTCCTCGACTTAATTTGTTCCAGGAAAAACACTCTCAGCACATCCAATCTCCCCATAACTGAAGTCCTCCAACCCAGACAACGTCCTGGCCAATCACACCTGTGCTCTCTCCGTCTTATAGCTTGTACACAGAATTGTGTAAGTTTAGTCTAACCAAAGTCCATAACACTAACACAGCACCAGAGACTTGGGTTCAATTGCACTGCTGTCTGGAAAGAGTTTGTGTATTCTCCTCATGACCACATGGATATCCTCCAGCAACCAAAACCAAAAGGGTAGGAGGTTAATTGCTTATATGGGTATAATTGGGCAGTGCAGCCTTGGTGACCCAGAAGGCCTGTTACTATGCTGGATCTCTAAGTAAAATAAGGTCCCAGCCCTATATTCTATTCCCTGTACAATGAAGATAAGTGCGTCATATGCCTACTTCACCTCCTTATCCACCTGTGCTCCACTTTCAGGGAACTGTAGATTTGGACACCTAAGTCTCTCTGTATTGACTACAGCTCAACATTTAATACTATCGTCCCCTAAAAACTAACCAATGCGCTTCAAGACCTTAGTCTCATTACCTCCTTGTGCAATTGGATCTTGGAGTCCTTCACGTGCAGACCCCAGTCAGTTTAGTTTGGCAACAGCATCTCCTCCCAATCTCCAACAGTCCAGGTGCACTACGAGGCTGTGTGCTTAACTCCCTGCTCTACCTGTTTTGCTCTTATGATCGTGTGGCTAAGCAGAGCTCCAATGCCATATTCAAGGTTGTTGATGACAACACCATCATTGGCCAAATCAAAGGTGGTGTTGTCTTAGCATATTAGATTAGATTATTAGATTATGAGAACACTCAGTCCTCGTTTGTTGTCATTTAGAAGTGCATGCATGCATTAAGAAATGATACAATGTTCCTCCAGAGTGATATCACAGAAAAACAGGACAAACCAAAGACTAACACTGACAGAACCACATAATTATAGCATATAGTTACAGCAGTGCAAAGTAATACCATAATTTGATAAAGAACAGACCATGGGCATGGTAAAAAAAAAAAGTCTCAAAGACCCAATCGACTTCCGAGTCCCTGATAGTGGGCGGCAAAGGGAGAAACTCCCTGCCATAAACCTCCAGGCACCGACAAATGCCGATGCGTTGGAAGCACCCGACCACAGCCGACACTGAGTCCATCCGTCCAAAAAATTCAAGCCTTCGACCAGCCCGTCCGATACAGCCTCCCAAGCGCCATCCTCTGCCGAGCGCCTTCGACCTTGCCCTGGCCACCGAAACAAGCAAAGCCGAGGATTTGGGGCCTTCTGCTCCGGAGATTCCGGCTACCGCACAGTAGCAGTGGCAGCGAAGCGGGCAGATAGGACGGAGGTTGAAAATCTGACTGAGTGGTGCCACAGTAACAACCTCTCACTCAATGCCATCAACACCAAGGGGCTGATTACTGACTTCAGGAGGAGGAAACCAGAGGTCCATGAGCAGGTCCTCATTGGAGGATCAGAGATGGAGAAGGTCACCAACTTTAAATTCTTCAGTCTTATTATTTTGGAGGACCTGTTCTGGGTCCAGCACATAACTGCAATTGCAAAGAAAGCAAGGCAGTACCTCTAGGAGTTTCGAAGATTTGGCATGACATTTAAAACTTTGACAAAATTCTATAGATGTGTGGTGGAGAGTATATTGACAGGCTGCATCACAGCCTGGTATGGAAACACCAATGCCCTCGAACAGAAAATCCTACAAAGAGTAGGGATGTGGATCAGTCCACCATGGATAAAGCCCTCCCCACCAATGAGCACATCTACATGAAGCATTGTTGCAGGAAAGCAGCATCCATCTTCAGGGACCCCCAGCACCCAGGCCATGCTCCCTTCTCACTGCTGCCATCAGGAGGAAGGTACAGGAGCCTCAGGACTCACACCACCAGGTTCAGGAACAGTTATTATCCTTCAACCATCAGGTTCTTGAACCAAAAGGGATAATTTCACTCAACTTCACTTGCCCCATCATTGAAATATTCCCACAATCTATGGATTCACTTTCAAGGACTCTTCATCTCATGTTCTTAATCTTTATTGTTTATTCATTTATTTATCATTATTTCTTTCTTTTATTTGCAATTTGCTATCATTTGCACCCTGGTTGAACTTCCAAGTTTGGCGGTCTTTCATTGATTCTACTATGGCTATTATTCTACTGTGGATTGTTTTTTGAGTATGCCCACAATCAAACATATCTCAGGATTGTGCACGGCGACATATATTTAGATTTAGATTTACAAACGTAGATTTAGATTTAGATTATGAGGACACTCAGTCCTCATTTTATTGTCATTTAGAAATGCATACATGCATTAAGAAATGATACAATGTTTCTCCGGAGTGATATCACAGAAAAACAGGACAAACCAAAGACTAACACTGACAGAACCACATAATTATAACATATAGTTACAGCAGTGCAAAGCAATACCATAATTTGATGAAGAGCAGACCATGGGTACGGTAAAAAAAAAGTCTAAAGTCCTGATCGACTCCCGATAGTCCCTGATAGCAGGCGGCAAAAGGGAGAAACTCTCTGCCATAAACCTCCAGGCACCAACAACTGCCGATGCATTGGAAGCACCCGACCACAGCTGACACTGAGTCCGTCCGTCCGAAAACTTCGAGCCTCCGACCAGCCCCTCTGATAGAGCCTCCCAAGCACCATTCTCTGCCGAGCACCTTCGACCTCGCCCTGGCTGCCAAAACAAGCAAAGCCGAGGATTCGGGGCCTTCTCCTCTGGAGAGTCCGCACCACACAGTAGCAGCAGCAGTGAAGCGGGCATTTCAGAAGTTTCTCCAGATGTTCCTCCGTACTCTCACGTCTGTCTTCATCAAATCAGAAATGTGCACGGTACCCTACGTGACACATAACAGATATCATTCACTGGAGTGGCCGCACACGCTGCGTCACATCGCCATCTTCTCCTCCTCCTCTATGTAGTACTTGGATGATAAATTTGCATTGAAGTTTGAGCATTGTCATATTCCTTAGCACCTTCTCATTGACTGTAAATGTCCTATCAGTATTTGACTTCCCTAAAATGCATCAACTTGCAGTAACTGGGATTAAATTCCACCTGCTAAAGTTCCAGCCAACTTTCCATATGATCTATCTCCAGTTGTAGCCTCGGACAATTTTCTTTGCTACCAACCAACTTCTGTGCAATCTGCAAATTCACTAATCATTCCCTCAATATTCATATCCAAGCCTCTAATATAGATCACAAACAATAGTCCCAGCACTGTAGCACTGGTCACAGCTTTCCAAACCACTAACACCCCTGCCTCCCATCTCCAAGCCAGTTTTGGAATCAGTTATCCAGCTCACTTTAGATCCAATTTGCCTTAACCTTCTGCACCAGCTGATCACATAGGATCTTATCAAACTCTTTCATTAAGTCCATGTTGACAACACCTATCACCCTGCCTTCATCAATCTCTTTAGTTAGCTCTTCAAAAAACTCAATCAAATTAGTGATACAGAATTTCCTCTGCATAAGCTTTAAGACTAGGCAATGGACTAAAAATTGTTCCATGCCGTTTATTTTTCCTTACTCCCTTACTCACTCTTCCTTCAGTTAGTCCTGACGAAGGGTCTCGGCCTGAAATGTCGACTGCACCTCTTCCTAGAGATGCTGCCTGGCCTGCTGCGTTCACCAGCAACTTTTATGTGTGTTGCTTGAATTTCCAGCATCTGCAGAATTCCTGTTGTTAGCAAAGCATTAGGTTTGACTTCCAGTCTGCTGTGCTGGCTGACGTCAGCTGACATTGAAAGCATGACCATCTTCTTGTTTGCTGAGAGTCCCTTTGGATCAGGGATGAGTTCTGGCCACTCCAGTGTTGTGGGTTCAGAACTGGAAGCCTTTCTTTGGGAGGCTGTCACCCCTTTGATCACCTCTGCAAGACTTGTGCTTTAGGGTTCCCAATATTATCCTTCTCCTCCCTGAGCAATCCAGGACCAGAAGATTCTCAGAAGCCAGTGGGAATGCTGCAGCTCTTCAAGGAGACTTTGAGCATATGATTGAATCTTTTCTTCTGCCTACCTGGTCATCTCTTCCTATGACAAAGCTTTGAATAGGAAGTCTATTTCAAAAACTCAGCTGACTGCATGCTGGAATCTGGAGCAACACAAAATGCCAGAGGAACTCATTGAACCAGGTCAGGCAGCATTGTGGAGAGAAATGGGCAGTTGATGTTTCGGGTTTCAATGTTTTGGGACTCTTGGAGAGTTAGAGAGGAGATAGCTAGTAACAAAGAGTCGGAGGGAAGGTGTGGAAAAGGAGCTGGTGATGATCAACGTGAGGGGTTGAGGGACAGATAGAGGATGGGAGAGGAGAAATACCACATGAAGCAGGTAGGTAGTAGGTGAAAGCAACACAAACCTAAAGATGATGGAATGTGATAGGAAAGGAAAGTGCTTCTAAACACTGGTGTCAGGCACTCAAAGCAGATGGACTGCACAGTGAAGATGGCCATGTATAACCAGAAGAGGACACTAGTGTTGGTTTGCTTGTTCTTCCAGTAAAATTGGTGGATTTTGCAAAGCCAACATTGGTAGTATTTTTCTCATGGCTTGAGATGCCTCCTTTGGACAGTTTAGGTCTTTGAAGGCTATCAGGCTATCAGGGATCACTGCTGCCTGGAAAACCATGAGCTTTGTATCCAGTCTGATGTCCTGATCTTCAAAATGATCAGTTGATCAGGGAGTGGGCTGGTGCTTTGAAGGCTGTGGTGGATTTTATCACTTTTCCGAGAGGTGATCCTGAGATGAGGGAAGAGGTCTCCATTTCAGAGCAATGCACACAAAATGCTGGAGGAGTTCAGCAGGCCAGGCAGCATCCATAGCAACAGTTAATGCTTCAGGGTGAGACACTTCATCAGGACTGGAAAGGAAAGGGAAAGACGCCAGAATAAAAAGGTGGGTGGAGGTGAAGGAGGCTAGCTGGATGGTGATAGGTCTGTGGGTGGGATAGATCAAGGGCTGGAGAAGAAGGAAACTAATAGGAGAAGAGGGTGTATCATAGGAGAAAGGGAAGGAGGAGGGGACCCAGGAAGAAGTGATAGGCAGGTGAGAAGAGATAAAAGGGCCAGAGTGAGGAATAGAGAAGAGGGGAGGAGGAGGGAATCTTTTTTACTGAAAGGAGAAATTGATATTCATGCTATCAGGTTGGAGGCTACCCAGACGGAATATAATGTGTTACTCCTCCACCCTGATGGGTGATCTCATCTTGGCACAAGAGGAGGCCATAAACCAACATGTCGCAATGGGAATGGGAATTGTAATTAAAATGGTGGGTCACTGAGAAGTTCTGCTTTCGCTGGATGGAGCAGAGGTGTTCAAAGAAGCACCCCCCCCCCCCCAGTTTATGATGGGTATCACCAATGTAGAAGAGGCTTCGTCGAGAGCACTGGACATAATGGATAACCCCAGCAGATTCACAGAGGAAGTGTTGCCTCACCTGGAAGGACTGTTTGAGACCCTGAATGGAGGTGGGGGGGGAGGTATAGGGGCAGGTGTAACACTTAGGTTGCTCACAGGGATAAGTGCCTGGAGGGAGATTAGTGAGGAGGGACGAATGGACAAGAGAATCACAGTGGGAGCAATCCGTGTGGAAAGCGGAGAGAGGGAGTGGAGGTAAAGATGTGTTTAGTGGTAGGAATCCTTTGGACATGATGGAGAGTGATGTGTTGAATGAGGAGGGTCATGGTGTGATTGGTAAGTACAAGAGGAACTCTATCACTGGTAAGGCGGCAGGAAGATGGGGTGAGCGTGGATGTTCGGGAAATAGAGGAGATGTCAGTAGGGTGAGGGAAGTATCAATAGTAAAGGAAGGAAGCCCCAGTCTTTGAAGAGGGAAGACGTCCCTGATGTCCTGGAATGGAGAAACATGTTCTGGGAACAGATGCGGCAGAGGTGAAGGGACTGAGAAAAGGGAATGGCATTTTTACAGGAGACAGGGTGGGAAAAGATCATCATTGGAGTTGGTAAGTTTATAAAATATGTCAGTTGACAGTTTGTCTCCAGAGATGGAGACGGATCGAGAAAGGGGAGGGAGGTGTCAGAAATGGACCAGGTGAATTTAAGGGCAGGGTTGAAGTTGGAGGCAAAGTTGATGAAATTAATGAGCTCGGCATGGGTGCATGAGGCAGCACCAATGCAGTCGTCAATGTAGTGGAGGACAAGTTGGGGAGTATTACCGGGAAAGGCCTGTAACGTGGACTGTTCAATGTCGCCAACAATGAGGCAGGCGTAGCTGGGGCCTACCTATGCGTGTGCCCATGGCAACCTCTCCAGCTTGCAGAAAGCGGGAGGAGCTGAAGAAAATGTTGTTGAGGGTGAGAATCAACTCTGCCAGTCAGAGGGTGGTGGTAGTGGAGGGGAACTGGCTGGTTCTTTTGTCAAGAAAGAAGCAGAGAGATTTGAGGCCTTCTTGATGGAGGAATAGAAGGCTATGGGGACTGAATATTCATGGGAAAATGAGGTGGTCAGGGCCAGGGAATTGAAAGTTACTGTGGAGATTAAGGGATTGAGGAGTGTTGTGAATGCAGGTGGGAAGGGACTGAGCTGAGGGGAATAGAATGGAGTCGAGGTATGAGGACACGATTTCAATGGGGCAGAAGCAGGCAAAGACAATAGGCCTAACCAGACAGTCTGGTTTGTGGATCTTGGGTAGGAGGAAGAAACAAGCAGTGAGGTTTATGGGAACTATGAGTTTAGTGGCAGTGGATGGGAGTTCTCCAGAGTTGATGTAGTCATATGTGGTCTGAGCATCACATCACCACAGGACCATAGCAAAGCACAGCCCATTAAGATGGTCTAACAAGCCAGGGGCCATTCAGGAACTGTTCAGTTCAGGAAATGGTGGCCTAGCCTGTGATACTCAGCTTCTAGTGAACAAATAATAACCAACCAGAAGGTGAAAAGTAATAATTATTTTGTATGTGCCCCAAACATTTAAAATGTCTGAACACACATCAAAGACAGACTCACATCTGAAGAGCAGTTTGAATTAGCAGATGTTGCAGCTGTTCTGTCATCAAACCCCCAAGCCACACTGGCTGGATGATGGTTTATCTGTCCTGTGATGGTACGTGCTGGGAAAGGAATGTTGGCCAGGATACTGGAAGCATTCTGCTTCTCAGATGGCAGATGGTACAGTGGGAACTTTAATCTTCATGTGGATAGATGCACAATGCTTTTCTTTCATGTCTCACACAAAGGGCAACCTCCAGCACAGCATCAAGTGTTAATCAAAATGATGATCTTGAATCCTGGTAATGGGGACAAGCCTGGCACTTTCCTACTGAAGAAAAGTTTGCTGTAAAGTGGGGTAACTCCAAAGTGAATTTGTCTTCAGGTGCTAACTTGGTGTGAATGCAGAGAAAGCGGGATGCAAGACAAATAAAAAGATTGGTATTAAAATGTTGAGAGAGAACAGGGGATAGGCAAAATCAATAATCATTTCTTACTGAGATAAAAACAGAACAATTTATCACAAAGGAAGACACTGCAGCAAGTATAATGAAATTATTGTAAAAGAGAAGGACAAAGATATTGGCTTCAGTGCTACAATTCAGCTCAATACAAAAACCCTTTCTGAACAAAATACACATTGTACAATTCTATAAAATAATGTGATTTCAAATAAATGCAAGGCACTGTGCAGTGCTTAGAGGAATTAGTTTTATTTGGATCTTGGAATCTCCTTTCATTATGTCTGTTCCAATTTTGAGATGAGAATAACAACATGTTACACAGATGATGGCAGAAAGAAATTAAAGTGAATTCTTGCAAACTGTAACCTTGCTGCCTCTTGGGTGGCTTAAACATGATTCATTTGAATGTGATTTATCTTTTTTTTTACTCACCTCCAACTTATATTTAGCTTGGCCATCTGCTGCCTATGCTTGGAAGTTCAGCTTTGTTTTCTGACTTCTTGTTTGCTTTGAAATCCAAAATCCAACTTTTCAAATAAGCTTCCACTAACAGATGATCCAAAGAAGATTTAGGTGCATGGAAGTCTTGGGAACAAAGAGGAGAAGCAATGAGAGGAAGTGCCAGCAGTGAAGGAAGTTCCAGAGATTCTCACTTAACAAATCAGAAAGAGCAGTAAATGAAAACAAAAGGAAGGAACAGATGCTGCAATTCTGAAATAAAAATCAAAAATTATAGAAGCACCCAGAAGGCCCAATAGCATCAATGGAAAGGGAAATAATATTGATGAACAGTCCTAGACCAGAAACATGATTGTTCCTCTTCCATAGACATGCCGGGTAATTCCAACATTTTCTCTCTATATTTCAGATTAGGATAAAAAGCAATATTCAAGAGTATTGGACTAAGGCAGCTATATGGAAATGTTTCTTCCCCGGCTTTAGGAAGACATCTCGAGATCCTAATTAAGGCTGTTGAAAAGAGGAATTAAATCTTTACAGGTGATGTTGATATATTGTGTGATTGCGCCTCTGATCAAGTCTGAGGAAATATCTTGAAGATGGAAAATGGAAAAATTTACTGACAGCTAGAGGATACAAGCAGATTCTGATGCAATGAATAATATAGGTCTTGCATTCCTATCCAGTTGTAACAATGACCTCAAACTTGCTGGCAAAGAACTTTATTTCTGAAACAAAGAAAAATATGATGGATTCCCAAATGTCCATCAAATCCCTGTCCCTGATATGTATTATTGAAACAGTGCTGGGAATGTACAGTTGTTGGAAAGTTAAAGGGGCTGGCAAACACATTGAGATGAAGAAAGCCTTGTAGGCTCTATTGCCAGATTAAAGAGAATAAGTCAAGAAAGTCCTAATCCATCTTTACAAGGAATGCATGAAATAATTATGGTAGTTAATTTGGTTTGACATTTAATTAAGTTCAATTCATCGAACAACAGTATTTTTTTATAATAAGTGCAACTTGTATTAGAGAATTGAAAATCAGAGACCTAGCAATGGCTAGATTGTTGGAGATAGCCATCAGTTATCAATATTGACAACAATGAGGGATAGTCCACTATGAAGGACCAAGAATTAAGGATCAAGGATCAAGGATCAATTTTATTTGCCATATTTATTTACATATATCAGTTTTCTGTAGTGTGATGGTGTGAAAAAATAGCAACATTCAACAATTATAAAGAATAAAATTTGAAGTACAGATATAGAATAAATGTGCAAAAATACATAAATACTTGCGTACATTTATAATGTAAACATCTGTATAAAAAGTGTTTTAAAGTGCTTACAGCCTCACATACTGCCTTCAGTCAGAGTTTGGAGCATTTCTCTTGCAGAAGCTCGGGGATATTGGTATTGAAGGCTGAACTGAAATTTACAAAGAGAATTCTAATATGTGCTTGGGGAGATGAAGTGCTTTAGTATGCAGTCCAGACAAATGTTAATTGCTGTCTGTTTTGTTGGCTGTTTAGGTGATCTGTAGCAGATCTAGGAAAATTTTGAATTATGCATTTGAGAAATGATATGACCAGCCTTTCAAAGTCTTCATTATGACTGATGTGAGTCCAACTGGGCTGTAGTCATTGAATCCAGTAATCTTTGAATGTTGACACAGTCAGGGCCAGCAGCCTTCTCGATGTTTTGTTTCTGGACCATCTTTCACATCTTCTCTTCCTTGAAAACAAAGGGTGTGGGGCATTGGTGACAGTCCGGCTGAATGGGCACTCGAGGGTGGAGGGATGTTTGAAGTGTGATCTCTGAGTCAAATCTGCAGAAGAACTCATTTAACCAGTTCGGGAGGAGGGGTCACCAAGGCAGAGAGGTGCTTTCTATTTGTAGCTAGTAATGATCTGAAGTCCTTTCCAGACTGAAGAACTGTCATTTGCAGAAACCTGGTTTTCCAGTTTGACTGAATATTAGTATTTGGCAGCTCTGATTGCCGTCTCCAGTTTGTACTCGGCCCTTTTGAACTCTTTTTGATCACCACTCCTGTAGGACTTCTGCTTCTCCAGGTGCAGCTTGTCTCCAGAACTTGTATACTGTTCATACCGTAGCACAAATGTAATCAATATTGCCTGACAGAGTTTTTCTGATTAAAACATATGCCTTAAGTTTAGTGCATTTTATTTGTTATATCTGTGGTGAGGATCATTTACAGTTCATATGCTTTAAGGATTCAATACACTGTGTATTGGTTTCAGTCTGGGGTTTTGTGGGTTTATTAACGTTCCTCGAGTGTATTTTAAAATAATGGGAAATGTATATCAACGTAACTTCAGTTAGCTGTGCATTGCACATCACTCAGAGATGCTACTTTTTTATTTTAGCAGCTGATTAAGTAAGTGTCAGAAAATGGCTAAATTATTGTGTCATCTATGGTTAAAAGAGTTTGAAACCCCCAGGACATTATGGTAGGAGATGTGCCAGGGCAGTGTTCAGGACCCAACCATCTTTAACTGTTTTATCATAGAGTCATATAGCACTAGAACACAGAAACAGGCCCTTTGGTCCATCTTGTCCATGCTGAACTGTTTCTCTGCTTGGCCCCATTGACTGCACCTGGACCATAGCCCTTCATTCCTCAAATAAGGGTTATCATTGACCTTTCCTCCATCGTACACTGAGAAGTGGGCATGGTCAGTAATGATTCTTGAATGCTCAATTCAGTGCATAACTGCTCAACAAACGAAGTAGCCTATCCTTGTATGGGGCAAGGTCTTGACAATATTCAAGCATTGGCTGAGAAGTGACAAGTAATACCCATGCCACAAAAGTCACCATCTGTAACAAAATAGAATTTGCCTTTGACATTCAATGACCAAGTTCCCCACTATCAACATCCTGAGCATCACTGTTCACAAAAATCTCAGCTAGACAACCACATAAATACCATGGCAACAGGAACACATCCGAGGCTGTGTACGCTGTGGTTTCTGATTCATCTTCTGACGCACTAAAGCCTTTTCACCAGCTGCAAGGCAGACGCCAGGAGCATGATAGAATACACTCTACTTATCAAAGTAAACGCATCTCTAACAATTCTCAAGAATTTCTGTAGAGTCCACTTCAAAATGGTCTGCTCGACTGGTACCTCTCAACCACTCTAAATATTCACTTCCTTCATCACCGTGCATGCAATTGTTGTCATATGCCATCTCTATAAGGCAGTTACTTGCCCAGGCTTGCACAGGACCACCTCCCATATCCATAATTTCAACCATCAAGAAGAACAAGGGCATCAGGAACATTGGGACAACAAAGGTACCTCTCCAAGCTGTGTAGCATCTTGAATTGGAAACCCATCACTGGTCCTTTATTATCACTGGGTCTAACTGCTGGAACCCCTCACCAATAGCAATATGGGCTTATGTTCACCAGAAGAACTGTGGCAATTCAAGACAACCACCTTCTTAGGGGCAAGTAGGGATGGGCAATAAATGCCTGTCTAACAACACCTAGGTTCCCCCCACAATTAAAAAATTACAAAAACGACTTCAGTCTAAAGTCAAAGTATTGATGGACCACAGGAAGTGATTCTATAAATCCAGACTTATGTATATTAATCAAACATTCAAACAGTACCTCTTTGCATGACTGCTCAGCAACACCTTTTCACATATTTGCAATAAGGATAACTTAATGAATCCACAAGCTGGGTGTTGAACTTTGGCACAGTAGCAATCTATTCATTTTGATCAATCTAAATTGGTAAATTGGATTATTATTGTCATATGTACTGAGGTACAGAGAAAAGCTTGTTTTTCATGCCATCCATACAGATCATCTTATCACATCAGTGTACTGAGGTAGTATAAGGTAAATCAATAATGAAGTACAGAATAAAGTGTTACAGTTACAGAGAAAGTGCAGTACAGGTAGACAATAAGGTCACAAGGAGGTAGATTGTGAGGTTAAGAGTCCATTTTGTCATACTAGGTAACATTTAATATTCTTGTAACAGCAGGATAGAAGCTGTCCTTGAGCCTGGAGGTATGTACTTTCAGGCTTTTGTATCTTCTGTCCGATGGGAAGGAGAGAAAGAAAGAATATCAGAGGTGGGTGGGAAGTTTGATTATGTTAGCTGCTTTACCAAGCCAGCGAAGAGAGTAGACAGAGTCCACGAAGTGGAGTTTGGATTCCATGATGGGGTGAGCTGTGTCCACAACCCTTTACAGTTTCTTGTGGTCTAGGGGAGAGCAGTTGCCGTACCAATCCAGAGTACTAAAGCAGAAGCCTCTGATTAGATGCTTTCTATGGTACATTGGTTAAAGCTGGTGGGAATCAAAGAGGGCATGCAAAATTTCTTTAGCCTCCTGAGAAAGTAGAGGTTCAGGTGAACTTTCTTGGCAGTGGTGTCCATGTGTTTGGACCAATTAAATGCTATTGGTGATGTTTACTTCTAGGAACTTAAGCTTTAAATCCACTTGACCTTAGCACCGCTGATGCAAATAGGAGTACATGCACCATCCCCTTTTCTTGACGTCAATGATCAGTTTTTGTCTTCTGTTTTGCTGGCATAATGCCATGTCACTATGCTCTCTAACTCATTCTAGTACTTCATCTTATTGTTATTTGATATACATCCCATTGCGGTGCAATTATCTTTAAATTTATAGATGGAATTAGGGCAGTATCTGGCCACGCAGTCATAAGTGTATAGGGAGTAGAGTATGCGGCTGTGGAGCACTCGCGTTTAGAATAATCGTGGTGGAGGTGTTGGTGCCGATCCTTACTGAATGTGGTCTGTTGGTCAGGAGATCATGGATCCAGTTACAAAGGAAGCAGCTAGGAGTTTGTAGATGAGTTTGCTTGGAAGGTTGAAGGTGGAGCTGTATTCAATAAACAATAGTCTACCATCAGTGTCTTTACAGTCTATTTGCTCCAGGGATGAGCGTGGGGCCAGGAAGATGGCAACGGTCATAGACCTGTTTTGGTGATAGGCAAATTCCATTGGGTCGAGGTTGTCCGGAAGGTTGGAGTCAATACATGCCATTACCAGCCTCTCGAAGCACCTCATAATGGTGGACATCAGAGCCACTGAGTGGTAGTTGTTAAGGCATATAACCTTGCTTTTCTTCAGTACCAGGATGATTGTGGTCTACTTTAAGCAGGTAGGAACCTTAGATTGAAGCAGGGAGATGCAGCTGCCCCCACCAGTTGATCCGCACATGGTCTAAGGGCACAGCTAGGGATACCGTCCGGGCCAGATGTCCGCCATGGCTTCATTCTCCAGAAGATTGATCTTATGTCTGCAACAGTGACTGTGGGTTCAGGTGCACTGGAGGCTGTCAGGGTGGAAGTGCCTTTCAATTCCCTCCTGTTCAAAATGTGCATCGGATGCGTTCAGCTCGTCAGGAGGGGGCAGGCTGTTGTTGCCGGTGCTGTCAGACTAAATCGCGAAACATATTACAGCATGTAAGCCCTGCCACAACTGGCAGCTGGTCTGGGACTCAGTATCTTGGCACCCCTGATAACTTTGGGTTGTATCTCAATTTGTTGAAAAGGTCAGCGTCACCTGACTTGAAGCCAGTTTGTTTTAGTTTCATCATGGGATTAACCATAGCGATGAGCTTGGAGTCACATACAAGTCACACTGGGTAAGGTTGGCTAATAGCGCTTCATGAATGGCACAAGGAACTCAATGTTTTTGACACTTCCATACTCACATTACTGACTCTTGCTATTTACTTAGTTTCTTGAATGCAAATTCAGCAGCTGCATTGGTGGGATTTACACTTATGCCACCAGTCCAGGTCTCTGGTTACTAATACCACGTCACTACTTCCTGATGATCCACAAAATCCTTGCCCCACTATTATTTACTTCATCTGACCCGAACCATACAGCCATCAATTCTTTCCTTCTTCAGTTACTTAGTAGTTTACCACTACTGTAAAGTACCTTTGCTATTAATCTCAACCCCATTATATGGCAGCGAGATTACATATTCTCATTACAACCTCAGTGAAAACAATTTCCTCCTTCATTGGACCTATTAGTGACTACCTTTATTGGCTATACCCTGTTGATACATCCTTGAATGCATGAAATGTTTTCTGAGCTATGCATCTGCCAGCTGAAGGTTCATTTCCATTTTTGAAGTTTCCATTTTTAATTATTGATTCAGTTAGCCTTGTCTTTAAAACATTCATGAGAAGTGATGATTGCCAGAGGGTCATTGAAATCATGATCAAGATACGGTATACTTCTTTTCATTTCAACAATACTCTCTCCTGTATTTCCTGACTGCAAACAATCCTTGTGCTCAAGTGCATGACCAAGGCAAATGGATACAGATTTGAATTCAATCCTCAATTGTTATGTGAACTCCTGTAAGCGTAATTCTCATTCTTTAATAACCTGTTGCTTGGAACACAAGGTTACCCAAACAAGACCCTTCAAAGCTTGAAATGGCTTAAATAAAATATCTAATCGAGTCCAACATGGCACAGCGAATGTGACTCATAGTTCGGGAGCAATTTTGCAACTGTTTCCAGATCTTTTATGGTTTGATTATTTTAATGGGTCTCCCCACAATAGGTTTTGAACCTTTAGCCAGATACGTATTTTGTTTAGCTATACAGCGCAGAGTAGGCTGTAACGCCACTCCGAGCCACGCCACCCCCTAGCAACTTCACAACCCCGATGAATCCTGACCTATTCACAGGACAATTTACAATGACGAACTAACCTACCCAGTATGTCTTTGGTCTACAGGAGGAAACTGGAGCACCCGGGGAAACCCAGTGCACTATTCCACAATCGATTCAGAACTGACATCTGCCTTTGCTCAGATCAGCCCCTATTGTCAATCTTCACTGCCGAGCAAAACTGGTCTTGGACCTGATGAAGGAACTTCAACTTGAACTGTCAAACCTATTTGTCTTCCCACAGGTGAATACTGACCTGCAGAGTGTCTCCAGTATTTTCCCTATTTTATTTTAGATTTCAAATTTTCAGCTGTATTATTATGGAGTTTACCATTACTGTATTGGCGCGTGGCCAAGTGGTTAAGTTGTTCGTCTAGTGATCTGAAGGTCGCCAGTTCGAGCCTTGGCTGAGGCAGCGTGTTGTGTCCTTGAGCAAGGCACTTAACCACACATTGCTCTGCGACGGCACGGGTGCCAACAAAAAGGGCCACTTTTCAACATAATTACATAAGGGCTAAGAGTGTTGTAAAAGCGAGCCTGAAGGCTTTGTGTGTCAATGCAAGGAGCATTCGTAACATTAGCCGGGAGGATGTGGAATCGATACGGGTAGAGCTGCATAACACTAAGGGGCAGAAAACGCTGGTGAGAGTTGTGTACAGGCCACCTAACAGTAGTAGTGAGGTTGGGGATGGTATTAACAGGAAATTAGAAATGTGTGCAATAAAGGAAAAGCAGTTATAATGGGTGACTTCAATCTACATGTAGATTGGGTGAACCAAATTGGTAAGGGTGCTGAGGAAGAGGATTTCTTGGGATGTATGCGGGATGGTTTTTTGAACCAACATGACAAGGAATCAACTAGAGAGCAGGTTATTCTGGACTGGGTATTGAACAATGAGGAAGGGTTAATTAGCAATCTTGTCTTGAGAGGCTGCTTGGGTAAGAGTGACCATAATATGGTGGAATTCTTTATTAAGATGGAGAGTGACTTAGTTAATTCAGAAACAAAGGTTCTGAACTTAAAGAAGGGTAACTGTGAAGGTATGAGACGTGAATTAGTTAAGATAGACTGGCAAATGACACTTAAAGAGTTGACGATGGATATACAATGGTAAGCATTTAAAGATCGCATGGATGAACTACAACAATTTTTCATCCCAGTTTGGCAAAAGAATAAATCAAGGAAGGTAGTGCACCCGTGACTGACAAGGGAAGTTAGGGATAGTATCAATTCCAAAGAAGAAGCATACAAATTAACCAGAAAAAGTGGCTCACCTGAGGACTGGGAGAAATTCGGAGTCCAGCAGAGGAGGACAAAGGGTTTAATTAGGAAGGGGAAAAAAGATTATGAGAGAAAACTGGCAGGGAGCATAACAACTGACTGTAAAAGCTTTTATAGATATATGAAAGGAAAAAGATTGGTTAAGACAAATGTAAGTCCCCTACAGACAGAAACAGGTGAATTGATTATGGGGAGCAAGGACATGGCAGACCAATTGAATAACTACTTTGGTTCTGTCTTCACTAAGGAGGACATAAATAATCCTCGGGAAATAGTAGGGGACAGAGGGTCCAGTGAGATGGAGGAACTGAGGGAAATACATGTTAGTAGAGAAGTGGTGTTATGTAAATTGAAGGGATTAAAGGCAGATAAATCCCCAGGGCCAGATGGTCTGCATCCCAGAGTGCTTAAGGAAGTAGCCCAAGAAATAGTGGATGCATTAGTGATAATTTTTCAGAACTCTTTAGATTCTGTACTAGTTCCTGAGGATTGGAGGGTGGCTAATATAACCTCACTTTTTAAAAAAGGAGGGAGAGAGAAACCGGGGAATTATAGACCGGTTAGCCTGACATCGGTGGTGGGGAAAATGCTAGAGTCAGTTATCAAAGATGTGATAACAGCATATTTGGAAAGTGGTGAAATCATTGGACAAAGTCAGCATGGATTTGTGAAAAGAAAAACATGTCTGACCAACCTCATAGAATTTTTTGAGGATGTAACTAGTAGAGTGGATAGGGGAGAACCAGTGGATGTGGTATATTTGGATTTTCAAAAGGCTTTTGACAAGGTCCCACACAGGAGATTAGTGTGCAAACTTAAAGCACACGGTATCGGGGGTAAGGTATTGATGTGGATAGAGAACTGGTTGGCAGACAAGAAGCAAAGAGTGGGAATAAACGGGACCTTTTCAGAATGGCAGGCAGTGACTAATGGGGCACCGCAAGGCTCAGTGCTGGGACCCCAGTTGTTTACAATATATATTAACGACTTGGATGAGGGAATTAAATGCAGCATCTCCAAGTTTGCGGATGACATGAAGCTGGGTGGCAGTGTTCGCTGTGAGGAGGATGCTAAGAGGATGCAGGGTGACTTGGATAGGTTGGGTGTGTGGGCAAATTCATGGCAGATGCAATTTAATGTGGATAAATGTGAGGTTATCCACTTTGGTGGCAAAAATAGGAAAACAGATTATTATCTGAATGGTGGCCGATTAGGAAAAGGGGAGGTGCAATGAGATCTGGGTGTCATTATACACCAGTCATTGAAAGTGGGCATGCAGGTACAGCAGGCGGTGAAAAAGGCAAATGGTATGCTGGCATTTATAGCGAGAGGATTTGAGTACAGGAGCAGGGAGGTACTACTGCAGTTGTACAAGGCCTTGGTGAGACCACACCTGGAGTATTGTGTGCAGTTTTGGTCCCCTAATCTGAGGAAAGACATCCTTGCCATAGAGGGAGTACAAAGAAGGTTCACCAGATTGATTCCTGGGATGGCAGGACTTTCATATGATGAAAGACTGGATCGACTAGGCTTATACTCGTTGGAATTTAGAAGATTGAGGGGGGATCTTATTGAAACATATAAAATCCTAAAGGGATTGGACAGGCTAGATGCAGGAAGATTATTCCCGATGTTGGGGAAGTCCAGGACAAGGGGTCACAGTTTGAGGAGAAAGGGGAAGCCTTTTAGGACAGAGATTAGGAAAAACTTCTTCACACAGAGAGCGGTGAATCTGTGGAATTGTCTGCCACAGGAAACAGTTGAGGCCAGTTCATTTGGCTATATTTAAGAGGGAGTTAGATATGGCCCTTGTGGCTAAAGGGATCAGGGGGTATGGGGGGAAGGCTGGTACAGGGTTCTGAGTTGGATGATCAGCCATGATCATACTGAATGGCGGTGCAGGCTCGATGGGCCAAGTGGCCTACTCCTGCACCTATTTTCTATGTCTATGTCTCTATGTATGGGTCCTAATGCCCTTCCCTTGGACAACATTGGTGCCGTGGAGAGGGGAGATTTGCAGCATGGGTAACTGCCGATCTTCCATACAACCCTGCCCAGGCCTGCCAAGGTGCAAATCCATGGTCTCATGAGACTAACGGATGCCTATATATTATGGACACCCCCTTGTTGTTAAGGGCTGTGCTATTTTCCCAATGACCAACCTCACAGAAATCTCTCCTGTGAGACCAAGTCCAAACCAGGAATAGAAGCTGTGTAGAACTAGAAACTTGTCCGCTGTGCTAAAATAGGGTGTAATAATGAGAGCATTCTGAACACCAGTTCTGAAAGCCAATCCAGATAAACACAATTTTACATGTTTGGTTCATTGACAGACAATAAATTTCTAGCTGTTAATTTATTTAAGTTCCTCCCTATGCATCTGTATCCTTTGTCATATCTTCTGCTTCCCCTCCCACCCAACTCCAACAATCAGTAAAAGGAGAAATGTGTTGTGGTGAGCCAGTAATGTATCAGCAAAGATGTACAGGAGATAGGTGGACTTTGTGTTAAAATTTACAAGTGTGCAGCTTAAACAGGAAATAATCAAGTTGTGATCATCCTTCAGAAATGTAAGTATAACTGGGCTTTCTTATTGGTAGTGGAATAGTACTAAAAGGGGAAAAAGATGTTTTGCCTCTTTTACCTCCCTCTTTTTGCCTCCATCCATCATTCCATCATTTGCTGGCCACTGTCTTCCAACTCCACACCTGCTCCCATCTCCTACCCGCCACCTCACTCACCTCCTCAGTCCATCAATCATCCTAGAATCCTTTCTCACCCTCCCCTTCTCTTCTCCGTGCTCATCATCTTGTCTCGGCACTCTCAGTCCTGGTGCAAATGCGAACAATTCCTTTCCTCCACAGGTGCCAGCCACTCAGTCCACTGAGTTCCTCCAGCAGACTGTTATTCCTTGTGGTCGTGTTGTCGTCTGTCACAAACTTTTCACAAAAGTACTGGGTCAATTCAAAACCTGGTAGAATAGTTGTTGATTGCTTCAGCTATGGTCCGAAGCTGAGATGGGCCGACTTGGTGGGAAGTACTGACAGAGGCGTATTCTCCAGTAAATGCAGATTACACAATGAAGCATTTATGCTGCTATCAGTACAACTTTTATTTCAAGATTTAATGACTGAGGAGGAGGTGAGGGCACTGGGGAATCC
Organism: Mobula birostris; assembly: GCF_030028105.1. NCBI lineage: Eukaryota > Metazoa > Chordata > Chondrichthyes > Myliobatiformes > Myliobatidae > Mobula > Mobula birostris. The sequence continues at coordinate 47,339,629 of NC_092391.1, forward strand.
TGAGCTTCATTCATCAGGCCATGCCAGTGACATACATTTAGATGAGAGCTTGCTGACTCTGCAAGGGTCATCAGAGGGCAGAATCTCTCAGAATTCTGTTCCCTGACTGAGCTTGGCCTGTCTTGATTGCACAGCCAGTTCACTTCTCTTCAACTTGCTACGAAACGCTCCCTCAATCTGAAACCTGTCCTTACTCACTGCAACATGCCAACTCTCTTCTGCATGTACCACTGTCCATTACTAGAGTAGATATGCCAGTGTCCAATAACTGCAAGCCCAATACCTTTTCAGTGTATTCCATTTTGAGCCAATAATTCACAATCTTCTTCCAGCCCACGTTATGCCAAATGATGCAGTTTCTCAGGAAGGATATGAAGACTTTAAAGACAGTGAAGAAAAGATTTGCTAAAATGCTGGAGACATGAGAGACTGGGCAAGCTAGAATCTGAAGAAACATAAAAGGCACTGGAGGAACTCAGAGTGTCATTTCCCTTCCTAGATGCTGTCTGACCTACTGGGTTCCTCTACGGCCTTTTATGTTTTTTACCAGGATACTGTCTGGATCAGAGGGTAGGTGCTATAAGGAGAGATGGGTCAACCTTGGGATGCTTGGTCTGGAGCAGAAGATGCTAAGGGGACACCAGGTTGAAGTTTATAAAATCATGAGAATCACAGTTAGTGTAGACTGTCAGAATCTTTTTCCCGTGTTAATTACTAGAGGACATGCATTTAAGGTGGGGGAGGGAATGTTTAAAGTGGATGTGTAGGGCAAGATTGTTTTACATAGAGTGTGGCCAGTACCTAGAATGTGCACCTGAGATCGTGGTGGAAGCATTATGTAAGCTGTTAGATAGACACATGCCCAAGACAATAGACAATAGGTGCAGGAGTAGGCCATCTGGCCCTTTGAGCTAGCACTGCCATTCACCGTGATCATGGTTGATCATCCACAATCAGTACCCCGTTCCTGCCTTCTCCCCATATCCCGTCACTCTGCTACCTTTAAGAGCTCTATCTAACTCTTTCTTGAAAGCATCCAGAGAATTGGCCTCCACTGCCTTCTGAGGCACAGCATTCCACAGATCCACAACTCTCTGGGTGAAAGAGTTTTTCCTCAACTCCGGTCTAAATGGCTCACCCCTTATTTTTAAACTGTGGCCTCTGGTTCTGGACTCCTCCGACATCGGGAACGTGTTTCCTGCCTCTAGCGTGTCCAATTCCTTAATAATCTTATATGTTTCAATCAGATCCCACCTCATCCTTCTAAATTCCAGTGTATACAAGCCCAGTCGCTCCAATCTTTCAACATATGGAGGGATATGAATCATGGGCAGGCTGGGGGGATTTAGTTTAATTTAGAATCTTGTTTGATACAGCAATCATGGGAAGAAGAGCTTATTCCCATGCTCTGCTCTTCTATGTTGTTGTCTATCTCACAATCATACACACTTTCTTAATGTCACCCAAGGACCCTATTGGGAAAACTGATTGGTTCCCCAAGCAATGTGGAAAGATCATATGACTGCATTGGCCATCATGGCAGCTGGCTTTTGCCTTCATTGCTCGAGGGCACCTGACTCATCTTCCATCCAATTTGCAACAGGCATGGTGTAAGGAGAAAACACATTGCTCTCTGTGAGGCTTGAGTTTAATCCTACTGTTCCACCAAGCCCTGAATCAAGTCAAATCAAGTCAAGCTGATATTTTTGTAATGTCCACAAGCGAAGGGAGGTGTGGGTGCAATGAAAAACTTGCTTGCAACGGTACCACGGACACATAGGCTCAGACAGCATACAAACATCACTTATGTGAATCAGAGAAGAGAAATAAAGTGCAAAGCAAGTCATTGGTGAAGAAAACACTTTACCAGAGTCGTCCAGGGTAGTGCAAGAGGAGGTCCATAGCTTCCATGGCTAAGGTAGGGTATGGGTTGTGCCATGGGTTCAAGAACCTGATGGTTGTAGGGCAGAAATTGTTCCTGAACCTTGAGTTGTAGGATTTCAGGCTTCTGTACCTCCTAACTGATGGTAGCAGTGAAAAGAGGGCATTACTCAAATGGTAGGATCCTTGATGATAGATGCCATGCTGTTGTAGCAGTGCTTCCCGAAGAATACTGTTGACGGTGGCGTGGGCAATGCCCATGATGTAGTGTTGTGTTCACCTCTCCCTGCTGCCTCTTGCATTACTGTTTACTGGAAGTGTTTTATCAGACCGAGATACAACAAGTCTGAAAACATAGATGCATCCCATCTCAATACAATGATCAGCACCAATGTAGCAGCCAGATCCATGAGAGTGACTACCTTAGACTGGAAGCAGCAATTCACACCAGATTCCAGTGCAATTTACACAAAATGCTGGAGGAGCTCAGCGGGCCAGGCAGCATCTATGGAAAAGACCCAACAGTCAATGGTTGGGAGGAGATCCTTCATCAGGTCCTGATGAAGGGTCTCGGCCTGAAACATCAACTCTTTGCACTTTTCCTTAGATGCTGCCAGGCCTGCTGAGTTCCTCCAGTATCTTGTGTGTGTTCCTTTGGATTTCCAGCATCTGCAGATTGTCTCATGTTCCAGATTCCGGTGTTCTAATGCCCGCAGAACAGGTGAACACTCCAGTTAAGGATGTACCACAGACTTTTGAGAAGCTGCTGCTTGCAGACAAAGGTTCTGTGATGTTGTTGCAAAGGAGAATTAAAAGCGCTGGCTTGTTGGTGAATAATCTTGTTCCCAGTGCCGGTTATCAGCATTCACTTGCCATTGCTTTTCATGGAAATGTTCAGGATTTCTGGCTGCACCAAGTCCTTGCTGTGATGAGCTAACAGGTGGTGTAAATGTATCTAAAATCACATGCTGATGGAGCAGAATGATGCATGCCCTAGATTTTTCAAGGGCAATGTCTGCACTTCAGAATCTGATTGAGGTTTATTATCACTACTATTTTCATCATATGTCATGAAATTTATTATTTTGCAGCAGCAGTACAGTGCAAGGCACAAAGGTTTCTACAAGTTACAATAAATGTAAATAAATCAAACTGCAAAAGAGGAGTAGCAGGGTGGTTTCTACGGGTTCATGGACTGTTGAGACATCTGACAGTGGAGGTGAAAAAGCTGTTGTGTGGGTCTTCTGGCTCCTGTACCTCCTTCCTGGTGGTGGTGATGACAATGGGCTCGTCCCAGGTGCTGAGGATCCTTAATGATGAATGGCACCTTCTTGAGGCACGGCCTTTACAAGGTGTCCTCGATGGTGGGGAGGGTCTCACCCACAATGGAGCCAGATGAATCTACAACCCTCTGCAGCCTCCTGTGACCCCTATCAGACCAATCAGAAAACTCTCCACCATACAGTACATCTGTAGAAATTTGCAAGTCAGGTCCTAATGAAGTAGAGCATTCTTCACAATTGCATCAGTGTATTGAACTCAGGATAGATCCTTTGAGATCTTGATGCCCAGGAACTTGAAGTTGTTCACACTTTCCACCACTGACCTCTCAAAGAGGACAGTTGTGTATTGTCCCGATTTCCTGTTCCTGAAGTACACAGCCAATTTCTTGGTCTTGCTCACATCGAGAACAAGGTTGTTGTTGTGACACCACTCAACCAACTGGTGTATCTCGCTCCTGTATACCTCCTTGATGCAGTCTGAGATTCTACTAACTACATGGTGTCATTAGCAAATCTATTGATTTTGGGCTCTGCTAGCCATTAGGTCATGAGTGTGGAGAAAGGTGGATCAATGGATTAAGCAACATCTCTGAGATGCGCCTGTGTTGATTGTCAGAGAGAAGGAGATGTTATTACTGATCCACATAGACTCTGGACTCCTGTTGAAGAAGTCAAGGATCCAGCTGCAGAGGGAGATACAGAAACCCAGGTTCTGAAGCTTATTGGTTAGTACTGATGGGATGATGGTGTAGAATACTGATTTGCAATCGGTAAACAACAGCCTGACATCGGTATTGTTTCTTGTCCGAGTGTTCTGAAGCTGAGTAGAGACCCAGCAGACCTGTTGTGGCAGACAGCAAACTGCAGCTGGCCCAGGTCCTTGCTCAGGCAGAAATTAATTCTAGCCATAACAAACCTCTCAAAACACTTCAATGTAGTAGATGTGAGTGCTACCAGGTGCTATTTGTTGAGGCAGCAAAACCCTGCTCCGGTTGGGAATTGGCGCGATTGCTGCCCTTGTGAAACAGGTGGGAACTTCCGACTGCAACAGTGAAAGGTTGAAGCTGTACTTGAACACTCCAGGCAGTTGGGCAGTTCAGGGTTCAGTACCCGGCCAAGTACACAATTGGGGCTTGACACCTTGTGAGAATTCACCCTCTTGAAGCACGCCGTACATTTGAGGCAGCAAAACACATGATCACCATATCGTGAGAGGCTTTTCGCAGGTGTAGTTTTATTCCCTCTTTTAAAACTTGCATATAAGGTATGAGATCATCAAGGAGCAAAGCATCACTGCAACTTATGCGATTAGGTTTTGCCTTATAGGAAGTAATGGCATGCTAACCTTCCCACAGCTGTTGTACATCCAGTTGTGTCTTTAACTTCACATGAAATTGCTTGTTCTCTCTCCTGGTGGACTGCATGTGGGGCTCTGGATCACTGGTCTTGAACACCGCAGACCTAGCTCTCAGCAGATTGTGAATCTTCTGGGTCATCCGGACTACCGGTTTTGGAAATTTCAGTATGTTCTCAAAGGTACATACTAATCCATGCAGGTCTTGATGAAGGCAGTGACTGCCATAGCAGAGTCATTCAGATTTAAAGATGTATCCCAGATCATGGTGCAGTCCATCGACTCAAAGCAATGGTTTAAATGTTCCTTCCCCTCCCTTGACCATAGCATTGTGTTCCTCACCACTGATGCTGTAATCCTCAGTCTCTGTCTGTATGCCGGGTGTAGAAGTACCAAGTGATTGGTCTTGACAAAGTGCAGGCATGGGATGGCACAATAAGTGTTCTTGATGGTGGTGTATCAGTGATCAAATGTGTTGGCTCCTCTACTTCCACAGGTGATATGTTTGAGGTACTTTGACAGAGACTCTTCAAGCAGGTCTGGCTGAAGTCCCCTGCAATGATTGGGAAGGCATTAGGGTGCACTGTCTTGTGACTGCTGATCATGGTATTCAGCTCCTGGAGTGCCATTTTGGCATTTACCAGGGGTGGAATGTACATCACTACCAGATTGTCACTGGAGAACCTCCTAGGCAGATTGATAGAACAGGTGACACTTGACCACAAAATATTCCAGGTTGGAGGAGCATCACTGAGACAGGACTAGCGCGCCACGATGAGATAATCATGAAGCAAATGTCATGCTCTGCCTTTACCTGATGCCGCTTTCTGGTTCATGGCTGGTGAAGCCCTTAGTCTGGAGTGCTGTGTCCAGCGTGCAACTGTCCAGCACATAACCACTTGTTCTTTCATGTCTAGGTGGTTTCCCATCCCTCGTATTTTTCACCTATCTGGAAATATTCTGAACTGTAACCTTCTTCTCCTTACTCCTCTTTGCCGGTATGAACTGACAGAATAATTTTTTAAGGCATACACAGAAACTTCCAGGCAATTCAAAGTTCAAAGTAAATTTCTTATCAAAGTACATATACATCACTATTTACAACCCTGAGATTCGTTTATGAGTGGGCTTTCTCAATGAATCCATAATAGAATAATAACCATAATAGAATCAGAGAAAGATGGCACCAACCTGGGCTTTCAACCACTGTGCGAAAGACAACAAAGTGTGCAAATACAAAATGAAAGAAATAATAATATGAAATAAATAAGCAATAAACATCAAAAACATGAAATGAAATAAAATGTGCTTGAAAGTAAGTCCATGGAACATTTCAGTGATGGGGCAAGTGCAGTTGGGTGAAGTTATCTCCTCTGATTCAAGAACCTGATGGCTGAGGGGTAATAACTGTTTCTGATCTTGGTGGTGTGAGTCCTGAGGCTCCTGTACCTCCTTCCTGATGGCAGCAGTGAGAAGAAAGTATGTCCTGCATGCTGAGGGTCCCAGATGATAGATAATGCTTTCCTGCGACCAGACTTCATGTAGATGTACTCAGTGGTGGGTAGGGCTTTACCCATAATAGACAGCCATATCCATTACTTTATGTAGGATTTTCCATTCAAGGGCATTGGAGTTTCTATACCAGACTGTGATGCACCAGTCAATATGCTCTCCACTACACATCTATAGAAGTTTTTCAGTTTTAGATCTCATGCCAAATCTCCCCAAACTCCAAAGGAATTGAGTTGTTGCCGTGTTTTCTTCATAATTGCACTTATTATATTATGCCTATTTTCCATGTTCATTATACCAATTCATACCAAACCACAAATCAGCAAACCCAAGAATCCAGGGAAAACTCACTCTAGACGTTACCAATGAGCACAAATCTCTATTAGTAAGTCAGCTACGGGTTAGTTCTGTACAATATTCATTTTCAGGGGTCAATGTATAAAATATGGGAGTGCTTATTTAGAATGGAGAGGAGGCAAATAATTTTCTTCTCAGAGGGTTGTGGAGCCTCTCAAAATCGAACAGAATCTTTGCATATTTTGAAAGCAGTGATGGGTAGATTTTTAATAAGCAAGGGGTTGAAAGGTTATCAGAGATGGACGGGAATGGATAGCTGAGGTTCCAATCAGATCAGACCAATCAGTTTATTGAACAGTTCTGCTCAGCCAAAGGCTGAGCAACTATCCCCTGCTCTGAATTTACAGTGTATAGTCATACCGTAGTCAGAACGAAATAGTAGCACAAAATCAGAAGGAACTTCAGGAACCCCAGTCAAGAGGAGGATGCTTGCACACTGCACTTGTGCATATGGTAATAAGCTCAACTTTGAACAAAGGATTTCCACTCTGCTTTAAAAGAAGCACTTGGAGAAATGTGTGCATGTGAGTTTTGTTATTGAACTGAAAATTTCATCTGCTGTCACCTGTGCCAGCAAAAGCATAGTTCCAGAACAAATGGTTTTGAATCAATATTTTGTTAATTTTTTTTCTGAAGAATTTTAACCTTTGTAATTTTTTTCCCAGTTAATTCTTCTTTAAATTCAGAAGTGCAAAATACATTTATTTGTATAAATAAACTAAAAGATAAAACATAAGATGAAGTGAAATATGTATAATACAGGTTCCCACCTGCAGAATCATAACACTTACATAAAAGTTTCCATGTAGCGATTACGTTCCTACAAGAGTCAGAATTGAAACATGCTTCAAAGTTGAACAGGAAACTTGCATTGAGGAAGTTTGCCAGGAGGGTTTCTTTGTTATTGAAGAGACATGCAATAATTTCATTATATTTTCTAAAGCAACTTTTTGTTCCACTTTAAACAAAAATATGTGCTCTACTTGCCAAAGGTTCCTTTTATATAAGCCAATAAACTGGGACTTGGTGCTCAAGTATTATTGAACAAAATGAGTGAAGTCCAGTGCCTCTGCTCTTCTTCTAATGCAGTACGCTGCTTTGTAGTCAAGGATCTATAATCATGACGAGCATATTCCTTGGTCAAAATCCAGGATAGATTGAATCCTTGAATCTTATCCAATTGATGACCCATAAGTACCTGCATTTAAGTTACATTTTAGAGTTCTGCATTATGTAAAATCTTAGTGTCATTCACTCTTAAACCAGATGTCAGGAATTGAACCGTAATGTATGTTTCCATCATTAGGAGCCCTTGTGAGTCAGTGACAAATATTGTCTGAGTTAATATGCGTGACATCGTAGCAATGTGCGTGCTGATATTGTGAAGTATGTCTTTTTATAAATTACAGTAAGTGGAATCCTTTGAAATTTTCAAAACTGTGGCTTGGTTGAAATATTATTTGCGTAGTTAACTTATTTGCTTGTCTGTAGCAATTGTCCAGATGACTTAGTACTAAGTCCACTCAGTTTCTATTAATGTGCCGTAAGGTTAGTTAGATCTGCACTCTATTTATGATCCCTTTTATTTCTTCTACCAATTTTCTCTTCCCATTAAGAGTTATGGCTTGTATCTCTCACCAGAATAGCTGGGAATGGCAGGATTCAATGTAATTTTTAAAAGTGAGAGTAATATATTTTTGATAGGTGAGAAATCCCTTTCTGTCATTACAACATAGTATCTGTTCAACTTTCTTTCATTTGAAATCTCACTCAATTTTCATTCAAAGAATCGCTTTCCCGCCCAGAATTTTCTGTTGGTCTGGGTTGAAGGTTTTCCCAGCAGCTCCGAAGATCATCTCCACTCCTGCAGAAGTGAGTTGCAGCATTGTGGTGAAAAAGATTGGGATAAATATTGGGGTAATGATACATCCTTATTTCAAAGCTCAAAGCAGATTTATTATCAAAGTGCATATATGTCGCCGTATACAACCCTATGATTCATTTTCTTGTGGGCATACACAATAACCATAGTCGAATCAATGAAAGACCACGGAAACAGTGCACAAATGACAACAAACTGCAAACATAAAAGAGAGAAAAAGAAAGAAGTAATAATAAGCAATACGTATCAAAAACATGAGATGAAAAGCTGTGAAGGTGAGTTCATGAGTTGTGGGAACAGTTCAGGGATGGGGCTCGTGAAGTTGAGTGAAGTCATGTTGACTATCCTTAGTCAGTCCATGTCTATCCAAGCACTCATATATCCAGTCCCTTAGAACACCTTTCAATAACTCTTAAATAGCAGAACGACATTGTCTGCCTTGGTCGACAGACTCGAATGCCTCTGATGTGGCCCTCAACAGACTGTGGATCTCATGGTCCACCCAGGAAGACTCTGAGTGATGTCACGGGGACACGCAGGTCCGTAACTATTGCTATAAAGTCCACGACAGCCATGGTATATTCATTCAGATCCACAAATGAGTCCTTGAACACAGCTCAGTCCACCTACTTGAAGCAGTCTCTCTGCTTTCTGCAACTGCTCCTTTGTTGCTCTAATCTCGGCAGCCTTTCTCTTCAGCTTCTGCCTGTATACAGGTGGGAGAAGGACAACCAAGTGACAGGATTTCCTGAACCGTGGTCTGGGTGTGGAAGGGTCGGCATTCCTTATCGTAGTGGTCTAGTGTGTTGGGACATCTGGTGCAACAGGTAACATGCTGATGGTGCAGGGTAATGCAATGGGTAGAAGGATATGCATAATTCACAACCACCGACATTGAGTTGGGGTTCACTTTAGGAGACTGATCTGATGTGATGATATGATGACATGAATTATTTTACCACACTTTCTGTTCTGCATTTGGTTAACAATAAAGGAGTTGTTATGGTTTCCCTTAAACTTAAAACATCTCTGTGATTTTATTTACAAAAACCTACAATGATAATCGGGTAGGGATTTCTTCAAACAAACCTGATTGAAATTCCCGACTATGATATGAAATGTGTTGGGGTGGACTGTTTCTTGTTTGGTGAAGGCATCATGTGGTACCTTAAGTGCATGATTATAGTCAGCCATTGGTGGTATGCGAATGCGGTCAGAATCACAGAGGAGAACTCTCTTGGTAAATAGAATGGCGAGCATTTTATCGTTAGGTGCTGAAGATCTGGGTAAACAAGAATGACAAAACCACCACATCGGATCACCATAGAGAGTTTATCATAAAATACACACCTCCACCTTTTGCCTTTTCCGAATCTACATTTCAGTCCATGCTGTGTATTGAGAAGTCTTTGGGTCTGATGTACTCTGAGTAAGCTATGTCTCATTAAAACACAGAACACAACAATTCCTCATTTCCTGACGATACAGCACCCTTGCCCTTCAGTCCACAATTTTGTTCTCCAGCGATTACACATATGCTTACAAGATGCTGGGTAGAGGGGGTATCATTTCTTTACATTTCAGCCTAGGTTGGAGTCCCCCCTCTTGCCTCGCTTGGGGCTTAAAAGAGCTGGACCTGCTTGTTTGAGAATTAAGTCACCGAATCCTTCAGAAGATTGTGAAATCTGTAGTTCATTAAGTCGCTTTAAAAGTACACCGCTTCAAGGGAAGCTACATGCTACAGATTGCAGTGATATTAATTGACAAGAAGCATATGTAGCCTGTAGAATGTTGCCATGGTTCACTGGCATCACTGGCATTTCCTCAGCTCAAACCATCATGGGTACATCCCTCTCCACCATTGGCGCAGGAGGTCAACATGTACCATTGGAAATCTCCGCCATCTAGATCATGGCACCTTCTCACAGTTAGCATTGAGCAGGAGATACAGAATCCTGAAGTCTCACACAACCAGGTTCAAGAACAGCAACTACCCTTCAGCCATTTAATTCTCAGACCAACTGACATAACCCTAATCATTACCTTGGTATACCAACACTATGACCACTTCTATCACTATGCATTAATATTGTTTCTTTTTGTTCTTATTCCCTTCCTTCTTGTAAACATTGTGTAATATTTATGTTTATATCTTCTTGTGAGTGGTACTTATCTGATACAATGTGCCTATGGTGCTGCTGTAAGTGTTTTTTGTTGTACCTGCACATGCACGTACTTGTCAAGATGACAATAAACTCGATTTTGACTATGTAAGTAAAAATAAAAATTCTACGGATCTGAAATAAAAACAGAAAATGCTGGTATGTTATCTGTTTTTTTTCCCCCACGGACACTGCCTGACATTTGACTGTTCCCAAAATGTATTTTTATTTCATTGGCTGTAGACCCATTGGTTGGTGTCATGATTTACCTACTGCAAGGTCTTTACAGTTCACAGGATGGAAAATCCCACAGCAGCGTCAGTCTCCATCCTCAGGCCAGGGGAGCCTCATTTTAAGCCTACCCAGACCTGTCATAGGAGGAGATCTCAAGAGATGGGAAGATTTAAGGATGCTGTTAAAGTCTCCTAGAAACTTCTCCATCTACACACATGACCACTCAGAGCGGAGAAGGAACATTCTAGATGGTTCTGAGGACAAAGGGTGCTGGCATCAAGAGTACACAGAAGCTTTGTGTAAAGGTAAAAACACACAACCTTTCAAACTACTCATCCATCCATCCAACAGGGTATTTTTGTCCCATTTGTGGAGGAGACTGCTTTATCTGCATTGGCCTCATTAGACATCTCAGTACCCACAGAAGCAGAGTGGAAATGAGTCGTCCTTGTTTTGAAGGGACTGATGAAGACTGCAATCTTCTGTGTTTTGGTTCATTGGAGTCCTTACCAGGCCAGCTTAGAGTCAATCGTATTGCTGAAAATTCACAGTCACATCCAGGAACAATAGACAAAGATGAAGGTTCCCTGTCCAGAAAGACAATCAAAAACCAGGTGTTTTATTTTTTCAGTCACACTGGCTGTTTCAGACACTATTAACAATATCAGATTTTTAAATCTAGATTTATTTACTTAACAATTTGAATTCTCCAGTTACTGTGGAGAGATTTGAATCCCCGCCAGTAATGAACTTGTAACTAATAATTAAAGGTTACAATTAGCATATTTGGCTGAAGTTTTTGAACTCTCTCACATCTGCTCTCTTGCTATTTAGCTTAATATGATTGGGCACTCATTATGCAATATGTTGAAGCAAAATCAAGTTGGTCTCTTATGTTTTCTGTGGGTCTTTAACATAATTTGTTTATGAAACTTCCAATCTTTATTGAGAGCTTTATTTTGCAAATAATATGAGCTTGTTTTGCACTGACCAGACAGGGAACCATTCCATTACAATAGGTTTTTGATAAAGTTCCACATGGTAGGCTGCTCTGGAAGGTTGGATTGCCTCGGATCAAGGAGAGGTGGCTAATTGGATACACAATTGATAAGAAGCAGAGTATGATAGAGGAAGGTTGATTCTTGCACAAGAGCCCATGACTCGTGGTGTGCCTTGGGGGTCAGTGCTGGCTCCATTGGTGTTTGTCATCTACGGTATGTCATTGGATTGGATAAAAATATACAAAATAAGTGCGGATCACACTAAAACAGGTGGTATAGTGGATAGTGAAGAACGTTATCAAAATTAAAGGGGAATTTTGATCAGCTAAGTAAGTAGTCAAGGAATGGCAAATGGAGTTAATTCAGATAAGAGTGAGACGTTATTGTTCCTAAAGTCAAATCAAGGCAGGGCTCTCGTAGTGAACAGTAGGGCCCTGGAATGCTGTAGGACAAAGAGACAAGTACATGATTCCCTGAAAGTGGAAAAATAGGTAAAAGTAGTGGATATGGCCCAGGAGGTTGCCGCAGGAAAACAGAATCCATCATCAGGAACCCCCACTGCACAAATCATGCTCTCTTCTTGCTGCTCTCATCAGGAAGAAGGTACAGGAACCCCAGGACTCACACCAACAGGTTCAGGAGCAGTTATTACCCAGAGGGGATAACTTCACTCAACTTCACTTGCCCCATCACTGAACCTATGGACACACTTCCAAGGACTCTTCATCTCATGTTGCTGATATTTGTTGCTTATTAATTAATTTATCTAGCTATTTATTTATTTATTTTAAATTATTTCCTTTTTGCTTTCATTCTGAATTTGAATAGTTTGTTGCCTTTTGCACACTGATTGTCTGATCTGTTGGTGTGGTCTTTCATTAATTCTATTATGGTTATTGGATTTATTGAGTATGCCCACAAGAAAATTAATCTCAGGATTGTATATGGTGACATATATATTCTTCGATTAATAAATTTACTTTAAAAACTTTGAATAGGTGAAGAAGATTTTTGGCATGCTGGCCTTCGTCAATCAGGGCATTGGAGCACAAAAGTTGGCAGATCATGGTGCAGTTCCACAAGACGTTGGTGAGGCCACAGGTTTTCAGTACCCTGGCAGGTCACAATTTGTTGTCACTGGTTATCACTATCATTAACAAGAGCAGGGCAGGTGGGTCACTGTGGTCTGAAGTCCCACTGCAGCAAACCTCAGAGATCCCCTCATGGTAGTGCAGCCGTTATCGTAGAGCTTTACAGCACCAGCAATCAGAAGATCGGGGTTCAGTTTCCACCACTGTCTATAAGAGATTTGTATGTTCTACCCCGACAGCGTGGGTTTCCTCTGGGTTCTCCCATTTCCTCCCACCTTCTAAAAGACTTATGTGTTAGGTTGTGCGCATCCTATGTTGGTGGCAGCAAAAGGGGCTTCCCAGCACAGCCTCACCCTGTGTTGCTCCTTAATGCAAAGCAACGTATTTCACTGTAATGTTCTGATCTTTCAAAGTACCTGCAGCAACTGAAGCTAATCTTTCTTATCAGAATCAGAGTCAGGTTCATTATCACTGCCATATGTCGTGAAATACGTTGTCTTGCAGCAGCAGTACAGTGCAATACATAAAAAGTAACAATAAGTAACAACAAGACATCCTAAAAAAACGAAATAAGTAGAGCAAATTAGTGAGGTAGTGTTTGTGAGTTCACGAACCATTCTGAAACCTGATGGCGAAGGAGAAGCTGCTGCTCCTAAAGCACTGAGTATGTGTCTTCAGGCTCCTGTACCTCCACCCTGATGGTAGTAATGAGAAGAGGGCATGTCCTGGGTGATGGTGACCCTTAATGATGGATGCCGCCTTTTTGAGGCATTGGCTTTTGAAGATGTCCTCGATGGTGAGAAGGCTAGTGCCCGTGATGGAGCTGGCTGAGTTTACAACCCTCTACAGCTTTTTCTGATCCTGTGTATTGGCCCGTCCATACCAGATGATGATGATGCAACCAGTTCGGTGCACTCTACAGTGCATCTGAAGAAATTAGCCAGGGTCTTTGGTGACATAGCAAATCTCCTCAAACTCCACTGGTGTGCCTTCTTCATAGCGACATCAATATTTTGAGCCCGGGGTAGTTCTTCCGAGGAGTTGATGCCTAGGAATTTGGATAACCGCTTATTCTTTCCACACTGATCCCTCGATAAGGACTGGTGTGTGCTCCCTTCCTGAAGTCCACAATCAGTTCTTTAGTCTTACTGATGAAGGTTGTTGTCACAGCACCACCCAACCAGCTGATTTTTCTTACTCACGTATGCCTCCTTGTCACCATATGAGATTCTGCCCACAACAGTTGTGTCATCCGCAACTTTATAGATGGTGTAGAGAGAGTAGAGCAGTGGGCTAAGCACAAATCCTTGAGGTGAGACTGTGCTGATTGTCAGTGAGAAGATGTTATTAGCAATCCACACTGACCCTGTTCTAAGCACAAGGTCTTGAGGTGCACCTGTATTGGTTGTCCATGAGGAGGAGATGTTGTTTCCAATCTGCACTGACTGTGGTCTCCTGGTGAGGAAGTCAAGGACCAAGTTGCAGAGTGAGGTACAGAGGCCCACGTTTTGAAGCTTATCATTAGTACTGAAGGGCTGCTGGTGTTGAACCCTGAGCTGCAATCGATAACCAGCAGCATGACGTAGGTGCTGATGATGTCCAAATGATCCAAGATTCAGTGGGCAGCCAGTGCAATTCTGTCCTCTGTAGACCTGTTGAGGCAGTAAAAAAATCACAGGCGTCCACGTCCTTGCTCAGGTAGGAGTTAATTCTAGCCATAACCATCCTCACAAAGCACTTCATCATAGCAGGAATGAGTGCTGCAAGGCAATAAGCTGCTCACCTGCTCTTCTTGGGCACCAGTATCATTGATGCCCTTTTGAAGCAAATGGGAACCTCATTCTGCAGCAGTGAGAGGTTGAAGATGTCCTTGAACACTTGAACCAGTTGGATGGCACATGTTTTCAGCACCCTGCCAGGTGGCAAGTTGAGGTAACTGATTATCCGCATTGTTATCAAGAGCAGGACAGATGGGTTGAGTAATGGTGTTCTGCAGAGATCGGTGTTGGGACTGCTTCATTTCACGTCATATGTCAATAACTTGGATGTTGGAATTGATGGCTTTGTGGCCAGGTCTGTGGAAGATACAAAGATAGGTGGAGGGACAGGTAGTGTGGAAGAATTAGGGAGCTTGCAGAAAAGGTTAGACAGATTAGAAGAACAGGCAAAGAAGTGGCAGATGGAATTCGGTGTAGGGAGGTATATGGTAATGTACTTTGGTAGAAGGAATAAAGCTGTAGACTGTTTTTAAATGGGAAGAAGATTCAGAAATCAAAGGTACAAGGGTTTGGAAGTCCTCGTGCAGAATTCCCTAGAGGTTAACTTGCAGGTTGAGTTGGTACTAAGAGCGTAAATACAATGGACTAGAATATAAAAGCGAAGATGTAATGCTAAGGTTTTATAAGGCATTGGCCAGACCATGCTTGCAGTATTGTGCCCCTTATCTATGAAAAGATGTGCTGGCATTGGAGATGGTCCAGAGTAGATTTATATGAACAATCCCAGGAATGAAACGGTCAACATATGAGAAGTGTTTGATGGCTGCACCCACTGGAATTTAGAAGAATGAGGGGCTGTTTCATTGAAACCTATCAAATATAGAAAAGCCTAGATAGCGTGGAAGTGGAGTAGATGAGTCTAAGACCAGAGGGCACAGCCACATCAGAACAAAGAGATGCGCATTTGGGACAGAGGTGAGGAGGGATTTCTTCAGCCAGAGGGTTGTGAGTCTGTGGAATTCATTGCCACAGACAGCTGTGGAGGCCAAGTCACTGGGTATATTTAAAGTGGAGGTTGATAGGTTCTTGATTAGTCAGGGCATCAAAGGTTATGGGAGAAGGTAGGAGAATGGGGTTAAGAGGGATAAAAAAAATCAGCCACTATGGAATAGCAGAAAGACTTAATGGGCCAAATGGCCTAATTCCGGTCCTATGTATTACGGCCTTATGGTGTTATGGGTCAGCGTGGTCTAAAGTCACACCAGCCAGCCTCAGAGTTCCCCATGAACCATTTTTCTAACATACTTCATATGGAAGTGTAGCTGTGTAAGTAAACCCTCATAAATCTTTTAACATGATTTCAGGCCCTCCTTACATTTGTACACGTCTTCCTCCCTGATAATAGTTTATAATGTTATGCCTAAATGGGCTATCAGCCTTCCCCAATTATGATTGGAACTGATTCCAAGGTGGTTCACTGTCATAGACATCAGAATGCAATGAAATTCCTTGCTCACATGAGGCTCACAGAGCCAACAGGGTACCTGGTAATAATAAGTACAACATTAAAAGCAAGAGAACCATGCAAAGTATTGAAGTGCAAACTGAGACAGTGCAGAAAGAAATGCAAAAGTGACAATAACAATGACAATTCTAAGTTGTAGATGGTCAAGAACATGGCAGCACTGCCAGTGAATGTGATGTGAAGCAAGTAACTGGCTCAGAACTCCGATACCTGTGGAGAAGAAGCTGTTCTTGACTTTGGCTATCAGAGCTTTCAAGGTCCTGTATCTTCACTTGGAAAGTGGAAGAGAGAAAAGAGAACAGCCAGGATGACAGGCATCCTTTACAATGCAGTTAGCTCTCTTGCAATGGACCGTGAAGGTAGATATGCAAGTGAGAGTGAGTGTCAGAAATAAGTGCAGATATCTGCAGACCAAAATCTAGCAAAACAATATTTTAACTGATTCCTTGTCACTGTAATCAATGCTTCCTTTTATACTTCATACTTTATACTTTACCAAACAATTGATACTAGAACGTACAATCACCACAGCGATATTTGATTCTGCGCTTCCCGCTCCTTGGATTGCAAACCCATAGTAAATATTAAAAATTTTAATTATGAATCATAAATAGAAAATAGAAAAATGGAAAGTAAGGTAGTGGAAAAATCCGAGGGGCAGGTCTGGATATTTGGAGCGTATGGCCCAGATCCGGGTCAGGATCTGTTCAGCAGTCTTATCACAGTTGGAAAGAAGCTGTTCCCAAATTTGGCCGTACGAGTCTTGTTTGCAACACTGCAAGGTGGACGTGTGACAAATGTAGGTCCCCTACAGACAGAAACAGGTGAATTGATTATGGGGAGCAAGGACATGGCAGAACAATTGAATAATTATTTTGGTTCTGTCTTCACTAAGGAGGACATAAATAATCTTCCAGAAATAGTAGGGGACAGAGGGTCCAGTGAGATGGAGGAACCGAGCGAAATACATGTTAGTAGGGAAGTGGTGTTAGGTAAATTGAAGGGATTAAAGGCAGATAAATCCCCAGGGCCAGATGATCTGCATCCCAGAGTGCTTAAGGAAGTAGCCCAAGAAATAGTGGATGCATTAGTGATAATTTTTCAAAACTCGTTAGATTCTGGACTAGTTCCTGAGGATTGGAGGGTGGCTAATGTAACCCCGCTTTTTAAAAAAGGAGGGAGAGAGAAACCGGGGAATTATAGACTGGTTAGCCTAACGTCGGTGGTGGGGAAACTGCTGGAGTCAGTTATCAAAGATGTGATAACAGCACATTTGGAAAGCAGTGAAATCATCGGACAAAGTCAGCATGGATTTGTGAAAGGAAAATCATGTCTGACGAATCTCATAGAATTTTTTGAGGATGTAACTAGTAGAGTGGATAGGGGAGAACCAGTGGATGTGGTATATTTGGATTTTCAAAAGGCTTTTGACAAGGTCCCACACAGGAGATTAGTGTGCAAACTTAAAGCACACGGTATTGGGGGTAAGGTATTGATGTGGATAGAGAATTGGTTAGCAGACAGGAAGCAAAGAGTGGGAATAAACGGGACCTTTTCAGAATGGCAGGCAGTGACTAGTGGGGTACCGCAAGGCTCAGTGTTGGGACCCCAGTTGTTTACAATATATATTAATGACTTGGATGAGGGAATTAAATGCAGCATCTCCAAGTTTGCGGATGACACGAAGCTGGGCGGCAGTGTTAGCTGTGAGGAGGATGCTAAGAGGATGCAGGGTGACTTGGATAGGTTGGGTGAGTGGGCAAATTCATGGCAGATGCAATTTAATGTGGATAAATGTGAAGTTATCCACTTTGGTGGCAAAAATAGGAAAACAGATTATTATCTGAATGGTGGCCGATTAGGAAAAGGGGAGGTGCAACGAGACCTGGGTGTCATTATACACCAGTCATTGAAAGTGGGCATGCAGGTACAGCAGGCGGTGAAAAAGGCGAATGGTATGCTGGCATTTATAGCAAGAGGATTCGAGTACAGGAGCAGGGAGGTACTACTGCAGTTGTACAAGGCCTTGGTGAGACCACACCTGGAGTATTGTGTGCAGTTTTGGTCCCAAAATCTGAGGAAAGACATCCTTGCCATAGAGGGAGTACAAAGAAGGTTCACCAGATTGATTCCTGGGATGGCAGGACTTCCATATGAAGAAAGACTGGATGAACTAGGCTTGTACTCATTGGAATTTGGAAGATTGAGGGGGGATCTGATTGAAACGTATAAAATCCGAAAGGGATTGGACAGGCTAGATGCAGGAAGATTGTTCCCGATGTTGGGGAAGTCCAGAACGAGGAGTCACAGTTTAAGGATAAAGGAGAAGCCTTTTAGGACTGAGATTAGGAAAAACATCTTCACACAGAGAGTGGTGAATCTGTGGAATTCTCTGCCACAGGAAACAGTTGAGGCCAGTTCATTGGCTATATTTAAGAGGGAGTTAGATATGGCCCTTGTGGCTACGGGGATCAGGGGGTATGGAGGGAAGGCTGGTGCAGGGTTCTGAGTTGCATGATCAGCCATGATCATAATAAATGCAGGTGCAGGAGTAGGCCATTCGAAGGGCCGAATGGCCTACTCCTGCACCTATTTTCTATGTTTCTATGTTTCTATGTGATTGCTCGGTTGCTTTGGTAAAACTCTGCAGAGGACAAGAGCGACCTTTGGCAGTCAGCTGAAATAACTTGTTCAATTTTTGTAAAGCAGGACTCGGTGACATGCTTTCACTTGTCACTTCAAATCAAGTAACCAATGAAGAAATTCAACAGGAGGTTTCCGGACATTTTACTGACGAAGAAAATTAACCTGATAGTCTGAATTTTGCACAAGGTTTCCTGTCCATTCATCTTAATGGGCAAGACATTATAAATGATAGGTGATTAAATTTCTGATGGGAAAAATATTCCCCACCCCTCAAAGAGGAAAAATACCCCAATCTTTTAACATTGAATACCGTGGAAAAGTACCAAGGAAGTTGCATTATCCATCAACAAGCTCTGCCTCTCTCTTTGTAACAAATAGCAACGCTGCTGTTTCAAAAACAAGATATAATAACTATTTTCACATGACTCCAACGTCTGGAGATTGTGTTATTAATAGACAACAGAATGGCTCTGATTACTGACTTTCCACAATCTGTTACAACAGCTCAAAACCTTGCATCCCCCTTTTCTAGAACAAAATTAACAATTGGCTATATCCAAAACCACAAAAATTACATTAAAGGTTTTGATTATCTAGTTTTATTAAAGCAGGCATAAATTATACTAATCTAAGAAAAAGGATCTGGTATGTTGCTGGCAATGTTGCTTTCTGGAGGTGGGGGTGGTGCTTATTGCAGGATGCACACAAAGATGTGCAAAGGAGAATGGCAGGTGCTGGTGGATTTCTGTACACACAGCAGTATGAGCAGATTGGAGAAGTCAGAAACAAACTGTGAATGCTGCAATGTAGTTGTGTCTTGCAATAGTCCAATGGTTATGTTTCAAACAGTATTAAAGTATTTTCTAATGGCTGACTATTTGACCAACTCCAGGAGAAGTGAGGTGAGAAGGGAGGTAGTAAGGTTGGGGGCAAGTAGGAATTATGTGAGAAGCTGGGAGATGAGTATCCTCTTTCAACAGCCTGGTTGTTCAGTTGAGCTGTTAATGAATTCTTCTCTTGCGACATTACTCACTACTGGTGGATAATTTAGAGATAAGTCAAGTCAAGTCACTTTTTATTGTCATTTCGACCATTACTGCTGGTACAGTACACAGCAAAAATGAGACAACGTTTTTCAGGACCATGGTGCTACATGAACAATACAAAAACTGCACTGAACTACGTAAAAAACAACACAAAACTACACTAGACTACAGACCTACCCAGGTCTGCATAAAGTGCACAAAACAGTGCAGGCAACAATGTAAAAGGAGCATTAATGAGTTAGTAGAGTATAATCTTAAACACAAGAGATTCTGGAGATGCTGGAAATCCCAAGCAACACACACAAAATGCTGGAGGAACTCAATCGCTCAGGTGGCATCTATGGAAATGAATAAACAGTCGATGTTTCAAAACGAGACCCTTCTTCAGGACTGGAAAGGTAGGGGAAAGATGCCAGCATAAATAGGCGGGGGGAGAGAAAGGATAGCTAGAGTATGATAGATGAAGCCAGGTGAGTAGGAAAGGTAAAGGATAGGAGAGGGGAGTGGATCATAGGAGGAAGGGAAGGAGGAGGGCACCCAAGGGGAAGTGATAGGCAGGTGAGAAGAGGTAAGCGGTCAGAGTGGGAATAGAAGAAGAGGGGAGAGGGAGAGAAGTTTTTTTATTGGATGGAGAAATTGATATTTATGCCATCAGGTTAGAGGCTACCCAGATGTAATATAAGGTGTTGTTCCTCCACCCTGAAGGTGGCCTCATTGTGGCACAAGAGGAGTCCATAGACCAACAGGAAATGGGATTCAGAATTAAAATGTCTGACAACCAGGAAGTTACACTTTTGGAAAATGGAGTGGACGTGCTCGATGGGGTGGTCCCCCAATTTACCGGGATCACTGGATACAATAGATGGCCCCAGCAGATTCACAGGTGAAGTGCTGCCTCGCCTGGAAGGTCTGTTTGCAGCCATAACTGGAGGTTATGGAGGAGGTGAATGTCCAGGTGTAAAAGTTTGGACACTTGCAGGGTTAAGTGCTGAGAGGGAGATTAGTGAGGTGGGACGAATGAACAAGGGGAATAATCAAGGGAATCATGGAATAATCAAGGGAATAATCTGCTGTCCCATTCCTGCATGATTAGAATCTTAGAACAGGAAATATATCAAGGAAATTGAAGAGAATTTGATGCTTACCCATGTATGCAGAAGAAACAATTCATCTCAAGAGATAAAGGATGGCTTGAAAATACATATTAGATATTTTGTCTCAAGTAGGAGCACTCTGCAGACATCATCATGTGGGCTACCTCTCCTACCTGACAGAGATTAACATGGAGTAACAACAACTAAAAATCTTGTATTCTTGTGGAAGGGAAGCAAGCTGGTGTTGTTACACAATCAGAATCAGAATCGCATACAATACGTCATGAAATTTTAAACATGAGAAAGTCTGCAAAAGCTGGAAATCCAAAGCAACACACAAAAATGCTGGAGGAATACAACAGATCAGGCAGCACCTCTGGAAATGAATAGATACTTGGTGTTTTGGGCCGAGACCCTTGCCTGAAACGCCAACTATCTATTCATCTCTATAGATGCTGCCTGACCTGTTGAGTTCCTCCAGCTTTTTCTATGTCATGAAATTTATTGCTTTGTGGCAGCAGTGTAGTGCAAGGCAGAAAAAATTACTGCAGATTACTATTTAAACAAAAAGAAATAGTGCAAAAGAGGATTAGCAAGATTGTGTTTCTGGACTCACAGACTGTTCAGAAATCTGATGGCCCAGAGGAAGAATCTGTTCCTAAAAGACTGAGAGTGGGTCTTCCGATTTCTGTACCTTCTCCCTGGTAGTACCAATGAGACGAGGGCTCGTCCCAGATAGTGAGGGTCCTTAATGAAGGATGTTGCTTTCTTGAGGCACCCATCTTTTGAAGATGTCCTCGATGGTGGGGAGGCTTGTGCCTATTATGGAGCAGGTTGGGTTTACAACCGTCTGCAGCCTCTTTTGATCCTGTGCATCGGAGATTCCATACCAGGCAGTGATGCAACCAGTCCGAGTGCTCTCTACAGTACATCTGTAGAATTTTAATCAGTCACATTCTGCACAATCCTAAAGTGCCATTTGTGCACCGAGTGCCCACGGTGGTGATTCCCCAGTGAGGTCAGATATGGAACGGTTGATGTTATGTAGCAGCCAGAACCCTGCAGGCTTTTCAATTTGCTGAGAGGTTCAATGTTCATTCCCGATGGTAGTGTCATTCCACACTTCCCTCTTAGTCTCTTTGCTGTTCTGTACAGGGATGACCCTGTTTGCCTTGTTTGATACTCAGTGTTGTGGTAGACAATGAAAGTGAGTGGGATTTCTTATACAACTCTTTCTTTCCCCGTGAGAGATCATCAGGATTTGTTAACCAGTCTTCATTTTACGATTTTTTTGTCATTTTACACTTCCATAAAACTAAGTCTCTGCAGTGTCACGTAATCCAACTCGCAGAGGATAACCCCCTATTGAATTTCATTTCCAATTCCCAAAGTAGTCCTGAAGAGTGTTGGAGTATATGAGTGGGGATTACAGATGGCATAACTTGTTGGAATCAGTCTTTGCAGTGTTCAGAACTATATCTGTCCCAAGCTCCTGCAAGAGGACATTTAGTAATCAAAGTTATATCATTTGAAAGGTATGGAGTGGGCAAAAGTCTGACAATGGAATTGTTCTTGCATGACTAATTCTTCTTAAGCTGCAGAATTTGACATTTAGTGCCCTTGAATTGCTGCCAGTTAGCACAAAGTAAATCTATTTATGTGGATTTTTTTATTACAGTAATGTAAGATTGTAACAAATCATTTCCCGACTCTCCATTTCTCCAGAGTAAAAGTGTACCTACTACCTGTGGTTGGAATCACAGACTCAATTCTGCATCTGATACAGTCCCTGGTCTCCTGGGCAACAAGAAAGAATGAGACATAGTAGATTCTAAAGTGATTAGTATGTTGTATTCATCCTCTCCAGAACAGGGTGACGCAGTAGTGGTTAGCACAAAGCTCAACAGTACAGGCGCCCAGCTTCAATTATTGCCGCTGCCTTTAAAGAGTTGTACATTCTCCCTGTGACTGTGTAGGTTTCCTCCAGGTGCTCCAGTTTCTTCCCACAGTCCAAAGATGAACTAGTTGATAGGTTAACAGTCATTGTACGTTGTCCCATGATTAGGCTAAGATTAAACTGGGGGATTGCTGGGCAGCGTGAGGCCTATTCCGCACTGTATCTCAATAAACAAAAACAGTTGTAGATAAATATTGCCCTCGAGCTTGCAGCCCGTTATCTAGATCTAGAAATGCTTCTGCTAGTTCTGCGATGATGCATTCTGGCAGCACACCCATTGAGACATAAAGGTGATAGTGAAGGCTCTATCCAACCTCAGCATAAACCCGCCCGGACTTGGGAAGATGCGACAGGGACGATGACATATTGGGATTGAAGCAACTCTGTTGCAGTATCTACTTAGTGAGAGGGAAACAAAGTTGGCAGTGCAGTTCGTGCATATCCCTGCCTTCCCGATCCCCCCCATCTTCCTTCTCCACTCTGTGCCACTTGGTGATCTGAGAATGTGACCTCAGTGATTCTGATTGAACCATGGATCCAGTAGGAAAATTATAAAAATGCTGCAGGAAATTGAAATTAAAAAACCAAATGCTGGAAACACTCAACAGATGACAGAGTAACTGCAAAAGGAAGGAAGAGTTAACATGTTAGGTTATACACCCTTCCTCAGAAGTGAGAAAGAGGGAAAGTGAGTTGATCAAAGTAACAGAGAAGGCGAGAGGAGGCAATGGGTGGAACAAAGCGATTGTCTGCGATTGGGTGAAAATATATTGACATTAAATGGACAGTTTAGCTCCTTAGTCTGTGTGAAGTGTTGCTGGTGTTGTATCATCTGCCCTACAGGGACATGTCCAGCAAGCCAGAATGTAGAAATGAAAGAAATAAAACGGTAAAAAGACGGCAGACAAAAATAGCCAGTTGTGATGCAGAGAGAGAGGAAGGCATAATGGTGACTTTACAGCCATGGGGGGAAAGGTCAAGGTTAACCCCGAGAACTGCAAAGGGAATTGAGTCTGCAGTTAAGAAGCAGATAACTCAATTTAGCATTGAACTCTTTTACTCCCATGAAGCTGAGGAAACTATGAACCAGGTTTCGAATTGCATCCTTAATTGATTTTTTAACTCCAACAAATGCTCATTCCAGCATCTCTCTTGAATTGATACTAAAGCACTGCACTTGCTGGAAACTTGCAATGAAAACTATTGCTATGAAAAGCTTAGGCAGTCAATCTAGAACAAGCTGAACCAAGTTAATATTTTAGGCTGATGACTGAAGTTCCCTCTAATTTTTAGTAGTCACTTTGTGCAAAAATCTTATGTTGTGCAATTTTTTTTCCTGTGACAAAACTATGTGCGCACTGAATGCACACATGGCACAGTTTATGTGGGTTTACAAAGACATAAACTGCACAGAATAACAACAAAATAACATACATATTGAAGTCACTCAGTATTTTTTTCTCTCTCCTATCTTTGGCATTTTCCCATTCTTTGTAAACTCTACCTGGACTAATAGAACTTCCATCCAATTGATAGCTTTTGATTCTCATTAACATATCCAAATGACGTTCACCTAAACGGTTTCTCAGTTTGTTTTTGAGTTGATTCATTAGGCTAAAACCTCGCTCACAGTCCGCATGAGGCACAAGAAAGGTTCCCCCAATGTCCATCAACTGTGCAGGGTCGCAAAACTGTTCATTGTGAAGTACAAATGCCATCATTTGAGCATTGTTTTATTTTTAAAAACGACCAACTAGCTAACAGAAACATTTAGCTAAAAGATTGTTTTCAGTAAGTAAAATTATTAATCACTTCATTATTTTAGGTAACTAAACTTTTGTGCACACATTAATTTCCTTTGTGCGCTGGTTGAAAAACGTGTGTGTGCGCGCACACGCGCACAGCTTAGAGGGAGCACAGCTGATGACCTTTGTTTTGGGAACTGTGATGGTGCAGAAGCAAAAGTAACCCAGCAGTCTGGACTAGCAGTCCAAACGTACAGGTTCAGACCCCACCACGGCTAGTGTAACATTTGAATTCAGTTCATAATTGAGAATTAAACAAAAATTACAGTGTCTGTAATGACAGCACAGCTGTCAATGTAAAATATATGGCTAATGAATCCCCTAAAAGGAAGCAAACCTGCCTTACGTCCTTAAATGCTCCGTCCGATATGTCATTCCAGAGCCACATTCAGAGTTTGGCTCTTCAATGTTCTCTGAAACAGCCTTGCAAACTTCTTGGTTATATCATCAATATTGCATTCAAACAGGTCATGGATAAACCCAGTCAATTTTGCTAAGTTTCCTTGTAATCATCTGAAGGCTTAGAACCAAAAGAACACAGGAGCAGAATTAAGCCATTCAGCCCATTGAATCTGCTCATGACTGATTTACTTTCCCTCTCATCCTCATTCCCTTGTCTTCTCCCCAAAACCTTTGACGCCATTACTAATCAAGAACCTATTAACCTTTGCTTTATCTATATACAATAACTTGATATCCATAGCTCTCTGCAGCAATGAATTCCACAGATTCACCACTCTCTGGTGAAAGAAGTTTATCCACATTTCTGTTTTAAAGGGAATTCCTTCTATTCTGGAGCTTTGACGACTGATCCTAGATTCTCCCACTATTGGAAACGTCCTCTCCACGATCACTGTATGCAGGCCTTTCAATATTTGATAAGTTTCTATAAGATCCCCCTCATTCTTTTAAACTCCAGTGAGGACGGGCTCAGGGTCACCAAATGCTGCTCATACATTAACCCTTTCATTCCCAGGATCATTCTTGTAAACCTCGTCTAGACCCTCTCCAAAGCCAGCATATCTTTTCTTAGTTAAGGGGCCCAAAACTACTCACAAGACTCCAAGTGCGGTCTGACCAGTGCTTTATAAAATCTTTGCATTACATTCCTGTTTCTTAATATTCTATTCCTCTCAAAGTGAATGCCAACATTGCATGTGTCTTCCTTACTACTGACTTAACCTGTAAGTTTCACTTTAGGGAATTCTGCACGAGGACTCCCAAGTAACTTTGCACCTCCAACTCGTGCCTGAACTTGGAGTGTGCTGCCGCAGACTAGACAAGCAGCAGAGAGATGCATTCGCAGACAGACCCTACGGGAAATAAACACGACTAACCCATTCAAATCAGAATTATTATCAGTGTTATATGATGAAAAATATGTTGTTTTGTGGCCCCAGTGCAGTGAAAAAACATAAAATTACTAAAACTTAGTAAAATAAATTGTGTAAAGAAAAGCAATAATGAGAAGGCAGTCCATGGGTTCATGGACAGCCCAGAAATCTGATGGCTGAGAGGAGGAAGCTGTTTCTGAGACTTTGTGAATGCGTCTTAAAGCTCCTGTATCTGCTCCTTAATGGTAGTAATGAGGAGAGGGCATGTTCTAGATGGTGAGGCTCCTTAATGCTGGGTGCTGCCTTCCTCTTTGTCTTCTATATCAAATTACCTCCAACCTGCCTGTTCTCTGTCATCAGCAACTGGTGAGAGGTGTAAACAGTGTCATGAGGAGGCACTACTCACCTGTAAGTTGGTCACTGATGCCCAGGGTGGGTTTCATCAGGACCACTCTGTTCTAGATCTTATTGTGATCTGGGCTCACAAATGGACAAGCTAGACAATGTCTGATAAGATTCAGCAGCTCATGCAGAATCTGTAGGGGAGAGGAACGATCAATATTTTGAGTCAAGTACCTCAAGGCCCAGGTCTTGATGCAAGATTTCATCCCAAAATATCGACAGCTTCTTTTCCCCATCAGATGCTGCTTGGCCGAATGAGCTCTTACAGCAGATTGCTTATTGCTCCAGATGCCAGCATTTACTGTCTCATGCCTCTACCTGAGAGGATGACTGTGGGTAGACGGAATTGTAGATTTGAAGTTATAGTTAGGTTAACCATGAACGTGTTGAATACCAGAGACCCGCCCATAATTCTTATGCTCGTATTCTAGGGACTCCTTAATTTCATTAGGCAGAATTCACCCAGACTGTTAAGGGTTAAGTTTGCCGTGTACATTACGTGTTACGTTGTATGTTATTACATTTTGGGGTGGGTTTTTTCCCTGATATATATACGACATCGCCATTTGTTTGTGGGGCAAATAAAGTGCATGTTAGAAGTAATTACACTCGTGTCGATTTTTGTCAACACTCCTACACTCTGGACCACAGAGCAGGATTTGAGTGGTGAGGAAAAATGATCCCTTTGACATCAGATTTAATCAAGTGTAGCATCAAGGTACGATAATAGAAACAACGTCAAGGGGCATCAAGAGCACTCCCATGGGTGCACCATAACCTGCACAAAGCAAAATAGTTGGTGCTGATGGAGGTCACTTCAGCCCAACCTGAGCATATTGATTATGATAGCATAATGCTCAATTCCATTTGCAGTTCTTCAGTAAACAAAATATTTTATGTCAGTATGCAGTAAGACTGTGACAATGTTCAGGAATAAGCTGGTAAGCAACTTCTGGACGACAAAATGACCCTCTCCAGCAAAAGTACCAGCCTGGTTGATTGAAGATTCAGCGGTATTACAATCAATGTTCCCCCCCCCCCCGCCCCCCCGTCCCTATCATCAAGTGATGGTTCACTATTGAGCAAAATCTCATCTGGGTGAGACACATAACTGCTGTGGCTTCCTGTGAGAGGCCAGGTGTACTGTGGTGAGTGAATCAGCTCCTGACAACCCGGAGCCTTACCATCATTTATAAGACGTGACTCAGGAGTGCGATGGAGCAGTTGCCACCTGCCTGAATGAGAGCAGCCCCGACCACAATCAAGGAGCTCAGCATCATCTAGGAAAGAAGCCGTTTGATTGAATGGTATCCAGTCAGATACATACACACAGTCATGTTATAACGTGAACAAAGTCACAAGAGAGACACAGATGGTAGAGATAAAAATAGTCTTTTATTCGACACACACACATAGATAAGCTGACAGCCTTTAGGAGTTACTCAAGAGAGAGGTTCCCCAATCCAACATTACAGTACATTTTTATATGTTAAAGAACAAAAATAACAAGACAATTTCTGGTTCTTTTGAGTTACATGTAGTTTTCAAATGCTTGGATCTTCCCACCAACACACCCAAAATAAGTGCAAATTACTGTTGTATTCATGCAAGGGTTGTTGATTGCATTCATGCCAATGCAGACATCTCAGTCAGATGTCTCCTCTATCTATAATTTACTCAATGTACTATTGTCTGAGTCCTATTCATGCATTGTGGTGTCCATTGCATTCAATATGCAAACAATATCAGTTAAGTGCCTGTTTCCTGATCTGTTCTGAGCTGTGTTTTAAATTTAATCTACAATCCATATTCAGATCTGAAGGCTGGTCACTGAAGTCAATGTTTGCTATATGTCCTAAGCCCAAAATATACCCTAACAGTCACAGAGGGGATGTGATGTGCATCACTGTCAGAGGCTCTGCTGACAATGATTTTGACATCTCTTCTTCTTGTGGAAAGAACAAGGACCTCAGGTGCAGAGGAACACTGCCACCACCTCCAAGTCATACAACACCCAGATTTAGAAATATAGTGCCTATAAAAAGTAATCAAACCCCCTTGGAAGTTTTCATGTTTATTGTTTTACAACATTGAATCATAGTGGATTTAATTTAGCTTTTTGACACTGATCAACAGTAAAAGACTCTTTCATGTCTTCCTTCTCAGTGGTTAGGTCCAAGTACTTGGAACTCCTGCCCAACAGTATTAGATGGAATATCTACCAGAAATATTTACCAGTTTCATAGATTCATAGATAAGTACAGTACAGACACAGGCCCTTCAGCCCCTCTAGTCCATACCAAAACCATATAAACTCCCTACTCCTATCATCCCATTGGTTGGTAAGTTGTTGATGGAGAAGAACCTGAGAGGGAGGATTTACGAACATTTGGAGAGACATAATATGATTAGGAATAGTCAGCATGGCTTCGTCAAAGGCAGGTCGTGCCTTATCAGCGGTGATTGAATTTTTTGAGGATGTGACTAAACACATTGAAGGTAGAGCCATAGATGTAGTGTATATGGATTTCAGCAAGGCATTTGATAAGGTACCCCATGCAAGGCTTATTGAGAAAGTAAGGAGGCATGGGATCCAAGGGGACATTGCTTCATGGATCCAGAACTGACTTGCCCACAGAAAGCAAAGTGCGGTTGTAGACGGGTCATATTCTGCCTGGAGGTCGGTCACCAGTGGTGTGCCTTAGGGATCTGTTCTGGGACTCCTACTCTTCGTGATTTTTATAAATGACCTGGATGAGGAAGTGGAGGGATGGGT
The DNA here is from genome assembly GCF_030028105.1 of Mobula birostris. NCBI lineage: Eukaryota > Metazoa > Chordata > Chondrichthyes > Myliobatiformes > Myliobatidae > Mobula > Mobula birostris. Next base: position 47,368,689 of record NC_092391.1, read on the forward strand.
TAGTAAATTTGCTGATGACACAAAGGTTGGGGGTGTTGCAGATAGTGCGGAGGACTGTCAGAGGTTACAGTGAAACATTGATAGGATACAAGACTGGGCTGAGAAGTGGCAGATGGAGTTCAACCCAAATAAGTGGCAGGTGGTTCATTTTGGTAGGTCAAACATGATGGCATTAATGGCAAGACTCTTGGCAGTGTGGAGATTCGGAGGGATCTTGGGGTCTGAGTCCATAGGGTGCTCAAATCTGCTGCGCAGGTTGACTCTGTGGTTAAGAAGACATGCAGTGCATTGACTTTCATCAATCATGGAATTAAATTTAAGAGCCGAGAGGTAATGTTGCAGCTGTATAGGACCCTGGTCAGACCCCACTTGGGGTCAATTCTGGTTGCCTCACTACAGGAAGGACATGGAAACCATAGAAAGGGTGCAGAGAAGATTTACAAGGATTTTGCCTGGATTGGGGAGCATGTCTTATGAGAATAGGTTGAGTGAACTCGGCCTTTTCTACTTGGAGAGATGGAGGATGAGAGGTGACCTGATAGAGGTGTACAAGATGAGAGTTATTGATCGTGTGGATAGTCATAGGCTTTTTCCTGGGGCTGTAATGGCTGACACGAGAGGGCATAGTTTTAAGGTGCTTGGAAGTAGGTACAGAGGAGATGTCAGGGGTAAATTTTTTACACAGGGTGCAGTGAGTGCGTGGTATGGGCTGCCAGCAGTGGTGGTGGAGGCCAAAACGATAGGGTATTTTAAGAGACTCCTGAATAGGTACATGGAGCTTAGAAAACTAGAGGGCTATGGGTAAGCCTAGGTAATTTCTAAGTACATGTTTGGCACAGCTTTGTGGGCCAAAGGGCCTGTACTGTGCTGTAGATTTCTATGTTTCAATGTTTCTAACCTGGACCAGTACCATAGCCCTCCATATCCCTACTATCCATGAACCTATCTTTAAATGTTGATATTTAGTGTGCATGGGCCACTTGTGCTGGCTGCTCATTCAACACTCTCATGACCCTCTGCGTAAAGAAGTTTCCCCTCAAGTTCCCCTTAAACTTTTCACTTTTCTGTCATAAGGGCACAGCTGGGAACAGACCCAAGTGCAAGACACAGACACTGAAGTACTAGGGACAGGACTAGGATACAAGACGATGGCAAGGACATGGACAGGAAAACCAGGAACCTGGAACAGGACTGATCAAGAGAGCTAGGAGCCCGGGCTTGGGCTCCGAGCCAGAGACTGGACAAGGACCCAGTACCTGGGTCTTGCCTCTGGCTCGGACCCCAGAACTAGGCAAAGACGAGGCTTGGCAGGCAGGTAGGACGAGGTTGGAGTCTTCAGGCTAGAAGCTAGAGGCTAGAGACTTGGCTTGGCTTGGCAAGAGGCTCGAGGCTAGAAACTTGGCTTGACTTGGCAAGAGGCTAGAGGCTAGAGGCTGGATACAGGCTCGAGGCTAGGCAAGAGACAAGGCAAGGCTTGACAGGAGGCTGGAGACTGGAGACTTGAGGTGAGGCGAGGCTGGAGACTTGAAGCGAGGCGAGGCTGGAGACTTGAAGTGACGCAAGGCTGGAGACTTGAAGCGAGGCAAGGCTGGAGACTGGAGACTTGAGGCGAGGAGAGGCTGGAGGCTGGAGACTTGAGGCGAGGAGAGGCTGGAGGCTTGAGACGAGGCAAGGTGAGGCTGGAGGCTGGAGACTTGAGGCGAGGTGAGGCTGGAGGCTGGAGACTTGAGGCAAGGTGAGGCTGGAGACTTGAAGCGAGGCTGGAGGTTGGAGACTTGAGGCGAGGAGAGGCTGGAGGCTGGAGACTTGAAGCGATGCGAGGCTGGAGGTTGGAGACTTGAGGCAAGGTGAAGCTGGAGGCTGGAGACGAGACGAAGCAAGGCTGGAGACTTGAGGTGAGGTGAGGCTGGAGGCTGGAGACGAGGCGAGGTGAGGCTGGAGGCTGGAGACTTGAGGCGAGGCTGGAGACTTGAAGCGATGCGAGGCTGGAGGTTGGAGACTTGAGACGAGGAGAGGCTGGAGGCTGGAGACTTGAGGCGAGGTGAGGCTGGAGGCTGGAGACTTGAGGCGAGGCGAGGCTGAAGGCTGGAGGCAGGAGACGAGGCGAGGCAAGGCTGGAGACGAGGCGAGGTGAGGCTGGAGGCTGGAGACTTGTGGCGAGTCTTGGCTACTCCTGGGCGGGGCACGGATCACCACCCGACAGAGGCAAGGGACAGGAAGGGACAGAACCAATCCCAGGTAACGGCAAGACGGTCTGGCTTACCTGGGCGGAGGCAAGGGACAGGAAAGGAGCTAGGAACAGGGTGGCTCCAGGACCAGACAGCAAGACAAGGCAAGGCTACAGGCAAAGCAAGGCAAGACAAGAACTTCAGGTGAGGCGAGAGTTACCGGCAAGACAAGGCGGGGCTTCAGGTGAGGAAATAGAAGGCAGGGGAAGGAATACAAGGAGTAAGGGCAAGAACAATCCAGCAACCACGCCCTGGTCTCTGGAGGTATTTATGCAGCCAGCCCCAACTAGCATCAGCTGCCTCAATTAGCTCAACAAAGACAGAAACAGGGTAAAAAGGAAAACCTGGAGCAAGGGTCGATGGACTGGACCGTGAACCGGAATATGGACTACACGGACGGGTCTATGACACTTTCACACTTAACCCTTGACCTCTGGTTGTAGACCCACCCAACCTCAGTGAAAAAGCTTGCTTGTATTTACGCTATCTATAGCCTTCATAATTTTGTATACTTCTATCAAATCTCCTCTCAATCTTCTACGTTCAGAAGAATACAGTGCAAACACAGTCAATCTTTCCTTATAACTCAGGTCCTCCAGACCTAGTACATCCTTGTAAATTTTCTCTGTACTTTTTCAAACTTGTTTACATCTTTCCTGCAGACGGGTGACCAAAACTGCACACAATACTCCAAATTATGGCTTACCAACGTCTTATACAACTTCAACATAACATCCCATCTCCTGTACTCAATACATTAATTTACAATGGCCAATGTGCCAAAACCTTTCTTTATGACCCTACCTACCTGCGATGCCACTATCAACAAATTATGGACCTATATTCCCAGATCCCTTTGTTCTACCATGCTCCTCAGTGCCCCACCATACACTGTGTAAGACCTACCCTGGTTGGTCCTACCAAAGTGCAAAACCTCGTATTTGTCTGCATTAAATTCCATCTGCCATTTTTCAGCCCATTTTTCCAACTGATGCAGATCCCTCTGCAAGCCATGATGGCCTTCCTCACTATCCGCCACACCCCAATTTTGGTCTCATCCACATATTTGTTGATCCATTTAACCACATTATCATCCAGATCATTGATATAGATGACAAACAACAAAGGACCCAGTACCAATCCCTGTGGCACACACTAGTTATATGCCTCCAGTCAGAGAAGCAACCCTCTACTACCACCCTCTGTCTTCTCCCACAAAGCTAATGTCTAATCCAATTTACTTCCTTATTCTGAATGTCAAGTGACTGAACCTTCTTGACCAACCTCCCACGCGGGACCTTGTCAAATGCCTTCCTAAAGTCCATGTAGTCGACATTCACTGTCTTGACTTCACCACTTTCCTGGTAACTTCATTGAAAAACTCTATAAGATTGGTTAGACATGAACTAATACGCACAAAGCCATGCTGACTTTCCTTAATCAGCCCATGTCAATCCAAGTATATATCCGGTCCCTTAGAACACCAAGTGGTAGATAAATAAGGGTAATTTGCCTGTGATGTCCACATCCTCAAAAATGAATAATATTGTTCTTCTGTTTTTTTTTACCTCTTGAAATAAATTTATGGGAAATATATTTCTAGCATTAATTTGGAATCTGGAAGGATTTTTGCCATTCTGCTGTGCAGGCAAAACCTAAATCCAAAAAAGAGAACAGATCCATTGAGGGGTCAAGGCTGATTTAAACACATGCCAGACTTCAAGAGCTTTGCAAGGTTTATGTCAATAAACTTGGAGATTAATTTCTCCCCATTTTCTAAACATTTACTAGTTTGGAGAGATTCAGTTGATAAAAGTCATCTGAAATAAGAAAACATTAATGGAAACAGAAAATGCTGGAGAAACTCACCAGGTCTGGTAGCATCTGTGGAGAGAGAAACAGAGTTAGTTTTTCATGTCTGGAGCCCTTCATCAGAACCGAGAAAGAGAAAAACAAGTTAGCCTAGGCAGCGGAGATTTGGGGGGGTGGGGGGGGGTGCAAATGAGTGGAACAAAGGAAATTGCTTTAATAAAAGTAAATAATGTTGCTATTCAATAGACAGTTCATCTACCATCTCCAGGTAACATGTTGTTAACTTGTGACTATAGGACATAAACCAGTAAAGTGCAGTATGGGGCATTTGGCCCAGGATGTTGTGCCAATCTTCCTACCTACTCCAAGATCAATCCAACGCATCCTTCCCACAAGGCTTTCCATTTTCTTTCATCTACATGCCTATCTAAAAACCTCTTAAGTTTCCAAATGCATCTGCCTCTTCCAACACCCCTGGAAGTACATTCCACACACCCACCACATCCTCCTTTTATTTTTCGACAATCGTCTTAAAATTATGCCCTCTCATATTGTCCACTGCTGCCCTGGGAGAAAGGTGCTGGTGACCCACTCTATCTATACCCTTTTCATCTTCTACACACTCCATTGAGTCACCACCTCTCATCCTCCTTCACTCCAAAAAGAAAAGCTCTAGCTTGCTCAGCCTTTCTCTTCTGCACCCTCTTTAAAACTTCCATATTACTGAACCTAACAGTTTTCTCGGGCTTCCAGCTGGGTACAGGTATCAGTTTTTGGGGATGAAGATGGCAGAGTTTGGCTTTGAATCGTCGGTTAAAGTCAACACCTTCACCTGCCTGGAAGCCTGAGAAGAGCTTACTTGCCATGGAGGCCGGGAAAGCACTAAATGCTTTTTGAACCTATTAAGACCGACAAAAAGAAGAACATTGGGGTGATATTTTCAAGTAAGACTGCGAGGGACATGCTCAGAAAACCAGAGCATGCAAATGAAAGAAGAATGGTTCTGCAGGTCGGAGGGTAAAAATGGCCAGTTCAAACAAGAAGAAAGAAACAGTGAGTTACCGAAGGCTGGAGAATTCGATATCAAGTCCTGCAGACTCCAACGGAAAATGAGCTGTTGACACTCAGGCTTTGTTTTGGCAGTGCAGGAGGTCACACTGGAGAGGTCAGAGTGGGAGTGAGAGAGGGAAATGCAATGCCGGGCAGCTATAAACTCAGGATCATTCCTAAGTGCTGAATACATGTGCTCTGCAAAGTGATCCCCAAAGTGATCTGTCGCAGACTAGACCATATTGTGAGAATCGTGGACCAGGAACACTAATTGTCATTCCACAGATGTTTCCTGACCTAAGTGTTTTCCAAAATTTTCTGATTTTATTTCAGATTTAACAAACATCTGCATTTTATAAAAATTTTCGATAGACAAACGTATTCCATTCAACCCCATTCTAACACTTCAGAAAATTTTGCAGTCCATGCCTGCTAAATAATCAGGCATGAGCTGACTTGCTACAAAAGAGCCAACAAGTGGGCATATTAAAGAGTTTAACCACTTTGGTATTTAATAACATTACTGTTAATAAGTCCCACACTAATATTATCCCAAGGTTTACCTTTGACTAGAAACTGAAGTGGAACAGCCACATAAATATTATGGCTGCAAGAGTGGGTCAGAGACTGTGTATCCAAAGCTAGTGACTCACTTCTTGACAACGTAAGGCCTTACCTCCACCCGCAAGGCTCAATTTGGAAGTGTTCCCCTCCATGCCTCACATTAGTTTGCCTTGGAAATTTATCACCAGTTCTTCATCATCGTAGAGGCTAAATCCTAGCGTTCCCTTCTCCCTGAAAGTACAGTGGGAGTACTATCACCTAATAGACCGCAGCTGTTCAAGGGAAGTGCTTCACCGACACTTTATCAAAGGCAGTTAAAGACAGGCAATAAACACTGGCCTTCATGGTGATGCTCTGACCCCCAAAATAAATAGAATTATACATCTTTTTAAAACTGTTAATCTTAGAAACACTTAAGAGGATGGGTTACTGTTTCCTGGTGGATTGTAAGTTTTCTACCAGATCTGAGGTTCCCATCTTCAAACATTTATGCTCAGTCATCCAAAGTCTGTCCTGGTGAATCTGACTTTTATCATCATACCTGTCTTCACCAAGAAATGGTTCCATGTATTGGGAAATGATCCTAGCTTTCCAAGATCTTGGTGTCAATCTTTATTGGCAGAGTGTAGTGTTCCCTGAGGGAGCAGGGGGTTAGTGGAGTCTGGTTTGTGTACGTAGAGAGTCAAGCCTCTGGCATGATTCAGTGAACAAGTCAACAATGACTTGGGAGTTCTGCCACAGGGCACATGCAAACACAAGCAGTGTCTGCATGCTGCTCCTCACTTACTCAGCCCAGGGTGGCCTTAATTCTGGAGTGTGGTCACCATTACTTCCAATTCATTCTGAAGGTTAGCTTCTCCTCTATGTGGAATTTGTTGGAGGTAATATGATACGTTAGACCAGAAAGACCGAGGGATATATTGGTGTGATAATGCAGTGTTGTTAGAGACTTCACTGAGATGCCTCCACTGTTTGAAGTTCAAAGTAAATTTACCATCAAAGTATGTTTAAGTCACCATATACAGCACAACCCTGAGAGATTCACCTTTTTGTGGGCGTGTACGTTAAATACTAGAAAAACAATAGATTCGATGAAAGGCTGCTGCCAACAGAATGGACAGACAACCAATGTGCAAAAGGCGGCGAACTCCGAATATAAAAAGAGAAAAAGAACAATAGCAATAAATGAACAAGCAATAAATGTTGTGAGCATGAGATGAAGAGTTCTTGAATGTGAGGCCATAAGTTGTGGGAGCAGTTCAGAGATGGGATGAGTGATGTTGACCGACATTATCCTCTCTGATTCATGAGCAAGATCAGCATTATTGTTAATCCGCGTCCCCCATACTGGGGCCCAATTATACTCAGTTACCTCTGCTGGGCAGAACACACTATTTCCTTTTGCAACACCAGATTTGGAAAAAGACTCTTTCCAAGTTCTGCCATGAGAATAGATTGCCAGGTGAACGTGAAAATGAATCAAGGATATGCCTCATAAAGTCTCCTTTGAAAGTTCATTTCCATTGACTATTTAGAATCCCTGAGCCATGGGAGAAAAAGCATTAGGAAGGAAACCTAGAACCCCAAATCCATGCCTCAGGAGCAAGGAGGAAGCAGGCCACCTTGCAAATTAGCCACTCATTCAATCCATCAGATACTTTATACTTTATTATCGCCAAACAATTGATACTAGAGCGTACAATTATCACAGCAATACTTGATTCTGCGCTTCCCGCTCCCTGGAGTACAAATCGATAGTAAATATTTAAAAAATTTTAAATTATAAGTCATAAATAGAAAATAGAACAGGGAAAGTAAGGTAGTGCAAAAAAAAACCAAGAGGCAGGTCCAGATATTTGCAGGGTACGGCCCAGATCCGGGTCAGGATCAGTTCAGCAGTCTTATCACAGTTGAAAAGAAGCTGTTCCCAAATCTGGCCGTACGAGTCTTCAAGCTCCTAAGCCTTCTCCCCGAGGGAAGAGGGACAAAAAGTGTGTTGGCTGGGTGGGCCGTGTCCTTGATTATCCTGGCAGCACTGCTCCGACAGCGTGCGGTGTAAACTGAGTCCAAGGATGGAAGATTGGTTTGTGTGATGTGCTGGACTGTGTTCATGATCTTCTGCAGCTCCTTCCAGTCTTGGACAGGACAAACAACTTCCATACCACGTTGTGATGCACCCTAGAAGAATGCTTTCTATGGTGCATCTATAAAAATTAGTGAGGGTTTTAGGGGGCAGGCCAAATTTCTTTAGTTTTCTCAGGAAGTAAAGGAGCTGGTGGGCCTTCTTGGCAGTGGACTCTGCTTGGTTGGAACAAGTCAGGTCATTTGTGATATTGACCCCGAGGAACTTAAAGCTTTTGACCTGTTCCACTTGCGCACCACCGATGTAAATTGGGTCGTGCGATCCGCTACTCCTTCTGAAGTCAACAACCAATTCCTTCAGACACATATGCGGAAGATTCTGTAGTTCCTTCATTGACCGCATCGGCACCTCAAAACCCACAAAACCTTGGCAGGAAACAAATCATCCTTAATCCATATGGGCTGGTCCCACTTGATTGATCAAGAAGGCCACACAAATAACCACAAGTAACTCAATTAAAAAACTTCTTTTCAGCTGCATTGCTAAAATATCCGCAAAATTTGTAACTGCTACAGGGATTTCTTTGAACAACTTTGTAGAGAGCCTCAAGTTACAGTCTCACCAAATTTAGGAAGATGCTTTACTCATCAGCAGAAATGCAAACAAAAGTTTACTGATTCCTTAAAGCCAACCCTGGCACCCCCTTCAAGTAATAGGTAATCATGATCCTTAAACAATAACTTTGGATCTTTAAAATCAGATTGATTTGGACACACCACAGGATTTCTGGAACATCATACATTTCCTAAGTCAATAGAACAATTACTAGTGCCTTTTACTTTATGCAAATAGACTAGAAACTGATTCTCTCATGTATCCCATATATATTTTACATCTGGGAATGGCATTTTAAAACTTTCCTTGTGTTTTCTGATTTCTGCTGGGAACAAATAAACAATAATGAGAAACAAAACCCTTCTGTGGGTTCTTTGGTACATCATAAATTTTTTCCAGTCTAAAGAAACAAGTCATTGTGGCTGCGTCCAGAAGTTTGTAGACAAATGAATCAGAATCAGTTTTAATATCACTGGGATATCATGAAATTTGTTGTTTACGGCAGCAGTACAATGCAATACAGAATAATAAAACTATAAATTGCAATCAGTATTTATTTATTGACATAGAGAGTAGAGTACGCCCTTCAAGACTCACCACCTAGTCATCACCCAATTTAATCCGAGCCTAATCACAGGACCATTTACAATGACCAATTACCCTACCAACCGGTATGCCTTTGGAACGTGGGACAGAACCAGAGCATCCAGAGGAAACCCAAGCAGTCAGGGGGAGAACACACAGACACCTTACAGGCAGTGATGAGAATGGAGCTCGGTTCTCTTACACTGTGAAGCATTCTTGGGTTCATTGTCCATTGAGAAATCTGAAGGCAGAAGAAGGGAAAAAAAAACTGTTCCTGAGACATTTAGCGTATGCCTTCTGGCTCCTGTACCCCCTCCTTGATGGTAGCAACAACAGGCGTTACCTGGATGAGGGGGGTCCTTAATGATGAATGCTGCATTTTTGAGACATCACCTTTTGAAGATGTCCTGGATGCTGGGGAGGACAGTGCTCACAATGGAGCTGACTGTGTTCATAACTTTCTGCAGCTTTTTCCGATCCTGCGCAATGGCCCCTCCATACAGGACAGTGATGCAACCAGTTAGAATGCTCTCCACTGTACATCTGTAGAAATTTGATAGAGACTTTGATGACATAGCAAGTCTCCTCAAATTCCTAATGAAATATAGCTGACTTCTTTGAATTGAATCAACTTGTCGGGCATAGGATATATCCTCAGAAATGTTGGCACCCAATAATTTGAAACTGCTCACTGATGAGGACTGGAGCGTGTTCCTTCGACTTCTCCTTCTTGAAGTCCACAATCAATTCCTTGGTCTTACTGATGTTGAGTGCGAGGTTGTTGTTGTGACACCACTCAACCAGCTGATCTACTTCACTCCTGAACACCTCCTTGTCACTGCGTGAAATTCTGCCAATAATAGATGTGTCATTGGCAAAGTTATAGATGGTGTTTGAGTTGTGCCTAGCTCCATAATTGTGGGTATAGAGAAAGTAGGGCAGTGAGCTAAGGATGCATCCTTGAGGTGTGCCAGTGTTGATTATTAGCGAAGAGAAGATGTTATTTCCCATCCGCACAGGATGTGGTCTTCCAGTGAGGAAGTCAAGAATCCATTTGCACAGGGAGCTACAGAGACTCAGGTTTTGGAACTTGTTGATTAGAACTGAGGATCAGATTGTGATGAAGACTGAGCTGTACTCAATAAACAGCAACCTGACGCAGGTATTGCTGTTGTCCAGGAGATCCAAAGCAGAGTGGAGAGCCAGTGAGATTGCATTCACTGTGGACCTACTGTGGTGACAGGCAAATTGCAGTGGGTTCAGGTCCTTGCTTCGGCAGGAGTTGACTCTAGTTATGATCAACATCTTAAAGCACTTCATCACAGTGTATGTGAGCACAACTAGGAGATAATTATTGAGGCAGCTCAGCCTGCTCTTCTTGGGCACAGGTATGATTGTCACCCTTTTGAAGTAGGTGGGAACCTCCAACTGCAACAGTGACAGATTGAAGATGTTCTTAAGCATACCAGCCAGGTGGTTGGCACAGGTTTTCAGAGCCTTACTAGGTACACCACCAGGTCCTGACACCTTGCAAGGGTTCACCGTCTTGAAAGATATTCTGATGTTGGCCTCCAAGGCAAAGGCCACATGATTACCAGACGCTACATGGATTTGATCAGGATTAGCTTTATTCTCCCTTTCAAAGTGTGATTAAAAGGCATTGTGCTCATCTAGGAGTGACACATCACTGCCATTCGTGATGTTAGGTTTCACTCTGGAGATTGTAATAGTCTGGAAACCCTGCCAGAGCTGAGACACATTCGATAGTCTACAGCAAGGGTCCCCCAACCTGTTTTTGCACTGCGGACCGGCTTAATATCGACAATATCCTTGCGGACCAGCCGACCGGGGTGGGGAGGGGGGGTGGTAGGGTTGCCAACAGACAAGAATAGCAGTGAGATACATTGAGCTTACCCCGAGAAAGACTACAATGACCATGAAGCCTTGCGCGGGCACCAGGGTGCATGCGTGACTTGTGCATGCGAGTACATGCCAATTTTTTTCTACAAATCGTTTTTGGTGATTCTGTTCGGGGGAGGGGGGGTTGTTATTCACGACCGGAATATAGGTGATAAGTGGGTAATACACTCAATTTCGTTTCTAAAAGGGTTTATCTAACGCATTTAATATTAAACACACAGCGCATATTTTCCTCGCATGAATATAGTGATAAGTCAATTATAAGTCACTTATAAGTCAATAACATCATAACATTTTAGGTAAAGTTTAGATACTAAACACACAGCACATATTTTCCCCTTATGAACATATAAAATCATTGCAACACACCAATATCTCTGAATCAGTGGGAGCCCTGGACTTGTTTCCCTGCAACAAGACGGTCCTATCCAGAGGTGATGGGAGACAGCGATACTCGAAGGGGGTTCCTTATGTCCAGTCTATTCCGCAATTTAGTTGCATTCATTGCAGAAAACCCCGCTTCGCAGAGATATGATGTTGGAAATGGAAGCAACCTTTTCAGGGCTTTCGTGGCTATCTCAGGATATTTAGCCTTGACTTTGAGATCCAGAATGCCGGCAGAGATGTTATGTCAAACATACTTTTCAGCCCACCGTCATTTACAAGCTCGAGGAGTTGATCTTCTTCCCGCGCTGACATGGATGACGCGCGGGTAATGACCTCGTGTGTGTAATGACCTCACGTGGGTAATGACCCCGTGTGCGTTCAAGCTTAACAGTGGGTGTGACAGAGAATGAGGAAAGGTGCAGCTGACTCATATCGCCCAATCATATCGTTTCCTCGCAGCCTGGTAGTGCATGCTTTGCGGCCCAGTGGTTGGGGATTGCTGGTCTACAGAATTCAAGATGTCTGAAGACAAATGCAGACTTGATATAATCTGTCTCAGTTCTGGTCATTATAGCTATGCAGATTTTCTTCCTATCTCTCTTGGTTTTACCAGTTTTGGTTCCATGGTAAAACAGTAGAAGCCTGTAACACAAATTTTCAATTATTTGCTGTTCACAGATGGTTTTGACTAACACTTTATTCATCTAATACATTATCTGGGTCTGAATTCAGCAATCCATTTGAATATTTTTTGTACCATATTTGTCAATGTTTGCACTTTGTGGCCTGATGATGATCTGCTTAACATAATCTTGGATTTACCAGAGAGCTGAAATGGAAATAAATTAAACAAATGACACCTGTGGGAACGCATCTTCAATGTAACATAGCTGTGAACATACAATCTTTGCAACACATTCATGGATTATGTATTTAATTCCCAATATGTGCCCACTTAAATTCTTCATGTTATTTGGAATTTGTGAAACCTAAGTATTGAAAATATAAGTCTTTCCATGTTTAAAAATTAATTAAATTCAGTAAATTTTATTACCAAGACCCATCCATATGTATGGCCAGAATTATGTTGTTAAATTGAACAAACACTGGATGTCAGATACAGTGCAGATATCAAGATACAATTTTTTTCCTTCTCCTCAAGGTATAACATTGGCAAAGACAGAGATTTGTATTCCATGACTACCAAAAACCTGCAGATGCCGTAAATCTGAAATAAAAGCTTGTAAATGCTGAAAAATGGTCCAAGTATTTTAAAATCTGAAGTTCGTAATGCAATAAATAAGATGAAGAAAAGAAAGGCAGCAGGTGCTGATGAATTAGTAATAGAACAAATTATTGCCCTTGAAGATTATGGAATTGAAAAACTTACTGATTCAATCAATGGCATTTATGAGACTGGAATGATACCAGAAGAGATGAAAAAATCAGTATTTATCACTCTTCCTAAGAAAGCTGGACCAATAGAATGTGAGTTACATAGTTTAATGAGTCATATCACCAAGATACTTCTAAGAATTTTGATGACAAGAACTAAAAGTAAGATACAAGCTGAAATAGGTAAAGAACAATGTGGTTTTGTGAAAGACAAAGGTACAAGAAACGCAATATTGGTGTTAAGGATACTATCAGAATGAGCTATTCAAGTGCAAAAAGATTTGTTTGTTTGTTTTATCGACTACACAAAAGCATTTGATAAAGTGAAGCACAATAAGTTATTTGAAGTATTACAGAAAACTCTAGATCCAGATTCGAAAGACCTCCGCCTAATCAGAAATCTGTACTGGGAACAAACTGCCGCTGTAAGAATAGATGGAGAAGTGAGTCAGTTTATGAAAATCAATAGAGGTGTTAGACAAGGGTGTGTTTTCTCCCCGATTTATTTAATGTGTACAGTGAAACTATATTACGAAAAATAAGAGACATCTTGGGAGTCAAAGTTGGCGGTGAAAACATCAATAATTTCAGATATGCAGATGACACTGTGTTAATTGCAAGTACAGAGGAAGAACTATAAAACTTAATTGATATAATTGTTGAAGAAAGTACAAAAATGGGTCTATCAATTGCAAAAAGACAGAATGTATGGTGATATCCAAAAAGAAGGAGAATCCTATCTGCAGGCTGAGAATAAATGGGGGAGACATAAAACAAGTAAAGAACTTTTGCTACTTAGGAAGCTGGGTGACATCAGATGGCAGGTGTGACATGGACATCAAAAGAAGAATAGGGATGGCAAAAGACACCTTTACGAGAATGAAGAATATACTGACCAATACTAAACTAGGCATGACAACCCGCCTCAGAGTACGGAAATGTTATGTTTATTCAGTTATGTCATATGGCTCAGAATGCTGGACAATATCTAGTAACATGAGGAAATGAATTGTAGCAACAGGAATGTGGTTTTTGAGGAGGTTGCCAAGAATATTATGGATGAAACGAATATCTAACGAGGATGTCATGAACAGGGCAAACACAAAAAGAGAATTAATGTATGAGATCATGAAAAGGCAACGTAATTTCATTGGACACGTGATTAGGAAAGAGGAGTTAGAATGCACGGTAATTATGGGAAAGATTGGAAGGAAGAAAGCAAGAGAAAGACAAAGACAAATGATGATGGAGACAGCAGCCAGAGAACTGGAAATGAATACCAATGAAGTGATCAACTTGACCTGAAACAGGAGTGTGTGGGCCATGGCAGTCTAAGCTCAAACTGGGCACGGCGCCTGATGATGATGATGAAATGCTGAATCCACTCCACAAAGCCAGGAAGCATCTGCAGAAAGAGAAACAGAGTTATATTTTCAGGCTGGTCAAAGATCCTTCATCAGAAATGGGAAAGAGATAAAAGAAGTTAGCTTAATTTGTAGCGTGGTTTAGGGATGGATGCACAGCTCAGAGGTAATATCTCTGACTGGATGAGGCTGTGAAAGGTATTTCATGTGTCCCCCACTTACTTTCTAGCTTTTCCAAGTCTGATGAGAGGTAGCTGACTTTATATTAATTTTCTTTCTCTTTCAGCAGATGCTGCCTGACCTGCTGAGCGATTCCAGCACTTTCTGTTTTTCATTCATCCTTCCCACTGCATTCCTCTGTTTCAGACAGAATCCATCCTTCCCATGAGTTGTGGATACTCAAGGCAGGATAGGTAGGAAAACAGTCTCATTTAGCATTCCTGAAGATACTGTGGGTTTGAAATTGTAAACACACAGGCTAATACAGCCATTCATTATTTTATTTACTTAGTGATACAATGCTGAGTAGGTTTTTCAACCCCTTCGAGCCACACTGCTTCAGTAATCCCACAACCCCAACTAACCCCAACCTAATTACAGAATGATTTATAATGTCCAATTAACCTACCGGTTATGTCTTTGGACTGTGGGAAGAAACCAGAGGACCCAGAGGAAACCCACACATTCCAAGGGGAGGACATACAGCGACTCCTTACAGAATGGCACCAAAATTAAACTCCGAACTCCACAACACCCTGAGCTGTGATAGCATCATGCTAGTCGCTACGGTAGTGTGGTACCCACAAAATACATCACAAGAACTTCCCACTCTCAGTGGTTATCTTACTCATATTATCATCGCTAAATTATTAATTTTAATTGCCTTGTCTCATTAAGATCCCAGACATAAAGATATCCAGTCTACTCTCTACATACACATGACTGTGTGGCTAGGCATAGCTCAAATACCATCTATAAATTTGCTGATGATACAATCATTGCTGGTAGAATCTCAGGTGGTGATGAGAGGGCGTACAGGAGTGAGATATGTCAACTAGTGGAATGGTGCCGCAGAAACAACCTGGCCCTCAACGTCAGTAAGACGAAAGAGCTGATTGTGGACTTCAGGAAGGGTAAAACAAAGGAACATATACCAATCCTTATAGAGGGATCAGAAGTGGAGAGAGTGAGTAGTTTCAAGTTCCTGGGTCTCAAGATTTCTGTGGATCTAACCTGGCCCCAACATATCAATACAGTTATAAAGAAGTCAAGACAGTGGCTATACTTCATTAGGAGTTTGAAGAGATTTGGCATGTCAACAATTACACTCAAAAACTTCTATAGATGTACTGCGGAGAGCATTCTGACAGTTGTAAATCTAGTCAGCTCCATCTTGGCTACTAGCCTACAAAGTACCCAGGACATCTTCAGGGAGCTGTGTCTCAGAAAGGCAGCGTCCATTATTAAAGACCTCCAGCACCCAGGCATGCCCTTTTCTCACTGTTACCATCAGGTAGGAGGTACAGAAGCCTGAAGGCACACACTCAGTGATTCAGGAACAGCTTCTTCCCCTCTGCCATTTAATTCCTAAATGGACATTGAACCCTCGGACACTACCTCACTTTTTTTAGTATACAGTATTTCTGGGTTTTTTTGCATGATTTTTAATCTATTCAATATACATATACTGTAATTGATTTACTTATTCATTTATTTTTTTTTCTATATTACGTATTACATTGAACTGCTGCTGCTAAGTTAACAAATTTCACATCACATGCCAGTGATAATAAACCTGATTATTATCTGATTCTGATATGTTCTAGGGTATGTCCCGATAAGTCAGCAATCGAGTCATCATAAGGAATTAGTGGTTTAATGATGAGGTAGGTTCCATAAAAACAGTGATTAAGCCCAACATAAGTATAGACAACTGTATTTTGGGTGTCTGTATATATCTGAGAGCTCCCTGCATAACGTTTGACAAGAAAGCTTTCAACAATCAGTATGGGGGCAATGCAGAATGGTCCTGATGTCTAGTTCTGATTCGCAAGGTAGTAACTACGAAAGCTAAAAGAATGGTTTTGTTTGTTGCAAGGGGAATTGAGGACAAAAGAATAGAGATTTCTGTCAGATAAGGTTGTGGTGAGACCACGCCTGGAAT
This sequence comes from Mobula birostris, assembly GCF_030028105.1. Lineage (NCBI taxonomy): Eukaryota > Metazoa > Chordata > Chondrichthyes > Myliobatiformes > Myliobatidae > Mobula > Mobula birostris. The sequence goes on from NC_092391.1 coordinate 47,384,856, forward strand.
ACTGCATGTGGAATTGATCTCTCTATTTAAGGAAGGATGTAAGGAAGACTTTTTGGAAGTGTGGACAGCCATGCTGGTACCCACAGGAGATTAGAGGAGGGAGGAGTAATTTGATTGAAAAATAGAACGTGTTGAATGTGTTCACACAGTGTTCATGGAAACAGTATGTCCTCTTGTGTGAGATTAATGAACTAAGAGCCACTATTTAATCAGGACACCCACTTAAGACAGAGGTGAAATTTCTTTCTCTCAGTTGTTTAATCTTTCTTTTTTAGTGGAACCAGTTATTTTAATATTTTTATGACAGAAGACAGGGGTTACATTCAGAAGAACCATGATCCTATTCAATGGAAGCCCAGTAACTGAATCCCCCTCCTAATGCATGCATTTGTCTGTGGTAAATCAGGAGAGAACAATGCAAGATTAATGAGAAGAAGCTGGTGCTAAATGGAGTAATAAAACATATGGGAACCATATTTCTGAATTCAGAGTAAGGACTTCCTTAGTGTTGACAGCAACCGTATGTACTCTGTAAACATGCTGAATGCCTTCCCATTATTGTCAACGCTTGGCAGCAAAATATATTCTAATCCAAAAATTTGTCCTCCTATTAAGAGGTTTTATGCTATTTTCCTGGTTGTGTTAACAATGACTGCATCTTAGAACAGCGATTACATCTTAAAATGGCAGGGTGAGACCTGGAATGTCCTGGACGATTGTGAATAAAGGGCATTAGTCGTTCCAAAAAAAGACAGGCCAGCAGATAACATCTAAGTGCATGGCCGGTAGACAATCTCGCCCCGACTTAACATGCCTGCCTTCTGCCCTGGCTCCAGCTTTCAAGCCATACCTAATTGATAGGGAGGTTTTGGACAGAATTGATTGGAAACCTACTTTGTGGATGGGAAAGCAAGATCTGTTTCCAGTCTAAAGAGTCAGAGAGAATCAAGATTCCTTCTCCAAGCCCACAAATATCCCAGCTCAGTAAGGATTCTCTCATCAACACCACACCCCACCACTGGACAGAATAGGGCTCAAGCCCAAGAAACATTGTGAAAGGTCGAGTCTAGCAAACTCCACTGGGTTGTATTTCTGAATCATGCCAATCCACTTTATGTGAATTCCAGCCCTCCAGTGGTCCACCTTTGCCACATCTCTTGGCCTGGCCTGATAACAAAAAACACCCTCCAACCCCACCCCATCCAGTCTCACGTACTGTACCCCTTCCTCACCCCCCTTCCCTTCATCACCATTCTGACCTGCATTAAATAAATCAGTCTAGATCAGGCACATCCAGGCTGTTTTATAACCAAATCAGATCAATTTAGTTGCTTCCCACTCAACAAGTGGGCAGGTAAGATTATCACAAGAAGATGTGACGAGAATACACATAAAATTAAGATGTTTGCTGGCCTGGGTTAGCATCAGTGGCATCAGCAGTTGGTCTGCCACCTGTCCTCAGGGGAAGGAGAGATGAGGAACAATGGAGCAGCGTCTGGAGATGTGTAATGAAGGGACGGGAGAGAGAGCTGTCTAGAGCGGCTCCCCCTTTGAACCCTGAACTGTTTGAAGTGATGGACAGGCGATACCCCAGCAGGGGGATAAAAAGGGACAGGTTCGCTAAGGCAGGACACACACGACACCCAAGGTAACGAGACCCTGGAAGCGGTGCGCCTCTCACGAGTCGGTGGGAAGTACCGGACAACGCATAGGGCGGAAAGGTACGATCAGCGGGAACCCGGTGTGCGTCCGCCCTTGCTTGGGTGCCGGGTTCACTGCAGAGGATCGACCGCATCTGGAGGAGGGGTCACAGTCGGTGACCTCAGGTGACATTACAAAGGACCCGCCCGGAAGCTGCTTGTGAGCCATATCGCCGGTCTGTGACTAGAAGCCGTGTCTGAATGATCAGTCGTTCCCGTTCTCTCTCTCTCTCCCCCTCACGTTGTCCATCGCCATGGCAACGATTACTGCAAACTGAACTACTAAATTGGACTGAACTTTGTGTCACTTTGAAATTGGTCATTTACCCCTAGACAACGATAGAGCTCGATTGGTGCTGTTATCTTAATTCTGTGCACATGTGTGTTTATCATTGCCGAACTGTTGCATTTATTATCCTTTCGATTACTGTGTTGCTTGTTTCTTTAATAAAACTTTCTTAGTTCTAGTAATCCAGACTCCAACTGAGTGATCCATTTCTGCTGGTTTGGCAACCCAGTTACGGGGTACGTAACAAAGACTTGTTCTATTTTAGGTGTCATGTTTGAGCAGCTGAGAGGGAGACCAGCTGGATAAAAAGCCCTCCTTAATGATGTTACCATATTCCATCATATCATTGGGAGTTTAGCTAATTTTAACCAATGGGCTCAATAGGTGAATGTTTTGTAGCAAAAGTCTACAAAATAAACTCTTGAAATGTGACCTCACTGAGTTCAGTACAACTGATAACTTTGGGTACCAACAGTTAGGGTGTTAATTCTTAAAGTCACACTACCCTGGTGTCCAGACAGCACCAGCAGACATAATGGCTTCCACAGAGCAGAGTGATGCAGCAGGGACAGAGAGTGATGCTGATGAAGAAATCCTTGCCAGCCTTGGATATTTGTGGACTAGGCGGAGGACTTCTTGAGAGAGCTTGAGAGAAACCAAGCAAGAAATAAGGAAAGGGAAAATAGAGACGAGAGTAATCTATCACATAATATAAAAGTTTTCTAATTATATAAAGCAAAGAAGCATGGCTAAAGTGAAACTTCATCCCTTTGAAGATGAGAAGGGGGAATTAATATTAGATAACATGGATAAGGTTGCGACTTTGAACAATGATTTTGTGTCAGTCTTCACAGTGGAGGACACATCTAACAAGCCAAAGAGAGTTGTTATGGATACAATGGGAGGTGAGGACCTCAGTGTAATTGCTGTCACTAAAGGGGTAGTGATGAGCAAGGCTAATGGTAGACAAGTCTCCTGGTCCTGATGGGATGCATCTCAAGGTACTGAAAGAAATGGTGCAAGTTATAGTGGAAGTTCTAGTGATAATTTACCAAAATTCTCTAGACAGGCCCCAATGGATTGAAATACAATGAGTGGAACACTATTGTTCAGAAAAGGATGTAGGCATAAGGCAGGTGACTGTTGGTCAATTAGCTTAATGCCTGCAGTTGGGAAAATGTTTGAAATTATCATTAAAGAAAAAATAACAAGTCATCTAGATAGAAATGGTTCCACCAGACAGACACAGCATGGATTCACGAAAGGCAGGTCCTGTTTGATGAACTTACTGGAGTTCTTTGAGGATATAACTGGTGCCCTATCACTGATCCAAAAAGGTTACATCAACAAATCAAGAATATCACTGGTAAAAAGCTCCTCTGTTCTTCAGGTGGATGTTTGAAAGCAAAGGACGGTACCATTATCATGAAAAAAGATGAGATTATGAACAGATGAACTGAGTATATTCAGGAATTGTTTGAAGACGATCGAGGTGAAAAACCAGAAATTAAGAAAAACATTGAAGGTCCAAGTATTTTAAAATCTGAAGTTCGTAATGCAATAAATAAGATGAAGAAAGGAAAGGCAGCAGGTCCTGATGAATTAGTAACAGAACAAATTATTGCCCTTGAAGATCATGGAATTGAAAAACTTACTGATTTAATCAATGGCAATTATGAGACTGGAATAATACCAGAAGAGATGAAAAAATCAGTATTTATCACTCTTCCTAAGAAAGCTGAATGTGAATTACATAGGACAAAAAGTTTAATGAGTCATATCACCAAGATACTTCTAATAATTTTGATGACAAGAGCTAAAAGTAAGATACAAGCTGAAATAGGCAAAGAATAATGTGATTTTGTGAAAGACAAAGGTACAAGAAATGTAATATTGATGTTAAGGATACTATCAGAGTGAGCTATTCAAGTGCAAAAAGATTTGTTTGTTTGTTTTATCGACTACACAAAAGCATTTGATAAAGTGAAGCACAATAAGTTATTTGAAATATTACAGAAAACTCTCGATCTAGATTCGAAAGACCTCCGCCTAATCAGAAATCTGTACTGGGAACAAACTGCCGCTGTAAGAATAAATGGAGAAGTGAGTCAGTTTACGAAAATCAAGACAGGCGTTAGACAAGGGTGTGTTTTCTCCCCAATTTGTTTAATGTGTACAGTGAAACAATATTACAAAAAATAAAAGACATCTTGGGAACCAAAGTTGGCGGTGAAAACATCAATAATTTCAGATATGCAGATGACACTGTGTTAATTGCAAGTACAGAGGAAGAACTATAAAACTTAATTGATATAATTGTTGAAGAAAGTACAAAAATGGGTCTATCAATTGCAAAAAGACAGAATGTATGGTGATATCCAAAAAGAAGGAGAATCCTATCTGCAGGCTGAGAATAAACGGGGAAGACATAAAACAAGTAAAGAACTTTTGCTTCTTAAGAAGCTGGGTGAGATCAGATGGCAGGTGCGACTTGGACATCAAAAGAAGAATAGGGATGGCAAAAGACACCTTTACGAGAATGAAGAGTATACTGACCAATGCTAAAGTAGGCATGACAACCCGCCTCAGAGTACTGAAATGTTACGTTTATCCAGTTATGTTATATGGCTCAGAATGCTGGACAATATCTAGTAACATGAGGAAACGAATTGAAGCGGCAGAAATGTGGTTTATGAGGAGGATGCAAAGAATATCATGGATGAAATGAATATCTAACGAAGATGTCATGAACAGAGCAAACACAAAAAGAGAAATAATGTATGAGATCATGAAAAGGCAACGTAACTTCATTGGACATGTGATTAGGAAAGAGGAGTTAGAATGCACGGTAATTATGGGAAAGATTGAAGGGAAGAAAGCAAGAAGAAGACAAAGACAAATGATGATGGAGACAGCAGCCAGAGAACTGGAAATGAATACCAATGAATTGATCCACTTGACCCAAAACAGGAGTGTGTGGGCCATGGCAGTCAAAGCTCAAACTGGGCATGGCACCTGATGATGATGATGATGGTAATTGGTGCAGTAGATAGAGGGAAACAGGTAGATGTTTTATAACTGGGATTTCTCCAACTTCCAGTAATTCTCCCTCCCCCCTCATTTTCCATTCTCCATTCTGGTTGTCCTCTCACTCTTCTCTTCTCCTATCACCTCCCTCTGGTTCTCCTCCACTTCTCCTTTCTTCCATGGTCCCCTGTCCTAACAGATTCCTTCTTCTTCAGCCCTCTATGCCTTCTTTGATCATCTGCCTCCACTGTCCATTCACCTACTCCTTCACCTGGTCTCACCTATCAGCTGCCGGCTCATACTCCTTCTCCCCCATCTACCTTCTTATTTTGGGTTCTGACCACATCCTTTCCAGTCTTGAAGAAGGGCCTTGGTCCAAATTGTCAATTGTTTATTTCTCTCCATGGATGCTACCTGACTTGTTGAGTTCTCTAGTATTTTTTCATGAGTTGCCCAAGATTTCCAGCATCTACAGAATCTCATGTGTATGAATGAAAACATTCACTTATCACTGTTAATGCACTCTGTAAACTTTGGGAGGCAATTTACTGGCTTACCATCAATTCTGAAGTTGCCTAGTCAGCCTCTTCCACAGTGCTTGTCTCGATGGCTCTTAAATGTTGTGAGAGCAACTCCTACACCTCCACCACCCCCTCAGGCAGCATGTTGCAGAATCCAGCCACCCTCTGTGTAAAAACTCCCCCTCAGACCCCCTCAAGAACTCCTATTACTCACCTTATAATTTTGCTTCCTCCCTCCCACAACTGCCAATGAAAACTTGAGCAAAGTCCTGTTTAAAGCTATTGCACTGTTCAATAGCAGTGATGTGAAAAGAATGTGACATTTGCCATGGATTATTTTCCATTAAATAGTGGCATGCAATTATGGTTTTCATGAATTAGTATAGAAATAGCTCACACAATGGTCTTCCATTTATTGTTAACCTCGCTGATTGGGTCGAGTGAGATGTCTTGCAGTTTGCTTTATCACCAAATCAGAGGTTTTGCTGGAATGCTGATAACTTGGTAACAGACAAGTGTTGAGCATCTAATTGATTTCATGGCATTTTAGAAGGCTTGTTGCTAGACTAGTGCTAGCACTTTCAGTAACTCTCTACAACTCTTGTTCTCAGTTTTTTACAGTTCATCCTCTTTTGCTATTGTCAGTCTTTATCTGTTTATCAATAAAATTCTGTTGTATTTCTTCTTTCCTCTGCAAATGCCTGCAAGAAAATGTATTATATGGCAACATATATGTACTTTGATAATAAATTTACTCTGAACTATAAACTTCGACAATAAGGCAGTTCTTTTATTGCACCTGTATACTGATTTATGGATTGACACATTGGATAGATGAGGAAGCAGCACAGAGAATCACATGCCCATGATCCTTTAACTTAATCTGGCATCCCCTGTCGCTGGCATGTGATTCTGTGATATATTGAGTGTTTTTTAGTACATCCTTACATCTATTTCTCTGTGACATGTAAAATTACTTGAGCACCCATTCCTTATTAACCAGCCATGTTTCTGCGGGGAAAAAGCTTATTTTCAGCAAGTTCAGTCAAATGAAATTCAAGACTCAAGATTCAAGTTTATTTGTGACGTGTATATCGAAACATTATTTTAACTGCGCCATTTGTACTAACAACCGACGCATCGGAAGATGTGTGTGGTGGGGGGGGGGGGCGGGAGCAGAACCCAGATATCGCCACAGATTCTGGCAAAAACATAGCATGCCCACGATGCTTGGCAGAAGATCGCAGAGCACAACAGGCCTCATTCCTCAGAATCAGAATCAGGTTTATTGTCACCAGCATGTGTCATGAAATTTGTTAACTTAGCAGCAGCAGTTCAATGCAATAAATATAGAAAAAGAAAAAATAATAATAAATAAATAAATTACAGCATACATATATTGAATAGATTAAAAATCGTTCAAAAAACAGAAATAATATATATTTAAAAAGTGAGGTAGTGTTCACAGGTTCAATATCCATTTAGGAATCAGATGGCAGAGAGGAAGAAGCTGTTCCTGAATCACTGAGTGTGTGCCTTCAGGCTTCTGTACCTCCTACCTGATGATAACAGTGAGAAAAGGACATGCCCTGGGTGCTGGAGGTCCTTAATAATGGATGCTGCCTTTCTGAGACACCGTTCCCTAAAGATGTCCTGGGTACTTTGTAGGCTAGTACCCAAGATGGAGCCAACTAAATCTACAACCCTCTGCAGCTTCTTTCGGTCCTGTGCATACCAGACCCCTCCCATACCAGACACTGATGCAGCCTGTCAGAATGCTCTTCACTGTACATCTATAGAAGTTTTTGAAAGTTTTTGTTGACACACCAAATCTCTTCAAATTCCTAATGAAGTATAGTCTCTGTCTTGCTTTCTTTATAACTGCATCGATATGTTGGAACCAGTTTAAGTCCTCAGAGATCCTGTCACCCAGGAACTTGAAACTGCTCACTCTCTCCACTTCTGATCCCTCTATGAGGATTGGTTCATGTTCCCTTGTCTTACCCTTCCTAAACTACACATTCAACTCTTTCGTCTTACTGACATTCAGAGCAAGGTTGTTGTTGTGACACCACTCCACTAGTTGGCATACTTCACTCCTGTACACACTCATACACATACACAGTCCTCCAAATCCAAGTAGGCCATCTTCTTCAGCCTTCAGCTTTCAGCAGGCTTGGATTCAAACCCAGATACACATACATTTGGCGTTTGACTACCCCAGAGGATTCACAGAGTCCGGGCTCCGGCAGATGGGCCTTCTGGACTTCCAATCCAACTATTGCGCCTCAGTCTTTGCCATCGGCCCCAGGACCACCCATCACTAGGCCTCCAACTCTGGTCTCACCGATGACAGGACCCCGAACAACAGTCTTGAAGTCGCAAACCCAGGGGATCATCAAACCTGATTCCTCCTGCCCACGTGGGGCTCCAGGAACATGCCGGCAACTCAGTGATCCTGGTGAGGAGAGGGGCGAGGGGGGGCACCAATGCTCATCCATGCTGGTCTGATGGCCTGAAATCAGGCTGGACATCCCACATCTGCATCACTGGCCTTCAGACGTGGAGTGGAGACCCAGACTCCGGTCGGTCTTCTAATTACACCACCCCCCCCCCCCACCATCCCTGTTCCTAAATCCTAACCTGAACCTTAACTCACCTCTCTGTCCCCAAATTCATGCCCATAGAACTAAAAAAAATACTAAACAACAACTAAAATTGAACTGCAACCTCAATAGAGGTCTCAGAGTGGTGTCGTCTTAGGATGAAAGATCTCCTGTAAATATCATAGGTTTCACATCAGATATTAAATTTACTTCATTTCATTCCAATTTAATCTCAACCCCTCTGCAACCACAGAAAATGATTCCATTTCCTACACCATCTATCTCTGTGGCTTCAGAATGAAAATGACAGCTTAACAAAACTGGTGCCAACTGACACATGATTTTGTCGCACAGACATGCGTGTGTAAGATGACTACTTTTAGATTTCAACATTCACCTGGGCCCATTCAGCAAGCAGAAAGTCCAGCCATTCATCAAAACCACTGCTGGAAGCAAACCGAGCACCCCTAGTGAGGAAAGCTCTTTTTCTGACCCATAACACCATTAGGTCTCATGTGATGCTTTTCAAACACCTCCTCTCAATTAGGTAGCTGAGAGTAATTGACACCTGACAACTACCACAAGACTGTTCCTGAAGCACTATGCACAGCTTGATCCTTTACTTAAGGGAGAATATACCATCACTGGAGGCAGTCTAGAGCAAAGTCACTGGGCTAATTCCAAAAATGAAATGGTCATCTATTTCCCCAAAATCTGGTCTGTATTCATTGGCTTTTAGAAGGATGAGGGGTGAGCTTCCTTACAGGTCCTGGTGTTGCAATGCCAGGTAAATGATGAAATGTTTCCATGAGTGGTAGAATATGGAATGTGGTAACAAGATAAAGGTGTGGTACGGTAGCATATTGGTTAGCACAACGCTTTACAATACAGGCAACACAGGTTCAGTTCCCGCCGCTGCCTGGAAGGAATTTGCACGTTCTCCTCGTGACGGCATGGGTTTCCTCCGGGTGCTCCAGTTTCCTCCCACAGTCCGAAGGCGTAACAGTCGGTAGGTTAATTTGTCATTGTAAGTTGTCCCATGATTAGGCTCGGAATAAGTCGGGGGATTGCTGGGCAGCCCAGCTCGGAGGGCCAGAAGGACCCAATCCACGCTGTAGCTCAATAAATAAATCTGAAAATCAGAGAAATAGGGGGAATTGTTCTTGTTGCAAGTGTTGAACCTCTGGAGTTCCTTGCCACAGGTGACTGTGGAGGCCGGGCCATTTGAAATATGTGAGTGAGGAGGAGAGTAGACACATTTTTGAAACACTGGGGGCAATAAGGACTAGGGGGGACTGGCACAGAAAAGGAAATGAGGCCTGGGGAAGATCAGCCATGATTCCATTGATTGGTGGGGCAGGTTTGAGAGGGTGAATGGCCCTCTCCCGCTCCTGTTTCCCTCTGTGGTGCTGTTGTGAGCAGCGTTGCATGTCATACACTGGTCTGTGTAAACAGGAATTTTTAATTTTAACATTAACTAAAAGTGCCTTCATACTATCTGCCACTTTGAACTATGGCTTCTGCAACAAGCAGATTTAGACAAAGTCCTGAAGACCTTCAGAATGAAGTAAAGCTTTAATGGACAATGAAACTTCATTGATACTAATAGTGACCCCCCTCCGTACCCTTGATGGATAATGTTGATTCCCCAAACTAGCATAAAAGCAGGAGGAAGGTTAGCAGATTAAATACAGCAAATGTGACCCCAGGAACCCTCCCTACACCTGCTGCCTGTCTAACAGTAGTGGATAGAGAGGGGCAGGACACTCTGTCACTGTATTGACTTTGGGTCTGAAGTCAGTGTTGAAACCTCATTTCAGAACTGATTTTAGTAATGATGTAATGCAGGTGGGAACTTCAGCAGTGAAGGAGAGATGGGTACCTTAAGGAGCATATACTTTTGCAGCCCCTGGGATAGACTTGCACAAACCACCAGTTCCACTTATCTCCTCCCAGGCTTCCACAGCCCACGTCTGAGACTATCTCCTCATTGTGAACACACTAAACACTTCTCCAGCTCTCCTTCCTCATTGGAGACCATTCCCAAGACTGCTGGCTCCTGCCTTTGTCAAATTGAGTCTGAACGTGGAGAAGACTAAAGAGATGATTGCGGACTTTAGGACGGTTCAAGCTGACCACTCCTCACTGCACAGAAATGGCTCCTTCGTGGAGAGAGTTAAGAGCACCGAGTTTCTGGGAGTGCAGATAACAGATGATCTCTCCTAGATCCTCAACACCATTTCTTCATTCATGGAAGCACAACAGCCTCCTCTGTGCCAGAGAAAACCTCTCAAGTTTGTCCAACCTCTCAAGTTCAAGTTTATTGTCATACAACCATATTCGTGTTTGCCACCAAACAAAACAGCATCCCCCAGACCAAGGTGCACAGCACACTTACACACAACATGTAAAGTAATATTACCACAAATAAATTAACGAATAATAGAATATATTCCAGAAGATTAATATTTAGCATAAGGTGCATTTACAAAACAAGTTAAAAGTGAACAATATAACATTATTGGCACTTCATAAGTGATGAGATATCTGAGTGGTCACATGACCAGGGGAAGAGCTGTTTCCCCTCCTTACAGTCCTTTCCCAAGTGCTATGGTACCTCCTGCCTGACTGTAGAGGGTCAAAAAGACTGTGGGCGGATGGGAGGGATCCTTGATAATGCTAAGGGCTCAGTATACACAGTGCTCTTAATAAATATCTCAGATAGACAGAAGAGAGATCCTGACTATCCTTTCAGCTGTCCTCACAATCATTTGTAGGGTCTTGAGGTCAGATGCCTTGCAATTCCTGTACCAGAAGGTGATGCAGCTAGTCGGGACACTCTCAATGGAGCTTTGTAAAAAATGGGTTAGAATAGTAGAGGGAGAGTCTTGTTCTCCTCAGTCTCCTCAGGAAGTGGAAATGCTGCTGTGCTTTCCTGACTAAAGAGGTGGTGTTGAGGGACCAGGTGCGATTGTCCATTATGTGCACTCCCAGAATCTTGGTCCTGCTAAATCTCACCACAATGGGGAGTGGTCAGCCCACACCTTTCTAAACAAAGGCTTCCCACGTTAAACAAAGGCAAGCACAGGTGCTCTCAATTTGCTACTACCATCAGGAAGAAGGTACAGGAGCCTCAGGACTCACACCACCAGGTTCAGGAACAGTTATCACCCCTCACCTATCAGGAACTTGAAGCAAAGGGGATAATTTCACTTTTTTTGTGATTGAAATATTCCCACAGATTATAGATTCACTTTCAAGGACTCTTCATCTCATGTTCTCAATATTTATTTATTTATTATTATCATTATTATTTCTTTCTTTTTGTATTTTTACAATTTGTTGCCTTTTGCACATTGATTGAACACCCAAGTTGGTGCGGTCTTTCATTGATTTTATTGTGGTTATTACTCTATTATGGATTTATTCAGTATGCCTGCAATAAAATGAATCTCAGGGTTGTATATAGTGACAATAATTTTACAATGTACTTCGAAATTTAAGGGAATCCACCCTGACATCCTGGATTAAATCCCGTGGCAATCAGCGAACGGCGAAGGGAGCAGGACTGTGGGGTCTAGAAGCCCATAGTTATGAGGTGGCAGCAAAATATGTGGGTCCTGGATCGACGTCTGCTGCCACTTGATGACCCACCAATAGACAACCCCTTAGGAAGGCCAGATACTCAACTTGCGTGATTGCGGTACCACTACTACTAATAACATTTAAAAGGAACTTGGACAGGTACACGGATAGGAAAGGATTAGAAGTGTATTTTACAAATAACCTTTGTAGATAGGGCTAGCTTGGATGGGCATTTTGGTCAGCATGGACCAGTTGGGTCAAAGGGCCTGTTTCTATGCTGTATCGCACATTGAACTTTATAATCACATTGCCCTCACCCATAGTACAGGTCGATCTTCTATAATCCTGCACCACTGGGACCTGAGGAGTGTCGGATTAGTGAAAATGCCGGATTACAGAAGGATCACATTAAGCAATAGCTAGCTGCCTCATCATACCATTAAAATATCAAAGGATCCAAAGGATTCAAAGGTTCATTTAATGTCAGAGAAATGTATGTAATATACATCCTGAAATGCTTATTCTTCGCAACCATCTACAAAAACAGTGGAGTGCCCCAAAGAATGAATGACAATTAAATGTTAGAACCTCCCACTCCCTTCCCTCCCGTGCGTAAGCGGCAGCGAGCAACAATCCCCCCTCCCCACTGGCAAAAAATAAAGCGCACCCACTACCAGCACTCAAGCGAGCTAAGCGATAACAAAGACACAGACTTGCAGTTACCCTAAAGACTACATTGCACTCGCAGTTACTGAGGGACAGGTCGCCACGTCTGATCTGAGGTGATAGGCAGAAGAGAACGGAGCACCGGCCAGGCGACGCTGGAGGGCAGTGTGTGACTGCCGGCAGGCGGGCGAGAAGATGGACTGACCCAGCTGGCACCAGCTCCCCCGCCGCTGGCGGGTGAGACGAGCGGCCGCACCTCACACAAATTATATTAATAAATGCAGCAAAACAAGCAGGAATCGCCTGTCTGTGCTTACAAGAGTGCACCAACACGTGAACAGATCTAGAGCAACCAAAACAAAGCGCAGCAGATTGGTATGGTGGCCTGGAAAATTTGAAATTACAGTTGCGCGGAAAATTTGAAATCAGTGCGGATTATCGAAGGAATCGGATTACAGGTAGTCGAATTAGTGAAGGTCGACCTGTATAATAATAAAAAGTAACAAAATATATATTTTTTTAAAAAATCATAGCTTTAAAATTGTCCCTTCCACCCAAAAGGTTAATTTTTGAAGGTACAATATACTGAATGCAGCTGAAATCTGAAATAAAACAAAAGAAAATGTTGAAATACCTAGCAAGCAAACCAGCGTCTTCCTGTTAAATTTACTAATTGCAGTATATGAACTGCACAGGATAATCCATATTTCTGACTAGCTGTCTCATTTCAACCCATGTTAAATTTCATAGAAGCCAAACATTATTTGTGCCAAGCACTTAGTAATCCTCTACTTGGTTAAGCTGATTTCAGATGAATTTCATTGTGAATAAAGTAGAATGAGCAACAATTCCAGACCACAGCATGAAGTCCAAGCTATAAGAATTTGCTTAAATCTTCTGTTGAATATCTCTGTGAAATAACTCTAAAACATAAGATATAATTTCCATTGTTTTTATTTGTTAAGGATCAGATAATCCAACAAGACCATTTGGAATGGATTCAATATGGACCTGAGTAAAAAGAAAAGATTGAACAGGTTGGGACCTTATTCCTTGGAACGTACAAGATTGAAATATTTTCTAGAGGTATACAAAGTGGAAGAGGGGTATTGATAGGGTAAATGCAAACAGGTTTTTACCACTGAGGTTGGGTGGGGCTACAACTAGAGGTCATGGGTTAGGGGTGAAAGGCGAGAAGTTTAAGGGGCACATGAGAGGGGACTTCTTCACTCAGAGTATTGTGAGAGTGTAGAACGAGCTGCCAACACAAGTGGTGCATGGGAGCTGGATTTTAATGTTTAAGCAAAGATTGGATGGGCACGTGGATAACAGGGGTATGGAGGGCTCTGGTCCCAGAGCAGGTCAGTGGGGCGAGGCAGCTTAAATGACAAGTCGAATGGTTTTATTTATGTGTAGTACTTCTGCATAACTCTATGACTCTATTACTGCTAATCATGCTTGTAATATATGTCATGGTTATAACTTTAAATTATTGGTGCTTTTTTAGCATGGTAAGATCATACCCTTTATCAGCAAGTTGTAGAATATTGCGTCGTAAGTCAAATGCCTACTTGATTACTGCCCCTATAAAGAATGATTATGTTATGTTGTGATGTCTTACTACAAACTGGTATCATGTTGCACATAAATGCAATTTTTCTGAGAGAAAATATGAATGTAATCATAGTTGAAATGGCCCAATTTGACACAGTCTTGTATCCATTCAAATGATTTTTTCTTAAATTGCCATTTTGAAGTAGATTGCACCATCTGATGTTAAATATCACCAGATGCGCTGAACAAAATTGTCCTTTCCGGTCTTTCCTGACTTTGTGTGCCTCGGGTCTGGGATGAGATAGTTGCATTAACAGAATGTAAATTATATTCCTAGCAACAGTCTCCATGTGACCACGTAATCTGCCTTTTTCCTATATACCAGCATTCAAATATGATTTATTTCTTCAGTGAATCCATTCATCATAGTTAATTAGAGTAGTCCAAATCAAAGGTGGTGATGATTCAGCATATAGGAGGGAATCTGAAAATCTGGCTGAGTGGTATCACAACAACCTCTTATTCAATGTCAGCAAGAATAAGCAGCTGATTATTGACTTCAGGAGGAGGAACCCAGAGGTCCATGAGCCAGTCCTCACTGGAGGATCAGAAGTAGAGAGGGTCAGCAGCTTTAAATTCCTCGGTGTTGGCATTTAGGAGGAGTTATCCTGAACTCAGTATATCAGTGCAATTATGAAGAAAGCATGGAAGTTCCTCAGGAGTTTGCGAAGATTCAGCATGGCATCTAAAATTTTGACAAATTTCTATAGATTTTTAGTGGAGATTATACTGATTGGTTGAGTCACAGCCTGGTATGGAAACACCAAATCCCTGGAAAGGAAAAATGTAGTGGATACAGCCCAGTGAATCACAAGTAAATCTCTCCCCACCATTGAGCACATCTACATGGTGCGTTATCATAGAAAGGCAGCATCCATCAGCGACCTCCACCACCCAGCCTGCTCTCTTCTTACTGCTGCCATCAGTAGAGAGGTACAGGAACCTCAAGTCTCACACCACCAGGTTCAAGAGCCTGATGGTTATTACCCCTCAGCCATCAGGCTCTTAAACCAGACGGGATAACTTCACACAACTTCAGTTGCCCTATCACTGAACTGTTCCCACAGCCTATGGGCTCACTTTCAAGTTCTCTTCATCTCATGTTCATGATTTTTATTGCTTACTTCTTTATTATTATTATTTCTTTCTTTTTGTATTTGCATAGTTTGTTATCTTTTGCAAACTGGTTGGAGGCCCAAGTTGGTGCAGTCTTTCATTGATTAGATTATGGTTATTATTCTATTAAGAATTTATTGAATATGCCTGCAAGAAAATGAACCTCAGGGTTATATATGCTGACATATATGTACTTTGTTAATAGATTTACTTTGAACTTTGAGTAGAAGAAGAAACTCTGAATCAATATTAATTTCTTTTTTCCTGTGTTGTTTTAGCATGCTTCAAATTACCGTTCTGAGCTTTTGCCAGAAATATGCATGTAAGATCGTAAGACCATAAGACGTAAGACCACTCGGCCCATCAACTCTGCTCCACCATTCCATCATAGCTGATTTATCATCCTTCTCAATCTCACCCCCCTGCCTTCTCCCTGTAACCTCTGACACCTCGAATGAGAATGAGACAGTTTGGGACACTCCATGGAGCTTGTGAAAGAACGCATCAGAATCAGCTTGAACATAAAAGCAAAGATGCAATGCTGAGGTTTTATAAGGCATTGGTCAGACTGCATTTGAAAAGTGTGAGCAATCTTGCACCCTGTATCAAAGAGAAGAGGAATAAAAGTCTTAATGTATGAGGAACTCAGCAAGTCATGCAGCAACTATGGAAAGGAATAAACAGTCGATGTTTCAGGCCAAAACCCTTCATCAGGACTCATGAAGGATTCTGATGAATTGTCTTTCTTTATTTCCATAGATGCTGCCTGACTTGCTGAGTTCCTCCAGCATCTTGTGTGTGTTACTCTGGATTTCCAGCATCTGCAGAATATCTTGTGTTACTATACAAGGAGTATTTATTTTCTCTGAACCTGTGCTCAATGGAGTTCAGAAGCATGAGGAGAATCTCCTTGAAACTTAGGGGATACTGAATTCCTGAACAGAGTGAATGTAAAGAGGATGTTTCCATCAATAGGAAAGTCTATTATCTGAGGGAACAGCCTCCAAATAAAAAAACTCCCCTTTAGAGCAGAGATGTGGAGGAAGTTCTTCAGTCAGAGGGTGGTAAATCTGTGGAATTTGTCACCAAAGAGGCCAAATCATTGAGTGTATTCAAGGGATAATCAAGAGATAAACAGGTTCTTGATTGGGAAGGAGGTTAAGGGTTACAGGAAGAAGGTGGGAGAATGGTGTTGAAAATAAAATCAGCCATGATTGAATGGCGGAGAAGAATGATTGGACATATGGCCTAATTCTGCTCCTACATTTTATGGTCTTACGGTCTAAGTGCACAACGCAATAAAGAATATCAATAATCTCAGATACAATAAAACATGCAATATTGACCAGCCAAAAGATGTGAAAAGTAACTTTAAGCAATTTATCAATTTTAAAAAATCAAATGAACATTACCTCAGAAGCAACAAACAAGATGTTAGAGGAATTCAGAAGATTAATTAAAATCATTTGAGGGAAGTGCTCATTTGACATTTTTGGTCAAGATCCTTCATCCATCCTCCAGTATGGATGAAAGGTCTAGACCAAAAAGATTGACTGTCCATTTCCCCACACTGATGCTGCCTGACCTTCTGATCTCCAGCATCTTGCATATTGCCCTGATTCCAACATCCACAGTCCTTTGCAGCTCTGTAACCTCAAGATTTAGCCAGAAGTCCGGAGATTAATTTAAGAACTGCAAGCTTATTTCTTAGTGGACTATTCTTAGACACGGTGAAGACCTTTGACAGCAAAATGAGATTTTATGATCTAATTCTACTTCAATGATTTCACAGGCAGGGGAATCATTTTGAGGATTATTTTTGAGAGAAAGAATTGGGAACATTTCAAGGATAAACTGACCTAATATGAGATCAGTTAACTTAGAATAATAAATGATGTACTTTAACCACTATCACATAAATATAAATTTAATATGCTATACGGCAATTTGAAAAGGCTGCCAATAATCTCACAGTCATGAGAGGATGCAGAATTTGATATTTCAGCATTTTGGTTCATTGGCCACTATATATTCAAGTAGCAAGGTGTGTAGGAGACAAATGAAGGTCTCAGAAAATGCCTTCCATGGGTATCAGCAGGTCATCCTCGTGATCATCATCAGATCCAATCTGCACTGCTGTGCCTGATCTCCCTCTCCATCAGGTTCGAATGACTCTTCAGTGTTACAGACATGCTAATATACTACAAATCTTAATCTCTTCTCCACCATGCATTACAAAGCTTCATTTCTTCAAAGGTGTAGTTTGGTCACATTTCTCATCCAGGTGGCATCACTGACTTTCCATCTCCTGTGCCTCCATTGCCGATATCCTTTTTCACATTGAGGCTTTCGTTTCAGAAAGAAGCCTAAAAGCCCCAGTCTCCTGAACTTACCCTGAGAGGCTGTTGTTGGAACTCTAACAATTGCCTGCAAATTGGAAACAGATGTGCAAATGCCAAGTTTGCCAACAAAAATATAGGAAGCATTGAGATTATTCTATGAACATGATTATGATTAAACCCGTTGTATATTAGGACAGCAGGGGAAATTATGTCCTATTTATTCACCAATTGAATGGGATTGTTGGGAGTGCTCTGAGAGCTTATGTGTACTCAGTGGGCTAACTGATCTCTGACATTATAAAATATGGAATATTTTCTAGATTTAGAGTATTTTGTAGGTAGTTTGTTGTTTCTTTTGTGCAACATTCTCTGCCACTATTTTATGTAGTTATTGAAGATTTACAAGGAAAGGGAGAGAACAATGTTCTAGTGTTCATGCCAGCAGTTAGGGCAGGTCACTGGTGATAAATTGTGTTGTTTCTGATAACCTCATACTCAAAAATCAACTTTCGATTCAGTTGTTGATTCTAGGTGAGTATAAATAAATGATGTTGGAAGGGAGCTTGGCAATATAAAACTGACTGCCCATTCCCCTTCAATTTCCTTTTTGCTTTTCTTCCCTCTGGGAGTGGACGACGTGCCAAGGCTGACCTTCCGGGTTTCTCCCCTGCTCTGCATTTCGCAATCCCGCCTGTCCTCTGTCCATGTTCTCAGCCTCTAAACTGCTCCCATTCACTCATTGACGAGGTAACTTTGCTTACAGTTCATGCACATGTCCAAACCAGTTTTAGCCTATCAGAGACATCCATTCCCCACCCTCCTTGCCACATCTTTCGTCTCCTTTCAATTTCTGATGAAGAGTCTACAATGTAAAATGTAACTCTGTTTCCCTCTCCACAGATGCTGCCGGCCTTGTAAGAATTTACAGCATTTTCTGTTTTTATTTTAGATTTCTGTCATCTATCAATTTTTTAAACATTTTAGTTGATTTCATTCCCATGGAATTTCTGATAAAACTAAAACAGTTGCTTCTTTTAAAATTGGTGCCATGTTCCTCAATCTCCAGATGTAGGGAGAAACAGATACTCAATAATCAAACGGTCAGAAATAGGGATTATCACTGGGTTGCTCTCTGAGAATGTCCTGAGAAGGCTGAAGGTGGACCAGCGGAAAGGTCTCCACACTGCAGTGAGCTTGACATGAAGAATGAGTCTTGGAACATTCAAGTGGATTGTGGGAACATTCTTTCAAAATGATATTCTTTATCCAAATAAAATGGAACCAGCATTTTTCCAAAATGATTAAATAATGCAGTGGGAATCGGTCAAGCTGATGTAATTTAATTTAAGTTTGGACACAAAAAGGCATAGGATTATCAAAGTGGTAAGACTAGATCTTTGTTTCAGCAGATGTAAATAATGGCAAAGTATTGCAGAGAGAGGAGGTTGAAGCAACGGTGAGAAACAAGAACTAAAGCAGAGAGCTATGGAAGAAGCAAGAGAGAGCCCATTAAGATGAAGAATTAAGAACAGCAATCCTGTGCAGAAAATTTCACAGTAGTTCCTATGTATTTCAGGCTACCAGAATCTCCAAGGACCTGATGTAAGCTGTTGGCTTCATCCAGTTATAAGATTCTCTCAGGATTTTGTTCCATTTCAGGAAATAAAGACCAGAGATCAAAAACAGAGTCAAGGTGGAAATATGGTGTCAGGGATTATGTTCTGAGTGTAAATGCATACTGAAATCCTGGAAAAATTAATAACTATAGAGACTACAGAATACAAAGAAAAAATAACTGACTTGGATTGGATTTTTTTTACTTCAGGAAACAGAACAGTGTAACTATTAATCACAAAGAAAGTAGAGGAACAAGAAGTTAATATCAGAATCAGATTTACAGTCACTGACTTAGATGAAGTGAATTGGATTGTTTTGTAGCAGCAGTACAGTGAAAGGACATAAAATTACTACATTACAAAATAAGTAAACAGTGCAAACAAAAAGGGATAATAAGGTAATGAAATTAGCCAAGAGGAAGAAGCTGTTGCTGAATTTTTGAATGCAGGTCTTTCGGCTGCTGTATCTCCTCCATGATAATAATAGTGAGAAGTGGATGTGTCCCGGACGGTGAGGTGATGGATGCTTCTTCCTGAGGTATCACCTCTTGAAGATGTCCTTGGAGGTAGGAAGGCTTCTGCCCGTGATGGAGCTGGCTAGGCCTACATCCCTCTGCAGCCTCCTGCGATCCTGTACATTAGAGATTCCACACCGGGCCGTGATGCAACCAGTCAGAACGCTCTCTATTGTGCATCTCCAGAGCCCTTGGTGACATGCCAAATTTCCTAACTTTCCAAACAAGGTACAGCTGCAGGCCTTCATCGAGATTACATCATTGTGTTGAGCCCAGGGGAGATTCTTTGAGACGTTGATGCCCCGGAACTTGAAGTTGCTGACTTTTCCACCACTAACCTTTCACTAAGTGTGTTCTCCCAGCTTCCCCTTCCTGAAGTCCACAGTCATCCTCAGTCTTGCATACACTGAGTGTGACGCTAGTACAACAGTCAACGAGCTGATCTATTTTGCTCCTGTATACCCCCTTGTCACCATCGACTAACCACAGTAGTGTCACTGGTGTTTGGGCCGTGCTTAGTCATGTGGTGTTCAGTGTAGAGGGGAGAGCAGCAGGTGGGCTGCAGACTGGCGGTGAGGACCTGCATGAACTGTGGTCTCCTAATAGGGAAGAAAAGGATCCAGTTGCAGAGGGAGGTACAGAGACCAAGGTTTCAAGTTTGCTGATTAGCACTGAGAGGAGAATAGTGTTAGACGTTGAGCTGTAACTGATAAAGGGCAGCCTGACAGATGGTTTGCTGTTGTCCAGGTGCTCCAGAGCTGAGTGGAGAGTCAGGGGGACTGTGTCCATTGTAGAGGTGTTGCAGTAGCAGGGGAACTACAGCAGATACAGGTTTTTAGTCAGGCAGGAGTTAATACTAGTCACGACCAACCTTTCAAAGCACTGATGTGGGGGCTACTGGGCAATAGTCGTTGAGGCAGCTCACCCTGCTCTTCTCGGGCACTGGTGCGATCAATGACCTTTCGGATCAGGTGAGAACTTTTCACTGCCGCATAGAGAAGTTGACGATACACATGAGCACTCCGGCCAGTAGGTCAGCACAGGCATTCAGCATCCTGCCAGGTACACCAGTGGGGCCTGACACCTTACGTGGGTTCACCCTCTTGAAGGAGGTTTTGGCATCGGCCTCTGAGACAGATGTCACAGGGTCAGCAGGCGCTGTGGGGATTGTCACAGGTATAGTTTTATTCTCCCTTTCAAAATGTGCATAAAGAGCGTTGATCTTGTCAGGAACTGCAGCATCACTGCTGGATATGCCGTTGGGTTTCACTTTATAGGAAGTAGTGGCATGCAAACCCTGCCACAGCTGTCGTGCTTCTGATTGTGTCTCTAGTTTTACTCAAAATAGCTTTTTGCTCTCAGTATGCCTTCTGTAGGTCATACTTGGACTTTCTGTAGGGTTCCTGATTGCCAATCTTGAACACCACAGATCTAGTCCTTAGCAGACTGTGAATCATCTGGAATAACCAGGGCTTTTGGTTTGGGAAAACTCAGTATGGTCCTGGAGGTGCACTCTCATCCACACAGCTCTCAATGAAGTCAATGATGGCCTTGGCAAACTCAGTCAGATCTGAAAATGGATCCCTGCAGTAGTTGTGTAAATGTACCTCTGTCTTCCTGAACCTTATCTTCACAGTCCTCACCACTTGTGCTGCAGTCCTCAGTCTCTGCCATAATTCATCTGGAATAAGTTGATGTAGAGGCTAGGCTGGAAATCTATTGTTAGTTAAATAATTATCAGTGGATATGGACAGCATAGATGTCCTTATATTTATTTCAATCAGTCTTCACAGCTCAAAGTTCATGTTCAAAGTTTAAAGTAAACTTACTATCAAAATATGTATATGTCACCACATACTACCCTGAGATTCACTTTCTTGCAGGCATTTATAGGCAAAAACAATAGAATTTTACATTAAATTATACAAATGCAAAAAAATTATACACAGACAAAGACTGACAAACAGCCAATGTGCAAAAGAAGACAGACTGTGCAAATACAAATAGTACTGAGGACACGAGTTGTAAAGGATCCATTGAAGTGAATCTGTTGATCACAGAAGGGGTTCAGTGTAGTGATGAGTGAGTTATCCATGCCAGATCAGGAGCCTGATGGTTGTAGGGCAATAACCATTCCTGAACCTGCTGGTCTGGGTCCTAAGGCTTCTATACCGTATTTTCTGCCCGACTGCAGTAGCGTGAAGAGGGAATGGCCTGGATAGTGAGGGTCTGTGGTGATGTTTGCTGCTTTCATGTGGCAGCACTCCATGTCAATACAGTCTTTGATGGGGAGGGCCTTTCCTGCAATGAAGCAGATTGTATCCATTCCTGGCCATTGTTGTTTCCATACCAGACTCTGATGCAACCAGTTAGGGTACACTCTGCTGTGCATCCTTAGAAGTTTGGCAATGTTATATTAACAACATACAAAAGGAAACTGGAGCAGTCAGCCATTCAACCCATTGAAGTTGCTCCACATTTGGCTGATCTTTTATATCGGTTCCATTTTCTTGCCCT
The DNA here is from genome assembly GCF_030028105.1 of Mobula birostris. Taxonomy (NCBI): domain Eukaryota; kingdom Metazoa; phylum Chordata; class Chondrichthyes; order Myliobatiformes; family Myliobatidae; genus Mobula; species Mobula birostris. Next base: position 47,406,970 of record NC_092391.1, read on the forward strand.
ATCGCTGTAGTATCAAGAAATCTGCCAAGCTCCATTTCTAATGTAAACTACAACAGATCCTCTAAATCTTACAGGAGAGGAAGTTTCAAAGATTCACCTTTGTGCAAGTGAGACATTTCTCCTGCTGCTCTTGGTTTTAAACCCCTCAGCTAGTGCAAACACCTTCCCTGCATCTACACATTCGAGCCTTCTGAGAATTCTGTGTATTTTAATGAAATCTCTTCTCGCCTTTCTAACTCTAAAGAACAGAGACCGAGACTGCTTATTTTCCCCTGGAACAAGTCTGAGGTGAACCTCTGTCTATCTTTTATCAGCTCTTCCCCCTGGGAAATGTGGATGACAATCTAATAACCAGCTTCTGTAGATTTTTATCCCCGCCTCTGCATTCATCATTCTGCAAGACAAGTTCTCCTCATGTCAGCACATGCTCAGGCAGTCGCTTCTTCAGCAGTGCCTGTTCTGAATGAAACTCCCACAGAGCCACACTGGTAAAATCTGAAACCCTCACCCACGCCGCATGAACATAATGGATTACATCTTTAGAGTGCTGGGACACTCTCAGGAGGTCCTGGGGCTATTGACAGCTCTAAGACAGAGCACATCAACTTCATTCTATTTATTTTTATGCTTTTGTATGCAGTCTGTAATGGAATTGCCTCAATTCTATTAACTCACATAGACTTCAGTGTTTGTATGTCTTCTTCCTAAGAGGGCGTGACCTACATTTGTGCTGCAAAGAGATTGAGCATCAGGCCCTTCAGCCTATCGAATCCATGTTAACCATCAACTACTGTTCCTACCCCTAACCCATTTTATTCTCCCAAGGTTCCTTCAAACTCCAGCAATACCCCTGCCCCCTTCGCTGATACCAGCATCTCATCCTTTCAGTCAGTGCGATTGACAGCCGCCAGTTAACCTGCATGTCTTTGAGACGTGGGAGGAAACCAGAGTACCCTGGAAAAAAAAACAGAGTGTGCAGGCTCCTCACAGAAAGCACCCAAGGTCAGGATTGAACATGGTTCTCTTGCGCTGTGAGGCAGCAGCTCTGTTGACTGTACCACTGAGCTATCATAAGAACAGGCAAAGAAATAATGAGGGAGTTTGAAACTTTACTGCACTTTTCTCAATTGACAGTCACATTACTGTCTTAATCCTTTTAGCTAACAGTTAACAGCTTAAATTTCGTTTTGCAAACCCTACGTTCTTTCATCCATAAAAGTTACTGGTGAACGCAGCAGGCCAGGCAGCATCTCTAGGAAGAGGTACAGTCGACATTTCGGGCCGAGACCCTTCGTCAGTCCTCCTAGAGGTGCTGCCTGGCCTGCTGCGTTCACCAGCAACTTTTATGTGTGTTGCTTGAAATTCCAGCATCTGCAGATTTCCTCGTGTTTGTGTTCTTTCATCCATGTTCTGTTCTCCATGTTCTCAGTCTAGTTGCTCCTATTCACTCATTGACCAGGTTACCATATTTGCAGTTTATCACCATGTCATTTTGGGTTTTGTCTCCCACCCTCCCAATCCTTGCTGCAAATTGACAATCTTCTTTTGTGTCCTTCCCAGTTCAGACAAAGGGTCTTAGACCTGAGATATCAGCTCTTTTTCTCTTCCCACAGATGCAGCCTGACCCGCGAGCATTTGCAACTTCTTCTGTGTTTATCACAGATTTACTGTTTATAATTTTGTGTGTGTGTGTGTGTGTGTGTGTGTGTGTGTGTGTGTGTGTGCTTTTATGATACATATGTGTATAACAGTGTGAGGACATAGATGGGAGTGAATGTATTCAGTCTTTTCTCCAAGGTTTTGCAGAATCAAGAACTGGAGGGCATAGGTTTAAGGTGAGAGAGGAAAGATTGAATAGGTACTCGAGGGGCAACTTTTTTTTACACAAAGCTTGGTTTCTGTATGGAATAAACTGGCAGAGGAGGGGGCTGGGGCAGGTGCATTATCAACTTCTGGGTGGGTACATGGATTGGAAAGTTTTAGAAGATATTTTCAGATTCAGATTCAGATTTATTGATCGTGTACATTGAAACTCACAGTGGAAATGTGTCAATTGCGTTAACAACGGATACACTGAAGGATGTGCTGGGGGGGGGGGGGAGCTCGCAAGTGTCACCACACGTTCTGACTCCGACAAAGGCAAGCCCATGATGGTCGGCAGAACAACACAAGCACCAACAACAACAACAACAGCAACACCCTCCCACCCAGCCACCCACTCACAGTTTGTTGGCTGCAGTTTTCATTAATTTGACTGTGTTTCTAGTATTCTCTGTGAATGACTGCAGGAAAGTGAAGTAATAAATGGCGATATATATGTACTTTGATAATAAATTTACTTTGAACTTTGAGCACAGACAGGCCTCCAACTCCACCACAGGCCGCCTCTGGGCCTTCAATCCTTGGCTCCAGACTCCCAGACTCCCAGACTTTGCGTCTCTGAGAACCAGTCTCCGGCCTGGACTTGCAGACTCACAGACATCGGGCCTCTGACCTCTGAGCAAGCCGAGCCAAGGTCTTCAACACTCAGCCCCCTACCTCTGGACTGGCTGTCTTTTGTCATCGACCTTTGGACTTCGGCCTCCAGACTCAATGACCTCTGGACTTCACCAGCCTCTGGGTATCAACTCCAGGGCTCACCGATCATGGGAATTTCACCTATGGGCTTCGACCCCAGGACTAGCATGGGGGTGGGGAGTGTGTTGTTCACCAGCCTTTGTGACCCCTGTCCATTTAGACCTCTGACCCAGACCTCACCGATCTGTTGATTACTGGTCTCCGTCTGCAATGGCGCCAACCTGATGTCCAGCATTGCTGAGCCGCAGCTGCAGAGTGCTCCGACCTGGACTCCAAACACCAGGTCTTACCATTTACTGCCCCTGACCCCTGACCCCTGACCCCTGACTCTCACTCAGCCCTGTTCCTAAACCTTAACCCTTACTTACTGTTCGGGTCAAATTTGACCCATTTTGACTGCAGTAAAAACACCATAAACGCCTTTTTTTTTTTAGCCGAAATTTGATGACTTTTCCTAAAGTGACCCAAAATGCGCAAAAATGAAAATATTTAAAAATTTTATACTTTTGTACGGGTGTTACAAATTTTTGTACTTTGAGGCTGTTCCGGGTCAAATTTGACCCATATCTATTGAAATGGATTTTAGATCTCTGAAACATTAATTACGGATTAATCACCCATTTATTAATGCCAGATAGGCTATTTATACATTCTAAATAGATCTGTGGTTCAAAATTTGATATAGACACTTGTTATGAGGGAATTCTTGGGCCGGGTCAAAATTGACCCAGACCAGACTGTGAAGGTATAGAATATGAACAGGAAAGGGTTAACCCGATCCCTAATTCACAGCACCGTCTCCAAAACTATCCTTATGAACCTAAAAATCAACAAAGTCTGAGCCACAACCTTGACAGGTGATGCAGAGTGGCCGTGATTCTCTGATTCTCCATCCACCCCCTACACCTGGAGCAATTACACCTGCCCGTCATCACTTTGTTAAAATGCAGGAGGGGACTGGGACACCTGCGAATCTGCAGAGACAGGAAAAAAGAAATTTTCAAGAAATAAGCTTGGCTCATTAAAAATCTATGCAAGCACAGTGCAGGGCTCCCCTTTCAGTGCAGTATCGTTCAGCGTGCACAGCGGCAGTGTTCAAATATTTCATGTGCAGAGCACCGTTGCTGCTCTTGTGGCCTCCTGGATGCTGCAGACTTTTGAGTGTTTGAGACACTGATCCCTCAGTGGTTCGTGGCCAAAGGACCCAAGACTGTGGTCCTTTTTGTTGGCCTTTACGTTGAGCTTCAGTGCACCCCTCCGTATGTGCTCCCACAGGCTGGAAAGTGCCGATCAGCAGCATTCCTTTATGAACCTCTCCCTGTGCTGGAAAACCAGCAAGTTTCGGACAGGTCAGAGCCGATGATCTTCCAGCAGTATTTGATGTCCGTTTTAGTGTCCCTGGGATCAGAGAATCCTCCAATACGCAACTGCTTGGGGCCGATCATGACGAGCCACCTTCCATCCTTTTCCAAACCTTACGTGCAACAGAGGGAGAATGTGCTGGAGAAAGGGCTGAAGAAGAAGGAAGCTGATAGGAGAGGACAGTGGACCTAACAGACCTAACTAGTTTCCCTCCACAACCACTCTCCTCCATCTGACGAAACTGGTTCTCACCTTCAATATCTTCTCTTTCAGCTCATTCCAACTTTCTCCAGACCCAAGCAGTAGCCATGGGCGTCTGCACGGACCCCAGTATGGCTGTCTTTTTGTTAGCTCGTGGAACAGTCCATGTTCCAAGCATGCATTAGTAATGCTCCATAACTTTCTCTGCTGCATCGAAGACTGCACAGATGCTACTTCCTGCACCCATACTGAGTTCATCCATTTCAACTACTTTGCCGCTCAGATTTACTTGGTCCATCTCTGAGACCTCGCTCCCCTCTCTTGCTCTCTCTGTCTCCATCTCCGAATACCTCTTATAAACCTACTAACTCTCACAGCTGTCTTGACCAGACCTCTTGCCATTCTGTCACTTAGAAAAATGCTGTTCCCTTTTCTCAGTTCCTTGATCTCTGCCACATCTGTTCCCATTCCAGAACATCTGTCAAAGTCAAAGTAAATTTATCGTCAAGCTACACGTATGTATTGTATATATGCTACCTTACCATTAATTTTCTTGCAAGCATTTACAAGAAAATAAAGAAATACAGTAGAATTTTTGGAAAACTATACATAATCAAAGATTAACAATTAACCAATGTGTAAAAGAAGACAAATTGTGTAAATAAAAAGTACATATAACTGAGGTATGGGGTGGGGGGAGGTGGTAGTACTGCGCAGGACCGAAACAAGCTACAGAAAGTTGCAAGATTAGTCAGCTTCACCTTGGGTGCTATTCTCCGTAGTATCCAAGACATCTTCAAGGAGTGATATTTCAGAAAGGCGGTGGCCTCCATCATCCAGGACGTGCCCGCTTCTCACCATTACCATCTGGAAGCCTGAAGGCACACACTCAGCGATTCAGGAACAGCTTCTTCACCTCTGCCAGCCGATTCCTAAATGGATATTGAACCCATGAACGCCACTTTACTTTTTGGAGTTGATAGAGAGGAGTTGCAGGCAGGTGGTCATGCCGGGGCCACGGGAGGCAGACAAGTGGGTCACGGTTAGGAGGGGGAAGGGGAAGAGTCAGGTAATAGGAAGTACCCCGGTGGCTGTGCCCCTTAACAACAGGTACTCCTGTTTGAGTACTGTTGGTGGGGGACAGCTTACCCGGGGGAAGCGACAGTGGCCGTGCCTCCGGCACAGAGTCCGGCCCTGTAGCTCAGAAGGGTAGGGCAAGGAAGAGGAGGGCAGTTGTGATAGGGGACTCGATAGTAAGGGGGTCAGATAGGTGATTCTGTGGACGCAGTCCAGAGACCCGGATGGTAGTTTGCCTCCCTGGTGCCAGGATCCGGGATATTTCTGATCGTGTCCAAGATATCCTGAAGTGGGAGGGTGAGGAGCCAGAGCTCATGGTACATATAGGTACCAATGACATAGGTAGGAAAAGGGATGAGGTCCTGAAAGGAGAATATAGGGAGCTAGGAAGGGAGTTGAGAAAAAGGACTGCAAAGGTAGTAATCTCGGGATTACTGCCTGTGCCACGCGACAGTGAGAGTAGGAATGCAAGAAGGTAGAGGATAAATGCGTGGCTGAGGGATTGGAGCAGGGGGCAGGGATTCAAGTTTTTGGATCATTGGGACCTCTTTTGGCGCAGGCGTGACCTGTACAAAAAGGACGGGTTACACTTGAATCCTAGGGGGACCAATATCCTGGCAGGGAGATTAGCGAGGGCTACTGAGGTGACTTTAAACTAGAATGGTTGGGGAGTGGGAATCAAATTAAAGAGGCTAGGCATGAGGAGGTTAGTTCACAACAGGGGGATGGGAACCAGTGCAGAGAGACAGAGGGGTGTAAAGTGAGGGTAGAAGCAAAAAGTACTAAGGAGAAAAGTAAAAGTGGCAGGCCGACAAATCCAAGGCAAGCATTAAAAAGGGCCACTTTTCAACGTAATTGTATAAGGGCTAAGACTGTTGTAAAAGAGCGCCTGAAGGCTTTGTGTGTCAATGCAAGGAGTATTCGTAATAAGGTGGATGAATTGAAAGTGCAGATTGTTATTAATGATTATGATATAGTTGGGATCACAGAGACATGGCTCCAGGGTGACCAGGGATGGGAGCTCAACGTTCAGGGATATTCAATATTCAGGAGGGATAGGCATGAAGGAAGGGGAGGTGGGGTGGCGTTGCTGGTTAAAGAAGAGATTAACGCAATAGAAAGGAAGGACATAAGCCGGGAGGATGTGGAATCGATATGGGTAGAGCTGCGTAACACTAAGGGGCAGAAGACACTGGTGGGAGTTGTGTACAGGCCACCTAACAGTAGTAGTGAGGTCGGAGATGGTATTAAACAGGAAATTAGAAATGTGTGCAATAAAGGAACAGCAGTTCTAATGGGTGACTTCAATCTACATGTAGATTGGGTGAACCAAATTGGTAAAGGTGCTGAGGAAGAGGATTTCTTGGAATGTATGCGGGATGGTTTTTTGAACCAACATGTCGAGGAACCAACTAGAGAGCAGGCTATTCTGGACTGGGTTTTGAGCAATGAGGAAGGGTTAATTAGCAATCTTGTCGTGAGAGGCCCTTTGGGTAAGAGTGACCATAATATGGTGGAATTCTTCATTAAGATGGAGAGTGACATTGTTAATTCAGAAACTAAGGTTCTGAACTTAGAGGGGTAACTTTGAAGGTATGAGACGTGAATTAGCTAAGATAGACTGGCAAATGACACTTAAAGGATTGATGGTGGATATGCAATGGCAAGCATTTAAAGGTTGCATGGATGAACTACAACAATTGTTCATCCCAGTTTGGCAAAAGAATAAATCAAGGAAGGTAGTGCACCCGTGGCTGACAAGAGAAATTAGGGATAGTATCAATTCCAAAGAAGAAGCATACAAATTAGCCAGAGAAAGTAGCTCACCTGAGGACTGGGAGATATTCAGAGTTCAGCAGAGGAGGACAAAGGGCTTAATTAGGAAGGGGAAAAAAGATTATGAAAGAAAACTGGCAGGGAACATAAAAACTGACTGTAAGAGCTTTTATAGATATGTAAAAAGGAAAAGACTGGTAAAGACAAATGTAGGTCCCCTACAGACAGAAACAGGTGAATTGATTATGGGGAGCAAGGACATGGCAGACCAATTGAATAATTACTTTGGTTCTGTCTTCACTAAGGAGGACATAAATAATCTTCCAGAAATAGTAGGGGACAGAGGGTCCAGTGAGATGGAGGAACTGAGCGACATACATGTTAGTAGGGAAGTGGTGTTATGTAAATTGAAGGGATTGAAGGCAGATAAATCCCCAGGGCCAGATGGTCTGCATCCTAGAGTGCTTAAGGAAGTAGCCCAAGAAATAGTGAATGCATTAGTGATAATTTTTCAAAACTCGTTAGATTCTGGACTAGTTCCTGAGGATTGGAGGGTGGCTAATGCAACCGCACTTTTTAAAAAAAGGAGGGAGAGAGAAACCGGGGAATTATAGACCGGTTAGCCTAACGTCGGTGTGGGGAAACTGCTGGAGTCAGTTATCAAAGATGTGATAACAGCACATTTGGAAAGCGGTGAAATGATCGGACAAAGTCAGCATGGATTTGTGAAGGGAAAATCATGTCTGATGAACCTCATAGAATTTTTTGAGGATGTAACCAGTAGAGTGGATAGGGGAGAACCAGTGGATGTGGTATATTTGGATTTTCAAAAGGCTTTTGACAAGGTCCCACACAGGAGATTAGTGTGAAAACTTAAAGCACACAGTATTGGGGGTAGGGTATTGATGTGGATGGAGAATTGGTTAGCAGACAGGAAGCAAAGAGTGGGAATAAACGGGACCTTTTCAGAATGGCAGGCGGTGACTAGTGGGGTACCGCAAGGCTCAGTGCTGGGACCCCAGTTGTTTACAATATATATTAATGACTTGGATGAGGGAATTAAATGCAGCATCTCCAAGTTTGCAGATGACACGAAGCTGGGTGGTAGTGTTAGCTGTGAGGAGGATGCTAAGAGGATGCAGAGTGACTTGGATAGGTTGGGTGAGTGGGCAAATTCATGGCAGATGCAATTTAATGTGGATAAGTGTGAAGTTATCCACTTTGGTGGCAAAAATAGGAAAATAGATTATTATCTGAATGGTGGCCGATTAGGAAAAGGGGAGGTGCAACGAGACCTGGGTGTCATTATACACCAGTCATTGAAAGTGGGCATGCAGGTACAGGAGGCGGTGAAAAAGGCGAATGGTATGCTGGCATTTATAGTGAGAGGATTCGAGTACAGGAGCAGGGAGGTACTACTGCAGTTGTACAAGGCCTTGGTGAGACCACACCTGGAGTATTGTGTGCAGTTTTGGTCCCCTAATCTGAGGAAAGACATCCTTGCCATAGAGGGAGTACAAAGAAGGTTCAGCAGATTGATTCCTGGGTTGGCAGGACTTTCATATGAAGAAGGACTGGATGAACTGGGCTTGTACTCGTTGGAATTTAGAAGATTGAGGGGGGATCTGATTGAAACGTATAAAATCCGAAAGGGATTGGACAGGCTAGATGCAGGAAGATTGTTCCCGATGTTGGGGAAGTCCAGAACGAGGGGTCACAGTTTGAGGATAAAGGGGAAGCCTTTTAGGAGCGAGATTAGGAAAAACTTCTTCACACAGAGAGTGGTGAATCTGTGGAATTCTCTGCCACAGGAAACAGTTGAGGCCAGTTCATTGGCTATATTTAAGAGGGAGTTAGATATGGCCCTTGTGGCTACGGGGGTCAGGGGGTATTGGGGGAAGGCTGGGGCGTGGTTCTGAGTTGGATGATCAGCCATGATCATAATAAATGGTGGTGCAGGCTCGAAGGGCTGAATGGCCTACTCCTGCACCTATTTTCTATGTTTCTATGTTTTATAAATATATATATATACATATTATTTGTTTTTGCACTATTTTAATCTATCTATTTAATATATATACTTACTGTAATTGATTTACATATTTTCTTTCTATATTATGATATATTGCATTGAACTGCTAAGTTAACAAATTTCATGACACATGCCGTGATAATAAACCTGATTCTGATTCTGAATCTGAATATAAGTTGTAGGCTCATGAGTTGTGAAGTCCTTGAAAGTGAGATTGTAGGTCGCGGAATCAGTTCAGATTTATGGTGAGTGACGTTATCCACACCAGTTCAGGAGCCTGGTATTTGTAGGGTAATATAGTGGGGTGGGTACCTCCTGTCCAATTGCAGTAGCGAGACAAGAGCTTGGCCTGAACGGTGTGGGTCTTTGATGATGAATGTTGCTCTCTTATGACAGAGCTCCTTGTAGACATGCTCAGTGCTGGGGAGGGCTTTTCCTGTGATGGATTGGGCTGTATCCATTACTTTCTATAGACTTTCCTGTTTCCATTCATTGGTGTTTCCATACCAGGTGTGATGCAACCAGGTAGGATACTCTCCTCTGTGCACCTACAGAAGATTGTTAAAGCTTTAGGTGACATGCTGAATCTATGCGAACTTCTAAGAAGGTGGAGGTGGTGTGCTTTGTGATGTCACTTACATGTTGGTCCCAGGGCAGATTCTTTGAAATGGTATTGCCAAGGAATTTAAAGTTACTGACCCTCTCCACTTCCAGCCCCTAATGAGGACTGGCTCACAGACCTCTAGTTTCCTCCTGTAGTCAATAATCAGCTCTTTGGTTTTGCAACATTCAACCAGATTTCCGATCTCCTTCCTATATGACAATCTGTCGTCACCTTTGTTTTGGTCAACAACATTTGTGTTGTCAGCAGCCTTAAATATGGCATTGGAACTGTATTTAACCACTCAGTCATAAGTGTGAAGTGAGTAGAGCACACAGCCTTGTGGTGCACCTGTGCTGATGGTGATTGTGGAGGGAGCAGTTGTCTTGTTTCCTGTCGTTTCAATCTGGCCTGAAGTTCCCTGCGTCATCCTCATTTTCACTTCTGTTGGGGCATCTGCCACTTCCAGGTGGTGTGCCTGCATTCCTAAGAGTCGAGTTCACCAAGCGCTTCAGCCTCACCAGGAGATCGTGAGATCGTTAGTGCATTTTGATGATTCAAAAGTGTATTTAAAGTGACATTACAGGCTGCAAATTACAGCAACAACAGTTCAAAGATGTATATCTATCTGCAAAACGTCACTGTGTGTCATCAGCACCTTCTTCAAAGTATGTCATTTCTCTTCCACTACCATCTATACCTACACCTACATATCCTCTATTTCCTGCACATCTGCTCTCGCACTATCTTCCTGCCACTATAACAGGGACAGAGCTCCCCTTGTCCTTTCCTACAAGCCTACAAGCTTCTATATTGAGTACATTATTCTCTGTAATTTTTCCATCTTCACCAGAATCCTACCTCTAAGCACATCTTTCCTTCACTCCCTCCATCCCCCACTTTCTGCTTTCCACAGGGATTGCTCCCTACATGACTCCCTTGTCCACTCATTCCCTCCCCACTGATTTCCCTCCTGACACCTATCCTACAAGCGGGACAAAGGCTACACCTGCCCCTGCACCTCCTCCCCCACCATCATTCAGGGCTTCATGCAGTCCTCCCAAGGGAGGTGACACTTTGCCTGTGAGTCTGTCAGGGTCATCTACTGTATCCAGTGCACTTTAGTGATGCCGGGTGTGAATCGGGAGAACTGTTTTGTTGGACACTTTCATTCTGTCCACCACAAGAGGCTGGGTTACTCGGTGCCACCCATTTCAATTCTTTTTCCCAATCCCATTCCGACATGTCCATCCATGGCCACCTCTTCTGTCACGATGAAGCCACTCTCAAGTTGAAGGAGCAACACCTCAAATTCTGTCTAGGTGGCCTCCAGTCTGATCACAGAGACACTGATTTCTCTAACTTCAAGTAACTGCTCTCCTCTCCCCCTTCTCTCTTTTTCCATTCCCCATTCTGGCCTCGTTCACCTGCTTATCACCTTCTTCTGGTGCTCCTCTTCCTTCCCTATCTCCCACGATCCACTGTTCTCTTTTATCAGATTCCTTCTTCTTTAGTCCTTCACCTCTTCCAGCTGTCACCTACCAGCTTCTTCCTCATCACCCTGCCCCCTTAACTGGTTTCACCTACCATCTGCCATCTTGTACTCCTCCACCCACACCATTTAACCCCGCACCCTACCACCGCCACCACATTTTATTCTGGCTTCTGCCCTCTTCCTTTCAGGTGCTGATGGAGGGACTCGGCCCAAAACGTCAACTATTCATTCTTCTCCATAGATGCTGTCTGATGTGCCGAGCTCCTCCAGCATTTTGTGTTTATTGCATTCAATTCCATTTGCCTCATTATAGGAAGGATGTGATGGCTTTGGAGAGGGTGCAGAGGAGTTTAACGAGATGCTGCCTGGTTTATAGACAATAGACAATAGGTGTAGAAGTAGGCCATTTGGCCCTTCGAGCCAGCACCACCATTCACTGTGATCATGGCTGGCCATCCACAATCAGTATCCAGTTCCTACCTTACCCCCATAACCTTTGATTCCGCTATCTTTACGAGCTCTATCCATCCCTTTCTTGAAAGCATCCAGAGACTTGGCCTCCACAGCCTTCTGGGTCAGAGCATTCCATATATCCACCACTCTCTGAGTGAAAAAGTTTTTCCTCAACTCCGTTCTAAATGGCCTACCCCTTATTCTTAAACTGTGGCCTCTGGTTCTGGACTCACCCGGCAGGTACTGGGAGTCATGTACTATCAGGAGAGCTTTGATAAGTTGGGCCTGTTTTCTCTAGGGTGTTGGAAGCTGAAGGGAGATTTGAGAGAAATTTATAAAATTCTGCAAGCTTGCAGTAGGTAGACAGCCAGTATCTTTATCCCAGGATTGAAGGGTCAGTACTCGAGGAGATGTACATATGTAAGGTGTAAGGGAAAGTACAAAGGAGTACAAAATACAAAACCTTACATAGGTGAGTGTAGGGTGTCAGGGCTGGTGTGAGCAGATAGCATAGGAGTGTTTAGATACATGAAAATGAAGAGAAGGAAGGGATTGTGGTGAACGTGCAGAGAAAATGGATTAAATTAATTCGGAGTCAGTGGTTTCATTAGTTTGGCATCACATGGTGGGCCTGTCCTGTCCTGTTCTATGCTCCATGTTCTAAAGCGGTAGGTTTTAACAAGCATGCTAAAAGAGGAGATAACAATGGAGGAGGAGCATGGATTCTGGTGAAGATCTCAAAACTTGTTGCTTTGATAGTTGAAGCTCAGGCTGCCAATATTGAAGTGATTAAAGTCGGCAATGACTGGGAAGTCAGAGCTGGATGAATGCAAAGACCCTGAGGGGCTGAGAACTGCATCCTTAATTAGAGCAGAAGAAATGATGGGATTCACAAAGAAGTATAAGAACTGACAATTTAAATATCACACCTTTTATCATTCTCACATAGATAAACTCCAAGGGGATTTGGACTACCTTCCAGAGGGCAAAATTCCACCAAGTTGAGATCACTTGCCACAAAGGTAAAACTGATTTAATTCTTCTTCCAGTTGCTACTTTGTGCTTTGCTAATTGCTTACAATTTACCATCCGTTTTGTTTACATCTTGCCTCCAGCAGATCGGGCATTGTTCAGTCAGATCAACCTGAATGTTACTATGGGGGATGGGGAGGAGTGTGACTATTTCATGTCCATCAACCCCTCCTCGGAACTGAAACAGAGAGTAATAACAAAGCAAGAGGTTTGTTTTAAGTTGCAGAGAGGTGGCCTGGTAAACATAGCCGAGAGAATGTCTGTGAGAGGGTGGGGACCAAGGATGACCAGCTGACCCCCACGCTCAGAGCCAACCATGGGAGGGAAGGGAATGCTTTGAGAGCACTAGATGCTGAGTGTCTAACATTATCTGTTTCAACAACTAGTCTGCTGGGGGAGATCAATGGGTCGATAGTATCTGTGGAAGGGAAAGAAACTATCGACGTTTCGAGTCCAAACCTTGTACCAGGACTGCTGTTGCTTGACCCACTGTTTGTTGCTGCAGATTCAGTCCCTTGTAGTATCTCTGTTTCTCCATGTGCAGGAGCTACCTGACCTGCTGAGTATCTCCATTACATCACAGCTTCTAGCTACTCCACATAAATAGTTGCAGAAGTTATGTGGCGGGAGAGGGTGGTGGCACGTGCGCCCCCATTCACGATATTCCACTCCGTTATCAGCATGCAAGGGTTTTCTGCTGGAAACTCGATTGCAGGGACATGACCCCTGTGGTGAAGAGGGAGAAGAAAGCCAGGTATGGCAGCTGCTGGCTTCTGGATCTAAACCAAGGCAGAACCGGCCACACAAGGGCCTGCCTCAGCCCCTGTAAACTCTGACAAGCAAACGAGAATTCCAATCCATGGCTGCAAGAGACGTGAAACAGAACGTTGCTGAGGTTCTTTGAAAGCTCGGTGCGTTTCCTGTTTTCACATTTCGTTTTCCAATACAGGAGAGGTAATGGCGGGGTGGGGTGAGGAAGTGAATGGTGTGATGAAACCAATGAGAAGCTGCACAGAATATGTAACTGCAGCACTCTGACAGTGCTGAGCATGTGGGCAACTGCTCCATGTTGAGGTTCGTACATCAGGGGAGGAAGGAACAGAAGGATGTCCTGGGATGAAAGGATCCTCTCCCATATGGATCACTTAGGCTAAATGACCTACCTCTGTACTGAAATCTCTATTACCTAGAAATTCATCCTGGGCCAAGTGACTGTAGGCACTGACATTATATTGGAAAAATCTACAGAAAGTAGTGGGTATGGCCCAGTCCACCACGGGGAAAGCCCTCCCCACTATTGAGCACATCTGCACAAAAGTGTTGTCACAGGAAAGCGGCATCCATCATTAGGGACCCCCTACTACTTAGGTCAAGCTCTCTTCTCACTGCTGCCATCAGGAAGGAGGTACAGGAGCCTCAGGACCCACACCACCAGGTTCAGGAACAGTCATTACTCCTCAACCAGCAGGCTTTAGAACCTTTAGAATGATTCTTCATCTCATGTTCTCAATATTTATTGCCTATTTTATTATTATTATCATTATTCCATCTTGCTTTTTGTATTTGCACAGTTTGTGTCTTTTGAAGAAGTTGTGTGGTCTTTCATTTTCTATTATGGTTATTATGCTATTGTGGATTTATTGAGTATGCCCACTAGAAAATGAATCTCAGGGTTGCATATGGCGATATATATGTACTTTAATAATAAATTTACTTTGAACTTTATATTGGTATTGCTATTGGTTAATTATTGTCTCATGCACCAAGGTTCAGTGGAAAGTTTGTCTTGCATACAGATCAAATTGCACAGTGCACTGAGCTAGAACAAAGGTAAAACAATAGCAGTGCAGGATACAGTGTTACAGCTACAGAGCAAGTGCAGTGCAGGTAAACAATAAAGTGCAACATCAAGATGAGCGAGATTGTGAAGCCGAGAGTCCATGCTGTTGTAGGAGGTCTATACAGGAGTCAGATAACAGAAGCTGTCCTCGAGCCTGGTGGTACGTGCTTTCGGACCTCCGTGTCATCTGCCCAACGGGACAGGGGAGAGGAGAGAACGGCCGAGATGGTGGGATCTTTGATTGTGCTGGCTGCTTTACTGAGGCAGCAAGAAGCGTGGAGAGAGTCGACAGAGGGGAGGCTGGTTACCGTGATGCGGTGTGCTGAGCTGTGTCCATCACTGTCTGCAGTGTCTTGGGGTCACGTGCAGAGGGGTCGCCGTACCAAGCCAAGCCACAAGCCAAGAAGGGCCAAAGGGCCTGTTTCTGTGCTGTAGTTTCTATGGTTCTATGGTTCTAAGAGACTGCAGATGCTGGAATCTGCAGCATCAAATAAACTGAGGGAAGAACTCAGTGAGCTGAGCAGCATCTGTGGAAGCAAAATGATTGTTGACAATTTGGGTCATGTCCTTGCATTAGTCCTGATGCAGAGTCTCAACCTGAGTGGCTGACCATCCTTTTTCCATCACAGAAGCTGCCTGACCGGCTAAGTCCTGGTTGTTTGTTCTTCTCTCACAATCCTAGTGAACCTATTGTTACTGTTCAATGTCTTTGGGAAATAAGTCGTAAAGCCCCTCGCTGCAGGGTATATGGCAGGCAGAGGGAGTAAATGGTGGCAAGATATTCCTGTGTTCAAGCATAAACTCCTTCTCTGCATACATCCACAGCCAGGGAGGCGAAGTCTTCATCTGAGTCTTACCCTCCAACAGCACATCGAGACAGTCCTCTTTTCATCTGCTGAGTCACCTTCTTTGACCTCGTCTTCCGTCTCCTTCTCCTCTGCATTCCTTCTGTCTTCAAAGCTAATCCATTTGGTCAGCGTTATGGTTCTGTCAGTATTACCTGATTGAAGTTGATGCCTTATGCTGTCCCTGAGAGACAGCTTGGGGCATGTTACTACTTTACAAGCACCTAACAAGATATTACTTGCAGCTTGCTATTCCTGGGAGCAGAGCCAATAACATATTGCCTCATAGTCAAGCTCAACAGTCACTCCGCACGTACTTATCATCAATACACATTTCCGTCAAAAGAAATGGTCGATTCTGTCACCAAAATTGTGATTTTTTTTTTTAAGCAGCACATTAATAGGTTGGGTAGGCTAAAATTTTATTGCTTGCATGGCCAGAGAATGAGGGGTGATCTTACAGAGGTGTATAAGATCACGGGGCACAGAAAGTATGAATGCACACAGAGTCAGGGTACCAAGTCCCAGAGGGTATAGGTTTAAGGTAAGAAGGGGAAGATTTGATAGGAACTTAAGGGACAACTTTTTCCACACAGAAGGTAGTGGGTATATGGAGTGAGCTGCCAGAGGAACTGGTTAAGGTGAGTACAATAGCAAACTTTTAAAAGATACTTGGCTAAGAGAGGTTTAGAAAGATGTGGCCCAAAACCAGCAAATAGACTAGGTTAGACAAACATCTTGGTCAGACAGGACCACTTGGGATGAAGGGTAGCTATCTGTGCTATGTGACCCTAGAAGATGGATGGGTTGTCAAATCCCAATTTTTGGCTTGAACATTCAGAACGCATGCCCTCAGTGGGAGCCCAGGATTGTCATCAACTCTGGATGATTTAGAAAGCATCTGGCAATCTCCCAGCGCCTGATGGGAGTTGTGAGGCACCCTGACAAGTTGAGAGCCGAAACGTTCCCAAAACGCAGCACCATGTCATCCAACCAACAACATAAATGTTGGAGACTGATCCTGAGATTAAGGCTGCCTCTCTTCAGAGACAACAAGTGTGAGCCAGCTGGTACAGGTACCCAGGTCGTATGGTATGACATTTATATTCCTGCCCATTTGCACTCGGTGTGGTCCCCGTCGCTGGGATATGGCCCCTAATTCATATTTACCATGTATTTTACCCACAGATTGAGTGGTCTGAAGATCACATGAGGCAGACACAGACCTGTCCTTCCTTGCCATCGTCAGTTCCTGGACCTTTCACAACATACAATGATTGGCAGATGAAATCACCCCTACTGCATTGCATAAAAGCTGATTGGTTCATTAGCTCTGTGCCAACTATAGCGTCGCCAGGGTAACAAGGGGATGTGCAAACATCTTGAAGTTAATTGTGGTTGATTCCCTTATTAAAATAAATCTAACAATGAACTCACTGTGGGATATCATTTGCTACGCATACATCATGACTTCTGAGAAACCACTGTGGTTTCAAATGTATACTATTAATGTGTCTGGTAAAATGCCCAGTATTTGATTGTACAATGACCAAGACACTTCCCATTCTGAAGAGACCTCTGTCTCTTTCAAACAGGATAGAATCTGAAAGAAGAGTCATATAAAAGAGGAGGAAGGAACCCATGAAAGGCTGCTACTGTGAAATGTTAGGAAATGCCATTTCAATATAGATTGTTCAGCTGAAAGGTTGAGTATTTAGTAAGCCAATCCCTACCATTTAGTAAACTAGCCTTTTACTCCATCTCAGAATGGCATTGCTAAAGGTTTTGTGATGTTACATTCAGTAGCCAAAATAGTAAACAGTTACTTGCTTTCCTCTCCTTCTGTTTATCAATTTGCCCATTAGAGTAGGCAATGATTATATTGGAAAGTGAATTAGTTGTTAAATTTGTGCTCAATAACACCCCACTGATCTCCTTCATCAATACCTCTCTGCCAAGATCCATTTCATGCCTAAATCCAGAGATTTAGTACCCTGCATTTACTTGATCCATGATTGTGTCAATAACACATTTCAGATAGATTTACAAAATAGACAGAATCTTTGCTTGTTTCTATTTTCATCTTACACATGTAATGCTTCCAATCAAGCAAGAAATTCTAATAATGTATTTTCCATTATTGGATAATATAGTTATTTACTGTAAGAATAATGCAAAGTTAAATTAAACTGAAGTTATATCCAGGCGTTTTAGTCCAAACTTTGTAAATTTACTAAAGTGTGACCACTGTCCTGACCACTAATATGATCATTACTATAGAAAAAAATTCATATTTTTACATACTCAAGAAATTCCTCATTTTGTGCCAAATTATATGCCAAACTTTGGTAGGATACCCGAGACCATCAAACCTATTTCTCATCCTTTCCTGGGATGAGGACTCATCTAAGCCATAAAACTGAAAGAATGCTGGAGATGTCATAAGACCATAAGGTATAGGAGCAGAGTTACTCATTTGGCCCATCGAATTTGCTCCGCCACTCAATCATGGTTGATCTTATTGTCCCCTCCTTAGCCCCATGCCCTGGCCTTCTCCCTATAACCTTCTTTGTCTTGGCCAATCAAGAACCTATCAATCTCCACCTTTAGTACACCCAATGACCTGGCCTCCACAGCTGCCTGTGGTAACAAATTCCACAATTCACCACCCTCTGACTAAGGGATTTTCTCGGTATCTCTGTTTTAAATAGACACTCCTCTATCCTGAGGTTGTGCCCTCTTGTCCTAGACCCCCCACTGTGGGAAACATACTTTCCATAACTACTCTGCCCAGGCCATTCAACATTTGAAAGGTTTCAATGAGAAGCCCCCACTCATCCTTCTCAATTCCAGCGAGTACAGGACCAGAGCCATCAAACGTTCCTCATATGATAACCTTTTCAGTCCCGGAATCATCCTTGTGAACCTCCTCTTAACCCTCTCCAATCCCAGCACATCTTTTCTTAGATAAAGAGCCCAAAACTGTTCAAAATACTCAAGGTGAGGCCTCACCAGTGCCTTATAAAGTCTCAGTATCACATCCCTGCTCTTATATTCTAGAGCTCTTGAAATGAATGCTAACATTGCATTTGCCTTCCTCGCCACTGACTCATCCTGCAACTCAACCTTTATGTTCTGTGCAAGGACTCCCAAGTCCCTTTGCAATTCAGATTTTTGGATTTTCTCCCCGTTTAGAAAATATTCTGCACATTCACTTCTACTACCAAAGTGCATGACCACGTATTTTCCAACATCGTATTTCATTTGCCTCTTTCTTGACCATTCTCCTAATCTATCTAAGTCCTTCTGCAACCTTCATGTTTCCTCAACACTACCTGCCCCTCCACCAATCTTTGTATCATCTATAACTTGGCAACAAAGCCATCTATTCCAACATCTAAATCATTGATATTCAGCATAAAAAGAAGTGGTCCCAACACCTACCCCTGTGAAACACCAGTAGTCACTGGAAGCCAACCAGAAAAGGACCCTTTTATTCCCACTCACTGCCTCCTACCAATCAGCCAATGCTCTAACCATGTTAGTAACTTTCCTGTAATACCATGGGCTCTTAACTTGGTAAGCAGCCTCATGTGTGGAACCTTGTCCAGGGCCTTCTGAAAATCCAAATATACAACATCCACTACATCTCCTTTATCTATCCCTACTTGTACTCTCCTCAAAGAATTCCAATAGATTCATCAGGCAAGATATTCCCTTAAGGAAACCATGCTGACTTTGTCCTGTCTTGTCTTGTGTCACCAAGTACTTCATAACCTCATCCTTATCGATTGACTCCAACATCTTCTCAACCACGGAGCTAACTGGTCTATAATTTCCTCCCTGCTCCTGCCCTCCTTTCTTAATGTGTGGAGTGACATTTGCAATTTTCCAGTTCTTTGGAACTATGCCAGAGTACAATGTTTCTTGAAAAATCATTACTAATACCTCCAAAATCTCTACCACTGCCTCCTTCAGACCTCTAGGGTGCAGTTCATCTGGTCCAGGTGACTTATTCACCTTTAGGTCTTTCAACTCTTTGAGCACCTTCTCCCTTTAATAGTAACAGCACTCACTTCTGTTCCCTCACACCTCTCAACACCTGGCACACTGCTAGTATCTTCCACAGTGAAGACTGATACAAAATACTCATTTAGTTCATCTGCCATTTCCTTTTCTCACATTATTATTTCCCCGGCTTCATTTTCTAGCCGTCCTATATCCAGTCTCAACTCTCTTATTTTTTATGCCCTAGAAAAAGCTTTTTCAATTCACCTTGAATTTGTTTGCTAGTTTGCTTTCATATTTCATCTCTTCCCTCCTAATGATTCTTTTAGTTGCTTTCTGTAGGTTTTTAAAGCTTCTGAATTCTTTATCTTCATGCTAATTTTTGCTTTGTTGTATGCTCTCTTCTGTTTTTACATTAGCTTTGACTTCCCTTGTCAGCCACAGTTGTTCTATTTTGCCATTCGAACATTCCTTTGTTTTTGGAATACATCTATCCTGAGCCTTCCTCAATTTTCCCAGAAACTCACGCCATTACTGCTCTGCTGTCATCTGTGCCAGCATCTCCTTCCAATTTACTTTGGCCAGCTCCTCTCTCATACCACTGTAATTTTCTTTACTCCACTGAAATACATTACTTTCTACTTATCAAATTTCAGATTAAAGTCAATCATATTGTGATCACTAGCTCCTCAGGCTTCCTATACCTTAAGCTCCCTAATCACCTCTGGTTCATTACATAACAACCAATCCAGTATAGCAGATCCCTTAGTATGCTCAATGACAAACTGCTCTAAAAAACCATCTCATAGACATTCAACAAATTCACTCTTGAGATCCATTACCAACTTGATTTTCCCAATCTACCTACATGTTAAAATCTTCAATGTCATAACTTTCCCCTTTTAACATGCCTTTTCAATTTCCTGCTGTAATCTGTAGTCCACATCCCAACAACTGTTTAGAGGCCTGTACATAACTGCCACCAGGGTTCTTTTACCCTTGCAGTTTAGGTCACATTAGGTCATGCAACATCCGTGGAGAATGAAAAAGTGATGGAGAGAGAAAGAGTTGGGTGAGAGCTAGAATAAAGTTGACAAGCCAAATGGCCTCCTTCCTCATTTAAGAAAATAAGGAATTTACAAAAAAAATTCTGTTTGCTTCACATTCCTTTTGGAATTGGTAATTTGTTTTATTATTGTTACATGGTCCAAGATGCAGTGGAAAAACTTAGATCAACATGCCATCTAGACAGATCATTCCAATCATAAGTGTATCGAGGCCATACAATAGGGGGAAAAAAAACACAAAATGCAGAATATATTGTGATATTTATAGAGAAAGTACAGTGCAGGTGTACAATAAGGTGCAAGGCTATGACAATGTAAACTGAAAGATTGAGTTGATCTTTATCATTCGAGAGAGAGAGAGAGAGAGAGAGAGACAGAGACAGAGACAGAGACAGAGACAGACACTGTCCTTCAGCCTGGCGGCGTTTGTTTTCACACTGTTATCTTCAGCCCAGTGGAGGCTTGGGGGTGGGGGTGGGGGGTAGATGAGAGAATACCCGGGGTGGAAAGAGTCTTTCATTATGTTGGCAGCCTTCCCGAAGCAGCAGGAAGAGTAAACAGTCATCATCCAGTGATTGTCCTATCATTCCGTGCAGTGGCAGAAAATTCCAACAACACCCCACAGCAGAACCAACAACATTCATAGTGGGGGAAACAATCAGTGATTCAGGTCAACGGCCATTCTACCTGTCTGCTTCTCTCTCCCCTGGCTTGCTAGACATTGCTGTATTGTCTGCTTTTATTTCAGGTTTCCAGCATCTGCAGCACTTTGCCTTTATCCTTTGTTCTCAGTTTGTTTGTTAAGAGGTTTCTGTGACTCTGCAGTTTTCTAGCGGTCTCCTTGTCTGATGCCAGGCTTTGTTCCCAGGTACAAACATCACTTGCTTTTGTCTTACTCTGACCATTTTACCTTAAAACTGTCAGTGGATATTTCGATTCCATGACAATTTTGAACTGGTTAATGTGTTAGCCCTATCCACTTCTAACATTTTATTCCAAATTTAGTCACAGTATCAGACAATCTGGAGGTTGTGATAATGCCTCCCTTCTGCAAGTAGAATCAATTAACACCTTGGTCACAGTTACTTAATCTGTGGCAGCATTTTTTTTTCAAAGATATTCAAAACCTTTCAAATCTCATCCCTCGGTAATTTCATATTAGATGATATTTCCCTGCTGATCCCAGCCAGCTGTTTCAGGAGATAGTGTTCCTTTCCCTGTCTCCTGGCTACCGTTATTTCTTCTCCCCAGCTGTGGTTCAGCCAGTGGTACTCACAGGTCTGTTTCAGAAGGTTGTGGTTTCAATTCTGCAGAGAACCGAGCACTAACCTTTTTTTTTGTCTGTCACTGAACTGCAGCCTTGCAGAGTGCAACACCACCATCAGAATCACCTCCTACATGAGATGTGCCTCATGTGCTCCCTCAATGGGCATAAAAGACACCAAGAATATGGGCTGGACGATGATTTAATGCTCATTAAAATCAATCATTCAATCATGACCTTATTGATGCTTCCAGGGACTTTTCTAAAATTGGCTGTCCTGCCCCATTACAGCAGCACGTTGTGTGCATTTCAGTGTATTTGGGGGCATCCCAAGAATAAAGTGAAAGCTGGTGTCTTGGTCCCGTTAAGAACAGAAGCAATTTACGAATGACAGCTACCCTGGAGGAGCTGGTCCTCTGATAACTTGTCCCATGACATCCATGTGTTGATATCCCTTTGTGCAGAATGCTCACTGTTAACCCAGGATAGACTCTTTGGGTTATACGCACATCTCTTGGGCATTGATCTGGCTTGGCTTTCCAATTTCTGCCGTCAGCGAGCTCCCGCACAAATTTCCTCAAATCTAAAAGCTTGAGCCAAATTCTTCAGGGAGATAAAATGTTCTTCTTGTGCCTGAGCCAAGTTGGAAGTGCAGCAGCATGAATAAGAGTGCTCACTCAGTTTCATTGACCCATTCTTTTATTGAATCTTCTATCCACCATAAATGCTTAGAGTAAAATAGGACAACATTAAAATGAACCAGTAAACACGGGCTGCCAGTGTAAATGAGGAGGTGTTGGTGCTGAAATAACTGTGAAGCACTTACCACTTCAAGCCAGACATCTTGTGCCACAGCAGGGCTTCGCTTCCAGATGAGCTCAATTCCTTCTATTCCCCTTTCGGCCATCACGGACACCCACATCTCCCGATGATCCTGTGATTTCAGTCTCTGAAGCCGGCGTGCGAGAACCCTTCAGGAGTGTGAACTCATAAAAAGCATCCAGCCTAGATGGGATACCTGGCCACGTACTAAAGACATGTGTTGATCAACTGGCTAGTACGTTTGCTGAGATCGTCAACCTGTCACTTCAGCAGTATGTGGTACCCACCTGCTTCAAGCAGGCTTTAACTATAGTAGTGCCCAAAAAGAGAGTGCTAACCTTCCTGATTGAATATGGCCAGTAGCACAAACACCCACAGTGATGAAGTGTTTTGAGAGGTTGATGATGAAAGATATCAAACTCCTGCCTGAGAAACAACTTGGATCTGCTCCAGTTTGCCTACCGGAGCAACATGCCCACAGCAGATGCCATCTCATTGGCTCTCCATTCAACCCTGGAACACCTGAACAGCTAAGATGCATACATCAGGATGCTCTTAATCAATACCACCTCAGTTCAGTATTCAATACCATCAACCCCTCAAAACTAATCGATAAGCTCCAAGACCTTGGCCTCAATATCTCCTTGTGCAACTGGATCCGGATTTCCTCACTTGCAGACCCCAGTTAGTTCAGATTGGCAACAACATCTCCTCCACAATCTCCGTCAGTACAGGTGCACCACAAGGCTGTGTATTTAGCCCCCTGCTCTACTCGATTTACACTTACGACTGCGGCTAAGTATGGATCCAATGCCATATTTAACTTTGCTGATGATACCACTGTCGTAGGCCGAATCAAAAATGGTGATGAATCAGCATATAGGAAGCAGATTGAAAATCTGAATGAGTGGTGTCACAACAACAACCCCTCTCACCCAATGTGGACAAGACCAAGGAGCTGATTCTAGACTTCAAGGGAAGGAAATCACAGGACCATGAGCCAGTCTCCATCGGAGCATCAGAGATAGAGAGGGTCAGCAACTTTAAATTCCCAGGTGTTATAATTTCAGAAGACTTGTCCTGGACCCAGCAGTTAGCACAATTATGAAAAATGCACGACAGTGCCTCTACTTCCTGAGGAGTTTGTGGAGATTCAGCCTGACATCTCAAACTTCCATGGATGTGTAGTGGAGAGTATGTTGAATGGATGCATCACAGCCTGGTATAGAAATACCAATGTCCTTGGATGGAATATCCTACAAAAAGTACTGGATACAGCTCAGTAAATGATTGGTAAAGCCCTCCCCATCACTGAGCACATCTACATGGAGCGTTGTCACAAGAAAGCAGCATCCATCATCAGGGACCCCCACCATCCAGGTCATGCTTCCTTCTCGCTGCTGCCCTCATGGAGAAGGTACGGGAACCTCAGGACTCACACCACCAGGCTCAGGAACAGATATTATTCCTCAACAATCAGGCTCCTGAACCAGAGGGGATAAGCACTCAACTTTGAGCTGCGCCCATTCGGAGAGATCTGAAGCCTGAGAAGACAGTTCATTCAGGTTCAGTGACTGAGTAGAAAAGGCAATGACTCAAAGCAGTTTGGATCTCTGATCAGCACCTGATTGGGGTGATCAGAAGTCTGAAGAAGACATAGTTCACTCAGGTTCAATGATTGAGTAGAAAAGGCAGCAACTCAAGGCAGATTGGAGTTTTGAGTAGTGGCCAATCAGCATTTGGGATTGATGACAAGAACAAATTAAAGTAAGGTAGGGGCAAACAGAGTGGCCATTCTTTGAAGAGGACACAGTTAGAGTGGGGCCTTTGAGGCTTTAGCTCTTCAAGACTTCAGCGAGGAGAGGCTTCAGTCAGAGAAGGCAAAATAGTTTAGGTAAAATTTATTGTTCCTCCTTCTTTAAATTTGCTCAGTTCGAACAAGAAAGCTGTCAGGCTGGATAGCAGAATGCTCCTCTTGTGGGATGTGGGCAGGCAGGGAGACTGCCAGTGTCCCTGACCACTACACCTGCAAGGAGTGCATCTCCTGCAGCTTCTAACACTCCGCATTAAGGAGTTGGAGCTGGAACTAGATGAACTCTGTATCATTCGAAAGGCTGAGGAAGTGATAGTTAGGACATATAGAAACATAGAAAATAGGTGCAGGAGTAGGCCATTCGGCCCTTCGAGCCTGCACCGCCGTTCAGTATGACCATGGCTGATCATCCAACTCAGAACCCTGTACCAGCCTTTCCCCCATACCCCCTGATCCCTTTAGCCACAAGGGCCATATCTAACTCCCTCTTAAATATAGCCAATGAACTGGCCTCAACTGTTTCCTGTGGCAGAGAATTCCACAGACTCACCACTCTCTGTGTGAAGAAGTTTTTCCTAACCTTGGTCCTGAAAGGCTTCCCCTTTATCCTCAAACTGTGACCCCTCATTCTGGACTTCCCCAACATCAGGAACAATCTTCCTGCATCTAGCCTGTCTAGCCTTTTAAAGAACAGGTTAAGTTCATTGGCCCTGTCCACACTGCCTTCAGCTCCTCTGTTGCTAGTTTGCCGGAACCCAGTGATGGTCCTGATCCCCCTCCAGACCTCTCTCATGTTGTTCTGCTGGAGTTTCCACTCAAGCTTTCTCCTGTACCTGTCTTTAGCCTCCCTAATCCTGGCTTTCAGGTCCCTCTGTATTGCCCTCAGCTCCTCCCTATTTCCATCTCTAAACGACCTCTTTTTAGCATTCAGGATGTCCTTAATGTCCTTTGTCACCCATGGCTTGTTATTTGAATATCAAAGGACAGTTCTTGTCGGAACATTGCAGTCCACACAGAAGTTGATGTAATCAGTGATGCACTCTGTGAGCCCATCAATATCCTCTCCATATGGCTCACAGAGTGCCTGCCAGTCTGTCACCTCAAAACAACCCTGGAGCGCCTCATAAGCCTCCTCCAACCATTTTCTCACTGTCCTCGAGGTTGCAGGTTTACTCTTCACCAGAGGCACATAGCAGGGTTTTAGATGCACCAGGTTGTGATCTGACCTTCCTAGTGGGGGGAGGGGAGACGAGCTGTATACATCCTTAACGTTAGCGTACATCAAATCCAGAGCCCTCTCCCCTCTGGTTGTACAGCTCACATACTGCGTGAAGTTGGGCAGTGTTCTAGCCATGGTAACCTGGTTGAAGTCACCCAAGATGGTATGAGGGCACTCGGGTGCTGGGTTTGTAACCTGGCTATGATGGTGTAAATGATGTTACACGCCGACGTCGGGTTGGCAGTGGGAGTGATGAGCACAACAACCACAATTGCATGCGAGATTTCCCTTGGCAAATAATATGGCCGGAGTCCAACAGCAAAAAGTTCAATATCCGGGCTACAGATACGTTCCTTGATCGTAATATGCCCAGGATTGCACCATCTGGTATTTACCAGAACCGCCAGCCCCCCATCTTTACGCTTACCAGTCTCAGTGCAATTCCGGTCAGCTCGAACGGTCTGGAAGCCCTCTATGGAAACGCTTTGATCAGAGAGGTATTTACACCCAAAGTTCAGGACACAGGAAACTGGGTGACAGTCAAGAAGGGGAAAGGGGTTAAAGGGGTTAAGCAACCAGTGCAGAGTGCCCCTGTGGCCATTCACCTCAACAACAGGGTTACCACTTTGGATACTACTTGGGGGCGGGAGGGGGAAAATGACCTAGCAGATGAAAGTCACAGTAATTGGGTCTCTGGCACTGAGTCCGCCTCTGTAACTCAGAAGGGAAGGGGGAAGAACAGGCAAGCTGTGGTGAAAGGGAATTTGTTAGTTAGGGGTACAAACAGAAAGGAGGTTCTGTGGATGGGAACAAGATTCCTGGATGGTATGTTGCCTCCCAGGTGCCAGGTTCCTGGACATCTCGGATCGAGTCCTCAGCATTCTTAATTGGGAGTCATTGGTATCTACATGGACCACAATCTCTGGAAGAGTGACGAGGTTCTGCATAGGGGATTCAGGCAGTTAGGTGCTAAATTAAAGGGCAGAACATCCAGGGTTGTGACCTCATGATTGCTGCTCGTGCCACGTGATAGTGAGGCCAGAACTAGGACAATTATACAGTTTACGGTAACATGTGGCTATGGAGTCAGTGTAGGAAGGAGGGCACAAGGTTTCTGTATCATTAGGCTCTCTTCTGGGGAAGGTGGAACCCATACAGAAGGACAGTTTGCATCTGAACTGGAGGGAACTAATATCCTAGTGGGCAGTTTTGTTAATGCTGCAGAGTGGGGTCTAAACTAGAGTTGCAGGGGGATGGGAACCAGAGTGCCAGAATAGTTATTGGAAAGATTGTGGAGACAGGTGTTGTCAAGACCTCTGACAAAGTTAGGAACCAAAAGGTTGAGCATGGTGGTGACTAATTTCCGGAGTTGCATATATTTCAAAGCAAGAAATATCATAGGAAAGGCAGATGAGCTCAGGGCATGGATCAAACTTGCAATTATGATAATGTAGCCATGAGTGAGTCTTGGCTGCAGAAGGGTACTCAATATTCCAGGGCTATGTTGTTTTAGACATGATAGAGTGGGAAGGATTAAAGGAGGAGTGGTGGTGTTACTAGTCAGAGAAAATGTCACGGCAGTGCTCAATTAGGACAGACTGGAGAACCTGCCTAGTGAGGTGTTATTGGGTGGAAATGAAAAATAAGAAAGATATGACAGTGTTAATAGGGTTTTATTACAGACTACTCAACAGCTGCAGGATTTAAAGAACAAATTTGAAGAGATTGCAGACTGTTGCAAGGAACATAAGGTTTTTATCGTAGGTGATTTTAACTTTCCACATATTGACTGGGACTTCCATACTATAAAATGACTAGATGGGATAGACTTTGTCAAATGTGTTCAGGAAAGTTTCCTTAATCAGTACGTAGAAATCCCACAAGAGAGTGTCCAGTGCTTGATTTGCTATTAAGGAATGAGACAGATCAGGTTTCAGAAGTTTGAGTAGGGGAACACTTTGTATCCAGTGATCACAAAGCCCTTAGTTTCAAAGTAAATATGCAAAAATATAGGTCTGGTCCACAGGTTGAGATTCTAAATCGGAGAAAGGCCAATCTTGATGGTATCAGAAAGGATCTGGCAAGTGTGGCTTTTTTTCTGGCAAAAGTGTACTCAGTACGTGGGAGGCTTTCAAAAGTGAAATTTTGAGAATACAGAGCTGGTATGTGCCTGTGAGAATAAAAGGGAAAGCTTACAGGCGTAGGATACCTTGGTTTTCAAAAGATATTGAGGCCCTGTTTAAGAAGAAAAAAAAGGTGTATAGCAGGTATAGGCAGGTAGGAACAAATGGGGTGCTTATGGGGTATAAGAAATGCAAGAGAACACTTAAGAAAGAAGTCAGGAGGGCTAAAAGAAGGCATGAAGCTGCTCTAGTGGACAAGGCGATGGAGAATCCTAAGGGATTCTACAGATATTTTAAGAGCAATAGGATTACAAGGGAAAAAGATTGGTCCTCTGAAGATCAGAATGGTAATCTATGAGTGGAGCCAATAGAGATGCGGAGATCTTAACTACAATTTTTTGCAAAGGTACTTACTCAGGAGATGGACACGGAGTCTATAGAAGTGAGGCAAAGTAGCATCAACTTCATGGAACAATAGAAATTTCAGAGGAGGAGGTGTTTGCTGTCCTGAGGCAAATTTAGGTGGATAAATCCCCAGGGCCAGAAAAGATGTTCCCTCAGACCTTGTGGGAGGCAAGTGCAGAAATTGCAGGGGCCCTAGATATTTAAATCATCCTTAGTGACAGATGAGGTACCAGGGGATTGAAAGATAGCCAATGTTGTTCCACTGTTCAAGAACGGCTCAAAAAATAAACCAGGAAATTTATAGGCTAATGAATCTGACATCAGCAGTGCGAAAGATATTGGAAGGTAGTCTGAGGGACTGTGTATGTGAGTATTTGGATAGACATGGACTGATTGAGGACCATCAGCATGGCTTTGAGCTCGATAGGTCATGTCTAACCAACTTTGTGGAGATTTTCGAGGAGATTACCAGGAAAGTTGATGAAAGCAAATCAGTGGATGGTGTCTACATGGATTTTGTAAGGCATTTGATAAAGGCCCACGAGAGAGGTTGGTCGGGAAGGTTCAGTTGCTCAGCATGCTTCATGAGGTAGTAAGTTGGTAGAAGCCAGAGAATGGTAGTAGATGATTGCCTCTCTAACTGGTGACTAGTGAAGTACTGCAGGGATCAGTGCTGGGTCCATTAATTCCTGGGTTGAAGGGACTGTCATGTGTTGAAAGATTGGAGCAACTGGGATTGTGTACACTGGAATTTGGAAGGATGAGAGGGGATCTAATTGAAACATATAAGATTATTAAGAGATTGGACACACTAGAGGCAGGAAACATGTTCCCGATGTCGGGGGAGTCTAGAACCAGAGGCCACAGTTTAAGAATAAGGGGTAGACAATTTAGAACGGAGTTGAGGAAAAACTTGTTCACACAGAGGGTTGTGGTTCTGTGGAATGCTCTGTCTCAGAAGGCAGTGGAGGCCAATTCGCTGGATTCTTTCAAGAAAGAGTTAGATAGAGCTCTTAAAGATAGCGGAGTCAAGGGATATGGGGAGAAGGCAGGAAAAGGGTATTGATTGTGGATGATCAGCCATGATCACAGTGAATGGTGGTGCAGGCTTGAAGAGCTGAATGGCCTACTCCTGCACCTATTGTCTATTGTCTATTGTTGTTTGTCATCTATATCAATGATCTGGATTATAATGTGGTTAACTGGATCAGCAAATCTGCAGATGACACCAAGAATGGGATCTGGACCTGCTGGAAAAATGATCTAAAAAATGGCAGATAGAATTTAGTGCACAGATGCACTTTGCTAGTACAAACTAGTGTAGGTCTTACACAGTAAATGGTAGGTAGGGCACCGAGGAGTGTGATAGAACAAAGGGACCTGGGAATACAAATCCATAATCCATTGAAAGTGGTGTCACAGGTAGACAGGGTTGTAAAGAGAACTTTTTGCATATTGGCCTTCATAAATTCAAGTAATGAGTACAGGAAATGGGATGTTATGTTGAAGTTGTATAAGACATTGGTGAGGCATAATTTGGAGTACTGTGTGCAGTTTTGGTCACCCACTTACAGGATAGATGCAATTAAGGTTGAAAGAGTACGGAGAAAATTTACAAGGATGTTGCCAGGTCTGGAGGACCTGAGTTGAGCATGTTAGGACATTATTCATTGGAACGTAGAAGTTTGATAGGAGATTTGATAGAGGTATACAAAATTATGAGTAGTATAGATAGGGTAAAATACCTGCAAGCAGGTATTTTAAACTGAGGTTGGGTGGGACTACAACCAGAGGTCATGGGTTAAGGTTGAAGGATGAGAAGTTTAAGGGGAACATGAGGGGAACTGTCTTCACTCAGAGGGTCATGAGAGTGTGGAATGAGCTGCCAGCGCAAGTGATGTATGGGAGCTTGATTAAGAGAAGTTTGGATAAGCAGATGAATAGTGAAGATATGGAGGTTTATGGTTGCGGTGCAGGTCAATGTGAGTAGGCAATTTAAATGGTTTTGGCATGGGATAGATGGGCTGAATGGCCTGTTTCTGTGCTGTACTTCTCTATGACTCTATGATTATTGGATTTAGAAGAAAATGTACATTGTGACAACCTGTACTTTGATATAAATTTACCTTGAACTTTGAAGTAGTTAATAAAAAAATTCCTAAATCTATTGTCCTGAAAACTAGAATCAGGAGCACTAGAGGGAAATTAAAGTAATATCCAGCAGGACTGCAACTAGGACACATCTCGAAGCAGATGCTGGTAGGATATGGGATCTCTCTGAAAATGGCAACAATGGCTTCATCAGTGATGGGTTGTGAACCAGAGATTGAATGGTGCAGGCCGAAACTATAAAGGATATGGGGCAAATGCAGGTAGACAAAGATCAGCCCTTGAATGGTGGAACAAGTGACTGTTCTTAAATGACACCAATTGTGATTTTAGGAAAACAATGGAACTGTGATCAATATTCTACAAACAGAAATAAAGAAGAGTCACAGTTGCCCGAATCCCTTTCTCCTTCTTCCCAAGCCAGCAAGCCAGTTCACCATCCAACTCTCCACTTACCATCCTTCCTGAACAGCCCAGCCCACAACTGCCAGGATGTAACTTCCCATTGTCTGTTAGGACAGAAACATCCATTCTGTTGCAGCAGGAATCAAATCTTCAACAAACAGTTCTTTGGCTCACTAGGTTCTCATCCAGAAATGGCTCTTTGTTCCTCTACCTCTGAGGAGCATCTTCCAAAACTGCTGGTGTAAAATACAAAAAACATTACACTAGCAAACTGTCAGTAAACGTCCAAAACTTTCTTCAATTTCATTTACGTTGGCCTCATTTCCCTTCTATTTTCCGTGGAAGTCAATGCAATCCTGTCCTTTCTTCTAATCCTTCTGTTTTCATCATTAGGCTCTGTCTGTTAATGATCTCTTGAAAACCACATTTCTGGCCAATCACTGCATACTTTGCCATAAAATGTTGAGTAACTTTTTCCAGTTCAATATGCAATGACTGGTTTGGTCTGATGCTCCTGGGATCAATCAACAAAAATGGTTACCGGCAGAAGACAATTAGGCAGCGCATTTTTATAAGTATATTTCACAGATGCTTGAGCCAGCCTCAAAAAAAAAGTGAATCCTTAGAATTATTTCATAACAATGCATAATTATAGCTCCAAATTTTCCATATGAAGATTTCACTAAAAGCTGT
Source organism: Mobula birostris (assembly GCF_030028105.1). NCBI lineage: Eukaryota > Metazoa > Chordata > Chondrichthyes > Myliobatiformes > Myliobatidae > Mobula > Mobula birostris. The sequence goes on from NC_092391.1 coordinate 47,438,189, forward strand.
GGTAAACATTTCTTTTCACTGGATGCCAGTGATTACTGGCACAAGCATACTTAGAACAAAGATGTGCCTCTTTGTGGCTACTTTCTGTACACCATTTCATAAGGGTGAACGACTGAGATTTACGCTTTCTGATAAGTGACTTAGTTTCAGTGGAGTCACATTTATGTACAAGAATTAAGTTAAAAGGATCTCACTACGAGGTTGCGGATGGGAACGAGAAATTTTAGTGGGAAATAAAGCAACTGTCCTTGCAAGCAATTAAGAATCCATGTTTTCTTCATATATCTTTGCCAATGTGTCCACAGGTATTTATTATAAGGCATCATAAAGAGCCTGCAAAAGGGAAATGGTACAATTCAAAGAAACATTGCGCAAAATATTAGGTCCAATATTATAATAATAAATAATCACCTGACATAAATAGGATAACCAAAGGCAGATGAGTTGAATGACCATTATTTTCTCAACTTAAATAATTTGCAATTGCTAGAGGCTGATTTTTCCACTGACTACTCCAAAACTTCACTTGTTAAGAAACTGATACCCTGAAGACCCACTGCAGTTCTTCCTTTTGGTGTCACTACTAAGGGCATACTTCCCTGCTTGAGGATAGGTCCTGCCTGGTTAAGCACAGAAGTGCTGCATTCAATAGAGTTGAAGTCACCTCAGCTGTAGATAGAAAGATTCAGCAATGTTTCTCAATATCACCATTCAATGCTGCATTAACGTTATTCAGTATTCAGTCTCAGTTAAGATTTATCCCATGATCCAGACATGAAACATCAAAAAGCACAATACTGTACTGCAAATACTGTAAATCCAAACAAAAAACATACTTCTTGGGTTCACGTTCAGAGCTCAGGAGGCTGCTCATCATGGAATCAGTGTGGTTGCGATCAGAATCAGGTTTATTTTCAATTATCATTGTTAAATTTGTTGCTTTACAGCAGCAGCACAGTGCAATACATAAAAATTACTATAAATTACAATTAGAATACACTGTATGCATTATATATAAAATAGAACTATACTGCATATATACTATAGAAAAAATATATAGGTTCATGGACTGTTAAAAAATCTGATAGCAGAGGTAAAGAAGCTGTTCCTAAAATGTTGAGTGTGTGTCTTTAGGCTCCATTTACTCTTCACTGACGAAAGCAATGAGAAGAAGGTATGTCCTAGATGATGAGGATGCTTAATGCTGTCGCCATTTTAAGGCATCAGCTTTTGAAGATGCCCTTGTTGGTGGGGAGGATACTGCCCATGACGGAGCCGGCTGAGCTTGCAACCCTTTGCATCTTTTTCCAACCCAATGCATTGGCACCTCCATACCAGAGGGTGATGCAGCCAGTCAGATTGCTTTCCACTGCAGAAATTTATCAGAGTCATGGTAAGACACTAAATCTTTTCAGAACCCTAATGAAATTTAGCTGCTGATGTGCCTTCTTCATAATTGCATCAATTTGATGGGCCTTGATAGACCTTCAGAGATGTTGAGACCAAAGAACTTGAAGTTGCTCATCTTTTCCACTGCAGACCCCTCAATGATAACTGGTGTGTGTTCCCTTGACTTCCCCTTCCTGAAGTCCACAATCAATTCATTGGTCTTGCTGGTATTTAGTACAAGGTTGCTGTTGTGACACTGCTCAACCAGTTGATCTATCTCACTCAATTACACTTTCTTGACACCATCTGAAACTCTGCCAACAACAGTGTGTGGCATTTGAGCTGTGCCTGGCCACACAGTCATGAGTGTCTTTTGAGTAGAGCGATGGACTAAACATGCATCCTTGAGGTGTACTTGTGTTGATTGTCAGCTAGGAGAAGATATTATTTCTAGTCTACACTGATGGTGGTATCCTGATGGGGAAGTCAAGGATCTAGTTTCAGGGGGAGATTCAGAGGCCTAGGTTTTGAAGTCATTTGGTTAGTACTGAATGGATGATGGTGTTGAAAGCAGCATTGTACACAACGGCCTAACACAGGTATTGTTGTTGTCCAGTGGAGAGCCAATGGGATTGCATCTGTTGTAGACTTGTCATGGTATTAGGCAGATTGAGGTGGATCCAGATCTGGCTCAGGCAGCAGTTAATTCCAGCCATGAACAACCCCTCAAAGCACTTCATCACAGTAGATAGAATCATAGAGTCATAGAACACTACAACACTGAAACAGGCCTTTCAGCCCATCTAGTCCATGCCAAGCTATTAATTTGCCCAGTCCAATCAACCCGCACCTAGACCCAGATGTGAGCACTGCCTAGCAATAGTCATTGAGGCAGCTCACCATGCTCTTCTTGGAAAATGTATGATTGATGCCCTTTTGAAGCAGATAGAAACCTCCAACTATGATAGTGGTCGATAAAAAATGTCCTTGATTACTCCAGCCAGTAAGTTGGCACAGATTTTCAGTGGCTGCCAGGAACACCATCATTGCCTGATGCCTTGTGAGTGTTCAACCTCCTGAAAGATGTTCCAACATCGGCCTTTGACGCAGACACCCCAGGATCACCAAATGCCGCAGGTCTTTACAGAGGTATAATTTTATTTTCCTTTTCAAAATGTATTGGTAACATGGGTTCTCCCATTTCTCTGGGCTGAATGGCCAAATCTCTTCCCATTTCCTTTTGTATATTGTATAACATTGATCTTAAGGACATTGCCAAACTTCTATAGATGCACAGTGAAGAATATCCTGGCTTGCTGTATGATGACCTGGAATGGAAACACCAACACACAAAGTGCCATCTACAGAAAGTGCCGTTACAGCCCAGACCATCGCAAGCAAAGCCATCCAAGCACATATATAGGGTGATGTCACAAGAAAGCAGCATCCAACATCAAGGACCCAAAGCAACTCTGTTTCTCCTTTCTTCTCACTACTACGATAGGGAAGGAGGTACAGGAGTGTTAAGCACTACACCACCAGATTCAGAAATTGTTACTAACTTCCAACCAACAGGCTCCTGAATTTGCATGAATAACTTCAGCCCCCGCAACGCTGTATTGATTCTACAACCACCAGACTCACTTTCAAGGACTTTACAACTCGAGTTCTTTGTATTTTTTTTTACCATCACAATGTTCTGTTTTGTAGATTGGTGGTTTGTCAGTCTTCGTTTATGCTTTGGTGTGTGGCCAAGTGGTTAAGGCGCTCATCCAGTGATCTGAAGGTCGCTAGTTCGAGCCTTGGCTGAGGCAGCATATGTGTCCTTGAGCAAGGCACTTAACCACACATTGCTCTGCGATGACACCGGTGCCAAGCTGTATGGGTCCTAATGCCCTTCCCTTGGACAACATCGGTGGTGTGGAGAGGGGAGATTTGCAGCATGGGCAACTGCTGTTCTTCCATACAACCTTGCCCAGACCTGCACCCTGGAAACCTTCCAAGGTGCAAATCCATGGTCTCATGAGACTAATGGATGCCTATAAAGTTTATGTATAGATTTTCATAAATTCTATTGTATTTCTTTATTCTTCTGTAAAAGCCTGCAAGAAAATGAATCTCAAGGTAGTATAGGGTAACACATACATATTCTGATAATAGATTTTACCTTGCCTTGGGCTTTGAGGTGATCTAGCACTTCCTTCCCCCATACCGTCTGCAGAGTTGACCTCTAGAAGCATTTCTATGAACATACAAGCAAAATAAATTCAAATTAGCTCGAAACCAAGAGGACTACAACTTTGCTGTGATTTTTAGGCTTGCGTGCTTCAATGACCCAGAGCAATATATTGGCTGGCTTGCCATTATGGTTTGGCTCTTAGTAGAGTCAACCACGCCAAACAAGTCAAAGGGTAGAGGTCAGACTAAGAGTTGTCCACTGGTCCTCCAGCTTCGGGGGTTCAACTCAAGCTAACAACTCCTACTGGAAAAATAAAATTGTTACAGAAACAGCAATGAAGAATCCTTCTACATCTGTGCGACAGTATTCCTGAGTTTCCACCCAGAACTTAAATGACTAACAATAGTGAAAACCGAGCTACTGACACAATGAAGGAAGCCCTGACCACCACCAGAAATGGAGGACCTTCATTGCTTCACTAAATGCCAGCGGCATAACAGGCAGTAGAGATACTATCACTGAAGTCTAATTGCATTTTAAATTCTTCCAATGATTTTGTTTTCTTTTGAGTGCAATTGTGCAGGTGAATTATTATCTTAATCACTCGCAGTACATTAGAACATTAATAAGTTTTTGACAATGACAGGCCATTTGGACAAATGAAGCTTGCCAAATTCCTAATCACATAGTGTAATTCCTATCTGGGAATTCCTACAATTCCTACAAACAACAAACCACAAGGCCCCACTAGTCTCTAAAGTTATTTGATGAGCAAGAGCAATCCCTGTCATGACAGAATAACTGCTTGCCTTCGCTACATGTTTTCACAATCTCGGGCTATAATGAGGAGTTACAGGAGTTTAGATTTTATGTTGGGAGCTTTGTAAGAGACTATTCCCTCTTATTTTGCTTTGAGACACCTCGGTGTAATTCTCTGTTCATCCCCCTCACCCAAAAGTGCTCAAGTCTGTACATTATTTGCTTTGGTCCTACAACACAAATCACAGCAAAGTTCTGTCCCCTATGACATTGTCAAAGATATTACTAAACTAAATTTGCTCTTAACAGGCCCTTAGGAAAAGAAAGGTGTTCGCTGCTCAGATTTATGGAGTTCAAATTAAACTTTGGAAAATAATTAAAATCTTTTTTCTTCACTTTCTTTGCTTTCCCATTCTACTATCTCACTTCAGGCTTTTCCCCTGACCAAACGAGAAGGAAAAATGAAGCATTCTCCCCAAAATTATCTACCGGTGCTGCTCTGGACCCAGGCACTATGAGGCTTCTGAGAATTAGCTGCAGCAATTTTCCAAAGTTAGTGCATATATCCAGCATCAGGAAATAGCCAATGTATTTTCCAATCCTAAGTGATCCGATCATAACCCAAACTTATGATTTGAGTCTCAGCAATGTCAGTTTTGCATGGGCCCTCACTCAAACTTTCTGTATAGTTTCTGACAGAGGGTAATATTCCAAAATATATTTATAATGTGATACCTTCCCCCCAAGCAGCTACTCTTTGGTCAACAGCTGGTTTGTATTAATTACCTATGCATAAGAAGTGAGAGGCAGGGGAGGTTTATTCTGGCTGGTGGACTTGCCACTCATCTGACTTCTGGGCCAGATGACAAATTAGATAAACCCACTAGTGGGAGGTCAGTAGTCAGTAGAATCTGTAAATATCCCCTCCAAATCCCAATTGAGTAAAGAGATATTTTTATTGTTTTGGTATTCTGGGAGTTAAATTTTCCCCACCATCTCTTAAATCCATAAAGCGACTGAATCAGTGGCTTTGTTCTTGGGTCACAGTCTCTAATCTGGCACAGTTATGAATTAGATTTGCAAGCCTATTATTTACAGCTATGAATATATTTGCTGCATTTTCTTTTTTTTTTCTTTGTTTTTTGCGAAGTGTGCCAATCTATTTAACACATGGCCTCTGCTTTCCAAGCAGGTCCTGCAAGATTAATGGATAAATGCTTCTATTGTTGCAGAAGGACAATGACTGACTTCTTCATATGCTATCTGCTCGATCCTTTCAATTGTTGTGTGTGGTCTGTCTCATCAATCACTGCGTAATGTAGCCATATAGTTAAAGTATTTAGTCTATCTTCAGGGATCTCTGAGGCATTCTGTTGTCAATATAACATTGTGCTATTGATGCAAACGCTTGTATTGATCTGTGGTTTTGCGCTGACCTCTTTTAATACACATTATTGACTTACTGTTCGTGTTTGGGAAAACGCCAACCTGTAACTTTCTTAATGCCGATTAATAGCGTATTAGTAGAAACTGAGGCTGAGGAGAGAGTCAGAAACGGATTGTGGTCTATTCATTTCAGGATCACGTATGGGAGGAAAGAGCAACATAGTTAATCTGATTTCTTGTTTCCCACTTATACCTATTCAATTTTAGTGAAGGAACTCAAAAGCTGCAATTCCCATTTCCACAGTCTCTGAGACTTGGCAGAAATGGTACCACAAATACAAGTCATTTCCGGCATTTCTTTTATATCTGCTCAAGAAAATGAACACAGTATTTTTAAGTAGGACTTAAAAAATGTGTCCTTTTTTTGGGGAGGGTGTTCACAACGAGGGTTTTCTTTTTAAAATTGAGAACAGAATGTATTGCTGAAAGGAAGAATTCACTTTTATGCATCAGTAAGGAAGAGTTCTGTGCTGAAACTACTTGTGGAGAAGGCTACTGTTTTTGTATTCATTCCAAAGAAATGCCAGCACGTCTCAGCTACCTCATGTTCTGTACATCAACACTAATGCAGTTAAAAACGGCCCTGCAAGTTTGTTTTATTGTATGGTCATTCTTGCTCAGCACTGTGTGCTTTCACTCACAACTGGTCAAAGTTTCCGTCTGAGGATCGTGGGTTTGTTCTTTGACCCTCAGAACCATGTGGGAGGATTTCTGTGCAAAAATTAAAGAACTAATTGAAGGCTTTTACAATTAATTCACTTGGGAAATGCTCTGCGGTGAAGTCATCACATGAATGCTGCCCCAGCCATGCAAAATACAGCTTTGAAAAGTATACATTACATGCAAACCTTATGAGTAAATTAAAAGCAGGAAAGGTCTTTAAACTCTGTGAAATTTTAGATTTAGCTCAGACGTCGCTCCGAGATCTCTTGATCTCACAGGATACCTCATTGCGACCTTTGCACTTTCTGTCTTCCCCCGGTTTCCCTCCTCCTTCCCTTTCTCCCGTGCTCCACTCTCCTCTCCTATCAGATTCCTTCTTCTCCAGTCCTTTGCCTTTTCCACCTATCACCTCTCAGCTTCTTACTTCGCCCCACCCTTCCTCGCCCACCTGGCTTCACCTTTCACCTTCTAGCTTGCAACACACACAACATACTGGAGGAACTTAGCAGGTCAGGCAGCATCAACGGAAATGAGTAAGCAGTCAATGTTTTGGGTCGAGCCCTTTCCTCAGGACCTTCTAGCTCATCCTTCTCCTCCCTCCACCTTCTTATTTTGGCATCATCTCCCTTCTTTTCCAGTCTTGTTGAAGGGTCTCGGCCTGAAGCGTTGGCTGTTTATCGTTTCCATAGTCTCTGCCTGACCTGCATTTTGTGTGTGTTGCTCTGGATTCTGTGTTCTGTTTTCCTACCTCAATGTAATTATGGTGATATGATCTGTCTCTGTGGCTTGCAAACAAAATCATTTTGCTGTGTCTCTGTACATCAAGGTTCAAAGTAAATTTATTATCAAAGTACATATATGTCACCATGCACTCTCCTGAAATTCTTTTTCTGCAGGCATTCACAGTAGAACAAAGAGTAATAGAATCATTGAAAAACTACACAAAGATAGACAAGCAACCTATGTGCAAAAGATAACTAAATAACTAACTAACAAAAAGAGGACAGTGTTGTAGAGTCTCTGAAGGTGAGTCCAGAGGTAGAGCAGCACGGTAGTGTAGTGGTTAGCACAATGCTTTACAGTACCAGTGACCTAGGTTCAATTCCTGCCACTGCCTAGAAGGAGATTCTATGTTCTCCCTGTGACCCCTGACCCCATGTGTTTCCTCCAGGTGCTCCGGTTTCCTTCCACACAGCAGTCCAAAGACGTACCGGTTGGCAGGTTAATTGATCATTGTAAATTGTCTCGTGATTAGGCTAGGGTTAAGTTGGGAGTTACTGGGCATTGGGGCTCAAAGGGCGGAAGGACCTATTCCACGGTCAGTGGTGAGGTGAGTGAAGTTATCCACACTGGTTCAGGAGCCCGATGGTTGAAGGGTAATAAACTGATCCTGAATCTGGTGGTGTGGGACCTAAAGCTTCTGCACTTCCTTCCCAATGGCAGCAGTGAGAAGACAACAAGGTGAGGCTTTTTGATGATGGATGCTGTTATCTTGCAAGAAATGTGTGTCAGTAATAAACCAACTACCAATTTTAGTTCATGGTGTACTGAAATGAAGGGCCAGTTAACAGTCTTAAACACATAAACTAGCTCAGGGATATTGTATGTACTGGGGCAGCAATTAATACACTTGTGTTAAACACGCAATATATTGAGAGCGACAGACATCTTTCTAGTTCTGAAATTTAAAATCGATTGATGCATCGTCACTGCCATGTAGCAGATCAGACAGCCAGCTTGCCCACAACAAGTTCCCACAAACAACACCAGAAAATACCACAGTGTGCCCTTGGAAGTCCTCTCCAGTGCACTCTAACCAATGACTTATAGAGCCCCCGAGGCTTTATAAGGCAGTGTCAGACCACACTTGGAGTACTGTGAGCAGTTCTGGGTCCATTATCTAAGAAAGGATGTGCTAGCATTGAATCGGGTCCAGAAGAGGTTTACAAGAATGATCCCAGCAATGACAGGGCTAATATATGAGGAGCATTTGATGGTTCAGTTCAGTTCAGTTTCGTTTATTGTCATTTAGAAATGCATGCATTAAAAATGATACAACGTTCCTCCAGAATGATATCACAAAAAAACACAGAATAAACCAAGACTAAAACTGACAAAACCACATAATTATAACATATAGTTACAACAGTGCAAAGCAATACCGTAATTCAATAAAGAGCAGACCATGGGCACGGTAAAAAAAAGTCTCAAAGTCTCGATAGACTCGTCATCCCACACAGCCGGCAGAAGGGAGGAACTCTCCCCGCCACGAACCTCCAATCACCACCAACTCGCCGCTGCAGCACCATTGGAAGCACCCGACCGCAGCTGACTTTGAGTCCGTCCAAAAACTTTGAGCTTCCGACCAGCCCCTCTGACACAGCCTCTCCGAGCACCATCCTCTGCCGAGCGCTTCGACCCCACCCCGGCCACCGAGCGACAAGCAAAGCCGAGGACTCGGGGCCTTCCCCTCTGGAGATTCTGGACCACACAGTAGCAGCAGCAGTGAAGCGGGCATTTCAGAAGTTTCACCAGATGTTCCTCCGTGCTCTCACATCCGTCTCCATCAAATCAGGATTGTGCACGGCACCCTACTTGACAGATAACAGACATCACCACTGGAGTGGCCGCTGCGAGCTGCGTCGCGCCGCCATCTTCCCATCTGGGCTTGTACTTGCTAGGGTTTGAAGAATGAGGGGGATCTCATTGAAATCTGTCGAATACTGAAGGCCCAGATAGAGTGGATATGGAGAGGATATTTCCTATTGTGAGAGAGTCAGAATACAAGGACTTCCCTTTAGAACAGAGATAAGGAGAAGTTCCTTTAGCCAGAGAATGGTGATATGTGAAGTTTGTTGCCACAGGGTGTGGAGGCCAACTCATTGGACATAAATAAAGTTTAAGTTGTTAAGTTATTGATTAGTTCTGTCATCAAAGGTTATGGGGAGAATGGGGTTGAGAGGAACAATAAATCAGTCATGAGGGAATGGCAGAGCAGACTTGTTGGCCCAAATGGCCTGATTCTGCTCCTATGTCTTGTGGAATCCTACTGGGAAGAGAAGAGAAGCAGTAACAGTATCCTCTCCCAGTCCAACGTTCCCAGCATTGAATCCTTGGATACACACAGTTAATTGTGTTAGGCAGACCGCATCAAGTAATAAGCTTGGCACTGGTCTCTCAAAATAGTTACCTATTATAAGCTGTGTCATAGGGAGAGAGGAAAGGCAGATGGAAATAGTCAAGGATGTCCACAAAGTGTCCCTGAGGAAATGTGCAGCCCACACTAACTCTTGGAAACCTTTCACCCAGGAGAAGTGATGGGAAAAATGTCCGGAAGATGCACCGGGAGCAGACAGAAGCCCGAGTAGGCAGCCGAAAGAAACCACTACCTCATGGACTGCAATCCAATTGTCCTCCAGTCACCCCCCTCCATCCCATCAGATACTACTGGCCCCTACTAGGCACCACATAACTCTACCAGGTATCAGCTTGCCATTCAGATACTTTTCTACCCCATTACTCACTTCAACAGATACCATCTGCTCCATCGGATTCTGCCTGTCCCCTTCAGATTCCATCCATTCTAACAGATACCACCTGTCCCATCAGAAACCACTCAGTCCATCCGATTACATCTGCCCCATCAGGTGCCACCCGCCCTCTCAAGTAACATTCGCCTACCAGGTAACACCTGTCCAGTCGGTATCACCTGTCCCATCAGGGGCCATCCACCCCAGCAGATACTACCTTTCACTGCCCCATCTATGGGAAGGTCTGCAGTTCCCACACTGGCCTCATTACCCACCATAAAACCTCAGAACCTACACAAACCAGAGGCACCCTTGATCCTGAGGGACTACATAAGAAGGGAGGAAAAAATACTGATCAGGTGGATCTTGGAGTTGTAATCTTAGATATTCATCTGGCAAGGAGAGCCCGGCTTCACATTTCATCTGAAAGTCAAGAAATCTGACAGTACAGATTTTCTTGGTTCTTCACTGGAGGGTCAAGCCTATATCTCTGCAATCAAATCTTTGTAATTAAAATAAATACAGCAGAATCTGTTTTCCTTAGAGCCTCCAGCATTACCTTTATTGCTTCATAGGAAACTCTAGTGATTACAGAATATAATGAGGACCCCTCAGACTACACTTGTAAGAATTTGTCTGTGAGCCATTTGGTGCCTCTCCATAACAAGACGACAGAGTCAGCTTTTATTCAATCACTACTCTACGTATTATGGCTTAGGATTTCATGCTATGTTCCCTGGAGCCTTAAGCAAGCTGAAAGAAATCTCAGAAGTCTCCAGGGGTCAAGGGGTTTCTCTCAGTACCTTATTAGATTTCTAAGCACTTCTGCATAATGCACAGGCAAGGTAAAAATATAAAGGGAGCTCAAGCTCAAATAATGAAATGAAATGATGCTATATCTAAGCTACAAGGCAAGAAAAAAAATCAATCGCCAAATCATTTTCCTATTTTACAGTACTGGGGTATTATTGTTTGTTGCAATACCTGTTTCAATTTTAGTTTATTCTGTTTGATTACCTGGTCATTAACAGACAATTACTCGAGAACTTCTTTGTAGGAAGCAACCGTAGTATTTCCTTCCATCACTTGATTTTAAAGTACATTCTGGGACACCATGAAAGCATGAAATGTGTAATATGAATGCAAGTCTGACATTTAATTTCATTCAGTAACAAATTCATTGTTTTCCCTCTCTGTAGTAGACTAATAAACTCACGTGATTTATCTCTGATATGCCAAGACAAGTAGCTGAGATGAATGCAGACCCCTTCCACCAGTACAAACAAAAACCTAGCTTCACATCTGAGAAACTTTGTACTAATTTGATGAATACAGAATTAGTCATTTGCAGCAAATCTGCTTCCCTCAGACACCTACAAATCAGCTGCAGGCAACAACACCTCACTCACTCTCAGAAGAATTGACATTTATTTGGTCAGATGGTTCAGTTTCAATCAATTACCTTTACAAAAAAAATACCAATGAGTTACATGATTTGACTGTCCAATATATTCACGACTGTGATAGCTTTATTACAAGAAACCATGCACGATGCACCAGCAAAATTGAGAATAGGAGAGGAAAAAATATAAAAGATACATGCAAATTCTGAACATTAAAGAGCATACAATACAGAATTCTTCTGCAATAATGTGGAAGAATTAATTTTGTTTTATAACACATTAGCATTTCACCTTTGCAGTCGGATGAAGTTTTGTGTTAGGTAGGTCCCGCACCAGGATTTGAACACACGACTCCAGCTGATGCTCCGGTGCAGAACTGAAGGCTTGCTTCATTATTCAACATACCATCTTTCAGATGCAACCTTAAACCAGGATCCTGTTCAGTCGGATTAATAGATATTAATAATCCGAGGCGTTGTTAGCAAAGAAGAGCTGAGTGCTCTACCTATGTCCTGTTCAGCAGTCAACACTGACAGAATATTGATATGTCTTGCTCTCCTTTTCTCCTGAAAGCCTGCAATATCTTAGGCAACCACAGAATTTCCCTTTAGCCATTTCATCATTCCTCCCAAAGTCCACTTTGCAGGGGGTGGGAGCATACGCATGCCAGGGACCTTCCTGAGCTGAGGAAGTGGCTGGAAGAGGTTCACCCACAGGTCCAGATTCTCTAAAAAACAATTAAAACTCTTGGTCCAGATGGTCCAGAGGGAATAAGAGTGGAAATCACTCTCGGCAATAGTTTTGTTGCTAATGGGGAGACTTAGCCGGGTATCTTGCCATGGGCATATCTGTAGTGACCTCGTCAAGCCTGTCAATGAAAGGACAGTGTTCTTTGTTCTCTGCATATATTTCTATCATAGAGTCATAGAGCAATATGGTCCAGATCTAGGCCCTTCAGCCCAATCAGTCCATGCCAGCCACAATACCCACCATCACCTGCATTACTCATCACAATAATTACCTCCACTGCTTCTTCTACACTGCTGCCATCATTGCTGTGTACTTCATCCCACCTCCTCCCCATTGTACTGGTCATGGTCACAGAAAGACACAACACCTAAAAAGCCATTTCAGCCCATCAACTCTGGGCTGACCATTGACCACCCATTTACACTAAGCCCAATTGTTTGTCCCACATTCTCATTATCTCCCTAGTAAACTCTGCCGTTCACCTCAACTCTTGGGCAATTCACAGTGGTCAATTAACCTCTCAATGTTAATGGAGATCGTACACATGGGGGAAACAGCCACATTTAAAAGACGAACCTACAAATTCTACACGGACGGCACCCAAGCTCAGGTCTGAACCTGGGTTTTTGGAACAAGCTGTTCAATTTCAAATTTAATTATCATTCAACCATACTTATGAATACAGCTAAATGCAACAGCATTACTCTGGAGCCAGGGTGCAAAACATAGTACCAACAATCGTAAGGCACATATCAGATAGTAAGTACATAAAAGGCAGCAGTAAGATACAGCAACACAAAAAAATATAGTCCAAGTCCCTGAGCCCATGAATGTTGCAGCAGTCTGCAGTCAATCACAATACAGCTTGTCTTCTGCCAAGCGAACACTGGAGGGCAGTACCAACTCCAGCATGGATGCTGTGCCACCTCTGGCACTCTGGTGGAGCAACTCCAATGCTTCCTCAGGTGGCTGAAAACAGGCAACACCGCGGCTTGAGGCCTAGTCCTTGCTATAAGCAAGGCCATGCAGTTCCCTGCCGTCCTCCCCCACCGGCTGCCAATAAACCAATGAATTGGACTTGCAGCACTCAACATCACCAAAGCCCAACAGCATCTTGCAGTCACAAGTAAAGCGACAAAGACAATCGCTCTCTGTTAGACTGCACACCTCCCTCACACACCGATGCCTCTCCGTCACAGGCAGCATCACGATCCAAACCAAGTTCAGCTCCTTCAGTTTCGCCACCAACAAGCAACTCGTTGATGGGGTAAACTACAATACTTTAAGTTCTTAATGTACAGCTGGGGCTTGCAATCATAAAAAATATGTTTAAAAAAGATAATCACTCCTTTGGCTGACCCCCATAGAAGCCGCTGTGTCCAAGCACGCTGTCATCTTCGGAAACTGTGGTACTATGCCACTACCTGATCTCACCACAACAACTGCTTCACCCCTTATATCCTAGTTGCTGTTTGCAGACTTCTTGATCATGTTATACCTCTTCTCTAAATGACACAAAAGTAGATGTTGTTATGAAAATGAGGAAGCTTATTTAAGTCTACAGCAAGAGATACAAATCAGATGGAAAACTGGACAGAGCAAAGGCAAATGAAACACACTCCTGACATATTCTGGGATGTCAAATGGGGGTGGAACATATTCAGTAAATGGTTGGGCATTTAAAGGCTTGGGGTTGAAGTCCATAGTTTCTTGAATGTGGTAGCCTAAGCCTAGAGTGATGAAGAAGGCTTTGTGCCTTTACAAGTCAGAGCACAAAATATGAGTTGTGATAGTAAGTTTCAACTTTATTAAACACTAGTTAAGCCACACTTGAAGTTTTGCTTGTAGGTCTGGTCATCACAACATATGAAGGATGTGATTGTATTGGGAGAGAGTTCAGAGGTGCTTCATTGGGATGCTGCCTGGACTGGAGGACTTTAGTTCTAGGGAGCAAAGAAGGATGAGGAGCCAACTGATCTTGTTACGATCTTTCACTACCTGCTCTGCACTTCTCCGGTACTTTTTACATTGTTGTTGTTTTAACCTAATCTAGCAGGCTCAATGTATTTTGTCATGATTTGATCTATATGAATGAATGGTAGGCAAGACAACCTTTTCACTGTATCTTGGTACATGTGTTATTAATAAACTAATCACAATTCCAGTACCAGTTGCTATACCAACACCAATACCATCTCTGTCTCTGTGCCCTCAGAAGCAGGTCACTGTCACTCTTCACTGCAGAAGATCAGCCACCATCTGCCATTGTGACCTTTGAACCTTCTCCATTCGAGAAGTTTATGTCCTGGCTGTTAGTGAGAAGGGAGACTATTAAAAGTCAAGGCCATAATGATTGTTAAATGTAACAACGATCATGTTGGATAATTAGATGCCTATTTTGCACTTATAAAACAAGCACCAAGAGATTTCCACACCAGTTCTGCAGAAGCAATTAATTTTACATGGAGTGCTCTGAGCTTTGAGAGTTTATATGAAACAACTAATTAAAAATACAAGTTCTACATGTAGTTACAGGAAACAACTAACGAGATGAGGTTGAATGTATTCAACTCCAAGTTTCATTCACTTCCAATGCCTTGTTCAAAGCCTTTGCCAATTCAACCCACATGCTCTAATTAACCAAGTCAGAGCGATGCAAATTAGGGACTGGTGAAGGATGCATAGTTCCACTGATTTCAAAATATAGTTATGGGAGAGTAACGTAGTAACAAAAATAAAATTCACGTTTATACCTGTTGCCTGCAGCGTCAATTATGTACCTTGCACCAACTTATGTGCTTCATCTAATGGGTTTTTCATCAAGAGAGAGTTTATTTGCCGAACTTTTATTTTGACCAAAACATTTACTTTGTTTTAAAATAAGTTTTAAACAATTATTACTTCTTGAAGCATGACTGAATCTCTGAATCACTTAGATTTCCAAAACACTAAAATGCCATTAATTCCAGTCAATAACTTCACTTCACATTGGACATAGGGTATACACCACAGACTCCTACAGATTGTTGTCTCCCCTCTGCTGTCAGATTTCTGAACAGCCCATGAATCAATGAATAATCTCTTTCACACTATTTATTTATTTATTGATTGATTGGTTGACTTATTTTTATTGGAACTTAGAGTTTTTTTTTATCTTGCACTGTACTGCTGTTGCAAATTTCATGGTGTAAGAGTATATCAGCGATCATAAACCTGAATCTGATTTCGCTATGGCGACCACAGCTACTCAGTCTGGGTAAACTTGCCCACTTGATGGTACTCTGACCAGTCCATCAGAACATCAAAGTAGCAAGAACTTCAGTGGAGAATTGGACAAGGACAGGTCTGCAGGCTCTGGAGAAAGGACAGGGATTTGAGGCTAATCACTCAAAGAGCTGGAACAGGCTGGGTGAGCAGAACAGTTTTGTTGTGCGTGCTTCTACTGTGATAGTACTGAGGCAGGTTACCATGCATCCTTGTTGAAATTCTTGACACGTGAAAGTGGAACATATGGTCTCGTCAGTGAACAAACAGTTCCAACTTCACTCTTACGCTTGCCCACAGACTTTCTGCTTGCTGAAAGCCATCTCAGCTAGGCATCCTACACACGGGATTTGGCACCTCATGTAAACAGGGCAAGAAACTGCGTATCAACTGCTGAAAAATCTTCACTGAGGCACACACAGCCTGGAGCAGGATGTGTGAATTAATTCTCAGCCGAAGCATATATATAAGCCAGCAAGTAGAGAGCAAAAGAAAACTGATTGTTTATTTATTCGTTGAGATACAGCACGGAATAGGCCCTTCCAGCCATTTGAACCGCACCGCCCAGCGATCACCGAACTTAACTCACCGGACAATTTACAACGACCAATTAACCTACCACCTGGTACATCTTTGGACTGTGGGGAGGAAACCAGAGCACCCAGAGGAAACCCACGCAGTTACGGGGGAGATCGTACAAACTCCTTACAGACAGTAGCGGGAATTGATACTGGGTCGATAGTACTGTAAAGCACTGTGCGAACCACCATGCTGCCGTGCCGCCCCTAAAGAGATTGAAAGAGACAGAAAAAAAAATTAGAGAATTGATATTTATTTCATAATGATCTAAATTAAACAGAATGTGTTTCATGGCTAGTGTTCTCTGTCCATTGTCCCTGCCTTCCTGGATGCAAGGGTTGATTGAACTGATCCTTCACTGGGGAAGCACACTAGACAGAGCAGGCCTCCTTCAAGCAGAGCACCCTGTTGCCCCACCTACAGGAACGCTTGATAGCCAGTCACTGTCAAAGACTTTGAACTACCTGTAAAATGGCTCTGTTAACACAGGAACAGGCCGTTCAGCCCACACTGCCTGTACTGAACACAATACTAAATCAAACTAATTCTCTTCTGCTCATATATGTGGGCATGTGGCCAAGTGGCTAAGGTACTCGACTAGCGACCTGAAGGTTGTCAGTTCGAGCCCCAGCCGAGGCAGCATGTTGTGTCCTTGAGCAAGGCACTTAACCATGCAGTACTCTTAACCGCACATTCTTGTGTCTAGCTAACAGCCTCTTAAACACCACTATCACATCCACTTCCACCACGTCTTCTGGAAGCCCATTCCGGGCACCTAATATGTGCTGTGTAACAAACTTACCCCACACATCACCTTTCATTTACAAAAAATCCTCTAGTATTTGATATATCAGCCCTGAAAAATAGGTCCTGCCTGTCTTCCCTGTCTATACCTCTCATAATCTATCTTTAGCAGATCTACACTTGGCCTCCAGTACTCCAGATAAAACAGCTCACGTTTGTCCAATCTCCATCTATAGCTCATACTTACTATTCCAGACAGCACACTAGGGATTCGGCAGATGATGGACATCCAGAGCAACACACACAAACTCAGCAGGCGAGGTAGCGTCCATGGAAATGAATAAAGGCCAGGACTGCAAAGGAAGGGGGAAGATGTCAGAATAAGAAGGCAGGGGGAGAGGAGAATGAGAACAAGCTAGCAGGTGATAGGTGAAGCCAGGTGGTTGGGGAAGTGGGGGATGAAGTAACAAGCTGGGAGGTGATAGGTGGAAAAGGTAAAGAGCTGGAGAAGAAGGAATCCAGTAGGAGAGGAGAGTGGATCATGTGAGAAAGGGAAGGAGGTGGGGCACCAAGGAGGTGATAGGCAGGTGAGGAGAAGATGTAAGAAGTGGAACAGAGTGGGGAATTGACAAAGAGGGGAGCATCCTGGTAATCTGTTCTGCATGCTCTCCAAAGCCTCCACATTCCTCCTGTAATGAGGCAACCATGGTTAACACAGCCATTAACGTGACATTATTATAGTTCAGTCCAAAGTCCAAGTTCAATTCAGGCATCATCGATAAGGAGACTGTATAGTCCTCCCCGTGGAATGTGTGTGTTTTCCTCGGGCACTCTGGTTTCCTCCCACAGTCCAAAGACATACTAGGTAGGTTAATTAGTCATTGTAGATTGTCCTATGGTTAACTTAGGGATAAACTGGGGCTGCAGATATCAGCTCAAAGGGCTGGAAGGGCCATTCCATGTTGTATAACTGAATAAAGAAAGAAAACAATACTCCAAGTGTGGATTAACTGAAGTTTTATACAGCTGCAAAGTGACTTCCTTTCTCTTATGCTTAATGCCCAGATGTATAAAGGCAAGCATACCACTGGCTTTCTTCACTGTCCTGTCTATGTACATGATCACTTTTGGTGAGCTATAGACATGGATAAGATCCCTCTGTACATCAGTGCTGTCAGCAATCTATCCTGTTAATCTATTAAACTTGTAAGAGGAAGCTGCACATAGGTCAGGGTGAGTGATTTAAAAAGAAGTGTTCACAGGCTTTCAGCTTTTTCCAACAGCCCAACTGAATTGCAACTCATTTGCAAAGGCAAATACAAATAAGGTTGGGACAACCAGAGTGGCCATTGCTGGAGTGAACAGTGTTAGAGTGAAGAGGCTTTGGCTCATAAGGCTTGGGTGAGGTAGGTTTCCCTTTTTGCATTCTTCATTATTGAGTGCAGTGAGAATGGCTCCAGGGACTGCGTTGCGTTCTCTGTGAAAGGCGTAGTAATTCTGGGAGACCTCCAGCATCCTAGATGACCACACCTGCCCCAGGTGCACCGAGCTGTAGTTCCTCAGAGAATGTGTTAAGGAACTGGAGCAGCCGATCAATAACTTTCAGCTCATATGGGAAGCTGAGGAGGTGATAGATAGGAGCTGCGTGGAAGTAGTTATGCCTAAGTTGCAGGACAGGTCCGGGTGACAGGAGAGAGAAAGGAAATGGCCAGCCAGTGCAGAGTACCTCTGTGGTCATTCCCCTCAATAATAGGTATATGGATATTATTGAGGGGGGGGGATGAACAATCGGGGTTGGGGGGTGGTGGTGGAGCCACAGCCACCAGGTCTCTGGCACTGAGTCTGTTGCTGTGGCTCAAAAGGAAAGGTGGAGAAGAGAATTGCAGTAGTGATAGGGGATTCCATAGTTAGAGGAGTAGACATGAGATTCTGTGAATGTGAATGAGACACCCAGATAGTATGTTGCAGTTCAGCTTCTGTGTGTTATTTGTTCACTTTCTTTTTTTGCACGGTTTGTTCTTTTTTTTTAAGCACATTGGGTGTTTGGTGCTCTTTGTTGTGTGTTCTTTTTCTTGTGGGTTCTATTTTGTTTCTTTGTTTTGAGGCTGCCTGCAAGAATGAGTGCTCTTTGTTGCTCTTTGTTGTGTGTTCTTTTTCTTGTGGGTTCTATTTTGTTTCTTTGTTTTGAGGCTGCCTGCAAGAATGAGTGCTCTTTGTTGCTCTTTGTTGTGTGTTCTTTTTCTTGTGGGTTCTATTTTGTTTCTTTGTTTTGAGGCTGCCTGCCTTTGTTTTGAGGCTGCCTGTGGTATACTGTACATACATTAATAGTAAACTTTGTGAACTTTGATCTTTGTAAAAACAGAAAGCACAAAAGAATTTCAAAAGTTTGTCAATACCCAAGGAAACCAGCTGTCAACAGAATTAACTCAAGTTTTGAAATATATTTGCTAATATATCTTTATTTTTGGTGCAGACTTCCCAGAGGAAGTTCTCCTTCTAGGTCGATGACATTGATGTGCCTGCCATTGAAATCACTAGGAAATTCCCTGGAATACTGTTGCCAGTAGTGCGTACTGACCAAGGGAATGCTTCCTCTTGCATTAATGAAGCTGAGAACACACGCTCACCGATATCTCACCTAAAATACTCAACTTCTCAGTTCAGTTTCATTATCTCGATCATAACTGGGATCAGTTGTCAACAGCTCGCACAGAAACATCTGGAATGCTTAACTGTTTTTCACATAGCAACGGTTGCAGTTTCTAAAATAAACACCCCCAAATCGTCGACCTGCAATAATTAGAACATTTTTGAAGCGGAGTATTGCAAAAGCTTTACTTAGTCGTCATTGTAAAAATGTTTGAATAGATAAAAGCCTCAGCGCATTGGAATCTGCGAGAATCACCGCCGGGATATTAACTTGCTCTGAAGAAAGTTTCCATAGTGTCAAAAAACTGAGAATATGTGTCATTTTTATTTGCATTAGAGATTTGTCTTAACCTCTCTTAACCTATGCCATACAAAGAATGGTGCCCTTTAGCTGCTGACCAACCATGTGCTAAAACGGCAGATTGGCATAGTCAGTAAAGCAGCTGTCTGGCAGCGCTGGATTTCAGCCCTGACCTCAGGTGCTATTCGTACCTGCTCCCTGTGGCGTTTGTGCCTGTCCTGGCTTCTCCCAGATCACAAAGGCTTGCATTTGGCACGTTAGGTGGTCATTGCAAAGCCCTCAGTATGTAGGTGAGTGAGAGAATCGAGGAGAGTTGGTGAGCCTTGAGGGGGAGAGCACAAAATAGGTTATTGTAAATGGTTGCTCCTCAGGAGGCTAAAGAAATTCAGCACGCCCCTTTCGACCATCAATAGTTTTTTTTTAAATCGATGCACCATAGAAAGGATCCTATCGGTATACATCACAGCTTGGTACGGGAATTGCTCTGTCCGTGACTGCAAGAAACTGTAGAGTTGCGGACACAGCCCCGCACATCACGGAAAGCATCCTCCCCTCAATGGATTCTGGCTATAGTTGTCACTGTCTCAGTAAAGCGGCGAACATAATAAAAAATAACACCCACCCTTGTCCCCCCACCCCACCATGAGACAGAAGATACAAACGCCTGAGAGCGCATACCACCAGACTCAAGGAGACTATCTCGCTGTTATGGACTATTGAATGATCGCTTAGTACAATAAAAAGGACATTTAACCTCATAATCTACTTCGTTATGACCTTGCATCTTGCTGCCTGCCGGCACTGTACTTTCTCTGTAAGTGTCACATTCTTTTCGCATTCTGTTATCGTTTTCCATTCTACTGTGTCTGCGCACTGTTCTCATGAAAAGATGCGTAAGGGTGGTGCGCCAAACAAACGTTGTCGCTGTTATTTGGTTTAAACCCAGTTACCCAGGTATTCAATGTGCCGAGGAGTTTCCACGCGGTGTGTCTCCCCATAACAACAACTGGCTGTTAAAAATACTGCTTTAACTGAGTATCAAATGTAATGCTGAACGTTTGCAGTCTGTCACCTTTGTACGTAAGGTGTGCAGCGTGAGAGCGCAGCGAGCCCCAGCAATGGTCACCAAGGTGTTAAAGCCCTTGGGCAGTCATTCGATAGTTCATTCGAGGGCAAGCGGTAAGGGTTGCCAGGTCACTCACTTTCCCTCTTGTCTCCTGCCTGAACACCTTGCTGACGGTATACCCAATACTCAGTAATAACAGCTTTAACAAAAAGAAACGTGAAGTTAGCCATGTGCTGCAGGAGCCGGCTCCTATTAAAACCGTTCCTGAGTTGAGAGTCCCTTTTGTGATCAGATAGCCGACCACCTCGGAATCGATTGGTCTTGGAACTTTCAGGAGGAATGAGAATTCTTCCTTTGAGCTGAGTCACTGGTGGGTCGGGCGGTGTGCCTGGGAAGGGGGCGGTGGGGAGGAGGCTGGGAAGAGGGGAGGGATGTAGCAGTAGGAACCTTTGTGGTTCACCATAAATGGTATGTTAAAACAATCTTCCAAAAAAACTGTGTGGCTGCAGCTTTAATTCATCACTTCTACAGTCAGCCTAAAGGCATCTTATTACTGAGAAGATGCCAAAGTTCATTGCTTTCAGAGATACTATATAAACGGAGAGGGTGCTGGCTTGGCTGACTATCCACACTCCGCAGTTTCTATATTAGAAAGGTGGGGGTTGCAGCTTTGTTGCTGAGCACCTACACGCGTCCCGGCGGTGCAAGTTCTATCTTCAATGCAAGCACAAGTCTGCAGCTCAGAGCGAGAAGGACAAGTTTTTAAAAGGCAAAGGGATTGAATTATTTAAGTCTGCTCGCTGTAGAGGCTGAATGACTTGCACCCAGCACAACTTAAGGTAAGGAAGAATTTCTCTTAAACTGCTCCGAAGTTCAGTATCTGTGCTGGTTATTTAATTGTGATTTGAAATCTCTGATTTTAATCAGCGTGGTACCTTGCTTTAAACGCGCGCAGTCCCTGGTGAGAGACCCGGAGTAATGCTGACGGTGCAGGAATTGCTGAAGAGGAAATTTTTTGTCTTTTCTCCCCCCTCGTATTGAATTGTAAGTCTTTCCTCTGGTGTGGTCATTGTGGAGATGGAGGGTGGAGCACGCAGAATTTATGAGGAATCTTTCCATTAATACAAAACGGGGAGAGTTTATGCAAGGCACCTGCGTATTTCGCTCGGTATTGCCTTCAGCACATGAAGACTTTGTGGCTACAGCCGAGCCTCCTCAAATGAGTGACTCGATCTGACAGTTTAGAAAGCTGCTGTGCTGAAACAGTTGCTACTACCAGGCGACTCACCCTGCTGAAGTGGATTGCTTCTCTTTCTCGCCTGCTTGGCTGGCCGGCGGGCGGACCGATTTATTGCACGGCAGTGAGCCCGCGTCAGGAGGGACCCGGCTTTCGGACCACTGCTGTGGAAACAGCCACAGCACTGGATCATTGGCTCCCTGCTGCACGGCTGGCCGGGGATGCTGAGACAGAAACGCCAACCTGGCTGCCCTCTGCGAGGAGTCCGGCACTGAACTCTGTTCCGACTCTTTCCACCGAAGCCTGAAGTGCTCAGGCTGACAGTTCACTAGTTTCATGACCTTCTCCCCGACCTTCTCCCTGCCAGAGGGCACATCCCGGGATTGGGGATCAATTCTGTCTCTTCAGATTTTGTTCACGTTCCCTTTACTGAGGCCGAGGTGGCAGGCACCCATTGGCTCTGATCCTTTCACACACACACACACATTCACACACACACACATTCTCACTCACACCCCTCTCTCACGCACTCATTCTCACACACAGTCGCTCTCCTACAGCGTCTGCCTCTCTGCGCGACGAGACTGATGCCTTGAGCGACTGATCTGTGTGAGTTTAGCCGGGAGAGACCAAACCACCAGACCACCAGATATCATTTCATCGCTTTATTTTACTTTAATTTGGTTTTTCTAATTGTCCTGCCTGCGCCCGCCCCTCCGCAATGATTCCTGCCCCGCTGCTGGACAGGTTTGCTCTCTCGCTTTCTGTTTCACGCCCCGGAGCCGTCGGATCCCTGCCAAGCCGGTTGCTTTTGCTCGGGTTCCCAATGTTTTTTTTATGCCAGGGACCAATACCATTGAGCAAGGTGTCCGCGGAACCCCCTGTTTCACAGGGAACCTGTGGTCGTGTCAGTCCAGGGGCACCGGCGAGAAAGCCGCAATACAAGAGGCAGGGTGGGGCGGTTGACCCCCTCCCCATTCGTCAGACAACTCTGCTCACCTGCCTCTTTCAATGATCTGAAGGTGATGAAGCCCAGCCGAGAGAGAAAGGGGGGAAATACTGCACCAATATTCTCTGTCCGAAACGTCGACTGTTTATTCATTTCCATAGCCTGACCTGCCAGGTTCCTCCAGCATTTTGTGTGTGTAAACCCTTTACAGTGTCTGCTGCTTTGAAACTACAGTGCATCCTTCCCGGTGCACTAAATTGCGCGGATTTTTACTTAAATCTTGAACTTTCACATTAGAAGCAAGCCTTCTTTTCGAATTGGGAGTGCGAAAAGCCTGCCTCGCAACCAGATTTTAAAGGACCCTTTGAAAGGGTAACAGATGTCAGAATCCAGCCCTCGGCGCAGACAACCCGCCCGGCTTTGTTTGATTTGCATCCTTTTGCGCTGTTTATGGTGTTAGCATGCCTGTGGGAAAATACGCTGCTTGCTCCCTGGTTTGATCTAATTTTAAAGCCTGATAAGCCTGATACTTTGGGTTATTTTGATTTTTTAAAAACCCTGCATAGCCAAAGGAGTTTATCACAGCCCAACTTTTTCAAATTGACTGATAATGGTTCCCTGAACTGCGGTAGCCCGGTAAGTTATCCCGTGAGAGGAGCGCTGAAGAGCACATACTTCCCGGGCATACAACATTCCTGATTTTCGCTTGGGGTGCCAACGCAACGGGGTAGGCTGTGACTGAATTGCCCCTATTTCCCCTTGTCCGATTGATTCAATTGTATAGTTGGAGTGTTGCTGTGTGACCGGTGTTCGGATTATATCTTGACAATGGCATGAACGCGGCGCCTTGTCTACATCCTCTATCAACATGGCAGGCACGTGTATCGGATATGCGGTGGGCAATTTAGAATCGGTGCCTGCGCCTCCAGCGACGCGTTCATCTCTGGCCGGTCTGCTTGGTTTTGTTCACCCACTCTAACCTTCCTCACCGTGTTTGAATTTTAGTAATAATCCCCTCCACCAACACCACCCCCACCCCCGTTTCAAGTGTCCAGAGGGAGTGAGCTCATTCTATCCCAATGAGTAGAATTACATACAGACTCCCACCCCACATAAAAAGCTGCAGATGTTGGAAATCTGAAATAAAAATTGAAAGTACTGGAAATACTCAGCGGGGCAGGCAGTGTCTGAGGGGGTAAGGTGAAGAAATAGTATAAATATCTCAGGCCCATCACTGCTCAGAACAGGAAGAGAGAGTCAATAGGAAAGAGGGATGCTTTCTTTGCAGAGAGGAGGGGTGAATAGAACAGAGGGAATGCCTGTGAGAGAGAGGAGACCAATACAGACCAGCTGACCAACACCCACTAACAAGGGAAAATCTGCTGGTGCTGGAAGTAGAAGCAACGCACACAAAATGCTGGAGGTACTCAGCAGGCCAGGCAGCATCTATGGAAAAGAGTACAGTTGACGTTTCGGGCCAAGAACCTTCATCGGTCCAGCATTTCATGTGTCTGTCCCGATGAAGGGTCTTGGCCCGAAACGTCAACTGTACTCTTTTCCATAGATGCTGCCTGGCCTGCTGAGAACCTCCAGCATTGTGTGGTGCTGAGCAAGACTCACAGCCAGCTAAGGGAGGGAAGAGGATGCTTTGGGGGAACTAGCTGTTAAACATTATGTCTGTTTCAACAAACGGGTGTGCTGGAGCAACTCAGTGACTCGAACAGCATCTGTGGAGGGGCAAGTAACCACCATCGTTTCACGCCCAAACCCTGCGTCAAAACTGATATGCCATGATCCACAGTATTCCTCCCTCTGAATGTTGCTGGAGATTCAGTACCTGCAGTTTCTCGTGTCGTCTCCGTTTCTGTGCACAGGAGCTACCCGACCTGCTGAGAATCTCCATTACATTGTAGCTTCTAGTTATTCACATTAATCGTTGCAGAAGTGATGTGGTGGAAGAGGGCGGTGGCGTGTGTGCCCTCATTCATGATATTCCATTCTGTTATCAGCATGCAAGGGTTTTAACATGACCCCTGTGGTGAAGGAGAGAGAAGCAAGCCTGATATGGCAACTGCTGGGAAACTCGATTTACTTCAACCAAACCAACTTGCATTTAATGTAATGAGATGTTGTGATGACACCTGTGAGCACTGCCACACCACTCCCTTTATGGAAACATTTATTTTGTACTTTATACCAATTTTATGTCTTTGCACAGTTTTGCTTCCACAAAGCAACAAATTTCATGTCATTGTTCTATTGGTGATGATAAACCTGATCTGGATTCTGATTCTGAGAAACCTTTGCAATAGATCTCCATTAAGAAAGAAAAAGACTTGCAAGACATAGGACCAACATTCCAGGTCCTCAGGTCTTGGCAGATGAAAGTACGGCCAACGGCAGGGGTTCTGAGGGGTGTCAAAGCTGGGGGGGTAGGGGGTAGCACTAAGTTCTTGCACAGTTGCAAAGCAGAAACAGGTTACAGAGCTGGGAAGGAGTAGTAACCAGGAAGAAATTAAATCTAACAGCATGCCAGCTGATAGAGCAATGGTCTCAACCCAAGACTCAATGGTGGTATGTGCTCACACTCCTCGTCCTTCTATTTTACTGCCGGTGAAAATCACTAAGAAAGTCTGTTGTTTAAGGAAACATGGTCTTGGCACAAGCATTGCAGGATTATTGAGTTAAGTCGTAAAGGATACCTAACATAAGGAGCAATAAGTAAAAATGGAGACAAATACTATCTATATCTCAGCAAAGACGTCAAATCATTGGTATCTACTGTGTCTAGTTTAGTAATTACTTTTCAGGATCTGACATGTATTGAAGTCTCTGTCTGTCCCAGAGAAGGTGGTGTTGAGATGGGTCTGCGAACCGAATGAGTCCTTTTCATGAAGGTACACCCACAGTAATTTCGTCCGATGTTCGAAGGTTTAGACCCAGTTATGATGAAGAACCAGTGAGGCATTTCCAGATCTGGACGGTTTGCCAAATCTAGGAGACCATGCAAGTTGTGGACTTCCTGTTCGTTATTTGTCTGGGTAGAAGAGGGTCTGCTTTTTCAGATGCTTTTCTCCACAGACTGTCAGCAAGATCAGCATTAAGATTCATGAATGCAATTCATAACACCAGTCCTGATGAATGTTATATCTATGCTGCCAGCTGTATTAGCTTTAGAATTTGTTCAATTAATGTAGCGTGAGCTCATCAGGAAACAAATAATTGATGGGAGATGTAAACTTGCAATCGTCATAAATTAACATTAATGTGTAATAATCAGAGGGGACATAAAAAACCAAAGGACTTAATTGCAACAATAAAAAAGGGGCCATTTTAAGTAAAGCATTATAAAAGAAATGGCTGCATTCATTGCATACAGTACCAAGGACAGAGAGATTGCTTGTTCCACAGTTGTAGGAAAGTATGAGCTCAAGCCAGAATTCTGAGTAGATCTTACTTGGCAGCTTTGACTGGGAGCCTGACTTAATTCAAGATCTCATGCATGCCTTTAATCCCCTGTACCAAAATGGTCAGAATTCCATTTTTTTCCATTTGTCTGGAAGTCTACTGTCCACAGCCCAAAATGCCAGGAAATGGTGAAATATTAATATATCAGTTTCATTCTTGGAACAATTTACTCCTATTTAGATGTCTGCAAGTATGCATTGTGAGGGTCTGTCACCAGAAAGGAAGCTCACCTTTTCTTTTGCAGGGTTTTTAAAAGGCTGATGTGTGCCCTCTCACACTTTGTGGTCCCATCTGATTCAGATGAGTTTCAAAGTCTGTATTACAAAAGGCTGGACACTTTGGATGAAATGTTCATGGGAGGACTAGTTTGAGAACGGAAAGGACACGTTAATACATGAAAAGCTTTGAATGAAGCAGCCTGTCTTAGCATTAGACCTAATCAATTAAATAGAGCTTCCTTGTTGGAGCAGAATATACAAGTGATTTACTGCTTATGCTAGATATGTTGAGTGCTCTGTCCGAAGCTACAATGTATTCATATTTCCTAACATACGCTTCCTGCCTCTTTTCTATACCTCTACTCCTGTTCCTTTGGCAAGGAAGACACCTAGTCTTCCCATTTACCTTTGGATAACTGAGAAAATAGAAATTCATGGCTGTTAGCACTCCAACTCTCCAATGTGGTCAACTCAGGTGAAGGCTATTGACAGAGAAGGAGAACAACAGTTTTTCTTGGCCATCACCCAAAAGCCTACATCAACATCCTCTCATCAACGTAGTGGCATGGAATGAGCATCAACCTTATTTCTCACCTGAGAAGTGAACTTTCCACAATAAACATTCTGATGTTCTGGAAGCTTTGAAGAATAGGGCAAATGTGATGGTCAAATAACCAGGTATTTTGTCTCCAGCATTTTGTTCATTGCTCACGCTTTGTTTCCTCCAATTGCTAAGGGGAACTGTTGCTGAATTAAAGCAGTACTCAGTGGGCTACAAGCACAGATTTTTTTTCTGACAAAAGTTAGATTATACAGAAATTAAATTAAAATGGGAAGAAAAGCAACAGAAGAAAAATCACTTTCATGGAAGCAAAGAGTTGGATCAAGCCAGAGGAATTTCTGTTTTCCAATAATTAGAATTTTTTTTGCTGACTTGCTGTATCAGTGAGTTAAATGAACTTTCACACTGACCCCAAGAGTTGTCCTGAGATAGTGAAACAGAGAATAGCACAAGGAGAGGTTAACCAGTAGAATCAGGCCTCCAACAGCTCACACTAAAAGTAATTTGCCTCTCAGCCCCTTGTTCCACACCTCCCCTCCCGCCACACACAAGACAGGTACAACGATCCCATATTTTCCTTATGGTCAAGTAGATTGTATGCAGATTCAACTGTTTTCAAGATTTAGTGAACAGCTCAGACTTGTATCAAAGACTTTTTGGCATTTCTAACTTGGAAAAAAATCTGTTCCGTGAGTCCGTCTGAAAAAGAAATCTGGTTTCTAATTACTCTCTCGACAGCAAACTGTGTGTACTGCCCATCACCTTTGACCTAGTAAGGTTCTGTAATAGATAGTGGTCGAATGAAGGGTGGGCTCCCTCCCTGAGGAACGTACAGTGATCCCTTCACAGCCATGTCTGTATAGCTGTGTCATTTATACCACCCACCAAGATGGAATCAACCGATTAATTGCAAAGCAAATGGAAATTTGAAGCGTTAGTCCATTTACTGCTTTTGCGTGGAAGTATGAAACAGGGTGGAGGTTACCTTATGCCAAATAAACCCTAGACTATTTTAGAAACTGTAAGAAAGAATTGATTATTTGTCCAATATATCACACAAGTAATTGTAAGAACAAAGCAGAATGATTAAACGATACCAATCAGATATTAGAGGTCAGGCTCAAATTAAGAGGAGGAAATCCGTCAGGAACCACTGAGCTGCCGCTGGTGTATGGCACCTTTATTTCAGCCAGATAGATGCCTGACTCAGACATTGATGGCAGTGTTACTTGCAACTGATCCCTTGGCAGCTTTCTGATTAGAATAGTAATTCTGATTTATGTGACTTTGGTAAGAAGTGTGCAGTACAGTTCTGTTCTCTCCCTCCTTTATATTTGGGACCTGGGATGGAAAGCGCTACGGTGCAACAGATTATTAGATCAGTCATGGACTTCCCAAACAACTGTTGCTTGTGTGGCTGGGAGGAGACAGTGTACCATGTATAAATGGAGTGTGAGAGGTTGCAGCCTTTTTCTGTGTATCTGAAGGCCCTCAAGTTCTGGCTGCATCTCCACAAGATCCTAAACCTTGGTCATCAATTGTGAGGGGGCAGGGAGGAATCTCCTGTTTGGCTCGTTCCTGGGCCTGGCCAAGGTGCCCATTCATGGATCCAGGAAGTGGGCAGTCAAGAGTTCTGCTCGAGCTGGTTGCCCGACTCCCTTCCAGGCTTACACCTGTGTCCGTGTGTCCATGGAGAAAGAGCACATGATATCTATGATTACAGTGAGGAATTTCTGTGACCATGGCTTGAGAGCATTCTTGAGAGAGGTGATCATGTCATCATTTGAAACCATAAACAGTGTGTTTTATGAAATACTCTTTTCCTGCAACACTATAAATCACTGAATAAACCATCTCTGGTGAAGGAAAAAATGGTTTAGTTCTGTCAAACATTACTTTTAATTTCAGCATCTTCAAACCCATTGAACTCCCACTGAAGAATCAGTGCAGCTATTGTAGCAGCGAAGAATTTATTCCAAGATCTGCATGAAAGGAAATTTGACCCTGGATTCCCATTAAATATTTAAAATGTAGCCATAGGAGAACGTCCTTTTTGCCATCTGTTTGTATTTAATACCTGCAACGTCCAACTAAACAGAGCTGACGTGGTTGTGCACTAAGCTGTTTTTCTTTTTCCACTTCTGTTAGATTTCTAACGGAACAAAGTCATGGGCTCTCGGGTGGTTTAGCAAATTTAACCAATATACAGCTAAGTTATATAATCTTGCAGCTCCCAGCATCGCTCCTTTGCCTCTGCTTCTGATCAAGCAAAATCACACCATTTGCCTCTGACCCTGAATGTGGGGATTTCGTTCACAAACAAAAAAAGCTGATGGCAACAAGAACTTTGGAATGGGCAATAAATGAAAAATGAAGTTCAAAATAAATCACAAGGTTGGTGTGAGGTGTTCCACTTTGGGAGAACAAACCAGGGTGGGGCTTCCACAGTGAACAGCAGGGCAATGAGGAGTGTGGCAGAACAGAGGAATCTGGATTACAGATCCATAATTCCTTGAAAGTGGTGTCACGTCACAGGTAGATAGGACCATAAGGACAGCTTTAGCACATTGGCCTTCGTAAATCGAAGTACTGAGTAGAGGAGTTGGAACGTTATTTTGAAGTTGTGTAGGACATTGGTAGGGACTAATTTAGATTCTAGTCACGTAGTCCCCTTTTATTGCTATTTACTAATGCATGCATTAAGAAATGATGCATTATTTCCTCCGGTGTGATATCACAAAAACACAGGACAGACCAAGACTGAAAATAACTGACAAAACCACATAATTATACTTATAGTTACAACAGTGCACAATACCATAACTTGACGAAGAAAGTTCGTGAGCACAGTAAAGTTCAAAGTTTCTCAAATGTTCCACATCTCACCCAGATGGGAGAGGGAAGAAAGACTCTCCCTGCCATGCTGACCACAATCCAACTCTGAGTCATCCGAAAGCTTCGAGCTCTGATCAGCTCTCCGACACCGTGTACTGAGCGCCATCTCTGTCCGAGCGATTCGACCTCTTTCTCAGTCGCCAAAAGCAGGCGAGGCCGGGGATTTTGAGGCCTACCTTCCGCAAGATTCCCGGCCACACAGTAACGACAGCAGCGTACGGGCATTTCAGAAATTTCTCCAGATGTTCCTCTGTGCTTTCACGTCTATCTCCATCAAATCAGAAAAATAATTCGGATTATGGGGTGCAGTTCTGGTCATCCACCTACAGGAAAGATATCAACATAACTGAAAGAATGCAGAGAAAATTTACAAGGATGTTGCTGGGACTTGAGGACCTGGGATATGAGGAAAGGTTGAATAGCTCAGGACTTTATTTCCTGGCGTGCAGGAGAATGAAGTGAAATTTTATAGAGGCATACAAATTAAGAGGGGTACAGATATAATGAATGCATGTAGACTAGAACTAGGGGCCATAGGTCTAGGGTGAAATGTAAGATATTTAAGGGGAAACTTCACTCAGTGAGTGGTGTGAGTGTGGTAAAGTTTAAGAGAAGTTTTGATCGGTACATGGGTAGGAGGGATATAGTCCAGGTGCAAGTAAATAGGACTAGGCAGAAGATCAGGTGGAAATGGACTAGACAGGATGAAGGGCCTGTAGAGTTGTAGTACTCTACAACACTTTGACTTTAATAGGAAAAATAAGGTCACTTAGTCCAGATGGGACAGAGGACATACTTTATACTTTATACTTTATTGTCGCCAAACAATTGATACTAGAACGTACAATCATCACAGCAATATTTGATTCTGCACTTCCCACTCCCGGAGTACAAATCGATAGTAAATATTAAAAATTTAAATTATAAATCATAAATAGAAAGTAGAAAATGGAAAGTAAGGTAGTGCAAAAAAACTGAGAGGCAGGACCAGATATCTGGAGGGTACAGCCCAGAGGTGATTGGGTAGAAAAATCACAAGATCACCATCAAATGTACCACTGGGCATAATGGTATCATTTTACTTGGGGGATAATGTTGATAACATCAGGTCAGAAAGAAACCAGGGCCATAATACACTTTCCCCGATGTAATAAAGACTGATGCGCACGTAAACAGAACAAGCAAAGCATGTGAGCTTGTTTCCTTAAAGACATCACTACAGAACAGCGATGTTAAACTAAACTTTACAAGACCCTGGTTAGACCACTCTTTGCCCCACATGCTCAAAACTGTGTTCCGAGTTTTCTGATGAAAAGTCAAAGAAGTTTTACAGCTATGAAAGAAACCTCTAGAAGGGTCTGAGGGATGGTCAAAAAATATTTGACAGTGTGCTCATACTGAAGGCACTTACAAGTGAGGTCAGACTTGGAGTCTTAAACATATGATGATCATTAGTGAGTATGTTAGGGGGATTTAGGAGAAGCCACTTCACCCAGGAAATGGCTAGAATGAGGAATTTACAAACACAGGGTAACTGAGAAAAGGTTTAGATGCTGAAAAAGGAATCTAATCGAGCTGATGAAACAAGAAGTAAGAGAAGTATTAAGTTTTTGGGCCAGAGCTTGCTGCCAGTAGTGAACTGACTAGGATAGCAGCTGGCACACACCTGAGCTATTGATTTGCCATTTACACCTCTGCCAATGTTGGCTTGTAGGTAAACATCATTGACTCTAAAGGGGTAGCAGGACCAAAGGCAGAAAGTGACGCTGTCACCTGAGTAAACCAGAACGAACACACATCACCCTCACAACAAAGTAACAGGAAGCAGTTTTGAAGGGCAACACACCCATGGCCCAAAGTTTTGCAAGCTGTTAACCTTCTCAAGGATTTCAGTGTTCCTGTCATCCAGCAATATCCACTAAGTATTAAAAAATAATTAAACTAGGAGGGACTGAGTTATAGAGAGAGGCTCAACAGACTGGAACTTTGAATGTAGGATACTGAGATGTGATCTTATGGAAGTTTATAAAATCATGGGTGACATTGGGTGAATGCACACAGTCTTTTCCCCATTGTTGGGGAATCAAGAACCAAAAGGTACAGGTTTAGGGTGAGAGCAGAGAGTTTTAATAGGAGCCTGAGGGGCAACCTTTTCACTCAGGGGGTGGTAAGTATATGGAATAAAATATGAGAGGAAGTAGTTAAAGGCAGGTAGATTAACAATATTTAATAGACCGTGGATAGGTACATGGATAGGGAAGGTTTAGAGCAGAAGTTCCCAACCTGGAGTCCATGGACCTCTTGCTTAATGGTATTGGTCCATAGCATAAAAAAAGTTGAGAACCCCTGGTTTAGAGGAATGTTGGCCAAATGTGGGCAAATCAGTCTAGCATAGGTGGGACTGTTGATTGGCATGGACCAATTGACCCAAAGGACCTGTTTCTATGCTGTGTGATTCTGAGTCTATAAGTACAAGGGTTAAATGTTATTAAATATTTTTAAAGTTGTTTAATGTACCTGTAAGCAATTGAAAACAAAAGCAAACTCAATTTAATACAAAGTAACTGTATTTTACTATATACTTCTGTTCTCAATTGCAGTCAATCATTTCCAGTTAAAGAGAATGTCCCTGCAGTGGTTTAACGGGCACATTCCTCGACATAACCACAGTGGATTAGGGAGGAACTGCAGTAGATCTGTGTTCTTTGGAGAAAGCATTGCTGGAAGACAGCTGAATATTGCTGTGTACAACTGGCAAGTTTGAAACTTTGGCAATTGTTCAGGAATCCCTGACATCTTGTCTCTTAGTGTGGGGTTAAATGCTGGCAACCCAGTGAAGAACTGTCGGTGATTCCCAGCAGGTTCTGTCCCAGTGTGTTTTGTTGAAGAGAGGCGGGAGAAGGCCCATCTGAAGGATGAATTCCTGCATGGACTTGTCAGGATGGATGACCTGAATCTGTGCTGTAATACTTCGCTGTCTTAGCTGATATTTGATACGACAGCTTTGGAGAAATTAAGAAACCAAAAGGAAAATTGACAGTGCAAAGGAAGCAGGTGCACCTCACATCATCTTCGAGCAATCCTTCAGGCCAGCTTTCACCTTCAAAAGATTTAGCTTAATAATTGGCAACTACAACATTACACTGACTTTTTAACACCAGATGAAAGAGGGCAGTTGGCAAGAAATAAAGTCAATTAAAGTTAACTTCAGAGAAACCAGTGGAAGCACCGTCAGTCTGAATTTAAAACAGGAAGCCAATATGTCTGTAGTTAAAACAGGAATGTGCATTGTAATCTGGTTAGACAGAGTATTCATTCATAAACAGTGTTGTGCTAACTGATGTTTCTTTATAAAAATAACAGTTTGATGGCTTGATTCAATAGTCTAGTTTAAGGTCTCAAGTAGCATTAACAACACGATGCTCACTATATAATGCCATGTTAGCAATTAATTCAATCTCCTGTCACGTCACAATAAATATCATGGTGCTTAATTTTAAATAAAGGCCTATATCAAACTGACCCTACTGAAATATTCAGGACATATCAAGATATTTACCACTCAATTAATATTAATAACAATAAGGAGAACTCTTCTACTCTTTACTAAATAATGTAAGAAAGAGCTTTACATCTGTCCCAGAGGTACAAGTAGGACCAATGAGTTGAGAAGATACATTAATTGAGGAACCACTGACTTGGGGGAATAAAAACACATTAAAAGCTGAAAGTAATGTTGCTCTCAAACCCTGACGCAAAGTTGCACCATAGAAAGCACCCTTTCCAGCTTTGTATGTAGCAAGTGCTCTACCCAAGAGGAGAGAGTTGTGTGTGGCCAAGTCCATCACACAAACCAGCCTCCCCTCCATTGACTGTATAAATGAATACCAATACTGTATACAATTCCAGGTACTTAAGAACACATGTGGTTCTAATCTTTCAGTAGAAATATTGAAAAGAGGTCAACTCACTGTAGAAAGTGGTGACTGTCAACATCTTTCCATATTCATGCCAGCCTGTTGGTTATCAATAAATTAAAATTTTAAGCCTATAAATTGAGAGTAACCCCTTTTCCATCAATGAACATTTGGCAGACAATAAGCCATGTCTTTTGAGGTGTAAATTTTTGTATGTAGGTTAATAGTCATGCTGACGCTTTGTAGAAGATTTCTTTTGGTTTTCATTAGTTGTCTACAGATGAAGAGGTGGACATCTGTTTTGGATTATTTTATGAGCCCCCATGAGTCAGTGACTAAACTGTGCTATTTGCTTGAAGCAAAGGTAATGTCTTACACACTGCAATTATCTTTAATTATATCTTTAAAATGTGAAAGAATTTCTCTGCATAATAGTTTGAAGGTTTTTGCAAATTTTAACTAGGATCAGGGCATTATTCACAGAACTTGATGCATTCTGTTTTGATAGTTACCCTGCAACACAGGGCAGAGTTTTTTGCTGCTTCTGATATATCACCAGAAGTGTTCATCTTGTACAAAAGTGTTGCTGATGGGGTGTTTTAGGGAGCATTCTGTATTATGTGGATATAACAAGTATTAATTCAAAGAAGAACCAGTCTAAAATGTTGTGACTGTAAGCAAAGTCAATGGAGTGACATAGAAGCTGGTGATACAGAAGTCTTTATTCATCACAGCAAGCACTAATTCTTGTGGAGATACTCTCAGCAGAGTCTCACAAACTCAAAGGTACATCACATTTTATACCTTTACGTTCAAGGGTAACAGCAAGTGATTGAATACAACTTCAATAGTTACAATGACATCGTTTACTTCAATATTTTGGGTTGACACCCCTGCTGGGGCAAACTAATTGACATAGATATTCTAAAAGTCTTTCAAGGGAGAGAGCTAGATGTCTAAAAGAGTATTGTCTGTGCAAGGTAACTCTCTGAGTGCACAATAGATCAGATATTGATTATGACCATGTTTAATATGCTAAGTGATAGACTTAAACCAATCTACCAGCTTGAACTCAAGTCACAATAGGACAAGTAACTTAGCCACGTTGTCTGGTTTGATGTAAGCCAATTAACACAATCCCATTGCCTTAAAGTTTGGCTGATGGATATGTAAACGTCTCCTGGTCACTATTTTGCAAACCATGTCTTTTAGTCCAGGAGTTCCCAACCATTTTTTTAATGCCAGGGATCCCTACCACTAAGTTTTAGTTTGTGGACACCCTGTGCTCCATAGGAAGTGCAAGCATGTGCATTTAACTTCAATTTACTCCTTGCAATTTACAATCCACATTCAGAACTGAAGACTGGTTCTTGTTTGAATTAATATTTGCTATATTCACATGAGTCTAGAATCCTTCCTGAAAGGAGGGGCACCATTTTAAAATGAATAGTTTACGATTGAAAGAACACATGCCTGAAATCCAGCTATGAAGATAATTGGCTTGACAATTCCATCTCTGCATCGTCATATATTCTTACCCAGAAAAGGTAAAATTGAGCAGATTTTAGTTTCCGGATACATATTGAAATTAACGATGTTGGAGAAGCCCATTAGATTTGACATAATTGATATCTCAGTGTATATTTTGCAGGAGTTAATTAGACAGTGATGTATAACTAATTGAAGAGCTCTAAGTAGAAGCAGCTGTCTGCCTTGAATAGCTCACACCGAGATAACAATTTCTATATGTACTCAGCTGATAATTTTGTGCTTGTGAGGTAGGATGGAAAAGTCAAAAACTTCATAAGTGATTTCCTAAGTAATGTAAAGTACCTGCCAGCAAAGACCTTCTGGAATTTTTAATGATTAGTTTGATGGTAAAATCAAGTCAAGAAATAAATAGAATCATTTTTAAGATGAGATAACTTGTATAAATAAATGCAAATTGAATTTTATGGCAATCATGATATAGAGACAATACTTATTCCAACAAAATGGTGACAGGCTAGTCTGTGCGACAGAGAAATGTTACATAACAAGGTTAAAAGCTACGTAAGGCAGCAAGAGGGAATTTCCTTAAACAGCATCAGAAAGGATTGGGTTGTAAGTAATTGTCCAAACTTCAAGTCTGCATCTTGAGTTCAGTGTTACTAGTTTCACCTGAGGATAAACACCTTCTGCTGTCTACACTAGACTGGCTTCTCCAATCACCCATAGAATACAATGGCAGGCACTTCAGTAAAATAAAGCGGGTTATAAATCACCAGCCTCACTTATCTTACAGTTTTTAGGGTTAAGAAACAGAGCCACAATATGTGGTAAATTACAAATTACCTTTAATTAGCTTCATAACACTTTTACTTGCAGAGCTGGGTGGCACGGTAGCGTAGGGGTTAGGACAACACTTTACAGTACCAGTGACCCGGGTTCAATTCCTGCCGCTGTCTGTAAGGAGTTTGTACGCTCTCCCTGTGACCGCGTGGGTTTCCTCCGGTTGGTAGGTCAATTGGTCATTGTAAATTGTCCTGTGATTAGGCCAGGATTAAACTGGGGGACTGGATTGCAGCAGAAGGGCTGGATTGACCTATTCCATGCTGTATCTCAGTAAAATAAAAATTCTTGGTAAAATCAACACACAGTCCTTATTCAGAAGATATACACTGGCGGAGGTCACACATCAGGTTCCCTTTGCACTCGGGGTGACTTTTGGCCAGTTGGATTTGATTTCTTGGTGCCTGACTTTACCTGGCCACTTGATTGTTCATTTACTTCCTGGATCCATAAGAAAACAGCCTGTGCCCTCCAAATCCTTCCCAACTTCTGCAGAGAGATTCAGTGCGGAGTGAGGATGAGTGGACTAATTACACCTGAATAAATGTACCTAATTCACTTTTTAGTTGGGCACCATGTTAGAATTCAAAATTCACTTCCCTGGCTGTAGACGTAATTGCCTGTCTGTTAAATTTTATGCTATTTCATTGCGCTCCACATGGCCTCACTTTCTGTGAGTTAAATATTATACTATTTCATAAACACAAGTCATTCCGCAGATGCTGGAAATACAGAGCAACACACACAAAATGCTGGAGGAACTCAGCAGGTCAGTTGACGTTTCAGGCTGAGACCCTTATTCAGGACCGGTAAGGAAGGGGGCATCTTTCCCCCTTCCCAGCTTCACTGCACATAAACAGCTCTTCCATGGAGGGAATTAGGAGCACAAAGTTTCTCGGAATGCCATTGCAGACAATCTCACCTGGTCCCTCACCTCATCACCTCTTTGGTCAAGAAAGCACAGCAGCGTCTCCACTTCCTGAGGAGATTGAGGTGAGCAAGGCCCCACCCCATTTTACGGGAGTGCCATCGAGAATGTCCTGACCAGCTACTTCACTGTCTGGTATAGGAACTGCAAGGTATCTAAGCACAAGTCCCTACAAAGGATTGCAAAAACTGCTGAGAGGATCATTGGGATCTCTCTTCTAAATATCAGAGATATTTATCTGGAGTGCTGTGTACACAGTGCCCTTAATGATCCCTCCCATCCATCCAACAATAATGTCTTTGAACACCCCCTCCACCCTTACCATCAGGAGGTACCAAATCATTATGACAAGAATTGTTAGGAAGGGAAACAGCTTCTTCCCCCAGGCCATAAGACAACTGAACTCTCTGCCATCACCCAGGTCTCATCACACATGAAGCACTAGAAACATTATACTCTTTACTTTTTAACTTGTATCATAAATGAAACTTATTTTTGTTACTTTATTTGTGGTAATATTACTTTATGTGTTATCTGTGTAAATGCTATGTCGTGTATTGTGCACCTGTGTTGTGTGTGAGGTATACCTACTGTGTTGTGCACCTCGGTCCAGAGGATCATTGTTTCATTTGGCAGTATACGTGTCTATAGTTGAAAGACAATCAGTTATACTTGTACTTGACCTTGGTGTGGAGTTCTGGTCATTGCACCGTAGGAAGGATATGACTGCAATGGAGAGAGTGCAGGGGAGGTTCACCAAGATGTTGCCTGGGATAGAGTGTTTCAGTTTTGGAGAGAAACGAGGTCTGTTTTCCTTGGAGCAGAGGGACTGAGGGAGAGTAGAGGTGTACAGAATTATGAGCAACATAGATAGAATACATACTAAGAACTTTTCCCCATGGCAGAGGTGTCCAAGAACAGAGAGTTTAGGATGAAGTTGAGGGGTGAGGGGTTGACAGGGGATCTGAGGAAGAAATATAATCTGGAACACACTGCCTAAGTGGGTGGTGGGGGAAAAGGCCCTCACCTGGATAATTAATTGAATTGCCAAGACATAGCACCCTCCCCTTTCTAGATCTTTCTGTCTCTATCTCTGGAGACAGCTTATCTACTGATGTCTACTATAAGCCTACTGACTCTCACAGCTATCTGGACTATTCCTCTTCTCACCCTATCTCTTGCAAAAATGCCATCCCCTTCTCGCAATTCCTCCATCTCCGCCACATCTGCTCTCAGGATGAAGCTTTTCATTCCAGGACGAGGGAGATGTCCTCCTTTTTTAAAGAAAGGGGCTTCCCTTTCTCCATCATCAACTCTGCTCTCAAACGCATCTCCCCCGTTTCACGCACATCTGCTCTCACTCCATCCTCCCGCCACCCCACTAGGAATAGGGTTCCCGTGGTCCTCACCTACCACCCCACCAGCCTCTGGGTCCAACATATAATTCTCCATAACTTTCGCCACCTCCAACAGGATCCCACCACTAAGCACATCTTTCCCTCCCCACCTCTGCTTTCTGCAAGGATCGCTCCCTATGCAACTCCCTTGTCCATTCGTCCCCCCCATCCCTCCCCACTGATCTCCCTCCTGGCACTTATCCTTGTAAGCGGAACAAATGCTACACATGCCCTTACACTTCCTCCCTTACCACCATTCAGGGCCCCAGACAGTCCTTCCAGGTGAGGCGACACTTCACCTGTGAGTCGGCTGGGGTGATATA
Organism: Mobula birostris; assembly: GCF_030028105.1. Taxonomy (NCBI): domain Eukaryota; kingdom Metazoa; phylum Chordata; class Chondrichthyes; order Myliobatiformes; family Myliobatidae; genus Mobula; species Mobula birostris. The sequence continues at coordinate 47,477,136 of NC_092391.1, forward strand.
CTGAGTCCGGTGCTCCCGATGTGGCCTTCTATATATTGGCGAGACCCGACGCAGACTGTGAGATCGTTTTGCTGAACACCTACGCTCTGTCCGTCAGAGAAAGCAGGATCTCCCAGTGGCCACACATTTTAATTCCACATCCCATTCCCATTCTGACATGTCTATCCACGGCCTCCTCTACTATAAAGATGAAGCCACACACAGGTTGGAGGAACAACACCTTATATTCCGTCTGGGTAGCCTCCAAACTGATGGCATGAACATCGACTTCTCTACCTTCCGCTAATGCCCCATCTCCCCCTCGTACCCCATCCGTTATTTATTTTTATACACACATTCTTTCTCTCTCTCTCTCCTTTTTCTCCCTCTGTCCCTCTGACTATACCCCTTGCCCATCCTCTGGGTTCCCCCCTCCCCCTTTTCTTTCTTCCTAGGCCTCCTGTCCCATGATCCTCTCATATCCCTTTTGCCAATCACCTGTCCAGCTCTTGGCTCCATCCCTCCCCCTCCTGTCTTCTCCTATCATTTTGGATCTCCTCCTCCCCCTCCCACTTTCAAATCTCTTACTAGCTCTTCCTTCAGTTAGTCCTGACGATGGGTCTCGGCCTGAAACGTCGACTGTACCTCTTCCTAGAGATGCTGCCTGGCCTGCTGCGTTCACCAGCAACTTTGATGTGTGTTGCTTGTATTTCCAGCATCTGCAGAATTCCTGTTGTTTGCATTTTTAAAATAGCAGACAATGGACTAAATTCCGGTGAATGGGATTAGATGGGACTTGATGATAAGTATTGACACGCTGTTTCTCTCTGTGACTCCATGTTCTGCTCCAACTTCTCTTTATGTGGTAGCTGAGTGATAATTCTCCTGTGAAGTACAAACATTTGTACATTGGCATACTTGAAAGCTGATAATGTTAGTTTCTGCACACCTCAGTGTTTTCAATATGTTGCTCTTGCCTGGCTGGAACATTTTGAATTGGAGCCTTGCCTGTCAAAGCTCCTACTTGGAAATCATGGGCACACGTTTCTCTCTGAGGTCCCTGAATGGAAGTTGAATAAATTGTGAGAAGGATCTGTTTAGCGTCCTGACCTGTAATGGGCAAATTCCTGGAACTGGGCTTGCACACAGAACTCTAATCCTGTCTAGCTTTGCTAAACCATTAGCTTGGTTACAAACTGTCACAAAGACTGAGTAAGAATGAAGAAATGAAGTTTAAGGTCAAAGGGTTTTAAGAGTGCTCAGGAAACCAATGAACAGTGCCAGGGAGTCAATTACCACACCTGCAACTCGTGAGAAACCCTAGCTTGATCATTTGTAGGAAGAGAAATGTGTGACGAACACAAAACAAAGGAATGGAATTTGGCTATTCGGCCCATCAGGTCTGCTTCAACATTAGATCATGGCTGATTTTTTTTTCCATTTGAACCCCATTCTCCTGCCTTTCCACCATAACCTTTGATGCCATTACTAATTAAATACATATCAACCTCCACTTTAAATATACTAAATGACATGACCATCTGTGGCAAGGAATTCCACAGATTCACCACCTCGGGCTAAAAACAATCCTCCTCATCTCTGTTCTAAAGGGATATCCTTCTATTCTAAGGCTGTGTCCTCAGGCCCTGGACTCTCTACTATTGGAAAAACCCTGTGCACATCCACTCTGTCTAAAACTTTCAAGCCTTCATGTCTGAAAGTTATGAGAACATTGCCAGGACTTAAGGGCCTGTGTTCTAGGAAGAGGCTGGACTTTTTTTTATTGGAGTGTAGAAGATTGACCTTTTGGTCCTGCAAAAGGTAGTGACTGTATGGAATGAAGTGCAATAACAAAATTTAAAAGAGAGTTGGACAGGCATGTGGATAGGTAAGGTTTAGAGATATATGGGGCCAAATGTGGGCAATTGGAATAGAATAAATAGACAGCTTGGTCAGTATGGACAAGGTAGTTTAGAGGGTCTGTCTCCATACTGTGTGACTCTTTAATTCTAAGACTTTATCTGAAGATATTTCTCCTCATGCCAGTCCTGAATGGCCTCCCCCTTACTCTCAAACAATGCCTCCTTAGGTTTAGACTCCTCAGGGGGAAAATGTCCTCCCTACACCCAACTTTAAGAATGTTGTGGACTGAGCAACGTCTTAGGATTCTTATCATACATCTGCTGCAAGAAGAGAAGACTCTAACATTCAAACAGAAAGGCTTCACTGAGATCCTAGTGAAATCAAGTTGTATGAAGTTATTGAGAGAATGATAAAGACTGAGAATAGCTCGAATTCTTTTTTTTCAACATTTCCCTTCTTTTAAATTATTAACACACACAATTGCTAGCTGGCAAGTTAGTTAGCAACAATAGTTAGCAATCTTTACACAGAGAGTGGTGGGTGTATGGAATGAGCTGTCGGGGTGGTAGCATAGGCAAATGCAACAGAGGCATTTAGGAGGTTCTTAAACAGACATGCAAATGTGCAGAGACTGGAGGGATAGGGACTTTTTTTTGGCAGAAGGAATTAGTTTAGTTAGGTGTTTAAATAACAGTTTAATTAGTTCAGCAGAACATTGTGGGCCAAAGAACCTGGTCTTGTGCTGTACTTTTTTATGTTCGGGCTGGCCCTATCTAATGAGTAACTGTCCTGATATTTACTGTGATGCATAAGCATCTGGCTGGATCTTCTGGTTCACATCTCTGTAGCTTTGGGCAAAGAATGAAGTTTAAAGAATTTGTTATCATCGACTGTCCCTCTTTCATCTCCATACTGTACAACCAGGCACAGATTGCCATTGTCAAGGAAGCAGTTGCCAACCATTCATTTAGGTTGATAGTTGATCCATAAACCAAAAATATGTTGCAATTTAAAACAGAACAAACATTCTGGAGACAACCTGCTGTTTATTGTGGTTAATAAAATGTGTGTTGACCATGATGAATGTTAATGTGAGCAGCAAATGGACACAGCAATTTCTGAGTTTAGGATTGCTTGGTTAAATATTGCTGCAGGGTGAAAGTTTTCTTGGAAATGTTGTGATCGCATCTGATTTCCAATGTAACGATGTAGTCAGCAGAGTCTGCAATACTTTGAGGCGTCTATCTGTTTGGAGAAGGTATTGCTTAGAAACTTTTTATTAGCTTTGAAAACTTTAACTTTCTACTTGATGCACTTCCCATGAACACTACTTCTTTATGCATCTTTTGCACTATTTACTTACCTCTGTAACTTATTGTAATTTTATGTCTTGCTCTGTATTGCTGCTACAAAACCAAAAAATTACAGTAGATGTCAGTGATATTAAATCTAATTCCGATTCTGATTCTGAATCGCCCTGTAGCCACCTGCATAGCATCTACCTCAATATCCTTCCTATGTGTTGTCCATCAGATCCAGGTTCAGATTAGTTCATTGTCACATACACCAGGGTGTGATCAAATTCTTTGCTCATGTGAAGCTCAAAAGGTAAACAATGTACATTGTTGTTTAGTTAATATATATCAGTAATATGTGCTTTCCTTTTGATTAATTTTGAAGTTACAAAAATCTAACAGTGGCAATGGGTAAGTTTTAAAACAAATTCAAGACATACCTACCTGGTGAGGTGCAGCGAGACGTTTGAGTTTTAAAAAAAGCACAGCACGTGTTCTTTGCGAGAGGAGAGAGATGGTCTTTTTTATTAAAGCAGAAAATGGACAGAATTCATGGATTCATAAACAGTGAGTACCAGATATGATGATGAGGATGATAAAGATAATGATGATGATGATAATAATAATAATAATAATAATAAAAAGCAGAAATGGATGGCTACATCAGAAAGATAGAGATGTTCAATTGCACAAAAGATAACTGACTGATGTATATTGAGTGAACTGAGCAAAATTTTGAAGCAAATGAAATAGCCAATGAGAAATGAGTGCCTGTTTTGCTGAGTGCATTGAGTAGAAGAGCATACAGTATGCTTAGAAGTTTGTCTGCTCCAACCAAACTGGCTGAAATCAGCTTTGCTGATATCATAAGAGTAATGCAGGAACATTTAGAACCAAAACCATTGTTGATTGCAAAACACCTTAGACTGCAGAATCAAATTGAAATCCATGTCAGTCTATGTGGCTGAAGTAAAGACGTTGTTGGAGCATTGTCACTTCAGTGATGGGATTAGTGATACACCGAGAGATCATTTAGTTTGTACAATCTTACAAGAAAGCATTAAAAATGGCTCCTAAGTGAAGCACAACTCACATTTAAAAGAGCAGTTGAAACTGCTGTATCAATGGAAAAGGCAAACAGGGATACAATTAAGCTGCAGTCAGAAATGAAAATAGGCATGAGCAGAATTGCAATGTCTAAGCAGAAACCTGTCTGGCAAAAGAAATTGTGTTACTGTTGTGGCAAAGGCTCATATACACCAGACCAACGCAGGTTTAAAGGCAAAACCTGCGGAGAAGCAAATGCAATGAAGTAGGACCAGTACAAAGACCACACCAGGCAGACAAAAATAAATGGACTGCGTAGGGAAGAGAAAAAAATTAAAAAGTAAAGTTGCAGTTTCAAAAAGAGCACTAATCTTCAGGAAAAGTCTGATAATGATGAGAGTGACACAGGACTGAGTAGCCTTGAGATTTACATTGTGAAAACTAACAATAGACAAGCAATATAGCTTACACCAGAAGTGAAAAAGCAAATTAATTAAATTGGAATTGGACACCGGTTTGGCTGTTTTGCTCATTGCACAAAATGTGTTTGAGTGGTAATTCAAAGATACTAAAGTGAAGCCCACAGGTATCCAACTAAGAACTTATATTGGAGAAAAGATAATTCCTGTGGAAATTGTGAGCTTGACTGGCAATCCATCCACCATTTGCATGCCACATTCCCTGCGACAGAGTCAACTGAAAGCAAATTAAGAAAGGTACTGGATGATTCCACAGCAGTGTTCAAGGATGGCATTAGAAAATTTAAACATATCAAGGGTTAATTAATGTTAAACGAAACGCAAGTTTTACAAACCTCCACACATCAAAGTTGCTGGTGAACGCAGCAGGCCAGGCAGCATCTCTAGGAAGAGGCACAGTCGACGTTTCAGGTTGAGACCCTTCGTCAGGACTAACTGAAGGAAGAGTTAGTAAGAGATTTGAACGTGGGAGGGGGATCCAAAATGATAGGAGAAGACAGGAGGGGGAGGGATGGAGCCAAGAGCTGGACAGGTGATAGGCAAAGGGGATATGAGAGGATCATGGGACAGGAGGCCCAGGGAGAAAGACAAGGGAGGCGGGGAACCCAGTGGATGGGCAAGGGGTATAGTCAGAGGGACAGAGGGAGAAAAAGGAGAGTGAGAGAAAGAATGTGTGTATAAAAATAAATAATGGATGGGGTACGAGGGGGAGGTGGGGCATTAGCGGAAGTTAGAGAAGTCGATGTTCATGCCATCAGGTTGGAGGCTACCCAGACGGGATATAAGGTGTTGTTCCTCCAACCTGAGTGTGGCTTCATCTTTACAGTGGAGGAGGCCGTGGATAGACATGTCAGAATGGGAATGGGATGTGGAATTAAAATGTGTGGCCACTGGGAGATCCTGCTTTCTCTGGCGGACAGAGTGTAGGTGTTCAGCAAAGCGGTCTCCCAGTCTGCGTCGGGTCTCGCAAATATATGGAAGGTCACATCGGGAGCACCGGACGCAGTATATCACTCCAGCCGACTCACAGGTGAAGTGTCGCCTCACTAGGAAGGACTGTTTGGGGCCCTGAATGTTGGTAAGGGAGGAAGTGTAAGGGCATGTGTAGCACTTGTTCCGCTTACAAGGATAAGTGCCAGGAGGGAGATCAGTGGGGAGCGATGGGGGGGATGAATGGACGAGGGAGTCACTTAGGGAGCGATCCCTGCGGAAAGCAGAGAGAAGGGGGGAGGGAAAGATGTGCTTAGTGGTGGGATCCCGTTGGATGTGGCGGAAGTTACGGAGAATAATATGTTGGACCCGGAGGCTGGTGGGGTGGTAGGTGAGGACCAGGGGAACCCTATTCCTAGTGGGGTGGCGGGAGGATGGAGTGAGAGCAGATGTGCATGAAATGGGGGAGATGCGTTTGAGAGCAGAGTTGATGGTGGAGGAAGGGAAGCCCCTTTCTTTAAAAAAGGAGGACATCTCCCTCGTCCTGGAATGAAAAGCCTCATCCTGAGAGCAGATGCGGCGGAGACGGAGGAATTGCGAGAAGGGGATGGCATTTTTGCAAGAGACAGGGTGAGAAGAGGAATAGTCCAGATAGCTGTGAGAGTCAGTAGGCTTATAGTAGATATCAGTAGATAAGCTGTCTCCAGAGATAGAGACAGAAAGATCTGGAAAGGGGAGGGAGGTGTTGGAAATGGACCAGGTAAACTTGAGGGCAGGGTGAAAGTTGGAGGCAAAGTTAATAAAGTCAACGAGCTCAGCATGCGTGCAGGAAGCAGTGCCAATGCAGTCATCGATGTAGCGAAGGAAAAGTGGGGGACAGATACCAGAATAGTTACGGAATATAGATTGTTCTACCAGAATAGGTACAGAACATAGATTGTTCACAACTTTCTCTCACTCTCCTTTTCTCACTCTGTCCCTCTGACTATACACCTTGCCCATCCTCTGAGTTCCCCCCACCCCCTGCCTTTCTCCCTGGGCCTCCTGTCCCATGATCCTCTCATATCCCTTTTGCCAATCACCTGTCCAGCTCTTGGCTCCATCCCTCCCCCTCCTGTCTTCTCCTATCATTTTGGATCCCCCCCTCCCCCTCCCACTTTCAAATCTCTTACTATCTCTTCCTTCAGTTATTCCTGATGAAGGGTCTCGGCCTGAAACGTCGATTGTACCTCTTCCTAGAGATGCTGCCTGGCCTGCTGCGTTCACCAGCAACTTTGATGTGTGTTGCTTGAATTTCCAGCATCTGCAGAATCCCTGTGGTTTGCGTTTTACAAAGCTCATCTGGTTCCTTATACCATCCATGATAAAGTAACCAGTGAGCTAGGTTGCACAGAGTCTGAAGGAATTTTTTCCAAGGTTGAGTGGAGCCCAACAAATCACCAACTATGCTGTTCCAGGGTTGTCCTTTGCTTTCACGTTTGGATCTCCTCTAACCCAGTCTCAGAAGTAGTAGGCAGGACAAACAGCTGAGACAAATTGAAGGTTTCTCAAAAAAGGAAGTTCGATGTTTCACTCCTGGTGTGTTGTCCTGCCATCTGATATCATCTGCAGGCAACACATCGATCAGTTGAGAAGATCAGAATCAATTGTTAGAGAAGAAAGGTGTCGAGAGCTTTCAGGGTCACTTTCTGCAGTCCCAGAGTCAACTTCTACAACCACCATGGAGGAAGCCCTGGAACCTGAGATTGTTTCACAACCACAAGTCTCACCTGCCAACAGAGTGAACCCCCCCACCCCCCAACTTGTCATGAAAGATGTTATTCCACAAGAGTAAGAAATCCTCCTCAGTGATTAAATCTTTAGTCCTGAATGGGACAATTTAAAATTTACTATGCTGTGAATGTCTATATTGTAGTTGTACTGTATAGTATACTGTGTATGTGGAGGAGTCTTATGTATTTAATATGTCAGTAATATTTGAGTAATATTGTAAACATTTGATTAAGGTTTCTTTGTTGTTTACATAATTCATAACGGGTTATATGTAAAAGAACATGAATGACATACGTCATTACGCCACCATGTCCTATGAGGTTTCCTTACTTAAAGTAAGAATGAAGTTAGACACATTATCCCCGGCTCCATGTTTTTCTTTTGATTAGTTTTGGAGTTAAAAAAACTTAACATACACGCAATAAAAAACACAAGAGCAAACACAGTGATGAGTGCAAAAGTAACAGAATGGTGCAAATGATAACAGTGAAAATTAAGTAGTTCAGAAAGACATGCTGTAATGACAATACAGGAGATAAAAGATTAGGGTTCGAGAACATGGCAATACCACAGGGAATGGGATGTGAAAGAGGTGATTGACTCAGAAGTGTGATAGATAGATACTTCCTTGATCCCAAAGGAAAATATAGTGTCACAGTAGCAGGTTAACAGATGTGATAAATATCATTTCCAACCTTTGATAGTTTCCAGAGAATGATTCAATGGAAATCTGTGTGATCTTTCATTCCCCTACTTTCTCAGGCTAGGCACTTCTATTTCAGTTCTTATGGGCTGAACTACTCCCCATGCTAAGGCGTTTACCATTGTGATTCATTCTATCCAAGGTGTGGCTGGAGCCTCAGAAGGACGAGCATGTCTTGTTTTGCTCATTTCTTTTTCAAATAAATGTTCAGCAGAAGGCATACTGGAGCAGCAAAGAAAAGCTTCTGCAAAGGTGCAGGATGAGTTCCTATCAGTGTATCCTCACATATCAGTAAGCAGTCTGGCCATAGCACAGTGGGAAAGAAGAGTTGTCCTTGGGTGATCTGCTGTTTGCAGATCACACTCATGGAAAGTTGATGCATTAAATGCAGTGGGGGTGGAGAAGAGTAGTGGAAAATATAATATTAAGTAAAGTTAGCACTGCATGAAACCATGTTCGGATTATCCATGGAAACAAATGCATGACAAACTGTAGATTTTAACAACAATTTTATTCATAGGCAGCAAATGTCACCACTAGATAGTTTTCATTGAACTATTAAACTTTTATTTTTAATTGTTTGAAATAGACACCTTTTCCTCCTGCTCCATAAACTCTGTTTATTAGATTTGGTTTTCTTGCTTCAGATAACGAAACGATGCTTTAATAAAGTCTGATGTAGTGGTTTGAAGAACAGATAATGCATCACGTATACGCATCTCTCTGTCACCCCAGAAGGATAAGCTGATGAGTGGGACATTTCAGCCATCTCGACTTATTGTCCTGTCGAACATTTATCACTTCAGGCAATTCTTTCCTCTTACAAATTTAATAATCTAAACATAAGCCTGGATAGAAGGAGGAATGTCTGGGCTCTGTAAGAGGGAAGATTTTTGTATAGTTAACATGGAGTTTACAAAGTAAGGTGGAACAAAATGAAGAGCTACCCATTGACCGTATGCACAGACACCAGTGCTACACCAATGACTTGTTTATATTCTAAAATACTTTAATAGCAAACAGTGCTCAACATTCCAGTCTAAACTTTATCTGTCTGCATGACAAAGGTCTGGTATTTAAATATTTCTAGTCAGTCAGCAGTACCAGGGATGGTAGATGTCACTGACTTCAGAGAAAAGTGGCATAGTGTAGTCTTTTCCATTTGTGATATTCCAAGCCACAAGGCACTTGCCTCAGGTGTGGGGGTGGGGGAACCTGTGATTTAACCAAAAGTTCATGGTTCAAAGTAAAATTTATTATCAGAGTACATACGTGTCACCACACACAGCCTTTGAGATTGTTTTTCCTGTGGGCATACTCAGCAAATCCAGAGAACGGTAACTGTAAACAGGATCAATGAATAACAAACAGTCCAAATGAAAATATTAGTGCGTAGCAATAAACAACGAGAGCATGAAAAAATAAGATAAAGAGTCATTAACATGAGATCATCGGTTGTGGGAACACAAGAAATCAGATGAGTGTAGTTATCCCCTTTTGTTTAAGAGCCTGATAGTTGAGGGTAGTAACTGTTCTTGAACCAGGTGGTGTGAGTCCTGAGGCACCTGTACCTTCTACCTGATGGCAGCAGCGAGAAAAGATCATGGCCTGGGTGGTGAGAGGGTTTGATCATGAATTCTGCTTTTCTATGACAACATTTCATGTAGATGAGCTCAATGGTTGGGAGGGATTTACCCATGATGTACTGGGGCTAATTCTACTACATTTTGTAGGATTTTCCGCTATTGGTGTTCCCATACCAGGCTGTGATACAGCCAGTCAATACATTTTCCACCACACGCCTATAGACATTTGCACAGTTTTTGATGACATGCTGAGTCTCCACAGACTCCTAAGGAAGTAGAGGTGTCGTTGTGCTTTCTTTGCAATTACGTTCATATGATGGGTCTAGATCAAGTCCTCTGAGATAGTGATACCCAGGCATTTAAAGTTCCTGATCTTCTCCACTTCTACTCCTCTGACAAGTACTGGCTCATGGACCTCTGATTTCCTCCTCCAGAAGTCTACAATCCACATTGTAAGTCATGTTGAAGAATTCAAACATGCATCAAATTAGAAAACAAGCAGAACTTAGTTTCTTTAACTTTTTCAAAATTTTAAAAGAAACAGCTATGTATATGGATATGAATAATAGTATGTAAACTCTCTATAGAGATTTGTTTTCATTAGTTTTAAACTATCAAAATCTTAATCTGATAAAATGACAACACATATATAAAATGATTTCTTAAGAACAGGGATATTGTTCAGCAGTAATTATACCACAGTACTCGAGTAAAATCAGTCAAATCTCATTCGGCAAGCATGAATATTGCAGGAGTCTGCAGTCTTGTTTTTTTGCTGAGTGAACACTGGGGGGCAGCACAAACCCCAGTTTGGTTGCAACACCCCACCACTCCGGCACTCCAGTGGGGTGACTCCAAAGTCCTTCTCCTGTGTGGCTGTAAACAGGCAACGCTGCAGCTTCGGGCTTAGTCCTTGCTAACACTCTCATTGGTTTACTGCTTCCATTCTGCTAATGAGCTGCAGGATTAGATGACCTGTTGGGCCTTCATAGCCAGGTTCAAAATTTTGGCCACCATATTGTCATAACCCTGAAAATAAAGAAAATGGGATTAATCAGCAAAATGTGGGGATTTGCATGTACAGATTACCGCATTTATTTAAGATTAAAAGTAACCTTAGAAGGGAAATGAACTAGGCTTGAATAAATCTACTCTGAATGACCACAGCTCCTGAATCATAATGCAATCCATATCATTTTCTTTCAAAGAACTTTCACCATTTTGATTTTCTAACTTTCTCCGTCTTTTAATTGCTGCAAAAATGAAGGCTTGTTTTGACATTAAGCTCTAGAATGGAACCTCCAAGAGGACCACAACCTTGTTGTGGTTTGGAGGCCAGAGTGGTTCAATGACCTGGAGAGCTATGCTCTCTGGAGTCAGGGTAAGGTCACCCACACCAAACAGGTCAACGGGTTAGAGGCCAGACTCCCCGTTCAGGGGTTCAGCTCAGGGTTAACAACCCTGATTGGTCAAACAAAACTGTTACAGAAACTGCAATGACGTGTAATGCGCCGGGTAAAGACATGTTTTATTGTATTTCTGCTGCTATGCTGTTAGGTATTTTATTTTAGCAGTGTTTTTCTGAAAACACAATGTGTTCTGTTAGTTAGGCTTCGTAGACTAGTGTTTTGACTTCAGCTAAGATAAGGAGCCACTTGCTCAACTTGGAAATGTTGTGTCAGCCAGTCTGGTTTGTTTTGGTAACATTCTGTCCAATGGGATGCCATGCAACATTCGAGAGAGCTGGGCGGGATCAGATTTCTGAGGGGCAGTGGTCTGGGTTTGTCTCTTTGGTTGGGAGGGGGTGGAAGAGAAGGAAGTGTGGAGAAGAGTACACTTGAAGGATCCCACCTGAAGGGGGGGCACTATTACAAGGAGTGCTTTGTGCAGCCGAATGGTTCTAAGGAGGACGTGCCAGTAGTTTCAAGTTAGCCAGTTTGTTTGTAACATTCTTCGAGGGAAGTTCAAACTGGTAACATGGGTTCAGCACCGTGAGTAAAGCGATACACCCAACTACTTCAGAAACGAGCTTCCAACGTTCATGTGCACGTTTAGAATGGTTTAACTGTAATAGGCCCCTTTTCTTTTTCTATTAACTGACTGTTAAAGTCGAAATATTGGTGAATATACTCCCGCTTTAATTTTATGCTGGTATGAGGTCTGTTATTTCCTGGTGAATGATAAATTTGCATTCACCATGATTTTCGTTCCATGATCGAATAACCTAACTTTTCTGTCTAGTTGAATCCAAATTATACCGATCTGAGACATGTGTTGCTTGTTGAGGGTGGTCTTCTGCCTGTAACCCATGCAACGTTGAGTCACGTAACCAGAGTCAGCTAACAAGCCAAGTTTGTTACAAGCCATGGTGAGAGGGTTACAGAAGTATCTGACTACTACTGGGTGCAACAGTATTCCTGAGTCTCCACCCAGGACTTGTACGGCTGACAGTGGTGAAAACTGAGAGGAAGCTACTGGCACAATGAAGGAAGCCTTGAACACCATCGAGACCAGGACCATGGACAGATAGAGGTGGAGGACCTTCATAGTTGTCCTAAACACCAGCAGCATAACGGGCAGTAAGTAAATAAGTCTTGAATGGGAGCAATTGGATAGCTCTCTCAATCAACACTCTTAGAAGGCTGAGTAGACTCTTTACAACTCATGTTCTCAGTATTTTGCTTTATTTCTACAGTTTGTCTTATTTTACACATTAGTTGTCAGCCTTTGTCTAAGTATAGTTCTTTCTAAATTCTATTGTATCTCTTTTCCAGTAAATGCCCACAAGAAAATGAATCTCAAGGTAGTATATGGTAACATAAATGTATTTTGATAATAAATGTACTTAAATCTTTAAATAACTTCCTGCCTGGTAATATTCCATGATAATTTTATTTCCAAATATTGGTATTACTTCTTGGAACACAAACCATTTTTTTAGAAACCTCTGAAGACTTGAAAAATGCTCCCCACTGCCTCAAATGTCTTCTGGGAAGCTGATCAGTAGCTTTGCGACAAAATAAGCCCCAACCTTTGTACATTAAGGACTCATTCAGATTCCGATCCATTTGTCAATATTTTAACAAAGACTTAGCTCTTCTAACATGCCAGAGCAGGGAATTTCATTAATGTAATTCGAATTTCACCGATGTTCTAAATGCTTATAAAGTTAGTGTGCAATTTAATCCCATGAAACTCTAAGCTTTCCTCAATAGTTTAATAATAGATGAATGGGAATATCACAAACAAAAGATGCCTGGCTGGCAATGAGCTCCTCATGGTCATATTCCCAATGGCTTAATAATAAATAGAGGAGAATTTTACAGAGTGAAAAAACCTGGTTAATAATAAAGTGGATATTGGCAAAGATGTGTTTGCAATCACATCACAGTAAATGGCTACAGAATTATGAATAGAGTTACACTGATCATTTCCTGCATTTCCCACATGCTTTCTCTGATGGAGCACAGGAAGCTACTTTAGTGTCTAAGTCAGCGGTTACGTAAGACCATAAGACATAGGAGCAGAATTAGGCCATTCAGCCTATCAAGTCTGTTGTGCCATTCCATCATGGCTGATTTATTATTCCTCTCAACCCATTCTTCTGCTTTCTCCCCATAACATTTGAAGCCCTGACTAATCAAGAACCTTTCAACCTCTACATTCTCTTCTCCTCTCAAAGGAGGATGAGAGACAACTTGATGGATGTGTATAAGGTCATAAGGGGCATAGACAGAGAGGACAGCCAGCACATTTTTTTCCCAGGTCGTTCATGACTAATATGCAAGCCCATAATTTTAAGTTGATTGAAGGAAAGTATAGGGTGGTGGAAATATCAGGGATAGGTATTGGATGCAGAGAATGGTAAGATATTAAGGCCACAGGACATAGGAGCAGAATTAGGCTATTTGGTCCATTGAGCCTGCTCCGCAATTCAATCATAGCTGATTTACTTTCCCTCTCAACCACATTCTCCTGCCTTCTCCCCATACCCTTTGGTCCAGAACAAGGGGTCACAGTTTGAGGATAAAGGGGAAGCCTTTTAGGACCGAGATTAGGAAAAACTTCTTCACTCAGAGCGTGGTGAATCTGTGGAATTCTCTGCCACAGGAAACAGTTGAGGCCAGTACATTGGCTATATTTAAGAGGGAGTTAGATATGGCCCTTGTGGCTACGGGGATCAGGGGGTATGGAGGGAAGGTTGGGGCGGGGTTCTGAGTTGGATGATCAGCCATGATCATAATAAATGGCGGTGCAGGCTCAAAGGGCCGAATGGCCTACTCCTGCATCTATTTTCTATGTTTCTATGTTTCTTACTTATCAAGAAACTGTCAAACTCTGCTTTAAATATACCTAATGACGTGGCCTCCACAGCTGCCTGTGGCAATGAATTCCACAGATTCACCACTCTCTGGGTAAAGAAATCCCTCCTCAGTGATGAAATTTTGAAATGCTCTAATACTCATACACAGCTAATAAATAGCAGAAGTGAATACTTGAGGTAAAGTACAGGAGATTGAAAATACGAGATGTTACCAGTCAGAAAATGTCAGAACAGTTAAAGGGCAGTGACAATTTCATTATGGCTACATAACAACAATAACTGTAATATAATACATTCTTTCTTCAAAGAATGAATGATATTTGAATGGCATATCTTCTCCTGGCTGCATTGCCACCTCTATCATTGTAGTTGTCCCAGTTTCCTTTCGAACTGCAGGGCATTCGCACAGCAACCGTGCTGTAACTAGCCATGGAAAAGAAGCTCTTCTAAGCTCAAACAGAGGTCACAGGGAGAGTAGGTGGGGCGAGATGAGAACTCTGCACGATTTCCATGGAGAAATGGGGAACAAAATGACATGCAAGAGGAGGGCAGTAAATCAGCTCCAGCAACAGGAGATATCTGGCCATAGGCTCTAACACTTGCACGTGTTAGGACAAGCTGAAATGAGAATGCTCCAAGTAAAAAAACTTTCATATATCAGCTGCTTGGTTGATGTAATGTTTTATCTGTCTTGAATAAATTGTCTAATTGCTAAATTACTCCTTGATCTGTTTAATTCAAAACAGCAAAGGCAATTGTCAATGTCTTTGAAGTAAGTCACCGTTGGCGTTGCCCGAGGACCCATCGACATTAATTAGTAGGCTTCAAAGGTGGCTTTACAATTTCTGACTTTGAGCTTCTATTTATAATTAAAGGGAGTTACAATTCATCATTTTCCTCTTCTCCTCTGTAATTTTACTCACATAACCAATGCACTAATGTTCAGGGACCCGAGCTTCTTTTGCCCTTGAACATAAATCCAAGCTCATAACTCTAATGCATCTTATAACATCCAATGTAGATTTTCATTATTCAGTCCCCATAACTGAAAAATAAAACATTTATATATTTTGTGCTAATCAATCTGAATAGCAATATTGCTTGTTTAAAGAGTTAATTTGATATCACTCTGATGTGTCAACATAATGAAAGCTATGTAAATGGTATTATTCTTCTCCACATTCTCATTCAATTTTTTACAACTCTGAAATTCTGTGAGCTAACAATCTGAAGATTCCATGCCTAAAAGGTAACTTTGCGAGATGCGACTAACATGTTTTAAACTTCAGCATTCGAGGACATCAGTTATAGGGAAAAGGTTAAATAGGTTCAGATTTTATTTCCTAGAATGCAAAAAGTGTAGGGGAGATTTGATAGAGGTATACAAGATTAAGAGGTGTATAGATAGGGTAAAGGCGTTCAGGCCTGTTCCACTGAGGTTGGGTGAAACTACAACAAGAGGTCATGTGTTAAGGGTGAATGGTGAAATGTTAAGGGGAACATGAGGGGGAACGTCTTCACTCAGAGTGTGGAACAAGCTGGTGAATGTGGGGTTGATTTCAACATTTAAGAGAGATTTGGATAGGTACATGGATGGAAAGGGTATGGAGGTCTATGTTCTGGGTGCTGGTTGATGAATCTAGGCAGATTAATGGTTCGACACAGACTAAATGGGCCAAAAGACTTTTCTCTGTGCTGTACTGTTCTATGACCCTATGACTTTCCATAAATTGTATTGTTGGCACAGAGGCTGCATATGTCCCACCATATTGAAAAATTGGAAGGAGAGTATTTCCAATCAATACTGCATTATCTTCAAAGCAGATCAACTTCATCCTAATTTAATTCTAGATATTAAAATAAGCATTAGGCTGCAAAAGGCTGTAGGTTCAGCCAGTTTCATCATGGATTCAACCCTCCCTGCCATTGAGAACGTTTTCAAGAAGTGGTGCCTCAAGAAGGTGACATCCGTCACTGAGGATCTTCACCCTCCCCTCTTCTCATTACTGCTGTTGGGGAGGAGGTACAGGAGCCCGAAGACCACACTCAGTGTTTCAGCAACAACTTTTGCCTCTCCACCATCAGATTTCCAAACAGTCTATGAACCCATGAACACTACCTCATTATTCATCTTTTGCACTATTTAATCCATTTGTAACTTACTTATTTTGTAAATTTTATGTCTGGTACTTGTGGCAGAAAACAACAAATTGCACAACATACGTCCGTGGTAATAAATCTGATTCTGACTTAATCAAATAAAGGTGAATAAGGAGTTAGAAGCTTGATATGAACACAAATCCTCAGCTCGTAGAGCAGAAGTCAACTCAGAGCTGTAGATTTTGAACATGTTCAATCAATTTCCGCCTTAGCTGTTCTTGTGTAACAATCTACTAACTGAGAGTGATAATCAGTTCCAACTGAGCAGACAAGTGGATGTGCACTCTTGAGTAAAATCATGATCCACTCAATATAGATACAGCGTTCTCACGATGCAGTATCTAAAACGTGATGGAAACCCTGGAATTCTGACACTTATGTGCAGATCAGGTGCAAAACTAGCAGAAAACCTTGCGGATGCTTGAAATCTGAAATAAAAACTGGAAACGCTGGTAACACACAGGAGGTTAGACACGGAAAGGGAAACAGAGTTAATGTTTCAGCTCAGAGAGTATTGAAGAATTGTTATCATCCTGAAATGTTATCTTAGTCATCTAGCCAGTTATGTTGTTTTATAATTGTGCTCAGAGAAAGAACCAAATGATCTAGTCAGCTAGACTTTGTTCAGTTCTGGCAAACTATCAGATCTGTATGAAGAACTCACTGTTTGTTGAGCCTCTACATAAATTCAGCATCTCAATCTCTGATGTAAGTGAGGAGCCAGAAAACATCAGATTCATTCTATTTAAGATATATGCTCCATTGCCCCAGTACATTAACTGGCGACGGCAAAGTTCAGATTGTCTATTATCAGAAAAAGGCAGTCAAAAGGCTTGAGCCAACACTCCTGAAACAGAAAAGTCTTTCAGCAGCTGCCTTTCACATCAGGAGGGCATCTCATGATGCTTTGCAACAGGTTATTTTGTTTAGAGCTAGTGCAGAACATGCCATTATAAGCAACACCACCCAGCAGCCCCCGATTTAACCCCAGCCTAATCATAGGACAATTTACAATGACCAGTCAACCTACTAACCAGTATGACTTTGGACTGTGGGAGGAAACTGGAACTCCTGGAGAAAACCCACACATTACACAGGGAGGAGGTAAAAATACCTTCGGGAGAATGGCAGGATTGAGCTCCAAACTCCACCAACCCAAGCTGTAATACCATTGTGCTAACCATGGTGCTCAAAGTGTGCCAACATTTAGAAAATGTAAAACACAAGAGATTCTATAGATGGTAGAGGTCTTGAGCAACAAATATGTAATGCTTTTGGAACTTAGTAAGCCAGGCAACATCTATGGAGGAAATGAACAAGAGACCCAATTAGCAAGAAACTGTCCAGCCAATCTGTACACAGCAATGACCTACAGATATCCAGGAATTAATGACTGGATGGTTGAGAGATTATTATTGACAGGGACATTGTGAAAACTTCTCTGCTGTTTGAGATTGTGTCCTCTATAAAGTAGGTATAATTTCACCTCACCAATAAAATGCAATCTTCAATAGCACAGCACTTGAGCAACACATTGTTGTACAGTTTTAGCCTGGAAGTTGTGCTCGTGTCTCCGTACATTTGAGTGAAAGATGAAAATCATCCAAATGAATACGGAAGGAGTCTGGGCTAAGTAAAGATAATCAGAACATGTAACTGTAAATGTTCTAAATCCAATGAAATGCTGCATAACCCAACCAGTGAAAACAGAGCAAAGTGTGGGGTGTGATGGGGATGGGGACAGTAGTTAAAACAGCAACCAACAATGGTATGACATAAATGTATTACTGTATCTTGTAGCACTGTAAAGATCTGGATCTGTAATTGGATGACTACTCCAATGCAGCCTTTTGGTACGTGCCCAAGGTATTTGTTTATCTTGTTTGTATTTAAATGAAAGGACAAAGCTGGCAGGAAGTGCATCTGTCTCGTCTCCTGAAAAAAATCACCAACTTTTTTAAAAATAACAGAAACCAACAAATAAGCTAAATTTTAAAAAGTGAGAGGATTAAGTGTTTACCTTGGGTTAGGGACTACTGTAGATTGAGGAAAGATGTACCTACTTTCATTTGTACAAACTTAATTTTCAATGTCCGTACGCAAATGACTGATAGGTTTTGCTTAATAAAGTAGAGTTTGTGCCTCATTCCTCACCACTCCTTGTGCTTGATTCTAAGCAGTTTCCTCACCACCAGAGATTGTGTCTGACTCTGCACCATCACTTGTGTCTGACCCTACAACACCACTTGTGTCTGACTCTCTACACCATCACTTGAGTCTGACCCTACACCACTACTTGTGTCTAACCCTACCCCAGAAAGTGTCTGACTCTACACCACCACTTGTGTCTGACTCTACACCAACACTTGTGTCTGGAGAACTTACTGTGTTGTGGTTGTAGGGTTAGAATAGATAATGTGGACATATATTCCATGTCACCATAAAACAGCAGACAAGCTCACACTATTTCTTTACAATTCAAACCTTGTTCACTGTGCAAAACTGTTTTAAGGAATGAATTTCACTTCACTCTTGCAACACCTCAAGTACAATATTAGCTTGGGCAATAAGTAATTCTGTTTCCAATTAAAATTCTTCTGTCTTTTGCACATGTGTAAAATTTAGCCACCTGCTGCCAAATTTGCAGACAAGTACATACCCAGAATCATTTATTGCACATTAATAATTAAACAGTTGTGAAAAGGGGACATTGTGGAGGAAGGAACTTCAAGGTTCAACTGTTCAGACTTTTATGACAAATTTACTGACTTTTCGTGTTTTAGGAAGATTTAATCATAATATTTGCATTCGGAATTTTCCCATAAAATTCTCTCATAAATTTTGTCAAGGTTATTTCAGGAATGGCCATTGATGCAGCCATTTTAAGATTGCTGTCAGTTTATGTGCCTGTTAGGTGCGTTTTGGAAACAGGGCTGAAAGTCTATGCAATGGTTCATTGAATCAAAACTTGCATGAAAGTTTGCAGGTGAGAAATTCAATGCAATCGGAAAATTATTAATTGGCAAGTAATGTATTTAAATTGCTCAGTTAAATGTTGTAATGACCTTTCTTTATTGTATATAGTACTTTAATGGGTTGTTTCTTTAAAAGGCTCTCTGTTCTTATGGGATAATATCACTTTTTTGGTATAAGACCAATCAGAGAAATATGCAAACTCAGAGTTGGAGGAGCTATCTCGAAACCCCACCACCATAAGATCACAGCTGACTGTAAGCTCCACGCTATATTTATACCTAACCCTGGTAACCTCTGACCCCTTGCTAGCCAAGGATCATTCCAACTCTGCCCAAGCAGAGTGTGGTAACCTGCCTCAATGACTAGCACTCACATCCATTGTGATGAAGGGCTTTGAGAGGCTGATCATGAAGCATATCTTCTCCTGCCTGGGCAGTGACTTGGATCCACTTTAATTTGGCTGCCATCACAGCAGGTCAACAGCAGATGCCATTCCATTGGCTCTTCACTCAGCTCTGGGACACCTAGATCATGATCTGGACACTCTTTATTGACTAGAGGTCAGCATTCAACACTGTCATCCCCTCAAAACTAATCAAAGAGCTCCACAACCTAGGCCTTGATACCTCCTTGTGCAACTGGATCCTCAATTTTCTCACTTGCAGACCCCAGTCAATCTCCTCCACATTCACCATCAGCACAGGAGCATCACATGGCTGTGTGCTTAGCCCTCGTTCTACTTGTTTTACAGTATACTTACGACTGTGTAGCTAAGTACAGCTCCAATACCGTATTTCAGTTTGCTGATCATACCACTGCTGTTGGCTGAATCAATAGTAGTAGCAAATTGGCACATAGGAGGGAGATTGAAAATCGAGTTGAGTGGTACCATAGCAACAACCTTTCACTCATTGTCAGCAAAACCAAAGAGCTGATTATTGACTACAGGAGAAGTAAACTGGAGCTCCATGGAACCAGAGGTGGAAAGGGTCAGTAGCATTAAATTCCTTGGTGTACATCATATTAGAGGATGTTTCCTGGGGTCAGCATATAAGTGAGTACAAAAAGCCTCTGCCTTCATAGAAACCAGCACAGCTTCAGCATGCCATCTAAAACTTCGATAGACTTCTATAGATGCCCAGCATAGTGACTGGCTGCATCACAACCTGGTATGGAAACACCAATGCCCAAGAACGGAAAAGTCTGCAAAAAGTCATGGACACATCACCAGCAAACCCTCCCCACCATTGAGCACGTTTACAAAGGGCTTGCCACAAGAAAATAGCACCCATCACCAAACACCCCCACCCCAACCATCCAGGCTATGCTCTCTTCTGTCATTGAAATGAAGTACAGGAACTTCAGGTCCCACACCATCAGGTTCAGGAACAGTTATTACCCTTTAACCTGGGCAAATATGAAGAGCTTCATTCACCTCAGCTCTGAACTGATTCTACAACCTAAAGACTCATTTTCAAGGACTCAACAGCTCATGTTTTCTGTATTATTTATTTATTTATTTGTTTGTTTGTTTGTGTGCAAATCTTGTCTCCTTTTCCCCAGTGATTTTTGACAGTCTTTGTGTGCAGTTTTTGATTAATTCTCTTATATTTCTCT